>NC_079325.1:59621266-60821266 GCF_029931775.1 Euleptes europaea
TGATCTAGAGATGGAGAATGAAATCAGGGAAGCATGCAAAGGTGATAATAATTGGAGACTTTTACTACCCTCATATTGACTAGATAAATGCATGCTCCAGTCAAACCAAAGAGATAAAATTTTTAGACATCCTCAATCACTGTGCCCTCAAGCAGTTGGTCATGGATCAAACCAGAGGAGAGATGATCCTGGACTTAATACTGATGAACATACATGAACACACATGAAGCTGCCTTATACTGAATCAAACCCTTGTCCATCAAAGTCAGTATTGTCTGTTAAGACTGGCAGCAGCTCTCCAGGGTCTTAGGTCTTTCACATCACCTTCTTGCCTAGTCCCTTTAACTGGAGATGCTGGGGATTGAACCTGGGACCTTCTGCATGCCAAGCAGATGTTCTACCACTGAACCACAGCCTCTCCCCTTCCTTGATATACATAGCAATACTTTGTAGTGCTGCCAGCCACTTAGTGCAGGATGTGGATGTAGTTGAGCCAGCAGGCAATAGTGACCACAATGGCATCAAATGTAATTTATATGTATGTGAGAAAGTGCCTGGGAAATCTCACACAATTACCCTTAACTTTAAAAGAGGGAATTTCTCTAAAATGAGAAACCTGGTAAAGAGGAAGTTGAAAAGAACAGGAGGGTTAAATCTCTGGAAAAGGCTTGAGGTTTACTCAAGTCCACATTACTAGAGGCTCAGCTGGATTGTATACCGCAGGTCAGGATAGGTGGTAGTAAGTCCAAGAGGTCTCCACCATGGCTAATGGGTAAGGTGAAGGAAACTATTAGAGAAGAAAAGGCTTCCTTCAGAAACTGGAAGGACTGCCCAAATGAGGCAAACAAAAGCAAACACAAACTTGCCCAAAGGAAATGCAAGCAAACAATTAGAGTACCCTGTAGCGGTATTCTGTTTCTATACTTTGCATCCCACACAATTCTCCTTCCATGCCTGTGAGAGTCAAACAGAACAATATTCCAGCCACTGAAAAAAGCAAGGCTTTTTGTCTTGCTTCCTCCCCAAGGTGTAGGGGAGAGATGAAAATTTCTTGAAAGTCAATCTCACATTTTGTTATTATTAGCAAACTCAGGTTGCCAAATTTTATGCTGTCTCTATGAAGCTTCGTAAAGAAAATAAGCTGTATGTGCCTGCTTCTTTGCGGAGGGAAGTGATGGATCGGGGCCAAGATTCCAAAGTGGCCGGGCACTTTGGTTTCGTAAAGACCTTGCATTTGTTACACAGGCAATTCTGGTGGCCAGAGATGAGAACGGACTTAGACTCTTTCATTCGCAGCTGCCCTACGTGCGCTACAGCCAAAAGGGTGGTGGGGAAGCCTCCTGGACTTTTGAAGCTGTTGGAGACGCCTTCGGCTCCCTGGGAAGTCATCGCCATGGACTTTATCATGAACCTTCCTCCCAGTCGGGGGGAAATGGTTCTTTGGGTAATTACGGGCCTTTTCTCCAAACAAGTGCATTTCGTCCTTTGCACGGGACTGTCCTCAGCACAAAAGTTGGCAAAGGTGTTTGTGTCACATGTCTTTAAAGATCACTCGTTTCCGCGCAAGGTGATTTCCGACAGGGGGGCACAATATGTGGCTAAGTTTTGGAAAGCGTTTCTGAAATTGGTGGGGGTGGAACGAGGGTTGTCTAGTGCATACCACCCCCAGACCGATGGACAAACAGAACATGTCAATTCGGTGTTAGAATGTTATTTGCGTTGCTATGTGAATTATCACCAAGACGATTGGGTAGATCTTCTACCCTTTGCAGAGTATGCTTACAATAATGCTTCCCATCAGTCCACAGGTTACAGCCCATTCCGTGTAGTATATGGTAAAGAGTTTGGGCCATTTGGCAATGTGGATCTGACAGGGAAGGGGAATGATGCTGAAATAGCTGATTGGGTAAATGTGGTAAGAGACACCTGGCCCTGGTTGCAAAAGAATCTGGAGCAGGCCAAAAACAAGTACAAATCACAAGCTGACAAACATTGTTCTCCGGGGTGGGACATCAAGGTGGGGGATCAGGTTTACCTGTCCACAAAAAACCTGCGCTCCCTCCGCCCCAGCAAAAAAAACTGAGTAAAAAATATTTGGGACCTTTTCCAGTCTCACGGTGGAACTAAGCCTTCCCAAGTCCCTGAGGGGAATCCACCCCGTGTATCATGTCAGCCTTCTGAAGAAGTATGTACCAAACCCTGAGTGGCATCCTGAACCCCCGCCAGAAGTTCCGATATTGGTGTGTTTGTGTGTGGGGGGGGGGGAAGAACACTTTGAAGTGTCCAAAATTCTGGATTCCTGTAAGCACTTGGTCCATAGAAATCCAAAAACCACACCAGGAGACTTAGTAGTCCAAAAGAGTAGGTTTACTGGTAACATAGGCAAGCAGAGCTTAGAAATCCAAAGGCAGGAATGGGGGGGGGGGGGAAATGGCAAGCACTTGATTATATGAGAATACCAGAAAAGCAGCAGCAATACAGTCTCATGAGAGATAACCCCAAACAGTCTAGAAACACCAAGGCTCCCACGGGCACCCGCTAGCTTCAAAGGGAACAGGAATGCGAGTGTTTAGAGAAACAGTTTAGACAAACAGAAACAGTCCTTGAACGGGAGTTGTGAGAAAACAAAACCATCTTAGACACAGCGAGCAGGCCTGACATTTCCACATACGCAGGGGGGTCCTCTACTATCTGGTTCATTGGAAGCACTTAGGTACTGGTCATGATGAATGGGTTGCCAAACATCACATAGCAGCCCCCCGACTGGTTCGTCAGTTCCACGACACCTATCCCCACAAGCCTCACCCAATTGCGGAACGGGGGGGGGGGGACGACCAGAATGTCAGGTTCTGACTAAAGTCACCTGAAGAAGGGCTCTTGGCAGGACCCAGGCCAGAGTCTGGCTTCAGGTCAAGTTCTGGTTCACATGCTACAAACTCTATGTATGGTTTCTCATCCTGCTATTCTCTCAGCCTGCAATCCCCAGCTGTTGTGTTGTCTACCTTGCCCTGGGAACGTTATCTCGGAAATGTTTCATTTTGTTTTTCCTTTCTCTAGCTGAAGTGCTTTTAACCATGTATTATACTCATGTCATGCCATTAGTCAGCTCTTTTATTTACCTTATTGCTCCTAATAGTATTATTGCTTCAGAGCTACCTGCCTGGATGAATCTGCTTTAGAGGGATGCTAGAGGTAAATGCCTGATCCTGACACTTGTATGTGAGAGGCGGGGGCTGTGAGCATTTAAATTGCAAATACTCCTCCTGGCCAGAGGTGCGAGGGCACAAGGATTCTTAGCCTGGGGACCAGGCCTGGGGACCCTATAGGGTGGGAAAAGAATCCTGCTATTGGGACAGATGTGTGTGTCCTGCTGGAGTACCGAGTGAGTTAAGCATCAGTGTGGGTTAGCAGCAGGGCAAGGAAGCCAGGGCACTAGGTTCTTATTTGGTACAGGAAAAGTACAGGGTACAGAGGGTGGGCCACTTTCATTTCCAGGGTTAAAACACCAAAAGTAAATAATTAAAATTATGAAGATAGTTATGAAGGCAGAAAGCCAGCAGGGATTGAGGGGCTATCAAGTATGCTGCATGGAGTATAACCTGCATGACTAGCTGTCTGTTGGACAGCAGTCATAGAATCATAGAGTTGGAAGGGACCACTAGGGTCATCAATTCCAACCCCTGCACAATGCAGGAAATTCACAACTACCTCCCCCCCCACCCCCAGTGACCCCATCTGTCAGCCATGCTGATTCTATGACCTCAGGCAGAAGGAGAGAGGGGGGTAAGGACTCCGGGGATGTGGAGGTGTTTCTATGCTAATGTTAGATGCCTCCAAGCGAAAATGGGGGAGTTAAATGGTTTTAAGAGAAAACATAGCATTACAGAAATCTGGTGGAGGGGAGAGAACCAGTGGGATACGGCCATCCCTGGTTACAAACTCTATAGAAATGACAGGGAAAGCATATTGATATGTATATCAAGGAAGGCATAGTATCTAATACACTAGAAACAATAAAAAGGGCAGACTCGTCCACAGAATCCGTGTGGGTGACAATTCCGGGTCCCAATGACAATTTAGTACTGGGGATGTTCTATCAGCCCCCTGACCAAAAGGCCCAGGATGATCTAGAGATGGAGAATGAAATCAGGGAAGCATGCAAAGGTGATAATAATTGGAGACTTTTACTACCCTCATATTGACTAGATAAATGCATGCTCCAGTCAAACCAAAGAGATAAAATTTTTAGACATCCTCAATCACTGTGCCCTCAAGCAGTTGGTCATGGATCAAACCAGAGGAGAGATGATCCTGGACTTAATACTGATGAACATACATGAACACACATGAAGCTGCCTTATACTGAATCAAACCCTTGTCCATCAAAGTCAGTATTGTCTGTTAAGACTGGCAGCAGCTCTCCAGGGTCTTAGGTCTTTCACATCACCTTCTTGCCTAGTCCCTTTAACTGGAGATGCTGGGGATTGAACCTGGGACCTTCTGCATGCCAAGCAGATGTTCTACCACTGAACCACAGCCTCTCCCCTTCCTTGATATACATAGCAATACTTTGTAGTGCTGCCAGCCACTTAGTGCAGGATGTGGATGTAGTTGAGCCAGCAGGCAATAGTGACCACAATGGCATCAAATGTAATTTATATGTATGTGAGAAAGTGCCTGGGAAATCTCACACAATTACCCTTAACTTTAAAAGAGGGAATTTCTCTAAAATGAGAAACCTGGTAAAGAGGAAGTTGAAAAGAACAGGAGGGTTAAATCTCTGGAAAAGGCTTGAGGTTTACTCAAGTCCACATTACTAGAGGCTCAGCTGGATTGTATACCGCAGGTCAGGATAGGTGGTAGTAAGTCCAAGAGGTCTCCACCATGGCTAATGGGTAAGGTGAAGGAAACTATTAGAGAAGAAAAGGCTTCCTTCAGAAACTGGAAGGACTGCCCAAATGAGGCAAACAAAAGCAAACACAAACTTGCCCAAAGGAAATGCAAGCAAACAATTAGAGTACCCTGTAGCGGTATTCTGTTTCTATACTTTGCATCCCACACAATTCTCCTTCCATGCCTGTGAGAGTCAAACAGAACAATATTCCAGCCACTGAAAAAAGCAAGGCTTTTTGTCTTGCTTCCTCCCCAAGGTGTAGGGGAGAGATGAAAATTTCTTGAAAGTCAATCTCACATTTTGTTATTATTAGCAAACTCAGGTTGCCAAATTTTATGCTGTCTCTATGAAGCTTCGTAAAGAAAATAAGCTGTATGTGCCTGCTTCTTTGCGGAGGGAAGTGATGGATCGGGGCCAAGATTCCAAAGTGGCCGGGCACTTTGGTTTCGTAAAGACCTTGCATTTGTTACACAGGCAATTCTGGTGGCCAGAGATGAGAACAGACTCTTTCATTCGCAGCTGCCCTACGTGCGCTACAGCCAAAAGGGTGGTGGGGAAGCCTCCTGGACTTTTGAAGCTGTTGGAGACGCCTTCGGCTCCCTGGGAAGTCATCGCCATGGACTTTATCATGAACCTTCCTCCCAGTCGGGGGGAAATGGTTCTTTGGGTAGTTACGGGCCTTTTCTCCAAACAAGTGCATTTCGTTCTTTGCACGGGACTGTCCTCAGCACAAAAGTTGGCAAAGGTGTTTGTGTCACATGTCTTTAAAGATCACTCGTTTCCGCGCAAGGTGATTTCCGACAGGGGGGCACAATATGTGGCTAAGTTTTGGAAAGCGTTTCTGAAATTGGTGGGGGTGGAACGAGGGTTATCTAGTGCATACCACCCCCAGACCGATGGACAAACAGAACATGTCAATTCGGTGTTAGAATGTTATTTGCATTGCTATGTGAATTATCACCAAGACGATTGGGTAGATCTTCTACCCTTTGCAGAGTATGCTTACAATAATGCTTCCCATCAGTCCACAGGTTACAGCCCATTCCGTGTAGTATATGGTAAAGAGTTTGGGCCATTTGGCAATGTGGATCTGACAGGGAAGGGGAATGATGCTGAAATAGCTGATTGGGTAAACGTGGTAAGAGACACCTGGCCCTGGTTGCAAAAGAATCTGGAGCAGGCCAAAAACAAGTACAAATCACAAGCTGACAAACATTGTTCTCCGGGGTGGGACATCAAGGTGGGGGATCAGGTTTACCTGTCCACAAAAAACCTGCGCTCCCTCCCCCCCAGCAAAAAAAACTGAGTAAAAAATATTTGGGACCTTTTCCAGGTACCAAACCCTGAGTGGCATCCTGAACCCCCGCCAGAAGTTCCGATATTGGTGTGTGTGTGGGGGGGGGGGGGGAAGAACACTTTGAAGTGTCCAAAATTCTGGATTCCTGTAAGCACTTGGTCCATAGAAATCCAAAAACCACACCAGGAGACTTAGTAGTCCAAAAGAGTAGGTTTACTGGTAACATAGGCAAGCAGAGCTTAGAAATCCAAAGGCAGGAATGGGGGGGGGGAATGGCAAGCACTTGATTATATGAGAATACCAGAAAAGCAGCAGCAATACAGTCTCATGAGAGATAACCCCAAACAGTCTAGAAACACCAAGGCTCCCACGGGCACCCGCTAGCTTCAAAGGGAACAGGAATGCGAGTGTTTAGAGAAACAGTTTAGAGAAGCAGAAACAGTCCTTGAACGGGAGTTGTGAGAAAACAAAACCATCTTAGACACAGCGAGCAGGCCTGACATTTCCACATACGCAGGGGGGTCCTCTACTATCTGGTTCATTGGAAGCACTTAGGTACTGGTCATGATGAATGGGTTGCCAAACATCACATAGCAGCCCCCCGACTGGTTCGTCAGTTCCACGACACCTATCCCCACAAGCCTCACCCAATTGCGGAACGGGGGGGGGGGACGACCAGAACGTCAGGTTCTGACTAAAGTCACCTGAAGAAGGGCTCTTGGCAGGACCCAGGCCAGAGTCTGGCTTCAGGTCAAGTTCTGGTTCACATGCTACAAACTCTATGTATGGTTTCTCATCCTGCTATTCTCTCAGCCTGCAATCCCCAGCTGTTGTGTTGTCTACCTTGCCCTGGGAACGTTATCTCGGAAATGTTTCATTTTGTTTTTCCTTTCTCTAGCTGAAGTGCTTTTAACCATGTATTATACTCATGTCATGCCATTAGTCAGCTCTTTTATTTACCTTATTGCTCCT
Organism: Euleptes europaea; assembly: GCF_029931775.1. NCBI lineage: Eukaryota > Metazoa > Chordata > Lepidosauria > Squamata > Sphaerodactylidae > Euleptes > Euleptes europaea. The sequence continues at coordinate 59,628,430 of NC_079325.1, forward strand.
AATAGTATTATTGCTTCAGAGCTACCTGCCTGGATGAATCTGCTTTAGAGGGATGCTAGAGGTAAATGCCTGATCCTGACACTTGTATGTGAGAGGCGGGGGCTGTGAGCATTTAAATTGCAAATACTCCTCCTGGCCAGAGGTGCGAGGGCACAAGGATTCTTAGCCTGGGGACCAGGCCTGGGGACCCTATAGGGTGGGAAAAGAATCCTGCTATTGGGACAGATGTGTGTGTCCTGCTGGAGTACCGAGTGAGTTAAGCATCAGTGTGGGTTAGCAGCAGGGCAAGGAAGCCAGGGCACTAGGTTCTTATTTGGTACAGGAAAAGCACAGGGTACAGAGGGTGGGCCACTTTCATTTCCAGGGTTAAAACACCAAAAGTAAATAATTAAAATTATGAAGATAGTTATGAAGGCAGAAAGCCAGCAGGGATTGAGGGGCTATCAAGTATGCTGCATGGAGTATAACCTGCATGACTAGCTGTCTGTTGGACAGCAGTCATAGAATCATAGAGTTGGAAGGGACCACTAGGGTCATCAAGTCCAACCCCTGCACAATGCAGGAAATTCACAACTACCTCCCCCCCACCCACCCCCAGTGACCCCATCTGTCAGCCATGCTGATTCTATGACCTCAGGCAGAAGGAGAGAGGGGGGTAAGGACTCCGGGGATGTGGAGGTGTTTCTATGCTAATGTTAGATGCCTCCAAGCGAAAATGGGGGAGTTAATGGTTTTAAGAGAAAACATAGCATTACAGAAATCTGGTGGAGGGGAGAGAACCAGTGGGATACGGCCATCCCTGGTTACAAACTCTATAGAAATGACAGGGAAAGCATATTGGTATGTATATCAAGGAAGGCATAGTATCTAATACACTAGAAACAATAAAAAGGGCAGACTCGTCCACAGAATCCATGTGGGTGACAATTCCGGGTCCCAATGACAATTTAGTACTGGGGATGTTCTATCAGCCCCCTGACCAAAAGGCCCAGGATGATCTAGAGATGGAGAATGAAATCAGGGAAGCATGCAAAGGTGATAATAATTGGAGACTTTTACTACCCTCATATTGACTAGATAAATGCATGCTCCAGTCAAACCAAAGAGATAAAATTTTTAGACATCCTCAATCACTGTGCCCTCAAGCAGTTGGTCATGGATCAAACCAGAGGAGAGATGATCCTGGACTTAATACTGATGAACATACATGAACACACATGAAGCTGCCTTATACTGAATCAAACCCTTGTCCATCAAAGTCAGTATTGTCTGTTAAGACTGGCAGCAGCTCTCCAGGGTCTTAGGTCTTTCACATCACCTTCTTGCCTAGTCCCTTTAACTGGAGATGCTGGGGATTGAACCTGGGACCTTCTGCATGCCAAGCAGATGTTCTACCACTGAACCACAGCCTCTCCCCTTCCTTGATATACATAGCAATACTTTGTAGTGCTGCCAGCCACTTAGTGCAGGATGTGGATGTAGTTGAGCCAGCAGGCAATAGTGACCACAATGGCATCAAATGTAATGTATATGTATGTGAGAAAGTGCCTGGGAAATCTCACACAATTACCCTTAACTTTAAAAGAGGGAATTTCTCTAAAATGAGAAACCTGGTAAAGAGGAAGTTGAAAAGAACAGGAGGGTTAAATCTCTGGAAAAGGCTTGAGGTTTACTCAAGTCCACATTACTAGAGGCTCAGCTGGATTGTATACCGCAGGTCAGGACAGGTGGTAGTAAGGCCAAGAGGTCTCCACCATGGCTAATGGGTAAGGTGAAGGAAACTATTAGAGAAGAAAAGACTTCCTTCAGAAACTGGAAGGACTGCCCAAATGAGGCAAACAAAAGCAAACACAAACTTGCCCAAAGGAAATGCAAGCAAACAATTAGAGTACCCTGTAGCGGTATTCTGTTTCTATACTTTGCATCCCACACAATTCTCCTTCCATGCCTGTGAGAGTCAAACAGAACAATATTCCAGCCACTGAAAAAAGCAAGGCTTTTTGTCTTGCTTCCTCCCCAAGGTGTAGGGGAGAGATGAAAATTTCTTGAAAGTCAATCTCACATTTTGTTAATATTAGCAAACTCAGGTTTCCAAATTTTATGCTGTCTCTATGAAGCTTCGTAAAGAAAATAAGCTGTATGTGCCTGCTTCTTTGCGGAGGGAAGTGATGGATCGGGGCCAAGATTCCAAAGTGGCCGGGCACTTTGGTTTCGTAAAGACCTTGCATTTGTTACACAGGCAATTCTGGTGGCCAGAGATGAGAACGGACTTAGACTCTTTCATTCGCAGCTGCCCTATGTGCGCTACAGCCAAAAGGGTGGTGGGGAAGCCTCCTGGACTTTTGAAGCTGTTGGAGACGCCTTCGGCTCCCTGGGAAGTCATCGCCATGGACTTTATCATGAACCTTCCTCCCAGTCGGGGGGAAATGGTTCTTTGGGTAATTACGGGCCTTTTCTCCAAACAAGTGCATTTCGTCCTTTGCACGGGACTGTCCTCTGCACAAAAGTTGGCAAAGGTGTTTGTGTCACATGTCTTTAAAGATCACTCGTTTCCGCGCAAGGTGATTTCCGACAGGGGGGCACAATATGTGGCTAAGTTTTGGAAAGCGTTTCTGAAATTGGTGGGGGTGGAACGAGGGTTGTCTAGTGCATACCACCCCCAGACCGATGGACAAACAGAACATGTCAATTCGGTGTTAGAATGTTATTTGCGTTGCTATGTGAATTATCACCAAGACGATTGGGTAGATCTTCTACCCTTTGCAGAGTATGCTTACAATAATGCTTCCCATCAGTCCACAGGTTACAGCCCATTCCGTGTAGTATATGGTAAAGAGTTTGGGCCATTTGGCAATGTGGATCTGACAGGGAAGGGGAATGATGCTGAAATAGCTGATTGGGTAAACGTGGTAAGAGACACCTGGCCCTGGTTGCAAAAGAATCTGGAGCAGGCCAAAAACAAGTACAAATCACAAGCTGACAAACATTGTTCTCCGGGGTGGGACATCAAGGTGGGGGATCAGGTTTACCTGTCCACAAAAAACCTGCGCTCCCTCCGCCCCAGCAAAAAAAACTGAGTAAAAAATATTTGGGACCTTTTCCAGTCTCACGGTGGAACTAAGCCTTCCCAAGTCCCTGAGGGGAATCCACCCCGTGTATCATGTCAGCCTTCTGAAGAAGTATGTACCAAACCCTGAGTGGCATCCTGAACCCCCGCCAGAAGTTCCGATATTGGTGTGTGTGTGTGTGGGGGGGAAGAACACTTTGAAGTGTCCAAAATTCTGGATTCCTGTAAGCACTTGGTCCATAGAAATCCAAAAACCACACCAGGAGACTTAGTAGTCCAAAAGAGTAGGTTTACTGGTAACATAGGCAAGCAGAGCTTAGAAATCCAAAGGCAGGAATGGGGGGGGGGGGAATGGCAAGCACTTGATTATATGAGAATACCAGAAAAGCAGCAGCAATACAGTCTCATGAGAGATAACCCCAAACAGTCTAGAAACACCAAGGCTCCCACGGGCACCCGCTAGCTTCAAAGGGAACAGGAATGCGAGTGTTTAGAGAAACAGTTTAGACAAACAGAAACAGTCCTTGAACGGGAGTTGTGAGAAAACAAAACCATCTTAGACACAGCGAGCAGGCCTGACATTTCCACATACGCAGGGGGGTCCTCTACTATCTGGTTCATTGGAAGCACTTAGGTACTGGTCATGATGAATGGGTTGCCAAACATCACATAGCAGCCCCCCGACTGGTTCGTCAGTTCCACGACACCTATCCCCACAAGCCTCACCCAATTGCGGAACGGGGGGGGGGGGGGGACCAGAATGTCAGGTTCTGACTAAAGTCACCTGAAGAAGGGCTCTTGGCAGGACCCAGGCCAGAGTCTGGCTTCAGGTCAAGTTCTGGTTCACATGCTACAAACTCTATGTATGGTTTCTCATCCTGCTATTCTCTCAGCCTGCAATCCCCAGCTGTTGTGTTGTCTACCTTGCCCTGGGAACGTTATCTCGGAAATGTTTTTATTTTGTTTTTCCTTTCTCTAGCTGAAGTGCTTTTAACCATGTATTATACTCATGTCATGCCATTAGTCAGCTCTTTTATTTACCTTATTGCTCCTAATAGTATTATTGCTTCAGAGCTACCTGCCTGGATGAATCTGCTTTAGAGGGATGCTAGAGGTAAATGCCTGATCCTGACACTTGTATGTGAGAGGCGGGGGCTGTGAGCATTTAAATTGCAAATACTCCTCCTGGCCAGAGGTGCGAGGGCACAAGGATTCTTAGCCTGGGGACCAGGCCTGGGGACCCTATAGGGTGGGAAAAGAATCCTGCTATTGGGACAGATGTGTGTGTCCTGCTGGAGTACCGAGTGAGTTAAGCATCAGTGTGGGTTAGCAGCAGGGCAAGGAAGCCAGGGCACTAGGTTCTTATTTGGTACAGGAAAAGCACAGGGTACAGAGGGTGGGCCACTTTCATTTCCAGGGTTAAAACACCAAAAGTAAATAATTAAAATTATGAAGATAGTTATGAAGGCAGAAAGCCAGCAGGGATTGAGGGGCTATCAAGTATGCTGCATGGAGTATAACCTGCATGACTAGCTGTCTGTTGGACAGCAGTCATAGAATCATAGAGTTGGAAGGGACCACTAGGGTCATCAATTCCAACCCCTGCACAATGCAGGAAATTCACAACTACCTCCCCCCCACCCACCCCCAGTGACCCCATCTGTCAGCCATGCTGATTCTATGACCTCAGGCAGAAGGAGAGAGGGGGGTAAGGACTCCGGGGATGTGGAGGTGTTTCTATGCTAATGTTAGATGCCTCCAAGCGAAAATGGGGGAGTTAATGGTTTTAAGAGAAAACATAGCATTACAGAAATCTGGTGGAGGGGAGAGAACCAGTGGGATACGGCCATCCCTGGTTACAAACTCTATAGAAATGACAGGGAAAGCATATTGGTATGTATATCAAGGAAGGCATAGTATCTAATACACTAGAAACAATAAAAAGGGCAGACTCGTCCACAGAATCCGTGTGGGTGACAATTCCGGGTCCCAATGACAATTTAGTACTGGGGATGTTCTATCAGCCCCCTGACCAAAAGGCCCAGGATGATCTAGAGATGGAGAATGAAATCAGGGAAGCATGCAAAGGTGATAATAATTGGAGACTTTTACTACCCTCATACTGACTAGATAAATGCATGCTCCAGTCAAACCAAAGAGATAAAATTTTTAGACATCCTCAATCACTGTGCCCTCAAGCAGTTGGTCATGGATCAAACCAGAGGGGAGATGATCCTGGACTTAATACTGATGAACATACATGAACACACATGAAGCTGCCTTATACTGAATCAAACCCTTGTCCATCAAAGTCAGTATTGTCTGTTAAGACTGGCAGCAGCTCTCCAGGGTCTTAGGTCTTTCACATCACCTTCTTGCCTAGTCCCTTTAACTGGAGATGCTGGGGATTGAACCTGGGACCTTCTGCATGCCAAGCAGATGTTCTACCACTGAACCACAGCCTCTCCCCTTCCTTGATATACATAGCAATACTTTGTAGTGCTGCCAGCCACTTAGTGCAGGATGTGGATGTAGTTGAGCCAGCAGGCAATAGTGACCACAATGGCATCAAATGTAATGTATATGTATGTGAGAAAGTGCCTGGGAAATCTCACACAATTACCCTTAACTTTAAAAGAGGGAATTTCTCTAAAATGAGAAACCTGGTAAAGAGGAAGTTGAAAAGAACAGGAGGGTTAAATCTCTGGAAAAGGCTTGAGGTTTACTCAAGTCCACATTACTAGAGGCTCAGCTGGATTGTATACCGCAGGTCAGGATAGGTGGTAGTAAGTCCAAGAGGTCTCCACCATGGCTAATGGGTAAGGTGAAGGAAACTATTAGAGAAGAAAAGGCTTCCTTCAGAAACTGGAAGGACTGCCCAAATGAGGCAAACAAAAGCAAACACAAACTTGCCCAAAGGAAATGCAAGCAAACAATTAGAGATGCAAAAAAAGATTTTGAGGGACATATCGCTAAACACATCAAGACCAACAATAAGAAATTCTTTAAGTACATTAGTGTTAGGAAATCAGCTAGGGTAGGCGGTTGGACCATTGGATGACAATTGGAGTAAAGGAACAATAAGGGAAGATAAAAAGATTGCTGAGAAACTGAATGAATTGTTCTCATCTGTCTTCACTGTTGAAGATATAGGGCAGATACCTTCTCCTGAACAGAGGTTTTGGAGAGGGGAAAATGGGGAACTGAGGCAAATAGTGGTAACAAGGCAGGAAGTCCTAGAATATCTAGACAAACTGCAAACTAACAAGTCACAGGGACCAGATGGTATTCATCCTAGAGTTCTTCAAGAACACAAATGGGAAATTGCTGAACTACTAACAATGATATGTAACATGTCCCTTAGATCAGCCTCTGTACCAGAGGACTGAAGAATGGCCAATGTAACACCCATTTATAAAAAGGGTTCCAGGGGGGACCCAGGAAATTACAAGCCAGTTAGCTTAATGTCTATTCCAGGTAAATTAATGGAAAGCATTATTAAAGATAGAATTGTCAAGCATATAGAAGGGCAAGTCCTGCTGAGCAAAACACAACATGGCTTCTGTAAAGGTAAGTCCTGTCTCACTAACCTTTTAGAGTTTTTTGAAAGTGTCATTAAGCATGTGGACAGGAATGAGCCTGTGGACATTGTGTATTTGGATTTCCAAAAGCCTTTTGACAAAGTCCCCCACCAAAGACTGCTAAGCAAAATTCATAGTCATTGGATAAGAGGGCAAGTCCTCTTATGAACTGAATGCTGGCTGAAAAATAGGAATGGTCAGTTGTCACAATGGAGGGTTGTGAGCAGTGGGGTCCCTCAGGGATCTGTGTTGGGACCAGTGCTTTTCAACCTGTTCATCAATGACCTGGAGCTGGGGCTGAACAACGAGATGGTCAGGTTTGCAGATGACACCAAATTATTTAAGGTGGTTAAAACAAAATTGGATTGTGGACTTCCGGATTCGGGGGCGAACGCAGCGGCAGCGCGATCCGCGCTCCGGGCTCAAAGCGGCAGGGGGGATAAGGAATCGCCCCCCCGACATCGAAATCGCGGCTCCTTCCAGTCCCAGGTGCGCTCGCTGCCTCGGAAGCGGTGGTGGGCAACCGGACGGGGAGTGCGGAGGAGCCAGCGCCATTTGCATCGTAGAGCCCGGGAAGGCTGCGATGAGCCTCGGATCACAAATCAAGGTCTTTTTTTTCTTCAAATGTATTAAAGCTTTAAACAAATAATTCACGGAGGTGTCAGACAGTGAACAAAAACAGTGATAAGCAGCCTGGTTTTTGCTATTTACTCGCTAACAGTCACTAAGTGAAACGGCATTTTGCCAGCCTGTTGCACACTAGGAATTCTCCTGCCAGCTAAGCCAAGCCAGATCTAAGTGGACTCTGAAGGTGTTTAAATGCTGGCAATGGAAGACTGAATGAGGATACAATTGTGCTAACATCTCTCCAGGCTTGATTGTTGTAACAAGTTAAAGTTCCAGTGGCAAATGATTTTTGAACTGATGTGCTAAAAATAAGTTTTACTTCCCTCCTTCTCTTACTCCTGAGTAGCCATTTCAAGCTTTTTGATGGGAGATAAAGAAGATAAAGAAAAGAAGGACATAGAAAAGCATCCTAAAACACTTATTAAGGAGCCTAAATATCTTCAGATTCAGCCACCCCGTAGAAGTTCTGTTACTAGCCCAGCTGTTTCTCCAACCACCTCTCCAATAACAGGAACAACTGTTGCTATCAAAATGTCTAAAAAACCTGAAGCCACCTTGAATTCCATACAAGAACTCTTAAACAAAACACTCCAGGAGGTGACATCGGTTAAGTGAGAGGTGGCAGCAGTTAAACAAGAGATGGAATCTGTCAAACAAGGCTTGAATCAAAATACAGCTGCCATTTCTTCATTACAAGATTCTATTTCATCTTTGACAGTAAGACAGGACAAGTTAGAGGCAAAATTTCAGAAACATTCAAAGGACATCAAAGAAACCAGAAAACAGGTTGATGGCCTAGAACTGTCAATGGACGCAAGTCAAGAGAGAGAAGAAAGACGCGACGACCATACAGCCATGTTGGAGCTAAAAATAAAAGAAAGTTGGATTCGTATACGTGGTCTCAGAGAAAAACTTGAGGGTACAGATTTAAAAAACTATCTGAAAATGCTGCTGGCTGATTTTCTTCGGGAAGAGGAAACGATTGTGGAAGGTATGATTGTAACAGCTTACAGAGTTAACTCTGCCTACGCAACAAAAAATAAAGTTCCAAGGGATTGCTTGGTCCAGCTTTTTTCTAGAAGTCACCGGGACCTAATTCTGAATAAGCATTATACTAATCTACTTACAATAGAAGGCACTCCAGTGAGGTTAATGAAGGAGATCCCGGGAAGATTATTGAGGAAAAGAAAAGAGTTTGCAGAGATTGTTGAAAGATTGAGACACAATGGAATACAACACAGATGGGAATTTCATTTTTCTTCAAAGCAAAAAGGTTTAAGATCACAGACACTGTCAAAGCTGAACAGTTCCTAAGAAGATACGAGGGAGATCTACGTAAACCACCACAGCAAACATCCAAGGAAATAGTTGGAAAGGATCTCACAGAAGAAGAAAAGGCAGCAGAAGCAAGTGGGGGGGGGGCAAAACTATCATCGTCGAATGAGGAAGAAGATGGCTGAATTATATGGCTGAACTATGTACAAGCGAAATGAAAAGGGGGGAAGGGAGGGGGTGAGAATAGACTAGATTTGGAAAAAATAATAATTAAACATGGGTTTTCAGTAAATATTGAAATGTTACTAATTTTGTCATGGAATGTTAACGGTTTGAATTCTCCTAATAAGAGGAAGAAAATATTCTATCATTTGCAAAAATCTAAAGCTAATATTTTTTGTTTACAGGAGACACATATGTTAACAAAGGCTGTTACAAGGTTGGAACAAACAAAATTGGGTGAATTATTTACATCTTGCAATGAAAAGAAAAAAATAATGGAATAGTTATGTTTATCCTTTCAATATTGGAACCCAAGATTTTATATAAAGATAAAGAAGGGAGGATTTTGATGGTAGAAATCTTAAGTGGTTTTCAAAAAATAATTTTAGTTTTTATATATGCACCTAATACTAACCAGAAACTGTTTTATACTAATTTAGCATCAATATTAGCTGAATATGCAAAAGAAAAAATGATTTGGATGGGAGACTTTAATGGTGTAATGGAACCAAGGTTGGATAGTGTCGGGGCTCACCTGCCGTCCTGTAGACCGTTCCGTGTCGGCGTCCCCTTTTCCCCCTTTTTCTCTTGCCTTCTATTCTCTCCTCTGAGCTCCCTCTCCAACGTCTCGGCTCGCCACCCCTTTCCCTGCTCCTGTTTGCTTCGCCTCAGACTTCCGAGTTGTAGAGACCGCTCATCCCTCTTGTCACTCGTGGCTTCTTTGGAGGGCGACCACCCAGCTTCTTGTGGTCGTCTCCTACCCCCGTCTCCTCCTCGGACAGCAAACCTAAACCTCTCTTAACCTTTTCCCCCTAGAACCTGCCCCACCCACCAATTAACCTGCCTCTCTGTCTTCCTTCCCTTCAGGTGTTGTTTCATCACACCTGTCTGCCCTAGCTCTATCTCCTGCTTAACCCTCTGCTTCCCTCCTTCCTTATTGTCTATCCTCCATTTGTCGCCCCAATCCTTGTCTTCCCCTCCATTTGACTTCCCCTGCGGTCTTCCCCTCTCTTTCTGTCCTATCTCCGTTTCCCCTACATCCTCCCCCTGCAGAGAGGCCGACTGGAGCTCTCCGCCCCAAGTGCCGGGTGCGGCACAGATAGATCAACAAAGAAGAAAAAGGGTAAATGTGAGGGTAAATTGCCAGGGATTTTTAACCATATTACAGAACAGTGGGAAATGTATGATATGTGGAGATTGGTAAATGGTAACAAAAAAGGATATACTTTTTATTCATCGAGACATTGTTCTCACTCAAGAATTGATATGTTCTGGTTGTCCAAAGATATTACACCCTTGTTGGATGATCCCGAAATTTTACCTAAGGTATTATCTGATCATAATGCGATCTCGGTTAAGATTATTATGGGGAATAAGAGAAATAAAACGTGGTCTATAAATGAATACACTGAAAAGTAAAAAGATAGTAGATCGGTTAAAAATAGATATACAGAATTACTTCTTGGAAAATGCCGATAAAGGGACCCCGGATGAAACAGTTTGGGATGCAGGTAAAGCAGTAATAAGAGGTTTATTAATACAACAAAACTCGAGATGGTTTAGAGATAGGGAGTGTAAAAAGAAGAAAATTTTAGAAGAAATTAAACAAGGAGAGATACAATTAAGAAAAGCGCAAAGTAAATTACTTAAAAAAGAACAGATAGATAGGATAAAAAATGTACAATCTCAATATGAATTTTTAATAACCTCAGAATTAGAGAAAAAAATAATGTTTAACAGGCAAAAAAATTTTGAGCATGCAAATAAACCAGGTAAATTATTAGCTTGGCAACAAACATAAAGAGAAGAAATTACCTCTATTAAAAATAAAGAGGGATGGTAAAATAACAGATAAACAAAAAAATTATGGCAACTTTTATAGATTATTACTCAAATCTTTATAGACAAAGAGTTGTTTCGGAGAAGGAAATAGAGGTGTATTCGAATGGGAAGGAATTTCACAAGAACACAAGGATTTATTAGATTCTAATATAACTATGGAGGAATTAAAAGTAGCTATAGGGAAAAGTAAACTAAATAAATCACCAGGCGAAGATGAATTTACAGCATTTATTATAAAACGTTTATAGAACAATCACCATATTTATTAAAAGTAATGAATTGTTGCTTGCAGAATGGATCCATCCCAAATACCTGGAAACAAGCAAATATAGTATTAATTCCTAAATCAAATTCAGATTTATTGGATGTTAAAAATTATAGGCCAATTTCATTACTAAATAACGTCTATAAACTCTGTGACTATTTTAGCAAACAGATTGAAAGTAGTATTAAATCAGGTGATATATGAAGATCAGGCTGGTTTTCTTCCAGGAAGATTGATGTCAAAATGTTAGAGTAGTATTAGATTTTATAGAATATGCAGAATTTAATACTACACCTTTTGCAATCATATTTTTGGATGCAGAAAAAGCATTTGATAATGTCAACTGGAAATTTATGAAAAAAGTGTTAGAATATATGGACTTTGGGGAAAAATTTCAACTAGCTATTGGAAATATTTATACTTATCAAACTGCTAGGTTGTTGATTAATGGGAATATAACACCACAATTTGAAATACAAAAGGGGACTAGACAAGGTTGTCTTCTGTTACCTTTATTGTTTATTATAACGTTAGAAGTTTTACTGAGAAAGATTAGAAATAATATAGATATTATAAGTTGTAAGATTGGGAGAAATCATTTTAAGGTTAAACATGCAGATGATCTAGTTTGTTTTTTTAATTAACCCTATTAGTCAAATTGTAGAATGGAACAAAACAGTTGAGGTTTATGGAAAACTTGCAGATTTTAAAATAAAGAAAAATAAAACAAAAATATTGGTTAAGAACATGACAATTTTGCAGCAGCAAGAGTTATCAAAAGGTATAGGTTTTTCTATTGAATATAAAATTAAATATTTGGGTATTTGGATAACTTCAAATAACTTTAATTTGTTTAAAAATAATTATACTAAGATATGGCAGCAAATTACAGTAGATTTAAAAAGTTGGGGGAAAATTCCTTTATCATTGTGGGGTAAAATCTCGGTGATTAAAATGATGGTTTTACCCAAGATGCTTTTTTTATTTCAAAACTTGCCAATTATAAAAGGAACGAAAATATTTAACATTTGGAAAAAAGATATTTTAAATTTTTTATGGGGTAAAGAAAAACACAGAATAGCATATAATAATTTGATCCAACTAAGAGAAACAGGAGGTTTAGGGTTACCAGATTTAAAAATGTATTACGAGGCATCTTGCTTTGTTTGGTTAAAGACCTGGATTATGTTAGAAAATGTTAAAGTATTAGAATTAGAGGGTTATAATTTACGTTTTGGATGGCATGCATACTTATGGTATGACAAGGAAAGGGTATATAAAGAATTTAACATACATATTGTTAGAGCTGGATTACTTCAAATTTGGAAAAAATACAGAAGGATTTTGGAAAATAAGACCCCGGGATGGGTTAATCCAGTAGAAGCATATATGAAGAGGGATACATTTAAATTTAGATATGGAGATGTATAGAAAACTTATTGAATGGAAAGAGGGAAAATGGGTTTTAAGAAGTAGAGAAGAACTCGATATAAAGGATTGGTTTTGTATTATAGATTAAAAGATATATTTAATAAGGATAATCAGCTTGGATTTAATAAAAATAAACCGGAATTAGAAAAAATATTAACAAAAGGAAAAGGGACTGATAGGAAGAATGTATAAATTATTAATTGAAACTAATTTAGAACAAGAAAGAATTAAACCAGTTATCATAAAATGGATGAAGGATTTAGGGTTTAATATTGATCTGGAAATATGGGAAAATTTATGGAAGAGAGAATTTAAATTCACAATAACTAATGAAATTAGAGAAAACTTATATAAAATGTTCTATAGATGGCGTTTAACCCCTGTGATTATATCAAAAATGGATAGAGGAGGTACAGACTTATGTTGGAAATGTGGAAAGGAGAGAGGTACATGTATGGTGGGTATGTAAAAAAAAAAATTTTTTTTTTGAAAAAGTACTTAGGGAAACTAATAATTTGATTAAAGGTAGAGTAAAAAGGAAGCCACTATTTTGTTTACTGGGAATCCCACAAAAATATATGAATAATAGTGATAGGGTTGTTTGCCAAAACAGTTTTGCTGCTGCAAGAATTGTAATAGCCAAAGTCTGGAAGCAGGTACATAAACCTTCAGTTGTTGAATGGAGAGAGAAATTATGGCCAAAATAACGGAATTCCTACATGGAAATGACATGGAAGAATTTAAAAAATATATGGTCTAAGGCCGCCTCATATTGGGATAAAATGGCAAAAATGGATTTTACAACATTATTTAGCGAGTTATAGAAATTAGTTTTAATAAATTTACATTATATAGTTAATAAGTTTATTATAAAAACTGTTTAGACACTTCTTCGAAGTCGGGTGAAGGGTCACTTTTTGAGGTGGGTGGAGGGTGAAGGGGTATCTTTATGGATTTAACGGTTTGCTAAATTTGAAAGTAATAATTAGTATATAAAAATACTCTTGTATTTTTTGTATTTTGTTTTTGTATTTTGTTTTTTATTATTATTGTTTTGTTTTGTGTTATAAAAATTTAATAAAAATTATATAAAAGTTTTTAAAAAAGAAGACTGTGTAGATTAATGTGCTTCCTACTTCTCTGGAAATTATGTGTATGTGTTACTTGTTTTTGCCAATAAATCAAAAAAACCCTTGTTCTTTAAAAACAAAACAAAAAAAAACAAAATTGGACTGTGAAGAGCTCCAAAAGGATCTCTACAAACTGGAAGAATAGGCAGTAAAATGACAAATGAGATTCAATGTGAACAAGTGTAAAGTGATGCATATTGGGGCAAAAAATCCCAACTTCACATATACACTGATGGGATCTGTGCTGGCAGCAACAGACCACGAAAGGGATCTTGGGGTGGTAGTGGATAGCTCAATGAAGATTTCAACCCAATGTGCGGTCTATAAAATTATGCATGTTATGGAGAGAGTGGACCAGGGGAAGCTTTTCTCCCTCTCTCATAGTACTAGAACAGTGTCATCTGTTGAAGCTGGAGGGTGACAGATTCAAAACAGATAAAAGGGAGTATTTTTTCACATGACGTGGAACTCCCTGCCCCAGAATGTGGTGATGGCTGCCAACCCGCTTTAAGAGGGATGTGGACATGTTCATGGAGGAGAGGGGTATTCATGGAGGAGAGGGGTATTCATGGCTACTAGTAAAAATGGATACTAGTCATGCTGCATACCTATTCTCTCCAGGATCAGAGGAGCATTCCTATTATATTAGGTGCTTTGGAACACAGGCAGGGTAATGTTGCTGCTGTTGTCTTGTTTGTGGAAAAAGAAGGCTGAAGGGGACATGATGGAAGCTTATAAAATTATGCACTAGGCAGAGAGAGTCGATAGAACTTTTCCTCCATCTTTCATAATATTAGACTCAGGGGCACCTAATGAAATTGATGGGCAATTAGGGTTGCCATACCCCCTACTAGCCATACTAGCCATGGTGACTGAAGGTAACTTCAGACACTCAGAGGCAGAAAACCTCTTGTCACAAATATGGCTGGGAATACAGGGGAACAATTGCTGGACATGGTCAAAAAATCATGGAGGATATTTGTGCACCGCAGAGACAGACAGAGCTGGTCTAGCCTCTCAGCTAAACTTGCCAAAAAGGGAACTAGGTGATGGGAAGGGCCATCAGTTTGCAGCTGACTTTAGGTTTTCCAAGGCAAGAGATGAACAGAGGTAGTTTGCCATTGTCTGCCTCTGAGTAGTCACACTGAATTTTCTCGGAGGTTTCCCATCCAAGTACTAACCAGGACCAACCCTGCTTAGCTTATGAGATCAGACAAGATTGGGCTAGCCTGGCCCATCCATGACAGGGCAAAATTTAGAGAGAATAGAATAGCCTCGGAGAGGGGCAAGTAACAAAGGAGTAACATAATAATTTTATAGATTAGAAACAGTCAAACCCACATCTATAGATACCGTTGAGGCTCAGGTGCCCAAGCACACCTGAGAATGGCAAAAATGTCCAGCTCCACAGAAGCAAAGATATAGTTCAAAGACGAGGTGTATTGGTTGTGGGCCCACAGATATTCATATGCATGAGAGATTTATTTTTTAATATTTAAGTAATCATTTATCAATATTTTAAAATAGACTATGTTATGATAAGCAAGAAAGAACTAGCTGTTTTTATATATTTTAGAAAATATTCAAGCATAGATAACTTTGAATGGTTCTCGTAGGTTATCCGGGCTGTGTAACCGTGGTCTTGGTATTTTCTTTCCTTCCATTTTTCTTTCACGGTTACACAGCCCAGATAACCTACGAGAACCAATGAACTCTGACCGTGAAAGCCTTCAACAATATTTTGAACGCCTCTACGGGGAGGAAATATTTCAACAGACCCGGAGATTGAAAAGGAAAGAAAATTCCAAGACCACGGTTACACAGCCCGGATAACCTACGAGAACCAATGAACTCTGACCGTGAAAGCCTTCGACAAAACTTTGAATGATGTTTGAAATGAGATAATTAGTTACCCAAGAAGGTGTATCCTTATCGAGTGGGGCAGCTAGGTATTCTTAGGAGATTATTTTAAAAACCTATAATTATGGGAAGCTAATTTGATTGGGAGCTTCTTCTGTGAAGGGGCTCCTGCTTGTGACGTGCTTATCTTTGGGTAAGGTACTTTTTTGGACTCATGTAATTGCTCTCCTTTAATTATCTAGGTAGCAGTGGTGGACGGCATAATGTTCTGTTTGTCAACATTAAAGATGCAAAATAGTTATGCTGTAATAAAGGATAAAATGGAAGCAAAGATTCTCTAATAACAAACCAAAAAATACCCATAACAAACCAGAAAAGTTGTTAATGTGTATCTCTTGCCAGGAATGATCTCATATAGGAGAGCTAACTAAAGGCCTAAGGCTTCTTATAAGTGCACACCTACATCTGAATCAAGCCTATCAGTCGCATCCAGAACACTGTGAAACCCAGTGCTAGGAGCAACATCGGGAAAAGGCCCTGGCCTCTATGGCCTCCATAGTAGAATCATAGAATAGAATCATAGAATCATCGAGTTGGAAGGGACCACCAGGGTCATCTAGTCCAACTCCCTGCACAATGCAGGAAATTCACAGCTATCTCCCACCACACCCCAGTGACCCTTACTACATGCCCAGAAGATGGCAAAAACTAACAAACAAACAAAACCTCCAGGATCCCTGGCCAATCTGGCCTGGAGGAAAATTGCTTCTTGAGCCTGAAGGAGTGATTGGCATTACCCGGGGCATGTAAGAACCCTTCCTGCCCTCCCTCTGCCTAAGGTCATAGAATCAGCATTGCTGTTAGATGGCCATCTAGCCTCTTAAAAACCTCCAAAGAAAGAGAGTCCACCTCCTCCCGAGGAAGCCTGTTCCACTGAGGAACCGCTCTGTCAGAAAGTTCTTCTTGGGTCTTTTATGCACTGGCTGGATCTCCCTGCTTGGACCTGGCTTCATCGCACATTAAAGTAACCCGGGTTGGGGGAAACTGTATGCATTGGCTTGAATGATCAGGGACAAAACTGTGTGCTAAACGAACCATGAATACAGAAAAACAGTCTCCCAAGCTCAAATCAGACTGCATTGCATTTTTTGGGGGGAGGGCTTTGGTCCTCTGATTGACTCATTTTTTTGGGTAGTCAAGGTGTTGTGAAAATTCCTTTTATCATAGGTTATGAATCGTTTGATTATGGCTGGTGAAAGTCAATTAAAACACACACACACAATGAATAGACCGTCTCAGCAAAACAAACTTTACTCACTATAAAAATAGGGTAGGGAAAACTTGAGTTTAAAACAATAAATTGTTTCTACATCTCTAGTTCCCTAAACTTGCCAGCTTGCGGCTGGCAGGAATCTACTCTTAAGCACATGGCATCTCTAAAGGACAGAAATGCCTCATGTTTGGGATCCAAAAGGTAACTTATCCTGCTCCTTCTTCCTAGACAAAGAAAGAGCCATAAGATGCAAATTATTAGTACATGACTAAAAGCATGTTTACAACTGATCCTCACTGACCAATAGCTAATTGACACATTGGAGATTACATCACCTTATTGAACTGGTCAGCACCAATACAATCAATTTAACCCTTGTCTGTCTGACATATAATGAAGCTCGCTATCTATTCCCCAACACAAGGTGGACCCTTGTTCCTTTTGTTCTCAGTGGGAAAGCTAGTTGGATCCACCCCACTAGTTCTTTCTTCCCTGCACGTTGCAATGCAGACATTAAAAGCTTTGCTTCTGGCCCCGCCCAACTAGGAGGGGAAGGAAGAGAAAGGAGCTGTTTATCCTCTCCCTTTGTGGCTTCGCCATGTCACTATTTTTTGGGGGGGGGATGCGGATCAGAACTCAACTTCCAGCTGATCCCCCATCAGCTGTGAGTCCACTTCTGACCAACAGGCAGCTACAAACTGAGTTCCTGGATGCAATTTAAATGTATCCCTGATTGGCTCAGAGTGATTATGAGTGTCAAACAAGTTCCAGTGCTGAACAGGTTGCTGAGAAATCTGCAGTATTCCAAAGTACACCATCCCCCAGGAGACTGAGGTCTTTTATGCATGGCTGTTTCATTCGCTATCGCCCCTCCAACGACTTTGGGTTTTTGTGTTGATTATGCATGCTGTTTCCGACCGTCAGAGGTCTCTTCACTCTCTCACTGCGTTTGCCCATGTTTTCAAATTTGAGATAAACAGGTCTCTGAAAATGCGGGCAAAACTCAGGGAAATGCAGGGGGAGAGCGAGGCAACCTCTGACGGTCGGAAACTGCATGCATAATCAACACAAAGACCCAAAGTCATTGGAGGGGTGATGGTGAGTGAAACAGCCATGCATAAAAGACCTCTGTCTTTCTCGAGTAAGGAGAGGAATATAGCCAAGTTTCTATCTTGACTGTCTTCTAGATAAGTCCTAATGAAGCTAAAGGAGTCACTGACTATCAGCAATAATGTTCCCTCCAAGGGCTTGGTGGGGGATTTCTGGTGAACCCAAGACCTTCTCAGTGACATCTACTCCCATTCTAAGGCAGGGACTATCCCTGGCCTCCTGGCACACTTACAGTGAACAACGTTGCCTTTGCCTTGCATCCTAATGGGCAGGAGGCTCCCACCATGCTTCCATCGGGGCTTCCAGGCAAGGGCAGCCATTTTGTGCGCAGGGTGATGCTGAACTGTTGGCTGCTTCTGACCGAATGGACGGCTTGGCTGCCGACAGGATCCTGCTCATCAGATAGAGTTTATTGGAGTCTTATTGACTGGGGCTCGTTCCGACTGTGCTTCATGAGGCTGCTGATTCTTTTAACACAGCTTAGTGGCCGGCTGGCATGGTAATTGAATTGCTTGTCATTGAGCCGGATTGCTCCATTTCTTACAAGCTGAGTAGCTAAATTTAATGAAGCTCAAAGGAGTGCATTGTTTCCAATACACTTTTAATTGGGAGCAGCCCTGCTACTACATAAAGCTTATTAAAGATTGGAGGGCTTTAAGAGGGGAGTGGACATATTCATGGAGGAGAGGGGTATTCATGGCTATTAGTTAGAATGGATACTGGTCATCCTGCATAGCTATTCTCTCTAGTATCAGAGGAGCATGCCTATTATTTTGGGTGTGGTGGAACACAGGCAGGATGGTGCTGCTGCAGTCGTCTTGTTTGTGGCTTCCTAGAGGCACCTGGTTGGCCACTGTGTGAACAGACTGCTGGACTTGATGGGCCTTGGTCTGATCCCGCAGGGCCTTTCTTATGTTCTTATGTACATACAGGAAAATATTTGTGCATGAGGACACAAGAAGATTTGAGCTCCCATGAAGTAACAGGATAGGAAGCAATAGGCCAGTCTCTAGAATAGTGTCTCCTATCTCTGGGAGTCTATCTGTCTGTCCTCTTCTCAAAGGGCTTTGCTGGCTGAGGAGCAGAGGGGCCCTCTGGAAGCTGAGAGGGAGGGGAAAGTCCAGGCCATGGTCTGGAGCACCTACAAAAATTAATTTTCTCTAGAAGAGCTGCCAAAGGCTCCCAACACCTATGACACAAACAGCCCTGACCCACCCACCCCAGTGCAAAAGCAGCAGCCTATCAGATCTTTGCTACCTTTGGAGTAGGGGTTTGGCAATTGCAGGCCAGAGCCTGGCTTCCTGTCAAGGCCAGGTTCTGGTTGCTGGTCGAGGTTTTGTTCTCATGCTGCAAATCCTGTGTACTGTTTCGATTTTCCTGTTTATCACAGAGGTTATGTCTGCGATTCTCTGGGAACCGTTATCTCATAGTTACTGCACTGTGGTTTCACTTTGTTTTACTTTTTTTGCCTAGAATGCTTTTATACTGTAACCTAACTGCATAGACCCCATTAGCGGCCTCTCCTGCATGAGAGGCAGTCAGCTTCTTTTAAT
Organism: Euleptes europaea; assembly: GCF_029931775.1. Lineage (NCBI taxonomy): Eukaryota > Metazoa > Chordata > Lepidosauria > Squamata > Sphaerodactylidae > Euleptes > Euleptes europaea. The sequence continues at coordinate 59,647,666 of NC_079325.1, forward strand.
CTGTCTTTTTGCTCCTAATAAATTAGCATTGCTTAGGATCACCTGCCTGAGCGTGTCTGTTTATGGGATGCTAGGGATGGATGCCTGCGTTTGACATTAGGCTGCTAATGGGGTGTATGCAGGTTTAAGTGGTGCTCCTAGTGTCTTCATGCAAATGATTAATGAAGTTGTACATGATCTGCTGTTCAAAGGGGTGATTGTGTATCTTGATGACATTTTGATTTACTCTAAGACATATGAAGAACATGTAAAATTGGTTAAGGAGGTCGAGACTCCTCCGAGAAAACCAACTATTTGCAAAGGTGTCCAAGTGTGAGTTTCACCAAGACAAATTGACCTTCTTGGGGTATGTGATTTCACATAAGGGGCTAGCAATGGATCCTGAAAAGGTGCGAGCTGTGATAGAGTGGGAGCCGCCCTCTACTCGCAAACAACTACAACAATTTCTCAGTTTCGCGAATTTCTACTGAGGGTTTCTCAACAATTTTGCACAGATTGCGTTGCCCATAACCGATTTATTAAAGATGGAAGGGAAGGGAAGTTCAGCTACCCTGTCGTCTTCCCGGTTGGCATGGACGCCAGACTGCCAATGAGCCTTTGAGATGTTGAAAAAGTTGTTCACTTCTGAACCTGTGCTCAAGCATCCTGATTGTGAAAAACCTTTCGTGGTTCAAGTAGATGCTTCCGATGTAGCTATGGGAGAGGCGCTTCTACAGAGGGGGGAAGCAGGACAGCTGCACCCTTGTGCATATTTTTCTAACTTTGCATTTACTCCGCAGGCAGTTTTGGTGGCCAGGGATGAGAACAGACTTGGACTCTTTTATTCGTAGCTGTTCCACTTGCGCCATTGCAAAACAGGTGATGGGAAAACCACCCGGACTATTGAAACCTTTAGAAATGCCCACGGGCCCTTGGGAAGTTATTGCCATGGACTTTATAACAGATCTTCCCCCCAGTTGGGGGAAAACAGTACTTTGGGTGGTTACAGATCTCCAAACAGGTGCACTTGGTTCCTTGGGCAGGGCTGCCCACAGCTCAAAAGTTGGCCCGGTTGTTTGTGTCACATGTTTTCAAATATCACTCGTTTCTACACAAGGTGATTTCCGACCGCGGGGTCCAATTTGTGGCTAAGTTTTGGAAGGCTTTTCTCAAGCTAGTGGGGGTGGGTTTATCTAGTGCGTATCATCCCCAAACCGATGGGCAAACTGAACGTGTCAATTCTGTGTTAGAGTGCTATTTGCGTTGCTATGTAAATGTCTGAGGAAACTCTTAAAATTGCCAGAGACAGATGAGAAGCAAAAGTAGAAAGAGAAAGTGCCAAAGCAGGACTACAGCTGAACATCAAGAAAACAAAAGTAATGACTACAGGAGAATTACACCACTTTAAGGTTGACAATGAGGAAATTGAAATTGTTTAAGACTTTCTATTCCTTGGTTCCACCATCAACCAAAAGGGAGACTACAGCCAAGAAATCAGAAGGAGATTGAGACTGGGAAGGGCAGCCATGAAGGAGCTAGAAAATATGTTGAAGTGTAAGGATGTGTCACTAGCCACCAAGACTAGATTAATTCATGCCATCGTATTCCCTATTACTATGTATGGGTGTGAAAGCTGGACAGTGAAGAAAGCTGATAGGAAGAAAATAGATTCCTTTGAAATGTGGTGATGGAGGAGAGTGTTACGGATTCCATGGACTGCCCAAAAAACAAATCAGTGGGTTCTAGATCAAATCAAGCCTGAACTGACCCTAGAAGCTAAAATGACTAAACTGAGGCTATCGTATTTTGCTCACATCATGAGACGACAAGAGTCACTGGAAAAGACAGTCATGCTAGGAAAAGGTGAGGGCAGCAGGAAAAGAGGAAGACCCAACAAGAGATGGATTGACTCAATAAAGGAAGCCACAGCCTTCAATTTGCAAGATCTGAGCAGGGCTGTCAAAGATAGGACATTTTGGCGGACTTTCATTCATAGGGTCGCCATGAGTCGGAAACGACTTGACGGCACTTAACACACACATGTAAATTACCACCAGGACGATTGGGTAGATTCACTGCCTTTTGCTGAGTATGCCTACAACAATGCCACACACCTGTCCACAGGTTTCAGCCCGTTTCAAGTGGTATATGGTAAAGAATTCAGGCCCTATGGTAACGTGGCTCTCTCGGGGGAGGAGGGGTCCACCGAGGTGGCGGACTGGGCGAAAATGGTACAAGGCACCTGGCCATGGCTACAAAAGAATCTTGAACATGCCAAAAGCAAGTACAAAGCACAGGCAGATAAGCATTGTTCCCCAGGTTGGAACTCTGAGGTGGGGGACAAGGTCTATCTGTCCACAAGAAACCTGCGTTCCTTACGCCCATGCAAAAAACTGAATGAAAAGTACGTGGGACCCTTCCCAATCTAATGGCTCATAAACGAGGTCACAGTGGAACAGTCTTCCTAAGTCCCTGAGGGGAATTCATCCGGTTTTCCATGTCAGTCTTTTAAAGAAAATGTACCCTCTCCGGAGTGGCATCCCAAAGCTGGCGGGTGGGGGGGAGAACATTTCGAAGTGAAGATCTTTGATTCCCGTATCTGCAGGGGGGTGCTTTATTATCTGGTTCATTGGAAACATTTGGGTCCGGGTCATGACAAGTGGGTGGCTAAGCACCATGTAGCAGCCCCCCGACTGGTTCGCCAGTTCCACGCAGCCTGCCCCGACAAACCTCACCTGGTTGAGAGAAGCGAGGGAGAGCCCTAGGGGGGGCAGAATGTCAGGTCTTTGCTACCTTTGGAGTAGGGTTTTTTGGCAATTGCAGGCCAGAGGCTGGCTTCTTGTCAAGGCCAGGTTCTGGATGCTGGTCAAAGTTTTGTTCTCATGCTGCAAATCCTGTGTACTGTTTCGACTCTCCTGTTTATCACAGAGGTGCCGTTATGTCTGCAATTCTCTGGGAACCGTTATCTTGTAGTTACTGCACTGTGGTTTCACTTTGTTTTACTTTTTTTTTTTTTTGCCTAGAATGCTTTTATACTGTGACCTACCTGCATAGATCCCGTTAGCAGCCTCTCCTGCGTGTGAAGCAGTCAGCTTCTTTTAATCTGTCTTTTTGCTCCTAATAATTTAGCATTGCTTAGGATCACCTGCCTGAGCGTGTCTGTTTATGGGATGCTAGGGATGGACGCCTGAGTTTGACACAGCCCTTAGACCAGCCCTCACCAGCAGTACACCTTTGGAGAGGGGCAAAGACTTGAAATCAGGGACTGGGGAAAAAAATGACTGCCAAGAGCACCAAGACCCTTTGGACCTAGCAACCACGGTGGAGCTCACCAGCATAGACATGAGTGAGCGACAGTTGATCCAGAAGGAGAGGCAGGTGGCAGGAGTGGCCTAGGGAAATGGGGAGGGCAGCACCAGCCTCCAGGCCTGCAGAGGAAGACGACCTCAGCCAATAAGCAGCCATTGTGATGCAGCAGCAAAAAAAGGCTAATATAGTCTTGGGGTGTATCAACAGAGGCATAACATCCAAATAGCAAGATGTCATAGTTCCGCTGTACACTGCATTGGTCAGGCCACACCTGGAGTACTGTGTGCAGTTCTGGAGGCCTCACTTCAAAAAGGATGTGGACAGAATGGAGCAGGCGGAGAGGAGAGTGATGAGGATGATCAGGGGCCTGGAGAGAAGCCCTATGATGAAAGGCTGAAGGACTTGGGAGTGTTTAGTTTAGAGAAGAGGAGGTTGAGGGGGGCATGATTGCTCTCTTTTAAGTATTTTAAGGGCTGTTACAGAGGAGGGCAGAGAACTGTTCCTGTTGGCAACAGAGGATAGGACTTGCAATAATGGGTTTAAATTACAGGCAGAAGCCCGTCTGGATATTAGGAAAATTTTTTACAGTGAGAGTTCAGCAGTGGAATCAGCTGCCTAGGGAGGTGGTGAGCTCTCCCTCTCTGGCAGTCTTCAAGCAGAGGCTGGACAAAAACTTATCAGGGATGCTCTAGGCTGATCCTTCATTGAGCAGAGGGTTGGACTAGATGGCCTGTATGGCCCCTTCCAACTCTATGATTCTATGATTATGTGCTCAAGTCCTCCAAGCAGCAGACTGCAGGAAAGTAAAAAGAGGACCAAGCCTGCCGGGAAAGGGTGCAGCCAGCTGTGGCTGTATTCCTTGCCATAATTTGGTACAGAGAATAATTTGTCAGGAAGAGATTGCATATGGATGAGCATGACGTGTGCTCGAATCAAAGGGGGGGGCCACTGGCTGCTCAGTCCCCACCCTGTCTGTCTCCCGCCTGACATCTAGTGCAGTGGAAAGGTTGCCAACCTCCATGTGGGGGCTGGAGCTCTCCCAGAATTATGACTGCTCTCTAGACCACAGAGATCTGTTCTTCTGGAGGAAATGGCAGCTTTGGAGGGTGGACTCTATGGCTCTACATCCCTGCTGAGCACCCTCCCCTCCAAACTGCCTTTCTCTGGGTTCCACCCCTGAAATCTCCAGAAATTTTCCTGTCCAGAGTTGGCAGCACTATGTGGTGCTAAACAACTTAAGTATTTCTGTCTAGTGACCTGCTTTCTCCGTTAGCTAAGTAGGTCTGCATTTCATGACCACCAGGGAGGGACCCCAGGAAGATTTAGCTAGGAGTTGACTACAGAAGGAGTGGGGTTGGGCATTCCTTCTTGTTTTATTAAATTTCCATTCTGCCATTTCTGCAGTAAGCTCAGGGTGGCATACGTGGTCTCTTCATTTTATCTTCACAAGAACCCACGTTCAAAATATCTCGAGATTTCTCCTGTGCCAGGCTCATGAGATAGATGAAGCCCCATGGATATATGAATTATCTGGCTCCCATTAATTAATCCAAGGGAAGCCATCAAGCTGATTGAGTTGTCTAAAAAGTCCTCATCAAGCTATTAGCCCCAATCACTGCCAATTTGCAACCTCCAATCATCCTAATTTGTATGCTGATTGATATGTATGAACTACAGGGGGGAAGGAAGCGAGGGGCGTCATCACCACACCTGGATCAGGAGGGATAATTTGAAGAGCTCTCTTGGGCTCTGCTTGGCCTGTAGTTCTGTTGGTGACTGGCCAGGTAGGGAAGTGTTAGCTGAAGCAGGTGAGTCCAGCAAGTGGGACGAAGCCAGAGCTCAGAGGGAAATGCTCTGGCAGATCATCCACGGAGGAGCAAATATACCTGGATTAATGATGGTAGAACCTGGAAAGAGGAGCAAATCACTCTCCCAGCCCCCTGCTTACAACCACAAAGGGCACACTACAAAGACCATCAGAAGACAGAGAGCCCACAGCCTCAGATTCTGACCAGCCGCAATGAAAATGTCACCTCAGTGGGCGGCAACTGTGGAATTACAACTGGTCTCCAGACTACAGAGATCAGTTCCCTTGGAGAGAATGGCTGGTTTGGAGGGAGGACTGTATGGCATTATACCCTGCTGAGGTCTCTCCCGTCCCCAAAGTCCACCCTTCCCAGGCTTCCCCTCCAAATCTGCAGGACATTTCCAACCCGACGTGTGGTGCAGCTTCATTTGAAGACCACGTCGTTCTCATTAACCCATTTCAGAAAGGATATGGTACAGCTGGAAAGGAGTGACCAAAATGGTTACTCTGTCAGAGAATCCACCCAGTCGGGAAAAGCTAAAGCATTAGAGGCCTTTTTAGTTCAGAAAATGACTAAGGGAGTGGGCAAGGGTCAAGGTATATCAGATGATGCATGTGGTGGACAAAGTAGAGAGCAATTACCCCCTCCCCCAAATAATACTATAATTCAGGATCAGCCAAGTAAATTGATCTGTAGCGAATTCATGACAGAGCAGATAAATACCTCCTCAAACCACAATAATTCATGTATTATTTGTTTATTATTATTTATTTACAATCTTTATTGTAAAGGCCACTTTACTGCCCTTAAAAGGGCTGCCAAGGTGCTAACAATGTTAAACATAAATGATAAAATATATTATAAAACCATTAAAATAAACCCCTCTCCTGAACATATCTCATTAAAACAACTTTTAAAAGAGTTTAAAAACAGTGTTAAAATACATATAAAACAGCTAAAATACACACAAAACAGAAAATGTTGGTTATGAAAGAGTGTCAGGCCTGCTTTCCACTGCTCTCAGCAGCCTGTCAGACTGTGAATGTTTTAGTTCCGATTCCACCAGGTGCCTCTCAAGGTCGAACTTGCTAACTACTGAATTCCTGTTCCAGCGCTATCTCCCGTGGGAACGGCTCCTCGGTAGAGGGGGGCCCCCGCCTTGACCCATTGTGACTAATGCTTTCCTTTATAGGCCTACCATGTGCTCCCAATTGCCATTCGTGCCAATGTACCTGTAAGCTCTGCATACCTGTATGTTTTCCAATAAATCATCTCTCTTTTGGACTCCTTGTCTGTGGATGCTGTTTGTGGGATTACCACGGGGATAAGTGCTCACATTTTGGCATGAATCCCTTCTCTATTTTTTCTCTGCCTGGCTGGAGCCCTGGACGGTTCGCCGGGGCCTCAGATTGGAGCAGGGGACATGCTCTCCGAGCGAATTGCCTGTGGCTGGAGCCCCGAAGGGTTCGCCTAGGCGACTCTCCCCGGGTAGGGGGTTTCTGGCCGAAACCCTGGAGGGTCCTGAACCTTGGTACCCTCCTTTGGAACCGTCAGACGAGTACCCCGACGACCCTTCTTTGCTAGAGGACACTCTTGCTGAGGCGCTGCTGACGGATGCGGAGATCAATCGCCTGATTGTACTCCTTCGAGCTCAGTGGCGTCGCCTGGCTGACACGACCCCCTGGACGGACCCCGACGCAGATCTAAATGCCCAGCACGAACTCCGCATACTGGACGGCTTGGTGGAGGAAGTTCGACTGGCACAGGCGGATTTAGCAACTTTGACCCATTTGCTAGAGGGGTTATCTATACGTGAGAAGCAACAGAAACCGGCAGCAGCCCCGATCCGTCCCCGATCCATGGCGGAAGAAGTCTCCGTCCCAACCGCTCCTGATCCCAACTTGTGCTTGGCAGTAGGGCTGTCGATTCGGTTCAGCCCAATCTGAAAAACAGCCGAATTTCCCCTGATTCAGCGGTTTTTAGTTCGAGACAAACCTAATTCAAAAATGGCGGGAAAACGGGGGAGCCGGGGAGAGAAAGAGAGAGAAATCCTCGTGGGTGTGTGTGTGTGCACATTTGCTCCTTTCCATGGCTGCAGGGGGCGCATTTTTGGGGGTAGAGACCCCAAACTTTCAGCGGAGCTTCAGATGAACCTTCTTAAGAGACACCCCAAGTTTTGTAAACATTGGGTCAGGGGGTCCCGAGATATGGGCTCCACCCCTTTTCCCTCCACCCTTTTCCATTTCCGAGGCGGCAGGGGGTGCTTTTTTGGGGGTGCAGCCCCCAAACTTCCCCAGAGAACAAAGAAATATGGAGATTGTTCCTCAAATCTCTCTTCCAGTTCTCTCTATAAATCTTCCCCACTTTTGTGGCAGTAATCCCTAAACAACACCCCGTATCTGGAATATCTCCTTCCCAGTGACCTGAGAAGGGTCCCTTTCCTTCCAGTCTCTGCCTGTCACTCCACAGGATTTGTTTTTACACCAGCTCAGGCAAATCTGAACCCGCAGTTTTCCCAGAGTCAAACATGGCTTCTGATCATGCAGGTTACCAATACCAGAATCCCAATTCCTTTCTTCAGAACAGAGGGTCCCTTGGCTCCACCCCTTCCCTTTCTCTGAGCTTCTCTCAAAGATTAACTCTTTGTTCGTCATAGCCTCCCTCGGCAGGTGTGCACTTGTCAGGCTGTTATCTCGGTGTAGATGTTTCCTTTCGTTTCTTTGCTGAACCGTCCAGACTTCAAGGACGGCTTCACATACCAAAGCCTGGGAACGCCACTCCTGGGAAATAATGCTCTGTTTATGCTTTGTAATCTCCCGCCGTTTCTCTGCCTTATATTTCCAAATAACGGGCAAGACAACTCATAGTTGTCATCTTATCCCCGATGCACTGTATTGCCTATTTGACCAGTAAAGCCATCTGCTTGGAATCTGATTGTCTCTGTGGTGATTTCTGGCTCGATGGGTCAAGAGCTCACATTATGACAGCTATCACATACTCTTCTTCATCGATACTCTAGTCAGGCTGGAGCCCCGGAGGGTTCGCCTGCCACTCGGATGGGAGCTAGGAGGGCGCTCTCCGAGTGAACCGTGACTACTACTTCTTGGAACCCTGGAGACCTCATCTGAGGATCCTACCCTTCTACAGGACATAGTAGCTGAACTCTTTAGGAATAATTCAGAGGTTTGCCGCTTGAGTGGACTGGTCCAGACACAGTGGCAATCTCTGGTGAGGGTTCTCTGGATGTTAACGTCGGAGGATACTAATGCTCGTTTAGACCTCCAGGATTTTGATCAGTTGCTGGATGATGCCCGGCTGGCAACTGAGGACTTACAAATACTAACCGATTTATTGGATAAGCTTATTGCCCATGAGACTCTCTCATCCACGGCTCTAACGCGTCCTGTCGCCTTGGGGAAAGGTACCATGGCGGGAGCCGCACTGGCAGGTTTTTATTTGATACCCGATGCAGCTAGCTGTCAAGCTGAAGCCAAGAGGGTCGCTATCCAGACGGCTCTCTTTGCGGATTGTACAAAGGATACCACGATAGCCACCTTGGCTCAACGTTTGGCCTCGACGTTCGGGGCCGATGCACCCGCGATTGCGGTCCGAGTGCAACCATTGCTAGGTGGGGAACCCGACCCCCTACTCACACTCCTGGAAACGGAACTTTTACCGCACGTTACCGCAGCTGCAGCTCTGAGACTTGAAAGCGCAAAAGTTCTCGCAGATAAGGAAGCTGCTGAAGCGGCTAAGGCGGAAGCCGAGGCTCAAGCCGCAAGGGATAAAGAGCTACAGTTGGCTGCGGATCGGGCGCGGACAGGCGGCCGCCCCAAAGACACCGGAAGGAGCGGTCCTCTGTTGGGTCTGTCTTTTCCCCCGGTATTTGCCCCGTCGCGCACGACCCAACGCGCACGCCGCCTCGCGGAACGACGCCAAGACTCTGAGGAGTCTGAGGAAGAGGACTTATATGGGGACAGTTCTCAATGGGCCACGAGTTTTAGGACAAGCAAACCTCATCGTACAGGTGGCCCAGGAGAGGACGTTCACCTGTTACGGGCTCAGAATCGAGAGCTATCTGGCCGTGTTGATCAACTCCAGGAGCTAATGGAATGTTTGCTTCAGGACAACAGGCAGTTACAGCAGGCCCTGGCAACCCCGGCACAACCCGTTCCACAGGGAGCCGCAGTACCGGTTCAGGGGGTGAAAGCCCAGCCACCCGCTAATGTGCCTGCGCAACCTCCGGCTCCCGGAGGTCCCGTTTTACCTGCACCCAGGGCACCCGTGCAACCGGGTCAACCTATGCCCGGTCCTTGGAAACAATTCAAGTTGAAAACTACTTACGATGGATCTCTCGAAACCCTACCCTGTTTCATGCATCAGGTGGACAGCTATATGCGAGAACAAGGACAGTTCTTCCCTACAGAGGACAGCCGGGTTCGCTATGTGGCTTCCCTTTTGACAAAGCAGCCGACTGGATGGTCCTCCAGTTCGACACCCGATCCCGCTCTATCCGTTCCCTCAACAATTTCATGACTGCCTTACGGAGGAGGTTTGAGGACCCCTTTCTGGGGGAACGAGCCAAAGCGGAGCTTCTACAACTAAGACAGGGCTCTACTCCAGTTCGAGAGCTTGCCGATGAATTTCAAAGACTAGCAAGCAAAATTGTGGGCTGGCCCGAAGCCACCCTAATTCACCATTTCAGGGAAGCCTTACACCCTGACATTCTGAACTGGTCGTATATGCGGGGTGATCCCGACACCCTCGAGGATTGGATTCTATTAGCCGAAGAGGTGGAAAGCCGCCGGCGCTTTATTTCCCTTGTCCGCCAAAAACACAAGGAGAAAAGCGTCCAAAAGCCCCAGCCCAAGGCACCACCCCCCAATCCACGGAAACCCGCGCGTCCACCCCAGGATCGCGAAACCCGATTTCAAAGAGGTGCTTGCCTCACTTGTGGGGAACTGGGCCACTTTGCAGCAGTCTGCCCATATCGCCCTGAACCCTTTCGTCCTAGCATGACAGCCCGAGCTAGAGGACGACCTCAACGCAGAGGCACCGCGGCCACCCGCAGCGCAGCGCCAGGAAGACCCACACCCTCTGCACTTCACGTTGAGGACTCATCTATCCTTCCTACATCGAATGACCCCGCCGGGTCCCGGATTACAAATGCCCCATTGGGGGACAACTTTCCTTCTTCTGACGAAGAGAACCCATGGAATTTTCCAGCTTTAAACCTGGAATCCCCCCTTGATTTGTCAAAAAACGGCTCCGGTCTGTGGTGAGTGGAGCGTCTCCACAGACCTCTGCAGATTCTCCTGCTAAACCGAAAGCTCCCGCTAAAGTAAAGGAAGTAGAAACCACCGTTTATGTGGACGCAGTTTTACAACACTATGAAGGTGGTCCCCAACTACCCGTTAAGGTACTCATTGACTCCGGTTGCGGTCGCACTCTCATCAATGAGGCCACATTTGCAGCACTCAAAGTCAGGTCCGAGGCTTTACCAGCCCCCGTCCAATTTGCCCAAATGGATGGGAGCCATTTCAAGGGGGGCCCAGTTGATCATCGCACTATAGGGGTGGCGATGGGAATTGGCTCCCACTGGGAGCAGACTTTACCATAGCCCCTATCCGATTTGAAGTGGTCCTGGGAATTAACTGGATTAAAGGTCATAGTCCCAGTATAGACTGGGAGACGAACACCATCTCCTTTGCTAACCCCAAATGCGACCAGCACCGACAGCAAGTTGTGGTGCTGTCTCCACCCGCTCCGGCATTAATCTCCGATGTCCCATCACCGCCGTCCCTACCTGATGTATACCAGGACTTTGCGGATGTCTTTAACATTAAAGAATGTGATGCCTTACCCCCTCACCGGGCCACTGACTGTGCAATTGAAGTGGTGAAGGACTGCACATTAACCAAGAGTAAGATTTACCCTATGAGCACTTCCGAGCGCACTGTATTACGGGATTTTCTGGACAAAAACCTTGCCAGAGGATTCATTCGCCCATCGAATGCTCCCAACTCGGCCCCTGCGTTTTTCGTCCGAAAAAAAGGAGGGCGACCTACGCCTCTGCATTGACTTCCGAAAACTCAATGCAGTTACTCAAGCCAACGCCTATCCTATACCGCTAATTTCAGATATTTTGGGACAACTGCAAGAGGGACGTATATTCTCCAAATTGGACCTAGTAGAAGCCTACTACCGCGTCCGTTTCCGCGAGGGGGACGAACCCCTCACTGCCTTCTCTAGCTGTTTTGGAATGTTTGAATTCCTTGTGATGCCCTTCGGGTTAAAAGGGGCCCCGGGGGTCTTCATGCAACTCATCAACGAAATCCTCCATGATTTACTGTACCGCGGGGTGGTAGTTTATTTGGATGACATTCTTATTTATTCAAAAACCATGGACGAGCACGTCACTTTGGTCCGAGAGGTTCTGCACCGCCTACGCAATCACCAACTCTTTGCAAAGCTGGCTAAATGCGAATTTCACTAGAGCAAAATAACTTTCTTAGGATATATAATCTCCCACCATGGCCTTAGCATGGACCCAGCCAAGGTCCAATCCGTCCTCGATTGGACTCCTCCCTCCAACCGCAAGCAAGTACAACAGTTTCTGGGCTTTGCTAATTTCTACCGCGGATTTATCCCTAACTTCGCCCAAATAGCGCTGCCCATCACCGACCTTCTGAAAACCAAGGGTAAAGAAAGCTCTGCTACATTACCCTCCGCTAAGATACTGTGGACTGATCAATGCCAGACCGCCTTTGTAGCCCTCAAACGCCATTTCACGTCGGAACCTGTGCTACGGCACCCAGACCCAAATCGAATGTTCATTGTACAAGTCGATGCCTCCAACGTAGCTATGGGAGGGGCCCTGCTCCAAGGAGGACCAGATGGTCTCCTTCACCCCTGCGCTTACTTCTCAAAGAAATTTGCGCACTCCCAATTGAACTGGCCCATTTGGGAGAAAGAAGCCTCAGCTGTTCACCATGCACTTACTCTATGGCGACAATTCCTGGAAGGGTCTAAAGTCCCCTTCGAAGTTTGGACCAATCACAAGAATCTAGCCGCCCTCACAGGAACCCATAAGTTATCCGCAAAACAACAGCGTTGGGCGGAATTCTTTGCTCAGTTTCGTTTTGTCCTGAAGCATGTCCCAGGAAAACAGAACGTTCTCGCAGATGCTCTCTCCCGGTTGCCTCAATACCCGGCGAAACTCGATCGGCCAACAAACTCTTTATTTATGCCCGAGCAAAGAAAAGCCCTGCCTGTACTGGCTGTACAAACTCGATCCCAGACGCTGCCCCAGCGAAACCACACAGTAACCGGCGCGCAAGCTCCTCCAGCCCTACCGGCTGCCCAGCTGCCCCCGCAATGGAAACTCACGATGGCCGGCGCTCCAGCTCCTCCAACCCAACCGGCCGCCCAGCCGCCTGCAGTCTCCGCACCACCGCACGTAAGCGCTTCCCCCTCGTCAACCCCCATAACTGCTCCTACTGCCACTGTAACCAAGGGGGGGGTCCCCATCTCCGAATCTTTCTTAAATTCCCTTCGGGAACAATGCCTTCTGGAACGCTCTGGTCAAATCCTGCCTCCTGGTGTAATCGAACAAGGAGGCTCTTGGTACAAGGACTCGAAATTGTATGTGCCCAAAGCGCTCCGAAAAGACGTTTTACACTTGGCTCATGGAGTAAAAACAGCTGGACACTTTGGGTTCCTAAAGACCCTTCACCTGTTGCGCAGACAATTTTGGTGGGGGGGAATGCGTTCTGACATTGACTCTTTTATTCGCAGCTGTCCTGTTTGCGCCACAGTCAAACAATCTCAAGGCAAGCCCCCAGGACTACTGCAACCACTTGAAATACCCAGCAAACCCTGGGAAGTGATTGCTATGGATTTTATGACGGATCTCCCTCTCAGCGGGGGAAAAACTGTGTTATGGGTTATCACTGACTTATTTTCTAAGCAAATACATTTGGTTCCATGTGCGGGGATCCCCTCCGCTCAGAAGTTGGCCCGCCTCTTCGTGTCACATGTCTTTAGACTACATTCGTTTCCGCGCAAGATAATCTGCGACCGCGGAAGTAGTTTCGTTGCTAAGTTTTGGAAAGCTTTTATCAAATTAGTGGGGGTGGAGCAGGGATTGTCTAGTGCATACCATCCCCAAACGGATGGTCAAACCGAACGTGTCAATGCTGTACTTGAATGTTATTTGCGCTGTTATGTCAACTACCACCAAGATGACTGGGTAGAACTGTTGCCTTTTGCAGAATATGCCTACAATAATGCTGTACATCAGTCCACAGGTTTCAGCCCGTTTTATGCGGTGTATGGACAGGACTTCGGTCCTATCACCCCAATAGAAGGTTTGGAGGGGGAGGGGGATGCCGACATTGCCTCTTGGGCACACACCCTCCGTACCACATGGCCCTGGCTGGTTAGCAACCTTGACCGAGCCAAGCGCAAATACAAGGCGCAGGCTGACAAGCATCGGTCCCCCGGTGGGGACCTGCAAGTGGGTAACCTGGTATACCTTTCCACCAAGAACCTGCGCTCCACCCGTCCGTGCCATAAGCTCAATGCTAAATACATTGGCCCATTTCCCATCATCCGCATCATAAATCCTGTCACGGTGGAACTGTCTCTCCCCAAAACTCTGAGGCGTGTGCACCCCGTTTTCCATATCAGCCTTCTAAAGCCCCATGTTGCTTCCCCGCAATGGCACCCGGAGCCGCCCCCTGAACAGCCCATAATGGTGGGGGGGGGAAGAACATTTCGAAGTCTCCAAAATCCTGGATTCCCGCATACACCATGGGACCTTGCAATACCTGATCCGCTGGAAACACTTCCCCCCTGCCTATGACGAATGGGTTCGCGCACGGGATGTCTCCGCCCCCAAACTCGTCAACGCCTTTCACAATACCTACCCGGACAGACCAGCCCCCTTGCCGGATGGGAGGGGGCCTTAAGGGGAGCAGGATGTCAGGCTGTTATCTCGGTGTAGATGTTTCCTTTCGTTTCTTTGCTGAACCGTCCAGACTTCAAGGACGGCTTCACATACCAAAGCCTGGGAACGCCACTCCTGGAAAATAATGCTCTGTTTATGCTTTGTAATCTCTGCCTTATATTTCCAACTAACGGGCAAGACAACTCATAGCTGTCATCTTATCCCCGATGCACTGTATTGCCTATTTGACCAGTAAAGCCATCTGCTTGGAATCTGATTGTCTCTGTGGTGATTTCTGGTTCGATGGGTCAAGAGCTCACAGCACTCAGATTTGATTGTTTTATTACATTTATATCCTGCCCTCCATGGCCAAGGTTCCATGGGGTGCTTGTGAGCCTCAGGATGGCCCCAATGAGTGGTGTGTGTGGACTGGAAGACAGACCACAGCTACACGTCAAAGAAGAGCAGTAGTGAGGGGAAAGCTCTCTGATGGACAAGGGTGTTGTTCTTCACCTGTCTTGGCCAGTGTTCCCCATGAAGAATCCCTGATATCTGAGGTTGTATCAAGCTCTTCAAAGCTACTGCTTGCATATCAGACAGCTGCAGGTTGGCCCAGGGAAACCTTCTTGCATTGGAAACAGATGAGGCAGACCACTGACATGTCCAGAAAGGGTACCATGCCAGATATGGTGATTTGGCACCCAAAACATGAATAGTAAACATTGTCTTCCACAGTGGAATCCAAAACTGAAGAGGAACCCCCACCACTTCCAGTTCTTGGATTTTCCACTGAGTTGCTATCTGGAACAACCGGGGCAAAGATACATTACCCAGAATCACATGTAACTTTGTTCTGATTGTTTAAAACCTGAAACGGGAGGCTGTAAGTCTGAGATGAAGATGATTGGAGTAGAGACACATGAACACATGAACACATGAAGCTGCCTTATACTGAATCAGACCTTTAGTCCATCAAGGGCAGTATTGTCTACTCAGACCGGCAGCGGCTCTCCAGGGTCTCAGACAGGTCTTTCACATCACCTACCTGCCTAGTCCCTTTAACTGTAGATGCTGGGGATCAAACCTGGGACCTCCTGCATGCCAAGCAGAGGCTCTACCACTGAGCCACAGCCCCTCCCCATCACTCTGGGGCCTCTGCCCACTCAAAATCCCCTCCCCCCATGTCTGGGAGAAAGAAAGAGAGGAAAGCAGCTCCCGTTGCATGTGTCCATTTTAAAGGAAACCACTGTCAGGCTCAGGCGTCTGCCTCTAGCATCCCAAAAAGCACACATGCCCAGGCAGGTGATCCTAAGCAACGCTACTTTATGAGGAGCAAAAAGACAGATTAAAAGAAGCTGACTGCCCTACACACAGGTAAGGCTACTAATGACATGACACGGGTAGAATACATGGCTAAAAGCGCGCCAGCCAGAAAAAGTTAAACAAAGTGAAACAATACCGAGATAACAATTCCCAGGGCAAGGTAGACACCACAACAGCTGTGGATTGCAGACTGAGCGAACAACAGGATAACAGGATGAGAAACTATACACAGAGTTTGTGGCATGTGAACCACGAGCTTGACCTGAGGCCAGAGTCTGGCCTTGTCCTGCCAAGAGCCCCTCTTCTGGTGACATCAGTCAGACCCTGACAACCACCTCAGGAAGAGTGAGCTGTAGCTGTACAGAGCACATTGCTTGGCCCTTGTCTGCTGTGCTCCAGCTCTTCCTGGATGAGCGTTTCTTGGGCCTCAGAATCATAGGAGCATGTTGAAGCACCCGGCTTTTCCTCCAGCCAGCTGTGGGCCTGTTACTGGGGGAAATGTCAGTGATGCATTTCCCTGCTATGTGGCTGGGCCTAGAGGTGCCAACCCAAGCCCAAGCCGGGGCTTGAGGATCGCCAAGAATTACATCTGGTCTCCAGACCTACAGGGATTAATTCCCCTGAAGACAATGGCTGCTTTGGATGGTTGACTGTATAGTAGGGTTGCCAGGTCCCCCCTGGCCATGGGCAGGAGATGGGGGGGAAGTAGGGTTGCCAGATCCAGGCTGGGAAACTCCTGGAGATTTTGGGGTAGAGCCTGGGGAGGGCAGGGGCCTCAGTGGGGCGCAATGCCACAGAGCCCACCCTCCAAAGCATCTATTTTCTCCAGGGGGAACCAATCTCTGTAGCCTGGAGATGTGGTATAATTCCAGGGGATCCCAAGGTCCCACCTGGAGGCTGGCATCCCCACTGCACAGCATTATTTCCTGCTGTCCCTCCCCTCCCCTCCCCAAACCCTGCCCTCCCCAGGCTCCACCCCCAAATATCCAGGAATTTCCTAACCTGCAGTTGGCAACAAGAGGAAACACAAACCCCTGCCAGCTCCTGCACAGAATACGGCACCCTGTTTGAGGAAATGTGTAGTGGATTACAGGACTTGTCAGTGATAACTCAGGATTGTTGTGTGAGCGACATGGAGGAGGGGAGAGCTTTCTATGCAACCCTGAGCACCTTGAAAACACAGGCTAGGGGGAGTGAGTTAAGGCTACCAACCTCTATATTCTTTCAGAATTATACCCCATCTCCAGACATCAGTTGCCCTGGAGAAAATAGCAACTTCAGACATTAAACCCCCCCCCCCAGCTGAGTTCCCTCCCTGTCCAGAGTCAGACAGCTAGCTTTGGCAGGTGGCAGCAAGCATGGTCAGAAGTTACAGTCCGAGGTAAAATACCGATAAGGCAGAGTCCAAGGTGTCAACCAGTAGAAGGCAAATCCAAAAGGCAAGGATCAGGTCCAATCCAGAACAGTCTGGTTCACCAAGAGTTCAGAGTGCAGCACAGAAACAAAGGCAGGTACAGCAAGGGTTTAACACATTGCTCCCATGCAAGGTTCCCTTCGCTGGCTGTTTAAATAGGGATTTATCCTGCTGGGACAGATAAGCCAGCTGCAGTTCGTTAGGTTGTTTGGGCATTCCCAGCCAGGTGTAATTCATCTGCCTCCATGCTGCTGTCAGGGATTGATCTACTGCTGAGCCAGCAATCTTGTGCTTCTTCATCTCTCCTGAATTTGGTGTCTTAAATGTCTTCTTCCTTGCTCTAAAGCTCCAGTGACCCTAAAGGTGAGCCTGATGGTTGCTGAGTTTCAGGCATGGCTTGAGTTCCTGAGCTGGAGGGCTGAGGTCACAGTGGCACACAGCTTCTACTTGTGACTGATCCCCTGTTATAACTTCCACCTGCGTGTCCTCCTCTGTTATCTGCTGGGTGGGACTGACTTCCTCCACCTCCTCCTCTAAGGAGGTGTCAGCTGGCTGACTCACACTCCCGAAACTCTGCCTTCTCCTTAGTGCCTGGGGGTGGGGCAAAGAGGATCCCTCCTCTATTCAGGAAACCCCCTCATTTCTTTGGCCAGAACATTTCTCCTCCAGTAACATTCAAAGCCAGTTTGGAGACATACACTCAGCTGCAATTTGGAAAGATGGAAAATGACTTTTCAGTACTTTTAAATTGCAATTTCCTCTAGTTTGTAAAGTCACAACTGCCTCAGACAACTGATCTGTGACACACAACATCCTTTCCTCACTAAACCTCTCTCAGCTCTCCTGAAAATTCTTCAGAGAAATTAGATGATTCTTATGCAATTTCCTTGGATGTTGGGCCCAAACATCGAATTCCAATTTCATCTTAATTTTTCCCATAAACAGATGATTAATTGTGGCGAGGTTATTGGTAGCACAATATTGGAGGCAAACTAAGCTGCTCAATGCAGAGGTTTGTCACGATCATGTAAAAAATTGCAACTTATAAAAGGTTATGGGAAGGAAGGAGAGTTGCTCAAAAAGAATTTATAGGCTGCTGGAAACCTTTCTTAACCTTTTAGAATGCAAAAGACTGGGGGGAATAAGGTTAGAGAGACAATTTTAGAGAATATTTAAGGATTTGATTAATGAATTATTAAATACAAAGCACATTTGGATTCCTAGCTGATGGTGTACTTTGTAATTTGGCAATTTAGGGAATCTGATGATCGGATTGTCGTCCAGATATTTGGTTTGATATCTTGTTGTCAATTTGTGGTTAATGTTCTTCTGTATAATTGACTTTACAGTTATTATTATTATTTTACATTAGGCAAAATTCAATGGCTTTGGTGCTTCCTTTAAGAGACATTGGAATTCTTTGACTGCTTGAGTTTTATGTGATGCAGTTTATTCCCCAATCTGGAAAACCCACAAGCTATCCTGGCAGATTCCCTTTCCTGAGGCTTCAGCTTCCCAATACATGCCCCATGACTGAAGAGCAGGGATGGAGGAACACCACAAGAACGGCTTCAGCAAAACACCCCATCATTAGTCGGCAGTCTGGCCTTTTGTTCATTAGCATAGTTCCTCATGCCTTTGATGCTGCACAAAGGGGCCCTGCCTCTGCCTTTCTGTCTCTCTGCTACATGCCTGTGTTGTCTGTGCTTCATTCTCTGTTTGTTTCTCTTCTTATCAAAACTCAAGTGACTATTAGTCCAGATGTGGTTTCCACAGCAACACTCTCCTCCAGTACCAGATGCAAGGACAGGACACTCCCCCAATTAATTCACCTGGAACCTCCCTATTGCCCCAAGAGATTACAGCTCTTGATGAGGCACATCATCAGTGAACAGCTCCGCATTCCCCCCACAGCAGCTGAACTGTGGCCAGTGGAATCAGCCCCACCAACCTTTCACAAGGTGGAGCTTCACCAGCCCCAGATCAAGTTGCCCATCTATGCTGGGGAGCTATCACTGAAGAACACCGGCTTCTGCCTTCCCAGAGGTCTCTGTGCCCCAGACTGTGGCCTGGGACCCCTAAAGCATGTCCAGAGGAGAGTGTCCAGAGGAGGGCGACCAGAATGGTCAGAGGTCTGGAATCCATGCCCTATGACCGTGTTGGCGAACCTATGGCACGCGTGCCACTTCCGGCATGCGTAGCCCTCTCTACCGGCACACGCGGTTCCTCCAAGCCACTGGCCTTTCCAGCTCTGCCCCGCCCCGGGTGATCTCCAACCAATAGAGATCAGTTCCCCTGGAAAAAATTGCCACTTTGGCAATTGGACTCTATGGCACTGAAGTCCTTTCCCAAACCCCGCCCTCCTCAGGCACCACCCCAAAAACCTCCCACTCATGGCGAAGAGGAACTTGGCAACCCTAGCCTCTCCCTCTGGGCCCCCTCTGGGGGAGGTATTCAGGTTAAATTGCCGCATTGGCACTCGGCGATAAATATGTGGGTTTTCGGTTGCAGTTTGGGCACTCGGTCTCTAAAAGGTTCGCCATCACTGCCCTATGAGGAGAGACTTAGGGAGTTGGGTTTGTTTAGTTTGGAGAAGAGAAGGTTGAGGGGAGACATGATAACCATGTTTAAATATTTGAAGGGATGCCATGTTAATGAGGGAACTAGCTTGTTCTCTGTTGCTCCAGAAACTGGGACACGGAGTAATGGATTTAAACTAACAGAAAAACAATTCCACCTAAACATTAAGAAGAACTTCCTGACGGTGAGGGCTGTTCGATGGTGGAATACACTGCCTCGAAGGGTCTTTGGAGGTCTTTAAGCAGAGGCTGGATGGCCCTCTGTCGGGAGTGCTTTGATTGTGGGATCCTGCATGGTGGGGGGAGGGTTGGGGTCACTGGGAATGGGGGGGAGGTAGTTGTTAATTTCCTGCATTGTGCAGGGGGTTGGACTAGATGACCGTGGTGGTCCCTTCCAACTCTATGATTCTATGATTCTAAGGTATCTTTTTCCAGGCAAGACTATCTATCCCCTGGAGGCCAGGTTAGCAACGCCAAGAGGTAAGGTCACATTCAAGGTATCACATATGACACCCAACTAGGGACTGGATATTATTCAGTGGAAGATCTTCTTGATCAGGTTTTGCTAGGGTTGACAGAGTCAGTTATCATGAGTTCAGGAGCAGAGGTGTAGTGATGCCTTGTGGGCAGAAGTCCAGGATGGGGCCACAGAATCACTGCCGTTGCCCCCAAGTCCCAAGAGAAGGGTGGCCCCTGCCCCACGGGAGGCAGTCTGGAGCTGCTGCCATGCAGCTGATGGCACAAGTCCCACTGGACAGGCGCCAGCAGCTGCCACTGTGAGCCAGCGGCTCCAGCTCCCAAGGGGGCAGGAGCAAACAACTACTGCCACAAGCAGGCAGCCCGGCCCCCAGGGAGACTGGGCACGAGCAGCCACCCCTGCAAAAGGGTGAGCCAACCCCCAGACACAGAGGCATGAGGAGCTGCTGCCACTAGTGGTCATAGGGGCAGAAGCAGCTGTCTCCCCAAGCAGGGCCCCAGCCTGGTGGCAGCCTGCTCTTCCTCCTTTCCTCCTCTGGAGATGGGGCAGAGACATGGGGGGCACCATCAGCATGATGGCATGATGCCACTTCTGGGAAAAATCTGGAAGTGGCAGCACACAGTTATAGGAATCACCAGAAAATTGATAGTAAACCCCAAAAGTGATGGCATGCCATCACGTCAATGGCAATTTAAAAAATAATTTCCGCTCCCCACCAGCTGACAGAGTGGCAGTGGGAAGGGGTGGTTGCTGGAGGGCGATCTCCCGCCATAGCAACCCCAGGCACTTTAGGCAGGGTGGGGGTGAGCCAATTTCTAGAGCCATCTTGCCTCCCATGACCCATACTGGTGCATTACTCTAGTCTCCATACTGCCATGACATGGATCTGGGTGGCTAGATTGGCGGAGTTAAGGTACAGGGCCTTTGCAAAGCGGGCCAGCTAGAAATGAAGAGAAAGGCAGGAAGCTCCTTGCAGTCAGCCTGGGCTGGTTAGTATTTGGATGGGCAACCACTGGAGGTACCAGGCATGCAAAACTGGTGCTTCACCATGGAGCTAAGTCCCCCTCCCTTGTGGCTTCTCCCCTCTCCTATGGGACCAGGAATAAACAGGGTGCTTAGCATACCATAAGTGCAGAAGGGAGGTCCCTGCCCCAAAGAGCTTCCAACCAAAACATCAACCACAGGGGAGATGACAGCGGGAAGGAAGGGGGGGACAAAGACAGAGGACAACGGAACAGACAAGGGGGTAGGAATGAACATAAGCCCCAGGCGGCACACGTGCTTCAAAAGCTTCTCCCTCATTTTCGCTTGAAGAAAATTGACCTGGTTTGGGGGGCGGGGGGCGGGGGAGAGAAGAGTCTTTCAAAGCTTTAAAATGTGCTGTCATGATTTGGAACGCTTTGAGGAGAGTGCATTTTTCTTTCTTTAAGGGAGGGGAGAAATGATGCCCACAGTGCTAACTCTGAAGGGCTCTGGTCTTATGGAGCTCTTCCCAGTTACTGACCGCAGATGCATTAGGTGGGTGCCAGGGCTGAAACGAACGGCCAAAGTGAACACAAAGTCTGGACAACCCAAGGCAATGCAGCGGCACTTCAGCAAATGAGCACGTTGCCAGCCACCAGCAATGGAGTGGTTTTCAAGACTGTTTGCAAGCAGCTTCACAGGGAGTGGACTTGGGAGTGTTTTTCTATGAAATAGTAATGACCTGGATCGGGCAGCACAGCAGCGCTGGCTCTTCTCTGGAGACATTGGATGCATGCCGAGAATAAGCGATGTTTTCATTTGGCAAAAGGACATTTTCTCTGCTTTTATCCCTCCCCTTATCGCATGCAGGGTGTTTGTTGTTGTTGTTTTAAATTGGGGAAGGGTGACCAGGATTCTAATGTGTTAGAAAACTTGGAAGGAAAATATGCCAGTGCGTAGGTATGGCCATGTGAGTGTACGCCCACCCATGTACATGTGCAGAAGAGCTGATTTTGGCTACTGTCTAAAACTGAAAGAAATGGGTTGTCCGAATTTTCTTTGTAATTCTCCTCTGCTATTTTTTCTGTGCAATATTCTTTCACTCTTCCCTGAATACTGGAGAAGTGACATTACCTTCACCGCCCCGTCAGCAGCCGGGCGCAGTGCACAAGGCGCAGTCCGTCACAGGCCAAGCGGTCCTCGGCTCTGGCCGCTGTTGCATTGCTGATGCAGATGTAGCACCGGCAGAGCTGACTGGATTCCTCTGCTCCCACAGCAGAGAGAAGACCCAGCTCTCAGGAGCAGAAAGTAGAGCAACTGCCCTGGAGCCAGTGATGACACCCGCTGATCACAATGTGGCAGGCCAACAACAAGTTTATATGGAAGCAACCAACCAAAGAAGGTCTCCCTCCCATCTTCCTCCTCCACTCACCCCAGAACAGGAGGGAAGGACTGCTTGGTATGTCTGCAGAAGGTCTGGAAGCCTTACATGCTCTGAGACCCTGGTATCTTCGGGACCGCCTCTCCTGGTATATCTGTGAGGGTCTGTATGCCTTTGCCTGGTGTGTTCCCCCCCCCTGGACTCGTAAAAGCAGTCCAGGCCTTTTGCCTTTCCTTGGTTCAGGCGCTGAGTCTGACAGGCCCCAGGTTGGAATGTCTCTTCCCACGTCCACCTCCCTTGCTCTCTCTGACTCCCTCCCGCCAGCTGTGGCCTTGGTGGGTAGATAGCAATAACGAGCTCCCTGAGATCTTTTATGTTCTTGTACCATGCACAATTATCTCGTAGATTCCCATAACATACGTTTGACATCTGCTTCCCTGTAGGGGTTATAATTCTGTCTTTGTGAAACCATGAGCACTTGCAACTTTACCAGTGTAAGGCCTGTACTACCTGAAGCTTCCAATAAAGTTCCTTGTTTCTGCATGACCGTCTGAGCAAGTGATTTTATGGAGTTTGCACAGGGAGGTTGGGAACCCTCACAATATCCCCCCAAAGAGCATTGTGCTCTGCTGATCCAAATCTGTTGGTGGTCCCCAACCCTAAGAGTGTGCAGCTGTCCTCAACCTGAGCCAGGGCCTTCTCGGCCCTGGCTCCGGCCTGGTGGAAGGCACTGCTTGGTAACATCTGGGCCCTGCGGGACCTGAAAGAGTTCCGCAGGTCCTGCAAAACAGAGCTTTTACACCAGGCCTATGACTGAGGACAGCTGCAGGTAACATCATAGAACCATAGAATAGAATAATAGAGTTGGAAGGGACCCCCAGGGTCATCAAGTCCAACCCCCATCAATGCTGGCCTCCCTGCCCCTATCCCCCTTTTTTATCTACAACTACTGATTACTGAATTTTGGGGTGGGGACAGTTGACTTTGTTCGAAGGATTCACCTTGGTGTTGGCATCCTGTTCTAGCGGGCACTATTTTATACGGTACCTGGTGTTATTGATTTTAGAAATGATATTTTATTGGTTTAAATATATTTTATTGCTATAATGTTGTTTTTAATGTTGTTACCAGCCCTGAGCCTGACCTTTGGCCAGGGAGGGTGGGCTATAAATTTAACAAATAAAATAATAATACAATAAATTGCCATATCCCTCCAAAGGCCCTTCTTCAATCATATTCCTTTCAGACATGCCTGCACAAAGGGAAGAAAGTAGGGTTGCCAACTCTGGGTTGAGAAATTCCTGGAGATTTAGGGATGGAGTCTGGGGATGGTGGGGTTTGGATGCTGGCAACCATAGAAGGAAGCATTGCCCCATCGCCCAACTCCCCCACAGCACACTTAGTAGAGAAAGCCGCCACAACCCAGGGGAAGTCCCTGGCCTCTCCCAGGAAGGGGCTCCCTCCCAAACTGGGAAAACAATGTCCCACACAGTACCTTGAGTTAAAACAATGAAGGTGTTTATCTTTTCCAAAGGCATAGTGTCACACTGGAGTCCTGCCAGAGGGATCAGAAGCAAAACTCACATTTTGGACAGGGCAAGAGTCCAGTAGCATCTTAAAGGCTAACAACATTTCTGCCTAGCTGTATCTGAAGAAGTCAGCTGTGGCTCACGGAAGCTCATCCCCTGTCAGAAATTTTGTTAGTCTTCAAGGTGCTGCTGGGCTCTTGCTCCTTTCTACTGCTACAGACAGGCTAACATGGCTATCCATCATGATCTATTTTGGACAGGAACATTCCTTTATTCAGCCAAACATTATGGTCGATAGGCCTGGAACTCCCACTTCCCTGTCATACAGCCGAACTGCATGAGTTATCAAACCAGCAGCCATCAGGGGGGAGTGGGGACCCTGCTGAGCCTGTTCCCTTCCCATTGGTGTGTGTGAGTGGGTGGGGGAATGACTCACCAGAGAGTGGGGGGAACCACACCAAGAATGGAATCCTGAAAGCAAACCAGAAGGATGGCCGGGGTTGCCAACCTTAAACACATAAAGCTGCCTGATGCTACCCCTTTATTATGATTGGTCCTGTCTGCTCTGGTTGGCAGAGGTCCACCCGCTAGTGGAGCAACAGCCACAGTTCGCCTGTTCCTATGCTCAGTGACTGGCGCCAAGGACTGATTGGCCAGGGCAAATACTGTCAGAGCTGGCAGCTCTATTCTGGGTTGCTGCAAACATGTCCCAGTTACGGGGACCTTTTGTGACCTCCAGGCCTGAGAGTGCTGCTGGCCTCCAAGGTTGTGTAGCTCAGAAGGTTGTTACGTCTGCTCGCTCTCTGTTTGCGTGATAACTGTAATCTACCATGAGAACCCCCTTCTGGATGCACACCTTAACATGGTGAGGGGGTTTGTGTGTGTCAGGGAAGCTGAGAGCAATACCGTAAGGGGTCTAGACTCTATCAAGAGACTAAACTCCTAGCAGAGTCACTCAAGACGGAATGGTCACAGCTGAGACTCCAGACGAAGATGCATCCCCCCCCCTTAAGGGATCAGTGGCCACATCCGCAGAAGAGAACAGGCAGTTCCAATGGGGATGGGTGCAGAGGAATCCCTGAAGGTTAACTACTGGGCAGCAGCAGTAGTGGAAGGTGAGACTGGCGGAAGATCTTTTGTAGACAACGGCAGTGCCACTATGGCTAACCCTGGTTAGTACTGCACAGAAGAAGGAACTGGTAAACCACTTCTGACCAACCTTTACCTTGAAAATCCTATGATGAGACAATCCAAAATGAAAAAAGACGAAAGTTGGGTACCCCAGGTTGGATGGCACTCAATCTGCTACTGGGGTAGAGCAGAGGACAAGTACGAGTAGCACTGTTCTTAATGATGCGATTGGACTAAAGTCGAAAGGACGTTCAGTGGTTGACATGAATAGATGCAAAAGCAAAGTCCGAAGCTGTTCGATGTATATAATAGGATCATGGAATGTGAGGAGCATGAATCAGGGTAAGCTTGAAATTGTTAAACAAGAAACGGAACGTATGGACATTTCAGTCCTCGGAGTAAGTGAATTAAAGTGGATTAGGACATTTTCAATCAGAAAATTACAAAGTGTTTTATTCAGGGAATGACAAAAAGAGAAGAAACGGAGTTGCTATAATAGTGAGGCAAGACGTAGCAAAGGCAGGAGCTATAATGCAAAGTCTGAGCGTATAATATCAATCAGACTTCAGGGAAAGCCTATCAACATCATTCAAGTTTATGCCCCAACTACAGATGCTGATGAGGAAGAAATCGAAAGTTTTTATGCCAGTGCTCAGGAAGAAATTGATCAGACACCTAAACAAGATATGCTAGTAATCATAGGTGATTGGAACGCAAAAGTAGGAAACAAAGCAGAATCAAATGTTGTTGGCAGATTTGGGCTAGGAGCACGGAATGAAGCAGGAGAACGCCTCGTAGAATTCTGTGAAGACAACAATCTGTTCATTGCAAACACATGTTTCAGACAACCAAATAGACGATTGTATACATGGACATCACCAGATGGCCAGTATAGAAATAAAATAGATTATATAATTGGAAGCAGAAGATGGAGAAGCTCTATTCTCTCAGCCAAAACAAGACCAGGAGCCGACTGCAGTACAGATCATGAATTGTTAATATCAAAAATCCAGATAAAGCTTAAGAAAAATACCAAAACATTCATAGCACCGAAATACAATCTAAGCAATATTCCGGAAGAGTTTAAAGACCATGTAAGGAACAGATTTGCATTACTGGGTTCAAGTGAATGTAAACCAGAAGAACTATGGGTGGAAACTAGAGATATTATCAAGGAAGAGTGTGCAAAGACTATTCCTGTAGCCAAAAGAAAAGAAAAACCTCGATGGATGTCTGAGAAAACTCTTAAAATTGCCAGAGATAGACGAGAAAAGTAGAAGGTTACAGAAATAGAATCTAAAGTTTAAGTGCAACGTTCCAGCGACTCGCACGTAGAGACAAAGAGACCTATTATAATAACCAGTGTAAAGAAATAGAAGAAAACAACAAAAAAGGAAGAACAAGAGATCTGTTCCACAAGATCAAAGAAATCAAAGGGAAATTTAAAGCACGGTTAGGCATGCTGAAGGATCAGCATGGAAATACATTAACTGAACAGGACAAAATAAAGGTGGGAACAATACACTGAAGAACTATACAAAAGAGATGAAAGGATAAAAGATTCTTTCCAAGAAGAATCTTTTGAAGAAGAACCTACAGTTTTAGAAAGTGAAGTGAAAGCTGC
This sequence comes from Euleptes europaea, assembly GCF_029931775.1. Classification (NCBI taxonomy): domain Eukaryota; kingdom Metazoa; phylum Chordata; class Lepidosauria; order Squamata; family Sphaerodactylidae; genus Euleptes; species Euleptes europaea. The sequence goes on from NC_079325.1 coordinate 59,674,134, forward strand.
ATTGAGAGCAATCGGGAGAAACAAATCAGCAGGAGCAGATGGGATATCAATAGAGCTATTCCAAGCCACAGAAACGGAGTCCATCAAAATCTTGACAAGAATATGCCAACAGATATGGAAAACAAAACAATGGCCCACAGACTGGAAACGATCCATTTACATTCCAATTCCCAAGAAAGGAGTCATCAAAGATTGCAGCAACTATCGGACCATCACATTAATTTCTCATGCAAGTAAAGTGATGCTCAAAATCTTACAGCAAAGGCTGTTACCATATATGGAACGAGAAATGCCTGATGTTCAAGCTGGTTTCAGAAAAGGAAGAGGCACTAGAGATCATATTGCAAATATACGCTGGTTACTGGAGCATATGAGAGAATTTCAGAAGAAAATCAGCTTGTGTTTCGTAGATTACAGCAAAGCTTTTGACTGTGTGGATCATGACAAGCTATGGCTGGTTTTAAAGGAAATGGGTGTGCAGCTACATCTGATCGTTTTAATTCGCAACCTGTACTCTGGACAAGAGGCCACAGTTAGAACAGAATATGGAGAAACGGAATGGTTTCCAATTGGCAAAGGTGTCAGACAAGGATGTATTTTATCTCCCTATCTCTTCAATCTATATGCAGAACATATAATTAGGAAAGCAGGATTAGATTTAGATGGTGGGGTGAAAATTGGAGGGAGGAACATTAATAATTTGAGATGCTGATGACACTACATTATTGGCAGAAAATAGTGAAGATTTGAACCGACTACTGCTAAAAGTTAAAAGAGAAAGTGCCAAAGCAGGACTACAGCTGAACATCAAGAAAACAAAAGTAATGACTACAGTAGAATTACACAACTTTAAGGTTGACAATGAGGAAATTGAAATTGTTCAAGACTTTCTATTCCTTGGCTCCTGTCAGGTTCTCCAGCCAACCTGGGCAATTCCCAAAAAGCCACTCGCTCAGACAGCCAAGTCAGAAGCAGGTAAACTTTATTGAAGAAGCATCAGGTACAGCTAAAGTAACTTGCAGAATTCAAAGCTGCTAATGAGCGAGCCAGACTACAGAGCATAGCTTAAACGTGGCAGCAAGATGACATCACAGGTGCACTTACTAACAAGCCTGGGAAAGGGATTGATAACAATGTCTGGGGGGGGGGGCAAGAGGGAGGATGAAGGGAGAGCGGGGAGACATAGCTTGTTAGCCACTCAAGGCTACAGCAACGGGTGGAGGGAAACCGAGGGTGAGAACAGTACAGCAAATATGCAAACATCCGCAACCGGGCCTGTGCTCACGTCAAGAGCTTAACCGCTTGTACGGGCCGGCCCCAGCATGGCAGAACAGAGCAACACAAGGCACTAGCTAAGGAACGACTGACACCTCTGACATTCTGCCCCCCTTAAGGCCCCCCTCCCATACCAGTGGCAGGATGTGGCTTCTGAGGGTAAGCACTGTGAAATTCATGCACTAGGCGAGGGGCCTCAACATGGGGGGGGGGCAACCACCCACTCATCCTGGGCAGGTCCCAAATGTTTCCAACAAACCAGATAAAATAACTTTCCCCTCCTCAGCTTAGAATCCAGAATCTTAGCGACCTCCAAATGCACCTCCCCCCCACACCATGGTAGGCATTTCAGGACTGGGCACCGGGTGGAAGTGGGGAGCCACCGTGTAAGGTTTGAGGAGACAGACATGAAACACTGGATGAACCCCCCTAAGAGCTTTGGGGAGTTCAAGCTCGACTGCCACTTCATTGATCACCCTGGTGACTGGGTATGGGCTGATATACTTCTCACTGAGTTTTTTACTGGGACGTAAGGACTGCAGATTCTTTGTGGACAGATACACCAGGTCCCCTACTTTAAATGCACAACCAGGAGAACGATGTTTATCTGCTTGTTCCTTATACTTGGATTTGGCTCGTTCCAAACTCTTCTGGAGCCAGGGCCAGGTGGTTTGAACCATACGCACCCAGTCCTAGATTTCTACAGCCCCCTCCCCCTCCGGAGAGTAAGAAGCGTTCCCAAAAGGCTCACTGCCATACACCACCCGAAAGGGAGTGAACCCTGTGGACGAATGAGGAGCATTATTATAGGCATACTCAGCAAAAGGCAACAAATCGACCCAATCATCCTGATGGTAATTCACATAACAATGCAAATAGCATTCAATCACAGCATTGACCCATTCGGTCTGACCGTCCGTTTGAGGGTGGTAAGCCGAGGACAAACCTTGCTCCACCCCATCAATTTCAGGAAGGCCCTCCAAAACGGCACCACGAACTGGGACCTCCTGTCGGAGACCACCTTGCGTGGGATCCCGTGCAATTTCATCACATGTGTAACAAACATGTGTGCCAACCTTTGGGCAGAAGGCAACCCCGAACAGGGAACAAAATGCACTTGCTTGGAAACCAAGTCTGTCACCACGCACAAAACAGTTTTCCCCCAGCTGGGAGGCAGGTCCATAATGAAGTCCATGGCAACAACCTCCAAGGGGGCAGACGGAATCTCCAGAGGTTTGAGAAGTCCAGGGGGCTTCCCTATGAGTCTTTTAGAGGTTGCGCAGGTTGGGCAACTGCGCACAAAAAGATCCACATCAGCCCTCATTCCCGGCCACCAAAATTGACGACGCAACAAGTGCAAAGATTTGACAAACCCAAAACGTCCAGCCGTTTTTGCCCCATGCACCGAAAAGTGTCCAGAAGCCCACTAAATGTGGTCGAACCCTTAGTCCGGCTTTGAGCCCGGTTAGTCACAGCCAACCCCGACACCTCCCCCCGCTACTCCGGGGTGAACAGAGAATCAACAGGACAGTTGCTTTGTCCCCAGTACTGAGGGAGGCGAGACAACGCATCAGCTAAGGCATTGTCCTTTCCTGCAACATGTTTTAAAACGAAACGAAACTTAGCAAAGAATTGGGCCCAACGTACTTGCTTTGCGGACAGCTTTCTTGACCCTTTTAGGGCCTCTAGGTTCTTGTGGTCGGTCCAGACCTCAAAGGGCACCTCAACCCCTTCCAGAAAATGTCTCCAAATCGTCAGAGCATGTTTTACGGCAGCCGCTTCCTTTTCCCAAATAGCCCAGTTGAGCTCAGATTGTGAAAACCTTTTGGAAAAATAGGCACATGGCCTCAAATGTCCATTATTGTCTTTTTGCATCAGGCCCCCCCATAGCAACATCTGAGGATCCACCTGCACAACAAAAGGCTTTTCGCAGTCCGAATGTTGCAGTACTGGTTCAGACGTGAACAACTCTTTGAGTGCATCGAATGCTTGTTGACACTCAGGGGTCCCCTGAAGCCGAGCAGACGGCAAAGCGGCTTCAGGACCTTTCCCTTTAGTTCGCAACGAGGAGGTGAGGGGCAAAGCGACTTGAGCAAAATGAGGAATGAAATTCCGATAGAAATTAGCAAAACCAAGGAACTGTTGCAACTGCTTACGAGTAGTGGGAGGCTCCCACTCCACAACTTCCCAAACTTTCTTGGGATCCATTTCAAACCCTTGATGCAACACAATGTAACCCAGGAAAGTCAGAGATGACTGATGGAAGTCACACTTGGACACTTTAGCATACAACTTGTGAACATGTAGTTGTGCTAAGACTTCCTTGACCAGAGTTACATGCTCCTCCATTGTTTTGGTGTAAATTAAAATGTCATCTAAATTAGGGCTGTTGAAAAAAAAAATCGGTTGAATTCAGATTCGGCAAAATTCGGCCCGTTTTTATTCCGGCCGTGCCGAAGTCCGAACTCCCCCGCTTCGGATCCCTGAAATTCAAGGGGGATCCGGAGTTTGGGGGAAATTTGGGGGGGGGCACACGGCTTCAGGGGGATTCCCTGAAGGCATGCGGGGAATCCAGCTGGGAGGCGCAGATCTGTTTAAAGGGCCCCCCAACAAGCCCCTCTGCGCTGTCTGCGCAGGCAGCACAGAGGGGTTTAAAGACCCCCCCGCCCGCCTTGCCGGGTCCCCCAGGAAGGCTGGCGGGGGGTTGTCAAGCACCTCTGCACTCTCTGCGCAGAGAGCGCAGAGGGGTTTAAAGACCCCCCCAGCTTTGCCGGGACTCCTGGGAAGGCTGGCGGGGGGGCTGTCAAACCCCTCTGCTGGTGGGGGGCTGTCAAACCCCTCTGCGCTCTCTGCGCAGAGAGCGCAGAGGGGTCTAAAGACCTCCTCCCAGCCTTGCCGGGACTCCCAGAAAGCCTGGCGAGGGGCTGTCAAACCCCTCTGTGCTCTCTGTGCTAGAGGCCTTTTAAACAGATCTGCGCCTCCCAGCTGTTTAAAGGGCCCCCTCCCCGCGCCTTCATGGAAGCCCCGTTTTCCGTCCCCCACCACTTCTATAGTGCAATTGGTATCCTGATGGGAGGGGAACTCATCGCATTCACGAACATCAAACACATCAGCAAACTGTGCATACTCTTTAGGAAGTTGGGGCGGCCTCCCAGGCGGTTGCTCCACCGCCGCAGCCGCCGACGCCTTGGGGAGAACCCAGTCCTGCTTATGCCGGTCACATTGAGCTTGCGAGAATGTTAATGTGCATTCTTTCCAGTCAATAATGGGACTGTGACCTAGCAGCCAGTTCATGCCCAACACAACGGGAGCTTGTATGGGAGCTATGGTGAAATGGATTTGTTCCCAATGTTCTCCCACTCCCAAGGCAACCCTCACAGTCCTATGAGTGACAGGACCCCCCTTGAAATCGCTTCCATCCATCCGGGAGAATTTAACCAGCTCGGGCAGCTCGAACCGTTTCACTCTTAACGCCTGGGCAGTCTCTTTGTTTATTAAAGTCCGAGCACAGCCCAAATCCACCAGCGCAGTCACCCGCAGAGCTGGTCCCCCTTTGGCAACATGAGGGTCACCTCAACATACACATTGTCCTCTTGATCGCTTACCATCATTGGAGCCCCCTGCTCACGGTCCGGTATGGTCTGCTGAGGAGCTCCCTTTACAGCAGACCGACGGCTTTTTTGCTGGCAGTCCTCCCTCCTCCCCATTGCTTGAGGAGAAGGAATCTGAATTTGTAATCCGTGACTCCGCTGAGTCAGAAGGCAGGTTTGTAATCTGCGGCCCCGATGGGCCGGTTGCTTTCGGCTGGTCCCCGGTCGAGATGAGTTTGCATGGCCGAGGGTGTACCCCGCCTTCCCGGTAGGCCGCTACGGTGACGGGACAGGGCTTTGGCACATGCTCTCTCAGAGTCTCCTACCGCCGGCTGGGAAGGTCCCGGTCTCTCGGCTCTGGATGGACAACGGGCGGCAAAATGCCCCAAACCTCCGCAAAAGAGACAAGCCCCAGACTCGAAGCATTTGCAGCGTTCAGCCACAGACTGCCCCCATCCCTGGCCGGGACGGAAGTCCTTAGCAGAACCTGGCTTGTCTCCACGGGGTTTGGTGTCCCACACGGTACGTTGTTTGGAGATCTGCAGAAGCTGTCTGCTGTTCTCAATGTCGGCTGCATGCCGCACCCACCCCTCCACATCCAGAGGGTTTCCTTGCATGAAGCCCCAGTGCTGTAACTCAGGATTAAGGCCCTCACAGAAATATTGTACTCGGGTAGCCTCACTCCAGTCCAGGATCTTACTGGAGAGCAATTGGAACTCACTTGCATACTGCGCCACCGACTTAGTCCCTTGGCGCTGCTGCAACAGGGCAGTCTTAGCCTGCTCCCCCCAGTGTGGGTCCTCGAACCAGTTCCAGAGAGTGATCATGAAGTCATCAAGACTTCGCAACACTCAGGAGCAGAGTTCATATTGCTGCACCATCCACGCCTCCCCTTGCAGCAGCGAAGCAACATACTGAACCCGGCTTTCATCGGAGGTGAAGGTCTCCCCCTGCGCTCGCATAAAAACGTCCACTTGGACCAAGAAAAAAGACAGCAGGTCACTCGACCCATCAAACATTATTTTCAAGTCCCGTCCATGTGGTGGAGCTGGAGCAGGGCGATCCCCAGGGGGCGGCGCAGGCAAAACCGGCTGTCCGGCCTCCATGGGCTGCTGCGGCTGTGGCGGCCTCCGCCGCAAGTCATCCAGTTCCCATGCACTTTCTAACAAGCCTGGGAAAGGGATTGATAACAATGTCTGGGGGGGGGGGAGAGGGAGGATGAAGGGAGAGCGGGGAGACATAGCTTGTTAGCCACTCAAGGCTACAGCAACGGGTAGGGGGAAACCGAGGGTGAGAACAGTACAGCAAATATGCAAACATCCGCAACCGGGCCTGTGCTCACGTCAAGAGCCTAACCGCTTGTACGGACTGGCCCCAGCATGGCAGAACAGAGCAACACAAGGCACTAGCTAAGGAACGACTGACACCTCTGACAGCTCCACCATCAACCAAAAAGGAGACTGCAGCCAAGAAATCAGAAGGAGATTGAGACTGGGAAGGGCAGCCATGAAGGAGCTAGAAAAGATTTTGAAGTGTAAGGATGTGTCACTGGCCACCAAGAATGCATTAATTCATGCCATCGTATTCCCTATTACTATGTATGGGTGTGAAAGCTGGACAGTGAAGAAAGCTGATAGGAAGAAAATAGATTCCTTTGAAATATGGTGTGGGAGGAGAGTGTTACGGATTCCGTGGACTGCCAAAAAAAACAAATCAGTGGGTTCTAGATCAAATCAAGCCTGAACTGACCCTAGAAGCTAAAATGACTAAACTGAGGCTATCGTATTTTGGTCACGTCATGAGACAAGAGTCACTGGAAAAGACAGTCATGCTAGGAAAAGGTGAGGGCAGCAGGAAAAGAGGAAGACCCTATAAGAGATGGATTGACTCAATAAAGGAAGCCACGGCCTTCAATTTGCAGGATCTGAGCAGGGCCGTCAAAGATAGGACATTTTGGAGGACTTTCATTCATAGGGTCGCCATGAGTCGGAAGCGACTTGACGGCACTTAACACACACACACACACCATGAGAACCAGGCTTGGCCTGGGATCCAACTGTGCCTTTGGTTTTCTGTGTATGTTCCAACCTGCTCTTTCCCCCCCATTAGAGTCCTCGTACCTTTTCCTGTAAGTTTCTGCTACTCACCTCCTGCTTCCTGATTAAACCAGCTTCTTAGACTACTCTGTCTGGACGTTTGGTGATTGGGATTTAACAGGTGTACTCGAACCTTACATTAGGACTCTAATCCCCTCGTTTTTGCTTTACGTTCTTTTTTATTTTTGTCTGGAATGTGGTTAGTATCCCATTCCTAACTTGTATGGCAACAGCACCTGACTTCACTGGCTCCTCTTTGGAAGAGGACGATCACTCCACCTGGGAGGGACAGCCGAAGGCCTCTACCGCTTGAGAAATCCCCCGACAGCTCATGCGGGAGGAGACCGAAGATCAAGTCCAGAGGGTGGCAGACTGGTAGGCCACCTGAGCCTACCTTTTGAACCAGTATCACTGTTTAATCAACGTTACCAGCGGGGATAAGCCGGAGGGGGAGACCCGGCTAGCCCAGGAGGGAACTTCCCTACTAACACAGCTGGTCGCACGTACCGCGGCTCTCGAGGATTTGTTGGACAGTCCTTTTCTACCGGCCGCTATGGCGGAGGGCACTGGGGGCAGCAGCCGCTTTCAGTTGGAGGCGAGAAACGCTGCCGCCAAAATTGTGTTGCGCATCATGGAACTTTCACCGCAATCAACCACGGAGGCTCAAGTCCAGCAACTGTTACAATCAGACTTTGGTTCTGGGGGCTTGGCGTGGCAAGTGGCTTCTTACTAACCTGGATGAAGTGAAGTTGCTTCTAACTCCTCTTTTGGAGCAACTCTTCAGGGACACCACCACGGCTCAAGCGGCAGAATTGGGAGCGGCATTGGCTAAAGCAGAGGCCTGGACATCAGAACTGATAGAGGTGTGGGCCAAGACGCTGAATGATGCGCGGGCAGCCAAAACAGCCAAAACCGCAGCAGAAGCCTCTACTGGATTGACAAGCCTCGGGGTGTGATCCAAGGACCTTGGACGGCAGGGTTCGGGACAGGGACCGGGAGGGAGAGGAGGACTTTTTGTTTTTGCTCTCTTCCGATCGGTCCATTTTAGCCCTTCCCAGACACCTAGCCAACGAGCTACCATTCACTATGCCCTGACACAAGACATTTGCAAATACCCGGGCGAGGAGGATTCACACCGGGAGGATGCAGAGGACTGGAATGCCCCTTTGGACGTTTCTCAGGGTTGGTATGGAGCAGAAACTACCAAAGACTGGAATACTCAATTTGGCGTTTCTCAGGGCCGACGCGGAGGGGGACCAGCAGATGAACTTGTGCTCCCAGAACCGGGAACTATAGCAACAAATGGCTCAAAAGCAACCGCGAATGGATGTTTTGTGCCGCGAATTAGGATGGTGGCAACAGCCTCAAGTGATTCCCCAACCACAGGTCCAGCAGCCAGTGGTGGCACCTGCAGTTGTCTCTCCACCGGGAGTGCCAATGCCCCCGGGGGGACCCCAACCGGGCCGTCCCGGTGTGCCACCTGTAGGGCCTCCGCTGGGCCCGCCAGGGTGGCCAGGGGGACTTCCTCCACCGTGGCAATACCCACCACCTCGTCCGCATGTTTCTCTGAAGGACCTACGAGTAACTTTTAACGGCTCTGCAGAAGCCCTACCCTACTTTTTGCACCAGGTAGACAGCTTTATGAGAGCAAAGACAGTGGTTCCCCACTGAAGACAGTTGTGTACGATATGTATCCTCCCTTCTGCAGGGAGAGGCGGCAGATTGGATGATCCAACAGTTTGATTCACGAGCCAGATCCATACGAATCCTAAATGACTTTATGTGGGCTCTTTGAAGACGATTTGAGGATCCCTTTTGAAGTGAGAAAGCTAAAGCTGGCATTCTTCAATTGCGCCAAGGCACCAAATCCATCCGGGAATATGCTGGTGAGTTTCAACACCTAGCCAGCCAAATTACAGACTGGAGTGAGGCCACCCTAATACAATACTTCTGTGAAGGACTGCATCCTGAAGTACTGTACTGGGCTTATATGCAAAGGGATCCACCAAACCTCGAAGAGTGGATTTTGCTTGCTGAGGAAGTGGAAAGCCGTCGGCAATCCCTTTCCCTCTCCAGACGCAGAGCGAAAGAAGTGGCTCCACGGCAGGAACGAGCCGCCCCACTACCACAGAGACCCACTGCCCCTGTTTCAGACCGAGCCAGACGTTTTCAGAAAGGAGCATGTCTCGTTTGTGGTAAGATGGGCCACTTCACTGCAACTTGTCCTTTGCGTCCTGCACATCCTATCCCGACCCACTGTTGGAAGGTCATCCCCGGACCAGTGGGGATAGCCATCGCAAAAGCTCGGTGCCAAGCGGGCACAAGTCGCCTCCCATCCTTCATATGGACGACGAAGTGGCTCGTAAAGAGCCATCAACATCATTTCCCGACCCAACGGGGCTTCAGATTACAAATAACGACCCATCAGGGTTCCGGATTACAAATACCTCTGTCCCCACCGAAGTGGAGCCTCCTTCTTTGGAGGAGGACGAGACCTGGGGGTCGCCAGCAGTAAACCTCATCCCAGCCCAAGACCAGGCAAAAAAAAGACAAGGTCTGCAGTGAACGGAGAGCTACCGCAGACCAAGGCACCCAAGCTACCCACAGCTCCACTAATGGTGAGAGAAGCTGAGGACTCTATGTTTCTTGATATGGTATTACAACACTATAAGGCCCTCCCCCCAATTATCAGTTAAGGCTTTAGTAGACTCTGGGTGTGCTCGTACCCTAATTAGTGAAGACACCTTCAAAGCCCTAAAAGTGAGAGCCGACATCCTACCCCAACCCATTCAATTTGCCCAGATGGATGGTAGTGACTTTAAGGAGGGGCCAGTTGACCGGCGGACTGGCAGAGTCGCCATGGGGGTGGGGGATCACTGGGAACAAATTCACTTCACCATAGTGCCCAGCATCCGCTATGCAGTAGTTTTGGGAGTGAATTGGCTTCGGGGACACAGTCCCACTATAGATTGGGCAGCTGAAACGCTCAAATTCACCCAGCCGCAATGCGAACGGCATCTAAGAGAAGTGGCCATCCGCATTCCTGCCTTGATGGCAGGAACTACCGATCCGCAGTTATCCCCCGAATACCGAGATTTACAGATGTTTTTGATGTCAAGGAGTGTGACGTACTAACCCCCCCACCGCAAAACGGACTGTGCCATTGAGGTGGTGGTGGGAGAACAACTAACAAAGAGTAAAATTTATCTGATGAATCCCAAAGAAAAGACTGTACTCAAAGACTTTATTGACAAAAATCTGGCACGGGGCTTTATCCGCCCCTCCACTGCCCCCCATTGCGCCCCTGCTTTCTTTGTGCGCAAAAAGACAGGTGACTTGCGGCTATGTGTAGACTTTTGCAAACTCAATGCAGTTACCCAAACCAATGCCTACCCCATCCCCCTCATCCCGGACCTATTGAGCCAACTGAAAGAAGGGCACATTTTCACCAAACTGGACCTGGTGGAAGCGTATTATTGCATCAGTATTCGGGATGAGCCATTAACTGCCTTTTCTAGTTTCTTCGGAATGTTTGAGTACCTTGTGATGCCCTTCGGATTAAAAGGAGCTCCGGGAGCGTTCATGCAAATGATCAATGAAATCCTCCATGATTTGTTGTTTAAGGGGGTGGTGGTTTACTTAGATGACATTCTCATCTACTCCAAAACCATGGATGAGCACGTTACTTTGGTCAAAGAGGTTCTGCAATGCCACATCTATGCTAAGGTTTCCAAGTGTGAGTTCCATAGAGAGGAGCTAACGTTTCTGGGCTACAGGATTTCGCACCATGGATTAACCATGGATCCTGACAAGGTATAGGCGGTGGTAAACTGGGAACCACCAACCACTCACAAACAGGTGCAGATTTCTCGGTTTCGCTAACTTTTACCGAGGTTTCCTCAGCAATTTTGCCCAAGTGATGCTTCCCATTACTGATCTCCTGAAAACCAAGAGGAAGGGGGTTGCTGCTACCCAACCTTCTGCTAAAATAGACTGGACCCCGGAATGTCAGGTAGCCTTCGAGACTTTGAAATGTTTGTTCATGACCGAACCGGTGCTGAAGCATCTGGATTGTGACCACCCATTCATTGTCCAAGTGGACGCTTCCAAGGTTGCTATCGGAGGGGTCCTATTGCAAGAGGGGAAGGCGGCCAATTGCACCCCTGTGCTTATTTTTCAAAGAAATTCTCCCAATCTCAACTCAATTGGCCTATTTGGGAAAAGGAGGCACAGCAGTGAAACATACATTAACGGTCTGGAGACATTTCCTTGAAGGCGCTGAAACTCCCTTCCAGGTTTGGATGGACCACAAGAACCTTGAGGCCTTAACCGGGTCTCACAAACTCACAGCAAAACAAGTTAGATGGGTGGAACTCTTTTCCCGATTCCGTTTTGTGATCAAACACATCCCGGGCAGGCAGAACCTGTTAGCTGACGCTCTTTCCCGACTCCCTCAATACCCAGTTAAGGTGGAACGCCCCACCAAATCCCTATTTACTCCAGAGCAAAGGGGCATCCTGCCCACCTTGGCAGTTCAAACGCGTGCCCAAGCCCTGCAGACCCAGACAGTGATTGACTCCTCTTCGCCCACAGGGGGGCAACCCCTTCCACTTCTCCGCCAACACTCGGAGATACTAACAGTCGCCCTTCAGCCCAGTCCCCAGCAGAAAGCAAACCCGTCGTCCCAGAGGGACTGCCCAATTCCTTCTGTGATGCTGTAATCCGCCAATGCCAGGCGAAAATGGATACCAACGTTCTACCTTCAGGTCTCAAAAGACGGGGAGAAGAGTGGGTTAAAAACACTAAATTGTACATGCCTAAAGCTTTACGGGCGGAAGTTTTAGGACTCGCTCATGGAGCGAAAGCTGCTGGTCATTTTGGTTTTGTTAAAACGTGACATTTGCTCTGTCGTCAGTTCTGGTGGGCAGGTATGCATTCAGACCTGGATTCCTTCATCCGCAGCTGTCCAATATGCGCCACCGCGAAATGTCCTACTGGCAAGCCAACCGGTCTACTAAAACCTTTAGAAGTGCCTCAGGGACCATGGGAAGTCATTGTCATGGATTTCATGACTGATTTGCTGTTGAGTTGGGGGAAAACAGTATTATGGTTGGTTACTGATCTTTTTTCCAAACAGGTACATCTAATCCCTTGTGCTGGCATGCCCTCCGCTCAAAGACTGGCTCATTTGTTTGTGACACATATTTTCAAATATCATTCGTTCCCGTGCAAGATAATTTCCGATCGCGGGTTGGTGTTCGTAGCCAAATTTTGGAAAGCATTCCTCAAATTGGTCGTAGTTCAACAAGGGCTATCAAGTGCGTTCCACCCCCAAACGGATGAACAAACCGAGAGAGTTAATGCTGTATTAGAATGTTACCTCTGTTGTTATGTAAATTACCACCAGGATGATTGGGTTGACCTGTTACCTTTTGCAGAGTATGCATATAATAATTCTGTTCATCAATCTACAGGTTTCAGCCCCTTTCGCATTGTCCATGGCAAGGAATTTGGACCTGTCAGTCAGGTGGATGTGTCGGGGGAGGAGAGGGGCGCTGAGATATCGGACTGGATTCAGACCATACAGTAGTTGACTAAAAACTTAGAACGGGCCAAAAGAAAATACAAAGCCCAGGCTGACAAGCATCGGGCTCCTGGTTAGGTGATGTGATCTGATGTATCTTTCTACCAAGAATCTGCGATCCCTGCAACTTTCTAGAAAATTGAGTGAGAAGTACGTTGGGCCTTTTCCTATTGCTCGAATCATTAACGAAGTAACAGTGGATTTGCAGCTGCCTAAAACATTGAAGAGAATCCATCCAGTGTTTCATGTTAGTTTACTGAAACAGTATATGTCGGCGCCTCAGTGGCATCCAACAGATCCCCCAGAGGTTCCTGAAATGGTGGGGGGGGGGAAGGAACACTACGAGGTGTCCAAAATTCTTGATTCCCGTATACATGGGGGGGCTAGAGTACCTGGTCCGTTGGAAGCATTTTAGCCCCTCCCACGACGAATGGGTTAAGCATCGTCATGTCTTCGCCCCTCGCCTACTGCGTCAGTTTCATGCCTCGTACCTGGATAAGCCCGCACCATCGGATGAGGGGGGTTAGGGGGGCAGAATGTGAGCTCCAGGCATGGGAGTGCAGCTGGCCTCCAAGTTTGTGTAGCTCAGAATGTTGTTATGTCTGCTCGCTCTCTGTTTGCGTGATAACTGTAATCTACCATGAGAACCAGGCTTGGCCTGGGATCCAACTGTGCCTTTGGTTTTCTGTATATGTTCCAACTTGCTCTTCCCCCCCCCCATTAGAGTCCTCGTACCTTTCCCTGTAAGTTTCTGCTACTCACCTCCTGCTTCCTGAATAAACCAGCTTCTTAGACTACTCTGTCTGGACGTTTGGTGATTGGGATTTAACAGGTGAACTCGGACCTTACACCTTTATGGAACTGTTGGGAGGAGGCATGGTTGGTTAGGGTTTTTGAGGAGGGGGGCAGAAAGTTCTGAGCATCCCTTGCCTTATTTTGGAGTGACGGTACACCCATTATTAAAACAAATATTCCAACCCCAGCTTAACTGGGGGGGAATTCACCCCAAAGCAATTTTTAGAAATAGAAGCCTGCCAGATCAGTCAGTCTGTGACTGGTGCAGCAGACAAAGAGAAATGGGACTTATAATTATTTATTACTGCTGGTCCCCTGGCTCAGTACTTAATACATAATTCATTTTTTTTTCAAATATTGTATCTTGGTGCAGGGTTGAGTGTGGAGGCGTTTATGCTCTATATTTGGGGCTGCGCGGGGGGGGGAGCAGAGCTGCATTCCTGAGCTTTAGTGAAACATTTCTAAATGAAGCCGGTGTTCAATTCTGCAAAGCTTCTGCGAGGTGCCGGCTGCTCCACTGTCTTCTCTGATGGTGCTTTGCAGAGCAGCTGCCTCTGCAGCATCAGCTGGCAGAGAAGGCTGCTGGGGAAAGCAGGCAACCAGACCTTAGACTGGGAGGGTCTTTTTCAAGCCAGTCATCAAGATGGCAACGGCTGCACAGCGTGATTGATGGTGCTTAACTAATGCTTTTGTTGATTAATTGGCAGAGGCCACTTTCAATTAGTGAAGCGATGACTGAGGGCACACTTGGTGTGGTGTAGAGCTAGCGTGGTGTAGTGGTTAACCGGGTTTGACTCCCCACTCCTCCACATGAAGCCTGCTGGGGGATCTTGGGCTAGTCACAGCTCTCTCCGAACTCTCTCAGCCCCACCTGCCTCAAAAGGTATCTGTTGTGGGGAGAGGAAGGAAAGGCAATTGTAAGCTGCTTTGAGTAGGGCTGTCGATTCAGTTCAGCCCAAACCGAAAAACAGCCGAATTTCCCCCGATTTGGTGGTTTTTCGGTTCGGATTGAACCAAACTCAAAAAAGGGGGGGAAATGGGGAGCCGAATTCGGCGAGTTCGGGGTGTTCCTGAATAAATTCGGTGAATTCAGGCCCTTTAAACAGATCTGCGCCTTCCAGCTGGAAGGCGCAGATCTGTCCCGTCCCCCTGCGTGCGCCTTCAGGGACACGGGGGGCCCTTTAAATAGATCTGTGCCTCCCGGCCAGGATCTTCGCCCCCCACCCGCCTTCAAGGAGCTTCCCTGAAGGCGCACAGGGGGTCTTTAAACAGATCTGCGCCTCCCGGCCGGGAGACACACATCTGTTTAAAGACCCCCCCGCGCGCCTTCAGGGGGCTTCCCTGAAGTCCCAGGAAGAGGGGCGGGGGTCTTTAAACCCTTCTGCCTTGCCTGCGCAGATAGCACAGAGAGGCTTGACAACCCATCCCCCCTCTTCCCGGGAGTCCCGGGAAGAGGGGTGGGGGTCTTTAAACCCCTCTGCCCTTCCTGCGCAGACAGCGCAGAGGGGCTTGACAACCCATCCCCCCTCTTCCCAGGAGTCCTGGGAAGTGGAGTGGGGGGTCTTTAAACCCCTCTGGCCTGCCTGCGCAGACAGCGCAGAGGGGCTTGACAACCCACCACCCTTCTTCCCGGGAGTCCCTGAAGGCGCGTGGAGGGGAGTCCCTGAAGGCGCGTGGGGGGCCCTTTAAATAGATGTGTGCCTCCCGGCCGGGAGGCACACATCTGTTTAAAGACCCCCGTGCGCCTTCAGGGAAGCTCCCTGAAGGCGGGCGGGGGGGGGAGATCTGTGCCTCTCGGCCGGGAGGCACGGATCTATTTAAAGGGCCCCCTGCACGCCTTCAGGGAAGTCCCCTGAAGGCGCACGGGCGGGGCGAATTTTCCCCCGAACTCTGGATGTTGCCTGAATTTCGGGGAACTGAAGTGGGGGAGTTCAGACTTCGGCACGGGCCGAATTATACCAAAAAAATTTTTCCAACAGCCCTAGCTTTGAGACTCCTTAAAGGTAGAGAAAAGTGGGGTATAAAAACCAACTCTTCTTCTAACTGATAGGGACTAGGCCCCATGGTTGATTAGTGGACGTACTGTCCAGCTATCCACGGTGCCCCCTCTGCAAGTTCTGCGGGGCTCCTTCCCGGGGTTACTTCCTCCCAGCTTGGATCTGCTCCTCTCGGGGCTGCTTCCTCCCAGGGCAGGACCGCTCCCTGCTGTTCTGACAGGCAGAGGCATTCGTATCGGCGGATCAGTTCGGCGGATCGGGTCGAACTGGGGAACATCTTTCTCAAGAACGAACTAGTAGAAAATAAAAAAGATGGATTCCAACCTAATGTCAGGCTTCAGCAAATTCACAGTGTTTCAGGCAGTAGACCTTCAATCCAGGCAGAGCAGCGATTCAAAGATTTATTTCAGAAGTCAGTGATTTCAGTAAGAGACACGCAAGGTGACAGGGGGAGTGGGGATACTGTCAGATAGGGCTTCTGACAGCTCCACCCTCAAACAAGATGGTTCCCCCGCAAACAAAATGGAGTTCTCCGTACACTCCTTCCCCCCCGTTGTGCAGACGAGCTCCGGCCAGACATTTACAATTGTATTGGGACCCGCCCGTGTAAATCTTCGATCTGATATCGGGTCCCGCGCACAAAGCCGAGAGCCCGGCCATCTCCTCCACTGATTGTTCATGATTGTTTCTGTTTCAGTTTTACTTAAGTCGTTACCGGCAGGAAATGACTACATTGTCTCTTTGTTCCTGTAACCCTATTGTATCAGCCCTATAATTGGAGGGCTGCCTGACTCTGGGCGACCCTGAAACGGTGGAGGGCTGGATCCAACTGGCAGGGCAAGTGGAGCACCGTAAGCTTACCTTGCAGTTTGCCAAGGATCACCCGGGGAGGGAACCCCCCCAGAGGCCCAACCAGGGGGAATGTCACGGCGGGGGCACACCATGGCGAGGGGAACCAAGGCAGGTTCTTGGAAGTGAAGGCGCATCGTTTCAAAGAGGGGGCCTGCTTGCGTTGCTGGAGAATGGGACACTTTGCGGCCAAGTGTACTAACGGATCCCCTGGAAAGACGGCAGACAGAGCGATCCCGACCGACCCCCGAGTTCCAGACCGAAGGAGAGCAGAGGGAACACCCACCCAGCACGGCGGGGCAGCTCTAAGCGCAGACCTGGGGCCTACTCCGTGTGAACATCGCTGCTGCTCCGGAGAAGCCTCACCGGCAAAAAATGAAGAAAGCTTCCTGTGATTGAACTGGCACAGGAGGCTACCTTGCAAGACAACAAGCCGGTTCTGACCTGGGTGAGTGACCAGGGAGAGACTCTACTGGTGCCAGTGGTGTTAAAGAATCCCCGGGGAGGGGATCCAATTGCAGTAGTGAGCATTTTGGACTCTGGCTGCTCCAGGACTTTAATAGACTAGGGTGTGTTTGACTGACTGCAGTTGGGGGCTGTGGAGTTGGATCAACCCTTGCGCTTCCGCCAGATGGACAGGAGCGACCTACAGGGGGCCCCCGTTCATTTGCACTCTGACCCAGTATTGTTAGGGGTGGGTGATCACTGGGAGCAGATCAGCCTTACCATTGCTCCTGGGATTGCTTAACCAGTGGTTCTGGGAAGCAACTGGCTGGCTGGTCACAACCCCAGCATTGACTGGACGCAGCATCAAATAGTATTTGAGTCTCCACAATGCCGGTGGCATTGCCGGGAGGACATGCCCGATGTGGGGAGGGTGACTGCCGCGACAGCGACCCCCGTGACACTACCCCCGGAGTATCAGGACTTTATGGACGTATTTGAGAGGAAGGACTGTGACTTATTACCCCCTCACCGCACTACGAACTGTGCCATTGAGCTCACTGCAGACATGAAGCCCTCCAAGGCCCGGGTTTACCCCATGAGTCCCCTGGAAAAGACTGTGTTGTGGGAGTTTCTGGACAAGAATCTGGCTAGGGGGTTAATCCGTCCATCCAAGGCTGCATTTTCCTCACCCTGCTTCTTTGTAAAGAAGAAGGGGACTTCGGACCTCCGGTTGTGCGTAGACTACAGGGGTCTCAATGCAGTGACTGAAAAGAATGCGTATCCCATCCCCCCCATCCCTGACCTCCTCAGTCAGTTACAGGAAGGCAGGGTATTTTTGAAACTGGACCTAGCGGAAGCCTATTACCGGGTCCAGATTAAGGAGGGGGATGAGGCGAAGACAGCCTTCTCATGTTGTTTTGGTCTGTTTGAGTTTAACGTGATGCCATTTGGGTTGTCTGGAGCTCCATCCTGCTTCATGCAACTCATCAATGAAATTTTACATGATTTATTGTTTTGGGGGGGTCATCGTGTACTTAGATGACATTTTAACCTATTCTCGGGATCCGGAGGAAGACCGGAAGTTGGTGCGGGAGGTACTGCGCCGACTGAGGGAGCACCATCTATATGCCAAACTGTCCAAGTGTGCCTTTAATCAGGACAAGCTTGCGTTCCTTGGGTTTGTAGTGTCTCCCAACGGGTTAATCATGGACTCTGAGAAGGTCCAGGTGGTCCGAGACTGGGAACCCCCCCGAACCCGTAAGCAAGTCCAGCAATTTCTGGGATTCGCAAATTTCTATCGGGGATTCATCCCGGACTTTGCCGAGATAGCCCTCCCGATCACGGACCTCCTTAAGACCAAGGGGAGGGGTCAGGGGGCCATGGCCGCTAACTACCAGGTGGCGTGGGACGACCGCTGCCAGGCAGCGTTTGACTTGCTTAAGAGATGGTTCACATCTAAGCCCGTTTTAGCTCACCCCGACTGTTCTCAGCCTTTTGTCCTGCAAGTAGACACTTCTGACAAGGCAATGGGGGAAGCACTTCTGCAAAAGGATGCTCAGGGGAGGGTCAGACCCTGCGCTTACTTTTCCAAGAAATTCTCTGGGGCCGAGCTCAACTGGCCGATTGGGGAGAAGGAGGCCATGGCTATCAAACATGCCCTCACGGTTTGGCGCCAGTTCTTAGAGGGGCCAATGGTGCCATTCGAGGTTTGGACTGACCACCGGAACCTCGAGGCCATCTTGGGGAAGAGGAGGCTCTCAGCCAAGCAGCTGAGGTGGGTGGATTTCTTTTCTAGATTCCGCTTCACCATTAAGCATGTCCCCGGGAGGGAGAATTGCCTGGCGGATGGTCTCTCCCGCATGCCACAGTACGACTGCAGAGTTGAGTGGCCGCTTGGGTCCCTTTTTACCCCAGAACACCTGGGCTTGGACCCGGAGGGGGCAAGTGCAGGAGTTCTGACCTGGGCCCAAGCCTGAGCAGCGCCCTCCTCACCTGCCCCGGTTCTTCCGCAAGGGGGCACGAGCGGTGCCACCCGTCCCCTAGGGGTTCAGACCCGGGCCCAGACCCGGGCAGCGGTCACCCCGTCTGTACCGGACCTCCAGCAAGAGGAAGCACCCGAAGCCTCCCTCCCCCGGGGGGCCCTGACCCGGGCGCAGACCCTAGCGGCGGGTCCTCCACCTCCTCCGGCCCTACCGCAGAGGGAGACTCATGATTCCCCCTGTTCCCAGGGAGTCCCTGGAGATCTGCCCACTGCTGCAAGGACCAGGTGGGAGGGGGTTCTTCGTGAGGAACGAGGGGAGGGCTCCCTGGGGGTGGAAGAGACTGGAACCCCGGAAGGAAAGACTTATGTTCCCCAGAAGCTGCGCCGGGAGGTGCTAGAATGGAGCCACAGCTCCAAGAGGGGGGGTCACTTTGGTTTCGTTAAAACCCTACACCTGGTAAGGCGCCGCTTTTGGTGGCCAGGGATGCGCCAGGACATTGATGGTTTTGTAAGGTCCTGCCCAACGTGTGCTACCAATAAACGTCTTATGGGAAAGCCCCCTGGGCTGCTGAAACCCCTGGAGACCCCGGAGGCCCCATGGCGGGTGATTGGCATGGACTTTGTGACCAATCTTCCCCCTAGCCAGGGGAAAACCGTGCTTTGGGTGATCACAGACCTGTTTTCTAAGCAGATCCACCTTATTCCATGTGAGGGGTTGCCCTCAGCCCACAAGTTGGCCCGCCTGTTTGTTCAACAGATCTTCCGTCTGCACGGTTTTCCCCGGAAGATCGTGAGCGACAGAGGCTCGGTGTTCCTGTCTAAATTCTGGCAGGCGTTTTTGGGAATTGTTGGGGTAAAACAAGGTTTATCATCAGCCTATCACCCCCAGACGGATGGGCAGACGGAGAGGGTGAATGCTGTTGTTGAATGCTACATGCTCTGCTTCACCAATTATCACCAGGATAATTGGGTCGATCTGTTACCCCTGGTGGAGTACGCCTATAACAACTTGTGCACTCTGCTGCTGGACAAAGTCCCTTTAAGACTGTCTATGGGATGGAATTCGACCCTTTGGGGGTGGTTCCCCTCCCGCCAAGAGGCGACCTTCCGGAGGTATCTGCTTGGTCTAACACCATCAGAAATACTTGGCCGGGACTTGTTAAACAGTTGGACCAGGCTAAGGAACGGTACAAGGCGCAGGCTGACAAACACAGAGCGCCTCAGAGGGATCTTGTGGTCGGGGAAAAGGTGTACCTTTCCACCAAGAACTTAAAGTCCTTGCGTCCTTGTAGAAAACTTTGCCAAAAGTACATGGGTCCGTTCACTATATCCCGAGTAATCAATGAGGTCACTGCTGAACTGGACCTCCCCAAAACTCTACAGGGAGTGCACCCCATGTTTCATGTTAGCCTCCTGAAACCCTTTTCTCCTGCCCCTGATTGGCACCCCGAACCTCCAGAGGCAACACCTATCATGGTGCAGGGGGAACAGCATTTTGAAATTTCTAGGGTCCTGTCAGGCCTGCTCGCTGTGTCTGAGATAGTTTCGTTTTCTCACAGACTCCCGTTCAAGGATTGTTTCCCTATTGCTCACATTCCTGTTCCCTTTGAAGCTAGCGGGTGCCCGTGGGAACCTTGGTGTTTCTAGACTGTTTGGGATTATCTCATGAGACTGTATTGCTGCTGCTTTTCTGGTGTTCTCATATCATCAAGTGCATGCCATTTCCCCCCCATTCCTGCCTTTCGATTTCTAAGCTCTGCTTGCCTATGTTACCAATAAACCTACTCTTTTGGACTACTAAATCTCCTGGTGTGGCTTTTGGATTTCTATGGAACAAGTGCTTACAGGTCCTGGACTCCAGGCTGTGGAGGGGTCTGCTGGAGTACCTGGTACACTGGAAACATTTGAAATCGAGTCACGATGAGTGGGTTGCGGCAGAACACGTGAATGCTCCCTCTCTGATCACCAAGTTCCATCGGAGTTGTCCCGACAAGCCTGGGAACCCAGGGAGGGGGCCTTTGGAGAGGCGGAATGTCAAATAGGGCTTCTGACAGCTCCGTCCTCAAACAAGATAGTTCCCCCGCAAACAAAATGGAGTTCTCCGTACACTCCTTCCCCCCCGTTTTGCACACGAGCTCCAGCCAGAGATTTACAATTGTATTGGGACTCGCCCGTGTAAATCTTCGACCTGATATCGGGTCCCGCGCACAAAGCCCAGCCATCTCCTCCACTGATTGTTCATGATTGTTTCTGTTTCAGTTTTACTTAAGTCGTTACCGGCAGGAAACGACTACATTGTCTCTTTGTTCCTGTAACCCTATGTCATGTATTCCAACCTCTTACTGAAATCACTGACTTCTGAAATAAATCTTTGAATTGCTGCTCTGCCTGGATTGAAGTTCTATTGCCTGAAACGCTGTGAATTTGCTGAAGCCTGACAGGTGCTGGTCTGTTTTTGTGCTAGAGCATGCAAATAAAGCTATGAGAGGTGATGTGTTTGCATTTGTTTAAGAAATCCCCTTATACACTCCCTTGAGTATTTCAGAAATGAGGTTTTGGTAATGCACCCATGGATTGCATTTAAATGAATAGATTGATAGGCAGATGATTGATTAAATTATTTAACTGATTGGTATCCATAACAATTATATCCCTTCTATGGACCCCAGTGCCAGGGTGTCCATTACACATAAGAGACAAAAATTCATTAAATTCAACACACACACCCCAAGCCTGAGCAAAGACCTATGGTTTCTTACCATAAGACAATGGCAGCTGGTGAGGTTTGGATTGGTGGGGCCAATTTCTTTGGCTCATACATAGTACACATCATTACAACAATTATAGTAGTACATGTGTTCAACACACATGTACGGTTTTCTTGTGTTTTTGTTGCACACATCTGGATAACCACTGTATGCCAAACATTTCCCCGTGATGTATTTTTCCACAGCATTAACTGCCACTCTAGCAAATGACAACTGATAGTCACTTCTTTCGTTATCACACTTGATCTGATACTTATCTCTTGTGTATTTACATTTTTGTAAAGTAAGTTAGGCTCCCTGAGACCAAGCTATAACGTACCTTTAGAATTGGCAGCTCTGAAAAAAATGAAGCTACGATGTCCCCTGACATTAAACACTCAAAGCAACAGTAATTGCATGAAGACTCTAACATAACCTGATAGCACAACGAGTAGCCTATGTTACACTACTTTGATAATGGTTAATATAATTATACTAGTGAAGTTCTTTGAGCATTCAGAAACTAGAGTTGCCAGCTCCGGGCTTGGAAATACCTGGAGATTTTGGGGGTAGAGCCTGAGGAGGGTGGGGTTTTGGGAGGGTATGGACTGCAATGGGATATAATGCCATAGAGTCCACACTTCAAAGTGGCTATTTTCTCCAGGCTTTAAATGAGGCCTAAGCCTTGGTGTTGCCAGTGTGATGACATCACTTCCGGAAGTGACATCATCATGTCGATGATGTCGGAGACACTGGTTTTGGGGCAAAAACCCTATGGTAGAAGCTATAAAACAGAACTGTTCCACCAAGCCTATGGTCGAGGTCAGCTACGGTTCTACTATAAATGCTGGCCTTCCTACTTTACCTGCTGCCGCCGAATAACCAATTGCAGACCAAATAATGTGTGGCCTTATATGACAACTCTATGCGCCATTTGTAATTCTGATTTTAATATGTTAGAGTGGTTTTAATTTATTGTTTTATGTGATTTTATAGTTCTATTGTATTTTGATAGTTTATGTGAGCCTCTCTGATCCTGGCCTGCTGGGGCAGAGTGGGTTATAAGAATGATAAATAAATAAATAAATAAATGATATAATCGCACCAGCGATGTCAAGGCCTAGGCCTCATTCTAAGCCTGGTAAGTCCTCCGCCAGCCAGCTGGACAATGCCTGGGGGAGGGCCCCCAAAGTGGGGGATCCTCTACCCCCAGCGGGGGTCTGGCAACCTTAGCTGTATGTAGGCTTGCCAACCTCCAGGTGAAATGCCTGAAATCATTATATGTTATTGAAAATGTATTCTTTCACTGAAGAAATGTATTCATTCACTAAAAATGTATTGGAAATGTATTCTCTGATTTGAAATATATTCTTTGTACTCAATAAAGTATATCTGCGCTCATGAACATGCCACACTCAGCATATTAGAGGTGGCTTGTATAGTTACACCAAGCACTTGCATATGTTACAGGCCTCAAGTATAAGAGGCCCACTGTTGCTCCTAAGTTAGAAGCTAATTAAAGAATCCATAGATGGCCTTAGTATGCTTGCATAAGCTGGTTTTCCAGAGATAAGAACCAGCTAGAAACCCTCTTAGTTAGCCTTGGCAGCTGCCAGGGTCCAAGATAAGAAAAACTGCAGTAATTTAGGATCAAATAGAGAAGCACCTGGGAATGTGGGTCTTCACTGCTCATTAGTGAGAATGAGATCACCATTTCTATGTAACACCTCCGAATCCCTAATAGGGTATTCAAATCCTTAAATATCTATTATTGGTTCTATGTATTGACGCCATGTATTTTGTCTTTTGTACCTCCCATTACCAAAGATTATATCCGTGCTTGCACTCCTTTGATGTTTGTGTGAATTGTCCTGTGCATTTGGGCAATTTTCACCCGGTGTGTATATTGGGCCTAATAAACAAACTTTGAACTATCAACCTCCTACTGTGTTATTGTCATTGGGAATTGATACAATAATACAGGCATACCACAGGTACCAGCTGGAGATCTCCTGCTATTACAACTGATCTCCAGCCAACAGAGATCAGTTCACCTGGAGAAAATGGCTGCTTTGGCAATTGGACTCTATGGCATTGAAGTCCCGCCCCTCCCCAAACCCTGTCCTCAGGCTCTGCCCCTAAAACCTCCTGCCAGTGGTGAAGAGGGACCTGGACCCCCTAGCTCTATCCCATTGTATTATCCTACCCAGAGATGGCAGACCATCTCAATGCTGACTGTTGCCTAGGCAGAGCACCAAGAGTTGCCCAGCTGAGTGGGATCACCCGGGGAAGATGTCACTGCCTGGGTGGCTCATCATCTGCACTAGAGGCAACAAGGCCCAGATCCAAAGCCTCACGGTCCTATCACGAGCATTGCAGGAACATTATGTAAACGTACACCTGTCTAAATCTAAGCCTTGGAAACAAGCTGCAAATGCCAGGAGAGAAGCAAAAATACAGATGATATCGAAATGAATTAAAGAAATGAATTCAGGGGATCCAACAAATTGTGAGTGAGA
The DNA here is from genome assembly GCF_029931775.1 of Euleptes europaea. Lineage (NCBI taxonomy): Eukaryota > Metazoa > Chordata > Lepidosauria > Squamata > Sphaerodactylidae > Euleptes > Euleptes europaea. Next base: position 59,698,014 of record NC_079325.1, read on the forward strand.
TATGCAGTGTGAAAGCAGAGCTGTGAAGCTCTTGGGCCAAATTTAGATGTAATGGAATGAATTACAAATCGGAGAGCCATGCGGCACAGCCTCATTAGCAAGGCTGTGTTTTTCAAGACATGGCTGCAGCGCCAGGAGTCGCTCACTGACTGGGATAGCAGGCAGGAGACGGGATGCAGAGACGCCTGCCGTGTGTCAGGCAAGGCAGAGGGGAAAGAACTGGCTACACCTGGAAAAAATTATCCCCATCGTTGTCTCTTGTGTTGCTATTATGCCCTCTCCTCCCTGTATTTTCTCCCTCCTTCAGACACACACCAGTGCTGAAATATAGTTTGTGAGCTGAGCTGGTGGACCTACTGTATGTGGATGGGAGGGAGGGAGATGGGCACCCCCATCCTAAGACCCCACTGCCAGTGCAGTGCTGCATGGGGGCAGCACAGCTGGTTTGTATCAAAAGAGGGGAAATATGTGAAAGATCCCTCACCAAGGGGCAGGGAGCGCTGCAACCCCACCAGAATCCACAGCAACCTTGCCAACACCCACCAAACACAGCATGACTGCCAGATGGTGTCCCCATGACAGAAGAGAGGGAAGCAGCCAACCAGAGCACACAGACACAGCCACGAACTCCTGAAGTCAGCCCACTAGGGTTGCCAGCTTCCAGGTACTAGCAAACCAAAGAACAGCATACAATTGCAAAAAAACACAAATTACTTCTTTATGCTATCATAAGCACATAAGAATACAACCAAACTTAAGTACAGACATTAATAATGTCCACAATAGAACAATTGGCCACACTACAAGGAGAGCTCCTAGAACATGACTAGGAACATAATTTTCTTTCCTTTTCCAAGAGGTAAGGAGTGATGGAACAGTCTACAGAAGCCCGGTTTCCTTTCTGTTTCGGCTTGTACAAACAGCCTTCCTCAGGGGCCACTATATGAACAAAATAAACAATGTGCAATATAACGGCATATAAAATAATAATCGCAATATGTTATTACATTTAAGAAAAAATAAAGATAAAGTACTTAGCTGTAAATTACGCTTCCACGTTGGCAAAAACGCCATGTTAACATCTCATTTAAATAATCCCGCATCACATGGGTAGGCGTAACACAGACATAGCCGCTTAAGGTTACAGCGTCCCAATATATTAACAGCAGTATTGTAAAAGTAACGAAACAAGCATGTAGAACATTATAGATAGCAAGATAAATCAAGCGCAGTATTTAGACCTTTTGGAGATAGAGTATCAAAAAACTGGATGTATTTAGATTCCTGCCGTCTTAGGACTAGATCCAAATCAATTTTATCATAATTGTGTGTGCTGACAAAACGCCATAGAACAAAGAAGGAAAGATCTTCATCAGAGTGGTTATGTTTCATAAAATGTGGCGTCAGAGGGGCCTCAACTACCTGATTCCTCAATCTTGATCTGTGCTGCAGCTAGAATTACAATAGCTAAGAACTGGAAGCAAATAAATAAACCTTCAATTAAAGACTGGAGAGAAAAGCTATGGATGTATATGCGGATGGCCAAACTTACAGATTCTTTACATGGTAGAGATATGGATGAATTAAAAAAAAATATGGCTAAAGGCTGCTGCATATTGGGAGAAATTGGCAAAAATGGACTTTACAGCTATAGTGAATGAATTATAGATTAATGTGTTTTTAATAAATGATTATAATAATAGATTTTTAAATACTGTCATAACACCACTCCGGGAGTCCGGGGAGGGCACAAAGGTGGGTGGTGGAGATTTGGGCACTATATATTTTATGAAGGATAACATATATTGCATTTGTACTGGATGTAATAGTGATTTTGTATTTTTTATTGTAATATGATTTTATTGTTGTTTATTTTTTTGTTTAATTATAAAAAAGCAATAAAAATTATTTTAAAAAAGGGAATTAGAATAGATTTCCAAATTCTCACTACCTCACTGTCAGGCCTGTTTCTCAGTTTCGCTTTTTCACCGACTTGCTCCCAAGGATTTTTTGCATTTTTGGACTCTTTGAAGTAGACAGTACTCCGTGGGAACGGAGGCATCTCTAGACTGTTTTGAAATAGTAATCTCTTCAGCCTGTCCTGGGCTGCTGAATGCTGAATGCTTTTTTCTATGCTTTTATATAGTCAAGTGTATCCCTGTGCCCTCCATTGCTGTCTTAGTTCCTGTATGCTCTGTTTACCTATGCTTCCAGTAAACCATCTTCCTTGGACCAGAGTGTCTCTTCGAGGGGTGCATCCGGTGTTCCACATCAGCCTACTTAAACCGTACGTCGCTGCCCCTCAGTTCCACCCCCTCCCCAAGTCCGAAATTCCTACAGTTGTGGGAGGGGAATCGCATCTTGAGGTTTCTAAAGTGTTGGGCTCTAAGCTGAAAAAGGGAAAACTGTTCTATTTGGTCCGCTGGAAGCACCTGGGGTCCGCCCAGGATGAGTGGGTGGCCGCCCCCCATGTTGCGGCTCCCCGCCTGGTTCGAGAGTTTCACTCTGCCTATCCTGACAAGCCTCGTCCGCCCGGACTCGGGGGAGGGGGGCCTTAAGGGGGGCAGAATGTGAGGGTCTGTATGCCTTTGCCTTGGGTAAGGCCTTTGCCTTGTATGTTCCCCCCCCCTCCCTGGACTCGTAAAAGCAGTCCAGGCCTCTTGCCTTTCCTTGGTTCAGGCGCGGCGTCTGACAGGCCCCAGGTTGGAATGTCTCTTCCCTCTTCCCACGTCCCTCCCTTGCTCTCACTGACTCCCTTCCACCGGCTATGGCCTTGGTGGGTAGATAGTACTAACAAGCTCCCTGAGTTCTTTGATGTTTTGTACCATGCACAATTATCTCGTAGCTTCCCATAACATACGTTTGACATCTGCTTCCCTGTAGGGGTTATAATTCTGTCTTTGTGAAACTGTGAGCACTTGCAACTTTACCAGTGTAAGGCCTGTACTACCTGAAGCTTCCAATAAAGTTCCTTGTTTCTGCATGACAGTCTGAGCAAGTGATTTTATGGATTTTGCACAGGGAGGTTGGGAACCCTCACATTAAGTTGCAAGTCCTTTGCCTCGTTGTCCTGCTCCTGTACCGTTCTTGGACAGCTATGGCAGGCAACGGGGATGACGACGACAAGAAGGACGACGCTGTACCCAAACAGCCCGACCTGGCCCCTTCAGAAGGGAAGTCGACTGGGAAGACGCCCAGTGGAACTGACTCAGGATCGGGTTTGGGAGCAAAGCCCAAGCCCACCCGCTTGGAGACCTGGCTGGAATATCCCCGGCATTGGTCGCTCCCGCAGAGCGACGCGCAGTCAAGATGGACTGTGGTTCACGGGTTGGGGTTCGAGGACGATCCCGCCCGAAAGGAAGCCCTGCTGCTTCACCAGATGGATGAGGAGCGGCAGCGCTGGCAGAAAGAGCGCCAGGAGTTACTGGAACGGATGGATACCATGAACGCAGTGATGCTGGACATGGCCCAAGCCATGGACGACCTGAAGGTTCAGACTCCACCCGTGGCTCCGGCGGACGGAGGGAAACCACCAGACCCACCCGTGGTCCCCGCATCTCCCATCCGTCCCGCTCCACCGGCCCGCCGAGATCTGAAAATCACGTATGACGGGTCGAGTGACCAGTTGACGTTTTTTATGGTGCAAGTGGACATTTTTATGCGTGAACAGGCCCGGACTTTTACCTCGGAAGAATCCCGGGTCCAATACGTGGCGTCCCTCCTACTAGGTGAGGCGGCCGCCTGGATGGTACAGCAGTATGAGCTCCACTCCCCGGTCTTGCAAAGTCTCGATGACTTCATGGTCGCCCTTCGACACCATTTCGAGGGCCCGCATTTGGGTGAGCGAGCAAAGACTGCCTTGCAACAACTGCGCCAAGGGACTAAATCTGTCACGCAGTATGCAAGCGAGTTTCAGTCGCTCTCGAGTCGCATTTTGGACTGGAGAGAAGCTACCAGGGTGCAGTGTTTCCGCGAAGGTTTAAACCCGGAATTGCAACACTGGGCTTTCATGCAAGGTAACCCTCCCGATGTTGAAGGGTGGGTTCGTCACGCCGCTGACATCGAAAACCAAAAGCAACTGCTGCTCCTGTCCCGACAACGCACCGGACAGGAGACCAAGACCCATGGAGACAGGCCCGGTGGTCCGAAGGACTCTCTTCCCCCCTCGGGGGGAGGACCCTCCGTGACCGAACGCCGCAAACGCTTTGAGAGCGGGGTCTGTCTCGTTTGCGGGGGGAAAGGACACTTTGCTTCTCAATGCCCTTCACGACCCGGACGTCCGGGACCGTCTCGTCCGGCAACGACCGAACCTGAGAAGCCCCCTCCCGAGGGGCAACCTCGCCGCCGGAGCGGCGCACCGAGCCGACGGAGCACACCCTCGGCCTTGCACGCACGCACCGAGGTCGAAGTCTCGGACTCTGCCGGTCCATCGGGGCCACGGATTACAAATGAAGCCTTTGACTCATCGGAGTCACGGATTACAAATACTGCAGCTGCTTCCTCCAGCGAGGAGGAGGACTGGGACATGCCGGCAAAAAATGCCGTCGGTCTGCTGTAAAGGGGGCTCCTCAGCAGACCGCTCCGAACGTTGTGCAAGGAGCTCCACTGATGGTAAGCGCTCAGGAAGACAATGTGTATGTAAAGGTCAATCTCTCACTGCCTAAAGGGGGGCCCACGTTAGAATTTACGGCCCTAGTCGACTCGGGTTGCGCCCGCTCCCTGATAAGCGAAGAGGCTGCCCAACAATTGCGCGTGAAGCGAAAGCGGCTACACGAACCCATCCGCTTTTCCCAGATGGATGGCAGTGACTTTAAAAAAGGACCGGTAACTCACCGCACCGCCGCGGTCGTTATGGCTATAGGGGAGCATTGGGAACGACTTTATTTTACCATTGCCCCCATCACCGCACCCATTGTGTTAGGGATGAATTGGTTGCTGGGGCACAATCCCTCCATAGACTGGGTTGAGCGGACGCTCACCTTTCCCCGCAACCCGTGTGAACTTCATGATAAAGACCGAGTACTGCACACTCCCGCAGCCGCACTCGTAGGGGCCCCTTCTGTCGGGATTCCACTGCCCCAGCTTCCCAACGAGTATTCCCAGTTTGCCGATGTGTTTGACGTGCGGGAATGCGACAAACTGCCCCCCCACCGGGAGACGGACTGTGCTATTGAGATAGTGGGGGATGGCAAATTGTCCAAGGGGAAGGTCTACCCCATGAGTCCTAATGAAAAGGCGGTGCTGCGAGATTATTTGGACACCAATTTGGCACGGGGCTTTATCCGCCCGTCTAAGGCTCCATACTCGGCCCCCGCCTTCTTTGTCAAGAAAAAGATGGGAGACTTAAGACTGTGTATTGATTTCCGTAGACTGAATGCTGTCACTCAGTCTAATGCATACCCCCTCCCTCTCATTCCAGACCTTCTCGCACAATTGAAGGAGGGCCGAATCTTCACCAAATTGGATTTGGTGGAGGCTTACCACCGAGTCCGCATACGAGAAGGGGACGAACCAAAGACTGCCTTCTCCAGTTGTTTTGGAATGTTTGAGTATTTAGTGATGCCGTTCGGACTTTCGGGGGCTCCGAGTGTGTTCATGCAATTGATTAATGAAGTGCTTCATGATTTATTGTTCCGCGGGGTGGTGGTTTTCTTGGACGATATTCTCATTTATACGAAAACCATGAAGGAGCACGTACAACTGGTGCGCGAGGTGCTGCAGCGGCTGCGAGAGCACAAACTGTTTGCTAAGGTTTCTAAATGTAATTTCCATCAACCCTCCATCACCTTCCTGGGGTATGTGATTTCCCATCAAGGCTTAGAGATGGATCCCGAGAAGGTTCGGGCGGTAATGGACCCCCCCCACCACGCGCAGACATTTACAGCAGTTTTTGGGCTTTGCTAACTTTTACCGAAACTTCATCCCTAATTTTGCCCAAGTAGCGCTCCCCCTCACTTCGTTCCTGCGCACGAAAGGGAAAGGGGCGGGAGCCGCCTTGCCCTCTGCTCGGTTGCAATGGACTTCGGACTGCCAGCAGGCTTTTGATACGCTCAAGCTGCTTTTCTCGTCCGAACCCGTTCTTGCGCACCCTGATTGTGAAAAACCTTTCGTGGTCCAGGTCGATGCCTCTGACGTCGCCATGGGGGGGCCCCTCTTGCAACGGGACAAGAACGGTCAGCTGAAATTTTGTGCCTATTTTTCAAAAAAATTCTCCCAATCCGAAATCAACTGGGCCATTTGGGAGAAGGAAGCCGCTGCTGTTAAACATGCCCTCACCATTTGGAGGCATTTTCTGGAAGGGGCAGAGATCCCTTTCGAGGTTTGCAGCGATCACAAGAACCTGGAGGCCTTAAAAGGGGCTAGAAAGCTCACCGCGAAACAGATTCGTTGGGCACAGTTTTTTGCCAAATTCCGCTTTGTCCTGAAACATGTGCCAGGGAAGGACAATGCGTTAGCGGATGCTCTTTCTAGGCTTCCCCAATACCGCAATGACTTTGACCGGCTGGTGGATTCCTTGTTTACCCCTGAACAGAGAGGGGAAGTCTCGGGACTTGCAGTGACCACCCGATCCCAGTCCCACCGCCAAGATTTTCCTCCCCTCAAGGGAATCCCGGAGGCTTTTCAACAGCGGCTCCGGGACGCTTCTCTGAGGGAGGCGGATCTGCAGGTTCTCCCCGCACATCTCGACCAACAGGGCTCCTTGTGGTTGCAGGGGGGTAAGCTTTATGTCCCCGAAGTGCTCCGAAAAGAGGTACTGGGACTGGTTCACGGGGCCAAACTTGCAGGGCATTTTGGGTTTGTAAAGACTTTGCATCTATTGCAGCGTCAATTTTGGTGGCCAGGTATGAGGGCCGATGTGGAGTTGTACGTGCGCAGCTGCCCCATCTGCGCCACGGCCAAAAAACAGATGGGAAAGCCCCCCGGACTCTTAAAGCCTCTGGAGACCCCAACCATGCCCTGGGAAGTGATCGCCATGGATTTTATCACTGATTTACCCCCAAGTCGGGGAAAAACTGTACTGTGGGTGATAACAACTTATTTTCTAAACAGGTTCACTTTGTTCCTTGTGCGGGGCTACCATCGGCCCAGAAATTGGCTAAACTGTTTATTAATCACGTGGTGAAGCATCATTCGATCCCGAGGAAGGTCCTCTCCGACAGAGGGGCCCAATTCGTAGCCAAGTTCTGGAGAGCCTTCCTGAAAGTCATGGGGGTGGAAGAGCAAGGACTTTCTTCAGCCTATCACCCCCAGACCGATGGCCAGACCGAACGTGTCAATGCTGTAGTAGAATGCTATCTAAGGTGTTATGTCAATTACCACCAGGACGATTGGGTAGACCTACTGCCTTTTGCTGAGTATGCCTATAATAATGCCCCCCATTCCTCCACAGGTTTCAGTCCTTTTCATGTGGTCTATGGAAAGGACTTTGGTTCTCCTAACATCACTCCTGAACTTGAAGGGGTGCAGGAGGTCCAGGATTGGGTACAAGTAGTGCAGACCACTTGGCCCTGGCTGCAGAAAAACCTGGAAAGGGCCAAGCGCAAATACAAAGACCAGGCCGATAAACATCGGTCTCCGGGGTGGGAACTCAAGGTGGGAGGGCAGGTTTACCTTTCCACAAAGAACCTACGGTCACTTCGGCCTTGCAAAAAGCTTAGTGACAAGTATGTAGGTCCTTTCTCCATCACCCGGGTGATCAATGACGTCACAGTGGAGTTGGAACTTCCCAAGTCTCTTCGAGGGGTGCATCCGGTGTTCCACATCAGGCTACTTAAACCGTACGTCGCTGCCCCTTAGTTCCACCCCCTCCCCAAGTCCGAAATTCCTACAGTTGTGGGAGGGGAATCGCATCTTGAGGTTTCTAAAGTGTTGGACTGTAAGCTGAAAAAGGGAAAACTGTTCTATTTGGTCCGCTGGAAGCACCTGGGGTCCGCCCAGGATGAGTGGGTGGCCGCCCCCCATGTTGCGGCTCCCCGCCTGGTTCGAGAGTTTCACTCTGCCTATCCTGACAAGCCTCGTCCGCCCGGACTCGGGGGAGGGGGGCCTTAAGGGGGGCAGAATGTGAGGGTCTGTATGCCTTTGCCTTGGGTAAGGCCTTTGCCTTGTATGTTTCCCCCCCCCTCCCTGGACTCGTAAAAGCAGTCCAGGCCTCTTGCCTTTCCTTGGTTCAGGCGCGGCGTCTGACAGGCCCCAGGTTGGAATGTCTCTTCCCTCTTCCCACGTCCCTCCCTTGCTCTCACTGACTCCCTTCCACCGGCTATGGCCTTGGTGGGTAGATAGTACTAACAAGCTCCCTGAGTTCTTTGATGTTTTGTACCATGCACAATTATCTCGTAGCTTCCCATAACATACGTTTGACATCTGCTTCCCTGTAGGGGTTATAATTCTGTCTTTGTGAAACTGTGAGCACTTGCAACTTTACCAGTTTAAGGCCTGTACTACCTGAAGCTTCCAATAAAGTTCCTTGTTTCTGCATGACAGTCTGAGCAAGTGATTTTATGGATTTTGCACAGGGAGGTTGGGAACCCTCACAGGAAGGCTTCCATCCGTGGTCCCTTCCGTTGAGAACGCCGACTGACGACCCCGACCGCGTACGGGATGTTATAGCCGAACTATTTCGAACTTACACGGAAGTTAGTCGCTTAATTGGGCTTGTTCAGACTTAATGGCGTTCTCTAGTTGCAACGGTCCCCTGGATGTCTGACGCTGCCAACCCCTGCCAAGACCTCCAGACCCTCGACCGGTTGGTGGATGATGCTCGAGCGGCGGCTGAGGATTTACAACTACTGACTGGACTGTGGGACGAACGTATTGCTCGTGAAACGCAATCAGCTCTGAATGCGCTCCCAATCCGTTCTGCTGACATGGTGACCCCGGTCACACCACCCCTCCAGCTAAAGCGGTAGCCGAGCGAGTGACTGCCCTCTTCCATGGACACACTGCGGCTACTATTTCTGTGGCTGAACTTACAAAACATCTTGCCCCCAATTTTGGTGCGGATGCCGCGTCCTTAGCGGTACAGATCCAACCCATGCTGGACCTGCAGGATAAGCGCGCTGAACTCCTCTTCACGTTGGAACAGGAAGCTCTCCCACTTGTTACCGCGGTGTTGGCCGCCCGACTGGCCACCGACCTGAATTTGGCTGAGCGCAAGAAAGCGGAGGAGCAAGCGCGAGAGGCGGCTGAAGCTGCAGCAAAGGCTCGGGCAGAGCAGGAGGAAAGGGAACGCTTGGCCTGTGAACGGGCGTGGAGTGGTGCATGTCCCCGACAGCCCAAGGACTATGAGTTACCTTCGTTCTTCCCATCTTTCGTTCCGTCTCGTAGGGTTCAACGAACCCGCAGATTGGCGGGGACTTTGCCCGAGAGATCGGATATTTCCGATGAAGAGGACTTATATACAGGAGAATCCTCTTGGGCCACTGTTTTGCGGTCCAGCCAGTCCCGCTGAACTAGTGGTGCTGGCAACGAGATGTTTTTACTACGTAACCAAAATATGGATCTCATAGAGCAGGTTGCACGCTTGCAAGACCAACTGGCCTTAGTACTCAGGGACAATGACCAATTGCAACAGGCTCAAACTGCACCCGTTACCCCCACTCCCATGATACCGCAGCAGCTGCCGCAACAACCAGCTGCCCCGGTGGTTCCTCCCGGAGGAGGAGGTCCCGCTGGAGGGTCCATCGCACCCGATGGAGGACCTGTAGCTCCAGGGGGAGGCCCTGCAGCCCCTGGCGGGGGACCCATCGCACCGGGTGGAGGACCACCAGCTCCTGGCCCCGCAGCGCCCAGAGGGGTGCCTGTTGCACCTATTTTGCCGTGAATTCCACCCCCTGGATACCCACCTATGCCCCCAATGCCATGGAGACCACCTAAACTGAGAGTTACTTATGACGGCTCTGTTGAGACCTTACCCCGTTTTTTGCATCATGTGGATAGTTATATGAGGGAGCAACGGCAATTCTTCCCAACTGAAGATAGCCACGTCCACTTCGTTGCCTCTCTATTAACGGAGAAAGCGGCTGACTGGATGATTCTACAGTTTGATACACGGTCCCGCTCCATTCGTTCCCTCAACAATTTTATGTTCACCTTGCGACAGCGGTTTGAAGATCCCTTCATGGGAGAGAGAGCCAAAGCGGAACTTTTAAGACTCAGGCAAGGCTCTTCTCCAGTTCGGGAATTTGCAGATGAATTCCAAAGACTTGCGAGTAAGGTAGTGGACTGGCCAGAAGCTACCCTTATCCACTACTTTCGCGAAGCATTGCACCCAGACATTTTAAACTGGTCTTATATGCGAGGCAACCCAGACACCCTTGAGGACTGGATTTTGCTGGCTGAGGAAGTTGAAAGTCGCCGGCGGTTTGTTTCGCTAGTCTGAAATAGAGCTAAGGAGAAAAGCGGACAAAAGCGGCCCACCAAACCTTCAACTCCCAACCCACAGAGACCAACCCGGCTCCCTCTGGATCACGAGTCCCGTTTCCAGAGAGGGGCTTGTCTCATTTACGGGGGAATGGGTCACTTTGCAGCAACTTGCCCTCAACGCCCAGAGACCACTCGCCCAAGCATGCCGCCTCGAGCTGGGACGACCCACACCCTCTGCACTTCACGTCGAGGAATCGTCTAACCTCCCTGCACCAATTGACCCCGTAGGGTCCCGGATTACAAGTGCCCCAGTGGGGGACAACTCTCCTTCTTCCGACAAGGATAATCAATGGAATTCCCCAGCCCTTAATTTGGAAACCCCTCTTGACCTGTCAAAAAACGGGCACGGTCTGTGGTGAGTGGAGCGTCCCCACAGACACTTGCAGAATCTTCTGCGAAACCAAAGGCTCCTGTCAAGGTGAGTGAAGTGGAAAACACTGTTTATGTAGACGCAGTGCTACAAAACTACAAGAAGGATCCCCAAATACGTGTCAAAGCACTCATAGACTCCGGCTGCGGACGCACTCTAATCAATGAAGCCACGTTTGCAGCCCTGAACGTCAAATCCGAAGAACTACCGGCCCCCGTCCAATTCGTCCAAATGGATGGCAGCCAGTTTAGAGGGGGGCCAGTCGACCGTCGCACACGGGGAGTAGCGATGGGTATCGGTTCCCATTGGGAGCAAATAGACTTTACCATAGCTCCCATCCGATACGAAGTGGTTTGGGGATTAATTGGCTCAAGGGTCATAGCCCTTACATAGATTGGGACGCTGACACAATCACATTCGCCAGCCCAAAATGTGAGCAACACAGACGTGAACTCGCGGTTGTACCTCCACCCGCGCCTACCTTAACCTCTGATGCTGTAGTGCCAACACCTTTACCCGAGGTATATCAAGACTTTGCAGATGTTTTCGACATGAAAGAATGCGATGCCTTACCCCCCCATCATGCCACGGACTGTGCAATTGAAGGTGAAAGACTGCACACTGTCCAAAAGCAAGATTTACCCTATGAGCGCCTCCGAACGCGCTGTGTTGCGAGACTTTTTGGATAAAAATCTTGCTCGGGGATTCATTCGACCGTCAACCGCCCCTAATTCAGCCCCCACTTTCTTTGTCCATAAAAAGGAAGGGGATTTGCGTTTGTGTATAGACTTCTGAAAACTCAATGCAGTTACCCAGACTAACGCCTATCCTATCCCATTAATTTCGGACATTTTAGGACAACTACAGGAGGGGCGTATATTCACCAAATTGAACCTGGTTGAGGCATATTACCGGGTCCGAATTCGTGACGGGGATGAACCCCTTACCGCCTTTTCTAGCTGCTTCGGCAGGTATGAATTTCTTGTGATGCCTTTCGGATTAAAAGGGGCCCCGGGGGTCTTCATGCAACTCATTAATGAGATCCTCCATGACTTATTATATCGCGGCGTGGTAGTTTATCTTGATGACATCCTTATTTATTCTAAATCCACGGAAGAACATGTTGCTCTAGTCAGAGAAGTGTTGCAACGTCTCCGTGATCATCAACTCTATGCTAAGTTGTCTAAATGCGAATTCCACCAAGAACAGCTAACGTTTTTGGGGTACATCATTTCACATCGGAGCCTCAGCATGGACCCTGCTAAAGTGCAAGCGGTTCTTGACTGGACACCTCCCTCCATCCGTAAACAAGTGCAGCAGTTTCTAGGCTTTGCCAATTTCTACCGTGGTTTCATTCCCAACTTTGCTCAAGTGGCCCTGCCAATCACCGACCTCCTTAAAACTAAAGGTAAAGGAACCTCAGCTACATTACCCACCGCCAAGATACTTTGGACTGATCAATGTCAAACCACTTTTACAGCCCTCAAACGACTTTTCACTTCCGAACCGGCGCTGCAGCACCCCAACCCGAACCAAATATTTGTTGTGCAAGTAGATGCGTCCGATGTAGCCATGGGGGGGGGGCTCTTCTCCAGAAGGGGGCTGACGGTCTTCTCCACCCCTGTGCTTACTTTTCCAAGAAGTTTGCGCACGCTCAATTGAATTGGCCAATTTGGGAGAAGGAAGCGGCGGCCGTCTATCATGCCCTCACTCTATGGCGGCAGTTTCTGGAGGGGTCTGGGGTTCCCTTTGAGGTCTGGACCGATCACAAAAATCTAGAGGCCCTCACGGGGGCCCACAAACTGTCCGCGAAACAACAGCGTTGGGCTGACTTCTTTGCCCAATTCCGTTTTGTACTAAAACATGTTCCTGGGAAACAAAACGTGCTTGCTGACGCTCTTTCCAGGTTGTCCCAATATCCAATAAAGATTGACCGTCCCACAGACTCTTTATTCACTCCGGCACACAAAGGGGCTCTCCCCGTCCTGGCAGTAAAGACTCTGTCCCAAACTCTGCTCCAATCCCAGACCCAAGCAATGGACAGCAGAGCTGTCTCTCCAGATCAGCCTGCGCCGACCGTCACTGGCGCTCCGCAGCACCCACAAACCCCCCCCCTCCATTGCCACCGCCAGCAGCTCCGGATTCCTCCTCTTCTGTGGGGGGGGAGTAATCCTGTCCAATTCCTTTCTGGACTCCCTTCGTACTCAATGCCTGGCTGAACGCTTCGCTCAAACTCTACCCCAAGGCTTGCTTGAACGGAGTAGCTGTTTGTACAAGGACTCGAAACTGTACGTGCCTAAAGTGCTTAGAAGGGAAGTCTTGCAGTTAGCTCATGGAGCCAAAACGGCGGGACATTTTGGTTTCCTAAAGACCCTTCACCTGTTATGCAGGCAGTTTTGGTGGGTGGGCATGCGTATGGATGTGGACTCCTTTGTTCGCAGTTGTCCCATTTGTGCCACTGTCAAACGATCCCAGAGTAAGCCTCCGGGACTTCTACAACCACTGGAAATTCCCAGCAGACCCTGGGAAGTGATTGGCATGGATTTCATGACTGACCTCCCTCTGAGTGAGGGAAAAACTGTACTTTGGGTTATTACTGATTTATTTTCCAAACAGGTACATTTGGTTCCATGTGCAGGTATTCCGTCTGCCCCCAGATTGGCCCGCCTTTTCCTGTCACATGTTGTCCGTCTGCATTCCTTTCCACGTAAGATAATTTGCGACCGCAGAAGTAGCTACGTGGCTAAATTTTGGAAGGCATTTCTCAAGTTGGTGGGGGTGGAACAAGGTTTGTCTAGTGCTTATCACCCCCAAACGGATGGGCAAACTGAATGTGTTAATGCTGTCCTGGAGTGTTATTTACGCTGTTATGTCAATTACCATCAGGATGATTGGGTTGAATTGTTGCCTTTTGCAGAATATGCTTACAATAATGCTGTGCATCAGTCTACTGGGTTTAGTCCATTCTATGTAGTGTACGGTCAGGATTTCGGCCCCATTGCTCATGTGGATATGACGGGGGTGGAGGGAAGCGTCGAGATGGATGCCTGGACTCAAGACATCCGCAACACCTGGCCCTGGCTAGTAAAGAATCTAGACAGGGCCAAGCGTAAATACAAGGCTCAAGCAGATAAACATCGTTCTCCCAGTAAAGACTTCCAAGTGGGCGACTTAGTGTACCTTTCCACCAAGAATCTACGGTCCACCCGACCTTGCCATAAACTCAGTGCCAAGTACGTGGGGCCATATCCCATCGCCCGGATAATTAACCCCGTCACTATAGAACTGACTCTTCCGAAAACCCTGAGGCGTATCCACCCCGTTTTCCATGTTAGTCTCCTCAAACCTCATGTCGCCTCCTCCGATTGGCACCCGGAACCGCCCCCTGAGCAGCCTGTGATGGTGGGGGGGGGAGGAACATTTCGAAGTGTCTAAGATTTTAGACTCTTGTATACGTCATGGGTCTCTACAGTATTTGGTTCGTTGGAAACACTTCCCCCCTGCCTATGATGAATGGGTGAAGGCACAAGACGTCTCCGCCCCGGACCTGGTGCACGCCTTCCACACCGCCTACCCTGATAAACCATCCCCTTTGCAGACTGGGAGGGGGTCCTAAGGGGAGCAGAATGTCAGGCCTTTGTCTCAGTTTGGCTTTTTCACCGACTTGCTCCCAAGGATTGTTTGCATTTTTGGACTCTTTGAAGTAGACAGTACTCCGTGGGAATGGAGGCATCTCTAAACTGTTTTGAAATAGTAATCTCTTCAGCCTTTCCTAGGCTGCTGAATGCTGAATCCTTGTTTCTATACTTTTATATAATCAAGTGTATCCCTGTGCCCTCCATTGCTGTCTTAGTTCCTGTATGCTCTGTTTACCTATGCTTCCAGTAAACCATCTTCCTTGGACCAGTGTGTCTCTTGCTGTGGTTATTGGTTCAGGCTTGGGCAAGGGCTGACACCCACCCACAGATTAATTCTTTTGTCACCTTTTGTCACCTGGGAACCTAGGTGGGGTAAACCCCCTCTCCCCACCCCCAGAAAAACAGTATATCTGGGGTGCCCCCAGCCCATTATGTTACCTTTAGGTATTTCCTGGCATTTTTGCCGTTACTCTGTCAGTTTGGGTTTTGCGCAGCCCGACCATGCTCCCTCCCGCCTTGCTGGTCAAGTCCACGGGAACCCCTTGCCCCATCTTGCTCATTTTTCCACTCTGTCTTAGTCTACATGAACTTGGACAACGCCACTTCAAGAAGGTAGATATTACCCCACCAATGATTCCTGCCACGTTGGCATCTGTGCTTATACTCCTCTCTTTGATTTTCCTAGATCTCTTTGTATGTGTGTATGCAACACTGATTTGATTGAAAAACTACATAAACTCATTTAATCTGGAATCCTTGCTTCTGTCTTGATTTAAAGGTCACAGTTACCGGCTCTGGTATACAAAGGTTGCGATGCCGCTATAAAATATAAAAATAAATATTGTAATTGTAAAGGGAAATTTGGCTAACAGAGGGGCAGCTGAATCTGGTCCTGTCTGGTCTCTCAGGTTCCTGTGGATGACAGGACTCAAACCTCTAGGAGTAGGTGCGTGTTGGTTATTGGGATACCCTACTGAGAGGGGTAGAGGGTAAAGTGTGTTGATCAGACTTGTCGCCTCGAGAGGTGTGCGGGTCTGTTGGGAGCGCACATCCGGGATGTGACGGAAAGTCTGGGTAGACTTGTTAGGCACACAGATCGTTATCTGTTCCTGCTTAACCATGTGGGAACAACGATACTGCCCAGCACAGCCCAGAAAGTATTAAAAGGGACTATACAGCTCTGGGTAAAAAGGTGAAGGAACTGGGAGCACAGGTTGTGTTTTCGACAGTTCTTCCTGTAATAGGCTGCGGCTTGGGAAGGGAAGGAAAAAATCTGGAAATAAATGAGTGGCTGCATCAATGGTGTTGCCAGGAAAGGTTTGGTTTTTTGGACCATGGTTTATGCTACCTAGATGATGGTCTTCTATCGGGAGATGACTTACACCTCACAAAGGTGGGGGGAAATGTGTTTGGTCAGAGCCTTGAAAGCCTGATAAGGAGGGCTTTAAACTAAATATTCCGGGGGAGCAAGACGTAAATTTAAAGCCTCACATGAGGACAATAACTGCAGCTATAGATACGAAAGATTTGAGGAGGGTAGCACATATGCAAGGAAAGATAGTTCAAAAACTCAACAATGTGAGGGAAACAATTTTAAACAAGCTGCCAAAAAGAAGGACTCGAGGTCTAAGATGTCTCTACACTAATGCACAGAACATGGGAAATAAGCAAGATGAACTAGAACTCTTAACATAATGAAGTAAATATGATATAATAGGCATTACAGAAACCTGGTGGGACAAGTCTCATGATTGGAATGTATTACTTGAAGGGTATAACCTATTTTAGAGAAATAGACTAAATCGGAAGGGGGGAGGAGTAGCATTATACGTTAGGGATTATTACACCTTCGAGGAGGTCCAGGACTTAAACACTGGAAGCCAGCTTGAAAGCATCTGGGTAAAAATTAAGGGAGAGAAAAACAGTGATGCCATTGTGGGGGTCTATTATAGATCTCCAAGCCAGACTGAAGAGTTAGATGATGCCTTCCTGGAACAGATGTCCAAGCATTTAAAAAAGAGAGATGTAGCAGTAATGGGAGATTTCAATTATCCTGACATCTGGAAGACAAACTCTGCCAAGACAATAAGGTCCAACAAATTCCTCACTTCCCTTGCAAACAACTTCATTGTCCAAAAAGTGGAAGAAGCAACAAGGGAAACAGCCATTTTGGATCTGATCTTAAACAATAATGATGACCTGGTTTATGGGGTGGAAGGAGCGGGATCCTTAGGTGGCAGTGGCCATATTCTTTTGGAGTATTAAGTATGATATCAAGTTTTATTCAGTGTACCTATAGTTTAATTAAGACTTAAAACTTTAATTAAAGTTTATTAATAAAAAATGTACCTACCTATAAGTTTAAGAAATTTGGCTCTCAAAAGAAATCTCAATCGTTGTACTGTTGATATTTGGCTCTTTTGACTAATGAGTTTGCCGACCCCTGGACTAGATGATCCTGGTGGTCCCTTCCCACTCTAAGATTCTATTATTATAAACTGCACCAGGGCATGGGGTGAGAGGCTGGAGGGATTTCTTTCATTCTCCATGTTTTGTATAACACTTTGAAAAGACATGCCGTTCTGCAGCATTGCTCCAAGCAACACAGGAGTCCCAGTGGCTGGTTAAAAGGAAAACAAAAGCAAAAACACAGATACTTGGAGAGATCTGATCACATCGCCTTTGTCCTTGGATTGCAAAATCCTCAGCATTGTGTGTGTGTGTGTGTGTGTGTGTGTGTGTGTGCACGTGCTCGTGTGACCCTCGAAAGCACTACCTACAGTGATGGCTGCATTTTATAATTGTAACGACAATACTTAATGGATTCTGGAGGTTTGGAGGCGGATGCTTGTGTGGGGCAAGGAGAGAGTTCAGGTGATCCTCCCCTCCCCCCTTTCTTTGCTGCATCTTGATCACAGGGGTGCCTTACAGCATGGAAGGGTAACGTCTTGGCTGGTGCAGAAATATTGCTCAGATTAAATTGAGTTGTTCTGTTCTCATCCTCCATGGGTTTGGCTGTATCAAATGAACAGCAGGATTTGAAAGTGAGCAAGAGTGGACTGCTCAGGGCATCAATAATGATCACTAAAAGAAAAATAATCAAAGCAAAGCCTTTTTTTTCTCCCCCCCCCCACAATAGCTTGTAGAGGGGGGAATTTAGAACCACTACTTCAAATCCTTAGAGGATCAGTCATTGCCTGGACTTGGTGCTTTCCACGTTTTTTTCACCCAAATTATTTGCAGGAGGGACCCCATTCTCCACCCCCACTGGCCACACACAAACAAGTTGAAAACCTGCAGAAGAGCCCAACTTGCCTCCAGGATATCGACAGGTGCCGGTCCTTGAGGGATATTGAGATCAAAGGAGTAAAAGAAAAGAAAAGGAAAGGAAAGGAAATAATTGAAAGAGGTACTTCAGTTCGGAAGGAATTATTCTCCTAATGATTTATGGCTTCACTAATGACTTTGATTTAACAAATGATTCTTTTTTCTGTCTGCTGACCCCAAATTGAGGCGGCTGTCTCGAAGGTTGTCTGGGTGCCCTGGCAAAAGAGACCCATCTGTCTCCATTTCAGTGCCTAATGAGCTCCTGCCACATCCAGCAAGGGACCCTCGGGGCTCTTGAGGGGATTTTGGGGGGGTTTGCAGTTCTCCCATTAGCAGGACTCACAAATTCACTTCATGACATGAGGGGGGTTGAACTTAGCATGTGGCATGGGACACCCCAAGGTCGAACACAACAAGGAAATAGCTCAGTTCCAAACTAGACATTGCCAGGGGTGTGAGGGTAATGGATCTGGGCTGCTGTGGCTTTCTTGGTTTCTAACACCTTACCTTTCTCCTCAGGTGCTGTGAGCTGTGAGTGTAAAACCAGGACATGCTGCCAGTCCTCTGAGCACCTTGCATACTGTACTGCTATGGCAGCTTTCAGAAGAGGGAACCGCTAGCCTGCTGTCCACTGTGTTGTGATGTCCCATGAGCTGCTGCCTGGAAGGAGGCACCACCATTTTCTTATACAGCCACTGCCCTGCAACCCACAAGCTCAATGTGGTTGCACCTCCTCAAGACGCTGACTGGCCTCTCCATCTGAGCAACCAATGCGCAACCTGAGGAAAGACCTGTATACTGGCTTTGCATCACATTTCCTGGACCACAGTTCCACTAACCAGCCCCCTGCCCAGACCACCACCTTTATCATAAACTAACCACTCGTCTGTTTCTGTGGTCCTTTGCATCTGTTTCTGAAATGCTCATGGTCTACATAGGATGTCCTGTGAAAAGATGGGGGAGGTCTTTGTGACTTACTCATCAAGCACAACTTCTGTTGTGACCCACTGCCCAGAGCAAGATGTAGATTCTTCATGGGAGGAAGAACTCTGGGGGCCAAGAGACCTCCTCCTTGGGACTGGCCTGCCCCTTATTTGTCCCCAAATCTGGTGCAAGGAATAGTGTTGACTGTGGTCTGAGGAAGCTGCCTTGGAGGCTTGGGCAAGTCACTGGGTATTTTCACTCATGTTTGCCCCCAGTCTGTCTTGGTTATTCCTTGGAGTTATGCCTGAGTTTTCCATCCATTAGAGATGACCTCGTGGCCAGCCCTCACAAATCCTAGGACTTCCCATTCCTCTATTAACCCGATTCTTCCATCTTCCCTGAGATCAGCCCAGATGAAATCCCCATGCATATGGCAAAGTGTGGGATACGGAAGCTTGGGGGAGTGATGTTTCTCTCACAGAAAGCACTACAGCCAATTACAAAGCAGCATGTCAAATAATGGGGATCCAAATGCTTCCTGTTTCCTCGGAGTTCTTTCTGAGCCGAAGAAAAGATATTTAAAATGAGGTTTTTAGAGAGCTCTGTGTTTTGTTTTGTTTTTAAAAATGCTTTAGGATTTCTGCGGGGGGGGGGGCTTTTCTCTCACAGCAAGCTCTACAGCCAATTACAAAGCAACATTTCAAGGGGCAGGGATGCCAATGCTTCCTGATTTGAGCTTAGAGACTGCTGGTGCATAGATTTACAACAGGAAAGTGTGGGTCCTACAAGCAACGAACCTCAGGTAAAAGTCCCATACATAAACAACCACTGTCTCTCAGCTAAAGTGCCACACAAGGTTGTCAGGAGGATAAAATGGACAGAACCCATCTCTGACATCTTAGAGGTGAAAATGTTTACATCTGGAAAATAAACACAGCTGCTATTTCACCAGCCGCATTTTTGCCAAGAAGTCGACGGTGGCGTTGACCAGACAAAATGGTCAGAAAAACTGCCCAGTGGACTGGGGCAAGTGAAGCTTGGTTTCAGATTTTCATTTGCTGATATTGTCATGTGGTCATGGTCATGTGATCCTGCCCTATGACTTTTCTGAGAAACTAATCAAGGGAAGTAAAGCAACATAAATCACCTGGCTCTCCAGAGAGCCAAAGAGAAGCCAGAAGATCCATCAAAGGGTTCAAAACTGCAAATATTACTATTCATGAACTGTAAAAAGCCGTCTTCACTTGGGCTCTTAATATGCTCCTTTGTAAATTGCTTTGAGATTTACAGCTGAGAAGGTATAAAGGCTAGGAGCTGTTATTACCCTTGGGTAAGATATAATTCAACACCAGCAGAACTGGCAGATGTAAGAGAGGAGACGCTAAACTTGGTGTAGAATAAACAATGGCTCATTTTAAATATGGCCAAATTAATGTATCCAGTCTCAGCAGCAAAGTACCGTAAGCCAGAAGGAAAACATTGGGTCCAGGGGGTGATCTGTTGCCTGAAGAGGCTGCAGGGCAGCAACTAGGGGTTGCCAGCTCTGGTTTGGGAAATACCTGGAAATTTGGGGGTGGAGCCTGGGGGGCGGGTTTGGGGAGGGGAGGGGCCTCAGCAGGGTATAATGCCATCGAGTCCACCCTCCTAAGCAGCCATTTTCTCCAGGGGAACTGATCTTGGTCATATCGAGATAATTTGTAATAGCGGGATATCTCCAGGTGCCACCTGGAGGTTGGCAACCCTAGCAGCAGCCAGTGTGCTGACTGGAAGTCCAACCCTTGACTTTGTCATGTGAGGAAAAAAGCTTGAACCAGTTGAGCGTGAGAAGGGAGTCTGAAGGACTGAGGTAATAAGAGACAGGTTAAAAGTGACAAATTAAAAATTAGCATGGCACCAGGTCTGAAAGGCATGTTCTGGAGTGTTTGAAAAGGCCTCACATGTAAAATTGCTGATCTTCCAATATGCAACTTGTCTCTCAGAGCCAACTTGTCTCTGTTAGGGCCAGCAAAAGAGAGCTTTCCCAAAAGGAATCAAAAGAGGAACCAGGAAACTACAAGTCCATTGGCCTAACACCTGCTCCTGATACATGAATGGAAAGCATTGTTAAAGCCAGCACAGTTAATCAAGTAAATGAACAAGCCTTGCTAAGGAAGAATCAGCTTGGCTTCTGCAAAGGGAAGGCTTGCCTCACCAACATTTTGAAGTCCGGTGTGGGTGGCAACAAGCATTAATCGTACTTTATATATGTCACAAAGTCCATCACTAAAGGTTCCTAAGCAGTCATGGGATAAGAGGGACAGCTGTGAGGGATTGCTCTGTTCTGTGTCTGGACTGTCCGTACAAGCGACAGGCCAGGTCTCTGTCAGTAGAAGGGTTCAGGCCTTGGCTGGACTGTTTCCCATTTAGGCCCCTGCTGGAATGTCCCGTGCGCTTTCCTTTCCTCCTTCCCACCTCCCTCTTCCGACCTTGGCTTTCTCAGGCTTGAGTTAACGAGCTCCTCTGATGTCTTTGATGTGTGTTCAGTAGCTTAGTTCAGCGCTGTTATCACTTGGTTCTCAAAACATGCAACCGGCGTCTGCAAAATAGAACTGTTTATATTGTAGCCCTTTTGACTATGCGAGCACTTGTAGCTTTGTACCATGTAGGCCCTGACCATACCTGATGCTTTCCAATAAACTTACCTGCTTCTGAATGGTCGTCTGAGCGAGTGATTTTATGGAAATAGCCCAGGGAGGTTGGAGACCCTCACACAGCTCTTGTGTGGGTCATTTTGGCTAAAGAACAGGAAGAAGGTTAGGGATGGTAAAATACTTTTTCACACTTCTTGTCAGTCAGAGCCATAAGGAGGAAGGTCTGAGGCAGCTTGGGTGGGGAACAAGGGAGGGCCACCCCAGGGGGTGTCAGCTGCCTCAGCAGAAGTCTAGGGATGCCTCAGGTTTCTCAGTGAACCTGTTTAGCACTAAGAATCTGACTATGAGCTGATCAGGGATGTGTTTCAATTGCATCCAGCAAGTCGGACAGCTGCTGAATAAGTTTGCAGCTGCTGGTTGGTCAAAAGTGGACTCCTGGCTGGTCCCTCATCAGCTGGGAGTCAGCTGGTGATGGCTGCCAGTAGCCTGTCCCTGTGATCACACACCAACAACCCATCTATTAAGTGGCTGCCTGATCACCACTAGTGAATGGGAAGTGGGGTGAACAGGCAGGTTTTCAAGCATTGCTATGTGGTGCTGCCTTGCCAGACTTGCCTCTGAGGAGGAAAGGGTTAAAACAGATAGGCCTCAGAACTTGAACTGCCCACAACTGCAATCCAAAGTAAGTGGAGATGCGTCCGTCAGGCACCCTCTGTGGCAAAAAACGATGCAAATTCTGAGCTGTGCTTGTTACAAGGAGCACGCTGCTAATGGACAGTGATGAGCCAGTGTGGACTCAGTTAATGGTTCGTCAGAAAGAAAATCTACTCAAGCAGATGCACAGCCATTGGAATGGCCACTCGGACAGAGTCTTGTACCCATCAACACAACTGCCAAGATAACTTACGCCACGGACTGCAGACGGCAAACTCAACGTTATTACCCCCGAGCCAGGTTGGATTTCTTCCCTGTCCCAAAGGCAGCAAAAATTTTCTTGCTCACACAGCTGAGATTCTTGCAGTTATATCAGGGAGGAAGGCCTTTACCTTTGCCAGATGCCAGGCCCTACCATCAGCTGTTTTAGAAGGGTAATATAAGAAGATTCCTAGATCAGAGAGGTTATGTCCATGTGGAACAGGGGACATTGAAACCATCAAACATGCACTGATATGTTGCCCATTCTACCACGAAGTTAGATCAAAGCTTATTTCCCCCCTGCTTGGAAAATTCCCTGATGAGTCAGTTGAGCATTTGGCAAAGAAGCTCCTATTGGAAGAAGACCCTCAGCTTACGCTCCAAACTGCCAAGTTCTGCCCTGTTGCTATTAAAATACGCAGAGCTTTATTAGAGAATAATTGTTAGAATATTTTACAATTTTATCAATTTTAATATGATAATTTTAACCAGGGGTTGCTTTTATTGACCTTACACCTTTATATGTACGGGCAGTCTGTGATTCTGCAGTGCAAAACTATTGCGTCTGGAAATTTTGATGTGTTGGCATGTGATTGGTCAGTCGACCATATTAATAAACTTGATAGTTATATCAGGGCTGATGGCCAAAGAGCAAAACCAAAAGTTTTGAGCTCCACACTCCTCTGCTCTCTCTAACAACCCTGGAGGAGCTTCAGTTGGTAATGGAAGATGCAAGCTGTTAAGGCTTTTGGGACCATGACCTTTCCATGGGTTTGAAGATTGTGTGAGAGGATGAGGATGGTTGTGCCTTCCTCCAGAGTGTGTTTTGTGGTGCCGCCTGAAGTTACATGCTCTCAAGTGACCCTCTTTGTGGCTGAGCAGTTCTGGGCACCATGGAGAATATGACTGTCATCCAGGGACATGCTGGGATAGAACATGGGGCACAGAGAATGTTCTCGATGGACCAGTGCCCTGGAGGGCCAGTGGTAGCCTGGGGTTAGCAGAGCCCCTGGAGCCCCATGGGCCAGACCCTTCAATGGCAGTGAGGAACAGTGTTCTCCTTCTGCACCACTGCCACCTTGCAGTGGGTGAGCTGACCTTCATGGTTGGTCCTATCAGCAGGGTCTGTGCTGCGTGGCCCCTCCAGAGCTGCCTCTTTGCTTCTGCTCCTGGGCTTTGTAAGTGGCCAGCTTGCCTGGATTGATCCTGGGGCTTCATGGTTGCAAAGCAGGTGCCCTAGCTATGGCAGTGCCACTCAGGTGCAGGAGAGTGCTTCAGAGCACTCTGTAAATACCAAATGGGAGAGAGCATTTTAAAACAGCCAGTGATTGGTCAAGCCAGAATCTGCAAGTACTGATTCTGAGGAAGATACATTATGATTCCTGATTGTTCACAGAGCCCCATCAAGGCACTTGACTCTGTGGAGCAGGAACCCCAAAGTCAGGTGATACACTTGCTTCCAAGAATTTGATAGGAGAGAGGGAAGGAACTAGGTTTGTGCATATCAATATACCTGAAATGAAAATATACCGGAAATTAGCCATTTCGGCAATATTTGGGTTTTGGGTAGACCAAATACCAAAACCTGGGAATCAGACTGAAGCTGAATAGGCAATTCCTGAAAAAGCCAAATAAGCTTTTCCGGGTTCAGCTATTCACCTTTGGTCTGTGCTTTCTTCCATTTTTCTGTCTTTTGACTGGTTGGGGCCCTTTTGAGGTAGGGGTCGTGTAATCGGAGCCAACTTGGTCTGACCAACTATGCGGTGGGCTGATCTGCATCAAGCATATTTAAAAGACAGGGCTCACCCAGTCTCGTATGGAGGGATATACTCTCCAACTAAAAAATGGCCGCTTCTGCAGCTACTTACCAGGCTTCTGAAGAAGACTCCTCACCCAGGGCCACCTTAACGCAGGGACTCAATGGGCACTTGCCTGGGGCCCCCATGAGCATAGGGGCCCTATGCTAATCTGTGTATGTTAAGTGACTTGCCATAAATAAATACTATTATCGACCATTTACTTTTTATTCCTGTGAGTGGTTGTCGTAGGGGCCCCAGGACACTGGTTTGCCCAGGGGCCCATAATGCTGTTAAGACGGCCCTGTCCTCACCCGCTCAGATGTGCAATCTCCTTCACAAGAGCTGCCTTGGTCATGACTTCAGCTGGCTCCGATATCACCTTCCCCAAAAAACCTGCTGTCAAACTGAAGGGTGCCCCAAGTAGAGGCTTCATTTCCCCGCACCGTGACCATCTCTTGAAATAAGATTTTTGATTACTATAATAAAGGACTGTTCACAGGATGTCATTTGCCACCAAAAGAAAGGTTTTCCATGCCTTATTTTTCTTGCATTTAAGCCTTTTTCTCTCAGTTTGGAAGCTAATTTGCATGAACATCATGGTATGCATCCCAGATATGAAAGGAGCCCCAGACTTTGAGGTGCCAACCTGCCAATCGGTGTCAGGCCTGCTTTCCACTGCTCTCAGCAGCCTGTCAGACTGAGAATGTTTTGGTTTCGGTTCCACCAGGTGCCTCTCAAGGTCGAACCTGCTAACTGTTGAATTCCTGTCCCAGCGCTATCTCCCGTGGGAACGGCTCCTCGTTAGGAGGGGGGTGCCATGACTCGTTGTGACTAATGCTGTCCGTGCTTGCTCCTCCGCTTTCTTGTGCTCAGGCAGGACCTGGTCGGCTGCCAGTTTGGCGGTCAGTGCCGTGGTAATGAGTGGAAGGGCCTCCTGTTCCAAAGTGTAGAGGAGCTCAGCGCGATCTGGCAGGTCCAACATCGGTTGGATCTGTACCGCCAAGGCCGCCGCATCTGCACCGAAGTCGGGGGTGAGATGTTTTGTAAGTTCTGCCACTGAAATAGTGGCCGCAGTGTGGCCCTGGAAGAGGGCAGTCACCCGTTTGGCTACCGCTTTTGCTTCCGCTTGGCAGAGCTCGGGGGGTGGTGTGACCGGGGTCGCCATGTCGGCAGAATGGATTGGGACAGCGGTCAAAGTTGGTTGCGGTCTTAATGTCAGCAGTTGCCCTATCGAGAACCACTAACCACAGCAGGAGACGAAGTTGTCCAAAGAAGTTGGTTTAATGGTAGCATAGGTAAGCAGAGCATAGAGAACCCAAGACAGCAATGGAGGAAACTGGCATGCACTTGATAATATAAAGCATTGCAAAAAGCACTCAGCAGTACAGTCTCATGAGATTATTTCGAACACATTACAAACAGTACAGAGGCGCTGCTGCTCCTACGGACATCTGCAGGCTTCAAAGAGAGCAGGAATGCAAAACAATCCTTGAGGGAGAGTCGGTGAAAAAATGAAACCAACTGAAACACAGGCCTGACACTGGCATGGCAGGATGCAGTGCAAGATGCCCCAGAGGTGCTGCAGCAGGGAGCAGTGGGCCAGAGCAAGGCCAGGGCTCCTGGGCCGTCTGTGGAGCTGGCGGGTGGAGTGGTATGGATGGCACTGCATGAGGAAGCCCCAGCCTCCTAATTGGAAGGGGCTTGAAGGAGATGGGGCAAGAGAGGGAGGCAAAAGAGTGGCAAGAGGCGCCTTGTTAATCAATGGCTCACAGCCCCACCTCTCAGCAGCCAACAGCAGAGGGTGGGACCAGCAATTAACCCCAGTTACACAAGCCCTCTTCACTCAGCAACAACAAATGCAAAGTCCCCATATCAGCCTTCAGTATCAGTCAGTCACATTTAAATCCAGCCTTATTGGGGGAGAGGAGAAAAGGTATATCCCTCATGTCACTTTCCACCCTGTCATGCTCAAACATGGTAAATGAAATTTTAAAATCAATTTCCCTTCCTTGAAAATGCTGCCTTTCCCAAGCATCAGTTTGAGACTCTGGCTGCATATTAAACCAGGTTTCAGAAGCAGTGATTCTCCCCCCCTGTCATGTTTTAAAAGCTCCAGGCATTAACCTCCTTGACTCCAGATGTACAAAGCTGCTCATTAGCACTACTGAGGGTTTTTTGCAAGCTAAAGCAATCCCCCACCCACCCACCGACCCACCCTTCCCAGCTGTCAGCTGAGGTCTGCAGTCTTGGAGCTTGTTTAAGAGGGCTCCTATAAGAGGGCAAAGGAACAGAACACCTCTCCTATGGGAAGAAGACAAGCGAAACCCATCAAGGGTAACAGCATTTCGTAATCACAAACATGTGAATACATGAAGCTGCCTTATACTGAATCAGACCCTCAGTACATCAAAGTCAGTATTGTCTACTCTGACCGGCAGCGGTTCTCCAGGGTCTCAGGCAGAGGTCTTTCACATCACCTAGTTGCCTAGTCCCTTTAACAGGGGATGCCACTGGGGATTGAACCTGGGACCTTCTGCATGCCAAGGAGATGCTCTACTACTGAGCCATGACCCCTCTCCAAACCACATCTAAGATAGGGGATGCCTGCCATCACCCCAAATAGACTGTGGCAACATACAAAAGGCAACCAAGCCCAAATAGAGTTCTTGCCACTTCTAAATTATTTTTATTGTCTTCTAAATTCCTTTTATTGTGGCAACTGTTCAGAGGCATCAGGTTTCACATGGACTTTACTCAGAGTTGCCAACTCTGGCCTGGCAAATTCCTGGAGATTTTGGGTAGAGTCTCAGGAGGGCACAGTTTAGGGAAGGGAAGGAACTCAGCAGGGATGTGATGCTATAGAGTGCACTTCCAGCTCTGCCACTTTCTCCTGGGGAACTGATCCCTGTAGTCTGTAAATGAGTTGTGATTCCAGGAGAACTTCCTGCAGGGTGGAATTCCTAATTTCAGTACACTCAGAATTCTAGCGCCGTAAGGGACCGAAGCCCCTGGAAAACCGAAGCTAGAGCATTGCTGACATCTGGCTTTCCATTCTCTGCTCGAAGACCTCCAGTGAAGGAGACCCACCTGCCCCTCAGGTAATTGCCAGCCCACTGTGATTGGGTGGAGTCCATACAAATAGTGGACTGGTTCCGAGCTGTGAGGATTTTGCATGTTCTTTGCTGACACAATCCCTCAGATGCATTTCCCCCCCCCATGGGCCCTTTGACAAGTAGATCAGGCAGTAGAGGTGCAAAGCACCTGTAGTCCTTATTTTAGGGATTTCTTTGGCCTAAATGAGAGGAGCCTAAAGAACAAAAAAAAGAGGGGGGGGGAACCAAATGGAACTCAACCAGAGTACTGATTCCAAACAAAGAGGTTGAGCTGAAAAATGCTAAAATACAAATATATAAATTTTAATGTGCACATTCAAGTTAAAAACATAGGCCTCTAGCATAGGCAAAACTTTCACATTCATTGTATACAAACATGGACACCTATTACACTGCTTGATGTATACACATCCTTAAGAGCCCGACATGCAACAGAAGGTGAGACATGGAAGCCACTGTCAGGCTGCTATCTCGGTTTCGTTATTGCCTCTGTCTCTGTACTGTATTGTCTGCCCCCCAAGGTCGCATGCCTAAGCCTAAGCCTGGGAACTCAGCTCCTGGGAAACTGTATTCCTGCGTGTAATCTCCCGCCTTTCCTGCCTTATAATATCTCCCAGCTAGTGAGCCTTTCATAGCTGTCATTTTATTCGTTTGCACTGTATGCCTATTTGATCAGTAAAATCCATCTGTTTGGACTCTATACGACTTTGTGGTGATTTCTGGTTCTGTGGGCCAAGGGCTGACATTATGACAGCTATCCCACATCTTCACCGTTCTCCTAGCCAGGCTGGAGCCCAGGGGGGTTCGCCTGCCACTTGGATGGGAGCTGTGCAGCTCTCCAGGTGATCTACTACCCTGGAGCCCTTCTCAGAGGACCCTACTCTGTTACAGGACTTAATCGCTGAACTTTTCCGGACGAACCGAGAGGTTTGCCGCTTGAGGGGACTGGTACACGCGCAGTGGCAATCTCTTACAGGACGTCTCTGGATGTTAACATCGGAGGATACTGATGCTCGTTTAGATCTTCAGGACTTGGATCAATTACTGGACGATGCCCGATTGGCGACTGAGGATTTACAAATATTAACTGGACTTCTGGATAATCTTATTTCTCGACAAACTCTTTCTACCATGGCGGGAGCCCCACCGGAGGGTTTTTCCCTGATCCCGGATGCGGCCAGCTGCCAGGCTGAGGCCAAGCGAGTCGCTATTAGCACCGCTCTTCTCCTTGTGGAATGTACAAAGGACACCCCGGTAGCCACCTTGGCTCAAGTTTTGACCCCGACGTTTGGAGCCGAGGCATCCGCACTGGCGGTTCGAGTACAACCTCTGCTGGGCGGGGAACCTGACCCCATACTCTTGCTCCTCGAGACAGAACTTTTGCCGCGCATTACGGCAGAGGCTGCCCTAAGGCTTGAGAACGCCAAAGTTCTTGCGGATCAGCAAGCCGCCGAAGCGGCTAGGGTCGCAAGAGAGAGAGAGGCGGCGGAAGCAGCCAGGGCGGCTGCAGCAAGGAATCAGGCGAACGTGGACACGCGCCCCAAGGACTATGTACTGGGACTATCAGGTCTAACCTTTTCCCCGGCGTTTGTCCCGTCGCGTGCGACCCAACGCGCACGCCGTTTGGCTGACCGACGTCGAGACTCAGATGAGTCTGAAGACGAGGATTTATATGGGGATAGCTCTCAATGGGCCACGAGCTTCCGAACCAGTAAGCCTCATCTTACTGGGGGCCCAAGTGAGGAGGTTCATCTTTTACGAGCCCAGAATCGGGAGCTCTCCGACCGTGTGGATCAACTCCAAGAAGTAATGGAACTTATGCTTCACGAGAACAGGCAATTACAACAAACCCTGATAGCTCAGAGACAGCCCGTTCCGATACCGGGTCAGGCGGTACCCGTACAACCACCCGCTAATGTGCCTGCTCCACCCCTACCTCCTGGAGCTCCTGTTGCTCCTCCGCTCCGACCACCCGTGCAACCACCTGCTAATGTGCCTGCTCCACCCTTGCTTCCTGGAGCTCCTGTTGCTCCTCCGCCCGGACCACCCGTGCAACCGGGTCAGCCCGCGCCCGGCCCTTGGAAGCAACTCAAATTGAGGACTACGTATGACGGATCTCTTGAGACTTTGCCTTGTTTCTTGCATCAAGTGGACAGTTATATGCGAGAACAAGGTCAACTTTTCCCCACGGAAGATAGCCGGGTGCGGTACGTAGCTTCCCTCCTGACAGGCAAAGCGGCTGACTGGATGGTCCTCCAGTTTGACACCCGCTCTCGTGCGATTCGTTCCCTCAACAACTTCATGACTGCCCTGAGAAGGAGGTTTGAAGACCCCTTCCTGGGAGAAAGAGCCAAAACGGAACTTTTACAATTAAAACAAGGCTCTGCTACAGTTCGGGAATTTGCCGATGAATTTCAGCGACTGGCAAGTAAAATTGTAGGTTGGCCCGAGACCACCCTAATCCATCATTTCAGGGAAGCCTTGCATCCTGACATTCTGAACTGGTCTTACATGCGGGGCGATCCCGATACCCTCGAAGGCTGGATCCTATTAGCCGAGGAAGTGGAAAGCCGCCGCCGCTTTATTTCTCTCGTCCGTCAAAAACACAAGGAGAAGGGCACCCAAAAGCCTCAACCCAAGGCACCACTGCTCGTCCCGCGAAATCCCCCACGTCCGCTCCAGGAACGTGAAGCCCGATTTCAGAGGGGTGCCTGTCTCACATGCGGAGAAATGGGCCACTTTGCAGCCGTTTGCCCACGCCGCCAGGAATTATTTCGTCCCAGCACGACAACCCGCGCCCGAGGTCGTCCACCACGCAGAGGCACCGCGGCCACCCGCAGCGCAGCTCCGGGAAGGCCCACACCCTCTGCACTCCATGCCGGGGACCCAGCCTCCCTGCCTGCTTCCAACGACCCCGCCGGGTCTCGGATTACAAGTGCCCCATTGGGGGACAGCTTTCCCTCTTCGGATGAGGAAAACCCTTGGATTTCTCCAGCCTTAAACCTGGAATCTCCCCTCGACTTGTCAAAAAACGGCTCCGGTCTGTGGTGAATGGAGCATCTCCACAGACCTCTCAGGATCTTCCTATCAAACCGAATGCTCCTACCAAAATCAAAGAAGTGGACTCCACCGTCTACGTAGATGCAGTTTTACAACAACTTAACGGAGGTCCACGAATCCCCGTCAAAGCACTAATTGACTCCGGTTGCTGTCGCACTCTCATAAACGAAGCCACGTTTGCTGCCCTCAGAGCCGACTCAGAGGCTTTACCCGCCCCCGTCCAATTTGCTCAAATGGACGGGAGCCAATTTCAGGGGGGTCCAGTTGATCATCGCACCATAGGGGTGGCAATGGGAATTGGTTCCCACTGGGAACAAATAGACTTCACTATAGCCCCTATCCGATTTGACGTGGTCTTGGGAATTAACTGGATTAAAGGACATAGTCCCAGTATTGATTGGGAAACAAACACTATTTCTTTCGCTAGTCCCACCTGCGACCAGCATCGGCAAAACTTTGCTCTGCCATTTCCGCCCGTTCCAGCGTTAACCTCTACTGCTCCAGTACCACCGGCTCTACCCGCTGTATACCGGGACTTTGAAGATGTCTTCGACCTTAAGGAATGTGATACCTTACCCCCCCACCGGGCCTCAGACTGTGCGATTGAAGTAGTAAAGGACTGCACATTAACCAAAAGTAAGATTTACCCTATGAGCGCTTCCGAGCGCACTGTCCTCCGGGACTTTTTGGACAAAAACCTCGCCAGAGGGTTCATTCGCCCTTCGAATGCCCCAAACTCGGCTCCCGCGTTTTTCGTCCGGAAAAAAGAGGGCGACCTTCGCCTGTGCATTGACTTCAGAAAGCTCAATGCGGTTACCCAGACCAACGCCTATCCTATCCCATTAATATCGGATATTTTGGGACAATTACAGGAAGGCCGTGTATTCTCTAAATTAGACTTGGTGGAAGCCTACTACCGAGTCCGTATCCGCGAAGGAGATGAACACCTCACTGCCTTCTCTAGCTGTTTCGGAATGTATGAATTCCTTGTAATGCCGTTCGGATTAAAAGGGGCCCCGGGGGTCTTCATGCAACTCATCAATGAAATCCTACATGACCTTCTATATCGTGGGGTGGTGGTCTACTTAGATGACATTCTCATTTATTCGAAAACTATGGACGAGCATGTGACTCTGGTCAGAGAAGTTCTACAACGCCTGCGTAACCATCAACTGTTCGCTAAACTAGCTAAGTGTGAATTTCACCAAAGCAAACTCACGTTTTTGGGATACATCATCTCCCACCAAGGTCTTCGCATGGACCCCGCCAAAGTCCAAGCCGTCCTCGATTGGACTCCCCCCACCAACCGTAAGCAAGTACAGCAATTTCTGGGATTTGCAAACTTCTATCGGGGATTCATCCCTAACTTCGCCCAAGTGGCTCTACCCATTACGGACCTACTGAAAACTAAGGGAAAAGTAAGCTCGGCTGCCTTGCCCTCCGCAAAAATCCTATGGACTGAGCAATGCCAAGCCGCCTTTCTGGCCCTCAAACGCCTCTTCACTTCGGAGCCGGTGCTACGGCACCCAGACCCAAATCAAATGTTCATTGTACAAGTCGATGCTTCCGATGTAGCCATGGGAGGGGCTCTCCTCCAACAAGGACCGGACGGTCTTCTTCACCCTTGCGCTTACTTTTCAAAAAAATTTGCGCACGCTCAATTAAACTGGCCCATCTGGGAGAAAGAGGCCTCTGCAGTTCATCATGCACTGACTTTATGGCGGCAATTCTTGGAAGGGTCTAAAGTACCCTTTGAAGTTTGGACCGATCACAAAAATCTAGCTGCCCTCACGGGGTCCCATAAACTATCGGCGAAACAACAACGGTGGGCGGAGTTCTTTGCTCAGTTCCGTTTCACCCTGAAGCACGTCCCTGGGAAGCAGAACGTTCTCGCGGATGCCCTCTCCCGTTTACCACAATATCCGGTAAAACTCGAAAGACCCACCAACTCTCTGTTCACCCCTATGCAACGTGGGGCCCTACCTATGCTGGCTATGCAAACCCGATCCCAGCATCAACACACCTTCCCTAACTCGCAAGCTCCGCCAGCCCAACCGGCTGCCCAGCCGCCACCACAACAGACCGGAGTTCCCGCCCCTCCTACCCCTCCGAC
The DNA here is from genome assembly GCF_029931775.1 of Euleptes europaea. Taxonomy (NCBI): domain Eukaryota; kingdom Metazoa; phylum Chordata; class Lepidosauria; order Squamata; family Sphaerodactylidae; genus Euleptes; species Euleptes europaea. The sequence continues at coordinate 59,730,325 of NC_079325.1, forward strand.
CGCTCAGCCGCCTGCAGTCTGCGCGCCGCCGCACGTAAGCAATAACCCTATAACTATTTCTCAAATCTCCGGGACCGACGGGGGGGCTCCCTCCAAGCTCCCCATCTCCGAATCCTTTTTGACGGTCCTTCGGGACCAGTGCCTTTTAGAACGTTCCGCTCATACCCTACCTCCTGGTGTTTTGGAACAAGGGGGGTCCTGGTACAAAGACTCAAAATTGTATGTACCCAAAGCTCTCCGGAAGGACGTTTTACATTTAGCTCATGGAGCCAAAACAGCTGGGCACTTTGGGTTTCTGAAGACCCTTCACTTATTGCGCAGACAGTTCTGGTGGGGGGGAATGCGTTCCGACATTGACTCCTTCATCCGCAGCTGTCCCGTTTGTGCCGCTGCGAAACGATCGCAGGGCAAACCCCCGGGATTGCTACAACCTCTTGAAACGCCCAGCAGACCTTGGGAAGTGATTGCTATGGACTTCATGACTGATCTCCCTCTCAGTGGGGGTAAAACTGTGTTGTGGGTTGTTACTGATTTGTTTTCTAAGCAAATACATTTGATTCCATGTGCAGGGATCCCCTCTGCTCAGAAACTGGCCCGTCTTTTCGTAACGCATATATTTCGTTTACATTCGTTTCCGCGTAAAATAATTTGTGACCGCGGAAGTGGTTTCGTTTCTAAGTTTTGGAAAGCTTTCCTCAAGTTGGTGGGGGTGGAACAGGGAATGTCTAGTGCATACCATCCTCAAACTGATGGTCAAACTGAACGTGTCAATGCTGTACTCGAATGTTATTTGCGTTGTTATGTTAACTACCACCAGGATAACTGGGTAGAACTGTTACCTTTAGCAGAATATGCCTACAATAATGCCATGCATCAATCCACAGGTTTTAGCCCGTTTTTCGCTGTGTATGGACAAGATTTCAGTCCCATCGTTCCTACAGATGATGTAGAGGGGGAGGGGAACCCCGACATTGCCTCCTGGGCACACGCCCTCCGTACCACTTGGCCCTGGCTCGTTAGCAACCTCGACCGGGCCAAACGTAAATACAAAGCGCAAGCTGACAAACATCGCTCCCCCGGGGGTGATCTGCAAGTGGGTGCTTTGGTTTACCTTTCCACCAAAAACCTCCGGTCCACCCAACCGTGCCATAAACTCAGCGCCAAATTCATTGGCCCTTTCCCCATTACTCGGGTCATAAACCCTGTCACAGTGGAACTGGCTCTCCCCAAATCTTTGAGGCGTGTGCATCCTGTTTTCCACATAAGCCTCCTCAAACCCCATGTTACTTCTCCACGGTGGCATCCGGACCCACCGCCTGCGCAACCCATCATGGTGGGGGGGGAAGAACACTTCGAAGTCTCCAAGATCCTTGACTCCCGTATTCACCATGGTACTCTCCAGTATCTAGTTCGTTGGAAACATTTCCCCCCTGCCTATGACGAATGGGTGCGCGCACGGGATGTCTCCGCCCCCGACCTCGTTGACGCCTTTCACATTGCTTACCCGAACAGGCCAGCCCCCTTGCGAACTGGGAGGGGGCCTTGAGGGGAGCAGAATGTCAGGCTGCTATCTCGGTTTCGTTATTGCCTCTGTCTCTGTACTGTATTGTCTGCCCCCCAAGGTCGCATGCCTAAGCCTAAGCCTGGGAACTCAGCTCCTGGGAAACTGTATTCCTGCGTGTAATCTCCCGCCTTTCCTGCCTTATAATATCTCCCAGCTAGTGAGCCTTTCATAGCTGTCATTTTATTCGTTTGCACTGTATGCCTATTTGATCAGTAAAATCCATCTGTTTGGACTCTATACGACTTTGTGGTGATTTCTGGTTCTGTGGGCCAAGGGCTGACAGCCACGTTCTAGCATATAAGAAATAAATAAACATACAGGGAGCTTCACTATATTAGAAGAGCTTTTATACATTTTTTACTGTTCTTTATGATAGAATTATATTATCAGGCTGTGTACTAAATTATAACTATATTACTGACCACTGAAAAAGGCCTTCTTAGGCCAAAATGCGTCTGGTCCTTTTTTGGATCCTACTTTGGTCAATATAAGATTGTACATCACAGGTGTTCATGTTTGTATACACTGAATGTGAAAGTTTTGCCTATGCTAGAGGCCTATGTTTTTAACTTGAATGTGCACCTTATTAAAATTTATATTTGTAATTTTAGCATTTTTCAGCTCAACCTCTTTGGTTTGGAAGTAGCCTAAAGAAGCCAGGGTGGCTCCATAAACGGCTTTTTAAAGAGTTGAAAAATAAAAAAGACTCATTTAGTAAGTGGAAAAAGGGCCTTATAACCAAAGAGGAATATAAACAAAGAAGAATACGAACAAATTACTAGTGCTTGTAGGGAGAGTGTTAGGAAAGCTAAAGCGAGAGCTGCAAAACACAACAAAAAAGGGTTCTTTTCCTATGTAGAGAATAAGAATGAGAACAAGGACAAGATAAGCCCACTGCGGGGACCGGAAAATGAAATTGTAACAGGAGACGAAGAGAGGGCAGAACTCCTCAATTCCTACTTTTCCTCAGTCTTTTCTTGCGAGGGAAACGAAGCTCAACATGGCAAAAACAGAACAGATGATGAGGGAAGGGAGTTGCAGCCTAGGATTGGCATTGGGGTAGTGCACAAACACCTAGTTTCTTTAAATGAAACAAAGCCATCAGGGCCAGATGAAATGCATCCAAGGGTACTTAATGAACCTGCAGATGTAATTTCTGAGCCTGTCCATTATTTTTGAGAATTCTTGGAGAACAGATGAGGTGCCAGAAAATTGGAGGCGGGCAAATGTTGTCTCCATCTTCAAGAAGGGGAAAAAGGAGGACCCAGGTAACTACCGACCCATCAGCTTGACGTCTATACCGGGAAACATTTTTGAACAAATCATCAAACAGTCAGTCCTTGAGCATTTAGAAAGGATGGATTACTAACAGCCAGCAGGGGTTTCTCAAGAACAAGTCATGTCAGACTTATCTCCTTTTTTGAGAAAGTTACTACCTTGCTGGATCAGGGGAATGTAGTAGACATAGTTTTATCTTGATTTCAGTAAGGTTCCCCATAATATTCTTGTTGACAAATTGGGAAAATGTGATCTAGATCCTATTACTATTAGGTGGATCTGTAACTGGTTGACAGATCGCACCCAAAGAGTGCTTGTTAATGGTTCTTCATCCACTTGGAGAGGAGTGACTAGTAGAGTGCCTCAGGGATCTGCCCTGGGCCCTGTGTATTTCAACATCTTTATAAATGATTTGGATGAAGAAATAGAGGGGATGCTTATTAAATTTGCAGATGATACTAAATTGGGATGGGTAGCAAACACAGTGGAACACAGAGCCAGGATACAGGATGACAGGCTGGAGAATTGGGCTAAAACTAATAAAATGCATTTCAACAGAGATAAATGTAAAGTTCTGCATTTAGGTAGGAAAAATCAAATACATAATTATAGGATGGGGGAGACTTGTCTCAGCAGTAGTGTGTGCGAAAAGGATCTTGGCGTCTTAGTAGACCAAACACTGAACATGAGTCAGCAGTGGGATGTGGTAGCCAGCGTGGTGTAGTGGTTAAGAGCGGTGGTTTGCAGAGGTGGACTCTGATCTGGAGAACCGGGTTTGATTCCCCACTCCTCCACATGAGCGGCAGATGCTAATCTGGTGAACTGGATTTGTTTCCCCAGTCCTACACACGAAGCCAGCTGGGTGACCTTGGGCAAGGTACAGCTCTGTTAGAGCTCTCTCAGCCCCACCTACCTCACAGGGTGTCTGTTGTGGGGAGAGGAAGGTGATCGTAAGCTGGTTTGAGTCTCCCTTAAGTGGTAGAGAAAGTCAGCATATAAAAACCAACCTTCTTCTTCTAACTAAAAAGGCAAATGGGATCTTGGGCTGTATCAACAGAAGTATACTGGAGGTCACGCAAAGTGATGGTATCACTTTACCCTGCTCTGGTTAGACCTCACCTAGAGTACTGTGTTCAGTTTTGGGCACCACAATTTAAGAAGGAAGTAGACAAGCTGGAGGGCCCTGACCTGGATGGCCCAGGCTAGCCTGATCTTGTCAGATCTCAGAAGCTAAGCACGGTCAGCCCTGGTTAGTATTTGGATGGGAGACCACCAAGGAATACCAGGGTTGCTGTGCAGAGGCAGGCACTGTCAAACCACCTCTGTTAGTCTCTTGCATTGAAAACCCCAAAAGGGGTCGCCATAAGTCGGCTGCGACTTGAACGCACTTTACACACACACACAAGCTGGAATGTGTCCAGAGGAGGGCAACAAATATGAATGTAAGGTTGAGTGGCTGGTGGGTTCTCTCTTTACACGGGAACACCTGGGTTTGACTCCGGAAGGGAATAGCGCAGGAGTTCTGACCAGAGCCCAAACCCACACTGCGGCGGAAGGGTCGACCCCAAATCCCGCTCGAGAGGAAGCCGCTCCTGCCTCCTCACCCCCAGCGGCCCCCGGGGATCTTCTGAATACAGTCTCTGGGGAGGGGGGGAATCCCCTCAGCAAGAGCGGGAGAACAGGGCTGGGGAGCGGGTTCCATTCTCCTCTCAAAAGTCAGATGCTGGGCAGTTCCGGAGAACCTCCCCGAAGCCGTCAAGAGGAGGTGGGGGGAGGCTCTTCGGCGGGAGCGGGGGGGGGAGAGTCTCTCCTGTCCCAGGTGATGGACGAGAATGGTACCCATAAGGACAAACACTACGTCCCCCTGGAGCTGCAGCAAGAGGTATTGGAATGGAGCCACAGTTCCAAAACAGGGGGGCATTTCGGGTTCGTAAAGTCCTTACACCTAGTAAGAAGGCAGTTCTGGTGGCCGGGGATGCGCCAGGACATCGATGTGTTCATTAAATCTTGTTCTGTGTGTGCGACAAGTAAGCGCTTGATGGGGAAGCCCCCGGGATTGCTAAAGCCACTAGAGACCCCAGAGGCACCCTGGCGGGTGATTGGGATGGATTTCATAACCGACCTCCCATCTAGCCCGGGAAAGCCGTTCCCAATCTCCCGGGTTACAGTGGAGTTGGAACTGCCAAAAACCTTAAAGGGGGTGCACCCAGTATTTCATGTGAGTCTGTTAAAACCCTTCCTACCGGCGCCCACATGGCACCCCGAACCTGCTGCTGTGACCCCGATCATGGTGCAAGGGGAACAGCACTTTGAGATCTCCAAGGTATTAGACTCTCGGGTGCGGAGGGGCCAGCTGGAGTATCTCATACATTGGAAACATCTGAATTCCGGTCACGATGAGTGGGTGTCCTCTGTACACGTACAAGCCCCCACGCTAGTAGCGGATTTCCATCGCCATTACCCCCCCAAACCAAGAAACCCGGGGGGGGGGGTCTTTGGGGAGGCGGAGTGTCAGCGAGGGCATGCAGTCGAGCCCTGGATAGCAAGCTCCGTGTTTTCCCCACACACCTTTTGGTCCCGTGGGAAAGTCTCTTCAGTTTGGGAGAGAGGTGCTATGGCCAGAGGCTCCGATGTCTCCATTTCAAAGTAGCCTTCCTATTGTAAATCTACTCTGATCTCAAGGTGTGATTTTGCCGGAACCCTCTCTCTCTTGAAGTGGGAGAGAACTCTGATGTTTTGCATTTCAAAACCATTACATGTAAACAATTCTAGTGGGTGCATCCTATAGAGCTGATCTGTAAAATCCTCGTCGCCATTCTAACCTTAAGTTGTATGGACCACTGAACTCGTTTGATTTCTTAATAAAACTTGTAAAACTCTGCCACGTCTGGAGCGAAGTTTATTATTCCTGAGATGCAACGAGGTCCTGGAGTCTGACAGTGTCCCATCTTCCAGCACCATATCTTTTTTCATTTTGGATTGTCTCATCATAGGGTTTTCAAGGTAAAGGTTGGTCAGAAGTGGTTTACCATGCCTTCTTCTGCGCAGTACTAACCAGGGTTAGCCATAGTGGCACTGCTGTTGTCTACGAAAGATCTTCCACAAGTGTCACCTTCCACTACTGCTGCTGCCCAGTAGCTAACCTTCAGGGATTCCTCTGCCCCATCCCCATTGGAACTGCCTCTCTTCTGTGGATGCGGCCATTGATCCCTTAAGGGGGGGATGCATCTTCGTCTGGTGTCTCAGCTGTGACCATTCTGTCCTGAGTGACTCTGCTAGGAGTTTAGTCTCTTGATAGAGTCTAGACCCCTTACAGTATTGCTCTCAGCTTCCCTGACACACACAAACCCCCTCACCACGTTAAGGTGTGCATCCAGAAGGGGGGATCAATTGTGGGGCTCCGTAAATTGATTAAAATTTTGAGAATTACTGTGATCATGAAGTTCTGTTTGTAAATGTTGTCCTGAGACAGGGCCATGCCTGCCCATCTCAGTCCCCTTGCCCTGCTTGACAACCTCCATGCAGGGCAGGAAGGGAGGAGCCGCTGCCACCACTGAGCTGGGGTCGGCTCTACCTCAGCTTCCTCTTTCCCCCACAGGATGCCCAGAAGCCAGGGAAGGAGGACGGCGGGGGGCCTGGCAGGCCAGAGGCCCGCAGTAAGGAGGGCTGCTGTGCATTTGAAGGCCCACCAACCAGCTGGTAATCAGGTGGGCCCATCCAGGGTAGGGGAGGAGCTGGCGCAGCAATGGCGCTGGACACAGGGCAGGCGTGGACTGATGCAAGCCCTGGCCATGACCTATTGGGAGTGGGGGTGGGACTAAGGAAGGAGGAATGGGCAGAGCCCAATCCCCCAGCCCAGCATAAAACCACAGCTATCCAATGTGCTGAAAATACTGTATTAAATTGAAGTAAATATAAATTGAATTAAATAAACATTGGCTGGATCCTGAGAAATCCTTGAATGTGGCCTGAGACTCCCCTCGCCCCATGTGCGCCCTCAGTGTTCCTTCAGCCCACAGTGCAGATGGAGGGTTGTGGCTGAGAGGCCGGGGCACATGGATGGCCACCTAGTGACGGCTTCACAGCTGAGGTGGAATCTGAACCAGGGACTTCCTACAGGTGGCCCAGCAGGAGAATGGGCGCAGGGCATAACGTGAGCCAGTCTCCACTCTGTGTTGGGCACACCCAACAGGGCCCAGAACAGGCAGCCTCTGGCTAACCCCACATGCTCCTGAGGAAGGCAGGACCAAGGAAAAAGAGAATGCACCATCAGGGCCATCTTCCGCACACTTGTTACCGAGCACATTTATTTTTAGCTTTAGTTTGGAATTGCAGGCAGATGGACAAACTAATAAAATTAACTAGCCTACAGAAATATAAGCAAACAGGACAGATGTAAGATATTATATAACTGTCAGGCTTCAGCAAATGCACGGCGTTTCAGGCAATAGAACTCGAATCCAGGCAGAGCAGTGATTCAAAGATTTATTCCGAAAGTCAATGATTTCAGTAAGGAGACACGCAAGGTTGGAATACATGACAGGAGGAGTGGGGATACATTTATAGGGCTGATACAATAGGGTTACAGAAACAAAGAGACAATGTAGTCGTTTCCTGCCGGTAACGACTTAAGTAAAACTGAAACAGAAACAATCATGAGCAATCCGTGGAGGAGATGGCCGAGCTCTCGGCTTTGTGCACGGGACCCGATATCAGATCGAAGATTTACACGGGCAGGTCCCAATACAATTGTAAATCTCTGGCCGGAGCTCGTGTGCAAAACCGGGGGGGAAGGAGTGCACAGAGAACTCCATCTTGTTTGCCGGGGAACCATCTTGTTTGAGAACGGAGCTGTCAGAAGACCTATCTGACAATAACCCACATTGTTGCAAACAGGTGTGTTAATTCAGAGATCAAAGGGGCTGGCAGGACAACAGATTAATGCACAGAAGTCACTGCAACTCACGATGCCCTGAGGCATGTTCAAATTGAGAGCACTGTGGGGGGTTACTCTTTAAACTCCAGAATGATACCGCAGTGGTATTAAAAAGCCATTCTGAAATCTGTTGATACAGAAAAATAATGCGAGTAAAATATGCTTTTCTCTTCCAAGGGCACATGTCTCACTTCTCATCGCATGATTACCATCCCCCACCGTCTGGCTGAGAGACACAAACACACACCCTTGCCTGAGCTATTATTGAGTCTGTTGTGTACAGAAACAAAGGGACCAGCCAAAGGGATCTTTGACTCATCTGTAAAAAGTGAGGCCAGAGGGGCCCTGCGACCGGCATTCAGTGAGGCAGAAAGGACTATGGAAAATTCTCCCTCTCATGCCAGGAGGCTGCCTGGCCCTCCCCGTCCTCTCAACTCCACCCCAGTGCTCTTCTTTCTCTGGTGTGGTGCAGTGGCTAAAATCCAGATGAGCCCACCTCCCATGTAGCTCTAGAGCAGGGGTATCCAACATGGTGCCCATGGGGCCATGGCACCTGCTGACACCTTTCCTGACACCCACGTGTTTTTAGAATGTGGGCACAGGGCTTTCAGTTGGGCATGGGAGGTTTGATTGGTCGTGCAGATTTTTTAATAACTTTGCTTTGGCAGTAGCTGCACCGCAGCACAAGGATTCTCACTGTGTGACTGAAGGTGAGCTGCGGCAGCCATGTTCAGCTGGCTCCGTCTCCTGTGGCAGCCATTTGGTGGCTGCACCTACCATTCTTGTATCAGAATTCTGAAGGTGCCCACGGGCTCAGAAAGGTTGGGGACCCCTGATCTAGAGAATCCCCGTATGTCATTCCACCATGATCATTTTTGTTCCCTGTTCCTGGCCCACATCTTTGATTGCCAGGGGCAGGGTAGCGGAACCTATTGGTTACCCAATATATTGAGGTATTAGAAGCATGTCTGATGATTGGGGCAGCAGCCCCACATTTACTACCATGTTTACTAAAAATTTTCCTGAAAGTGAGAGGGGAGGCCTGTATGCAAAGGTGATGTCCCTCAAAGTGGTAAATTGCCCCTAACGTGGAGGTTCCGCCTCTCAGTTATGCCTACCTGCCATGAATCCATATAATCTTTTAAAGTCATCTAAGATACGGTAGTGAATGAGAAATAGTGCTTCCTTACCATTTCCCACTCTGGGTCTCTTTCTTTCTTTCCCCCTGTTCTTAGACCGAGGTCTTGAACAATAAAGCCATAAAACTTAAATAAGACCCAACTCTAAAAACACCTCCCTTCATCTCTTCTCTGCAGCCTCCCAAAAACAAGGGTCAGAGTCCTCTAAGAGGAACTATACCTTTTGCTCTGAAGTTGCTCGAGAAGATGTGGACCATTTATTAAAACATGGTATAATCCATTTTAGCCTAAGTTGGTATATGTAAGGACAATGCAAAAGGATATGTCCCAAGGAGTCCACTGACTGAAGAGGGCAGTTGACTCAGTTGGTCTGGAAAAGGGATCTTTAGCATATGGCCCAGCAAAACCATTGAAAAAGGGCAATTAAATCTTGAATGCATTAAGATTCTACATAACTTTGGACTAACCAGAGAATCCATATAGGAAGGAAGATTACCCTTAGATAACAGGCCCAGGGCAAGTGGAGAACATGTCCTCCGAGCATCAAAATGAGTGTAACTCTTATCTCTAGCATAAAGCTGTGGCATCCATTGGCATCCATTGTTTTCTGGGGGATATTTGACTCCTTGAAATTCCCAGTTTTAATTCTGATATCTAAGAGCAAGGGTGTCAGATTCAGCAATGCACCCTTAGTAATCCAAAAAGTCACTCATCAGCCAGTCTGAGCAGAAGCAGTGAATCTTTATTGGGGATCTTCACAGGTACATTCAGGATCAGGTAACCACAGGCGCAAAGCTGCTAATGAGAAAACTAGGCAACAAGCAAACCTAAAAAACCCAACACCTTGCTAGCACACTCTCCAGCTGCAGAGATAAGCAACCATGGGAACGGGAAGGGGGGAAGGCACTCCGGCCCAGGGGGGAGTGAGGAGGATAGCAGATAGGCAAAACACAAGCTGGTGGAAAGCTCTGAACGATGAGCTCATGAGAGCCAAGGTCACTGCCAGGCAGAGAGAGGGGAGGTGAGCCGAGACAGGCCTGGTCGCGGGCAGGCTTCTGGCCTGCTTAGCCAGAGTTCAGAGAACCAACATTCACAAACCTGACATTCTGCCCCTCCTAAGACCCCCCTTTCACCCCAGTGGCGGGTTGCGGCCTCTGAGGATATGCCTCGTGAAATTGTCACACCAGGCGGGGGGCAGAGACATGATGGGCGGCTACCCATTCATCATGGGCTGAACTGAGGTGTTTCCAGCGTACCAGTTAGTATAACACTTTTCTCATGTATTTGGAGTCCAGGATCTTAGATACTTCGAAATGTTCCTCCCCTCCCACCAATATCAGGACCTCTGGTTTCTGCCCAGGGTGCCAGTGGGGAGCTGACACACACCGTTTTAGCAAACTGATATGGAATACTGGGTGTATGCCCCTGAGGGATTTGGGAAGGCTGAGTTCCACTGTGACTTCATTGATGATCCGTGTGATGGGAAAGGGTCCCACATACTTTTCACTGAGTTTTTTACAAGGACGGAGAGAACGCAGGTTCTTTGTGGACTAATACACCTGCTCCCCCACTTTGAGATCCCAGCCAGGGGAATGGTGCTTGTCGGCTTGAATCTTGCACTTGCATTTGGCTCACTCCAAATTCTTCTGGAGCCAAGGCCAGGTGTCCTGCACCTGACAAAGGGGAAGTTTTCCCACTGTGGCTCCTGAAATGTTTCTCTCTCCTTTTCCTCAGTTCAGAATTTCAAACAGCATCCCAATCATGTCTTTTCAGCAAAGGTGCCCTCATTTCCTCTTTTGCTTCCATCTGAGCACCAATCCTATGTCTAACTGCACTGCAAACCCGCCTGCTTCATTTAACCCAGTTGGGTTTGCCTATCAGTTTAATTATTGCAGAAGCTGTAAGGGCCTTGGTACATAGTCACCAAGGGTGTGATACGTCTTCAAATAGGCCCTGAGGTTGAACAGAGGCTGTCTCTGGTCCCTTCCCTTTCATTATTGCCCTTGAATAGAGAGCTGGAGGAACCATCTTTTTGCCAGCCTCTTAACAGCTCCCTGGAGAAGGGAAGCAATGCCTTGCATGTCGGAAGGGCACTTCTTGTCTTTATTTCTACTGATGGAAGATTTGGTGGAGAGCACTTTGGGTCTGTTTCTTCCACCCTAGCAAGAAAGGCCTTAGGGCTCATAAAATGAAGAACACAGCCTGGGTTTGGTCTTTCATTTGGGGGATCTCAAGGCCAAGGACTTCAGAGATCATACTGTGTTGGAAGACATTGAACTCAAGCTGTGGCTGACTTCTCTTGGGTAGAAGAGAAGCTGTGAAATGCTGCAGGGTTGTTTGACATGCCTGAAGCACCTTCTGGGGAGAGATTTTGGGTCAGGCTGTGTAGACCCTTCTCTTTAAAAGACCCTCGGGGACCTTATTGAGATTCTTTTGCTTTCCTCATAATGCCCCAGTGTTCAAAGCAAGGAAGAACCTTCCCCAGCTCATCTTAAGATGCCACTTGGGGAAAGAACTGGTGGCAACCTCCTGGAGCGGAACACTAAAAGACCCATCAATCCAATGAGCAGACTGCAAGTGGAACCACATTGACCTGGAACACAACTGGGTCAAAGCAAAAGACCCTGTACCCAACGTGCCGTGTTTGCTCCTGAACATGCAAGCTCCCCTCCACTATGATGGCTGATAGCTGTGGAGGTGGGTTGCCAACTCTAAGTTAAGAAATTCCTGGAGATTTGGGTTGGAACCTGGGAAGGGTGGGGTTTGGGGAGGGGAGGGACCTCAGCAGGGTATAAAGCCATAGAATCCACCCTCCAAAACAGCCATTTTCTCCAAGGAAACTGATCGATCTAATAGGGTTGCCAGCACTGGGTTGGGAAACACCTGGAGCCTGAGGGGGTGGGGTTTGGGGAAGGCAGGGGGTATAATGCCACAGAGTCTACCTTCCAAAGCAGCCATTTTCTCCCGATGAACTGATCTCTGTTGCCTGGAGATCAGCTGTAATAGCAGAAGATCCCCAGCTGCCAACTGGAGGTTGGTAATTCTACTCTCTGCAGTCTGGTGATCAATTGTAATTCCAGGAGAGCTCCTGGCCCCAACTGGATTTTGGCAACCCTACTGTGGACAGGCTTAGCCCTCCACAAATTGTTCAATCCTTTTTCAAAGCCGTGTCAGCTTGTGGCCATCATTACCTCTTGGAACACAAATTCCAGCAGTGGCAGGAAGAAGCCTCCCCTTTGTCTACCCTGAACCTGCTGCCCATCGATGTCATTGAATGCCCCTGAGGTCTCGTATTACAGAAGAGAGAAAAAAGTCTCTTTCTGTGGCACTCATAAATTTGATGTCCACGGGATTTTTTCAAAGTGCCTCTGGCAATCTAACATGTGTTATCTTGAACTGACGTGACATCTGGATCAGGCAGTGAGAGAGCTAAAGAGAATCAGTGAACCCCAAACACAGAGATGTCACCACTGATCCAGGAATAATGAAGAAGCCGGTGAGGGAATGGGACCCTTTTCTGTCTAATAAAGGGAAATTTATTCTGACAACCCAGAGAATAGCCTGCTTGTCAAGCCGGCCTGCTTTGTTAGCTGCATGAGAAGACTGGGAAGGGAAAGAGGGGAGACAATTAGGCCCTAATAGAGGCTGAAGGTGGGTTATGTTCATCATGAACTTTGGGTGGCTGATTAAAGATGTGGGAGTGACATTTGTTTGGCACTTTTGTCTGTGCAGTGGCAACTCTTGGCAGGCACAGCGGGCCCATTCCAAAACATTGCTGGGAAATCACAGCAAGATGGCAGAAGTCGCAATCAGAACTGCAGTCCAAACCCCGGGCAGGAACTTCTCAAGCAAGCCCCCTCCTTCCCTTGTCACTCCTCACTTCACTCTGTGGCAGCTGTGGGGCTGGCTGAGAAAATGAAACTGCCCCTGACACACTCAGCAGAACATGCCAGACCTAAACCTGCTACTGCTTCCCCGTGGCCTTGTGGGTAATCGAGAGAGAGAGAGAGGCTTAACCCTGCAGCCACGGGAGGGGGCCCCTCATTTGACAGACACTCATGCCTCTGGCCAACCCATGAAACCAAGCTAGGTCCAGAGGCACTGGCGGCTGCTCTGATGCTGGATCCGGCCGGCACCATTTGCAACCCACTAAGCTGCCCTTCACTGCAGCTTCCAACAACCATTTGTTCAGACAGGCCGCCGGCAGATTTGTGGAGTCTCTGATGGGCCCCTGACTATGAGCAGTGTGCTCTGCTCAACACTAGGCAAGTTGGAAGCCACCGGGCAGGACAAGAAGAAGCAGTTATAAAGCAGGGCAAGAGGGAAGGGGTGGAAGCACAAAACTCCCTGTGTTGAGCTGCAGGCAAAGAGTGAGGGCCAGAGGCTCAAAGCGTAGTCTGGGAAGCAGTCCAAGGGCATACACAATTCAGGTAGAGTCCAAGATACCAGTACAGGTGAGGGCAGTTCAAGGGTTGCCAACCTCCAGGTAGTAGATCTCCTGCTATTACCAGCTGATCACCAGCTGATACCAGCTGGAGAAAATGGCTGCTTTGGCAACTGGACTCTAGGGCATTGAAGTCCCCTCCCCAAACCCCTCCCTCCTCAGGCTCCGCCACAAAAATCTCCAGGTATTTCCCAATCCAGAACTGGCAACCCTAGGGGAAGCAGATGTTGCTTATTATCCTGTCTCAGTATTCCCTGCCTGGTGAAGCTCTTTAATCTTATCACTGTCAGCAGGGAGTGCTCTTCACTAGGCCTGCAGAACTACAGCACCCTTTCTTCGCTCATGTAGCTGAGCCCTGAGTCTCCTGTGCCTCTGCTCCAGCAGCTTTGGGGGGGGGCTCTCTGGTGGCTCTGCCTGTGGCTGGACCTCTGATACAGGTAAGTCTCCTGTGCTGGCTGGTTGCAGACACAGGGAGGACCCGTCTGCTTGAGGCTGCGGCTGCTCAGCCTGCTGAGCTCCTGTCTTTCATAGCCTTCAACTTCAAAGTCTTCATCGTCTGAGGAAGCCCCAGCAGGCTGACCCATGACACCCTGCCGGACACCCTGGTGGCAGGTGCACTCCTGAAATGATGTAGGTCTGTTCTAGATGCTTCACTGCTCAGTCTTGTGCCTCAGGTGTCAGCAGGTGGGTTGTAGGCTTTGGACAGTCCTCCTAGAAACATAAGACATGGCAGATTCTGGGCAGTGACATGGAATGCCTCTTATGTTTCCCAAACACGTGAGGGGGATGTCAGCCACTCCCTTTTAGGGTTGCCAGTCTCCATGTGGAGCCTGGAGATCTCCTATTACAATTGATCTCCAGATGACAGAGGTCAGTTCCCCTGGAGGAAATGGCTGCCTTAGAGGGTGACCTCTATGGCAATATACCCCTCTGGGGTCACTCCCCTACCCAAACCCCTCCCTCCTCAGGGTCCTACCCCCCAAATCTCCAGCATTTCCCTACCATGAGTTGACAACCTGCCAGTCCAGACAAGCCTCTTCAGCCACTGGTGGAAATGAATGCCAAACAGAACAAAGCCCCTACGGCCTGTGCAAGACAGGCCAGGGACATGCTCAACAGAGAACACAGGGTGGGGGGAATTCCTTAGAAGACCAAAGCAACCAAAAGGGCAGAAACAAAGACATCTCAGCAGGTCTTGCTGCACCTCGGCAAATGTTATATCCTGATAGAAAGGTTGTAGTTATTAAGGCCCTTCAATTAAGCAAGCCATCAAGTAAAGAGACCTCCAGAGGATGAGCAGTATATTTATCTCCCTTGTGTGTATCGAATCAGGACTTTCTCAGAATCCATGCATATTGGCTGTGCACATGATTGTGAAGTCTTCTGGGAACAACTTTCTCTCTGTGGGGGCTGGAGTTCTCCCAGAATTACAAATGCTCTCTAAACTAGAGATATCAGTTCCCCTGGAGAAAATGGCAGCTTTGGAGAGAGAACTCTACCACATCCCCCCTCCCCAAACTTTGTCCTTCCCAGGCTCCAGGAATTTGGCCTCCCCAAATCTCCAGGAATTTTCCAACCCAGAGTGACAACCCTAGGTTGCTGACCTTGTTTTTGGTACCACTGGAAAAGGAAAATGGCTGATTGGTCACAAGTTCCT
This sequence comes from Euleptes europaea, assembly GCF_029931775.1. NCBI lineage: Eukaryota > Metazoa > Chordata > Lepidosauria > Squamata > Sphaerodactylidae > Euleptes > Euleptes europaea. The sequence continues at coordinate 59,745,343 of NC_079325.1, forward strand.
TCAAAATACTTTTAAAAGAAGTATTTCAAGTGTCCAAGTAGAAGCTGGAGCTTTCCTTAATAGCTCTGCTTGGGTAATTAAAATCTGTCAGTGGGGGAGGATTAGCACATGTTATATATAGAACTTCAATTTAAACTTCTTCTGATTCCTTGAACACCTGGCTTGCCTAGTTAAGAAAGCATCTTAAATCCTCTCCGATTTAAGGACAACGATGCCCTCCTTCACAATTAGAGTCTTTCTGTGCAAAATGGGCCTTGCTGGGGCTGCTGCTGAATGTGGCTCCCTCTAGGATCATGGGGTGTGTGAAAGCATATGAGCGGCCTAAACTCCCGGCCTGGACCTGGCAGCCTGCTATGCAGGCACACGACTACTGTCCCAGCCACATGCCTGCTCCAAACGCTACTGGGCAGCCGCTGCATGCTCCATCGAAACTGACACGGCCGCTCCAGTGAGCTCCGTGCAGCTGGCAGCTAGGAAACAGAAGCAAGGGCAGCCTCCAGTGAACCTGAGAGAATCCATGTTCCTGTGCAAACTCTGTTCCAGCTGCAGCCATGTCGTGAAAAGCAGACAGTCATGTAGTCAGTGCCAACACCCCCCTTTCCCATTGCAACATCCGCAGCTTAATGGGCAATCAGCAGCGATCCTGATGGCAGCGATGAGTCGTTCCTCCAGTTGTGCAACAGCGATCTCCAGACATTTGCAGAGATCGCGCCTATTGTTCCAGAACGTTAATCACTTCAGCAGAGATCTCCCGGTTCCTCCTGGTTGCAAAAGCCATTGGAATCAGAATAGATTTCCAAATTCTCACTACCCCACCCCGGTAGCCACAGATTAATCCTTTTGTCACCTTTTGTCACCTGGCAACCTAGGAGGGGTAAACCCCCTCTCCCCACCCCCAGAAAAAAACAGTATATCTGGGGTGCCCCCAGCCCATTATGGTACCTTAGGTCTTTCCTGGCATCTTCGCAGTTACTCTGTTGGTTTGGTTTTGCGCAGCCTGACCATGCTCCCTCCTGCCTTGCTGGCCAAGTCTATAGGAACCCCTTGCCCCCGCCTTTGCTATTTTCCTCTGTCTTAGTCTGCATGAACTTGGACAACACCTCTTCAAGAAAGGTAGATATTACCCAATCAACGATCCCTATCTGTGCTTGTACTCCTCTCTTTGAATTTCTTAGATTTCTCTCTCTGTGTGTATGCAACATTGATTTGATTGAAAACGACATAAACACCTTTTAATTTGGAATCCATTGCTTCTGTCTTTATTTAAAGGTCACAGTTACTGGCTATGATACAAAGGTTGCGATACCACTATAGAAATAAATATTGTAGTTTGACCATCTTGCTTGCTAATTCCCCAAGTTAAAGAACAATTTGGCTAACAGATTACTGGTGGAGAATGCGGGCAACCCTGCACGTGTGAATGCAACACGAGTCGACACATGTCTGTATTCAGCGGGCAGATGTAGGAGGAAGTTTCTGTGACTCTTTAAATTTTGACTAAAAATGTCACCTTGTCTCAATTGTCACTTAAAAGAACAGTGTATGTGTGGCTGTGTGTTGTGGCTCTAGAGAGCGCTATCTTGTGGGTTGGCTTTCCCCCCATTCATTCCTTCAGCGGCGTGAGTTAGACACCCAGCCTGTTGGTCATTGCCAAGGGCTCATGTCGCGAAGTCCTGGGAACCAAATCTCTCCCTTGAGATTCCCCACTTGAACAGCTATCTGGGTTGGGATTTGCAGAGTAGGCTACATGTAGACACTCGCATGTTCTATACCCAGGCTCATATAATATCCCCAGTGCATCAAAACCCCGTCATAGGAAAACCTTCCCCCCTCTTCATTTTGCCCAGGCTTTTGCCTGCAGAAACTTTTTTTTTCACTCACCCCATATGCGGAGTGCAGTTTTGGGCGAGTAAAAGCGCCCCTGCATAGGGTCAAAAATACCCCAAAAAGACCTAGGACCAAGGAGAGGCCACTCCCACTAGGCTGGGATGTGCAGTTCTCCCTTAGGAGATCTGCCAGAAAGTGCCCCCCCAGTGGAGCGTGTATCTATCCCTTAGGAAATTTGCCAAGAAGCGTTTCCATGAAGGGTGCCACGGGCTAGCATCCCCTCCTTAGACGGTTTGCTACAGAGCCCCACTACTGAGACTTGTACATCTCCCTTAGGAGTGTGCCAAGAACGTCTCCGTTAACAGGACGCGCTCTCCTTCCTTAGAAGGACTGCCAAGAAGCGTTCCCAAATCTGAAACGAGCAGTTCTTCCTAAGCAATTCTGCAAAGTAACGTCTCGTTATCCAGTGCAGAAACCCATCATGACTTCACTGGAAACCAAGTTCAAAAAACAGCCCAACCTTCCCAAACTAGAAAAGTGGCTAGCGAAGAAAGGAGATTGCCCGTGGGAAGAGGGAGCCTTTAACGGAACCTCCAACCCTTTAACTGCGCTTAGGGACACCATCCAGGAATATTGCGATTAAAAACAAGCCTTCTTCTAAACAAAAGGATTGATACATGGCGTGGGGTCTCTATTCCACCATCAAAGACTCTCTTAAAGAAGACACAAGAGACTGTAGAAGAACTCCAGGGCAAAATACAAAAAACCGAAGGAGAGTATTTAAACAGAATGCTGGAGTCAGAAGAGGAAGTACACTTCCTAGAGACTAGAGTAAAGGAACTCGCTCTAGAGAAAGTGGACCTCACATTAGAGAAACAAGGTTTAGCAACCTCCCTCGAGGAGGTCTACCAAAAAAATGAAGCCATCACTCTCCAGAACAAACAGCTGGAGCAAAAGTTAGAAGCAACCCTGGCGCAATTATCCAAAGCCACTCAAGCTGCTTAATATCTGGCTGAAAAGGCCAGAACTGAAACCACCACTGCATCCCATGATGCATGTCAGAAAGAGATCAATTCTCTGAGACAACAATTGGGACTGCAACATGCGATTATAGCCACAATCCACCCGGAGACCATATTAGAGCTGCCAGTCCCCTCAGCACCACCAGCGCCACTATACCCAGTTCTCCCACAGGAGACTACGGGGTGCCAAGAAGCTCTAAACCAGCCCATCAACCCTATCCTAGCCAAGGTGATAAACACAAGTGCTCAGGAGGGAAATGCCGAGGCTGTGATTACCCATAAAGTGATCAGCGAGACTAGAAACTGGCACCCAGATGAAATAAAGGCCATTGCGTCCCAAATAGGTCCCTTTACCAAGGACACTGCCATATCCTGGATGGCTACAATTGCACTAGCCCATCCTACTGCCACCAGAGCAGACCGAACTGCCCTGGCTCTACGCTGTGCTCCTCCAAATGAACAACTCAGCCTAAACGCCCTCATGGCTTCTAGGAGGTTGAGCTCCCAAACCTCCAAGGACTGGATGATAGAAATGCTCCAGTACCTGTGGGGCGGCCAGTCTGTCCAAACACTTTTTGTGTTGGAACAGCAGGGGCCAGGGGACGATCCCAATACTTATGTGTCCAGAAAGCAACTTCTGGCCATACTAGCCGACATTGTCCAAGCTGGCGCTGTAGCGGCCGATGGAGCCAACGCAACTGACTTTAATGTAAAGGACTTCAAAGAACCCTTAGTCCGGGGGCTCAACTCCCAAACAAAAATCACTGCAGGATTAATGGCAGCAGGCAATACCGACTGGGACGACATTGAACGGCGCATTAGGGAAGCTGCCAATGTCATGAGGAAAACCACAGACCTAGGAAGAAATCTAAAACAGAATAAAAAGGAAAAAGTCATGCGGGAGCCAATTCAGCCGGTGACCTATTCTAACAATGGTCCCCACTCCCGTCATACCAGGAAAACGCCCACTCCTCTAAACAGGGGAACTGGGGTGGAAATCAAACAAGATGCTATGACCGCGGTGGCTTTCGAGGTGCGACCAGGGGTCGAGGAGGAAAGGACACCCAGCCCAGGGGTGGTTCTTTCTCTCAGCAACCTCAGGCCGACGGACCCAAAAGCCATCTGGCCCCCTCTGCCCCCCCACTCCCAGGAACGGACCCTCAAGGTTCAAATACCCAAATGCCTCCTCCTCCACCAGGGCAAGATCCCTTAAGGTGGTACACATGGGGAAAGCTCAGAGAGTTAGGCGCTGACATGGCAGAGTTCCATCGTCAACCCACTAAAACCCTCGTACAAGCACTGGCATACTGGGGAGCTCCTCGAGAGCAGAACCAGACGCCAGCTCCCACATATATGATTGCCAAGGTGCAACAGCTCGAGACACCAACTGTCTTCACAGACCATCGGCCGGATCTGTGCTAGGGGTGCCCAGAGTCCACGGAACCCCTGGGGCAGATCATAGCCGAATTAGCACATGATTCCTGGGGGAGACCCACTGTAAAGGCGGACAGTGGGACTCCGGGAAACATGGAATCCGCCACCCTGCTTATAGACACAGGTGCTGCACTCAACGTGCTGCATCCCAGACTTGCCCAAAAAGGACAACCCACCTCCCATACAGTTTGCCTCGCAGGCTTTGCCAGAGGTAGTCAAACAGCAAGGACTTGGAAAAATGTTCCTTGCCAAATAGGCTCCACTCGATCCACCCTCACAGCCTGTGAGAACAGGGGGGAGGACGACGGGATCCTGGGGGGTGCCTTTTCTGAAAGGACTGCAGATCACCATTGACCTCGCTTCCTGTGGCGTATCCCAGGAGGACCTGATTTTATAAATGCAGTGCACCGATGCGCTGCTCTAAAAGCCCCCTTTCCCTTGGCCCCTCTGAAGGAAGATTCCTGGGTACAGGAGTTTCCAGAAGTATGGGTCAGCGATAAGGCGGAGTGCGGCTTGGTCCATAGAGCCTGCGTGCTCATCAAAGGAAAAGACCCCTCACCCCAATGACAGTACAAATACCCTGCGGACACAGAGGAAGGTATAGGGAAAACCATAAAAGGACTCTTGGAGTGGAATGTCATTCTCCCAATGCAGTCCATCTGCAATGCCCCGTTGTGGCCAGTTCTAAAAGCAGACGGAGTCATGTGGAGAATGACAGTCGATTTCTGTGCCCTCAACGCAGTGACCCCCCCAGTAGCACCAGTTGTGGCCAAATACAATGAAATTCTTGCTGCCATCGTGGCTGGATCTAAATTCTATTCAGTAATTGACCTGGCCAATGCCTTCCATAGCATTGAGCTCCACCCCTTGTGTTGGTGTTTGCCTTCACATTCCGAGGACAGCAGCATGCATTCAAACGTACCCCCCAGGGCTTCCATTCCTTCCCAAGCATCCGCCACGCACACGTGGTCCAGATGTGGGAGCGACTCCAACCCGATTCACGTCCCCACGTGCTGTTACGTGGATGATATCCTGGTTCACTCTGAATCAAAAGAAAAGACCAGGGAAGTAACTAGAGAAGTCTTGCACCTTATCGGAGAAACCAGCTTCAAGGCAAGCAGTGACAAAGCGCAGTTGGTGCAAACCAGTGTCAAGTATCTAGGACTAGCACTAGGACCTGACGGAAGGACGCCAGATGCACAGCAGGTCAAAAGTAATTTCTAAACTCCCCGCTCTTCGCTCAGAGCCTTGCTAGGAACCTTTAACTTCTTGCGCGACTTCATAGAGTCATTCTCTGATAAGGCAAGACCCCTATATGCTCTTCTCAAAAAGAAAGACCCCTGGACCTGGGGAACCGAGCAACAGGAAGCCTTTGCAGCCCTGAAAACAAGTCTAATGCAAGCCCCTGCCTTAGCTCACCCCGACCCCTCCAAGCCTTTTCATATTCAGTTGGCCACCTCAGAGCGCAGCCTAGGCGCCACTCTAACCCAAGAACATGCAGGCGCCCAAGTGGTGGCATACGCCTCCAGAAATCTCAGCCTTGTAGAGATACGTTTCAGCCCCTGTAAGAAGATGTGCCTTGCCCTAGTCTGGAGCCTGACTCATTGGGAATTCATAAAAGGCGGCTCCCGTGTGGTGGTCCATACCACTCACACCCCTCTCAAGTACATCTTATCAGGGAAAATCCAAGACGGGCAAGTGTCCAAAGCTAGGATCGCACAATGGACTCTAGCTCTGGTAAATAAGGGACTAGAGTTCCAAAGAGCCCCCAGCGAGCCCCCTTCTCCATATGGGCTCATTGTCACAGGAGAGGAGCATGAGTGCCCCCTCCCAGAAATAGAAAATGATCCCTGGCCGGCACAGGAAGGAGTCCCTCTAGCAGAAGCTTAGAATGCTGGTTCTGTGACGGGTCCTCCTTCTACATTGACGGTTCCCCTTGCACCGGCTTTGCGGCCATCAGAGTAAGGGATCAGCACGTTCTGAAGGGCATCACCCGCCCCCACTACAGCCAAGCGGCTGAAATAGACGCAATTTTAGCTGTCCTAGATTTTGAAGACTCCAGAACCCCCCATCGCAATCTATTCAGACTCTGACTGGATAGTCAGAGCAGCCACCATTTGACTTCCAGTGTGGCAAAAAAACTCCTGGATCACCCAGGATGGAAAAGCCGTCGCATACCAGCAATGCTGGATGGACGCAGCAGCCCTGATTCAAAGGCGTGTAGCCATCATGCAAATTACCCATGTAAAGGGACATCAAAAAGGGGAGTCTGCTACCGCTTATTGGAACTAACAGGCAGACCAGGAAGCAAAAGCCGCTGCCACTTATGACAAACCCTGCCCACCCCACTACATCAATGAACTCAGACCAGTGGTTACTAGGAGAGCTGCCGCTCAGGAGCAGCCCCCAAACCTCGATTTAGTGCGAAAACAGATCAGCAAGCTGGAACTCATTCACCCCACTGTCAGGAGCGATTGACGATTCTCAGCTCCTCGGCTCCTCTGAGTTGTTTTGACTTTCTCGCAGCTTCTCGCAGCTGCCTCACTTTGTTGTTCTAATGGACACTTTATCTCGTACATTCCTCTCCCATGGGAGACTGAGTTACTATGCCAACCTGCCTTATCAGCTATGCTAATATATATTACTGATTTGCACCAACCAGCCATTCTTGGCTTAGTTAGTTTGCAAGCACTGTTAACCCGTTTGATTTCCAATAAAGTCAACTTGCCTTAGGACCACCTGTCTGGGTTGTTGCTTTTGGGGATTCTTCGGGCCAAGGGCTTACATTAAGCCAAGAATCCCTATTCACCTGCGTGGCTGGAGCCCCGGAGGGTTCGTCTACATCTCGGGTGGAGGTCGCGTCTCCCCGAGCATGGGTTCCACGCCTGGAATCCTGGAGGACTTAACCCGTTGGACTCTTTTAGTGGGATCATCCATCTTTCCTGATGACCCTACTCTACTGCATGATGTGCTAGTGGAAGCTCTACAGACTGATGCAGAAATTAACAGCCTAGTGGGTCTTCTTCGGCATCAGTGGCGCTGCCTTACGGAAACGACGCCCTGGTCGTCTGAGGACGCAGCCTGTGCAGCCCGTCACGACCTCTTAGCCCTGGACGGGTTGTTGCTTTTGGGGATTCTTCGGGCCAAGGGCTTACACCCACCACCCAAATCCCCTTCAAGAGGTTATAGGAGGGGGGGGAAAGACAGCACTCCCCTCTCCTTCTTTGTGTTCTGTATTCTGTATATTCTATCTTTGACTTTCCAAGGTGGGGATGCCTATTGGCTTTTGGCAAACCCCGGGTGCAAAAATTAGTAAGAAGGAGTATGAGGATGGTTCCACAGGTGGCGTGTCATCACCGTAAAGGTGAAACCCACTTTTCAGATCCTTTGCAAGTGAAAGTGGAACCATCCAGTCTTTTAACGACAGCGGGGTGCGCAAGCGCTTGAGTTGTCCTGGTTTTGGACTGCTCACCCGCTGAATGACTGGATGCTCCCACACAAGTGGCAAGGGTTTCTGAGCCACTCACTTTAAGATCACAGGGATCCCCCTCCCCCGGAAAACAAACATGCCCTTGGAAAACCAACCTGTGATACTGTGATACTGTGTTTTGACTCTGAAGCCGTGAGAGACTGGGAAGCCGTGTGAACTGTTCTGGTCGTAGCCATAGGAACCAGTAGGTTCTCGGAGTAAAGTTGCTTTCGCTTTGAATCCTTTTTATTGTAAGCATATCCATCTTGCCTCTATTGCTGCCCGTTGCAGAAGAGTCGTTAGCTATGGAGCTGCTAGGACCACCCAAGAAACTGTGTTAACCCTTTCCCAACCGGGCCGTGGAGAAACATACTCCCTCTGTACTACAAGAGGGCTGGGGGTGGAAGTGGCAACAATGGAGGGGTTAAATGGGGCAGGGCCAAATGCACAGGGGGGGCAAGTTCTTAGCCAGCATGTCCTCATTTCATCCCTTCAGGCGGAGGTAGCAGGAGCTGAAATCGGGCCCCGACCATGTGGAGCAGGAGCAACTGCAACATGCGGCTGGATGGCTATGCCCAGCTGGTGCAACAGACCATCCTGTGCCACCAGGTGGGCGAGTGCGCCAACGGTTGGATGCCTGCCTGCTTGCCCACACGAGGGAGGGGTGTCATCTGGGGCAGCTGCCTGCTTGGGGCTTGGTTGGCTAATTTTTAAGTTGATAATTGTGTATGGCCTGCAAATTATGTTATAAATATCCAAATGGCCCTTGGCAGAAAAAAGGTTCCCCACCCCTGTCCTTAGACCCTACTCGGAAGCTCTGGCTTTCATAGGGTGGCTGCTGTTGAACAGTAGCAAGCAGGCAGCCCTGATTGAATCATGCAGGTCAGAATCAAGTCACCCAGAGGTTGCTTCTAGGCCTAGGACTGCCAATCTCAAGGCAGGACCTGGAGATCTCCCAGAATTACAACTGAACTTCAGACAACAGAGATCTACCCCCCTGGAGGAAATGGCTGCTTAGGAGGGTGGACTCTATGGCATTTTAACCTACTGATGTCCCTGTCCTCCCCATACCCTGCCTTCCTCAGACTCTATCACAAAATCTCCAGGAATTTCCCAGCCTAAAGCTTGCAACCCTACAGATAGGAAGTCTGCTATGATTAGGGTTGCCAACCTCCAGGTAGTAGCTGGAGATCTCCTGCTATTACAATTTATCTCCAGCCCATAGAGATCAGTTCTCCTGGAGAAAATGGCTGCTTTGGCAATTGGACTCTATGGCATTGAAGTCCCTCCCCAAATGCTGCCCTCCTCAGGCTCTGCCCCAAAAGCCTCCTGCCAGTGGCGAAGAGGGACCTGGCAACCCTACCTACAGGCCTGGCCCCAAGGTGCCCTCTCTCAAAGGCCATAATAGGCCTGGAAAGGGCCCTGCCCCCCTGCCTTTTACTCATAGAAACTGAAGCTGTTCCAGGTGCAGCGAGGCCTCCCCCCCCCACAGTCATCCCCAGCCTCGCTGCCTCAGCAGGAGCCGTTCTGGTTGCAGCAAGGCCTCTCCCCCCACTCCCTCACCAGGTGTCTCCTGGCGATCACTGGCTGGGCAGGGAGAGTCTCCCGGTGACTGCCACCAGCCTCCAGGGTTCCACCGCAACAGCAACTTCCCCAGCTGCCCAATGGTAAGTGTGTTCTCTGCACATGTGCAGACAAAGCTTTTTTAAAAAACCAGGGGAATTTAAACCCCGTTTTGTTTTTAGTTTTCAGATTTTTCTGCAAACTTGAGGAGTACCTCAAGAAACATCTGTTGGGGGTCAATGTGCCCTCTATTTGCAGATTTAAGTATCCGCAGGCAGGGGGTAAATGTAAGAAATAGATATATAGATGATGGTGTCAGGTGGTAGCTTGGTTAGTCAGTAACAGGACAATAGAACTGGCACCTGAAAGGTAAACAAAATTTATCCCAGTAGAAGTTTCCATAAGTCAGAGCTCACTTCCAAACACTTTATTTGAATGGTTATTTTCATTTTTGTATAAACCCATTGAGTCAGTACTGAGACTATTTGGAAGCAATTCCCCCATATGGTCCAAGTTGCCTGGAAGAGCTGGACAATGCAGATGGACCCCCAAGCTTTACAGAAAGGACAGATTCGATGAGCTGTTGAGTCTTGATTCCGTTATTAAAGGTCAGCAATATGTTTGGAGTAATTCATTCCTCTGTATTTCATTCCATGTTGCATTCCTTTATTTTCCTTTTTTTATTGGCCTTTTTTATTGGCTGTGTATATAGGAAACAATGGAAAATCTCTGGAGCCTAATTTGAGTGCCAGAGGGTTCTTTTGTTGTGCCTAGAAAATGTTACCCCAGGTAGATCTGATCAAGGATAACGCACTGGAGATCAGGAATTACTTTTACAGCTTATGCTATTTAATGGTACCAGTTTAACAGTACAAGCTGGGATCAAATTTCCAAAAGACAGAATCATACTGCAGAAAGAATCACATTGCCATTGGGCATTGATCAAGCTTTATACACTTCTCAACAATTGCCTTCAATAAGGATACATTTCTACTTTTCCCATGGTCTCATTCTTGGCTACTGAAATCAACAACTCAACAACATTAGCAGCGAGCGATTCTCTAATTGTGCATGCGTTGGTCCGAACAGAGAATCCCTTGCAGGGGACATCGAAGGTCCCTTTAACCAGATAACAAGCTGAATGCCGGCAGCTGTTACTTGTTGCAGTTAGAGGAATGTGTGCATGCTTTTTATGCAGACTAAGTGAATAGAATAAGAGAAAAGAGAGGAAGGGGTGGTGGTTCTTGACATGCATTTATCTACACAGGTGTCATGTCTAAAAGGAGGATTCCTGCACCTATTTATGTACACAGGGGCAGTTTATAGTGCCACAGGTAAAAGACCTTTATTGGGGGCACTTCATTCCCCCCCTTTTCATGTTAATTGACATTCCTGTCAATTCCTGGGTGATTTCGGGAGATTCCGGGAGATTCCCTGAAACTGCTTTATTTAAGAGTCCAAGAGGTGGACAAACTCAGGAGGGACCCCGTAGGGTTTTGGTGAGCCAGCAATGCAATTAAACGAGAAGCATTAATGGAAGAGAGTATAAACCTTACAAGACATGGTATAATACATGGCAGAAACAACAATCCAGCAATTGCACATCATAGAAAAAACAACAACTTCCTCCATCCCTTTTCAAACAAAGCATCCCAAAAACCAGAATCAAAGGCACTTTGCCAACTTTGAATGGGAACATGTGCAACCTTGGGTATATTTGATGCAATATTTAAAACTGCATCCCCTGAATCATCAATCTGTAAACAACAATTTGAGAAACTGAATTTCCCACAGGTAACAAGGCAGGAAGTCCTAGAATGTCTAGACAAACTGCAAACTAACAAGTCACAGGGACCAGACGGTATTCATCCTAGAGTTCTTTAAGAACTCAAATGGGAAATTGCTGAACTTCTAACAAAGATATGTAATATGTCCCTTCGATCAGCCTCTGTACCAGAGGACTGGAGAATGGCCAATGTAACACCCATTTATAAAAAAAAAAGGTTCCAGGGGGGACCCAGGAAATTACAGGCCAGTTAGCTTAACGTCTGTTCCGGGTAAATTAGTGGAAAGCATTATTAAAGGTAGAATTGTCAAGCATATAGAAGGGCAAGGTCTGCTGGGCAAAACCCAACATGGCTTCTGTAAGGGTAGGTCCTGTCTCACTAACCTATTAGAGTTTTTTTGAAAGCGTCAATAAGCATGTGGACAGGAATGAGCCTGTGGATATTGTGTATTTGGATTTCCAAAAAGCTTTTGACAAAGTCCCCTCCCCCCAAAGACTGCTAAGCAAACTTCATAGTCATGGGATAAGAGGACAAGCCCTTTTATGGATTGAGAGCTAGCTGAAAAATAGAAAGCAAAGAGTAGGAATCAATGGTCAGTTCTCACAATGGCGGGATGTGAGCAGTGGGGTGCCTCAGGGATCTGTGTTCAGACCGGTGCTTTTCAACCTGTTCATCAATGACCTGGAGTTGGGGTTAAACAGTGAAGTAGCCATGTTTGCAGATGACACCAAATGTGGCCAGTTCTCGCCTGCAGTTGAGCCCGTGCGGCGGTGTGTGCGTGTGCGAGTCTCTCCCTCCGCTCGCCAACCGCCCTGCCTCCTCCTTGGGTCATTTGTAGGTGCTTGAGCCGAGCCATACTGGCTTGATGTCAGCCCTTGCCCCACTTGAACCAAAAACCACATCAGAGACAGTCAGGTCCAAAGAAACTGGTTTTACTTGGTCAAAATAAGTTAACAGAGCATAAAGAAAAGGGTGGCAGCTATGGGGCTGGCTGGCTAGGACTTGGTAATATAAAGCACTGAAACGGCGAGAGATTACATATCAAAAACAAAGCTGTGTTCCCAGAGCTTCAAACAGTGTTCAGTAGGCATAACAGACCTTGGCATAACAGTCCTTGAGTCTGGTCGGCGGGAAAGCGAAAGTAAACATCAACTGAGATACAGGCCTGACAACCTGCCCCCCTTAAGGCCCCCCCAGGTGAGGAAGAATGTTCTTTCGCCAATCACAGAAGATGTTTTTTGGTTGGAATTATTTTCAAACTTTTCTTGCTAGGCCAGAGACTATAAAAGCAGGTCTGGCTCCCAGACCAGGCCGGTTGAGAGAGTTTGGTGGCATAGCTTGGCTTTAGCTGCTGCTGCCTGATTCTTCCTCTGCAATCCTGGTGCCTCATCCTGACCTGCTGGATTACAACCTGCTGCTTGGGTTGGATTCCTTCCTGCCTGCTGCCTGGAGGAGAAGACATCGAAGGGTTTGAGATATCACCATTTTCCTTTTAAACAAGTTGTTGTTAGGGCTTATTTTCTAAATTTTGCGAGAAGCCAGCAGACCTTGGTCTGTTGGTTTTTGGTGATGGGGGAAGGGGTTGCTAGTTTGAGGGGGGATTTGATTATTGGGGAGGTGCTTGCTTTCATTACTCCACTGCTTGCTGTTTCAAAGGTGCATTGTTTGAATTTTGGGGTTTTCTCTGCTTCAGATCTTTCTGGCTTTCACCTGAAAGAAGGGGGTGATTTGATTGTTTTTTGGGGGGGGCACTGCTTTGTTGTTGTTATCATTCTCACTGCTGAATTTAGAGAGGGTTTTTGGCAGTTTTTTTTGGCAGTTCCTTGTGTGAACTTTGCAGTGTTTTCCTATGGTGAATGTGGGCAACCCCTTTGGGACCCCATAAAATTGGACCCCCTGACCCAATCTTCACCAAACTTCAGAGTTCATGCAAGGAGAGTTCCTTCAAGCTACCTGTCAGTTCTAGCCCTGCGCTCCATCCCTCAAACCGAATTCAGCAGGCGGCAAATCCACAAAAGCAGTTTTATTGGGTAGAATCGACAGGTTACAGAAGCTATATTCAGGATGATACTAGTAAGGGGCAAAGGCAAGGTACATGGCATATATGGAAAAGCAAAAGGAGATAACCAGTAACCCAGGAAACCCCCCTCCCAGAGGCAGGAAGGAGCACTTGGCATTTCCCACACTAAAGTAATCTAAGAAGTCTAAACACTGGCCTTGGAGAGAACTGCAAAACTGGCCTTGGAGAGAACTGCAAAACAACACCTGGGAGCACAGCCATGAACTGTCTTCAGGGCCTGCTCCTGACATTCTGCCCCCCTAAAGACCCCCCCTTCACCCTTCCACCGATGGTTTGTGAGGGTAGGTGGAATGGAATTCTTGCACCAGGTGAGGGGTGGAGACGTCACGGGCATGTACCCATTCATCTTGGGTGGGACCAAAATGTTTCCAGCGAACCAGGTATTGTAGGGCACCGTAGTGAAAGCGGGAATCCAGTATCTTAGCCACTTCAAAATGTTCTCCCACCACCACCATTTCGGGCACTTTGGGTTGTGGCTCAGGATGCCATTTTTGGGAGGAAACGTACGGTGTTAGGAGACTGATATGGAACACAGGATGAATTCTCTGTAGATACTTGGGCAAGGAGAGTTCTACAGTCACTGGATTAATAATCCGAGAAATGGGGAATGGACCTACGTACTTGGCACTAAGTTTATCACACGGGCGGGTGGATCATAGGTTCTTGGTGGACAGATAGACGAGATCCCCCACCCTGTATTCCTTACCGGGGGAGCGATGTTTATCAGCCTGAGCTTTGTACTTTCGTTTGGCTCACTCCAGATTTTTAACCAGCCACAGCCAGGTCATTTGAATGGAACGCACCCATTCAGCCACATCAGCTCCCCACTCCTCCTCAGACATATCGACATGACCCACAGGATTAAACTCTTTACCATGAACAACCTGCAATGGGCTGAACCCTGTGGATTGGTGAACCGCATTATTGTAAGCATATTCAGCAAAAGGCAACAGGTTTACCCCGTCATCCTGATGGTAATTGACATAACAGCACAAATAACATTCCAAGACTGCATTTACCCATTCGGTTTCACCATCTGTTTGGGGATGGAAGGCACTAGATAATCCCTGTTCCACTCCGACCAGTTTGATGAAAGCTTTCCAGAATTTGGCCACAAAATTTGAACCCCTGTCCATGACCACCTTGCGCAGAAAGAAATGGAGACGGAAGGCATGTGACACAGAAGTGGGCCAACTTCGGGGCAGAAGGGATACCTGCGCAGGGCACAAGATTCACCTGTTTCAAAAACAGATCAGTAATCACCCAAAGTATAGTCTTTCCCCCACTAAGGGGTAAATCTGTCATGAAGTCCATTGCGATCACCTCCCAAGGCCTAGAGGGGGTCTCTAACGGTTGTAAAAGTCCGGGCAGTTTTCCCTGAGCCCATTTGGCCGCTGCACAGATGGGGCAGTTGCGGATGAAGGAGTCCACATCTGACCGCATGCCCGCCTACCAGAATTGCCTCCTAAGTAAATGCAACATCTTAAGGAATCCGAAATGTCTGGCGGTCTTGGCCCCATGAACCAATCCTAAAACCTCCCCCCACAACACCTCTGGCACATACAGTTTAGAATCCTTGTACCAAAATTCCCCACGTTTAACTAGAGAAGTCTGCGAGGAAAGGGTCTGCGAGGAAAGTTCCGCTTGATAACTATGAAGAAGAGTGTCCCTAAAGGACTCGGACAGATCTTCCAACCCCCTCCGGAGTAGTGCCAGCGGGCAGCTGGACCGGGGGTGGAGTTGATACCGGAGTGGGGGGAAGCTGGACAGGGTGCTCGGGTCCCCATGCCTCGGGAGACATGGCTATAGATCACTCCGAGGGAGGAGGAAGCGAGATGGGTGGCGTCACCGGCTCGCCCAGGCGCAGGGCATCCATCCCCTCCGGAAGCGGTAGCGGCGAAGAGAGAGTCTGAGAATGGGTTTGCACAGCCAGAGTGGGCACTAGACCCCGTTGGGCAGGGGTGAAGAGCAACTCTGTGGGTCGGTCAACCTTGGTGGGATATTGGGGAAGTCTAGATAGGGCGTCAGCCAGTAGATTTTGCTTCCCTGGTACATGCTTCAGAATGAATCGGATTTGGGCAAAGAAGTCCACCCAACGCATTTGTTTTGTGGACAGTTTGCGGGCCTCTGTTAGGGCAACCAGATTTTTGTGATTGGACCATACTTCAAAAGGTACCGTGGAACCCTCCAAAAACTGTCTCCACACTGTCAAGGCATGTTTTACAGCGGCTGCTTCCTTTTCCCAAATAGCCCAATTGAGTTCGGCTTGGGTAAACTTTTTGGAAAAATAAGCGCACAGACGCAGGTGTCCATCCTCCCCCCATTGCAAAAGTCCACCCCCCCATCGCTACGTTGGAAGCGTCTACTTGAACTATGAACGGTTGAGTGCAGTCGGGGTGTTGCAAGACCGCCTCGGACGTAAAGAGCTGCTTTAGACTATTGAAGGCGGCTTGACATTGGGGGGTCCACTCCACCCAGGTGTGGGTAAAGTGGCCGAATCCCCCTTCCCCTTAGTTTTAAGGAGATCCGTGATGGGCAGAGCAATCCGAGCGAAATGAGGGAGGAACGCCCTGTAAAAATTTGCAAACCCGAGGAATCTTTGGACTTGTTTGCGAGTAGAGGGTGATTCCCAACTGAGCACTGCTCGCACCTTTTCTGGATCCATAGTCAGTCCTTGGTGCTAGATGACATATCCTAGGAAGGTTAATTGCTTCTTGTGAAACTCGCACTTAGAAAGTTTGGCATAGAGGTGATGATCTCTAAGACGTTGCAATACCTCTCTGACCAAAGCAACATGTTCCTCCATGGTTTTGGAGTAAATAAGAATGTCATCCAAATAAACCACCACCCCTCTGAACAGCAGGTCATGGAGGATCTCATTAATGAGTTGCATGAAGACCCCCGGGCCCCTTTTAATCCAAACGGCAACACCATAAATTCAAACATCCCAAAGCAACTGGAGAAAGCTGTCAGAGATTCATCCCCCTCCCGAATTCTGACTCTGTAATAAGCCTCGACCAAATCCAACTTAGTGAAAATGTGTCCTTCTTTCAATTGTCCCAAGAGATCAGAAATGAGGGGGATGGGGTAGGCATTCGTTTGAGTAACAGCATTGAGTTTCCGGAAGTCAATACACAAACGCAAATCCCCCGTTTTTTTCCACACGAAAAAGGCAGGTGCTGAACAGGGCACGGTGGACGGTCGGATGAAACCGCGAGCCAAGTTTTTGTCTAAAAACTCGCGGAGCACCGTTCGTTCTGTAGGGCTCATTGGGTAAATCTTACTTTTTGGCAGTTTTTCATCCCCCACCACCTCCAAAGCACAATCAGTCCGGCGGTGGGGAGGTAAAACATCACACTCCTGCACATTGATTACTTCTGCAAAGTCCTGATAGTTGGGTGGTAAGTGGGTTGGACTGGAGGGGTCCGAGGCAAGA
Source organism: Euleptes europaea (assembly GCF_029931775.1). Lineage (NCBI taxonomy): Eukaryota > Metazoa > Chordata > Lepidosauria > Squamata > Sphaerodactylidae > Euleptes > Euleptes europaea. Next base: position 59,761,961 of record NC_079325.1, read on the forward strand.
GCAGGGGTTGGCGTGACTACGATTTTAATGGCCATGTCATGTCGGTGTAATTCACACAACGGGCTATTGAACGTTAAAGTTCCAGCGTCCCAGTCAATGGCGGGACTGTTTCCTTTGAGCCAATTTGCTCCCAACACCACCGCATATCTAACATTAGTGTAAGCCCTTGGCCCAATCTGAACCAAAAACCACATCAGAGACAGTCAGGTCCAAAGAAGCTGGTTTTTACTGGTCAAATAGGTTAACAGAGCATAAAGAAAAGGTGACAGCAATGGAGCTTGCTGGATTGCACTTGGTAATATAAAAGCATAGAAAAAAGCAAGAGATTACAAAACACAAACAGCGCTGTGGTTCCCACAGCTTCAAAAGGGTTTAGGTATGCATAACAGTCCTTGAGTCTGCTCAGTGGGAAAACGAAACCAACTGAGACACAGGCCTGACAATTAGGCACAATAGTAAGGTTGATTTGTTCCCAGTGGTGGCCAATCCCCATTGCCATGTTGGTGTTTTGTGAGAAGTGGTAGTTGCCCCAGTAGCGAGTGAATACAGCAGAGACAGCACATATACAAAAGTGCTCTTTTATTCACAGTGATAAAGTGCTTCGCCAGCACGTCCTTCTCACACCCCACAACAACTATTCACATATAGTACATATACACACACACACACACACACTTCTGGCACAGTGTCCCAGCCAATGAACTGTTGGTTGCCTAGTTGCCAGGACCATCTAGCTCAGTCCAGTTTCAGCCTGATTTTCTGCTCAGTCATTGAGCTATCACGTGACACCACCTATCACCTGGCTGTCACTCAGATCATTTCAATCTGCTTGCTCTGTGCAGTCTTAAATGTCAACACTCCTCCTAGACTGACATAGCAAGCCCCAAAGAACATCAAAATTTTATAAACTTTTCCACAGGTAACATTTGGTAAACATGTCAGCAATGTTATCATTTGATGCACAATGTTTTAACTTAATAAACCCATTGTTTACTGCTACCCTGACATTATTGTACTAGATAGTGATATGTTTGCTCCTTGTTCTAATGCCTTGGTCCCCTGCCAACTGCTGTGCTGCAGTATTGTCACAAAATACACTCACAGGCAGGTTCCATTTCAGGTTTAGATCTTTAACCAGTTGCTGTAGCCATTCCAACTGTATCTCACAATCACTTATTGCTGAGTATTCAGCCTCACACGTACTAGTTGAGACATGGGTTTGTTTTAATGACTTCCACATGATTAGGGCTCCATGCAAATACCCAGTAGTGGATTTCCCGTCTTCCCTGTCTCCCCAACTAGCATCACTGTAAACAGTGACTGGCTCCTCCTCATCAGCTTTGAGACTCAGTTTAGCTGAAGCTGTACCCTTCAGATACCGCAGCACCCTCTTTGCTGCTATCCAATCCTTGTCATAAGGACACATTTCTGGCATGATAAATGTACTGCTATACATATGTCAGGTCTGGTCCAACATGACAAATACAGTAAGGATCCCACCAGGGACTGATACAACACCTTGTTGTGGAACACCTTGTCATCCACCTCCTTTGCATACCCTGTTGTCATGGGAGTATCCGTACATTTAGCCTCAGTCATTCCAAACTTTATTAACAGTTGTTCAATTTTCTTCTCTTGACTCAATTCAAAATCCCTCTGGGTTTCTGGTTATTTCTACCCCTAGATAATTTTGAATATTTCCCAAGTGCTTTATTTTGAACAAGCTCCCAGCAGCCTTTTTAAACCACTGCAATTGCTCTTCTGTGTGGAACATAAGGCAGATATCGTCCACATACACGACAAGTATACATTCTGTGTCACCTACACGCTTTGTGAACATGCATGGGTCAGCCACACCTTGCTGAAAACCAAGTTTGATTAACGCCTTGCTAAGGCATTGTGACCATGCCCGTGCACTCTGCTTCAACCCATAGATTGCCTTATGTAGTCTCAGCACACCTTGCTTGTCTTTGCTTTCAAACCCTGGAATTTGCTCCATGTACAATTCCTCACTGAGACTTGCATTCAAGTAAGCCGTTGTAAAATCAAAGTGATGCACCTGCATACTGTCCCTTGCAGCCTTGCATAATGCAGCTTTTAATGTGTCAGATTTTACAGTGGGGGCAAAGATTTTGTCAAAATCCTGTTCCTCCCTCTGAGAATAACCCTTGGCCACGAGGCTGGCCTTCCTAAGAATTTTCCCACCAGTAAGATATTTGATTTTGTACAGCCACCTGCAACCAATGGCATTTCTTTGTGCCGGTAGGTGAGTTAAAGAAAACACTTCATTCTCCTGGAGAGAGTCAAACTCTGACTTCATGGCTTCTAGCCCACCCTCCTTTTCTTTCTCTTCCAGCAACATCACCTCCTGATAACTCTGTGGTTCTTTTATATACACATGATTCACATCATTTGTTTCGAAACCAAACCTCATAGGAGGTACTCCTTTGGTACTCCTGCTGGACACTCTAAATATCGGCCTTTGGCTTTGCACACTCTCTGATGAGGCCCTACAAGGAGATCCCTCCAGTTTCACCCCATTTCCATCCTGAGATATCTGACAAAGGAAATACTTGCTGTGACACCTGCTGTCCATGAATTTTATCCCAATTACTGTTTTCACAAAAGTTGGCAGATCTGCTAAAACTCAAGGAATTCTGCTCATTTGCAAACCTGTAGGCTTTCATCCCTGTTTGATAACCTAGGAAAGTGAGCTTCTTGGCTCTTGCTCCTCCTTTCCTTCTCTGGTTTAAAGGAACATTTACCCAGGCCTTCACTCCAAACACTCTGAGATAGCTCAGGCTAGGATCTTTGTTATACAGTACCCTGTATGGAATATTGTCTATGGACCTAGTCCAGATCCTGTTGGACAAATAGCTGGCTGCCTTTATGGCTTCAGCCCAAAAGGTCATGGGTAATTCTGCATCTCACAACATTGCATACATTTTAGTCTGTAGCATCCCACCATGCCTTTCAGCTATTCCATTTTCCTGTGGCACAGCCACATTTGCCACCCTGTGTTGCACACCTTGTTCCTGCAACCACTTAGCAAATGCATTAGACATAAATTTGCCACCAAAGTCTGTTTGCAAAGCACACAGCTCCTGACCAAGCTGCTTTTGCACCCTTCTAGCCCAGTACTTGAAAGTTTTAAACACATCAGACTTCTTCTTTATGGGGAACATCCACGTGAATCTACTATGGTCATCTGTCAGAACCAGAGCATATTTATTACCTGAATGGCTTTCTCTGAAAGGACCAATTACATCGCCATGCACCAACTGTAAAGCCTTTTCTGACCTTCTGTCATGGTGTCTAGCCACTGGGTAAGCCTTAGATTTGACACATTTACAGACCTCACAGTCCAGAAACCTCCCACATTTTTTCACTTTTTCTTTTCCCAGTAAAGACATCTTATTTATAGCATCGTACCTGCATGGCCGAGACGCCTATGCAGCAAATGCAGGCAGCCGTCATGTGGACTTTGATTAATTACTATTTTAGCCTCCTGTCAGCCCTTGCCCTAGTCAGAACCAATAACCACGACAGGAGACACACTGGTCCAAGGAAGATGGTTTACTGGCAGCATAGGTAAACAGAGCATACAGGATCTAAGACAGCAATGGAGGGCACTGGGATACACATGACTATATAAAAGTATAGAAACAAGCATTCAGCATTCAGCAGCCCAGGACAGGCTCAAGAGATTACTATTTCAAAACAGTCTAGCGATGCCTCCATTCCCACGGAGTACTGTCTACTTCAAAGAGTCCAAGAATGCAAAACAATCCTAGGGAGCAAGTTGGTGGGAAAGCGAAACTGAGACACAGGTCTGACATTCTGCTCCCCTTAGGTCCCCCTCCCAGTCAGCAAGGGGGATGGTTTATCGGGGTAGGCTGTGTGGAAGGCGTGCACCAAGTCCGGGGTGGAGACATCTCGTGCCTTCACCCATTCATCATAGGCAGGGGGGAAGTGTTTCCAACGAACCAGATACTGTAGAGACCCATGACGTATACGAGAGTCTAAAATCTTAGACACTTCGAAATGTTCCTCCCCCCCCCATCACAGGCTGTTCAGGGGGCGGTTCCGGGTGCCAATCTGAGGAGGCGACATGAGGTTTGAGGAGACTAACATGGAAAACGGGGTGGATACGCCTCAGGGTTTTCGGAAGAGCCAGTTCTACAGTGACGGGGTTAATTATCTGGGCGATGGGATATGGCCCCACGTACTTGGCACTGAGTTTATGGCAAGGTTGAGTGGACCGTAGATTCTTGGTGGAAAGGTACACTAAGTCGCCCACTTGAAAGTCTTTACTGGGAGAACGATGTTTATCTGCTTGAGCCTTGTATTTGCGCTTGGCCCTGTCTAGATTCTTTACTAGCCAGGGCCAGGTGTTGCGGATGGCTTGAGTCCAGGCTTACCCTGGGATCGTTTGACAGTGGCACAAATGGGACAACTGCGAACAAAGGAATCCACAACAGTACGCATGCCCTCCCACCAAAATTGCCTGCGTAACAAGTGAAGGGTCTTTAGGAAACCAAAATGTCCTGCCGTTTTAGCTCCATGAGCTAATTGCAGGACTTCCCTTCTAAGCACTTTAGGCACGTACAGTTTCGAGTCCTTGTACAAACATCCACTCCGTTCAAGCAAGCCTTGGGGTAGAGTTTGAGCGGAGCGTTCGGCCAGGCATTGAGTACGAAGGGAGTCCAGGAAGGAATTGGACAGGATCACTCCCCCCCCCCACAGAAGAGGAGGGATCCGGAGCCGCTGGCAGTGGAGATGGAGGGGGGACTGCGGGTGCTGTGGAGCGCCGGTGACGGTCGGCGCAGGCTGATTTGGAGAGGGTTCTCCTGAGCCCGATGCTCTGCTGTCCAATGCTTGGGTGTGGGATTGGAGCAGAGTTTGGGACCGAGTTTTTACCGCCAGGACGGGCAAAGCCGCTTTGTGCGCTGGAGTGAATAAAGAGTCCGTGGGACGGTCAATCTTTATTGGATATTGGGGCAACCTGGAAAGAGCATCAGCAAGCACGTTCTGTTTCCCAGGTACATGTTTAAGTACAAAACGGAATTGGGCAAAGAAGTCAGCCCAACGCTGTTATTTCGCGGACAGTTTGTGGGTCCCTGTGAGGGCCTCTAGATTTTTGTGATCAGTCCAGACCTCAAAGGGGACCCCGGACCCCTCCAAAAACTGCCTCCATAGGGTGAAGGCATGATGAACGGCCGCTGCTTCCTTTCCCCAAATTGGCCAATTCAATTGAGTGTGCGTAAACTTCTTGGAAAAGTAAGCACAGGGGTGGAGAAGACCGTCAGCCCCCCTCTGGAGAAGAGCCCCCCCATGGTCACATCGGATGCATCCACTTGCACAACAAACATTTGGTTCGGGTTGGGGTGCTGCAGCACCGGTTCGGAAGTGAAAAGTCGTTTGAGGGCTGTAAAAGCGGTTTGACATTGATCAGTCCAAAGTACCTTGGTGGTGGGTAACGTAGCTGAGACTCCTTTACCTTTAGTTTTAAGGAGGTCGGTGATTGGCAGTGCCACTTGAGCAAAGTTGGGAATGAAACCACGGTAGAAATTGGCAAAGCCTAGAAACTGCTGCACTTGCTTACGGGTGGAGGGAGGTGTCCAGTCAAGAACCACTTGCACCTTAGCAGGGTCCATGCTGAGGCCCCGATGTGAAATGATGTACCCCAAAAACGTTAGTTGTTCTTGGTGGAACTCGCATTTAGACAACTTAGCATAGAGTTGATGATCCCGGAGACGTTGCAACACTTCTCTGACTAGAGCAACGTGTTCTTCAATGGATTTAGAATAAATAAGGATGTCATCAAGATAAACTACCACGCCACAATATAATAAGTCATGGAGAATCTCATTAATGAGTTGCATGAAGACCCATGGGGCCCCTTTTAACCTGAAAGGCATCATAAGAAATTCATACATGCTGAAGCAGCTAGAAAAGGCTGTGAGGGGTTCATCCCCGTCACGAATCCGAACCCGGTAATAAGCCTCAACCAAGTCCAATTTGGTGAAAATACGCCCCTCCTGTAGTTGTCCTAAAATGTCTGACATCAATGGGATAGGATAGGCGTTAGTTTGGGTAACTGCGTTGAGTTTTCGGAAGTCTATACACAAATGCAAATCACCTTCCTTCTTATGGACAAAGAAAGCGGGGGCTGAATTAGGGGTGGTTGACGGCCGAATGAATCCCCGAGCAAGATTTTTATCCAAAAAGTCTCGCAACACAGCACGTTCGAAGACGTAAATCTTGCTTTTGGACAGTGTGCAGTCTTTCACAACTTCAATTGCACAGTCCGTGGCACGATGGGGGGGTAAGGCATCACATTCTTTCATGTCAAAAACATCTGCAAAGTCTCGATATACCTCAGGTAAAGGTGTTGGCACTACTGCATCAGAGGTTAAGGCAGGCGTGGGTGGAGGTACAACCGCGAGTTCACGTGTGTTGTTCACATTTAGGGCTGTCAAACGTAATTGTGTCAGCGTCCCAATCTATGTAAGGGCTATGACCCTTGAGCCAATTAATTCCCAAAACAACTTCGTATTGGATGGGAGCTATGGTAAAGTCTATTTGCTCCCAATGGGAACCGATACCCATCGCTACTCCCTGTGTGTGACGGTCGACTGGCCCCCCTCTAAACTGGCTGCCGTCCATTTGGGCGAATTGGACGGGGGCCGGTAGTTCTTCGGATTTGACTTTTAGGGCTGCAAACATGGCCTCACTGATTAAAGTGCATCCGCAGCCGGAGTCTATGAGTGCTTTGACACGTATTTGGGGGCCCTTCTTGTAGTTTTGTAGCACTACGTTCACATAAACAGTGTTTTCCACTTCACTCACCTTGACAGGAGCCTTGGGTTTTGCAGGAGATTCTGCAGGGGCCTGTGGGGACACTCCACTCACCACAGACCGTGCCCGTTTTTTGACAGGTCGAGAGGGGTTTTTAGATTAAGGGCTGGGGAATTCCATTGGTTATCTTCATCAGAAGAAGGAGAACTGTCCCCCACTGGGGCACTTGTAATCCGGGACCCTACGGGGTCGATTGTTGTGGGAAGGTTGGACGATTCTCCAATGTGAAGTGCAGAGGGTGTGGGTCATCCTGGTGCTGCGCTGCGGGTTGCCGCGGTGCCTCTGCGTTGAGGTCGTCCCCGAGTTCGGGGCGGTAAGCTGGGGCGAGTGGTTTCCGGACGTTGAGGGCAAGCCGCCGCGAAGTGACCGATTTCCCCGCAAACGAGACAGGCTCCCCTCTGGAATCGAGACTCGCGGTCCAGAGAGGGTCGGGTTGTCTCCGCGGGTGGGGAGTTGCAGGTTTAGTGGGCGGTTTTTGTCCGCCCTTTTCCTTGGTTCTACTGCGAACAAGCGAAACGAACCGCCGGTGGCTTTCAACTTCGCCAGTAAAATCCAATCCTCGAGGGTGTCAGGGTCGCCTCGCATATAGGACCAATTCAAAATGTCCGGAAGTAATGCCTCACAAAAGTAATGCATAAGGGTAGCTTCAGGCCAGTCCACTACTTTACTCGCGAGTCGTTGGAACTCGTCTGCAAACTCCCGAACTGGAGAGGAGCCTTGCCTGAGTTGTAAAAGTTCCGCTTTGGCTCTCTCCCATGAAGGGATCTTCGAAGCGTCACCGCAAGATGAACATAAAATTGTCGAGGGAACGAATGGAGCGCGCCCGTGTTTCAAACTGTAGAATCATCCAGTCGGCCGCCTTATCCGTTAACAGAGAGGCAACAAAACGAATGCGGCTATCTTGGGTTGGAAAGAATTGTCTTTGTTCCCTCATATAACTATCCACATGGTGCAAAAAACGGGGCAAGGTTTCAACAGAGCCATCATAAGTAACTTTCAGTTTTGGTGGTCTCCATGGTATTGGGGCCATAGGCGGGTATCCAGGGGCTGGAATTCCCGGTAAGGCAGGTGCAACAGGCACTCTTCCAGGTGCTGCGGGGCCAGGAGCTGCTGGTCCTCCGCCCGGGACTACGGGTCCCCCACCCGGTGCGACAGGACCCCCGCCAGGGGCTGCAGGGCCTCCGCCTGGAATCACATCCTCCATCAGGCGCGACAGGGCCTCCGGCGGGACCTCCTCCGCCAGGAGGAACCACCGGAGCAGCTGGTTGTTGCAGCAGCTGCTGCGGTATCATGGGAGTGGGGGTAACGGGAGCAGTTTGAGCCCGTTGTAACTGGTCATTGTCCCTGAGTACCAAAGCCAGTTGATCTTGCAAGCGTGCTACCTGCTCCATGAGATCCATATTTTGGTTACGTAGTAAAAACATCTCATTGCCAGCACCGCTAGTCCGGCGGGACTGGCTGGACTGCAAACCAGTGGCCCAAAGAGATTCTCCTGTATATAAGTCCTCCTCGTCGGAATTATCCGATCTCTCGGGCAAAGTCCCCGCCAACCTGCGGGTTCGTTGAACGCTAAGAGATGGGACGAAAGACAGGAAGAACGGAGGGAATTCATAGTCCTTGGGCTGGCGAGGACGCACGCCACTCCGCACCCGTTCGTGGACTAAACGCTCCCTCTCCACTTGTTCCGCCTGAGCTTTCGCGTCGGCCTCAGCTGTAGATCACGCTTGCTCCTCCGCTTTTGTGCGCTCAGCCAGGTCCTGGTCAGCTGCCAGCTTGGCGGTCAGTGCCGCGGTAATGAGTGGAAGGGCTTCCTGTTCCAAAACGTAAAGGAGCTCTGCACGCTTATCTTGCAGGTCCAACATCGGTTGGATTTGTACCGCCAGGGCCGCCGCATTCGCACCGAAATCAGGGGTGAGATGCGTGGTAAGTTCTGCCACGGAAATAGTGGTCTCAGTGTGGCCCTGGAAGAGGGCAGCCACCCGTATGGCTACCGCTTTAGCCTCCGCTTGGCAAAGCTCAGGGGGTGGTGTGACCGGAGTCGCCATGTCGGCCGAACGGATCGGGGCCGCAGTCAAAGTCAGTTGCATTTCACAAGTAGTGAGTCCGGCCAACAGGCTAGTCAACAGTTGTAAATCCTCAGCTGCCAAACGAGCATAATCCACCAACCAGTCAAGGGTCTGAAGGTCTTGACAGGCGCTGGCATCCACAATGTCAGACGTCCAGGGGACCATTGCGGCTAGGGAACACCACTGAGCTCGGACCAGTCCAGTCAAGTGGTTGGCTTCTGCGTTGGTTCGATATAGCTCAGCTATAACATCCCATACAAGCTCGGGGTTGTCAGTCAGCGTTCCCAATGGAAGGGACCATGGATGGAAGCCTTCCAGGGCTCCCAGCAGGAACCCGCTACCAGGGGATCAGATCCACCGGGCCCGGGGCGAACCACACGGGGTTCCAGCCATGGTTAGATCACTCGGAGAGCAGTATCGTTGCTCCCATCCGAGTGGCAGGCGAACCCTCCGGGGCTCCAGCCTGACAGATGAAAAAGGTAGGATTGCTGTCTTAATGTCAGCCCTTGCCCTAGTCAGAACCAATAACCACGACAGGAGACACACTGGTCCAAGGAAGATGGTTTACTGGCAGCATAGGTAAACAGAGCATACAGGATCTAAGACAGCAATGGAGGGCACTGGGATACACTTGACTATATAAAAGCATAGAAAAAAGCATTCAGCATTCAGCAGCCCAGGACAGGCTCAAGAGATTACTATTTCAAAACAGTCTAGAGATGCCTCCGTTCCCATGGAGTACTGTCTACTTCAAAGAGTCCAAGAATGCAAAACAATCCTTGGGAGCAAGTTGGTGGAAAAGCGAAACTGAGACACAGGCCTGACACCTCCACATGCACATTTTCCACTACATATACATTATGACACAGCCTCCCCTTCAGAAGCACTTCTCCACCCTTTGCTATCTGGCATGACTTTCCAGCAAAAGTTACTGTAAACCCTGCATTGTCTAGTGCACAGACACTCAGCAAATTATTTTCAATGGTTGGTACACACAGAACCTTTTTAAACACATAGCTCAGCACAGGGAACCTCACCCTTCCCTCACATGCCACATCTGAATTACGTCCATCAGCTAAGCTGACATGCTGCAAGCTGGAACTGTGCACATCCTGTAACAGCTCCTCATTCTGGCAAATGTTCTGAGAAGCCCCAGAGTCCAGAATCCAAACGCCATTAGAGTCATTCGTCTCTGTCAGCACCAGTGACGCCTTCTGACCTCTGGCTGCGTTCTTTGAAGAGTGCTCCTCTCAGCTCCTTTTCTTGATGTCGGGGCAGTCCCTATTTAGGTGATTTATAGATCCACATGCAAAGCATTTCCTGACTTTCAACGCCACATGCTGAAAATCTTCCTTCGGCTTTCTTTCTGTGAATCTCTCCCAGCCGGTGAAGCAATGTGTCTCCTCCACGCCTCTCTCCAACTTGGCAATTTTCTCAGACGCTGACATGTTTAATCTCTGCTCGTGCTCTAACAGTCTCCCTGTGACTTACTCCAAGGTCAGTTTATCTACTTCCACCGACTCCAAAGCAGTAATTAGCATGTTATAGTCCTCAGTCAGAGAGCTTAGTATGATAAAGACTTTGTCTTCCTCCAACAAAGTTTTGCCTCTCAGTTCTAGCATCTGGAAGAATTCTGTTAACATGTTGATATGCTTCCTAATTGACACTCCCAATTGCATAACAGTCCTGTACACACACCTGGTAATGGCTATTAAAGAGCCAGCCATTTTCTGCACATGCACCTTACACAAGGAGTCCCATGCTGATTTGGGTTTCAGCTTACCCGTGACGTGTACAAGTTGGTCATTAGCTACGCTGAGAAGAATTGTAACCAGTGTCTTCTCATCTTTCACCACGTCTTGAGCTGTCTCAGGGTCTGGGGGGTTGGAGACATAAATCCATAGTGCCTCCCTTTTTAGATAGTGTTCCATACGCAGCGCCCACACATTATAGTTGGTAGAAGTGAGCTTCTCCACAAGCAAGGACATTGCAGCCTGAGCCATGGTTTCTTCCGCTCCCAGCTGCTCCTCCTCTGTGTCACTCTCCTCCTCCTCCTCAGATGCGCTGCTTTCAGCAGACCGGCTTGCCACCTCCTCTGCTTCATCTGAATCCACACCAGACATTCACTCACTCCCTCTGCTCACCACAGCCCTTGTTCCACAGATAGAACCTCCATTCAGAACCTCCAGGACATAGTGCAGTTGAGCTGAGCTGGGCCCATAGCCCTGTTGGTGTTTTGTGAGAAGTGGTAGTCGCCCCAGTAGCGAGTGAATGCAGCAGAGACAGCACGTATACAAAAGTGCTCTTTTATTCACAGAGATAAAGTGCTTCGCCAGCACTTCCTTCTCACACCCCACAACTATTCACATATAGTACATATATATATACACTTCTGGCACAGTGTCCCAGCCAATGAACTGTTGGCTGCCTAGTTGCCAGGACCATCTAGCTCAGTCCAGTTTCAGCCAGATTTTCTGCTCAGTCATTGAGCTATCATGTGACACCACCCATCACCTGGCTGTCACTCAGATCATTGCAATCTGCTTGCTCTGTGCAGTCCTAAATGTCAACATGCCACCCCGTCAGTGCGACGATCTACCAGGCCCCCCTTGAAGTCACTGCCGTCCATCTGGGTGAACTGGACCGGAGCAGGCAGAGGGACTGACTTCACCTGGAGTGCCTTAAAAGTGGTTTCATTTATTAACGAGCGGGCACATCCAGAGTCAATTAAGGCTTTCACGTGTAATTGAGGACCCTTTCTATAATGTTGTAATATGACATCTACATACACAGTCTCTTCCACTTCACTCACCATGAAGGGGGCTTCGGGTTTTGCCCCGGGCTTCGCAGGAACTCCTGCGGGGGTCTGCAGTATTGCCCCCTCTACTGCAGACCCAGTCTGTTTTTTGGCGGTTCAAGGGGAGACTCCAGATAAAGGGCAGGGGAGTTCCAGTGGTCACCCTTCTTGGAGGAAGTGGAGCTGATCTTTCCAGGTGTAGTAATTGTAATCCTGGACCCCGACGGGTTCGCTGGCAAAGGGTCCATCGTCACCTATCCGGCAAGCAGAGCTGGGGGTGCTTTTCATCTCAGAGCGACGCTCGAGCGCATCCCCTCCCACGAGGAGTCCCCGCCGTATGGGGAGAGGGACTCGGTAGGCTGACGTGACGGGCAGCCTGCTGTGAAGTGGCCCATGGCACCGCAAACGAGGCAGGCTCCCCTTTGAAATCGCAATGCTTGGTCTGGTGGAGGTAGAGCCTGCCTCCATGGGGCCTGAGGAGCTGCCGGTTTGGGAGGGTTTTTCAGGCTTTCCCCTCCCTGGCCTGCCATCGGGCAAGAGAAATAAACTGGCGGCGACTTTCCACTTCTTCCGCCAGTAAAATCCATTCTTCCAGGGTGGCTGGGTCTCGCTGCATGTATGCCCTGTTTAGAATCTCGGGATGCAAAGCTGCTCTGAAGTAGTGCACTCAGGTTGCTTCAGTCCAATCAACTATTTTATTAGTGAGTCTTTGGAACTCGTCTGCAAACTCACGGACTGAGGAGGATCCTTGCCGAAGTTGGAGGAGAGCCGCCTTGGCCTTCTCTCCCTGGAACGGATCCTCGAAGCGTCTTCTTAACGTTCGCATGAACTCATTAAGCGACCGTATGGAGCGGGCCTGGGTATCAAATTGGAGAACCATCCAATCTGCGGCTTTTCCAGCAAAAAGTGAGGAGACGAATCTTACTCGGCTGTCTTCCGTGGGGAAGGAATGCCCCTGTTCTCTCATGTAACTGTCCACTTGGTATAGAAAACAGGGCAATGCATCTGCGGAGCCATCAAATGTCACTTGTAGACGGGGTTGCTTCCACTGCACAATCAGGACTACAGAGGGTGGTGCTGGTGGTTGCCCTGGAGCCGGTAGTACCAGGGCTGGCTGTCCCAGCTGCCCCGGAAGTGGCTGCACTGGTTGCCCTGGTTGCGCCTGGCTCGGCTGTCCCGGCTGCGCCGACTGCGCCGGGGTCAGCTGTCCCGGTTGCCCCAGGGGTTGTTGGCTTGGGACAGGCACCCCCTGAGTACGCTGCAGGCGACCATACTCACGCATCACTAAGTCCAGTTGGTCCTGCATCCTCAGTCCCCCCAGTCCGTCGGGCTTGGCTAACCTGGTAATTGGTATTCCAGTCGCCCTCTTCGACATACTCGGTCTCCTCCTCCTCGTACTCGGGGACATCAGGAGCAAAGGTGAGCTGCTGTCTGCGTGCTACGTCCCGGGGTTGTCCTGGTTCCAGGGAGCCCCAGGAGAATGAAGAGAAAGACCAGTCCATCCCCCCAGTAATTTTTGACCGTGCTGCAGTCCCTGCCATTGCTTGAGCCCGAGCGACGGCCGCCTCTGCCAACAGTTGTTCCTCTGCTCGCCTTTCGTCAGCGAGCGCTCGGTCCGCCTCGATTTTGGTGACTGTGACGGCTGTCACAATTGGTTCAGCCATTTGCTCCAAAAGTAATTGGATCTCCTTGTGTTGACCCAACAGCGGCTAGACTTGTTGGGCCAGATCCGCGGAGGAAAGACCAAACACCGGGCGTAACACTTTCTCAACTTTCGCTACTGTCGCTGTGTTTAGCAGTAAGTCCATAAGGGCCAGGACTAAAGGAATCTAAGAAGTCTAAACACTGGCCTTGGAGAGAACTGCAAAACAACACCTGGGAGCACAGCCATGAACTGTCTTCAGGGCCTGCTCCTGACCCTACCATGAAAATTTGGGAATTCTACCTCCAAAAATGTCCCCACAGGAGCTTTGAAATTTCCCCCTGTAGACTATAATGGGCCTGAATTTTTTCAGTAAACTCAGAAATAAGCCAAATACCAATATTTACCAGTATGGGTATTCAGCTTATTTTGGGTTTACTGAAAAAAATCGGGTCCAATAAACCTGAACACGAAATTTACCAATTTTTTTTTCTTGCACTACCCTAGGCATCTGCAGTGATGGAATTTGGAGCACTCAGCAAAACTAAAAAGCAACAAGGAAAAGCAGCAGAATTCCCTGCCATGGGCTTGTTTCCCTAACTGACTTCATTGCTCTGTGAGCCATCTCTCAGGGCCACTAGCCTGACTCATGCACCCCTGGCACACACATCATGAACAGTGGCGACCGCCATTGACAGAATCCAGGATGGCTCACCTGAGCTCCTTGGGCTGGAGCACTGTAGATTTTTGCCAGCACCCATTCTCTTGTCCATGACTGGGTGCCCTTCCCACAAATGCTGCCCCAGGGCCTGTCCTGGGATTCAGATTTTACCTGGGATGGCAATGAGAGGGAGAGAAGGAGAAAAATCACCATTGCCCTGCTGGCTCCATAAAACCAAGCAGTCTGCTGTGACTGTCTGGGGAGCTTGCTCAATGAATGAAAGGCATGGACAGTGTGGAATCTCAGGCAAATAGGAAAAATCATAAGGAATCTATGGGACCCATGGCCATGAGATATGCTACAGCATCAGCAACACACCTTGCAGCTGCTGAAATGCCACAGGACTCCGTTCTGGATTAGTAATAGAACAAACAGGATTCCGTTGGAATAGCGATTTTATTTCTTTAATGAACAATTTGCAAGCACGTTCCAAAGCTTACAAACACTGGAGAACCATCAAAATTGTATTGCCAATGATTTGCACGTCGGTGTTCTCACACTATTTCCCTGTGTCCATCCTCCATACTCTGCCCAACTCACCCTCAACCTGATAGAAAAGACTCAACTGTCTCCCGAGGGACAGTAGAAGGAAAGCTGCCCGGCTTGTCTCTCTAACATTCCAGCCTTGCTCTGCCTGGCTCCTAAACCCGCATTCATCTCGTGTTCTAAACTGGAGTGCAAATACAGTGTGCGTTCCTGCACTGCTGCCTGGTAAATGTAGTCCAATCCAGTAAGCGCTGAGCACGTGCCTACATGATGAATGCTGCTGAGTAATGCCTTTGACTGCACAGATGCAAAAGCAGCATATACATTCAGCATGGACTCATTTTAAATGCTGCCTGGCTTGCACATGATGACCATGGGCATACATAATTCAATGAACTGTGTGTCTATGCCACTGACAACTACCCAGCCAGCTGCTGTACTAAATGCTGCTGCTGTACCATTCAAAATACTGCTTTTTTTTTCAAATTGTGAGCAAGAGACCAATGAAATAACAGGAGGTTGTTGACTGAATTTTCCAAGTATTGTGAATTAGGTATGTTCAATTTTTGAGCACCTTATTTTTGCAAATCTACTTATCCCTGTTCTAGACTTCCTTCAGCTGCATAGAATGGCTAAAAATTGAGATCCAGATGTTGTGTTGAGCCGGCAGGCATGCTGAGCAGATGGTGCTAATCTGTGTGCCCAGCCATGGAGCGGGAACCAGCAGCAAGCAGAAGCCTCAGGCCAAAGCTGACTGTTGTCCAAGCCGGACTTGGTCAAGGGAGGAGCGGCTTGGCTGGAGTGACAGTCCAGCCCAGTTGGCTGGCCTTGCTCTGAGAAGCCTTTGATTGGCCACTGTGAAGTGGCCATCCACAAGGCCCCTGGAAGAGTCACACTGCAAGATCACTTTTTAAATTGCAGATGGAATTTGTCTTCCAGTCCACGGACTAGGCTCCCCCCCCCACACACATATCACAAAGAACTCTTGCCCCTGATTCCTTCTGCCCAAAGTTATTTTGGAAAAATTAAAAACCTGCCCCATCCCCCAGCCCAATAAATTAAGCACCGTGCCATTATGCAGCTCGATTCATTGCAAGGGGCCTGTGTGAGGGAAAGACCGGAGGTGTTGATGCTGCAAATCCAATTAAGCCACACTGAAAGAGACAATCTATTTTCCAATTAACCAATAACACTGAGGGGTGGGCATAAATTTGGAGAGCTGGGCAGGCCAGGGAAATGAACTGGATGCGCTTCAGGCTAGTTCATTAGCTCAACCAATGGCTCCTGTCACACTGGCCCTGATCCGTTTCCTGATCAGCTCTGCTGGGTTTACTGCATGGAAGAGTTGAGGATGAAGCATCAGCTCCAATGCTGCACTTTGTGCCAAGTTTGGGAAAGCCAGACACGAACAAGTGGGGGTACAACTAGGTGTCTGACTGGAGGCCAGAGAGCAACTTGAGTGTGCCAGAGCTCTGCTGGCTAGAGCTGCCCCCGTGGTTCATGGACAGCCTTGCGCAGGAGAAAGGTCTGAGCAGACTGAGCAGGCTTCACATCAGCTAACTGTCTCCGGCAGGCTCTGCATACCCCTACCCTGCGGGGGGGGGTCTGCCAAGCTGTGAGTGTCATCGCCTTCCTCTCACCACATGGGAGTGTGGGGCAGCTGAAACCAGCGCTTCCTGAAATGCCATGGAAAGAATCTCTTGGAAAGGCACCTTCCTAGGGAAAGCGAGAGGTTTCTTCCTGGGAGAAATGTCTTAGGAAGCCAGAAGAGTTTCATTCAGCCCCGGTCCCTGCCTGCTGGGTAGGGCTGTTGAAAAATTGTTTTGGGTATAGTTCAGATTCGGCCGAATTCGGCCCATCTGGATTTGGGATATGCCGAAGTCCAAACTCCCCTGCTTCGGGTCTGTGCAATTCGGCGGAAATTCAAAGTTCGGGGAAAAAATTCAGCCGAATAAAGCCATTAAAAACACAACCACGCCTTTCTGTGGCTCCAGGGGGGGCATTTTTGGGGATAGAGGTCCCAAACTTTCAGCGGAGCTTCAAAGGACCCTTCTTGCAAGACCCCCCAAGTTTTGTAAAGATTGGGTCAGGGGGGGCTGAGATATGGGCCTCGAAATGGGCTCCCCCCACCCTTAATGTACATCTCTGAGCAGAGCTTGCCCCCCCCACACAAAGCTCCCAGCCCCGACAAACAGCTGAGAGCAAGGGCGGGGCAGGTGCTAAGAAGTTTGCAAAGCAACACAACTGCAAAGCAACACTGCAAAGCAACACAACTGCAAAGCAACACCTTTACAACCATGCAAAGCAACACCTGACACCTGGGAGTTTGCAAACCATGGAAAGGGACAGAGGCAGCGAGCTATGCATAATGAGCAGGAGGGGGTGGAATTTCCACTTTTGCATCGGACTCGAGTTGGGACCAGGCAAATGCATTCTTTAAGTCACCATTTGAAACCCAGTTTTGAACAAGCATCAAAATAGACCTAACCGATCTTATGAATGAGGGAAAACCTGAGGAAACACAACTGAAGCTCCCCCTCAAACCAGGGAGAGAGAGACTCAAGGGGGCACACACCCCAGGCAGAACGGGCGAAAGCCCCCTTTGGCTTCCCCCCCACCCACAGAAACTGCTCCCTCCCCACACACACAGAGACTCTGCTTCCCCCACACACACACACACCCAGGAGAAAAATTATAGATTAAAGCCCCCAAAGGGGTCTTGCTGTCTTCTGTTCCATCAGGAGGGGCTGGGAGGACTGGGTAATCCAATATGATTCTATTTAAGCACAGGAGGTTGCCGCTCTGGAGATGCATACAGGATCGGGTGATCCATTCATCCCAATAGGGAAAAGGGGAAAGCCCATATCTCGGGACCCCCTGACCCAATGTTTACATAACTTGGGGGTCTCTTAAGAAGGCTCGTCTGAAGCTATGCTGAATGTTTGGGGGCTGCACCCCAAAAAATGCACCCCCTGCAGCCACGGAAAGAGAAAAGGGGGGAGCCCATATTTCTGCCCCCACTGAACCCATCTTTACAAAACTTGGGGCGTTTCTTAAGAAGCCTTGTCTGAAGCTATGCTGAAAGTTTGGGGGCTGCACCCCCCAAAAAGCGTCCCCTGCAGCCACGGAAATGGAAAAGGGGGGAGGGGAAAGGGGTGGAGCCCATATATCGGGATCCCCTGACCCAATGTTTACAAAACTTGGGGGTCTCTTAAGAAGGCTCGTCTGAAGCTCCTCTGAAAGTTTGGGGTCTCTACCCCCCAAAATGTGCCCCCTGCAGCCACAGAAAGGAGCGAATGTGCACAAGCACCCCCCCACGAGGATTTCTCTCTCTCTCTCCCCGGCCCGGCCGCGCAGCAGCTGATTCCTCCAGTACTCAATCCTGACTGATTGGCCAGAAGAAGACCCAGCTTGGCCACCGATTGGCCGGGGGAGGAGAATGCTGCTTACTGACGGTTATGCTGCTTACTGACGCCCTGAATTTGCTGAATTTATTCGTGAACTCCCGAACTCGCTGAATTCGGCTCCCCCGGTTTCCCGCCATTTTTTAGTTTGGTTCATCCGGAACTAAAAACCGCCGAATCAGGGGAAATTCGGCTGTTTTTCGGTTCGGGCCGAACCGAATCAACAGCCCTACTGCTGGGCAATCTGGTGTCATTGAGATGGCAGAGACCTGAGGTGAAAGAACGGACAGATGACACTGCTTCTGACTGCAGCTGCTCCTGGTGTTAAAAACTCCCTGCAAAGTCTGCCCAGCAAGTGGGGCGGGGGGGGGGGGGAGAGAGAACCTCCTCCAGCATACTATTAACATAGAGATCCTTCTGTGAGGAGCATTCAGATCAGGAATCCATCACCTGCCATCCGATGCAAGTCTTTGGAGAGGCAGCACATACACTTTCTAAACAAACAAATAAATAAAGTGAGCCAGCCCATTCCACCACATCAGCATTTTACCACCTCATTGTCCGGAATGAGTGAACCAGTTCTAAGATGAGTAAGATTTCTCAAGTGGGTTCCATCTGATGGGCGGCTGCAGAGCCTCAGCTGGGCACTGTGCCTGCCATCCACGTGGAACAGAATTGTAGGCAACGAGGCAGAAAGCTCCCACTTGAAACCTGGGAGAACCAGCGCCAGTCAGTCTTGGGCTGGGTTCTCTGACTGAGCAGAACAGGCTGTTTTATAGAACACACTGTAATTTTGCATGTGGGAGGGAAGGCAGCATGGTATAGCCCAATCTGGTCAGATCTCAGAAGCTAAGCAGGGTCAGCCTTGGTTACTATTTGGATGGAAGCCCACCAAGGAATTCCAGGGTTGCTATGCAGAGAAAGGCACTGGCAAACCAACTCTGTTAGTCTCTTTCCTTGAAAACTCCATAAGGTAGGGTTGTGCAGAAAAAAATAATCGGTAAATTTTGGGTCTGGGTTTGTTGGGCCTGAATTTTTTTGGTAAAACTGAAATAAGCTTAATACCCATACCGGTAAATGGCTATTCGGCTTTATTTCCAGCTTTACTGAGAAAATTCTGATCTATTATAGTCTACGGAATTCCCCCCCCCCCTGCCGAAACTCCCGTGAGGGCATTTTTTGGGGTAGAGTTCCCACATTTTCAGGGTAGCTTCAAGGGAGTCTCCTTGCATGAACCCTGAGGTTTGGTGAAGATTGGGCCAGGGGGTCCAATTTTATGGCCCCCAAAGGAGTCGCCCCCATTCCCCATAGGAAAACATGGCAAAGCTTCAAAAAAATTCCATAGACTACAGTGTCCCTATTTCACAACAACTATTATGCTGGGAATTGCCAAGCCAAGTTTCTCATCATTGCTTTACATGGGCCCATTGAAACCAATGATGAGAAAGTTTTGGTGGAAAAGCGGAGAGGCATGTGAATAAGCACAGGCCAATGCCTCCCTCCCCAAGAACTAACGCAAGCCCAACACAACCAGACATCAACACAATCCAGCAGTACACAAACCATACAGAGAAGTCTAACGTAGCCAACTCTTTACAAAAACCCTGAAACACAACACACCACAACAAAATCAAAAGTGGGGGCACTTTTGCCATCCCATACAAAACCACAATCCTACACTATGCACAGGATGGAGGCCAAACACCAGCACCCAGGCACACTCTGGTGGCACACACCCAGCAAAACCCCTGTCCAGCCACACAATGCCAGGTAGCTGGAGGTCTGGGGGGCACTGCTGCCAGTCAAGATGTAGTGTCAAGCCAATCCAACGAACAGGGCAAAACACAACAACAACCAGGCACGCAACTAAGATACATACCCATACTTTTCCCTTGGAAGGAAGGCATCAGAAAGTGAGAGGGAGGGGGTTCTTTACAAGGTGGAAACTGTGGTGCTGCAGCCGCCTTTCATCATCGCTGTCTCTCTTCTTCCCACCTCCCACCCCTACAAAGAAGAAAGTTAGGGGGGAAAGACTTGAATAGCTTCATTATTGTTGTAGCCACTCCATTGGTTTCTGCTGTGTAATGTTTAAAATGCAGGCCCCTATGTGCCCCTTTAATCTCTGAAGAAATGAAGAACAGTTTTGGTGCAGCTGCATTAATCTCAGCATGCACATTTGGTGTGGGCTGCATGTCCAAGGGGCTGAGTGAGGTGAGAACTACCTTCAACATTCCCCTGTGCTGCACAGCCACGAAGGAACAATGGAGTCCTTGATGTTTGTGCAGGTGGGTTTGGGGTGGCATTAAGGGAAATCTGACCTGCCACTTCTTTCTAATGCTGACTTTTTTATTCCGGGAAGAGCGTTTCACCCCAGCTTCCCAAGACAGACCCCGAGGGGATGCAAGCACAAGCATGTGCTCACCTCAGTCACCCTCAAAGTCCAGAATTGGAAAGCTAAACAGAGGCAAGCTGACCTTGAGGAAGACCAACTGCTCTGCATGCCAGGGTGCCATGTGTGAGCGATGTGGGCTGAATGTGCTGCCCAGATGGGAAAAAATGTTCGCACTCTGGACACTCATTGGAGTGTGAGAGACGAGCTTCTGGGCCACTAGAGAGAGGTCCGGCCAGACCGACTCTTTCATTGTCCAGTAGTTCAGCAGACTCGTGGACTGCAACTTGTAGGGCTCCCCAAAGTACTCCCTCACCATTGCAGCCCCCGTATCCTTTCTCATGAGCCTTGTCCTCCCAGAGGGGCTGAGTGCCCGTAGGATGAGCTCCATCTCTAGGCTCATCTCAGGAGTTATCATATCCCCTCTCAGTCTTCTCCTCTTCAGGCTAAACATACCCAGCTCCTTCAACCTTTCCTCATAGGACTTGGTCTCCAGACCCCTCACCATCTTTGTTGCCCTCCTCTGGACAACTTCCAGCTTGTCTACATCCTTCTTAAATTGTGGTGCCCAAAACTGAACACAGTACTCTAGGTGAGGTTGAACCAGAGTAGAGTAAAGCTATGCCATCACTTCACGTGATCTGGACACTGTACTTCTGTTGATGCAGCCCAAGATCTCATTTGCCTTTTTAGCTACAGCATCACACTGACTCATGTTCAGTGTTTGGTCTACTAAGACCCCAAGATCCTTTTCACACACACTACTGCTCAGACAAGTCTCCCCCATCCTATAATTATGCATTTGATTTTTCCTACCTAAATGCAGAACTTTACATTTATCTCTGTTGAAATGCATTTGATTGGTTTTAGCCCAATTCTCCAGCCTGTCAAGATCATCCTGTATCCTGGCTCTGTCCTCTGCCATATTTGCTACCCCTCACAATTTAGTATCATCTGCAAATTTAATAAGCATCCCTTCTATTCCTTCATCCAAATCATTTGTAAAGATATTGAACAACACAGGGCCCAGGACAGATTCCTGAGGCACTCCACTAGTCACTCCTCTACAAGTGGATGAGGAACCATTAACAAGCACTCTTTGGGTGCGATCTGTCAACCAATTACAGATCCACCTAACAGTAAAAGGATCTAAATCACATTTCCCCATTTGTCAACAAGAATATTATGGGGAACCTTATCAAAAGCCTTACTGAAATCTAGATAAACTATGTCAACAGCATTCCCCTGATCCAGCAAGTTAGTGACTTTCTCAAAAAAGGAGATAAGATTAGTCTGACATGACTTGTTCTTGAGAAACCCCTGCTGGCTCTTAGTAATCAGATCCATCCTTTCTAAATGCTCAAGGACGGTCTGTTTGATGATTTGTTCAAAAACCTTTCCTGGTATAGAAGTCAAGCTGATGGGTCGGTAGTTACCTGGGTTCTCCTTTTCCCCCTTCTTGAAGATGGGGACAACATTTGCCCGCTTCCAGTCTTCTGGCACCTCACCTGTTCTCCAAGACTTCTCAAAAATAATGTTAAGAGACTCAGAAATTACATCTGCAAGTTCCTTAAGTACCTTTGGATGCAGTTCATCTCCCCCTGGGGACTTTGTTTCATTCAAAGAAACTAGGTGTTTGTGCACTACCCCAATGCCAATTCTAGGCTGCAAATCCCTTCCCTCATCATGTGTTCTGTTTATGCCATGTTGAGCACCATTTCCCTCGCAAGAAAAGACTGAGGAAAAGTAGGAACTGAGGAGTTCTGCCCTCTCTTCATCTCCTGTTACAATTTCACTTTCTGGTCCCCACAATGGGCTTATCTTGTTCTTGTTCTTATTCTTACTCTGTACATAAGAAAAGAAACCTTTTTGTGTGTGTGTATGTTTAGCATCTCTCGCTAGCCTAAGCTCATACTGAGCTTTAGTTTTCCTAACACTCTCCCTACAAGTATTAGTTATTTGTTTTTATTCTGCTTTGGTTATAAGGCCTTCCTTCCAAAAGTTCCTCTTTTGTTGTTGTTCTTTAGGCTCCTCCCATTGTTTCTTCTCATAGGAATGGTTTGAGATTGCCCCTTCAGTATTTCATTTTTAAGAAACTCCCACCCTTCTTGAACTCCCTGCTCCTTAAGTATTTCTGACCATGGGATTGTACCCAGCATAAGTTTAAGCTTGTTAAAATTTGCTTTCCTAAAGTCCAACCTATATATCTGACTACGTACAGTTTTTCCTTTCCCCAAGAATGTAAATTCCAAGATTACATGGTCACTACTACCCAGGGTGCCTACTACTTTAACCTCATCAACCAATTCTTCCCTGTTGGTGAGAATCAAATCAAAGATAGCAGATCCCCTTGTTTCCGTCCACTTTTTGGAATAAGAAGTTGTCAGCAAGACAAGTCAGGAATTTATTGGATCTTGCATTTTTAGCAGAGTTGGACTTCCAACAGATATCCGGGTAATTAAAATCTCCCATGACCACCATGTCCCGTCTCTTCGAGAACTTTGTAATCTGGTCTAGGAGTGTGTAAGCATACGGGCCGCCTAAACTCCCGGTCTGGACCTGGCAACCCGATATGTAGGCACAAGACTACTGTTCCAGCTGCGCGTCTGCTCCAAACGCTACTGGGATGGCCACTGCGCGCTCCGTTGAAACTGACACGGCCACTCCTGCGAGCTCAAGGGCAACCTCCAGTGAACCTGAGAGACTCCATGTTCCTGTGCAGACTCTGTTCCAGCCGCAGCCATGTCATGGAAAGCAGACAGTCACGTAGTCAGTGCCAACACCCCCCTTTACCATTGCAACATCCGCAGCTTAATGGGCAATCAGCAGCGATCCTGATATCAGCGATGAGTTGTTCCTCCAGCTATGCAGCAGCGATCCCCAAACGTTTGCAGAGATAGCGCCTATTGTTTCAGAATACATTTCCAAATTCTCACTACCCCACCCAGGCAGCTGAAGATTAATCCTTTTGTCACCTTTTGTCACCTGGGAACCTAGGAGGGGTAAATCCCCTCTCCCCGCCCCCAGAAAAACAGTATACCTGGGGTGCCCCCAGCCCATAATGTTACCTTAGGTCTTTCCTGGCATCTTCGCCGTTACTCTGTTGGTTTGGTTTTGCACAGCCTGACCACGCTCCCTCCCGCCTTGCTGGCCAAGTCTATGGGAACCCCTTTGCTCTTAATTTCTTCTATCTTAGTCTACGTGAACTTGGACAACTCCTCTTCAAGAACGGTAAATATCACCCCATCAATGATCCCTGCCACATTGGCATCTGTGCTTGTACTACTCTCTTTGCATTTCTTAGCTTTCTTTGTATGTGTGTATGCATCACGGATTTGAAAGAAAAACATAAACTCTCTTAATTCGGGATCCTTTGCTTCTGTCTTTATTTAAAGGTCACAGTTACCGGCTCTGGTATACAAAGGTTGCTCTCGCTATATAAATATTGTAGTTTGCCATCTTGCTTGCTAATTCCCTGTCAGGAGCAGGCCATGAGGATGGTTCGTGGTTGTGCTTCCAGGTGTTGTTTTGCTATTCTGTCCAAGGCCAGTCCATGCCTCGTGTTAAGTCTTCATAGATTCCCATACTGTGGGAATCGCCAAGTACTTCTTCCTGCCTCTGGGAGGGGGGTTGCCTGGGTTACCAGTTGTCTCCTTTTGCTTTTCCATATATGCCATGTACCTTGCCTTTGCCCCTTACTAGTATCCTTTTGAATTTGGCTTCTGAGACCCATCTATGATAACCAATAAAACTGCTTTCGTGGATTTGCCGTCTGCTGGAATCTGTTTATGGTTTGCCGCAGGACTAGAGCTCACATTAGGATACTAGTCCTCCTTACTTATTGCCCTTGGTTGGAGCCCTGGAGGTTCGCCTGGACACTAGTCGAGGAGACTAGTGGCTTGGGGTGCAGGACGAGCTCCCCGAGGACCCTGACTTACTGCATGCCGTCTTGGAGGAGACGCTGCGAACTGACATGGAGGCCACCCAGCTGCTTGGCCTGGTGATTGATCAGTGGTGTCGCCTGGCAGTGACGACCCCCTGGAGGACCCAAGATGCTGATCTACGTGCCCACGATGACCTTTTGGGACTGGATACTTTGCTGGAGGAGACCCGGTTGGCGCAAGAGGACTTTATTCTGCTAACTCGGTTATTGGCTGAGCTTATGCTCCGTGGGGCGCAACAGGAGTCGGCGGCCCCAATCCAGGGGCTCGAGCCACGTTCCCCAAACTGTTCTGGATCCCACCTTATGCCACCGGGAAGCACAGAGCGTTGCTGCCCGGATAGTCCTGGCCCTCATGGACTTACCGCCAACCTCGGCAACAGCAGCTGATGTCGAGAAGGTACTAAACTCTGAGTTTGGTCCTTCCTCCACGGATCTTGCTCAACAGGTCCAACCGCTGTTGGGCCAACACAAGGAGAGCCTAACGCTCTTGGGAAAAGTGGCCAAACCAATTGTGATGGCTGCCGCGGTCGCCAAACTCAAGGCGGACAGAGCGCTCACTGACCAGAGGCGGGCGCAGGAGCAACTGTTGGCAGATGCAGCTGCCGCTCGGGCGCGGGCAGCGGCTGGAACTGGAGCGCGATCTAAAGTTAGCGGGGGAATGGACTGGTCGTTGCCCCCATTTTCTTTGGGCTCCCCGGACCTTGGTCTGCCCCAGGAAGTGGCGCGCAGGCAACGGCTCACTTTTGCTCCTGATATACAGGAATATTCAGAGGAGGGCGACTGGAACACGAACTACCGAGTCAGCCAAGCTCGACAGACTGAGGGGGCTGAGGAGGAGATCCATGCCTTGCGTTTTCAAAACCGAGAACTGTTGGATCATATGCAGGACCAAATGGACGTGTTGATGCGTGAGTACGGTCGCCTACAGCAAGCTCAAGTGCCCCGTGTTTAGTCTTCATAGGGCTAGAGCTCACATTCCCCAAGTTAAAGAGCAATTTGGCTAACAAGTGTCTCATCCAAGTCCTCTGCCTGGTTTGGTGGTAGATAGCAGACCCCCAATATTATTTCTTACTCCTTTTATTTTTACTCAGAGACTCTCAACTGAACTTCCGTGCTCAGATTCATGTACTTCTTCATAAGTGTACACATTTTTGACATATAATGCTACTCCTCCCCCCTTCCTTACCTGTCTGTCCCTTTTAAACAAGTTGTACCTCTCAGTCTTAATATTCTAATCGTGAGTGACATCCTACCACGTTTCAGTAATGCCTATTAGGTCAAAATCCCCTTCCTGTATTAGGGCTACGAGTTCTTCCTGCTTGTTTCCCATACTCCACGCATTAGTGTATTGATGTTACCACAGCAGGAATCCAGAGTGGCTGAGTCAAGGTAGGGGCCCCCATCCTCCAGATTTGATAGCATTGGAAGAATGCTTTTTTGCTGCTGCTGCTGCTGCTGCTGCATTAATTTGCTTCTCCAGCAACAAAGTTCTGCCCGGCCTCTGCTCCTAACCAGTCCCCAGCCAAGGGGGTAGCATTTTTTAACTGGAGGTTGATGGTCCTACTCAGCTGTACACCTAATACCTCCTTTTTTGCCCACTGTTCTGTGTTGATGGCAAAGAAAGGGCAGGGGCAATGCCCAGCCAGTCCTCAGAACCTGAACAAAGGCTTGATCTATCGGTTGTCCTTCTCTGATCTACATGTGGTTCAACGGGAACAACAAAACTTCTAAATATAGACATAGGGACGGCTGTGAAAGGTGAAAAACATCCTGCATCCATTTATCTTCACCAGAGTACACCAGGGGGATTCAGTAATTAAATTGTGCATCTTCTGTTGCTATGGAGCCCCTTGCCACGCTGGCATCCTTCATCCAGGGAGAGAAGGGAAAATGGGTCACGTTATATTTGATTCTTTCTCCTTCTGCAGATTAAAAAGGAAACAGCCAGAGTACGTTCCACACTGTGCGTTAGAAGGGACTCAAGGAGGGTAGCGGGCAAGAGCCAAGCTGGTGAAGTGCCAGGTCGATCTTTTTGATTCTGCTCTTTGATCCAGGAGCAACTGGGGAGAGGAAGGAGGTGGGCCGCATCACATCACATTGGGACTGTCTTAACCAATGGGCAACAGGGGTGGCTGCCCCAGGCCCCACAATGAGGGGTCCCAACCTCCCCCGCCCCCAGACAGAGGAGCAGCTGCCTCAGCAGCAGTGGCTGCTTCACACCTGCCCCATCTGGGGTTTGGGCTTCTGGTGGTGGCAGCAGCTCCCACCTGCCTCACATCAGGCAAGGGCAACCCCTTGCTTCCACCCTGGTGGCAGGCGGGCGGGGTAGGTGCAGCAGGGGGCCCAGTGGGAGGTGGGGTGGCACAGATTCTGGGGCTCCATCCTGGATGGTTGCCCAGGGCCTCACAATCACTATGTCCTGCGCCAGACCAAGAGGGCCTTCTGCCTGCTGGGATGAGTCTCTTATGCCTCAGACACCTGGCACAAGTGGCTCTTGTGGTTTAGCATTGGGCTGGGCCTGGGGAGACCCTTCCCACCCGCCTAACCTACCTTACAGGGTTGTTGGAGGAGGGGAGAGCCTTGTAGATTACCCTGAGTTTCTTAGAAGAGTAAAAGTGGACTAAGTCAATCAGTATGACAGGCCCAGCTGGCAGTGTCAGCCCCCACCCCCTGCACAGCACTACTCCCCCCACCTCTCTGGGGCTGGGCTCCAACTAGTCCCCCACCCATCCTCTTAATGAGGTCACTGTTCTCAGCTTCATTCGAAGTGAACATGGATTTGCACTGAGAGCTGCCAGGACCAGAGCAGGCCTGTCAGTGAGCACAGGGGGCTGGTTTTGGAATCACCTCTAAAGGCAGCCTGTGGGGTAAGAAGAGAGGCAGTGTCCTTTCTGGGATGGCAAGTCTGGGCTCCTATTACCTGGGCTGAAAGTCCTGCTGAATACATTGGTCTGCTTCACTGATTCGCAGATCCCACGTTAAAAAGCCCGGATCTTTCATTGGAGGTGGCTCTGTGTGGCCCCGGCAGCTCATGAAACGAAGCACAATCATGCCTGACATCTCGAGGGCTCCTTTCAGGTGTCCAGAAGTCTTCCCGTGCATTGCCTCAGTGTTCCTGACCACAGACCTGCAAGGTAGACCACTGCCATGAGCTGGGGTAGAGGAAAGTGTGGATTGTCACCTTGTGAGTTCATTCTTGAGCTGAGAGTTGAACAGAAGAATTCCCCCCTCACATTCCCAACTTGATCCCAGAGCTCCTCCAGGTGGGGGGGGCATGGAGAGGGCTGGGGGCTGCGGCAGTCAGAGCTACCCCCACTTTCCCCTTACTCTTGGGCTCCCTGTCTGGGGTGGGGCACATGTTTATTTGATCTGAAAGCCATGCATTCTCAAAGAGGAAAAGTGTCTGGTGTACAAAGGTAATTAAAGTGTGAGCACATTCCGTTGCCATGGAGATCTGGACCGGTGTCTGTTTGCCTGGCCAGCATGCAGCTGGTTAGGAAACTGGGTCACTTTGCTGTAGCTATTTTTTTTTTTTTTTGTCTTTCCAATACAACATGGAAGCAAGCTGCCATTGACAGCAATGGCAGGTCAAGCAAAGGGTGATGCTGTGACAGAAACGGCCCCCGAGAAGGCTTACCCCATGGACAGAGTCCAGTATTTATTTACCAGATTATATATAAAAATAAATCCATCAGCAGGGAGAGAGAAGACACACCAGACACCTCCCCTCACCCAGCCCCTCCTCCAAACCAACTAGGATGTAATCTTCATGCGCATTTGCTGGAGGCGGCCCACAATCTGTCGCAAAGGCAATCTCACATCACAGTGTTTTTGAATTCCAAATGTGATGCAGCTGAGACTCAAATGCAGTGTGTGTGTGCAAAACCCCCACAAAGAAGCCTTGAGAAATGCCATCATTATTTATTGATTACATTTCTATTACACTTCTCTTCCATCACAGAGCTGCTGCACAGATGGGGTCCCAGGCAGCCCTCCCCCAAGCCCTTGTCTGGCTTCACAGCCCCTGAGACACACCCCACCCAAGCAAGGCTTCTGTAGAAACTGTACATAAATTGTATGAAAAAACTGCCCTTCAGAAAGACCTTCCCAGCATGCAGCTTTGGGGGCTCAGTCTGTGCATCTGCTCCAGGCAGCATCTGCTCTAGGGCCTGACTGCACTGGTAAGCATCCTTCTTGGGGTCTGAGGCTGATGCACTCACCCTGCCTACTGCCTGGCAGCCTCTCCCTAGTGCTGTTGGCCCGTTGCTGTTGAGCCGGCAAAAGGCACCCAAAGAAGGCTCTTGCTCAGGATAACTGTCAATGGCAGACAGAGTCTTCAGTGTGCCTTGCTTGGAGTCAGGCCGTTGGCCCGTCCATGTCAGTCTTGTCCCCTTGGACTGGCAGCGGCTCTCCAGGGCCTCAGGGAAAGGTCTTTTTGATCAACTCTCATCAGATCCTTTGGAGATGCTGCCAGGGATTGAACCAGGGGCCTTCCGCATGCCAAGCAGCTGCTCTGCCACTGAGCTACAGCCCCTCCACAGCATACACAGATGGTCCCACCCCAACACATGCATGGCCCACACTAAAACTTGTTTGGCTTTCCTCAAAAGTCCCTGCATGATTCCCCTGAGCTGAAATGAATTTTGTGTTGGCTGAAATTTTGTTGGCAACTTGGAGAGTTTTCTCAAGGCCTATTCACCATGACAACCTCCGTGTTCAGTAGTGGCACACCTCTGGCTTCCAGATGCTGAGAACAAACAATACAGGAGAGTTATTGCCTTTCTACCTGGTTTTTGGGCCTCCCAGGAGCATCTGACTGGCCCAAAAAAGGATGCTGGGCGCGATGGGACCCCCCCTTCTCTGACTCTGCTGGATCTCCCTGTGTTGTCATTCTCAGCTGGGGCTCTCAGAACCAGCGCCGTGAGTCCCATGATGGGAGAGCTGGAGCTGGGGGGTCACAGCCAACAAGCCGAGTTAAGGCCACTCATTTCCATTCGATGCAAATCCTTTGAAAAGCTGAATGCAGGCAGGTTTTCAAAAATGTGCCTCCAAATTCACATTTGAGGAAGTAGCACAAATACAGTACAGCGGGGGAGGGGGGTCGAGCAGTCACTGAGCAGGGAAAAGGCCATGGCTGAGCTCCTCCCGCAGCCCATATTCCCCAAAGTTATTTTTCTACTTGTGGTCTCCCTACTCCTGGTTAGGGGGAAAAGTTGCAGAAGTGACCAGGAGAGAAAGGGCAGGGAGGGAAATGCCCCCCCATTAGCACTGTGAAGCAATAATTTGGGCATCAGCTTCATGTTAGCTTTCTAATGGGTAGGAAAACTAGGATGAGTGGGGCTGCGTTGAGCAGCGGAACATCTGCTTGGCATGAGGATGGCCCTGGGTTCATTCCCTGGCATCTGGGGTGAAGAGGACCAAGCAACAGGTAATGTGGAGAACCTCTGCTGGAGACCATGGAGAGCGGCTGCCGGTCTAAGCAGTCAACGGTGACCTGGTAGAGCCGACCAACCGTCTGATTCGTAACAAGGCAGAATCCAAACAGGCTCTAACCGCGCGGTTACTGCAGCCTTCAGCCAGCCGAGCAGGGAGGCTTTTCCAAAACAGAAAGCAGGTGGGGCATGCATGTGCCAAAGCAGCGCAGGGCACACAAAGATGCATCCAGATCCTAAAGAGACGCGGGGCCAGGTGGAAAGGGGAGCGGGAGGGGGGTCTTTTCCCGGCAACCAGGCAACCTTTTCGGAAGGGTCGCCCGGGCCAGGGAGCGGGGGGCGCCTGGCTCTTGGGCCGCCCGCTGGAGCAGACGAAGCTGAGCGCCAGGGTTCAACCCCCCCCCCCCGAGAGGGCAGCCGCAGCGGCGAAGGACGAGGCTCCGGCCCCTTCTCGGGGCTCGGGCGCAGGGTCTTCCTTTGCCAGGCTCCGGGCGGTCGCCGGGGAGAGGCGGGGCAGGGGGGCCGGCCGGCCTCTCTCGTCCGCACCTCCCTCCCTCGCAGGGTTGTTGTGAGGGCCGGCGGCAGGGGAGGGAGGGAGCGCGTGCGCTCCTGCTGCAGGCAGCGGACGGTAAGGGGCCTCGCGCACCCCGCCTGGCTGCGACGACGGCTCCCGCGGGGGGGGGCGCTCCCCGTTGCACAGCAGCGATGGAGCCCCTCGCTGCGAGGCCTGCCCCCCCCGTGCGGGTGCCCCATCGCTAATGTGCAACAGGGAGCGCCCCCCCTCCCCCCGCGGGAGCCACCGTCGCAGCGGCGTAAGGACCCCAACCCGCTGCATCTACCACCAGTGGGTTTTTAAAAAGCCGGCCTAACGCCGGCGGGTGCGCGAGGGGGGGGGCGGGGGGTTAGAGAGCCCTAGGTGCCCAGCCGCATGAAACCCCGCACCTAATTTGGAGTCGTCTCTTTCCAGAATGATTGTGCCAAAGCAGGTTGGGGAAGCCACACAGTGGAGCTGAAGAAAACACAGAAAGTGACACTTGCGTGATGGTATTGCGCAGAAGCCCCCACCCAAAAAAACTGCTGCCCTTTTTGGGGGGGGGGCGGGTAATGCAGCGAAATTTCCATGTGGAAGCAACTGATCTTTGGAAAGATTGCAGTCAAAGCACCTTTGCATGCCACATAGACAGGAAGGTGTACATTTCTGCAGGTGCTGCCTACATTGGCACCATTTTTTGCCTCATCCCTTTGGGGCTGCCACCTGTTCCCCATGCCACTGGAGGGCTTTTTCAGACGTATTTTTTGAATCAGTGATTGCTAGGTCACCACAGTGCAATTATGTTATAGCAATCTGTTGCTGCAATCCACCAGCTCCTCTGAATCCGGTTTTCATTTTAAAAAAAAATCTAGCCCTTTTCACTGCAGAGACATAAGGAGAAAGGTGCACCCCTTAGACCTCAGCAATGATCAGGGTTATAAACGTTTTTTTGGGGGGGGTAATGAAAGCTGAACATTCAGAGGAACTAGCAGACGATGGCAATAGATGGTAATAACCTTCTAGTGATACAGAGATTTAGCAAGTGCTGGTGTAATGGAAGGGAGGAATGATGGCCATGGGGAAGGGGGCAAGACCGGGGAGCACTGCTTGTGGGTGCTCCATTGCCATTCAGAATGCCTTTGCAGCATCCGCTGCAGCAGCCAGTGGGAGCGGCCTGATTGTCAGGGAAGTGGTGTTTCCGAGGGTGGCAAGAAGGGGGGGCAGGTTGTGCGGCCTTGACAAAAAAGGACGGGCTGCGTGCCTCTTTGCAGCTGCATGCCTCATGGCTCAGGCGGGGAGCATCTGCTGCTCATTAGTTTCCCTTGATGCCCCTTTCATTTGTTTGGGATTTGTCTCGGAGCAGATGGGGAGTGGGGGTGGGGATGGGGGGGTTGGAGCCATTCTTATTTACTCTGTATTTATAGGCAGCTTACAATCTCCTGCTTAAGCAGTTTGGGGAGCAGAGTAGATGCTTGTCTCCCTCTCCTGAATGGGGAGGCCAAAGGAAGCACTTCTCCACATAACCCAGAATCAGCTTGTTGAGGGCTGGGAGTTTTTCAGAAGGACAACCCGATGGACGAACAGAAGGCTAACATGGGCTCTTAGCATTGCACTCTACAGGATTGCCTTCTCTTTTCGACGTTCAGCTTTGTCCAAGGTACCACAAGGCCCACCTGGGATATACTCTGAACCCAGAAGCACCAGCTTCTTCTCGCCCCTCATTCAGCAAATGGATTTTGCACCCAGGTTCTTCGATACAGCAGCAAAACACAGCCCGTAGCAAGAGCGTTGAAGAAAAAATGGTAGGTTGTTTGTGCTTAATTAGGGCCCTTCTCACCGTCTTGCTCTGCGGTATCATTTCTCCCCCTTTTTCATTCATGCTTTCTTTGATTCCATTCCACAAAGAACACTTGGAGATGAGGAAGCGCCTCTTTTCAGAACTTTTCCCTGCCTTTGCCTCATTCCTGGTGTCTCTCACGTGTTCCCCAGTGTGGAGACAGACCTCAGAACCAGAACACGGCCTGCGTTGCTCAGCATCCTGCTTTGGGGTTGGGGATTCAGGTTGGGCGTGGGGCCTGAATTCCCTATCAGGCGGGATGGATTGCTGTGATGGGGGTGGGGTGGAATCATCCAAACAGCCGGAGCTGGGTCCTGCTGTGCTCTGTCCTCTCTCCCACCCCATCCCTTGCAATAAGCAGCCTGCTTTGCCTAGTGGGGCAGCGTGGTGTAGTGGCTAAGAGTGGTGGTCTCTAATGTGGTGAACCAGTTATGATTCCCCACTTTTCCTCCACATGAAGCCTGCTGGGTGACCTTGGGCCAATCACAGGTTGGAATGTGGCACAGCAGAGGGCAGTAGTGGTTCCGTAGCCGGTTGCAGCGCCACGTCGCCCCAGGCAGGCAGGGCTGCAGAGGAAGGCAAGGCGGGGGGGGGGAGCGGGGCTCCAGTTCCCTGAGATGAGCCCTGCCTGGGGAGAGCTACCAGACAGCCCTGGCAAGGGTCCCAGCCTGAGGTTTATGTAACATTGCAGGTTGGGGTGGCTCATGGTGTCAACTAAGCCCTGCTCTGTCCCAGCTGTCCCCTCACATGGCCCATTTGAACGTCATCACTCAAGTAGGGCCCCCCTAGGCCAACACATCTTCGCATTTGCCAGCACAGAGCTGACTTAGTTGGAGGCAAAGCTTAGGATGAGGATGCAGAGGGTGCCAATGAGATTCCTACTTGTTGCCAGGCACCAAAGGGCAGCCCCTGAGACAAAGGTCCACGTCCCGCTCTTCCTTCCAGCCCACCTGGGACGGCTGGCCTTCATCTAGAGGTTTTTTCCCCTGATGGAGACCCAAAGTGGTTTACAGTTTATTGCTCCCCTCTGCCATTATATCCTCTCAACAACAACCCTGTGAGGTAACAGAGAGTAACAGGCCCAAGGTCACCCAGGGAGCTTTCATGGCACAGAGGAGAGTCAGACCTGGCTCTCCCATATTCTAACCACCACGCCATGCTGGCTTTAGAGCTATGGTGGTAAAATCCCCAGTTCAAGACTGGTGTTCTCTTGCACGAGAACACCACTCTTGAACTGGGGATTTTACTCTCTTCCAGTACTGGAGCTTTAGGATGCTGTTGTCTTTAGGATACAGTGTGTGTGTGTGTGTGTGTGTAAAGTGCCGTCAAGTCGCAGCCGACTTATGGCGACCCCTTTTGGGGTCTAGAGACTAACAGAGGTGGTTTGCCAGTGCCTTCCTCTGCACAGAAACCCTGGTATTGGTTCTTGTAGGTTATCCGGGCTGTGTGACCGTGGTCTTGGTATTCTCTTTCCTGACATTTCACCAGCAGCTGTGGCAGGCATCTTTAGAGGAGTAACACTGAAGGACAGTGTCTCCCAGACTCGCGGTGTGTAAAACGCTCGCTGACCAACAGCGGGCGGAGGAGGAAGCCGCGGCTTGGGCTCGAGGTGCCTTTGGGGTGCAAGCGGGGAGCCGCGATAAATCGGAATGGTCCTTTTCTACATGGTCCCCGGAACCCCGAGATGCGGCTGCCAGCAGGAGCGCCAGCAGCGCTGCCAGGGCAACCAGTGGCACCTCCAGCCAGTCCTCCATTATTGGCGGCGGGACCAGTAGCCCCTGCCACCCCGTGGAAGCCGCCTCGGTTACGCATCCCTTTCGACCGCTCCGCTGACGCGTTGCTGTGTTTTTTACATCAAGTGGACAGTTACATGAGGGAACATGGGCATGCCTTCCCTACAGAAGACAGCCGAGTGCGGTTCGTATCGTCTCTGCTGATGGGAAGGGCTGCCAAGTGGATGACCCTTCAATTTGATATGCGGGCCCGATCCATACACTCTCTGAATGAGTTCATGAGGGCACTGCGGAGGTGTTTTGAATACCAATTCCAGGGGGGAAAAGCCAAAACTGCCATCCTGCAACTCCGCCAAGGCTCTACCCCTGTGAGAGAATTCGCCGACCAGTT
The DNA here is from genome assembly GCF_029931775.1 of Euleptes europaea. NCBI lineage: Eukaryota > Metazoa > Chordata > Lepidosauria > Squamata > Sphaerodactylidae > Euleptes > Euleptes europaea. Next base: position 59,796,195 of record NC_079325.1, read on the forward strand.
TCAAAGACTGGCGAGTAAAATAGTCGATTGGCCGGAGGCCACTCGGATCCATTACTTCCGTACAGCCCTGAATCCCGATTTTCTAAATTGGGCCTACATGCAACGAGACCCAGCGACTTTGGAGGAGTGGATTTTACTGGAAGAAGTGGAAAGCCGTCGGCAGTTCATCACCCTTACCAGCCGTCAAGCCAAGGACGCTGCTCCAGCCAACACCGATACGAGGTGGCGGTTAAAACTGTCAATACCCCAACCCCTGCCCTGGCCTCAGAGACCTCTGATCCGCCCGCACTGCCCCCCCCAATATCAAGACTTTGCAGATGTGTTTAACGTGCAAGAATGTGACTAGGGCTGTTGATTCGGTTCGGCCTAAACTGAAAAACAGCCGAATTTCCCCTGATTCAGTGGTTTTTAGTTCAGGATGAACTGAACTCAAAAATGGTGGGCAACCGGGGAGCCGAATTCAGTGAGTTCGGGAGTTCACGAATAAATCCGGCCAATTCGGGGCCGTCAGTAAGCAGCATAACCGTCAGTAAGCAGAATTCTCCTCCCCCAGCCAATCGGTGGCCAAGCTGGGTCAATCAGTCAGGATTGAGTACTGGAGGAATCAACTGATGTGCGGCTCGGCCGGGGAGAGAGAGAGAGAGGGAAATCCTCGTGTGTGTGTGTGTGTGTGTGGGTGCTTGTGCACATTCGCTTTCTGTGGCTGCAGGGGGCGTATTTTTTGGGGTACAGACCCCAAACTTTCAGCTGAGATTCAGACAAGCCTTCTTAAGAGACCACCCAAGTTTTGTAAACATTGGGTCAGGGGGTCCCGAGATATGGGCTCCCCCTTTTTTCTTTCCATGGCTGCAGGGGGTGCATTTTGGGGGGTACAGACCCCAAACTTTGAGTGGAGCTTCAGATGAGCCTTCTTAAGATACCCCCCAAGTTTTGTACACATTGGGTCAGGGGGTCTCGAGATATGGGCTCCACCCCTTTTCCCTCCCCCTTTTCCATTTCCGTGGCTGCAGGGCGCGCTTTTTTGGGGATACAGCCCCCAAACTTTCAGCATAGCTTCAGACGATCCTTCTTAAGATACCACCCAAGTTTCATAAAGATGGGTTCAGTGGGGGCAGAAATATCGGCTCCCCCCTTTTCTCTTTCCGTGGCTGCAGGGGGCACATGTTTGGGGGTGCAGATCCCAAACTTTGAGCGGAGCTTCAGACAAGCCTTCTTAAGAGACCACCCAAGTTTTGTGAACATTGGGTCAGGGGGTCCCGAGATATAGGCTTTCCCCTTTCCCCTATTGGGATGAATGGATCAGCCGATCCTGTATTCATCTCCAGAGCAAAACGTCTCGTGCCTAAATCTTGAATTACCCAGTCCTCCCCAACCCCTCCTGATGGAACAGAAGACAGCCACAGTAAGACCCCTTTGGGGGCTTTAATCTATAATTTTTCTCCTGTGTGTGTGTGTGGGGGGGAAGCAGAGTCTGTGTGTGTGTGGGGGGGAGGGAGCAGTTTCTGTGGGTGGGGGGAAGCCAAAGGGGGCTTTCGCCCATTCTGCCTGGGGTGTGTGCCCCCTCGAGTCTCTCTCTCCCTGTGTCTTAAGATCGGTTAGGTCTATTTGGATGCTTGCTCAAAACTGGTTTTCAAATGGTGACTTAAAGAATGCATTTGACTTCTCAGCTGTTTGTCGGGGCTGGGAGCTTTGTGCGTGGGCGGCAAGCTCTGCTCAGAGATGCACATTAAGGGTGGGGGACCCCTTTCAGGGCCCATATCTCAGCCCCCCCTGACCCAATCTTTACAAAACTTGGGGGGTCTTTCAAGAAACGTCCTTTGAAGCTCCGCTGAAAGTTTGGGACTTCTACCCCAAAAAATGCCCCCCAGAGCCACGGAAAGGCGCGGTTGTGTTTTTAATGGCTTTATTCGGCTGAATTTTTTCCCCGAACATTGAATTCCTGCCGAATTGCATGGACCCGAAGCGGGGGAGTTCGGACTTCAGCATATCCCGAATCTAAACGGGCCGAATTCAGCCGAATCCGAATTATACCGAATTTGTTTTAATTCAACAGCCCTAAATGTGACATCTTGCCACCCCCCCCCCACTGCCGGACAGACTGTGCTATTGAAGTGGTGGGCAATGGAAAACTGTCAAAAAGTAAGATTTACCCAATGAGCCCTACAGAGAGGGGGGTGCTTCAGGACTTCCTGGATAAGAACCTAGCTCGGGGCTTCATCCGTCCCTCCACTGCTCCCTTTTCTGCACCCGCTTTCTTTGTACGCAAGAAAACTGGAGATTTGCATTTGTGTATTGACTTTCACAAGCTCAACGCTGTCACACAAACCAACGCTTACCCCATCCCTCTCCTTTCAGATCTCCTCGGACAACTGAAAGAGGGACATATCTCCACTAAATTGGATCTAGTCAAAGCGTATTACAGAGTTAGGATCCGGGAGGGGGATGAGGCTCTAACAGCATTTTCAAGTTGCTTTGGGATGTTTGAATTTCTGGTCATGCCCTTTGGGTTAAAAGGGGCTCTAGGGGTCTTCATGCAACTCATTAATGAGATCCTACATGACCTTCTACACGAAGGGGTTATAGTTTATCTGGATGATATACTTATTTATTCTAAAACTATGGACAAACATGTTGTCTTGGTTTGAAAAGTGTTGCAACGTCTCAGAGACAATCAGCTCTATGCTAAGGTATCCAAGTGTGAATTTCACCAAAAGCAGTTGACATTCCTCGGATATTTCATTTCACACCATGGGCTAACTATGGACCCTGACAAAGTGCAAGCAGTACTCGATTGGGAGCCACCCTCCACCCCTAAGCAAGTTCAGAAGTTTCTTGGATTTGCAAACTTTTACAGAACATTCCTCCCCAATTTCGCTCACATTGCACTCCCCATCACAGACCTCCTTAAGACTAAGGGGAAGGGGAATACAGCTACCTTGCCCAACGCTCGAGTAAATTGGACCCCCCACTGTCAAACTGCTTTTGACACTCTGAAATGCCTGTTTACTTCTGAACCTGTTTTACAACACCCAGACTGTAACCAAATGTTTATTGTGCAAGTTGATGCATCTGAAGTCGCTATGGGGGGAGCCTTGTTGCAGCGGGGGGAAGATGGTCAATTGCATCCGTGCGCTTACTTCTCTAAAAAATTCATACAGTCCGAGCTCAACTGGCCCATATGGGAAAAAGCATGCCCTGCTGCTGCTGTCAAGCATGCCCTGACTGTGTGGAGACAGTTCTTAGAAGGTTCCAAACTACCATTTGAAGTCTGGAGCGATCACAAGAACCTGGAGGCCCTAACAGGGGCTCGCAAGCTGTCCGCGAAACAGGTGCGCTGGGCGGACTTCTTTGCTCAATTTTGCTTCGTTTTGAAACATGTACCGGGGAAGCAAAACTTACTTTGTGTAGACTTCCCCAATATCCTACCAAAGTTGATCGGCCAACTGACTCGCTCTTCACCCCTGCCCAGGGACATTTATTGCCCATGCTCGCAGTGCAAACGCGATCCCAAACCCTGTCGCCGCCACTGCTGTCGGAGGACGGGCAAACCTCGCGCCCAGCTGAGCCGGCAGGGCCGCCCGTCTCATTGTCTCCGCTGACCGAACAACCTGTCATTCCCAAAGTGCAGAGTCCTGGCCGCTCAGCTCCGCTCCCTCCCGGGGCACCAGCTCCGCCAGCACCACCCACCTCCACAACTCCCGGGGTTGAGGGGGTGGAGGAACTGCCTGATTCATTCAAAGAACATCTGCGTCGTAGCTACCAAGCTGACAGCTCTGCACAAGCCTTACCGGCTACTCTAGTGAAACGGGGAGACGTTGGGTACAAAGATTCCAAGTTGTACGTTTCTGCAGGGTTAAGGGGGGAGGTATTAGGCTTGGTTCATGGGGCCAAGACGGCCGGACATTTTGGATTCCTCAAAACGTTACATCTATTATGGCGTCAATTCTGGTGGGCGGGCATGCGATTGGATGTAGACTCTTTTATCCGCAGCTGCCCCGTCTGTGCCGCAGCCAAACGGCCCCAAGGCAAGCCGCCCGGACTCTTACAACCCTTGGAGACCCCCTCTAAACCCTGGGAAGTGATTGCAATGGATTTCATGACAGATCTTCCCCCCAGTGGGGGAAAAACAGTACTTTGGGTGATTACTGATCTGTTCCACCCCAAAACTGGCCTGCCTCTTTGTGTCACATGTCTTCCGACTACATAGTTTTCCGCGCAAGATCGTGAGTGACCGGGGGGGGGCACATATGTGGCCAGATTCTGGAGGGCCTTTCTGAAATTGGTTGGGGTGGAACAGGGTCTGCCTTTCATCCTCAAACTGATGGTCAAACAGAGCGAGTGAATGCTGTACTGGAATGCTACTTATGCTGTTATGTTAATCACCACCAGGATGATTGGGTAGACTTATTGCCCTTTGCAGAATACGCTTACAATAATGCAGTCCATCAGTCCACTGGGTTTAGTCCCTTTCAGGCAGTGTAAGGCAAAGACTTTCACCCCATCGGGCACTTTGATGTGTCTGGGGAGGGGGAGCACTCTGACGTGAACGAGTGGGTGCACACCATCCAAACGACTTGGCCATGGCTTGTTAAAAATTTAGAACGAGCCAAGCGCAAATACAAAGTTCAGGCTGACAAGCACCGTTCACCAGGGAAGGACTGTAAGGTGGGGGACCTAGTGTACTTATCCACCAAGAATCTGTACTCCACTCGCCCCTGCGGCAAACTCAGCGCCAAATATGTGGGTCCTTTCCCCATCTCCCGCATCATCAACCAGGTCACCGTGGAACTCTCCCTCCCCAAATCTCTACGCAGAATTCATCCGGTATTTCACGCCAGTCTCCTCAAACCGTATGTGCCCTCCCAAAAATGGCATCCAGAACCACTGCCTGAGGTACCTGAGATGCCCGAGATGGTGGGGGGGAGGAGCATTTCACAGTCGCTAAAATCTTAGATTCGTGATGTCACCGGGGCACCCTTCAATATTAGTCCGTTGGAAACATTTTGGCTCCGCGCAAGTTGAGTGGGTACGTGCCAGGGACATCTCCGCCCCCTGGTTGGTTCGGGACTTTCATGCCGCCTACCCTCACAAGCCTGCCACTGGGGGGTGAGGGAGGCTTTTGGAGGGGCAGAATATCAGGAGCAGGTCCTGGGAATGTTATGCTGTGGTTGTGAGCAGCTGCTGTTGTGTTCCTCATTCAAGGTCTCGCCTGATTCTCTGTTTAGACTTTGCGCCGTGTGAAGCACCGAGTGCCCCGTTGGTCTCCTTTGGTCTCCGGGGGGGGGGGGGGTGGTGGTGGTTACCATGGTGCCCTGTTATCAGTCTACGTTTTGCTACTTATGTTCTGTATCTGCCTGTCGCCTGCATTAGAGTCCATTTGACTTTTAGGCTTCTGAAACCTGTTGACTTTTCTGAATAAACCTGATTTTCTGGACTAAGCATCTCATGGAATTTATTCATGAAATTATCACGAGGCTAGAGCTGACGACGAGATCAGGCTAGCCTGGGCCATCCAGGTCAGGGCTTTAGGATACAGTATCTACCGCTATAGACTGAGACCTCTAGTACCAGCATTGGGGCAGTGGGGGGGGGGGAGGCAATGAAGTTGATGGGCCACAGATTCAGGACAGACAAAAGGATGTACATTTTCACTCAATGGCCAATTAACTGCCAGAAGATGTAGGCATGGCCATGAGCAAAGATGGCTTTAAAAAGGAGTTTAACAGATGCATGAGGGAGAGGTCTATTGATGGCTGCTGGTCACAGTGAGTGAAGCAGAGCTCCGTGTTTAGAGGGAGCAGCAGACCTCTGAGTCCCACAGTGCCAGGAGGCACCATCAGACCGGGGAAGGGGCCTTGGCCTCCACGCCCTGTTTGTTGAGCTTCTTCCAGGGCAACTGGCTGGCCCCAGTCTGAGACATGTTGCTGCCCTAGATGGACTGCTGGTCTGATCCAGCAGGGCTCTTCTGATGCTCTCATGTTCTTGGTTGTGCTAAACTACAGTTGTGTTTCTCATCTTGTGCTTCAGCACTGGCTAGAATCAGGACCAGTCTTGACTGCAAGTCACCCAAGAGATTGTTTGGGTGACCATACTTAGGGTTTACCCCCTGGCAATGTCTCCAAAGGGTGTTGGGGCAACTGCAGGGATGGGCAGCCAGATAAAATAAATATGATAAGTGCAGAGACATTTTTTAGGATGATTTCCATCTCTCTAAGGAGGCTTCCAGATTTTTCCTGGCACAGAGTGCAAAAAGCTCCTGCAATGAAGGGGAATGTGCACATGATGTTGTGCTTGTTCCAAGTGACCCTGGGGTTTCCCCCTTTGAGTCCAAAGGAGAAAAATCAGAGAAAAGCAGGTTTATTTTCCCCTTTGAAACAATAAACCCATTTTCCTCCAAATTAAAGGGGGACCTGCATCATGGCTGCTGATTGTGCATCTGTCTGGATGCACCAGCCGTGGTCACCATGGGGGGAGGGCAGTCCCAAGCCCCTCCTTTCAAATGGGCACAGGGCTGCCCATTCTCATGCACCATTTCCCACCCCTTTCTAGTCCTTTGAACCCCCCCCCCCCATTTCCCTGCCGAGCTGTGCTGCAGCACTATAATGCAGCTTGGCAAGCAACAGGGAGGGATGGGTTTTTTTGGCTTTTGTGCAGGTGCAATGTGGGAAAGGGAGGGGTGGGGGTTGGGATGGTGGCAGCAGTGAGCAGATCGTGGTGCGCGGGCACCATTCTCAGCCACTCCTGTGCCACTTGCTGCTGCTGCCGCCGCCATTGCAGGATTGCATTTTCATGCTCTCTTCTGAAGGTAGCATAAATTATTGATCAGCCTTAGATGACACGTTGTGATGCCTCTGTTTTTCATGAACTTGTCTTAAGTAATATGTGGGGGCTTGCGAAGAAGGTTCCCCTGACTCATCATCACGTTGGCCATAGAGAGGGATGTGGAACAGTTGTGCAGCAGCTGAGATTAATGTGGTTTTTCACACCACCCAGGATGACTTGTTTGAAGTCAACTGACAGATGCAAGTGGATTGAAATCCTTCCAAGCAGGGGAACATCTGGCAGGCGGGAGGAGATTCTGTGTGCTCTCATTATTCTAATGCAGTAACGATGGCTGGTAGTTAAAGGTCTGTCTGCTTTCCTTTTCTTCCATGAGTTTTCAAAGTGGTCATTGAATAGCATAGAGTCTTTGCTCCACTTTGGCATCCAGAACAAAGAACAAAAAAAAAAGGCATTCACACATCATCATCTATAATCGTCCACTTTCCAGATTTCCCTCTGCTTTGCTTCGATTGTTCCCAAATCTGGTTTGATGTACTTAAAAAACAGTAATGCACTTAAAGCACATTTGCATGCTGTATGGATGGAAAATGCACATTTCCCCAACCCCCCATCGATGCCATTCTCCTTGGGAGAGCCAGCATGGTATAGTGGTTAAGAGCGGTGGTTTGGAGTGGTGGACTCTGATCTGGAGAATTGGGTTTGATTCCCCACTCCTCCACATGAGCAGCTGATGCTAATCTGTTGAACTGGATTGGTTTCCCCACTCCTACACATAAGGCCAGCTGGGCGACCTTGGGCTAGTCACAGCTCTTAGCCCCACCTACCTCACAGGGTGTCTGTGGTGGGGAAGGGAAGGTGATTGTAAGCCGGTTTGATTCTTCCTTAAGTGGTAGAGAAAGTCGGCATATTAAAAACCAATTCTTCTTCTTCTCTTCTCTTGCTGTAGACCCTTGGCTGCTGTTTTCCCCTGTAACCCCAGGGTTTTTAAAAAAGTCTAATCCAAGTACTAACCAGGGCCGACCCTGCTTAGCTTCTGAAAACTGATGAGAGTGGGCTTATAGCCTGGGCCATCCAGGTCTGGGCAGTCGCATAATACACCAATGTAAATATCAGTGACACAGTGGGTGTCATCATACAACAGGTGCTCCATTAGTAATGTTGGCACTTCATGGATGCATGGCCAATGGTACATGTGTCACACTGCCAGGTCTCATGACCATATTGAACATGCACATGCAAAGACAAAATGACAGAGTTGGAAGGGTCCATAGAGGCCATCCAGTCCAACCCCCTGCTCACTGCAGGATCAGCCTAGAGCATCCCTGACAAGTGTTTGTCCAGCTGCTGCTTAAAGACTGCCAGGGAGGGGGGAGCTCAACACCTCCCTAGGTAGCCCACTCCACTGCTGAAGAACTCTTACTGTAAACAGTTTTTCAAATTCTTCTGCAACATAATATCTAGAAATGTGGAAGATGGTGTTTATCTAAAAAGCAGCAATTTTAAGGGATCTAAGGAAACTAGTCGGTCACCATGAGTCGGAAGCGACTTGACGGCACTTAACACACACACAGGGAAACTAACCTTCCATTCAGTACCACAGAGTTCAAGACTCTCTGCTCATGATCTTGGGTATTAAGAGAATGGCAAATGCATTTCAGACAGACAGCGTGGTGTAGTGGTTAAGAGCAGACTGAGGACTCTAATCTGGAGAACCAGGTTGGTTCCCCACTCCTCCCCATGAAGCCTGCTGGCTGACCTTGGGCCAGTCACAGTTCTCTCAGAACTCTCTCAGCCCATGCGGAGGTAGGCAATGGCCGACCACCTCCAAATGTATCTTGCCTTGAAAACCCTACGGGGTCGCCATAAGTCGGCTGTGACTTAATGGCACTTTCCACCAGCAGCTGCATTTCAAGGTGCTGCCAACAGTTTTGTCTACTGTGAAACCTGAAGCAAAGCTGAGGACTCCAAAATAAAACATACCAGGGTAGAGTTTTTACAAGATTTTTGAGATTTGGGGTATGTATACACATGTCTAGTTTTACTATCTTCACTAAAATTGTTATCTGTCCATAAGGGTCAACACTACAGTACTCTTATCTTTTTAAGATATGAAACCTTCATTTATTAATCCAAATGACATCATTTGCATTTACAACATTCATTTGCATAAACTTGGACATACAAAGTTTTGCCACTTCTGGTTAATAACAGACATACATTGTACAAGATATTGGCTGGATACATAAGTTCAAACAAATATTTGGGTACAACAATTTGTCCATAGTACGTACTGAAAACCTTTTTTTTTCCTTTTTAATTTTTTAATCGCTATTAAAGACACAGATCCATCAGCTACTTTGGGTCCCCAAACAATTATTCTAAAAGTGACATAAAACAGAGAGAGAGAGAGAGAGAGAGAGAGAGAGAGAGACTAGCAGCTCGCTCCAATGGAATGGCAACCCCGCCCTTGACCTCTGGGATTTGTTTTGTTTTTTAATCAGACACTGCCAACATGAATCAACTTAATATTTCCAAATACAAACCACACATCCATCATAACTGGTCGTGATGTACGAAAATGTCCATGCAACTTACCAAAAAAAAAGAAAAAAGAGAGAACTGTATTTCTCCTACCCCCCCCCCCACCTCAACAATAAATTTCCAACAGTCATTGCCTTACATTGTACTATATGACTACGGCTTTGCTACTGGAACATAAGGGGGGGGGAACAGCCCCACCCTTCAACAAAACCCCTCAAAAGTGGTTTTTCAAGTGCAGTTCCAGCTGCAAACAAGTGATTTATTTTAATTTTTGCATTGTCTATAACACTGTTGAATTCCGTGGAAAGGTAAGTACTGATCTTGCAAGTTTTCAAGACTGGCTCATCCTCTCGCTCGCACATTTTGGCAGCTGCTCTGTTTAAAAATTTCTGTATTTTTTTATCTGAATAAGCGTATTTCTACGCTGCATGTATTTATTTTCTTTCTTGTTTGTTTCTGTTAACGCATTCAGTTCCTTTCCCGAGAAAAGTGGACTACAGTTCATCAGATCGGATGACGTGGAAGAGGGTGACATTGTAGAGTATTTGATGGCCGTTGTTCCAGGCATAGAGGGCTCTGTCCTTGGGGTTGTAGTCCAGCATAGAAATATGGGAATATTTGTTTAAGAAGGGGATATCTATATATTCATAAGTGGAAGTGTTGGTCTGATAGGCATAGGTCACCTTGGTCCCTCCCGAATAGCCATTGGTGACATACAGAGTACCGCAGATGATGAACCCTTCACCCGCACTGCGTTTTGGGTAACTGGTGTTCCAGGTCTGGATGCTTTGCAAGGTATTGGGGTCCAACTTGCTGATGACAATGTTCCCCGCATTCTGATTGGTGGCATAGACAGCCCAAAGGCCATTCTCGTCCACCATGAGGTCGATGTCGGAATGCCCGCCCCAGGCATAGTGGTAGACATTGTTGTAGCCAGCATAATCCAAGCTACGAGTCTTAAGGATAGTCTCAGTTTTCAAGTCAAACTTGATGATTATGTGACTTTGGTACTTGTTGAAATAGATCGAGCCGTTGTACACAACTTGGCCGGTTCCAGACCACGGATGTGGGAGACGGTGAGAGGTGAAATTGTCTGTGTTCATAAAATCAGCCATGGATTTGTACTCGCGGACAAAGCGATTGTTGTGATAGCTGTCCATGTACCAGACCTGTACAAACAACACAAGCAGAGAAACCAATGTTAGAAAAGGTGCATCAACCAGTGCATTTGGCAAAATGCCAGGGGGAAAGCAGGGGCCAGGTTGCCCTGTGGTCACTGGCATTTTGCGTTTAGCACTCAGAATGTGACTGAGGAGCCAGTTCAGACATGCATGCATGTCACTCAGTGGCTTGAGGGGTGGCTGGCAGGGCAAAGGGGTCATCGTAGGTATGACCATCACAGAGGGGTCTTGGATGACTTCTCATATTGCTTCACACAGACTGTGTTTCAGTGGAGTACATCTATGCTGCCAGCAACTGGGCATCAAGAACATAGCACTGGAATATGAAGGGGGGGTGGGGAGTGCAGGTACAAACACAGCTTTGGGTGGGGCTATCCGAGGGTGAGCAGGAAGCACCAGACCCCTTCCCATGGGCGTGGGTCTCCTCCCTTCCCTCCATTTGCAGAAGACCATTGTTGAAACCACCGCAGGGAGGGGCGAGAGCTGCCCTCACTGCGCCCACTCATGAAGAGCTGTTGTTCTTTGCTGTTTTAACCATTTAACATTTTTATATAACTTGTGTTGAAAAGCAGTATATGTAGTAAATATCTAAAAAACTAACTTAATAAAAATGGATTTGTCAAATTCATGGAGGAAAGACCCATCACGAGCTCCTAACTGGAACCTCCATGGACAGAAGCAGTCTGCATCCTGAATGTTTTGTGCCTGGGACGGGATGGCATGGCAGGGCTGTTGATTTCCTGCCTTGCTTTGTGAGCATCTCTTGGAAACAGAACATTGAATGTGACGGACCGCTGGTCTCCTCTGGCCTCGTTTGGTTAGCGTGTCTGTGTGAACCAGGGCTTTGTGGCAAGCACTCTCTCTCCCCTTGGCTCCTCATGACAACATTTGCATCTCCACTGGGCCTGACCAGTGAGGCTCCTCCTTCCGGATTTTTGAGCGCCACCGGATGTCGCTGGGGCCAGGGATAGGCCACCCCTGCAGCACCATGTGCAGCTTCGCCTGCGGGGGTGGTGGTGGTGTTCTTCTCTGCCCAAGCAACTGAGGTCGTGCCCTTGAGGCACCGGCAGCACCGCTGGTGAGGGGGATTGTGCCCAGCTTTGTCTTCTGAGCCACCATCTGCCCATGAGAGTGGCAACTCCCAGCCAGCCCCCCATCTTTTGACACCCGTTTGTTTGCTGGCACAGCAGCCTCTTCCCAGTGCTTGGGCAAAAAGGTGGCCCACGCTGCTGTGCACCCACACACAGAAACCCAGCTTCACGTGGGCTATGCGTAAGCAGCGATTCTACTGGAGCACAGAAAAAGTGCTGAATGTGGTATATCAGTACTTTTTGTAAAAAAGAAAGATTCTAGTCCTCATGGTTGCGACACCACACTTCAAATTATGTGGACAAAGCTTGGCAAAGGAAGCCAGAAGGGTTCCAGGGGTAAGATTCCAAGTAGCCTCTGTAGGACAAGCAACCCTGAATTTGGTTAAACCAAAAAACAGAGACGACGTTAGGGAAAATAGCAACAATTATAGAATCATAGAGTTGGAAGGGACCTCCAGGGTCATCTAGTCCAACCCCCTGCACAGTGCAGGAAATTCACAACTACCTCCCACACCACACCCCCAGCAACCCCTACTCCATGTCCAGAAGATACACACTTCCAAAATGCACAAAGGTTAAAAAATTTGGGATTGTCTTAATAAGATATTATGTTGTTGTTAATAATAATGTGTTAATAATAACAATAACAATAACAACCGTAGAATTCTATAACAGAAACCAAATCCCACTTGCACAATAACATCCTGGCTCTGTGAAGCAGGAAGTTCTCTTTGAAGGGTTACAGGTAACAGAATCCAAGCCCTTGTTCTGCAGAACAAAGCCAGAGTGTAATGAGCCAGGGAGATCCTTCCTGTCACTCTGCAGCACTCAGTACAATGATTAAATCTGCATAAATTAGAAGGTAAGAGAGCAATTAACTCCTCTCTCAATTGAGGCCTGCCTCCGAGTGGCTCTCTTCCACCTTTCAACATCCCTGTTGAAAGGCTCTCTTCCACCTTTCAACAGGGATGTTGAAAGCCCTTCAACATCACCTGAATATCTAGGGGAAAGCAGGTTATCTGGAGACAATGTCTTGTTTCTCCCTCCCTCTTGTTTCCTAAGATCTGCTGCAGCTGGGACTGAGATGAAAATAAACCCCTTCTGGTGATCCTTTTGGAGCTGAGTCAGTAAATGACCCTCAACCCACACTGATATGGGAAGGAGGCGGTGCAAAGGGGCGCACATATCCCCTTCTGTTGGCAGGGAGATTTACTGAGTGGGCCAGAGACTCTGCCCACCCATAGCCCCACTGTTTGGCTGGCTCATGTTGCTCAGGTGTCTGTGCCTATGGGATGCTCCCAGGCCGGGCATCAAGAGGGACCGGCACAGCCCTGGCCCTTTCTAGAGTGGCAGCCAGATTTTATCTCAAGCAAAATAACAAGGACAGTCTGGAAATTCCCGCTTGACTGCTCCAGATAGCGCCACACATCCTTCGTTCTCCATGCAATGCCACACCAGGAACCAGCAAGAGGTGAATGCCGCTGCAGCCTACCTTGTTTTCCCCTTCTGGAGCCAGGGGGTCGGTCATCCATGAGCCAAACCTTGATCCAGATGTCTTGACCGTGATTGGGTCGCTTATTGCTGTCAATTTCCCACAGGCTGCAAAACAGCCAAACACTGCATGAATGAGCGAATTTTGACAAACATTCAAATGGGTTAACAGGCTCTTGACTTGTGGCCTCTTAAACTGCTCCCTCCCTCTCTCTCTTTCAACGTAACTTCCCATAGGAGGCTTGCCAATCCCTGGGGGACTGTAAAGCACTTCTCCGCACACATGTGCCACTCCAGAGTCAAGTATTGGCCCAGTTGTGAGAGCAATGGCACTTGGCATCATGGGTGGGCATGTCACATGCATGAACCAGGGCATTCAAATGTAGAATGCTTACCCAGATAAGTGCTTTCCCTGTGACTGCCATAAAATCGGTTTCACCCGACTATGAATCTTATTTGAATTGGGGTTATTCACCATTTCAAAACTGCAGGCATAAATCCCTCTCCCAGCAGAGAAGCCCGCCCCACTGTCCCAGCTGCAGGGCTGTCTGGACCCCCAAGCGGCTGTCCCCTAACAAGGGAAGGGACCTGACATGCTTCTCTTGAGCCACTGGATGCTGGAACCACAAGGCCAGCCCTGAAGGGCTTCCAACAGGACGGGCTGAGTGAGCCACGGGGCTGTCCGGCTTCCCCCTCCAGTGCTCGGCAGCCGTCGGCAGGGCAGGAAGCTTCGATGCAGCCGTAGCAGGGCACTCTTCCTAATCACAAGGGACTGAACTGAGAGGAGCTGTCAAGGTACTTCTGGCTATTGCCTCCCTCGCAGAGAGCAGGGGCCTCCTCTCCGCCCAGCCCCACAAAGGCGAGAGCTCCTGCAAACAGCTGGGCTGCCAGGGCAGCAGAATGCTAGCAGGAGGGGGTCAGCACAGGGCTATGACTCCCCCCATCAAAACTCTTTGCTAACGGTGAAATGCACTTGTTCCCAAATTCTCCTGTGCAAATTCTCACAGGAGATATTCTCAAACAACTGAATATTTTATGTTGGTACTTGATATTCAGTGACAATTCATCTCCATACTGAATACATGGTAACAACAGGATTGGACCATTGACACACAATAACAGCTGGCACATGAAATTGTATTTAACATTTTACTATTTCTTACTTCTATTATTTATATAGTTATCCCTTATTTTCAGTGAGGACCTGAAGCTGCTTTTAAAAAGGTTTCCCCTCCTTTTTATCCTCACAACCACCACCCTGTGAGGAAGGTCAGGCAGGGCCCAAGGTCCCATAGAAAGCTTCCATAGCAGAGTGGGGATTTGAAACCGGGTCTCTCAAATCCTAGGCTAACATTCTAACCACTTTATCACACTCAGTGCATGTAATGCTATTAAAAAACCAAATCAAACCAAGCCTTAGTCCTGGAATCCATTTCCCCATTCAAGATCTAGCCATAATCCACATGAAATAGTATGTGGCACTTGAACATATGCAGAGTGCTTTTTCTTCTTCACTGAATACCAGGACAAAACTGAGGTGAAAACAGTTCAAGGCCCATTTCTAAGGTGTATATTTCCCCAAGCATTCAGGAACGAGGCTGTCCCAAAGGAGGCTGGAGTCACCCTGAAGGAGCAGATTCGTAGTTCAGGATGCTGCTGGATCTGACCTACAGTTAAGGGGCTCGGACCAAGTTATTGTTGAGGTCTGGATGCAAGAATTATATCGCCCCTGGGCTGTGAGATCTGCACCGTGTGCCTGTTCCCAAGCACGATTCAAAGTGCCCCTTTAAGGCCCTATAATCCTGGGAGATGGGAGACTCAGAGGACCAAATCCTCTCGTGTTGTCTAGCCCACCACTTTCCTCTTCCTACGTCCTGATCTCTTTGATCCTCCCCCCAAGGTAAGGTGGGGGCAACCACAGGTGTGACCTAGTCAACTCTGAGATGCCCTCCCAGCCCCTCATTTCCAGTCTTTCAGGCAACCGGCCAAAACACTTCTCTTTAGGTAAGCTTTTGAGTTATGGGTTTTACATATTTTGAGCAGTTTTAGGATCTGCTTCTACTTTGAGGGTTGTTGTAGGGACGTTTTAGGCTGCTGAACAGTTTTTATGACTTGTTTTAAATTAGTTATTTATGGTTGTTGTTTTTATGATTTTAATGATTTTACCAGCTCATGGAGGTCTCTGGAGAGGCGGCACACCCGTTTCTCACTTAAACCAATAAATAACGACAGCCAACTGAAGGCCATTATCTTAGCCAGGGACTGGAGAAATTCAAGTCAGGTGGATCTCCTGAGAGCTGACAATGAAACCTCCCCACTCAGAGGTTAAATGATCAGCTACTGGAGCCAAACCAGGGGTGGGGGTGTTCAGCCCTCTCTGCCAGAGAGCACCTCAGAAGCAGGGTACGAAGCGTGGGGCTGGAGGGGCCCCCACGTTATGTCATATTTCTGTCATCTGCAGGCAGGCAGGCAAGGCTCTGAAACTCCCTTTGGGTAATTCTGTGCTTTGGCGTGCCCAGTTTGGACCAGGGAGGGGCTGTGTTCAAGAGCTGCGGGGAGGCAAAGCTTCCTTTCTAATTTGAAAGGTGTGAGGGCTCCAGCCGGCAAGGAAGTTGGTTCAAGGCCCATTTCTAAGGTGTATATTTCCCCAACCCCCACTCCTTTCTCCAACAGTTTCCTTTTCCGGTCTCTCCTTGTAGCCCGTCCCACCCACCCCCAGCCCCACTCTCACTCTACCATCTGGATCGCTCCCTTTTACATACAAATGTCTTCCTGTTTCATGAGTGACCATGTTCAAAATACCATTCTTTTGCTTACCATTTCCTTTGGCTTAAGGATGGCCCCAATATTATTGCTGGAGAAGCAAGTTAATGCAGTTGCAAAAAAGGTTTTCTTCCAGCTCAACCTAGCTCACAAAATGGCCCCTTACCTTAAAGCAGCTGATCTGGCCATGGTGACATCGAGACTAGACTACTGTGACGCACCAGACACTGGTCTCTCCTCAAAATCAATTCAGAAAATCCAGCTGATGCAGAAGGTGGCAACTCAGTTACTATCGGGAGCCAGATGGGGCATGCGGATTATCCCACTCTGCAGTCACCCCACTGGCTGCCCATCAGTTGCCGGGCTCAATTTAAAGCACTGCCACAGGTGCCAACCTGCAAATGGGCAAAGTCAACAACTGCCCGTACCTGTGTCTTCTCTGTTGTGGCCCCCACCTTGTGGAACAGCCTGCCTGAGGTCAGGGAGGCTCCCACTCTCATGGCTTTCCGCAAACTGTACAAGACTGAATTATCCTAGAGGGCTTTTCTATGCAGGCAATAGGGTAGCACTGAACAACAGGCTTCACAAAGTAACTTGGATAAATTATTGGGGGCTGTGGTCTGTACTACTCTGCATAGTTTGTTGTGGGTTGGCACCTGTTGTGTAAGTTTACATCATTTAATGTGTCACGTTATCATTTATGCTTTCCTTCAGTTCTGTCTTCCTGATTTCTGGTTGGTTCTACAACCTAAATCCTATGTCATTGCTTATTGAATGTCCCATCTTGTTGATTGTATTCACTCACACTGCTTTATCTGCCTTGAGTCCCAGTGAGAAAGGCGGACTATAAACAACATAAATAAAGTGGAAAGGGATTTGTAAACAATGTGATCTTGACTCTGCACCAGGACTCTGCTATATTAAGAGTCCTGCACCCGGGGGGCGGGGAGGGGGGCTTCACAGAACCACCTTCAGATATCCACTTGAAACCAGCCCAGCAGTTCAAAGGATCGGCCAGTGTTCCAAGTGCACTACAGGCCTGCGCGGCTCCCTGGCGCTCACTGCAGGGCCTGGGCAGGGTTTGCTCTTTCTGCCTCTCTTTGCACACGGGTGGGAATGATGCGAATCTAGGGCAGAAAGGAAGAGGAGGGCCTCAGCCAACACCCCCAGTCTTCTTCCCAGTAACTGCAGAAGAATGAACAAGAAGAGGGCATTGCAACCCTTGGTTGTAATATCACAGGTGAATACCTTTCAAGTCCAACAGCCCAAAGACCTGTTTCCATACAGCTCAGGGTCTCAAGGGCTGGCAGGCGCCCCCAGCACCAGACTCCGGAAGCCAGGCAGCAGAGCTCTCCCAGACCAGGTCTGGCTGAGGACCCTCCTTTTGGGCACATGCCCAGCCAGGTCTACTTACTTTCTAGTTTAGGAAATGTACCTGCTACCTTTCCATCACACGTGCGGAGAAGTCACAAGTAGGCCTGAAAGCCACAGCCTATCGGCAGTATGCTTTAAATAGTGAGCTGCCTTGGAGGCCCTGGTAAGGGCAGAAAGGTGGGATGCAAAGTCTGTAACTAAACAGACACCCCCCCTTGGTGCCTCTGAGGAATGGGATCTCCTTACAAAACTTTGGCTGCACATTAGAAGAAACCACCTCAGGGTATGAGTGATTCAACATGGGAGCCAATTGTTTCTGGGGGAAGGTGTGGGCTCTTTTTTGTCTTTATGTACAGGCAGGGGAGCCATTTTACAGGGCGGCTCTAGTTTGGATGCCTGGAGATCAGTTGCAATTCAAGGAGAGAGCCAAGTCCCACCTGGAGGCTGGCAACTAAGGTTTCCAGCTAATGACCGGCAACCAGCTGTAGGGGGCAGGAGGGAATGGTCCGCGCAACCTCAGTCACAGAGAATACCCAGAAGTGATGTCAGGTCCCCAGTGTAATGTCAACGTGACACTCTAGGTTTGGTGCCAAATTGTATGGTGAAATCATCGACTTCTCACCCTTGGCATAAAGTCATTTCCAGTATTTGCTGGAAGTGATGGTCGCATCACTGGTGTGGAGCCATTTTAAAAAATATTCCCTCCTGCAAGCCACCAGTGGGCCAGCGAGCGACAGCCAGGGAGAGCGGGAGGTCTCCCACTGTCTCCATCCTGGCAGTCTCCATCCTGGTGACCCTTACGCAGAGGTATTCTGCCACTATGTGTGGAGGCTCCACAGCTCTCCTGGCCGACGGCTATATGACAAACCTGGCCCTCCACGCAGAGGGGGCTGATGCCGTCTGAGCCCCTAACCACTGACGCCCTCCTGTGAGCCTCTCAAGGATACCTCATGTGAAGGAGGACCCTCTTCTGTCTTGCCTGCCATGGAGGAAGGGTCACACACAGCAACACACAGCCCAGGAAGCCCCAGCTAAATGGGCCAAACGTCTAGGTTTCAGCCCCGAGAACAGGCTGGTGGGCTTCTGGTCACACTTCTGCAAGATGCCCACCTGCTCGCCTGCAGAGCCAAAGCAGCCGGGGCTGGGGGGGTTGGGAAGGGTAACCTAGATTAGGAGCTCTCCTGCTTCCAGGGATCCCAGGCAATGGACTCGGTCCTAGGCAGAGACTTTGGCAGATGGAAATCCCCTGCCTATCTAGAGGATGACAAAGGGAGTCATCTGCTGCCACCCTTCCACCGGCAGAGGCCCCTTTCCCCAACACTGCTGCTGTCCTCACGTGGGTGCCTTGCTTGACGCTCCCCCCAACTCCTACAGCCAGCACAGTCCTCCTGCTGACATCTCCTGGTACCCCTACCCCAGCTCTGAAACACCCGGTTGATGAACGAGCCTCCTTGTTTGCTGGAGCATGGCTTCCTTCCTGGCACCTCCCTGAGATGAGACACCCCCCCCCCCGGGCAGTGCCCTGAGTGGCGCAGACTATTGAAGGCACTGAGAGCAGGGGCTGCCATGTGGGGCAGGACAGGCCCTGCTGCCACACCACCAAGGGAGTTGGAGCCATTCCGAGTACGGCCAAGGACACTGGTGTGGCTGGTTTTCAGAGGGGGGCCCTGGAGCTCGAAGCATGCAGTGTCTGGAACTGAAGAATGGCGAGAAAGAGTGCCTCCCAGGCAGGGCCTGGTTGTGTTCAAGGGAGTCTCAGGCTTCCGTTCTCCCTCTGCATGGCAGACACCTCTGCCCTCCACCCCTTCCCAATTCAACACGAGCTGTGAAATGCCCCTCCGTTACCAAAAGAGGCCTGCCGACTGGTGGGCAGAGGGTGCTGTTTGGGGAAGAATCAATCCAAAGACCTTGAGGCAGGCAAAAGCAGCTGCAGGATTCTGTGCAGCCGGCTGCCCTTCAGGTCTACCCGTTGGGTGTGCAGCGCTTAGTTCCCAGGATAAAACCTTCCGTCTTCTGACCTGGAAACCCTTCCCCTTATCCCAGAGGTGTGGGGACTCAGCGTGGAAGGAAATGCACTCTGCGCCCACTCAAGGGCAGTCCTGAACACCAAGAGTCCCAAAGGTAAGCCCCTGGCACTGCATGCAGACGCCACTGCTGGCGCAAAGGAAGCCCTGCTTCAGGCGTGGCTCCCAGGCAGGGGCCTGTCCGCACCCACAGAAGCGCCGCATGTGAGAACGCACTGACCCTACGCGGACGGTGCTCAGGGTCCTTGCTCAGGGTGCACGGCCTACCTAATTTTTGCATGCAAGCCCGGAGCCTCTCTTCAAGATTTGACACTCTGTTCTGAAGCTCTTCGTAGTCATAGGCGCCAATTTCCTCCTGGAGCTCGTTTAGAACTGCCGTCAGATTCTGGACCTCCTCTTTAAACTGCAAAACCAATTTGGCATCGGCTTTGTACTCCTCCAACACTGGGATCAAGGGCCTAAGCTCCTCCATTTTCGCTTTTATTGCCTGCAAGGTTAAAATAAGCTTGGTTTCAGTGGTCTGTGTGCAACACCCGGCCCCCCCCCCTGCCTCGGCACCTGCCCCCTCGCTGCCTTGTCTACGCTTGCACAATTATTAGTATTATTAATGCTGGCACGGGGGGTGGGGGGAGTCCAAATGTGGAAGGATATATAAATATATATATTTTACATATATAATATATTAAACAGTCTGAAGAACACCGTCTTATTTGGGAAAAGGCCTTTATTTAGAATTTTTTTTTGTTTTTAGAATGCAACATCTTAAGGTTACATGCTTCAGATCACATACACAAATTCTTGTTTTTTTCTTTTCCATAAAATAATAATAATAATAATATATGCATTGACAAGGATTTCCAAAACGAGAAGTAATGAAATGCATCTCTACAGTTACATGCAAAGGAAGAGGCTCTCAGTTGCGTGGTGTCTGACAAATGGTGCTAACTTGGTGGGGGGATGAGAAAAAGTGAACTGAAAGGAAGGAAAAGGATGGTGGGGAAAGCTCTATGCCCTCTTTTTTTCATGGTTACATGGGGGGGGGGAATGAACAGCTTCTTCAGCCAGTGCGACATAGTAAAAATTTCTGTAAAGTTAGCCCTGCAAGCAAGAAAATGAGACACTGTTGAAGAGCGGTGCTCACCAGCCAGCCAGCCTGCCTTAAAGAGAGAGAATTCACAGACCCCCCCCAATGAAGACAACAGGCTCAGTCCTCCCCTCTTGCACTGCCAGACAGACCCAGTGGGCTCACCCCTGAGTCAAAATGGGCAGCGTCATAGCCTGTGGCCATTTCCCACAAAGCCTCCCACACAGCTACGCCATAATCCCCAAATTTTCAGGGGGAGGGAGGGAGGGGGGCACTGTACAAAATGCCCAGGAAGGCATCTGGGCACTGGTACCTGCTGGGGGTCTCTGCAGGAGAAGGAGTTGTGGCAGCGGCAGTCTTCACCCCCCTCCCCCAGACAAATTACCCCATGTACACAACCATGAAAGGAACCAGAAAACCAGGCAGGAGGAGGGAGAGCATCAGAAGGGGAGGGAAGGCGTTCCAGTGGGGAGCACACTATGGAATGAGACCCTCCCCTGAGTCCAAGAGGTCCCCAGCCCTCCTTGCCTGCAGACCCCGGCCAAGCACAGGCTGGCCCACCATCCTCGCCCACTAGTGATGGTAGGCAAATTACTCACGGTCCAGTTTGGCAGGGCCTAAAATCAATCAGTTTAGCTGGACAATCAGTCAAAAATCAATGGCTTTTAGCTGGAGCCCCTTCCAAAGTCTGAGCCCATCAGAGTCCCAGAGATGACAGTGGGACCATGTGGGGGGGCGCGCCTGGGGGTCCCTCTGCTCCAAACCCTCCACAAGCCTCCCCCTGCCAAGATGTGGCAAGGGCTTGGAGTGCTCAGCTGCTGCCTGGTGTGTCTGGTGGAAACCGTGTGGAACCTCCAAGCCCCCAACCACCCTGGCCGCTCTCAGGGAAGCCAGGCGAGAGAGGCGGCCAGGGGGTGCAGCCGGGGGCACGGCCCGAGGAAGAGGCCCTTGGCCCTGAGACTGCCTGCGGCACATTCAGAGCTGAGGGGCTTGCTTCTCCCACCAACAAAACCCAGGAGTAAACATCCTGTTGCTGGAGGCGGTGGACTTTCTCTCCCAATCCAGAATTCTCTGCTCCACAAAGATCTCCGTGCATGTGGGAAAACTAGCTTATCAAGAAGAAGCGTTCAGCTCAACCTCTCCAGAGGCGCTGCCTTCCTATGCAGAGGGAGCCTTTTTGGTATATGGCAGATCAAACGGGCAAGCCCACACCTCTGGAGCCTGGAGCTTGCATTCCTTCACTTTGCTAATTGCTTAAACTGGTTCAGTATCTGCAGCCAAGATGGCTAGCAAGACAAAAACAGGGACGCCCCCCCCCCCCAGCCTGGAGACCAGCCAGCATTTCTCACATTTTGGGTGGCTGAAAGGAAACAAGAGGGCTTCCTTTAAAAGTCCTTCAGAGTGTGAAAGGAAATAAACGACCCTGTGCTGGAGGACCTCCCCCATGCTGTGCTTCTGCTTCAACCCTCAACACACATTCAGTGGGAATTCCCCACCCCAACCCACATTCAGACAAAAGTCAGACCTGACCCTGCAAATGGATAAAGCTTAAAAAAAAAAAAAAAGGCAGAAATGTGGAACTGGTGCCGAATTCAGATTTCCTTAATAAAAGGATCCTTAGTTTTATTAAAAAGGAAGTTCCTAGCACCCCTAGCTGAGGGCCTGTGCTTGAAAGTGTACAGGGTAATGCCTGGTGAGATCTCAGAAGGCAGAGAAATGGATGAATACAAATGGCCGGCGCATGTGGGCAGGGAGATTCCATGGTGACAGCACCACCCTTCCCAATGATGAACAAAACAAGAATCAATTGTGTGGAACAAGTGAAGGCACGAAGCAACCTTCAGGTCACAGTGCAGAATTAACCCTGAACGCCACACCCTTTGGCTGCAGAGCCAACGGAAAGATGGCTTCACGGCAAGGTAGGAAGAGCAGCTGCCAAACTGAATGAAAACAGGGAAAGGGCAGCTTGAGGGGGAGATTTTGAAGACCCTGCTAGGTGCCAGGGGCCCTCTCTGTCTGGGGCGTGCTCCATTCTGTCATGTCATGATGCTGAGAAAGGCACAGCCGCGGGGCCAGTCAAAGTGCCAGCCCTTTTCTGGAGCGTGATAGAAAAAAAAAGTTCAGTGTATTAAGTGAAGGGGGGGCGTGTCTTATTTATCTCAATTACCTTGATTAAAGGGAAAAGATTTCCAGGTAAATCGGAATAGGAAACATCTGGAAAATTTAAAATGGTAGCTTATTTTGGAAGTCTTTTGGAGCTGGGTGCCTTGGTCTCACTCTTACTGAACTCCCACACCAAGGGAAGGGCTCAGGGCCGCGGCAGGCACACTCACCTTGAACTGTCTCGCCAGATGTTGCTTGTGGGTCTCTTCCACTTGCTTGAACTTGGATTCCAACCCCCTCATCTGATTCTCCATTTTTTCAACATATTGTAGATCCCGTTGGGTCCGCCTGTCCAACACCTCTATTGACTGGGACATGTTTTGTACCTGGTTGGGTAGTGGGAAAAGGGGGGGGAATATGAAGGAAACAGAGACTATCAGGCTGATAACATAGTTAACAGGAATAGCTTTTAAAAGGCACAGTTTGGCTTATATAGCAAGCAATTTATGGGAGGGGGAGAGAAGCGGTTAACAAACAATTTGCATACATTTTCTCTTAGAGAGACAAAGATCACGATCCTAAGCATGTCCACTCAGATGGAAGTGTGCTCAGGACCACATCCAAAAAGAGAGAGATGGTATAATGTGATATGTTAGCGCTTCTAACGCTGCAAACACGGTACAGCTGCCAGAATTCAGAATGCCACACTGTGCCCAGACCCCCAATAGTGCTTGGCTGGTACTGCCACTTGGGTTGCCGGCGTAATGGGGAATCCCCAACCACAGCTGTTCCTGTGCCATCTGCAGCAATGGGTGAGCACAGCTGTTGTCAGAAGGTGCTTAGTGTCAACACCCGCTGATAACAATGGATCTATTTGCTGACAAAAGCACATGAGCAGGGGCTAGCAAAACAGTTGGCAATGCAATCTGCCACCGCATTTGTGGTCTTCCAGGGCGCTTTCCTGAACAAAGCCCCATTGCAAGAACTTGGTGGTAGACCAGGCACTGAGAAACATCTGGTCAAAGGCATAGAGATCTCAAATGGAAGACAATCAGCTTTCTCAGCCATTTACTCAGCCCTGTTCTGGAAGATAATCCTGGTCCCCTTGGTGCAAACAAAGACAATCAATGAGATAAAGAGTTGCCTGCCCTTGTGGAAGCCCCTCCCAAGATGTGTTCGACTCAGAAGGATGTTTCCGCTGCAATACGAGCATCATGTCATTTGCAAATGACAGTCATCGATTGCCAAAGGTCAGCCACCAGGATCGCTGCCAGGCAGGGGCCACAAACTTGGCTTGATGGTGAACAGGGTTTTTTTGTGCTGGCACTCCCTGGCACTGAGTACCAGAACCTTTTTTTTGGGGGGGGGGACACACCCACAAGTCGTGATGGGACCAATCAGCACAGCCTTTCTTTTTAACAAACGAAGCACTAATTGTTGCGAGTATCAGTCACCAGACAAGAATGGAGGGAGGCAGGCCCTACATGAATCAACCATGAGCCCTTTGGGGGGGGGGGTGCAGCCTTTCCTCCGGGTCTCTCCAGAAGGACAGAGCCCATGCACTTCTCTCCTGGAGTGGGGCCCTGGGATGACGTCACCAGCATGTGTCCCGGCTATAGACCAGGCTTGCCCCCGTGCTGTAATTCTGTGCAAACACCAAGACGTGACATCATCATCTGTGGAATTTAGTCTCCATTTTTGTTTTGTTTCAAAGCCAGGGTTCTCATCCTTACGACTGCAGACTGATGTCTTGGTGAAGGGAGTCTTGCCCTGGGGATGCAGGCTCACCCAAGGTCAGGGGCTTCCCTCCTATCCAGCCTCCCAGTAACCAACGAGAGCTCTTGAATTGCACCTTGAATTGCTTTCTGAGGGTCAAATGAGACATGGAGGCAGACGTGGGGCTCCCCAGTCCTGTTTGAATTGTGTGTGTGTGTAGAGGGTCTGGTTTGTGGAGCCAAAGGGGACACACAGGGGAGAGAAGCTTCACCCTTCCCAAGCCCACAGTTCACTGCCTCCCTGTCAAATCACACATCCCTTCTACACACACACACACACACACACACACTCACACACACACACACACTATCTATTGCCCAGCAGGGGCCACTTTCTGACTGGGAGACCCCAGGAGAAAATTGAGAGTGGGGGAGAAGTTGCAAGGATGGAAGCCACGGGGGGGGGGGGGCTGTTCATGCCCACCAGCTCTCAAGAGCAGGCAGGAGCTTCAGCCTTTGGCCCCCCATGGCTGAAACCAGGCCTTCCCCAGATGGGCCTGGGCCCCAGTTGCCTGCTCTGCCCTCCCATCTGGGCTGCTGTCCATTTTGTTAACCAGGGCCATTTTCCAAATTAGGCCCGTAACTGTGTCCCAAAGTGGGTTGGGAAGCAGTGCCAGGGGGCGGGGCACGGCCCCTCGGCTCTCCATGCCCAAGGCCAAACCTGCAAAAGACCGGGCTGTATGGCGGAGGGCTTCACAAAGAACAAGAGTTTTTTTGGGCCAGAGCCCAGTGGAAGATTTCCAGATTCAACCTCTTTCTCTCTTGTTTTCTTGCATACTTGGAAATTATTACCTGCCGCCTACCTTCCTGTCTTCTAAGTGCCAGGACCAGGCCTTCCTTCTGACCCAGGTTTTTAATGGACGGTTTCTGTCTTTCAAGCTGTTTTTATGGTCTTCATCTAGCTAGACTGAGGACTGATTTGTGGAATATAATTTTAGGCTACTACATGGTGTTTTCTGCTGTTTTATGCCCTGTTTTCATCACATTTTAATATTGGCAATACTTCTGCTGTTATGTTTATGATTTTATTGTGTTTCTTTTACACGGCAGATCTCTAAGGAGTCGGCACAGAACTTCTCTAAACAAACGGTTTAAATCTCTTGTCTCTGAACAGCGTGTGTGTGTGTGTGTACATTCCCAAATTTCAACAGCCAGGCAAAGGCAAACCAAACTTTGTACTGTGGAGACCCTCAATCCATTGCCAGAAAAAATGCTCCACAGATTCAGAGCTCTCACTCTCTCATTCTGCAGGTTGTAGAAATCAGAGGCCATGGGAGGTAGGCAACCCGGGGGGTGGGGGGTGGGGGGTTTGAAGGGAACAGCTCTGTCATTCAAAGGGGGGGGGCTTGATGGCTAGAAGTCCCAACTCTCTTCTCACCACCACCATTTTGCAGGCCTCGGTCAGGCCCCCAGAGCTTCTCTGTTCCCTGCAGGAGAAACCAGTGTGGCATCGTGGTCAGAATACTAATTGAGGAGTGGGGAGAGCTGGGGTCGAATCCCAGCCCAGCCACAAGGCTCCCTGGGTTCTCTTGGGCCACCCAGCCTCTCTCAGCCCACGTAGTCTTCAGCATCTACACGAAGTTAGTATATGCAGAAAATCAGACCTGTGTGAAACCTGTCCCGCCAGTCAGTCCTTCCCAGAATGTGAGTCAGCCCTGAGTTTCTGTGTCCTTTTAATCCAGAGCTGCAATGACCTCATGCTTTGGCCAGGCCAACTACATTGCTCCCGTGGAAACAGGATCTTTGGCACAAAAAATGTTGTAAATGCCAACTGTTCTGGCATTTCCCCCTAGAAAAATAGACTTTTCTGAACAAGTTCAAGGCATTCTTTGTCGTTGTCATCTGTGACATATGTACCAGAGCCTCTCAGTGTGTCCAGTTTCCTTGCACATTTCATGCTCCAAACATGTCCTCCTGAACACCATTCTAGATCTTCCCATTCTTAGCTGAGCTACTGATACAATTTGTGCATGTTGCCCCAAGGAATTCCATGGGAACCACTGAGAACTGAGTCAACCTCAGGATGGTCAGCTTCCATCTGCATCTCCCCACCTGGGGGAAGGGGGCAGGCATGCCAAAGTCAGCGGGAATCCCTGGCTTTTAAGATGGAGGGCGCATCGGCTGTGGGATGACACAGATCAACTCTGGCTGTCAAAGGCCTCCGCTAGAACACAATCTGTTTGTCTGTGAAGTAGCACATGACTCACTCTTTCTGTTGCAACTGACTAACAGGGGAACCCCTCTGGAATAGTGTTTTGTTTTCAGCCTCTGCCATCCATCCGCCTCCCTGGAGCCCCATTTTGACAAGGAGAAGGGCCCCCCTGGCCCCAGTGAGCGACCCAGCAAGACCGCCTGCCCCAGCAACAGCACTTCTCTCTTTTAAGAGTCTGCTTCTGAGTCTACTTCTGAGTCTACTTCTGAGTCTGCTTCTGGTGGCTGAAAAGAGCTTCTGTGACCCATATTAGGTTCTGTGACCCATATTAGGTTTCCTCATTGGTAGAGGGTGTGGCTCAGGAGTGGAGCATCTGTATGCACTGGGGACAGCCATTAGCCTAGTTGCCATAAAAAGAGTAGATGCATTTGCGGAGGATCTGTCTGTTGATGGACATAAGGAATGCTATCTAAATAGAGCTTCCATATTCAGAGGCCGTGCACCCTGTGCTACGCGGCTGAGGACATGTTAAGAAAAAGAAACTCCTTGTGGTGCTTAGGAGTGGCCTGAGGCAGTGGGCCCGCTTCTGCGGGAAATGGAACACTGGACTAAGAGGGCCACAGCCTGAAGTGGGAGCGATCAAGCAAACACGCATGCCTTGCTCTCCAAGGGGGAGAAAGTGCTGCCCTTAAAAGGAAAGCGAGCGGACCACCAAGGCCTGCTAGGCTTGTGAATGCATGGGAACGGCTGCTGCTCCGCCCAGCTCCGCCTTTCTACTTTGACTGGCAGGGGCTCTCCAAGGTCTGTCACAAGTTACCTTTACCTGGAAATGCTGGGGGTTGAACTGGGGGCTTTCTGCATGTGAAGCAAGTGGCCCTGCTACTGAAGCAAAGAGCATTGTTTTGTCATGTGATTTGAGCCAACTGGAGACTTCCCCCTCCTGCAGATTTATTTGGGGCAACAGCATGGCTTTGATCTTTTCATGATTTTAATTAACCAGCATGCACTTAACTTCCGGAATATGTTTGTGGCTTTCACCACCATCATAACTATCAAGTGCCTCACTGAAACAAATAAATTTATCTTCTCTAGACTGCCCCCACCCCCATGAAGGCCTTAGAGCTCTGGAATAAATTTGTTCCCATAATTCCCATCTGCAAATGTGAATATCAACTATTCTCCAGATGTTTTCTGGCTGATCAGAATTTGGTATCATGAGATACTGGATTAGAATATTTGACCTTTTTCAGCATTTGGTGGTTGAATGCAAAGGCTGTATACTGCTTGCGACTACTGCACAGCATTTGCTAACGGACAGGCAAAGGAACCAAGAATTTGACTTTTGGCACTTTAAAATCTCACAGCTGGTGCCTTTCAAAATAATCACAGCAATCTTAAAAATAAAAAACTCCCCCCCCCCCCAAAATCAAGTTTTGAATGTTAAGGCAAAAAATAATAATTCACATTTGAAGTATGAATTCACAGCTCATAATTTAACATCTGAGTGGTGAAAGTGAAAAAGTTTTAAGAATTCTGAATATTTTGTTCAGCTCCAGTGGCTCAAGGAGGCATACAAATCACAATTTAAAACATACAGAATAAAATAAAACCCCAAGTAACCCCATACAGCACATAAGCATTTCCTTCATTCACAGCAGTTCATGAGTGCTCATCCAGGATAAAGAGAAACCAAAACCTCAGCCCAGATAAATAAGCAGCCTCAGAAAAACAAAATCCACAACATTCAGGAGCTGCCTTCTCGCCCCTCCACTCCTCATTTTCCACATTTCTACCCACATGTCTACATTTCATGCAAAAAAAAAAAATAGTCAGGTTGTCTTGTTTTTAAAACTTGAATCAGATTATTTAATATTGGAATTAAAACTAGTCATAGTAGGAAATTATGGAAGGGGGAGCTGTTTTTATTACCCAAATGCGACGTGTGGGTGAGGGACACTATGTGTCGCCCCCTCCTACACCTTAATCTCCTGTGCCCAGTTTCTTTCAGCACTTTTTCATCAGCTTGGCTGACTTCCCGTATCACAGCCTAGCTGGGAGAAAATATGTTTCAAACAGAAGAGCACAGAAAAAGGTTTTAATACCCTGATTTTCTCTATCATAAGGAGCCTCAAAGTGGCTTACAGTCGCCTTCCCTTCCCCTTCCCACAACAGATTTTGTGAGGCAGGTGGGGCTGTGACTAGCCCAAGGTCACCCAGCAGGCTTTATGGGGAGGAGTGGGGAATCAAACCCAGTTCTCCAGATTAGAGTCCGCCACTCTTAACCACTACACCACATTGGCAGATTTAATTCCCTTGTTTAAAGGGGCCCCCTCACTTTATACAGAAATGGGCAGGCTCAGCATACTTCCTCTTCAATGGATGCTTGAATCAGAAATAACTGGAGGAAAGTAGAAACACTGAGCACTAAAATGCCAATTGGTACCATTCTGTGTGGTAGGAAAATAGACTAATTGCGCAGGCTGGATCATGTCCCTGTCAGGTACATGTCCCTGTCAGGTACATATCTTTTTCATCTCTGCCCTTCCTGCTGCCCATAAAAATGAAACCTGATGTGGAGTGCCAGAATAAATAGTTGTATCAGAAGCCTTCCATTGGCTCTCAAAGGTCAAAAATAATTTTCCTTGTATTCACATGAACACATACACATGAAGCTGCCTTATACTGAATCAGACCATCGGTCCATCAAGGTCAGTACTGTCCATTCAGACTCATAGCTGCTCTCCAGGGTCTCAGGCAGAAAAGGGTCTTCTACACTACCTACTGCCTGGTCCTCTTAACTGGAGATACCAGGGATTAAACCTGGGACCTTCTGCATGCCAAGCAGATGCTCTGCCACTGAGCCACGGCCCCTCCCCTACTACATTTACTAAGTTCACAAATTCCAAGTGGCTCAGGTTAGACTTTGATTAGTAAATTTTTGACCGTACATCCCTACTGCTAGTCAGAGAAGAAAATTAATGTTCTGATTCAGTATAAAGCAGCTCCATTTTTCCTACCGAAGGATGCGTCAGATAATTTGTAATTTACTATCCCAAAGCTAACGATCATTGATCAAACAAAAACTACCTTTAGTTTCCTTCAAAAAACGTTCAAAGCTGCTCTGATAAAAGTCGAATGCAAAAGGTCAAGCCAAGTCCTGCGCCCGTGGGCGCTGCAGAGCGACCTGCTCTCCGCTCCTCCACTTACCTTTTCTAGCAGCTGGCGCAGCTGCTTGGTCCTGGCATCCCGTGAACACATGGTCTGTTGAGGGGCCACCACCGTGCAGATACACCGCCCTTCACTGTCCTGAGCAGAGCTGTACACCTGCCAGCTTTCCTCGGGGTTGGTAGGCAACACCTGGTTTGACACACAAGAAAGGAACTCTAAGATGGCAGCATGGAGAACAAAATCAAGAAGGCATTGAGGAAATGAGAAGCCTCGACTTCCGTTAGGGACGCTGAGCTGAGCACCACATCTCTTGGGGGCTCCCAAGGGAACCAAGATTCTTTCGAATCTGGGGTGTAATTCTGCACCCCTACCCGATCCTAAATAGTGGATTGGGAAACAGGAATTCCCTTGCTGCCCCTGAAGTGCGGTTTGACCCCCAGTTTTGCTGAGAGAGCCATCGGACGACTCTCGGAATCCTGGATGAGGTCCCGCCTGGCCTGAGGGGAAACATTGCCGCGAACGTCTCTCTGGAATTAGGCTCAGCTCTCCCCTACCTATTACCATCTAAGCAATGATACATAAGCAAGAATACCTACTCTTCTAAAATCTGAGTAAGTAACAAGAACTCTTTTGTTTTACCTGGAATTGGAAGTCCCGAAGGAGTGGAAAAAATATCTATAGAATCCGTATCTCCCCATCTGAGGTTCGGATGACTCTTTGACATTTAAAAACATTGGATAAGCCGGCAGAATCTTAATCAAATTGATCGGTGGATAGACATAACAATTGGGACCTTTTGAATGACGTTATAGCAACCAATCAGAAATTCAGAAGTGTAAAGGGGAGGGACGAGCAGATTCCCCCCTCACTTCCGGGAGGAGGCTTTTCTGAGTAAACAAATTTTCAAGCCATGTCTTATCTGGAAGCATCAGCTATCGTCTGCCACCACGAGAATACTACGGGATTTGAGACCGGATGTGTGGCACCACTGTGTAACTGACAAATACTTCCCAAGTTCCGAGGCAAAAGGAAGGAACGGCAGGCGTGCGACCTTATATCCTGTCCCCAGTAACACCACTTTACAACTCACAATGTATACCTGTCTGGATTTTACAAATTAAACCTCAACAAACTACCAGAAGTAGCAAACATGGAAAGTGAGACTAAATTCATGGATCGACTAGTCTCTCTGACAAACAATATCTACAAACTTGTCAATCGGAAACTGGATGTAATTTTGGGAGATCTCAAGGATATAAAAGACCGAATTATGACAATGAGATCAGAGATGAGAGAAGGAAGCTCCCCAAACGACAAACCATTAAAAGAAGAATTAAATTATGTAAAGTAGATGGAGAGCTATGAAGGACTACCAAAGGATATACATCTGCAAGAAGAAATTGAACCAACCCAACTGACAACTATGGATATGAACGTAAGAGACTTTGACTTTTGTTTGTATGATCTACCTGATGAACTTTTCAAAGTTAACTGGGAGAATTTAAAAGGGCAAAAAGCTGGAAATACCGGGATTTTTCTTCTCGCCTTAGGGATGGAAGAAAACATGCTGCAGATTTACTATCCCCCATCAATTTTTACAGAGGGAATTGCACTAACAACTTCCATGGATGCCCGACGTTTAAAGCTACTGGGAAAAAGAGGAAGATGCTGGAAATTTAAGATAAAGAGACTGGGTCAAAGGGTTTAATTTTTCTCAGGATTTAATTAAAAAGGACTGATTAAATGGCTTGGCTCTGACAAAAACAGAATAATTAATGGCATTAACATAACTGATACTTATTAGATATGTGGGAGAAATGGAGGAATCATAATGATATTCATTCTCAAAGGAAGTTAAAAATGATACTTATTATCTAACCCATTTTTTATTATAAAAATAGTGCTTTTTATTTCTGTTCTTTCTTTTTTTTTATTTTCTTTATTTGAATATAGATAAATGAAATAGCAAATACTTAGATTATGTTAAATAAAGAAAAAAATCTTATAAACGTTTGTAACAATATTAGGATTAGAATCTTAAACAAAGGAGATTACAAATAAATGACAAGATTGAGGGAGGTGTAGGGAAAGTCTTTAAATTTTATTTTTTTATCTATATATGTATGTATTTTCAATTGTTTATTAGAATTTATACTCTGATGTTTACCTATATTGATTGTTGAATACCTTGTCTAATTAGTATAGAAAAATAGGAAAAAAATAATAAAAAAAGGAAATGAGAAGCCTCCACTAGACTCAGGGAACAGAAAGCTAGCGAGGGAAGAGGGCAAAGAGCCTGAGGCAAAATGGGGAGAGGGAAGCTGCTTGCAGGCCAAAGGCAAATCCATCATATCTCTTCCATTTCTGTAATTCAAATTGATTCATATATATGTCAACAATCCTTACAACAATCCTGTTAGGTACGCCACTGTTCTTACCCCAGTTTTGCAAGTGGGGGGTTGAGGGGGGGGACCACCAAGAGCAAAGTGAGAGCCACCCCACGCCTTGGTTGTTTCAGCTCAGCCCCTTTGTTTTGCTCCCCCAGCTCCAACAACCCAAGCTGAGTAGTTGGAGCAACACTGCACCCTCTCTCTCTCTAGTGTCTAATAGGTCAGCAGCACAGGAGACAGAAGGCTGGCCCTCACCCAGCACAGACAGTCCCTACATAAACCTGGCCTTTGTAAAACCACCCTTAAACCAAATGGGCTTTGTCACACAAACCAGAAGCTGTTACTATTTGGCAGCCACTGAACTGATACAGATCAGAGCATGCCGGCTCCAGAGCCAGAGCCATCCATAGGGGAGCACCAAAGCCACCTCAGGTCCAGAGAGGGGGAGCTGAGCTGGGAGGGTGAGGACACCCTGCCCCTCTCTCTCCCACATGCCAGGCTGCTTCTGCCCACAGTGAAATCTGTTTATCTGAGGATGACAGGAAGCCAAGTCACACCAGCTAATGGGGGATACAACCTTGAAGGCATTATCCGCACCTGGTTGCAGAGCTCTACAAAGGTTATGCACCAGAGGAAGATGCACCAGACAAAGACATTTGTTACCCTGTACCATCAAGTCCTGAACTGGATGGCCCAGGCTAGCCTGATCTCGTCAGATGTCAGAAGTTAAGCAGGGTCGGCCCTGGTTAGTATTTGGATGGGAGACCACCAAGGAATACCAGGGTTGCTGTGCAGAGGAAGGCACTGGCAAACCACCTCTGCTAGTCTCTTGCCATGAAAACACCCCAAAAAAAGGGTTGCCGTAAGTCGGCTGCGACTTGAAGGCACTTCACGCACACATACCATCAAGCCCCTGAAGGTTCTCTGCTGTTAATTCTTTCCTCTTTGATCACACCACATTTTGAGAAATGCATTCTTTAATTACCACTCAGATTGTGGTTTCTGCCACGGGCCTCGTCTGCTGGTAAAAAGACAGCTTGTCATGGTTACGGCCCCTACAAATAACCAATAATCTTGCCAGACACTGACAAATTGCTAAACGCATTCTTTTCTCACAGATGGGTGGATCCTTAAAAATGTGCCTGCTGCCGATGGATCAGCTTACAGCATAACAGTAATACTGGAAAATGACCAAATTCACTAGGATGGAACTAAATGTTGCCAGCTGATTTCCACGGCCAACGTCCACAGCAAAAACCACAGCGAGAATAAACTGGATACAGAAACCCCTCTGGGCATTGCACCCAAACTTCCCAGACCCTTCTGTTCTCCAGTGCATTTGTGATCTTGTACAAGGTTCAAATTCTTCCAGTGCTCAGGCATTCTGAATAGCATGTCCAGGGACTTTCTTTTCTTCTTTCTTTCTTTCTTTCTTTCTTTTTTTTACTAAGGACATAAATAAAAGCATCTTTATGGTCTGTCTGTTGCCTACAAAAAGGAGAGCTGAACCAAAAGGCAGGGCAAAAAAATATCCACGCCAGAGCATTTCTTCCATCTGGGATCTTTACCGTCAGGAAAGTGTAGAGCCTTCAGTTTCCCTCCCCTGGTGGGTTCTGGCAGTCAGGGGTCTGGAGAGGCCCCCTCTTCACTCCAGCCCTGCTGCTGTTTGGAACTGATGGTGCTGAGCTGAAGGGGGCAAGGGCCTCTCTTCGGACTGAGGCCGCTTCAGAAGCTCAACGCAGAACCGGTGGGTGGAACAGCCCTTCAGTGTGGCAGGCACCTGGCAATGGGACGGTGGGGTTTTCTGGCCCAGAGCCCCTGCCCCCTTGCCTCTGGAACGTCTGCAGGATCACAGCACACTCTTCGCATGCAGAAGGGGCCTGGAAGCCTCTCCAGTGAACGGGTCTTTGCCAAAGACCTTGGAGAGTGATCGCCAGCTCTCCACACAAAAAGTCAAAATTTGACACCACCGTAACTCAAGAACAGCTTCTGCTACCAGTATAAAACTGAGCAGATTGGCCTGTTTTGTTCATCCAACGGCTCCTGCTTGTAGAGGGGAGGAGCACACGAAAGCTCCACCCCCTGGGAACCTGAGTACCAAGCAAAACACAATCACAAAGGATCAGCGAATCAGTTCCCCTACTCTCCTCTAATTTATTTACATCATTGATGTAACTCCACTTTTCTCCCTACTGGGGACCCAAAGTGGCTGACATTGTTCCCCTCTCCTCCGTTTTAGCCTCACAACAATCCTGTGAGGTAGGCTGGGCTAAGAGATTGTGTGACTATCCCAGCCAGCTATCATAGCAGCGTGGGGATTTGAACCTGGGTCTCCCAGACCCTAGTTCGACACTCTTAACAGCCCCTACCCCATGCTGGCTCTCATTGCTCTGTGGGGCAAGTGTGGCCTTTGTAGGCCATCCTTCTAGCTCAAGTCTCTGCTCAGCCCCACAGCTCTTTGCATGGCCTTGGGCCCGTTTCTCTCTCCCACCTCACCCCCTCTCACAAGGCAGTCCAAATAACACCGGACAACCTTGTGCAGCTGTTCATTACCACATGGTCATGCTTTGGATGCCTTAAGGGAATAGCTGATGGCATGCATGTGCACCCCTACCCTCTGCCTCTATGAGCACTTCCGCCTTGGTGCAAAGGCTCAGTTAGGAGCACGGCAGCGGTGCGAGAGGAAAGCCGCAGAGGCACGCAGACTTGGTCGCTGGGACTTTTCCATCCACAGATCTGAGCTCCTTGCTACGGTCTCCTCCTGTGAGCTGTGGACGCCTCCCTGAGCGTGCTGTCCCTGCACCTGAAGCGGAGGCTGCGGAGACCTGGCCTTCTCTGGGGTGGCTCCAAGATCCCACTTCTTTCTCAGGGGGCTTTGGCGAAACGACGGAAGGTGAGTGACCTCCAGCGTGAAGGGCTGGCTGCAGAGTGGAGGGCCAGGGTCCAGAACGGGGCAGCTCCACATGCTGCGCGGAGACAGGGATGCTTGCGCTTGTTCCGCTTTCGTTTTGCTAAAAAGGATATCCATGATTGCGAACCCCGATCCCCTTGAAGAGAGAGGGGGACACAACCCCCCACTTGCTGCTTTCGTGGATCCTACTCCAAAGGACTTGGATTGCAAGGGGATCAGCCGGGCCGGGGGGGCACCGCAGCACCATCCTGGAGCCGCCAAATCCACTCTTTCCGCAGGTGGGAATGAGCCAAAGAAGCGGAGCCTCCCCGTCCCGTCTCAGCAGCCCTAGGATGTGCTGCAGCCTCCGCCGCCGTGGCAGCGGGCTCCCGCGAGCCACCCTGGGAGAGAGGGCGCCAGAGAGCCAGCGAGCGCGGGAGCCGGCCCCAGGCGCCACGTGGCCACCAAGCGGCTCGTTCGTGGCCCCTCGCAGACACAAGCCAGACCCGGGGGGGGGGGGGCGAGCAGCCAAGGGCCTGCACAGAACTGAGCCCCCAGCGGCCAGGCCTTCCCGCTGCCCAGGAAGGGTACCAGGGTGCCCCTCCCCCGCCGCTCGCCAGCAGAAGCCGCTCACGCAGCACAAACCTCCGGAGATTCCTGGAGACCCTGTGGACCCTTGCTACGCCAACGTGACATGGGAGTTGACCCAAAACACAGGAGGGGGCAGGAAAGTCACCTGTGCAACAGGAAGGGGTCCAGGCTTCCTCTGGAGTTTGGCTCCATTGATCCCAATAGCCCTTGCTGCCAAATCCAGGCTGGGCAAGCTTGCCTCCTTCACGAGGGTGCGAGCCATTCAACAGCCAGGGGCTCCTTTGGCAAGCAGCAGCGCCGGCCACCCTCTCGACCAGTCAAGAGCGGGGGGGGGGGGGGGGCTGAGGAGCGCCGCCAGAGACGCAGCCCCCCGACCCCCCCCCCCATCAATGCTCCGCAGGGGCGTGCAAAGACGACCCCCAGGTCCTTGGCGGGGCGCCCCCGCTTCCCGGCTGCCCTTCGGAGACGCGCCGCCCTCCGCGCCTGACCTCGCCGCGCCCCCGGGGACGCGCTCGGCGGGCGGCCCCTCTCGCCCCTGGCCAGGAAGAGGCGCCGGCGCCCCCACCACCCCCCGCCCCGCCGGACTCGGCGCTGCGGCTCCCTGGCCCCGCTGGGGCGAGGCGGGCCCCTCGCAAGCGGCTCCAGAAGCCCCTCCCCGGCCCTTGGCCACTCCCGGGCCGCAGGGCCCCCAGGAGGGTCGGGCACGCTCTCCTTGGCCCGCTCGGACGGGGCGAACGCCCGAGACGGCCCGGCCCGGCCCGGGCCCCTCGGGGAACCGGTGAGCGCGCCCTCGAGCGCCGGCCAAGCGGGCGGCCTCGTCCCCTCCCCGCCCGCCCGCGGGACTCACGCCGGTGCTGCGGTCCAAGGTGCCCCCGGAGGCGGCGCTGAGCTTGGTGGCGTTGAGCCCCACCAGGGCCGGCAGCGTCTGCGACATCCAGTTGGTGATCATGGCCATCGTGCTGAGCACCACGCCGATCTTCAGCAGCGGCACCGACATCGCGGCTCCGCCTCGGCCGCTCCCGCCGCCCTCATGCCCCGCCGCGCCCGGACCCCCGCCGCCGCCCCCCGCCGCGGACCCCCGCCGCCGCCGCCGCCGCCGCCGCGCCCCGCCGCGCCGACCCCCGCCTCGGCCCCATCGCCGCCGCCGCCCGCCCGCCCGTCCGCCCAGCGACTGAAGCGGGGAGGCGGCGCCGCGGCGGCTGATGTCAAGGCTGGGACCCGCCCGCCTCGCCGCCGCCGCCCCCGCCCAGCGGCTCCGCAACGCCCCCGACGCCTGGGCGACCCGGCTGGCGAAGCGCGCGCGAAGGGGCTGCGGGAGAAGGCGCCGGCGGAGCGGAGCGGAGCCGGACGAGAACCCCGCCAGAGGCCAGGCCAGAGCGCAAGGCCGCTCGGCTGACCCCAGGCCATTCCGGCAGGTCTCCGGGCCCCACCTGGAGGCTGGCTACCCTACTCGCAGTGGCCCCAGAGACACCCCCCCCACACACACACCTGCCATGCTCCAGGCATTCGCACAGGCAAGTCCCACTGGCTGTTCCATCAGCACCTTCCCTCCATGTGTGTGTGTGAGAGAGAGAGAAGGGTGGCCAGGCCCCCAGACACAAGGCGGACAGAGGGGGTGAAACAGAGATCTGCCCTCGCTTCCAGAACGTCTGCCCCGGGGCCCCCGGCTCTGCTAAGGCCCAGGCTGCGCTTCCGGCCTTCTGACTCCAGCCCCCCAAGGCCCACTGACTCCCCTGCCCTGGGCCTCCAGGGCTGCCTTCAGCAACATCACCCACAAACACACCCACGCACCCGCACATCACAGCTGTCCTACTGGAGGGCCAGTGTTTTCACTGGGGCTGGAAGCCAGGACCTCGGCACACTTCGGCCCTCTCCTCTCCCAGCCTCTGCAGGGTTGTTGTGATAGTCATTACACTGTAAGTACTGCAGAAAGCCCAGAGTGTCTGGGGGAGCAGAAGCCTGCCCCCCCCACCCCCCATCCCAAACACCAGACTCATTCCTTCATGCGCTGAACTTCAGCTTGGTCAGTGCAGTCAGGCACACTTCACTCCTGCTCTCTGCCTTACAGAGTGCTGTGGACTGCTGACCTTTATAACCGACAAGGGAGTGTAGCCATCTTCTGTCCCAGCAGCCCTTGGGGCAACCTGTTTTTCATCCAGCACCGTCTAATCTAGTTCCGTCTGCCCACAGCCCCTGTCCTCGTTGGGAAGACTCTGCACTCAGCGGAATGGGGGCCGCTCTCTCCATCACAGCCTGGAATATCTTTCATCCAGCCTGATTAAGAATGCTGGGGTGGTCCAAAGTCAGACACCTGGAAACGGAGTCTGACCTCCAGTCCACCAAGGTACCTTGTGGCTGGCTGGGGACCTTCTGCACATCAGGTGAATGCTCTGCTGCTCAGCCAGATTGCTTACTCAGATTGCTTACTCTTTTGGGGTGTTTTCCTTAGTCCTAGAAAAAGGTTTTACAGTACTGTTGCTTTGAGAATCCATTCTCCTCTGTAAATTCTTTTGTTGTTTATCAGCAAAAGCATCTGAAAACTGGATGGACAGTTAACTATGCAAAAATTAAGCAAATGCACATCATTGGCATGATTTACTTCCTTGTGTAGCCTTGTGGTAATTCAGTGCACATGCACAACATTTTAAAAATGTTCATGTCATGCCTTTTATTGGAACCAAAGAGAATAGCACAAAACAGTGTGTTCTTCATGCAGCTCCCTGCAACCTTTCTACACCTCCAGGCAGCTCTTGTAAGTTCTCCAGACTGGGAAGAAAAGAAACAGAGGAAGGCCGGGTGGAAGTGCTGGCTCTGTTCTTGCTTTTCATGGCTGAGTTTTTCCTGGAAACCCAACCATGCAGCTGAGCTTTGTAGGCAGAAAACTGAACACTTCTTCCAAGACAAAGAGCTGCAGAGAGCCGGGGCTCAACCTTCTGCCTTCCACAAAGGCGCTGCCAGCGATGCTGGGCAACTGCTGGGTTCTGGTGCCCCCTTCCAGGAAAAGCTGGCATTGCAGCCTCAATTCTGCAAGACTCAGCAGTGGTCGGAGCGCAGAAGAAAGGATGCCGCTGAAATTCCTCTCTCTGCCCTTTGTAGTAGAGCAATTTCGAATCAAGCCTCTCCCTGCTGCACCCTCTCTGAACGGACCGGAGGAATGCTGTCATCTCTCAGCTTCTGCAGTACGGGGAGAACAGTCCTGCCCTGCCTCACAGGGTCACTGAAAGATGGTGCATGTGAAGCGCTTAGAAATGTGACAGAAATGCCGCTTGATTTGAAAATGTGGTAGGTGACCTATTTTGGTAGCTGATACGTAAAGTATTATTTAATATTGGGAAAGAGCATGCGGTCTCTGACAAATACCAACTCAAGCCAAAGACACAGTCCTAAGAACACTTTCCTGGGAGTAAAATGGGGCTTACTCCCTAGCAGACCTTCTTAAGATTGCTCCTTAAAGCATGCAACAGCTTCAAAAAATCATGCCATTCTCCTGGAAACATTCTTCTCTGACACTCCCCACCCTGAACAACTACTTTGCTCTGTCCAACAGCTGCCCTGGAAAGATGCAGCCTGTCGCCCCAGATCTGCCTCCTCCCTCCTCTCTGCACTACGTGTTGTGCCTGGTCAGGTTGTAAGCACTAATTTCTGTCTCTGGGAAGAATCAGACTTCCACATGACCACAAGAGCTGAAATATGCTACAAGCAAATTTGAAAACTGGATATTTTTGCATTCTGTCCTCCAAAGCAGATATTCAAGTGGCAGGTCAAAATGGCAACTCCCATGGAAGCTACACTTCTCACCACACTTACTAGCCAAGTCCAAAGGAGGCATTTCCCTCCCCCACCCCGAGCCATCAAACACATCAAATAAAAAATGTACCCCCCCCAATAGTTATGGTGTTTCCAGACCACTAAGAAAGCTGAACTTTGGTAAGCACATAGCCCAAGATACTCTGGTTACTACATGCATCCAAAAGGGAATTAGGGCTGCCCCCTAGCAATGGGGCCAAGAAGTATACCCACTTGCAGGCTGGGCAGATTGATGACAGTTTGTACACACACTGGAAGAAACCTCTACCACTGGAACAATCTCAAAACATCACAGGCTATTAATCCCCAACAGCAGGAATGGACCCACTCAGAAGAGATGTTTCACAGAACATGCAGAAAATACACCCCCCCCCCATGTCTTGAGGACTGAGCATGCTGCCTCCAGGGGACACAGAGGATGGAGGCGCTTCAGTTAAAGGGGAAAGGGAGAGGAAGGGAAATTGTCCTGCTCTACACCCTAGAGCTAAAGTACAGGAAGCCATTTGTCTATCTCTGCAGCATGAGAGTTGCACCATGGGTGCACGCGCACACACACACACAAGCTTGGCTCTCAATTTGTGCACATGAAGCTTTCAAAACAAGGTTTTAAACATTTACTTCAAAATGTTTATGGTATTTGCACATGATTCAGAATCCTGGCTTATGAATCCAGCAAAATGGCCAACAGGGAAGATGGCACCAAAGCAGTGATATCCCAGAGAAAGGAGGGCGCCAAACAATTTTGGCAAAAAGCAAATATGCACTCAAAGTTTCTCAGGAAACATTTCTATCCCTCCGAAGTCACTCATATGGTTGGGGTGGACTGCAGGCTGTTCTCTTCTTGGAGGACCTCCGCAGGGGCATCCGGATGGCTCCAATTCGCAGGCGCCTTCCGTTCTGATCTGTCTTCTCACTTGACAGATGCCGGGGCGCTGCGTGGAGGGTGTTTTTCTCGGAACAGCTGGTCCTACGTCAGGGACATAACAGGTCGCATATGGTGGAGCCGGTGTGGGCTGAGCAATGAAGGCCTCACAGTAAAACAGAGCTGACAGAAAAGTCTTCATTTCACTTTTCTTTTGTAAATGACAATTATTTTTAAATTGGAACAGGTGGCAGTCTGGATTTTTGAAATGCAATTAGGAGATGCCTGCTTTAGACTCCCCCCCCCCCCCAAGTATGGGTACAGCCCAAATTCCCATTAGCGCATAAAAGCTATTCTTCCCCATGGACCATTTCTTGATTCTACCATTCTTTCCTGTCCCGTCCTGACCTAGCCACGGTGATCCACACAACGATCACCTCTAGGCTAGATTACTGTAACTTGCTCTACGTAGGACTGCCCTCAAGACTGATCCAAAAACTCCAGCTGGTACAAAATGCAGCCGCGAGGTCCTGACAGGGACCCCACTGAGGGCACACATACAGCCAGTGCTCCAAGAACTGCACTGGCTCCAGGTGGAGTACTGCATCAGGTCTAAGTGCTGGTTTTTACCTTTAAAGCCCTTAACAGTCTGGGACCATCGTATCTGTGGGACCGTCTCTCCCGATACACCCTTCCCCCCCCCAGAGAGCGCTACGCTCTCCACATTCCAACTTGCTGGTGGTCCCCAGCCCAGAGTGTCTGGCTGTCCTCAACCAGGGCCAGGGCTTTTTCGGCTCTGGCCCCGGCCTGGTGGAACTCTCTGTCTAGTGAGACCCAGGCCCTGTGGGATCTGGTGCAGCTCCGCAGGGCCTGTAAGAGCGAAATGTTCTGCCAGGCCTATGGTTGGCGGCAGCAACTGTTTTTCAACATAGTTGGCCTCTCCTCTCGTTCCCCTAAGTGCTTCCACGGGATGGCCTGGCTCCTGTGTGCCAGTAGACGAGCGCCATCTGGTTTTATTGTAGAGATCATTGATTTTAATTGAGGTAAACTGTATGTTTTTATTGTGTTTTATGGTGTTTTAATTCTGATGTTATATATATATATATATATATATATATATATATATATATATATATATATATATATATATATATATATATATATATATATATATGCAAAGTTAATACCAACTTTGGATAGCTTGATTTGAGTCCAGCAGCACCTCAGAGACCAACAAGATTTTTCGGGGAATAAGCTTTTGAGAGTCAGAGCTCCCTTTGTCAGATACTGGCTTTGGATAACCTTTTCGGGCCCTCTGCAGTCATAGAATGCTGCACATAACTGAAAGACAGAGCTTGCAGACATACCAAGAAAGTGCTGATTTTGCCCATTTTTCCACTCCAAATAATCAGATAATTGCATCCAAAGTCAAAAGCCTGAAGGAAACACAGGCTGCAGTTTTAAACCTCCATGGCTACTGACTGAGAGTTGCCCCTGGCTTCAGCTGATCGAAGCAAACTCCTCCTTCCCATTGCCTCAGTTGCTTGATGTTATGGAACATTTATGAACATTCAGATTGCCACACCAAGTAGGCCTGTTTGCTGTTGGAGAGAAGAGGTGCAAGAGACCCTGGAAGAGCAGCATTTTTATGCAGTTGCAAACGAGGATAGATTTGAGACAGGCACACAAGTGCTTGTGGGTCTCCACTTCTGTTTAATCCCCACCTGTCTCTTAGCACCGGGTGGTCCTGCCCTGCTGATCAAAAAGGCCACAAAGGGGGAGCACCTGAGGCTGGTGTCTGGGGTTGCTTTGGCCCTGGGATAATCCCTGGTTTTCCAGAAAAATATAAAACTACCCCCATAAGGCTTAAAGATCCCCCACACATAAAAATGGGGGAGGCAGAGGGGAGGGGAAACCAGGCTGGGAGCTAGGAGGAAAACAGGCGACCCTTCTCATGCCAAATAGAATGGCCAAGGGACGGCCAACAGTGCAGCAAAGCTAGGCTACCTGTAGACAAGGCAGGGCTATGGCATGCCTGTGGGACTCAGCAGCAAATTTAAAAGTCTGCTATATTAAAAAAGAAAGAGAGGCTACAACAAAAACGGCTGCGGCAAGAGCAGAATGCTGCGGCTGGACTGCTGGGTGGGGCCGGCTATCGGGCGCATGCCAGCCCAACATGACAGCAACCACACGGGCTACTGATCCACCCCCCAAGCCCAATTTGGGTGCTGGTGTTGACCTTCAAAGCCCTACATGACTTGGGACCTGGCTGTCTGGATGACTGCCTTCTACCACCCGTTCCGGCCTGGGACCCATCCGGACTGCCCCATCTGGTGGGTACCCAGGAGAGGGCTTTTCCAGTGGCAGCTCCCCTCCTCATTTATGGAACAACTTCCCTAGGGAAGTGCATCTGGCCCCCTCCCTCTCGATCCTTAGCAGGCTCTTCAAGATGGTTTGATTTAGGATTGCATTTGGTCATACTTGCAGTCTGAATTGTGCTTTTAGATTTTGGTTTCTAATGAATGCTTTAAAAATGAATAAAAATGGCCTTACATGCACTGAGGAGGATGCTTCTTGTTCTTCTGGGGCCACTGAATGACGCCAGCAGCTGCTGGGGAGGGTGGGAGGGGCCGGCTTGAGCCCAACAGCTCGAAATAGCTCAGAGAGGGAAAGAAGCCTGGGGGGGGGGACTACACATGAGGTGCTTCAGGGACCAGCGTGCTTTGAAGAGCCAAACTGTTAATTGGGAGCCCAGGAACCGCCCTTCCTCCAGCCCTCCTTAACATCCACAGGGGGCAGAGTCATCTCTGAACAAGGGGGCCAGGCAGTCCTTCCCCAAAGCCCCCCCCCACTGCAATAGCCCTCCCCTGAAGCACTCTAAGATGGTGTCCCCCACACACACATGTGCTGGCAAAGAAGGGAGGAGCGTCACAGGGGCAGCCTGGACAAAAGCTAAGTGGGGGGGTGCAATAAGGAGGGGCAGCAGCTGAGATCTGGCAAATAAGCTGGCTGGATCCAACCCCTGGTACACAGAGGCAATCTCTTCAGCAGTGTGAACAGATAAGATCTGAGCCTTCATCTGGGTCAGGAGGAACCATCGAACCCTACAGTCCGGGCATCCACCAGGACTACAGACCACGCAGTTTAGGAAGCAGAATGTTTAGGGGCCTTTATGTCCACTAATGATAGCTGAGAGAGGATCAGGCCACCTAGCCCAGCATGGTTTCCAGACACAGATCGCCAGCAGGACATGAAGGCATTGGCTATTGCTTGGTTCTGTCCCCAGCGTAGACCCCACTACAGGGTAGCAATCATAGCTGACAGCTGTAGATAGTCTTGACCCTCTAAGGACCTCATGTAATTCATCTCTGCGTCTTGTAGCAGCTAATTCTGTGTCCTGCCTCCTTTGTTGAACCACATCAAATGAATCACTTTTTTTCAGACACGGTAAATTCACACATTTGGCTGCAAGCCTTCAAGCACTGAGTAATCCTGTGACAATCAAACATGCAAGAACTGGGAGGGAGTCATCTATCGTCACAGCCTTCACCCTGAGCAAAGGCAGGCAGGGGTGGATTGGGGCTGTCTTCCTGGCTCCTCTGTGAAGCCCCCACTGGGTAGCCTTGGTGAATCTTTCCTCTTCAGCCTAGCCTACCTCACAGGACAATTGTAAGGCTAAAATCCTGCCACGGACTCCTTCAGAGATGAATGAAACATAGTTTCAACAGCTATCAGTGGTGCTGCATAGAGAACACCTCTCCAAATACCTGTGGAAGATGTGGGCAGACCTGGATGACGTTCGCTTCTTTGACCTGCCAGAATCCTTGAATGCTCGCCCACTTTTGGTCTGCTGACTTCCCTTCCCAGAATTCAATCACTCCTCCTCCCCAATTCCCATCATAAATGTATTCTAGCAACTGAGAGACTGAGCCCAGAGCAATTAATCCTGATGTCAAATGCTAGAAATTCATACCTGGCTTTCAACACTGGGCTTGGG
Source organism: Euleptes europaea (assembly GCF_029931775.1). Lineage (NCBI taxonomy): Eukaryota > Metazoa > Chordata > Lepidosauria > Squamata > Sphaerodactylidae > Euleptes > Euleptes europaea. Next base: position 59,840,262 of record NC_079325.1, read on the forward strand.
AGATTTCTTTTGAGGCTGGGATTTCTGGCAGGGCTGCTCCTTCCCTGAGACCCCTACAGTGCCCCTGAGACTCCTACAGGATGTGGTTATTGTACTGTTTGGTTTTCCCACTTATTTAAATTGTATTTTCTGTTTTACAAGCCATTTTGGATTCCCCCTGGAAAGAAAAGTGGGGTAAAATACTTAAAACAAATACAAATAAAGAAGGCCAAAGCCAACACCAGCCCCTCTCCTTTCTTGCCGAAACAGTTCCTACGATGGAGAAGATGAATGCTTCATTTCCTTCCCCTCATCTTTGCCCTGAAAGAATGAAACTGGCAAGAGTCCTGAGAATCTCGGAGGCTCCTGGTTCCCCGGTTCAGCAAGCCAAGTCCTGCCTGGTCATTAACGGCCCACAGTTGGACCCTCCTTCGGCTGCTTGGGTGCCTCCCTGCCCTCCTCTGTATAATTCAGCGAGATGGTAATTAGTTCTGTATGACTTTGCACAGGGATGCTAATCCTGATTACAAGGACAGATAACTCCAGTAATAAATATGACCCAAGAATGAAAATTACCTCTCTCTTTTATTGGCGAAAGCTGAAGTTAGTGAAATGTGACATCAATTGGCTTAGGAGATGAGGCAGCTGCTTGGAGTTACGGACTGGAGATTTGCCAGTTGACTTTTCGCAGGCCTCCACCCTGGATGCTGAAGCAGCCAGGAGTCGGGGCACAGGCCTGCTGGCCACGGGGCATCTGGGGCCTCAATGGGGCAGACAAGCAGGACAGACTCTTGGGGCGCAATCCACCGGGACGTTGCCTTGCACAAACCTCACTGCAAGCCATGGGTGCATGAGCATTTCTTGGTGGAGAATGCTCCTTGCCAATGTGCATGTTGGTGGCACTGGGGAGGGCAAGCAGGTGCCATGCCATGGTGCCTGTCTGTTTCTACTGCACCAGAGGGCAGTGGGAGCAGCCCCCTCCCTCAACTGAATGCATTAACAGGAGCGTTGTACTACAGTGTGGAAACAAGCACATGATGCTTTGCATTCAGAGTGGCCAAAGGGCTCCCATGTACATTTTCTCAGTGGACCTGACATCAATCCTACAAGGCAGGACAATATCCCTATCCCCATATTTCAGACGGGGGAGGGGAGGGGGTGAGCCACAGGGCTTCCTGGCTCAGACCCAGTTCACAGACATGCTGCCCCTTGTCAGCCCCATATTGGATATGTGGGGAGAAGAGGGGTGTTCCCACATCAAAGGATCCCACACAATGCCGTACAAGACTGTGCCCCCCACCAGGTGCTCAGGGAGTCTGTGGGCCACGGCCACAACATTCCCTGGCAAAATTTGTGTGGCCAGTCCCCTCTTTTGTGTTATGCCCCAACTTCCAAGAACAATAAGAATTAACAACAAATAAATACGTGAATCAGCTAAATAAAGATATGATTGGGGCTTGTTCCATTCCATACAGCCTCAGTCAAATACTGGCTTGCTGTCTCTTAAAATCTGCTGTTTTCTGGGGTAACAACGTGTCAGAACTGGCACCCAAATGCCACCCATCATCACCAGCTTTCTTGTTCTGGGCACGTGGCAAGCTGCAAATTGCCAAAAGTGATCTGCCCTCCTGGGGGTCGGGCTGTCTAATATGTAGGTGCTCGTTTTTCCAGTGCACTCACAGCTGAGAAGCTGCTTCCAGAGAAATTAGTCAGGCTTTAACATAAATAAATAAATAGCAAAATATCCTTTAATGGCATTAATAAATATGTAATAGCATCTTTGCCTAAGGGAACAGATACATGCTCATGGGTACAGGTGTGTGCTTCAGGCACAGACGTATATGTATGTATAATTCTGGGGGATGGGAGGAGATTGCACAAGATCCCAAGGCCGTTCTTGGATATGGTAAAACTGCAGCCCCCTAAAAGTATGCATTTCAACAGGATTTCCTTAGATCCTGTTAAACGAGTTCCATCAAATCTACAGGACAGCAAGAATTTCAACAAAACAAAGCTATGGCCAAATTTGGAGGGATATCAGGAAGAAACAAAATAGGTTTTCGGTGGGGAGGGGGTTTACACACTCGTAAGTGCAGGACAAAGCAGCACCCTCTCTCAAGTAAAAGGATTCATGCCTTTGGGAATCAGAGGAACATGGGCCCATTTCACTGATTACGATTAGTGGTAGTTTTTCAGTGTGGTGGCAGGAGAGCCAGGGAGCCAGCCGGAAGAACTCTGTTCCGTCGCTATAGGCACAGAGGACCTGAAACAAGAATGCATTGTGAAAGGGGAGAAAGGCCCCTCCAAATGGTGATTGTCAGGTCTGCCCTGGAGGGATAGACTGCAGTTGTCCATTGAACTGGACAGGTTCTGCAGGAACATAGATCTGGTCAGAGTTTCCAACTTGGAAGGAGAACCCTGTTGGGTGACTGATGCTCCCACTCAAGAAGACTAACATGTGTCCATAACACGTGTTCCAGGACTGAAACGAGTGGATAATCTGGCTTTACAAAGCAATGGGAGAGGGGAGACACAATGTGGATCAGGGCTAGGGTTGGGGAGGGGACTCAGTTCTTTTCCCCAGCTGGAAATGCCTGCGCCCATAAGAGGAAAAGAGGGCTACCCAGTGTGGGAAAAAGGGAGTACGGGGCCAGAAGAAAAGCTGGGAGAACTGGAGGGTTGTCTGAGAACTCGTCCTCAGCAGAATTGGAAGAGGAAGTGGAGTGCCTCAGGCACAGTGTCTGTCCACCTCCTCAGTCTCAGTCACCTCCTTTGGCAGCCTCAGCAGCACACCCGAACCAACCAACCAACCAACCGAGGGAAGGGTGGCAATCACAGGGCGGCAACCACAGCCTTTGGCCTGGTGGTCAGCTCCCAAGCACTCCTTCCACTGAGCACCTGCACTGGGAAATAGCAGCCCTTTCCATTGCCTCACTCCTATCTGCATGCCCAAGAACCAACATGCCTCATACTAAGCACTGCCACGCTGGGCTGGCCTAAAGTCAGCGCATCAAGAACCAGTGTGGGCACACAGAGGTGGGCAGCACACCCGCTCGCACATGAACTCGGTGGGCATTTTGCTGGCCTCCAGGGAGTGTGCTCACAAAATGCTCCCATTTGCTTTTCTCCACGAGGCTGGAGGAGGTGTAAGTGCCTCGATTCTATTTATGGAGAAGCTTCAGCATGTTAGCGTGCCCCAGCCCCCCATGCTTCCATTTTTGATTCCTACACTTTGCTCACTGCGCGTGTGCCCTCTGCCATGTTTTCAATTTGTCTCCCCATCCAACCCCACCCATCCCTCACACATCACCCATGCACGCAAGCCCATGAGCACATTCATTAACACCGTGGAGAAAGGAAGCCTGGTATGGCCCCCACCAGATTTCTTCTAGGGCAGCATTTTAAGGCACGTGCGGGTGTTGCTCAGGTGCCCTCATAATCTTTAAGAGAGGGTAAGGAGTGAGACTTAGGAACTGGAGCAAACCATCCAGATGCCAAGTATGGAATTAATTTTAGAAATAAGTTTTCCCACTCAGACTCAGTGAGGGATGTGGGTCAGAAGCAACCCACAGACCTCAAACGGAATGGAATGGGTGCCATTGACCTCGTCAGTCTCCTGTCAGAACAATCTGCAGCCAAGATGTGCGACTGACCGCAAGCACATGGCAGGAACCGTGGGCCAAGGGCAGGGCAAAGCCAAGCTGCTCAGGCCAGGAACCAGCGGGGGATATCAGGGAGCATCACCCAAGTCTCGGCACACCAGGGCACAGCAACGGATCCCTTTTTACTTTAAGAGAGGCGAAGAAGAAGAAGAGTTGGTTTTTATATGCCGACTTTCTCTACCACTTAAAGAAGAATCAAACTGGCTTACAATCTCCTTCCTTTCCCCTCCCCACAACAGACACCCTGTGAGGCAGGTGGGGCTGAGAGAGCTCTAAGAGAGCCGTGACTAGCCCAAGGTCACCCAGCTGTGGAGGAGTGGGGAAACCAACCCAGTTCTCCACCACTCCAAACCACTGCTCTTAACCACTATACCACACTGGTGCCAATCTGTCTTCCAAAGTTCCAGGCAAGCAACCTATTCTGCACTCTCCTCACGCTGCGCACTACAGCATCTCCTTCCTCAGAGGTAACTCTACAGCCCCCCAGGACAGATGGCAGCCATTTTTCCGCTCTGTGTGGAATGGGGCATGGGGGTTAAACATTGGTCAGAAACAGGTTAGGGTGACCCTGTGTCATTTTGAGGGTCCACCATGCCATGCTGAGGGGTGTGTGTATGTGCATAATTAATTGGGTGAGCCAAACATCTCCACTATCATTCATTGTTCGGCAGATTTGTGCCCGGTGCCCAGAGGCGGCCAAAAGAGTGGGGATCAGGGAGTGGGGCCTCAGTGCCCCCACATGGCAGCTCCTTCCTCCATCCTTCATGGCGGCTGATGTTTGTCCTCTATTGGCTAATAACTGTACAGAAAAGATGTGGGAACTCACATTTTCCTGTAAAAGCTGCCCAAGAGGCATGGCCTACAAGTTCCAGCTGTGGTACGGTGAGAGATAATTACTTATTGAACTCATGAAGCTGCCTTATGCTGAACCAGACCCCCCCCCCCGCCCTGGTCCATCAAGGTCAGTGTTGTCTACTCAGACTGGCAGCAGCTCTTCAGGGACTCAGACAGAAAAGGGTCTTTCACGTAACTTATTGCCTGATCCTTTCTGGAGATGACAGGGATTGAGCCTGGGTCCTTCTGCATGCCAAGCAGATGCTCTGCCACTGAGTCACGGCCCCACCCCTGGGAGGAGGAAGAGGGAAGAAAAGTACCTTGCACATGCTCAGAGGCACCTGTCCTTACTGTTATTTCTCAAGGAACTTGCACCAGAGGGGAAACCCCTCCCTTCACTGGCCCACATACTTGGCTCCTCTCCCCTTTGCCAACATGCTCCCATCCAACCCTCTCTGCTCTGCCTCATTCCCCCTTCTCCCCCCCCCCCAAAAAAAACCTGTCATGTTTACCGGGGCTGCCGGGCAACCCCAAAATGGCAGCCAAGATTTCACCATGCTGGGCTGCAAGATTTCTATTTCTGCTCTAAGTTGTATCGAAGCACATAGAGCACTTCAGCAGTTTGGGGGGTGTTTGTTTTTTAAAGCACACCCTTACCTTATCTTTTCTTGGGGAGGGGGGGTTCACCACAAATGTGGGTTTCCCCAAGGGTTTTTTTTTTTTTATCCCCCCTACCCCTTCGTGGTTCCCTCACAGGTTGTTTGATTGGCACCAGGGAGGGGGGCTCCATTCAGCATGAAGCATCGGATACATTCGGGGAGGCCACCGAGACCTCCCCCCCCCTCCCGCCTTCCATTCTGCCAGACAGGCAAACAAACCAACAAAACCATTAATATTGGCAACATTTTATCATTTCCGTTAAAGTTTCCAGTGAGTTTCCCAAAGAGACCCGGAGATTTCTGTTGGGGCAAAAGAGCTGAGGGGGCTGAGAAGAGGCCCCAAGAGACGGGGGGGGGGGCGGCCCGCCTGGCCGTGGGGTCTTCTCGGGCGGCCCCTGTTTGTCTCAGGGCTTTCGCAGGAGAACTTCCCAGGGGGCCCCCTGGAACTGCCAGGAGGGCAGGCCGGGGGGGCCGTCTGAAGAAAAGCGGCGGCGGCCCCGCGGAGGGAAGGACCCCCCCCCCACAAGTGCGGCCCCACTCCGGCCGAAGCCCTTCCGGGGGCCACAAACCGGCACAGCACCCCCCCCCCCACTGACTCGACGGCCTCCCCCGAGGCGGCCACCGGCGCAGAAGGGGCCCAGGGGTCTCCCTTCCCGGCGGCTGGGGGGGGGGGGGCTCTGCCGGCCTCCGTTTCTTGCTCCGACCCCCGCCCCGAATCCCCCGAGCGCGGGCCGAGGAGGGGCCGCCGGCCGCCCCGCCTCCCCTCCCCTCCCCCCCCGCGGGGGCTGCTGCTGCTGCTGCGGGCCGGTCGCCGGAGGGCGGCCCCGAGGGACGCGGGTGCAAGACGCCGGGGGGGGGAGGGGAGGGGGCCCCAGGGGAGCCATCCCTCCCCCCATCTCTCGTCCTTTCCCCCCTTGCCGACGCCCAAGGAGACGGCTCCGGCGCGGGGGGGGGGGGGCTGAGCCGACCCCTGCCGCAGGGAGACTCGCCCGGCCCGTCGGGGGTGAGGCGGGGAGGGGGCGCCGGACGAGCATCCCCTGCCCCCGCTTTGTCCGGCCGAGGCACATGCGCAGTGCCCGCTTGGCCCGCTCCCCCCGCGCCCGGCCGCTCGCTGCACAAACAAAGCCCGCCCCCCCCAGCACGGACCCCCCCCCGCGCCCCGCGCCCGCCCTCCACCTCCCTGCGGGCGCCGCAAACGGAAGCGGCCCCGGTGTTGGCACCCCCATCCCCCCCCAGCTCAGGGGCCCCAAGCGCGCTGCCCCCCCGGCCCCCATCGCTCCATCACACGGCCGCCTCTCCCAGCAGGCGGGGGCGGGGGGACACGCGCCGCTTCCCCCCCCCGGCGCCCCGGCCCCTCGGAGGGTCCCGGCCGGCTGGCCGGCGGCTCCCCCTCCCCAGCCAAGCGGCTCCCGCGGAACGACGCCCGGCCGGCCGACTCTGCAGGGGCGCCGTGCGGGCGGGGGCCCTACCTGCGTGAGGTCGGTGCCCATCAGGAGGAGGCAGACGAGGCTCAGCAGCCTGCCGGCGGGTGGCATCGCGCCGCGCACCCGCCTGCCCGCCGGGCTCCGGCTGCCGCGCTGGGGCCGCGAGCGAGGAGGCCGCTCTCTGGCGCCGCGCCCCCGACGCCCCCCCCCCTCCGCGCCCGCAACCCCACCGCAACGCCCCGCGCCCAAACTTTCCCTGCCCGCCGAGGGCAGCCGGAGCGGATGTGACATCAGGCATCGGGCGGGCGGGGAGGAGGGACGCCCCCCCCCGCCCAGCGCGCACCGGCCCCTCCCGCAGCAGCCCGCCGCCCGCGCAGGTGGGGCCCGGAGCGCCGGCTTCTCGCTGCCCTCCCGGGCACCGCGGGGGAGGGGCGGGGCGGTGGCGCGAGCCCCACTCCCTGCGCAGGGAGCCCCCCCCCCAGGCTTCTCCCCCAAATCTCCAGGAACCCCCCAACCCGTAGTTGGCAGCCCGACCTCTGGGCGGCCGCCGAGGGGGGTGGGGGTGGGGCCGAGCAGCTGGCGGGGCTGGGCTCAGGGCAGGGGCCGAGCAGCCTCTCAGCCCAGGGGACCCCACCTTTGCCAAGCCTGCAGGGTTTCCCAAACGCTGAGGAGGTTGAGGGGTCGCCCCCCCCCCCCGCCACCCCGCCCCTGCTGCCATGAGGGCTGGGGCCAGCCTAGCGTTGTCCTGTGGTGGAGGCAGGAGTGGCCCGAGGGGCTGGCCCTGCCGATGCACGCAAGGGTCCTCCAGCACGTCCTGCTCAGTGGGGTGGAGGGAAGCCGGGTCTGGGCTGTTGCTGGGGGAGGAAGCCTGTGGATACCACTGGCGGGCACCGGTTGCTGCTTCTGCCTCTTTTGTACCATCAACCCAGAGCCGGCGCCTCCTCGCCTTCCTTCCAGCCACGTAGAAGAACCCACGGTGGGCACGAGTCTCAAGAGCACAAAGCAAAGTTCTCTGCCTCCCCTCATAGCCGAAGGTCAGCAAAAGGAAGCTTGCGCTGGAGGACAGAGGTTCCAATTCCAAGACCCCAAGTCTGGGGAAGCAACTTTGCCGGTGGGCCGGGGTAGGTGGGGCCCCTCGTCCGGAGGGAGCTTCAAGTGTTCCTTCCTGCACAAGATCAGGTGTCTGAGAATTCCCTTTCTACATTTGGAGAGGGAGAAAAACCGAGTCCCTTTGAATTTCTTTGGTTGGGTTGTGTTCAGATCGATAGCTGTGTCACTAACACATCACATGATGCAAATATTGTCACGGTGATGTTTGGTCTCACATGGTCTGACCAAACACAGACACTCAAGGCTTTTGTTTCAAACGAGCAAATTGTCAATAGTTAAAACACCTTCTTTTCTCCCTTTTGCAGCTATAAGCGCCATGATGCTCAGAACAGTCCGTGTCCAGAGACATAGGGACTTCACGTGCTGGATCAGGTCAAAATCCATCTACTTTGGCACTCTGTGTTTCCAGCCGTGGACAGGCAGATGCCTCCAAAAAGGTCCCAAGCAAGCCATGGTGGGAGAGGACCATCCCCTCTTGGGTTTGTCATCAGCACGTGGTAGTAAGAGGTAGACTGCCTCTGAACATAAGAGGTTCCGTTCTCAGTTGTCATGATTAGTAGCAGCTAATAAACCCATCCCCCGTTTTCTTTTAACCCTAGAATCTAATCCTAATTCTAGCATAATAAAGGCCGCCCGGTGAGATCAGATCAAAGATCCATCTGGCCCAACATCCTCCTTCCAAAAGCAACCTGGCTGAGTCCCTTGGGAAGTCTTCTCCAATCCAGGCCCTCCTTGCAAAACGCCCATCTCTCTTGCCCTCCGCCTCAAGGTTGTCGGGTTTTTTCTGGCGGCTCTTTCACTGCTCTGCCTCTGCAGCCACCACACTAGAGAGGCTGTTCCTGAGAAGCACCACCAGCCTCCTCCTCCCCAGAGGCCCCAGACATGGGGAGGACGACTGACACTAGGAGCTCTGGAAGCAACTCTGGAAGCTGCCCCTGGGGCCTGCTGCCCCTGCAGAGTCTGTGCCCCACTGGGGCCTGGCAGTCTGCTATGACCCAAGTCCCAGGGCACCGGAAAGTCTTGCCACGTGCATTTCAGCGGGAGCCTTTCTCATAACCACAGCTCCTAAGGGAGGGCTCACAACATCAGTGTGGTGACTGAGTCTTTCAGGTGCCGCTGGACTTTGGTTGTATTTGGACCGAGGCCAGCTCCTGCCAGCTCCCTTCCTACCACGGGCAGCTCCTGCCAGGTCTTCATGGGACGTGAAGTGGCCGAGGTGACCAGGTGTTAATTTTGGCACAAAGTCACTCGGCGGCCTTCAGGCAGCCAGTGTCTCTTCATGCAGCCAGTGTCTCTTCATGCCTACCTTGCAGATATATTGAGGCAGTGTCTCTGAAGCGACGGATGCTACATAAGTTGAAAGCGTCCCCCTCCCCATGCCTCCTGAGGCACTTGATGGTTGTGGGGCTCTGCCTCTGCTGGCTGCTGGAAATCCCAAGATGGTGCACCCCAGGCCAGGAGTGTGAATTATTCACAGACCTGCTGGGTGACCGGCCAGTGCAGAATGCATAGAGAATTGGATTCTCTCAATAGCATAGATAGGAAAGTGTTCCCCTCAGGTTATTGGCTTTCTTCTCCACTCATTCCCTTCCACTGATCAGCTGATATCAATCACAGGACACCGCCCCGCCCCTAGTCCCCAATTATCTCCAAGGGCTAATTTAAATTTTTTTGTCCTTGCCCCTTGAGAAACTGCTATCTTTCAGGGACACACCTAGCATTAGTATCCTATTACGGTGCTATTTAAGTGTGGGAGGGTTTTCAGAACAGCACAAGGAAAAAAGGTAGGTGCTTCTCCCAAATTGGTGCAGGTGGTGAAATAACAGAAGGGGGGTACAAACAAGTGAAGACTGGTAGAGCTGTAGATCTGGGAAGAGCTATAAGTCATGATTATGTAATGGAACCTCCATGTGCAGCAGCAGCATACCTCCAAGAACCAGGTGCTTGAGATGCATAAAGAAGGGGTAAATACTGGATTTCATGGCCTCCTGGGGCTGGCTGGCTGTCCTTGGATATGGACGTCTGGCCTGATCCAGCAAAGCTGTTCCCTTGTTGCTTTCAGTTGAGGAGGAAGACTGGGTGTTCTGTTAAGCTCCAGAAGGCCAGCCCGTTCCCAGTCCCCTTTGCCAGGCCCTTGTTTTTCAAAATAAGCAGATGGTGAGAAATCGCCCAGTTCCTTTAAGGAAGGGCTCTGCGTCCCTCAGGCACAGCATCACTCCTAATGCAAGCAGGTAGTTGCCACGGTAACAGCACCAACATCCTTCTTTGGGGAAAAAAAACACACACAGAGAGAGAGAGGGTCTACCAGAGCAAATTGGCATCCAGCAGTAAATCCCACAAGTGACGCCAGAGTGCATGTTAACGTTGCCCACGGGTTGCATATATTTAAAAGATTGCTTTTCCCTTTCAAGCAAATGCCTTTGAGTTGCACCCTGCATTTGTGCCAGGATCAGGCCTATTCTTAATGGCTGTTCCTGCCAGACGCTCTTCTTCTGCTCCCCAGCCTTGACCGTCTGGTAGATCTTATTCCCAGAAAATTTGGACCAGGTGGCTCTTGGGCGTCGCTCTCCCCAGCCCACCTCTGGGCTTGTTCTCTTCTTAAAGGGGCACTGAAGCAGCTGATGCATCTTGGCACAGGCTGGACTTGAGGGACGCCTTGTTCCCAGGGTGCTGTTTTGCGAGGGCAGCTCTGTTTCCTTGTCTCTCGGCTCCAGCCTGTGGTGGGTCTGGAGAGGAGGGCAACAAACTGAGGAGGCTTGGATAGATGGTGGGTCAAGAGGAGAACAATTGGCCAGAGTGGGCAGGGTGCTGTGGGGCTGTTGTTCCTTTCTCCCCCCCACACACACTTATTTATCACCTGCTTTTCTAACTGAGACTCAGGGTGGATTATAGAGTACAGAAATTGGGGGATGTGATCATACCGTGCAGGAAATCGAATGAACAATACAATGGGACCAGGAGTTCAAAACCAAATGCCACAATACTAGTGCAATAGGAATTAAATGACAATGAACAGCAACTACCCAGGCCAACATCATGGGAACAATTCAGAGAGTGGGATTACAGTGCACTACCCCTTTCCCCCTCCCATATGAAGATGACCTGGATCATTCGGTCCCACTACAGATCAATTCCATTACAAGATGACCCTTTCTGGCCTCTCCAGCCAGGCCACTCCACCACAGAGAACACCCATGAGTGGGTGGTTGCTGACCTTACCATTTTGCAGAGAGGAATTTTCAGAAGGTCTTGCTGAGATGACCAAAGCTGCCATGGCAGGACATACAAGTAAGGGAGTCTAGGCCATAATCGGCTTTGTAGCTGATAACCAGTATGTTGAATTGAGCCCAGTAACTGATCAGTAGCCAGTGAACTGACAGCAGGTTGGTTGAGCATGTGTGTTCTGCCTGGCACTGACAGAATATGCAAGTCTGTTCATATTAGCAATGACAGGTGGTTTTAGATTCAGGGGATCTAAGTGTCAAGCTAAGCTGATGCAATAACCTGGAAAGCCCCTAGAAGGCCTGAGACTGAGTTAAAGAGTTGCACCTGTAGGGTGACTCAGCCTGAAGGTGATGAGTTGCACCTGGAGAGTGACTCAGCCAGGAACACTAATTGCTGCCTGGAGATGGCATCTGTATATAAGTGTAACTCTGTGAGTCTAATGTCGGGAGATAGTGGTGGAAAGAGTGTGTGTGTAGCACGGTGAATAAATAACTGCATTTTCTACAAGCTCTACTGGTACTGATGGTTATTCCTGGGCGTTGGCACAATCCGCCAGCTACCGCAACAGGCACCTGCTAGTAATCGGGCTGCTGTGTTCTGTACCAACTGAAGTTTCTGAGTTGATTTCAAGGGAAGTCCCATGTGGAGTGCATTATAGTGGTCTAGCCTCAACGTAACAATTGATGAAATTATGGGGTTGTTTTAAATTGTTTTATTTTATTGATTTATGTAATTGTGTTTTTATTGTTTTATTGTATTGAGTACTGTATTGATGATGTTAGCCACCCTGAGCCTGGTCTTTGGCCGGGGATTGAGGGTGGGATAAAAAATAAGTAAATGGCACAGATCCAGGTGGCCATTTTGGCTGAGTCAGGGTGGGGGGCCCAGCTGCCAGGCTTAGTGGAGCAGATAGGATTTTTTCCAGCTTCATTGGCTTGCTTCTCCAGTAGTAATGCTGGATCCAGTATAACCACTAGGCCCTTAAATGACGCATCTTCCAGATAGCCTTAATGTTCCAGTTTTATTTCTCTTTGTTACCATTCCCCCCTCCTCCTTTCCACATAGCTTCATGAGCAATCCCTTGCTGTCCTGGTTTTCCTGTGTTTCCCCTCTCCTCCTGCTCTTTCTGAAACCTGTTTCCCAGGCCCCCCCCCAAACATTTTTTTCTGAAACAGCTTGATTTCGGTTTTTTGGCAGTCTGAAATGCCTGTGCCATTCCACCGTGCTCTGCTCACCTCGCCATTTTGGGTGGAATGGGCAGTGATTTCTTATTTTTTTAAAATAAATAAATAAAACATTACAGTAATCCAGCAGTTAGACCACGCATATAGAGGCTCAATCTCATGGCCAATCAGAAGGCCCGAAAGAAACAGTTGTTGCCTTGGTGCCTCATGGAACTTTCCTTAGAGCGCGTTGGAGCGCTGCGCCCGGGCACCATTTTGAAATCCTGTGTGCAGTGCGAGTGGGCCCGCTGGGGCAGCAGTGAGAGAGACGGTAGCCCAACAGATCCCTTGCAAGGTGGGCATGAAGCGGGTCAATGCGTTTCAGTGCCTTTTTCTCTTAGAATCGACCCCTTCCTGAGAAGAAGTATGTTATCTTATTCAGTTAGACACCTAATGAGCAGGACTCAACTGCTTTCTTACCGGAGTAAACTTTTTATTGAAATGCTTCAAAAATATGAAAAATGTGTAAATGTATGTACAGTATATATATTATAGTAGATGGTTACAGAGTCTTAAAAATGTTACAAAGTTCAGACATTATGAGTCTTAAACATGTTCATGTATGCAAGCAATCTTAAACAATCTCTATACCTCTATATGAGAGTTTTCAAACCTTAAACCAGTAATATTTCATTTAGCAAATATAACAGTTACAGAAATCTTGTAAAAATGGTTAGTGCAATGAATAAAATCTGATTTAGTTAAAACATCTTAATTCAAAGTATCTAGAATATCATAAAAGAAATTGACATACTTTACCCAATCATGTCATTTGTGAACCTCCCCAGTACAGCAGGACTGGAAAGATCTAAAAGTTCCCAATCCATGTTTAGGATGAATAGACCTTTAAGGTCCTCTATGTGTTATTTTAGTCTTTAAATATCTTTGGTGTATGCAATGGCTAGAGAAATCTCTGATTATTCTATGAGTTCATGTAAGAACTAAAGTCTATAGAGCATATTTTCAGTCCATGGCAGGACCAGGTTTATGAAACTATAGAGAAATCTCGGAGTGTTCTCAGCCTATGAGAGGACTGAGTCTATGAGTCTTTACATTTGTTTGAGATGCCTCGGATCTATGCTAAGATCAGAGAGATCTCTCTGTGTGTGCATGCCCTCTCTAGCTTTGCCAGAACGAGAAAGCTATGCAAAGCTTAAAGCCATGTAAAGAGTTCTGTGTAAGACCTGAGTCTTAGAGAAGTCTTAAGAACTTCCATGTCTATAGGGGCTGGATAGATCTTAGTGAAAACGTCTCAGTACTTGCAAGTATTAAGGAGTTTTCAGTGCCTCCATTCAAGGGATGGAGAGATCTATAGGGAGCTCTTAGAACCTCCATGTCTATGCAAAGACTTGGAAAAATCTAAGCTCCTCCAGTCCATGAGGATTGAAAAGCTCTAAGAGCCTTAATCCATGCAAGGATCAAAGTCTGAGAGCTTATATCCGATGCAAGGGATGGAGAGATCCATTTAGGTTCATTAGGAATTCTCTAACTCTTGGCTAGGAAGCTCCTCCTTTTATATCCTTCAAAATCAGTGTCTATCTGATCTTGAGAGTGTTTGTGCAAAAATGCACCTGAACTGTATGTTACCTGGGGCAGCAGTTCTTCTGCATTTACCCATATAAGGAGTTCCTGTCCACATCAGGTCATTTGCTGACCATAGCCACATGTACTAAACAGTCAGTTTGTGTCTTTGTTATGTTTCTATAATATTTGATTTCTCCAACATTTTCATCTGAAGAACACAATCAATATGAATATTTCCTTTACTTTATAAGACTTAAAACTCAATATAAAATCACATTGTATTATTACATTACATCATTAATTCACAGTCAGCAAAATGTATTGCTAGAGTACCTAGATAAGGTCATGAGCAGAAAAGCATTTCTGATAAGAGTGAAAAGTTCAGAGGAGAGAGCCCTTCTGAAAGTGGCAACATTCTAGTAGAGAGAGTTGCAGACTGTGACTTTGGCACAAGAGTACTACAGTACAAGTCCTTGGCAAGAAAATGTTTAGGCTGGTTCACTTTTAAATGAAAGACAAGCCTCGAAATAAGGCTGTGCTTATGAACTTTAAATAGGAAAATTCTACAAGTTTTATATATTTTTATAGTCTGCTGGTGACAGGCAAGCCAAGACAGCAGCAAGGGAGTTGGCGCCCTTGCTAGTGGGTGACCAGAGGGGGTGGTGAGGAGCCCACAGTCCCACAATCCCTGGGTAGGCAGGCGAGTCAAGACTGCGGCCCCATCTCCGCTGTCCAGAAGAGGTACCTGTATGGTGGAGCAGTCTGGAAAAAGGCAGAATCCTTGACCCTGGAAAGGCCCTGCACCCTCCAAGGAGAGCGCTCCCGTCTTCCGTCTCTCTCACAGTTGGGCGGTCCCACTTCCAGAAGAATTATGCCAGCCACCACCTGGAGGTTGGCAACTGTAGCCACAACTGAGAAGGCCCTCTCCCAGATCGCCCCCCACCTAACCTCAGAAGGCGGGGACACCCAAAGCAGGGGCCTCTGAAGATGACCGTAGTAATCTGAGGGACTTTCTTTTTAGCATGAGAAAAACAGACAGCTGCTGATGTAACGGGCCGCAAGACCTCTTTTGCTCCAAAGACCAGTGTGTATAGATTCATGGGTGTGTGGTACTGTATTAACTTCTGAACTGAGAATTCCTGGAGGCAGGACACCTCTGGGCACTTGATCCCATGTCCAGACATCAGGGCAGGGCCCTTTCCTTTGAGCTCTGCTTAAGAACTGCTGGAGGTCTCTTTTTAAAATATATTTCACACATGTTGCTTTTTTGAGGTTTACCATCCAGTCCCCAAGCTTGTTTACTTGGAAGTAAATAGCACTAACTTCAAGCTCTGTTCCTCAGGGTGGCTGAGAGCATCCCTCCTCTTGGCAGCCAACAGAAAGACTAGCCTGGCCTGGTGATCCCTGTGGGAAGCCTCTGCACAGCAAGCCTGTTGGCCACTTTGACCGTCCACCATAGCCCAAGATGGCCTGGGTGGTTCTGGGATCAGACAAAGTCCCCACTCTTTCGTCAGGGATTTCAGAGCTGCCCGAGATTGGTGTGGAAGGACAAGCACAGACAAGGAGGTGGCTGCCTGGCCCCTCTTTTACCTCTTGCTTCCCCTCCTGTTCTCCTGCCCTCCCTCCACTTCTCCTCTCTGTTTGGAATCCCCACGGGGTGCCCAGTGCCAGACTTGCCTCGAACTAGTTCCACAAGCTGCAGAAGGAGCAAAGTGGGCGAAGTCCGGATCCTGGAGCGAACTGGGGAAATGTGTCAGATTTCCATCTGGTGCCAGGGGCAGGAAGTCCTGAAGGAAAAGATGACAGACGATGAGGAGACAGTGAAAGGCAGCAGGGGAGGGGGAGAGTGAATCCTTTTAGTGGCAATCTTCCCACGACCAGTGCTGCCCCATGAGATGCGGCCCTTGGCAGCCAAGCAGTTCAGCCAAGCCCGACATGCATATTGTGAGGCAAGCAGGTTTGGTTGTCCAGCTGATCTCCAGAAATCACCCCAAAAGACTGACCGCCATGACATCCCGACGTTTACTAGCAGACTATGTTTACGGGGTGATTTGCCATTTCCTTCCCCCCCAATATGTGGGGGAACCACAAAGACACAGGCAGGCTGCCAAGACTGTGCTCGCTGCCCCCTCCCACCCACCACTGTGGAGAGGGGCCAATCTGGGCCTTTCTCCCTTCATGGTGGGCAATAAGGAGGCTTCTTGTCCTTGGTGCCTCAGGCTGCTGGGACAGGCCTCCGTCCGGCTGGCTGGCTGGCTGGGGTCCCTTTGCATGTGGACACTGAGGCCTCTTTTGTGAAACGCAGGTCACAAACCCTGGCCGCCTGGAGCAGGACTGTGGAGAAACGGCCTGTCCATTACCTAGAGAAAGAAAGAGAGAAAATCTGTCAATATTGAAAGTGGAAGTCCTGAAGAAGAGAACTACCCTTAGGTGGGGTGAGCCGTGGGTGTGGCAGCCATCCATCATGTAGATTGCCTCCCCCCCCCCCCATACACACACACACCTCTTACAGGAGCTCTTTGGGCTTCTGTTAAAACTCCAATCTTTGGCCAGAGGATGAGCCTTCCCCCCCCCCCCCCCGGCTGATTTGCCGGCCTGAAGGAGAATTGTTGGTGGGAGCTCTCCTTGGAAGCATCTTCCTGGGCCACACCAACAACTCAGCCATTGTCAGGAGGGCCAGGGATTTTCTGCTGCGGTCCCACCCCATAGGCACTCTGCTTTCAGCATACAAGTGAGGATTGATTTGGGTTGTGGGTGCAAATTAAAGTTTTGAGGCAAGCCATTAAAGGGATGATGAGAAAAGCAGCCGGATCAGGTAGCTGGAGATGTTTGCATTTAACCAGCACTGCCATTCTGCCCTCTCTATATGTTCACACAAACATCTTGTTTTA
Source organism: Euleptes europaea (assembly GCF_029931775.1). NCBI lineage: Eukaryota > Metazoa > Chordata > Lepidosauria > Squamata > Sphaerodactylidae > Euleptes > Euleptes europaea. The sequence continues at coordinate 59,856,793 of NC_079325.1, forward strand.
TGAAGCAGCTGTTCTTTGCAATCAAGACATATAATAAACGAACAGGTTTGAGTGTCATTTAGTTTAGAACAAGTTTCTTTTTATAAAAACCAGAGCAAGCACAAACTTGTGCAAAAAGCAAAAACAACAGCAGCAACAGCGAACAAAGAAGAGGGCAGGAGATTTCACTAGAACCACCAATGCTACCCCCCCTTCAGAACCTCAGCATTTGCTGCCGGTGGGTGGGGGCAGCTCTGGAAAGTGGGACCCTGGCTGCCTATTCAGTGAGGCTCTTAAGCACCAATCTAGTGGATACTGCCTGAAGAAAGCAGGGTAGGGGGCTTAAGGACTAACAAGATTTGATTCCAGCATTGTGTGTTTTGGGTGTGTGTTGCAGCATGGCCAAGGGTCCATGAAATGCAGGAAGCACAAGGGAAGTTGTGTAAACCTTGTAAGATATGTTATTATGCAGATGTGTGACCAGCCTTCCCCAGTGTAGTGGGTCTTTGTCTAGAAATATGAAGAAGAAGAAGAAGAGTTGGTTTTTTATGCCGACTTTCTCTACCACTGAAGGAAGAATCAAACCAACTTACAATCACCTTCCTTTCCCCTCCCCACAACAGACACCCTGTGAAGTAGGTGGGGCTGAGAGAGCTCTGAGAGAACTGTGACTAGCCCAAGGTCACCTAGCTGGCATCATGTGGAGGAGTGGGGGAAACAATCTGGTTCACCAGATCAGCATCCACCACACATGAGGAGGAGTGGGGAATCACACCTGGTTCTCCAGATCAGACTCCACTGCTCCAAACCACAGCTCTTAACCACTACACCACGTTGGCTCTCTAGAGGGAGGGGTGTTCTGCACGGGCTGTGTGTCGGGGTGCCAACACAACAGGAGAAGTGGGGGAGAACTTCAAGAGAGAAAAGAAGGAGCTGAGACATTTTCTTCAGAAGAGATGGAGGATTTTCCTCTGGAAGACGGGGTTCCCAAAGAGGCAGCTTATGGAGCTGTGAGGAGGGCACTTGGCAGAAGTATGACCATCTTCTGGTTATGGGACTTCTGCGATGAGAAAAAGAGGGTTCTCAGAGCCTGTGACGACCTCACCCAGTGACCTGGGCTTTGTGAGTCAGAGCCTGGCGATTCAAGAGACTTCCTTCTCTTTTCACCCTGACTTTGGGGCTGCTCAGTATATTAGTAGCTATTATAGGGGACTTTTATCAACTCAGAGAAAGGGCGGAACTTCCAGCTGTCAAAAATTACAGGAGGTGGGGACTTCTGCGTGTGTGTGGATTGTGTGACCGTGAGTGAGTGGGGGGTCAAGCCTCTCTGCCGGTGAATGCCCTTATCAGTTGCTATACAGCAGAGCCTGTTTTTTTACAGACTGCCAGAGACCGTGCATACTGGGTGTGTGTGTTTGTGTTCCCCTACCTCTGTGTACAGGGAGGGGAAGAGGGGGTGGGATGTTCCCCCAGTCAGTGGGGCTGTAAAGCCCTTCTGAGTGGTTATTTCAGCCCATGCCACCTCCAGCCAGGAGATTCCCAAAACAAGTGGTTTTTTTTACTAGGAGGGGCTGGAGGCCCATTAGCAGCTTTCTCCCTTACAGAATGAGCAGGGCATGGTGCTGTTCTGAAAAAACCACGCTGCTAAGGCAGAGAGCTGCTATCTCGCTAGTGTGTACCAGCCAGAGCTGGTTATCTCTGGCCCCCGGCTATTCCTGTTATGCACAGAGAGAGCCTGAGAGAGGAGAGAAGCCCCAGACATAGATTTTAAAACATGTTTTATGAGGGGTGAAGCCTATCTCCTCCCCCCCCCCAGCAGAAAAAAAGAACTGTTTTGTGCCCTTTTCGTTATTTCTACAGTGCCTCGTAGCTAAGGCAGGCAGATGGCCCCAGGCAGGCATGCTACTCAGTGTGCTGTGTAGCCAACAGCCCCTCCCCCCAACCCCTCCAAACTCAAGTTCCTTGCAGGAACTTTTTGAGAAAAGCAGATTTTGCCCAAACTAACTTCTCCATATCCAAAAGCCCCGCTAGCTGTTATCTCTGCCCAGGCTTCCTGTTTTAAAAGCCACACGCGTTCTGAGAGAGACAGCTAAAGAGAGAGCCTGGCTTTTAGTCTCTCTTTTTAGTTTAAACCAACGTCACCCCTGCAGAGACGTCCAGCAAAAAGAAAGAAAGGCGGAGTTGGGTCTTTGGAAACGCCCTCCCTGCCCTACCACCTGATATCCAGTTAAAGAATCTGATAGGCTACTCCCAGGGGGGAGAAGGGGAGGAGGGAGTATGACACTTAGCCGAGGGGTTTTTACACAGAGACAGGGAAAGAGAGGAGGGAGGGGGAGAAGGGCGGGGGAGGGTTCTCTCTAGCTTACCCCTTATCTTTTAAAACAGAACACACCAGTTTTAAGCTTTTAACAGACGGGGTGTCTGAAGCACAAGGGTGTGGAATGAGCTGAGTTTTTAGGGGGGCAGCCCCGACTGCCAGATGTCATCTTTTTTTTCCTAAGTGCCTCTGTGCCAAAAAACAGCCATCTCATGGCGTGTTTTCTAGGGAAAGAGGGGGTATCGCCCAGAGGCTGCAGACCTAGATAACAGACACGCTACAAACAGGGAAGTATCTGACAACTCCAAGGCAGGGGTGGGGGTGGGAACAGGGGCTATGGAACTTCTCTAGCCAGCGTGCAAGGCTGTGTGTGTGTGTGTGTGTGTGTGTGTGTGTGTGTGGAGAAATAGCTTCTGAAGCCTTCTATCTTTTTCTAAGTGGTTGAACGAGACCCTAGATTAGAGCATAGCAGCAGCAGGGCGGGGGGAGGGGGCTGTATGGCTCCTGCTTGCTTAGAACATAAGGAAGGCCCTGCTGGATCAGACCCAGGCCCACCAAGTCCAGCAGTCTGTTCACACAGTGTGTCAGGCCTGCTTTCCACTGCTCTCAGCAGCCTGTCAGACTGAGAATGTTTTGGTTTCGGTTCCACCAGGTGCCTCTCAAGGCCGAGCCTGCTGTTGAATTCCTGTCCCAGCGCTATCTCCCGTGGGAACGGCTCCTCGTTAGGAGGGGGGTTGCCATGACTTGTTGTGACGAATGCTTTCCCATATAGGTTCTGTACCGTGATGCCAGTTCCCATTCGTGCCAAATTTACCTGTTAGCTCTGTATACCTGTAGGTTTTCCAATAAATCAACTCTCTTTTGGACTCCTCATCTGTGGATGTTGTTTGTGGGATTACCACGGGGACAAGTGCTCACATTGTGACCCAACAGAGGCCTCTAGGAAGCCCCACAAACAAAGACGAGTGCCGCAGCACCATCCTGCCTGTGTTCCACCACACCCTCAATAATAGACATGCTCCTCTGATCCTAGGGAGAATAGGTAGGAAGCATGACTAGTATCTATTCTAACTCAGAGCCGTGAATACCCCTCTCCACTCCCCTCTTCAACCTCTCCAAGCGGGCAGCCATCACCCCATCCTGGGGCAGGGATGTTGACGTAAAAGTAAACTTTCTTAAACTTTCCTTAAACTCTCTTGTGGAAAAAGAGAGGCCGGTAGGGTCATTCACCCCCACAAAACACTCACACGACCACCCCTGACGCCCAGCCCCGAGAGAGACCAAATGGGGCCTCCTGTTTTTTTTTGCCCCACATGTGTGGTTTTTTAAAAAAACAAAACACAATGACAGCTCGCGGGGAGAGCCTGCCAGAGTGGTGAGCTTGGGCACAGAGGTCAGGGGCTGCGAGCTTGGGCGCCCCGCCTATTTTCGTGGCATTCGGAGCTGGTTTTTAAAAACACAATGCCGACCCTAACAAGTAGGCTGTTGTAACCTGTGCCGTGGTTGTGTCAGCGGGACGGTAGCGAGTAACCTATCTCCATGTGCATCCGGCTGAGGGGGTGCCGGATCTGTGACCCCCAAGGGTCTGCGCGGTTGCACGGAGGAATTTGGGCGCTTTACTCTGCTCTGGTTAGACCTCACCTAGAGTATTATGTTCAGTTTTGGACACCACAATTTAGGAAAGATGTAGACAAGCTGGAACATGTCCAGAGGAGGGCAACAAAGATGGTGGGGGGTCTGGAGACCAAGTCCTATGAGGAAAGGTTGAAGGAGCTGGGTATGTTTAGCCTGAAGAGGAGAAGACTGAGAGGGGCTATGATAACCATCCTTTCCTTTCCTTTTATCCCTTAGAAGCTCCTTGATCAATTGATCTTGAGCAGCATATATCTAGTGTTGGAGGGATATAAGGACTGAAACAAATCTTGCCACTGACAATGTAGCCTTGGGGTCCCTATCACTTAGTAAAAAAGGCATTATGTCAGTCACAGAGGCATTGGATTTGTATATTAAAAGGGGGAAAATATAGTGCGATCGAAGTTCCTCGTAAAAGCGGCATTCCAAAAGGGCATGGGCTAATGAGTCAATAGAGCCAGAAGAGCAAGGGCAGATCCTGTCTGAGTATGGTATATTCAGAATTCTGCCCTGCATTACCATAGAAGGGTTAGCATTCAATCTAGCCAAGCAAAAAGCTCTACAGAGACGAGGAGTTGTTAGATAATATGTATAGGCAGGCAGACCACGTGGAGGGGGTATTCCGAAGAACTGGGATGAACAGACACGAGCACGAAAAGTAGTGCTGTTATAATCGAGCTCTTTAATGCACTTTTTAATTTTGGCAAAAGCTTCAGTTTTCCCAAGATCTGATAACATATCCTGCGAGAAGCCCAACAACGCCAGTTTCTCATCTAAGATTTTTTGCCATGAGGATTTAAAAGGGTCATGCTTCAGAGAAGCTAGGAACCCCTCAGTGCTAAAGCACAGTTTCTGCGTATTCTAAAATATCCAATACTATTCCAACATTTTGACTAATCAGTCTACCTGGAAGAAAGATTTCTTCCAGGTAGACTGATTAGTCAAAATGTTGGAATAGTATTGGATCTTTTAGAATACGCAGAATCTGTCACTACACCTATAGCAATGATATTTTTAGATGCAGAAAAAGTGTTTGATAATGTAAATTGGAAATTTATGAAAGAAATATTATACATGGGTATAGGAAAAAATTTCAGTCAGCTATTGGAAATATTTACACTCATCAAACGGCTAGATTGTTGTCGAAGGCTTTCATGGTCAGAGTTCATTGGTTCTTGTAGGTTATCCAGACTGTGTAACTGTGAAAGGTATTTTCTTTCCTGATGTTTCAAAATCTACCAATTATAAAAGGGGCCAAAACATTTAAATATTTAAAATTTGGAAAAAAAGATATTTTAATTTTTTAATGGGGCAAGGAAAGACACAGAATAGCATATAATAATTTAATTAAAGGAAACAGGAGGTTTGGGGTTACCAGATTTAAGAATGTATTATGAGGCATCTTGTTTTGTTTGGTTAAAGACCTGGATTTTGTTAGAGAATCCCAAAGTATTGGAATTAGAAGGTTTTAATCTACGTTTTGAATGGCATGCATACTTATGGTATGATAAGGAGAAGATAAATAAAGATTTTAATATCCATATTATTAGATTTGGTTTATTTCAAATTTGGAAAAAATATAAAAGGATTTTGGAAAATAAGGATGGATTAATCCAGTAGAAGCATTTATGAAGAGAGATACATTTAAATTTAGAGATGGATGTATATAGAGAAATTACCGAATGTAAGGAAGGAGAATGGGCTTTAAGAAGTAGAGAGGAACTTAATATTAAGGACTGGTTTTTGTATTATAAATTAAAATATATATTTAATAAAGATAAACAGGTTGGATTTAATAAAAATAAATCCAAATTGGAAAATATACTAATAAAGGGAATTAAAGGATTGATAGGAAGGATATATACATTATTAATTGAAGTAAATTTAGAACAAGAAAGAATTAAACCAGTAATGGTGAAATGGATGAAGGAGTTAGGATACAATATTGATTTGGAAACATGGCAAATTTTTTGGAAGAAAGAATTTAAATTTACAATAACCAATGAAATTAGAGAAAATTTATATAAAATGTTTTATAGATGGTATATAACTCCCGTGATGATATCCAAAATGAAAAAAAGGAGATATGGACTTATGCTAGAAATGTGGAAAGGAAAGAGGAACTTTTATGCATGCATGGTGGATATGTAAAAAAAATTAAAAGCTTTTGGAAAAAAGTTTTCAGAGAAACTAATAATTTGATTAATATGAGAGTAAAAAGAAAACCTGCATTTTGTTTATTGGGAATTCCACAAGAAAATATGGGTAGCAATGATAGGGTCATTTGTCAATATAGTTTTGCTGCTGCAAGAATTGTAATAGCTAAAGTTTGGAAGCAAGTGAATAAACCTTCAATTCGTGACTGGAGAGAGAAACTATGGATGTATATGAGGATGGCCAAATTAACAGAATTCCTACATGGAAAAGATATGGAAGAATTCAAAAAAACTTGGGCAAAGGCCCTCACATATTGGGATAAACTGGCAAAAATGGATTTTACTATTTTAGTTAGTAAGTTATTGAAACAAGTTTTATTACTTTTCTGTTTTACTGTTAATAATGTAATTTTTAAAACTTCTTCGACACTTCTTCGAAAGTCTGGTGATGGGTCACTTTTTAAGGTGGGTGGAGGGTCAAAAGGGTATTTTTGTTTTTTGAACTTTATAACTTTGTAGCTATGAATGTATTAATTAGAGCATATAATTGATACTCTTGTATTTTCTTTTTATTATTGTATTGTATTGTTTTATGTTATAAAATAATATATGTATATAAATATAAATAAATGTGTGTGTGTGTGTGTGTGTGTGTGTGTGTGTGTGTGTGTGTGTGTGTATATATATATATATATACACACACATATATATATAAAAGACTAAGGGAAAGGGGAATACAGCCACCTTACCCAACGCCCAGGTGGAGTGGACCCCCCAGTGTCAAGCCGCCTTCGATAATCTTAAGCAGCTTTTTACATCCGAACCTGTTTTGCAGCACCCGGACTGCAATCAACCATTCGTAGTGCATGTAGATGCTTCCGACGTAGCGATGGGGGGTGCACTCCTGCAGCGTGGGGAGGATGGGCACCTGCATCCGTGCGCTTATTTTTCTAAAAAGTTCATTCAATCCAAACTCAATTGGGCCGTTTGGGAAAAGGAAGCCGCTGCGGTGAAGCATGCCCTGACAGTGTGGAGGCAGTTTTTAGAGGGTTCCAAGGGGCCCTTTGAAGTGTGGTCCAATCACAAAAACCTAGAGGCCCTAACGAGGGCTCGCAAGCTGTCCGCGAAGCACGTGCGCTGGGTGGACTTCTTTGCCCAGTTTTGATTCGTCCTAAAATATGTACCAGGGAAGCAAAGCCTTCTGGCTGACGCTTGATCCAGACTTCCCCAATATCCCACCAAGGTTGATCGGCCCACAGAGTCGCTCTTCACCCCTGCCCAACGAGGTCTGTTGCCTACTTTGACCGTACAAACCCGTTCTCAGACCCGATCCCCACCGCCGCCGCTTTCGATGGGGGGGGGAAGCCCCACGCCCAGCTGAGCTGACAGCACCACCAGCCTCGCTTCCTCCTCCCCCTGAGCGATTGACAACCACGGTTCCCAAGGTGTGGGGACCCGAGCGCCCCGTTCAGTCGCTCCCTGCACCCGTATCGGCTTCGTCCCCAGTCAAGCTGCCCGCCGCCTCCTCTCCGGAGGGGGTGGAAGGACTGTCTGATTCCTTTAAGGAGACTCTCCTTCGCAGTTATCAAGCGGAACTGTCCTCGCAAACCCTCCCAGCTACTTTACTTAAACACGGGGAGTTTGGGTACAAAGATTCTAAATTGTATGTTCCGGCAGCATTGCGGGGGGAGGTTTTGGGTTTGGTTCATGGCGCCAAGACCGCCGGACATTTCGGATTCCTCAAAACATTGCATTTGCTAGGGAGACAGTTTTGGCGGGCGGGCATATGATCAGATGTGGACTCCTTCATCCGCAGCTGCCCCATATGTGCAGCGGCCAAACGATCACAGGGCAAACCGCCCGGACTTTTACAACCATTAGAGACTCCCTCAAAACCGTGGGAAGTGATTGCAATGGACTTCATGACGGACCTACCCCCTAGTGGGGGAAAGACAGTTCTTTGGGTGATTACTGTTTTCGAAACAGGTGCATCTTGTACCCTGCACAGGTATCCCTTCCGCCCTGAAATTGGCCCGCCTCTTTGTGTCACATGTCTTCTGTCTACATTCCTTTCCGCGCAAGATAGTGACAGACAGGGGGTCAACTTTCGTGGCCAAATTCTGGAAGGCTTTTCTCAAACTGGTCGGAATAGAACAAGGACTGTCTAGTGCCTTCCATCCCCAAACGGACGGTCAGACTGAAAGGGTAAATGTTGTGTTGGAATGCTATTTACACTGTTACGTTAATTACCATCAAGATGATTGGGTAGACCTGTTGGCTTTTGCTGAATATGCTTATAATAATGCGGTTCACCAATCCACAGGATTCAGCCCTTTCCAGGTTGTCCATGGTAAAGAGTTTGGCCCCGCTGGTCATATTGATGTTTCTGAGGAGGAGGGGGGAGCGGATGTGGCCGGATGGGTACGTTCTATTCAAACAACCTGGCCATGGCTGGTTAAAAATCTAGAGAGGGACAAACGGCATTACAAGGTTCAGGCTGACAAACATCGCTCCCCCAGTATGGAATGCAAAGTGGGGGATCTTGTCTATTTGTCCACCAAGAACCTACAATCCACCTACCCATGTGATAAACTCAGTGCCAAGTATGTAGGTCCGTTCCCCATTTCCCGGATTATTAATCCAGTGGCTGTGGAACTCTCCTTGCCCAAGTCCCTACGCAGAATCCATCCTGTGTTCCATGTCAGTCTTTTAAAACCGTTTGTTCCTTCCCAAAAATGGCATCCTGAACCACAACCCGAAGTGCCTGAAATGGTGGGGGGGGGAGGAGCATTTTGAACTGGCTAAAATACTGGATTCTCGCATTCGCTGGAAGCATTTTAGTCCCGCCCAGGAAAAATGGGTGCGCGCCAGTGATGTCTCTGCCCCCCGCTTAGTACAAGAATTTCATGCAGCCTACCCTCACAAACCCATGGTGGGAGGGTGAGGGGGGGTCTTTAGGGGGCAGAATGTCAGGAGCAAGCCATGAGGATGGTATGTGGTAGTGCGGTTGTGCTGCTCCCAGGTGCTGTTGTGCTGTTCTGTCCAAGGCCAGTCTGTGCCCCGTGTTTAGTCTTCATAGATTCCCATAATGTGGGAATCGCCAAGTGCTCCTTCCTGCCTCTGGGAGGGGGGTTGCCTAGGATACCAGTTATCTTCTTTTGCTTTTCCATATATGCTATGCACCTTGCCTTTGCCCCTTACTAGTGTCCTTTTGAATATGGCTTCTGAAACCTGTCGATTCTAACCAATAAAACTGCTTTCGTGGATTTGCCGTCTGCTGAAATCTGTTTATGGGTTCGCCACAGGGCTAGAGTTTACACCAACCAGGAGTTGGCAACCCTACTACCCAGCATGTTTTGCTTTGCTCTTCAAGAAGAAAGGTGGGCTGGGTGTGTAACAAGAGATTCCCTCCCACATCCAATTAGAGGGCCTGCACTAAACACTTTTAAAGGCTTTGTCTGTGCAAAACTATTTAGCAGTGGAGTTCTCCAGGATTTATCTATTTAAAGGGTGATTAACAACCTTTGATAATAAAAAGTGGGGGGAGTTCAGTTCTTTGAACTTTTAACAGCAAACCAGACAGAACACCTGTAGAAACGTTTATCTTTAATTGAGAAAAGAGAGTGCTCTCTTTATTAAACAAGACAGAAAAAAATACAGGCATGAAAAAGTTGTGTGTGTGTTAAGTGCCATCAAGTCGCTTCCGACTCACAGCGACCCTATGAATGAAAGTCCTCCAAAATGTCCTATCTTTGACAGCCTTGCTCAGATCTTGCAAATTGAAGGCTGTGGCTTCCTTTATTGAGTCCATCCATCTCTTGTTGGGTCTTCCACTTTTCCTGCTGCCCTCAACTTTTCCTATCATGAATGTCTTTTCCAGTGACTCTTGTCATCTCATGACGTGACCAAAATACAACAACCTCAGTTTAGTCATTTTAGCTTCTAGGGTCAGTTCAGGCTTGATTTGATCTATAACCCACTGATTTGTTTTTTTGGCAGTCCACGGAATCCGTAACACTCTCCTCCAACACCACATTTCAAAGGAATCTATTTTCTTCCTATCAGCTTTCTTCATTGTCCAGCTTTCACACCCATACATAGTAATAGGGAATCTGATGGCATGAATTATTCTAGTCTTGGTGGCCAGAGTCACATCCTTACACTTTAAAATCTTTTCTAGCTCCTTCATGGCTGCCCTTCCCAGTCTCAATCTCCTTCTAATTGCTTGGCTGCAGTCTCCCTTTTGGTTGATGGTGGAGCCAAGGAATAGAAAGTCTTGAACAATTTCAATTTCCTCATTGTCAACCTTAAAGTTGTGTAATTCTCCTGTAGTCATTACTTTTGTTTTCTTGATGTTCAGCTGCAGTCCTGCTTTGGCACTTTCTCTTTTAACTTTCAGCAGTAGTTGTGTCAAATCTTCACTATTTTCTGCCAATAATGTAGTGTCATCAGCATATCTCAAATTATTAATGTTCCTCCCTCCAATTTTCACTCCACCTTCATCTAAATCTAATCCAACTTTCCTAATTATATGTTCTGCATATAGATTGAAGAGATAGGGAGATAAAATACATCCTTGTCTGATACCTTTGCCAATTGGAAACCATTCCGTTTCTCCATATTCTGTTCTAACTGTGGCCTCTTGTCCAGAGTACAGGTTGCGCATCAAAACGATCAGATGTAGTGGCACACCCATTTCCTTTAAAACCATCCATCGCTTTTCATGATCCACACAGTCAAAAGCTTTGCTGTAATCTATGAAACACAAGCTGATTTTCTTCTGAAATTCTCTCATACGCTCCAGTAACCAGCGTATATTTGCAATATGATCTCTAGTGCCTCTTCCTTTTCTGAAACCAGCTTGAACATCAGGCATTTCTCATTCCATATATGGTAACAGCCTTTGCTGTAAGATTTTGAGCATCACTTTACTTGCATGAGAAATTAATGCAATGGTCCGATAGTTGTTGCACTCTTTGATGTCTCCTTTCTTGGGAATTGGAATGTAAATGGATCGTTTCCAGTCTGTGGGCCATTGTTTTGTTTTCCATATCTGTTGGCAAATTCTTGTCAAGATTTTGATGGACTCCATTTCTGTGGCTTGGAATAGCTCTATTGATATCCCATCTGCTCCTGGTGATTTGTTTCTCCCGATTGCTCTCAATGCAGCTTTCACTTCACTTTCTAAAACTGTAGGTTCTTCTTCAAAAGATTCTTCTTGGAAAGAATCTTTTATCCTTTCATCTCTTCTGTATAGTTCTTCAGTGTATTGTTCCCACCTTTTCTTTATTTTGTCCTGTTCAGTTAATGTATTTCCATGCTGATCTTTCAGCATGCCTAACCATGCTTTAAATTTCCCTTTGATTTCTTTGATCTTGTGGAACAGATCTCTTGTTCTTCCTTTTTTGTTGTTCTCTTCTATTTCTTTACACTGGTTATTATAATAGGTCTCTTTGTCTCTACGTGCTAGTCGCTGGAACGTTGCATTTAGACTTTTGATTCTATTTCTGTCACCTTCTACTTTTGCTTCTCGTCTATCTCTGGCGATTTTAAGAGTTTCCTCAGACATCCATCGAGGTTTTTCTTTTCTTTTGGCTACAGGAATAGTCTTTGCACATTCTTCCTTGATAATATCTCTAGTTTCCACCCATAGTTCTTCAGGTTTACATTCACTTGAATTTAGTAATCAAATCTGTTCCTTACATGGTCTTTAAACTCTTCCGGAATATTGCTTAGATTGTATTTTGGTGCTATGAATGTTTTGGTATTTTTCTTAAGCTTTATCTGGATTTTTGATATTAACAATTCATGATCTGTACCGCAGTCGGCTCCTGGTCTTGTTTTGGCTGAGAGAATAGAGCTTCTCCATCTTCTGCTTCCAATTATATAATCTATTTGATTTCTATACTGGCCGTCTGGTGATGTCCATGTATACAATCGTCTGTTTGGTTGCCTGAAACATGTGTTTGCAATGAACAGATTGTTGTCTCCACAGAATTCTATGAGGCGTTCTCCTGCTTCATTCCGTGCTCTTACCCCAACTCTGCCAACAACATTTGATTCTGCTTTGTTTCCTACTTTTGCGTTCCAATCACCTATGATTATCAGCATATCTTGTTTAGGTGTGTGATCAATTTCTTCCTGAACACTGGCATAAAAACTTTCAATTTCTTCCTCATCAGCATTTGTAGTTGGGGCATAAACTTGAAGGATGCTTATGTTGATAGGCTTTCCCTGAAGTCTGATTGATATTATTCGGTCAGACTTTGCATTATAGCTCCTGACTGCCTTTGCTACATCTTGCCTCACTATTAAAGCAACTCAATTTCTTCTCTTTTTGTCATTCCCTGAATAAAACACTTTGTAATTTTCTGATTGAAAATGTCCTAATCCAGTCCACTTTAATTCACTTACTCCCAGGACTGAAATGTCCATGTGTTCCATTTCTTGTTTAACAATTTCAAGCTTACCCTGATTCATGCTTCTCACATTCCATGTTCCTATTATATGCGTCGAACAGCTTCGGACTTTCCTTTTGCATCTATTCATGTCAACCACTGAATGTCCTTTCGGCTTTAGTCCAATCGCATCATTAAGAACAGCGCTCCTCGTACTTGTCCTCTGCTCTACCCCAGTAGCAGATTGAGTGCCATCCGACCTGGGGGTCCCATCTTCCAGCACTATATCTTTTTTCATTTTGGATTGTCTCATCATAGGGTTTTCAAGGTAAAGGTTGGTCAGAAGTGGTTTATCAGTGCCTTCTTCTGTGCAGAACTAACCACAGTTAGCCGTAGTGGCACTGCCGTTGTCTACGAAAGATCTTCCGCCAGTGTCACCTTCCACTACTGCTGCTGCCCAGTAGCTAACCTTCAGGGATTCCTCTACCCCCATCCCCATTGGAACTGCCTATTCTCTTCTGCGGATGTGGCCATTGATCCCTTAAGGGGGTGGATGCATCTTCGTCTGGTGTCTCAGCTGTGACCATTCCGTCTTGAGTGACTCTGCTAGGAGTTTAGTCTCTTGATAGAGTCTAGACCACTTATGGTATTGCTCTCAGCTTCCCTGACACTCACTAACCCCCTCACCACATTAAGGTGTGCATCCAGAAGGGATGCACACCCTTATAGGGTTAAAAACCCTATAATTACTGTGAAGATGGATGCTAAAATAAGCAATGATCCTAACATCGTTTAATCCTATTATAACAAATAATAGTTTAAAAAGCAAATCAGCTTTTTGTCTCACTGCTTTTGTGTGTGTGTGTGTGTGTGTGTTGTCAAGTTGCCTTCAAGTCACAGTTGACTTATGGCAACCCCTTATGGGGATTTCAAGGCAAGAGAAGTTCAGAGGTGGCTTGTCGTTGCCTTCCTCTGCATAGCAACCCTCGTATTCCTCGGTGGTCTCCCCGTCCGATTATCAACCAGGACTGCCCCTACTTAGCTTCCAAGGTCTGACAAGATTGGGCTAGCCTGGGCTATCCAGATCTGGGCCTCTCTGATTTTAGGGATTATCAAAAAGCCCAAGTTACCCACCAAGAATTTTCACCCAAGCCTTTTATGCACTGGGTGTTTCCATTGCCATCAAGTCTGGACTACTTTGGGGCTTTGTTTTCATTATGCATGACTTTACTGACCTTTAGAAGTTGCCTTGCTCTCCCCTTATGTTTTTCCTGTGTCTTGTGGGTGCTGTTTTACCCCAAGTTTAATATCTGACTCGATCCCAAATCAAAAGCTGTTCCTGTGCATACTTGTCAATTTGGGCTCATTCTTGCTTTTCCTTCCCACTTGTCTTTCCCTCCCATCCAACCCCTCCCCTTGAATCTGGGAATACTATAAGGCTGCTTTTTGGTCAGTTTCACAGCAAGTGTGGTCAGTTTCAGACCTCAGCCTGAACTAACAAGTTTTTTTTGTTTGCGACTAGCTAGAATGTTGAAATAATCACAAATGACCTATGCTGCTGTTTATCTGGTCAGTTTCACAGTGAGTGTGGTCAGTTCCAGCCCTCTGCCTGATCGAACAGGTTTTTTGTGTTTGCAACTAGTGAGCGTGCTCGTGAGAAGTTCTGTGTGAGAGTCTCAACCTAGCTGTGCTAACTTCGCAAAATCACTTGCTCAGACTTGGATGCAGAAACAAAGGATTTATTGAAGACTTCAGATAGTACAAGACAGACACGGGTTTGAAGTTGCAAGTGAGCTAGCTTATCGGGGTTACAGTATATATCTACTACAAGGCTCTTTTGTCGTGGGAAGTTACAAGATAGATTGGTGCAATACAAAACATCAAACAGGTCCCAGAGAGACTGTTAGGACTATCAGATCCCCAAGGCCATATTCGGCCCGAGGGAGTGCATGCAGGAAGCGCAGCAGGGGAGGGCAAGAGCGGCACCTGGGAAGGCAAGGGAGGTGTGAACTGCTTTTACGAGTTCAAAGGAACAGAGATAGAGGAAGCAAAAAAAGGGGAAGGGGAGTCAGAGACACACGGCCCTCACATTCTGCCCCCCTTAAGGCCCCCCTCCCACAAGGTCGGGAGGGCGAGGTTTATCGGGGTAGGCGCAGTGGAATTCGTGAATGAGACGGGGGGCCGCCATGTGGGGGGCTGCCACCCATTCATCATGTGCAGGTCCCAGATGTTTCCATCGGACAAAGTAAAACAGTTTACCCTTTTTCCACTTAGAATCCAAAACCTTGGATACTTCCAGGTGCGTGTCCCCACCTACTACTGTCGGAACCTCTGGTCGGGGGGGGAGTGGAATTGGGGAGCGGGTACGTAAGGCTTGAGCAGACTGATATGGAAAACGGGGTGAACGCCCCTAAGGGTTTTTGGCAGTTCCAATTCCACAGTAACATCATTGATTACATGGGAAATGGGGAAAGGACCTACAAAACGATCGTTTAACTTTTTGCAGGGCCGAAGCGAGCGTAGGTTCTTGGTGGAGAGATAAACTTGCTCCCCCACCTTGAGCTCCCAACCCGGGGACCGATGTTTGTCGGCCTGTTCCTTGTATTTGCGCTTGGCCCGCTCTAGGTTTTTTTGCAACCAGGGCCAAGTGGATCGAACCACCTGTACCCACTCCTGGACCTCCGGGACCGCCTCGAGTTCAGGAGTGACGGGGGTGGAGCCGAAAGGGCCAAATTCCGTACCGTACACCACCTGGAAAGGACTAAATCCAGTGGAGGAGTGGGGGGCGTTGTTATAGGCATATTCAGCAAATGGCAGTAGGTCCACCCAATCGTCCTGGTGGTAATTGACATAACATCGGAGGTAACACTCGACCACAGCATTTACACGCTCAGTTTGACCATCGGTTTGGGGGTGGTAAGCTGAGGAGAGTCCCTGCTCCTCCACTCCCATCAATTTCAGGAAAGCACGCCAGAATTTGGCAACGAACTGGACCCCCCTGTCGGAGAGGACCTTCTTGGGAATCGAGTGAAGTCTCAGGACATGAGTAACAAATAGTTTGGCTAGCCCCTGGGCCGAGGGGAGTCCGGCACAGGGGACGAAGTGGACCTGTTTGGAGAAAAGGTCCGTGATTACCCATAGGACCGTCTTACCCCGGCTAGGGGGTAGATCGGTGATAAAGTCCATGGCGATTACTTCCCACGGCCGGGAGGGCGTTTCTAAGGGCTTTAGAAGCCCCGGGGGTTTTCCCATCCTCTTCTTAGCAGTGGCGCAGATGGGGCAACTGCGCACGTATAGTTCAACATCGGCTCTCATGCCTGGCCACCAAAATTGCCGCCTTACCAGGTGTAGGGTTTTCACGAAACCAAAATGACCTGCGAGTTTGGCCCCATGGACGAGCCCCAAGACCTCCTTGCGGAGAGGTGTAGGGACGTAAAGCTTCCCACCCTGTACCCAGTAGGAATCCCGCTGTTCCATGCCGGTGGGGAGAAGCTGTTGCTCCGCCTCCTGCAGAGACGCGTCTCGGAGCCTTTGTTGGAAGGCTTCCGGGACTCCTTTGAGCATGGGACTACCCGGGTGGCGGGCTTGGGACCGGGTGGTGACGGCTAAACCTGGGACTTCCCCCCGTTGCTCGGGTGTGAACAGGGAGTCCACGGGACGGTCAAAGTCGTTGCGGTATTGGGGAAGTCGGGACAGGGCATCGGCCAGGGCATTTTCTTTCCCGGGGACGTGCTTGAGGGTGAAACGGAACTTGGCGAAGAATTGAGCCCACCTAATCTGTTTGGCGTTGAGCTTTCTAGCCCCCTTGAGAGCCTCCAAATTCTTGTGATCAGTACACACTTCAAACGGAAATTCTGCCCCTTCTAGAAAATGCCTCCAGATGGTGAGGGCATGCTTTACCGCCGCCGCCTCCTTCTCCCAAATAGCCCAGTTGATTTCAGACTGAGAAAACTTCTTGGAGAAGTAGGCGCTCCTGCCATTGCCTCCGTTCCTCGTCCATCAGGACTTCCCTACGCGCGGGGTCGTCCTCGAGTCCCGTACCGGACAACCCCAAGCGGCGGTGCTTCGCCTCGGTCCGGGAAAGCGACCAGCCCTTAGGCGAGTCCAGCCAGGAGTTAAAGGTGTTCTTGGGCTTCGTACCCGGTCCCGGGTGGGGGGCACCGGGTACCTTCCGCCTGGCACCCTCCTCCTTAGGGTCCGGTTTCTCCGGAACCTCGGATTTATCCGGTGAACCTGGGGGAGAAGAGGTATCCTCCTCGCCTGGCATTACTGTCCCTTAAGGTACAGATGCAGAACGAAAAGGCAGAGACTTGCAACTTAATGTGAGAGTCTCAACCTAGCTGTGCTAACTTCGCAAAATCACTTGCTCAGACTTGGATGCAGAAACAAAGGATTTATTGAAGACTTCAGATAGTACAAGACAGACACGGGTTTGAAGTTGCAAGTGAGCTAGCTTATCGGGGTTACAGTATATATCTACTACAAGGCTCTTTTGTCGTGGGAAGTTACAAGATAGATTGGTGCAATACAAAACATCAAACAGGTCCCAGAGAGACTGTTAGGACTATCAGATCCCCAAGGCCATATTCGGCCCGAGGGAGTGCATGCAGGAAGCGCAGCAGGGGAGGGCAAGAGCGGCACCTGGGAAGGCAAGGGAGGTGTGAACTGCTTTTACAAGTTCAAAGGAACAGAGATAGAGGAAGCAAAAAAAGGGGAAGGGGAGTCAGAGACACACGGCCCTCACATTCTGAAGCGCCACATTTCCCCTGGTGATGCATAAATTTAACTAAGTACTCTGGGAATTTCTTTTGTGGGAAAAGCCCCTATGAGTTCATATACTGTGCATCAAGAGAGCAGCATTTCCAGCAGAAACTGTGTGTGTGTGTGTGTTAAGTGCCGTCAAGTCACCTCCGACTCATGGAGACCCTATGAATCAACGTCCTAGCCTCAACAGCCCCACTCAGATCTTGCAAATTTATTTATTTATTCAATTTATAACCCGCCCTCCCCAGCCAAGACCAGGCTCAGGGTGGGGAACATCACACTTATAATATTAACAGTAAAAGTAATAATTCTAAAATCAAACAATAAAACCCAATTAAAAACCATTAAGAACTCCAGATGGCGCTTAATTTGGCCCATAGTGCCTGGAATAGGTAGTAGGTTGCCCCCCCCAATGAGAGTAACATAGAACAAGGGGGGGATAGGGAGGCCAGCAGAGGATGATACCCACAGCTGTCCTGAACTGTAGGTCTGGTGGAAAAGCTCTGTCTTGTGGGCCCTGCGGTACTCTTTAAGGTCCTACAGGGCCCTGATGTCACCAGACAGAGCATTCCACCAGGCCGGAGCCAGAACTGAAAAGGCCCTGGCTCTCGTTGAGGACAGCCACACATTCTTAGGGCCAGGGACCACCAGTAGGTTGTTATCTGATGATCGGAAAGATCTTTGGGGGTATACCAGGAGAGGCGGTCCCGCAGATACAAGGGTCCCAGGCTGTGTAAGGCTTCAAAGGTCAAAACCAGAACCTAGATATTGGAAAAATTAAATTTTGGAGACCGTTTCTTGAGAGGTATATCGGCCATATATACATCCCAACAGGCAAAAATTCTGGTGAATGAATCGATGTCCGACAACTGCGCAATCAAGAAAGGAACCAGACAAGGATGTCCTCTGTCTCCATTATTATTTTTGTTGGTGTTGGAATCACTATGCTGTAAGCTAAGGAGTATGGAGGACATTCGCGGATTAAAAATTAAAAAACATGAATTCAAATTGAGAGCATTCGCGGATGATCTTCTGTTAATCTTGGAGAATCCAACACAATCAATGAAGATACTGTTGGAAACTTTGGACGATTTTGGAAATGTATCGGGATTTAAAGTTAACCAAGAAAAAACAAAGACAATATTTAAGAATTTATCAGAAACAGAACAACAGGAATTTATATCATACACAGGTTGGGAGAAGGCTAATAAGATCAAATATTTGGGAATCTGGATCTCTGCAAAGAATAAAGACTTGATAACCAATAACTATCTTAAACTATGGGACAAAATAAAAACTGATATGATCATTTGGTCAAATAAAAAATTGTCACTTTTGGGACGTATATCAACAATCCAAATGAACATTTTACCAAGGATGCTTTTCTTATTCCAAAATTTGCCTATAATATCACATGTTAAATACTTTGATACCTGGAGGAAAGACGTATTAAATTTCATCTGGCAAGGGAAAAAACCGAGGATTGCTTATAAACATCTGGTGGACTCTAAAGTTAGAGGAGGTTTAGCACTACCTAACTTTCAACTTTATGCTGAAGCGGCCGCTTTAGTATGGCTAAAGGACTGGATGAACTTATCCAATTCGCGTTTGTTAGATCTTGAAGGTTTTAACAATATAAGTGGATGGCATGGCTATTTATGGTATGGTAAAATTAAGATACAAGCATCATTTCGTAACCATATAATCAGGTCCTCCTTATTTCATATATGGATGAGATATAAACATATTCTTGAACCAGTAACACCGATGTGGATAACACCTCAACAAATGTTGATATTACGCCCACTTAGATTGGACAAATTTATCACCTACTAAGAGTTAATTAACTGGGAAGGAAAGAAAAGCTCACTAAAAGACTTTCAGTTACTTAAAGACGATTTACAATGGCTTCAATATCATCAAATTAAATCAGTATTTACACAAGATATGAAGAATGGATTCTCTAAAGAAAAATCATCTTTTCACAGGATGCTATTAGATAATAATACTCAACTGATTTCTAAAATGTATAATCTTCTTTTAACAATTTATTGTGAGCAGGAAATAATCAAACCAACAATGATTAATTGGGCTCAAACTGTGGGACATGATATTGCCCTAAACAAATGGGAAAGACTATGGGCGAAAGACCTGAAAGGAATAAATGCGCAGTCAATTCGAGAAAATATCTATAAAATGATGTATAGATGGCATTTAACGCCTAAGAAGATTGTAGATCTTTGCAAAGTGACATCCCCTAAATGTTGGAAATGTAATAAAGAAGTTGGTTCTTTTTATCATATGTGGTGGACTTGTGACAAAGCTAAGGATTTTTGGGATATGATTTATAACGAATTAAGACTAATAGTACAAAAAAACATACCCAAAACACCAGAAATGATGCTATTAAGTATGATACCTGATGATTTGTTAAAACACAGGACTTTTTTGATTTACGCGACTACAGCTGCAAGACTGCTTTATGCAGCAAAATGGAAAGGGGCAGACACTCCTGGGAAAAAAGACTGGACTATGAAAATGTTTGAACTGGTGGAAATGGCAAAACTTATAGCTATTTTAAATCAAAAAGACAATGTTCAATTTATGGGGGAATGGGAGGCGTGGATGAAATATTGTGAATATGAACTAGGACTGGGGAAAATGGAAGAATACCTTTTAATCTGATCTAGATGACATTGTTAACATAAAGAAACGTAATCAATTATATTGATAGTATAATGTGATTGAAACCTAATTGAGATATAAGAATAATTAAGATCAGACCATATCATGATGGGATAGAATACTTTATTAAGAGGCAGACGGAGGTGATGGGGAAGTCAATAAATTTTCCTTTATTTTTTAATTTTATTTAGCACTTAAACAATTATAACAACATTACCTATGATTTAGTTTTTAATACTACGTATATTGTTGTTTGTTAACATGGAAAATTTATATTATAAAAACTAATTAAAAAAAATTTCCCCAAAAAGGTCAAAACCAGCACCTTGAACCTGATCCGGTACTCCAGCTGGAGCCAGTGCAGTTGACGGAGGGGATAATTGAGGGCATAAAAGGCCCTAGTCTTCTAATGAGACTTCCATCCAGAGAAATCTGATTTGCTTATCACAGGAATGCATATTGATAGAAAAGTATCAATCTTATCTTTCTCTAAATTTGTTCTATCATAATAATGTGATTATTATCTGGATAACTGATTGGTGCATAACTAAATATGAGATAATCAACATAAGTGCAAACAATCCAATCAGAATGTGCAGAAGAGTTACATCTGATATAACACAAGAAGGCCAATCTCAATTCTTAACCTTTAGTAAAAAACAATTAATGTAACATTTCTGTAACTGTTTCAATTAGTTGTCCAAGATGAAAGTAACTTGAAGCAAACAAAATTCACTGACAACTGAGAAGTGCTTGAACTCTTTGTTAGTTTGCAAACTGAGCAAGAAAAGGTTAGTGATATTGGGCAGTGCAATCCTCAAAGGGGGGAAGCCTCTTAGGAGGTGGCTTGACCCCCACACTGGGAAAACTAGCAGTTATGCAAGCACGAGGGGCATTTATGTTGGCGCAGGGATGTGGCACAGCTGCACCACAGCTGAGAGCTGGTGTAGCTGTGCAGTTTTTGTGTGCTGGTTCATCCCTGGGGGCGGGGCTGACATTAGTTGACTCCCTGTGACCTTTCAGCATGGGAACACCCCCTTTTGCCGGCATAAAGTTGTGCCGGGAAAAATGGCGAGACAGTCCTTAGGCGGCATGCAGAGGTTAAAAGCCTTTGTCTGGGGAGGGTGAGGTAGAAATGTAATGTGATTAAATAAATAAATAAATAAATAAATAAATAGTGCCTCCCCTTTGGAGCAGCCTCACTCTCATGGCCACAGTCACCTTATGATGAACCATGTCATGTTCCCAAACTCTGGTCAACCCTGCTCCAGAGCAACCAATGGCAGCCCCCCTTCACCTTGAAACTCCCCTGGCAGGACACACCACACCTCAGACAGTAGGGGTGCAGCATGGGATGCTGTCTTATAGCTACCTGATGTGCAGACTTAGAGTGAGTGGTTTGGCACGCATGGTGGTGGGAAAAGCACAAGAAGAGCACTTAGCACATTGGGGATTGCACTTTGTACAAACACTCATCCGGGAGAGCAAAGTCCACTCGCTCTGTGGCTGAGCTCTCCCACTTTAGCAACTGCTCAGGTACAAAAGGTACAGTGCCAGGACCCGACGGGCCAGATGTGATCTGACAGGTAAACTGGGCACTGCACCCCCAAACCCCCTTCCCACCCCTCTCTTTCCCCCATGTGGGGTTGGGTATCCTAGCAGATCAGGCGCCTCTTGTGCTGTTGGCTCTCAGACATTGCCCTTCCCCCTCCCTCTCTGGCAAAGGGGTGTGATGTGCTGGGGAGTGGGCAAAGGGAAGGGCAGATAGCAAGGACCTGCAAACGCACCACATCCGCTTCAACGGCCTCCTCCAATGGCCAGGGAGCGAGGGGCTGGGGACGTAAAGCTCAGCTCCACCCTTCACAGCCTGACCTATCAGGGATGCTCTAGGCTGATGCTGCATTAAGCAGAGGGGTGGACTAGATGGCCGGTGTGGCCCCTTCGAGCTCCATGAGTCTATGATTCTATGTTACAAAAGAGAACTTTTATCCATTAACTCTCCCCCCTCCCCCGGAGAAGATGCCAAGGAGGACCCATCTATTAAAGGCAGCGTTGGCTGGAGCACCAGGCAGCTGGCAGAGACCCCAACATTGTGATCCCAAAGCCAGGGGGGCCAGGGCCAGCAGCACCAATGCCACTGACCCCACCGCCAAGGGCTTGCATCTGGACCGGTTGAACATCCCAGAGGGGTTGTTATACGCCCACCAGGAAGTCTCGGGCACCCTGCTGCAGCCATCCATGCTGTTTTTCTATTCACCGACTGTTGCAGGAGGCTGTTCAAGTGGTCCAGATGTGCAGAGGACCTCTAACTGTTTGCTCCACCCAGAGGTTTCCAAGCCAAACAAGACCCCCATAGGCATGGATCTAGACCGTTCAGACGGCTGTACCATTTGCTCCACAACCTGACTGCCCAGCTGCTCCGGGAGAGTCAGGCATGCTCACTCCCGGCAGAACCAGAGGTGGATACAGAGCCTGGACTCTCCCATGCCTCTGCCCCCCCACCCCCATAAAGCTTTCTTGACTTTGAGTACCGTGTGTTCGCCTCTCTGTAAGGGTGGAAGGATTGGTGGATGGGTTGGGGAGGGAATATATGGAGGCTGCTGCGAAAAGCACAGGCTGAAAGCTTGCCACCAAATGAGGGCAGCTGTCCCCTCCTATTGATGGCTTCAAGACAGCATGGACACACCTCTGGATCTGAAGCCTGCACCCAGGGCTGTAACTGGGAGGGGGGCGAGGAGGGCAGCCCCCCCCCTGTGGAAAGCAGAGAGAGTAGCAGAACTGCTTCTCCTGTAGGCACCTCTGTGCCAGGTATGAGAGGCAGTTCTGCCGCCCTCTCTGCATGCCACGGGGGCACCGGCTGCCCTCCTTGCCTCCCCCAGTTACGGCCCTGCCTGCACCTCCAGTAATGAGGGACAGCACCCAAATGTCCTTCAGGTGCCCAAAGCTCCAGCATGGTGGAGTGATGCTTTGGGGAAGGCCAGGCACCTGTAGAAGGGAAGGGGCCACAGTGCTGAAGGAGAGGAAGGCATCAATCAAGGGTGGGCGGACACCCACAATAGAAGGGGTGTGTGGAGGGAGAGGGCACACTCCATGTGCACCGAATAGAGTGGGGCGGGGAGAAAGTGAGGGCCGAATGAGCCGTCTAGAATACAACACCGCAGTCACGAGATGAGATTGCAAACGCCATCAGTTTGCGTTGGGAAAATAGTCTGGTCAATTTCAAGGGGTCTAGCTGTACGGAGGCCTGTGGGGGCCACGCAGCTGCCTGGTACCTCGCCCTCATTTGGCTGTGTTGATGAATGCCCACAGTGAACTTCAGGTGCTGGTTTCAGCCTCTGGAGGGGGCAGTTTGCAGCGGGAGTAGAGCCGTGGGGAAATGTGCCGTCGACTGGGCACAGTGGCCATAGTCCCCTGTGCGGGTGGGAGTCCTCAGGTCCAAATCGATGGAAGGCAAGGGGGGAGGAAGGGAACCCAAATGCCAGTGGTCCATTGGCAGGGGCAGGAGCCTGGGGCAGTAATGGGATTCCTTTGCCAGGGTCAGTAGTGGATAGAAGGGCTATCAGCATTGGTGACAGCGGCTGCCGGGCACCTGGAGGGGTCGCTAATTGTCACAAGCAGCATGGCAGAGGGACAGATGTACATCGAGATGGGGGTGACCAGCTGCACTGAGCGGTTGCTGGTGAGTGACGGCCACAATCAGATGCACATGCTGGGGACCATGTCCACCCCCCCCAATTCCTTCCCCTCACCCTTTGAACATTGCTCGCACTTTGCACCGTGTGTCGTCTGGGGGGTGGTGATTGCGCAAGGGATGCTGCTGGACAGGTGACCACTGTCCTGTGCCCTGGCATGGGGCTTCTCCTCGGTCCCTTTCAACAGGCGAGTGATTGGCTGGTGGAAAGGGGGGTGGCGAGGATGGCCTGTTGATGTTTGTGAGAGCACCGTTCATGTGGCAATGGGCCAGGGAAGGAGGGGGACATGGGGGGGCTGTGTCGCTATGGGGTCTGTAATGTATTGGCCTCCCTGGCTTGCCATACCTAATTGTGTGGGAGCTTAGCCCTTTAAATAAGGAAGAAAAAGAGTTGGTTTTTATATGCTGACTTTCTCTACCACTTAAGGAAGAATAAAACCGGCTTACAATCAACCTCCATTCCCCCCCCCACCACAGGCACCCTGTGAGGTAGGTGGGGCTGAGAGAGTGTGACTAGCCCAAGGTCACCCAGCTGACTTCGTGTATAGGAAACAAATCCCGTTCACCAGATTAGCCTCTGCCGCTCATGTGGAGGAGTAGAGAATCAAACCTGGTTCTCCAGATCAGAGTCTACCGCTCCAAACCTCCGCTCTTAACCACTACACCACGCTGGCTCTCAACAGGGGGGCGTGGGGCTCCCCTCACACTTTTGGTTCCTGGTTTCTTTCCCTTTTTCCAACAGCTTCAGATATTTGGACGGTGGTTGATTTATGGAGTGACAATAAACATGCTGTTTTTATTCCCGTGGTGCAGAGTGTCTTTTCAGAGAACTTAACAAGGTCCACCCTGCTAGGCAGCAGCTGTGGTCTACAGGGTGACTGGTCTTATGGGGCAGGCAGTGGTCTGCACTTGCTGGGCCTCTCCCAGTCCCACTGGGAGGCTTCCCTCCCTCCCCTAAGAGGAGTGGGGCCCAGACTGGGAGCTTGTCTGCCTGTTCCCACCTCTCTCCCCCCTAGGGCTGGAGCTGGCCACTCGCTCCTACCGCATTCCTCCAGCCCTCTGGTTGGCAGCAGCCACCCTGTCTGTCAGGGCCCTGCTGCCACTCTCCTAGGCTGCAGCACAGTGCCACCGTGGCCATGCTCTGGTGTTGTGGTTTTAAAAATGAAAACTTCCCTCCATCGTGGGGTGCTGGCCACAGCACAACTAAGCCCTTTGGGAGCAGCTCAGCTATACTGGACCTGCACCGTGGCCCAGCCTTGGTGCAGCTCCCAGCCCTGAGGATTTTGCACCAACAGTTACCGCTACAGCTGGATGAATGCCAGGGACAAAGATCAATCCGCTGCTCCTTCCCCACTTTGGTAATACCTGTCATGAGCATTTGCCCACCGTTTGCATGCAGTCCAAATCTGGTGGCCTGGATTTGGGGGCCGGGGCTAGAATCATAGAATCATAGAGTTGGAAGGGACCACCAGGGTCATCAAGTCCAACCCCCTGCACAATGCAGGAATTTCACAACTACCTCCCCCCACCTAGTGTCCAGAAGATGGCCAAGATGCCCTCCCTCTCATCATCTGCCTAAGGTCACAGAATCAGCATTGCTGACAGATGGCCATCTAACCTCTTCTTAAAAACCTCCAAGGAAGGAGAGCTTACCACCTCCCGAGGAAGCCTGTTCCACTGAGGAACCGCTCTAACTGTTAGAAAATTCTTCCTAATGTCTAGACTGTTAGCAAATGGGCTTGCCAATCTCTTGGACTGGTCATGGCAACCAAAACAGATGTGTGACACCACTGTTCCAGGCGTGCGCCAAGCTCCAAACGCAATGGGGAAGGCTCCCGTGCCTGCCAGTGAAAACTGACAAGGAGGAAGCACGGACAGAGGAACCTCTCAGAGAGAACCAGAGGAAAGCCATCTTCTCTGACCCAGTCTCCAGTAAGCTGTCATTCTGCGAGACATGTCCAGGCACGCAAGCAGTCCTTCCCCCCCCCTCGCCTCCTTCATCAACATGATTAAGATCCCATCAGAAGAAGTCAAGATAGCACTGGAGAGCCGCTCCCCTCCAGCTATGCAGAGTGAGGCGGTCCGGACACAGCAATTAGAGCCATTACGAAGGATCGTTAATCCAGTCTTCCAGAAATTCCTGGCCATCTCAGAGTTGCACAATTCCATGGAACTAGTATAGTGTTACGAAATTGCCCGTCGCCTCACCCCGGTAGCCGACCATTAGTTTTTTGTCAACTTTTGTTTTAGCTTGGGAACCACGAGGGTAATCCAGTCAGCCCACACCCCCTGAAAGAGTATAACTGAGGTCCTGAAAGTCCATACTATTACCTTAGGTCTTCCCCTTCATATTGACTGTCACTCTGCCGGTCTAGGCAGCAATGCCAGACCACCCAGCATTCCATCCCTGCTGGTTAAGCCACGGAAATCCATACCCCTTCCCTTTCCTTTAGCTGCATGGAACTCAGGGCATCTCCTCTACAGGAAAAGTGCAGTATATTCCTCCATCTGCCTGCCACATGGCAAAAGTCTCTCCTCCCTTTTATTCCTAGATTCTCTGTGTATGTTTATGTTGCACCATTTGAATGCTTGAAAAACATACTCTCTTAATTTGGAATCCCTTGCCTCTGTCGTTATTTTAAGGTCACGGTTACTGGCTGTGGTATAGTTGGTTGTATCCCGCTTTATAAATATTATAGTTATCGTATGCATAACTAAATTCCCCATTTTAATAGCATTTCGGCTAACAAGATGGAAACTCTTTTGATTTAATTTCAACCTGTTGGTTCTGGTCCGACCTTCTGAGGCAACAGAAAACAACTCAGCACCATCCTCAATATGACAGCCCCTCAAGTACTTGAACATGGTTATCATATCCCCTCTCAGTCTTCTCCTCTTCAGGCTAAATATACCCAGCTCCTTCAACCTTTCCTCATAGGACTTGGTCTTCAGACCCCTCACCATCTTTGTTGCCCTTCTCTGGACAACTAGACAGCTTGTCTACATCTTTTTAAAATTGTGGTGCCTAAAACTGAACACAGTACTCTAGTTAAGGTCTAACCAGAGTGGAGTAAAGCGATACCATCACTTCGCGTGATGTGGACACTATACTTCTGTTGATGCAGCCCAAGACTGCATTTGCTTTTTTAGCTACCGCATCACACTGCTGACTCATGTTCAGTGTTTGGTCTACTAAGACCCCAAGATCCTTTTCACACACACTACTGCTCAAACAAGTCTCCCCTATCCTATAATTATGCATTTGATTTTTCCTACCTAAATGCAGAACTTTACATTTGTCTTTGTTGAAGTGCATTTTATTTGTTCTGGCCCACTTCTCCAGCCTGTCAAGATCATCCTGCATCTTGGCTCTGTGCTACCCCTCCCAATTTAGTATCATCTGCAAATTTAATAAGCATCCCCTCTATTCCTTCATCCAAATCATTTATAAAGAGGTTGAACAACACAGGGCCCAGCACAGATCCCTGAGGAACTCCACTAGTCACTTCTCTCCAAGTGGATGGGGAACCATTAAGAAGCACTCTTCGGGTGTGATCTGTCAACCAGTTACAAATCCACCTAACAGTAATAGGATCTAAACCACAGTTTCCCAATTTGTCAACTAGAATACTATGGGGAACCTTATCAAAAGCCTTACTGAAATCTAGATAAACTATGTCTACAGCATTCCCCTGATCCAGCAAGGTAGTAACTTTCTCAAAAAAGGAGATAAGATTAGTCTGACATGGCGTATTCTTGAGGAACCTGTGCTGGCTCTTAGTGATCAGATCCATCCTTTCTAAATGCTCAAGGACGGTCTGTTTGATGATTTGTTCGAACACTTTTCCTGGTATAGAAGTCAAGCTGATGGCTCGGTAGTTACCCAGATCCTCCTTTTTCCCCTTCTTAAAGATGGGGACAACATTTGCCCACCTCCAATCTTCTGGCACCTCACCTATTTGCCAAGACTTTTCAAAAATAATGGACAGAGGTTCAGAAATTACATCTGCAAGTTCTTTGAGTACCCTTGGGTGCAATTCATCTGGCCCAGAGGATTTTGTTTCATTTAAAGAAACCAGGTGTTTGTGCACTACCCCAATGCCAATTCTAGGCTGCAAATCCCTTCCCTCATCACATGTTCTGTTTATGCCATCTTGAGCACCACTTCCCTCACGAGAAAAGACTGAGGAAAAGTAGGAATTGAGGAGTTCTGCCCTCTCTTCATCTCCTGTTACAATTTCACTTTCCGGTCCATGCAATGGGCTTATCTTGTCCTTGTTCTTACTCTGTACATAGGAAAAGAACCTTTTTTGCTGCGTTTAGCATCTCTCGCTAGCCTAAGTTCATACTGAGCTTTAGCTTTCCTAACACTCTCCCTACAAGCACTAGCTATTTGTTTATATTCCTCGTTGGTTATAAGGCCCTCCTAAATGAGTCTTTTTTATTTCTCAACTCTTTAAAAAGCTGTTTATGGAGCCACCCTGGCCTCTTTAGGCTCCTCCCATTTTTCTTTCTCATAGGAATGGTTTGGGATTGCGCCTTCAGTATTTCATTTTTAAGAAATGAAACTCCCTTCTCCTTAAGTATTTCCGACCATGGGATTATACCCAGCATAAGGTTAAGTTTGCTAAAATTTGCTCTTTTAAAGTCCAACCTATATGTCTGACTACGTACAGGTTTTCCTTTCCCTAAGATTGTAAATTCCAAGAGTATGTGGTCACTACCCAGGGTGCCTACTACTTTAACCTCATCGACCAGTTCTTCCCTGTTGGTGAGAATCAAGTCTAAGATAGCAATAGAGTACGGCAGCCCTATTCTTGCCTGTGCCTTCCTGCCAGACAAGCCCAGAATCTGTCCTGGTTCCAGCATTCCTCTCTGCCGAGCCCCATCAGTTCTGACAGAAACCAACTACAAGCCTCCTGTAGGTATTTTTAAATTACATGTGCCATTTTGTGTACGTAAATGTGGGCTCCGTCAAAATTCCAATATTCAAATAATGGTTGTTTCTACAGTGACAGGTCCCATTAATTCCTTCTAGCACTTCAGCTTCAGTCCTATAAAGAAGGCATCAATTGCAGCACCTGGAGGAGGGGACACTTTTGCTTTCTGCTTCCGGTGGATTCTGAGCCATCTGGAGATGACAGAAAGTTATAGATGGAATTTGTCTGTCTTTCACAAGTGGACAAAGAACATGGTGTTGCTGTTCATGCTGAGTCTGGCTAGGAATGTGCAGAAAGGATTTCTCTCTGTGTGACTATTTCTGCCTCCCCATATGCAGACACTGTGAGTTTGGGATATTTATCAACAAAATAAAATGTGCTGTTTTTGCAATGCAGACTTGAATAATGATTCATTTATTCATTCGTATCATATCGTCTTCCCCCACTGCCACCTTTCAATTCAGAAGGATTCCCCAGGTAGTTTAAACAAAACAACAAGGAATGCTTCCACCCCCTGCAGCACATACCCCTGAACTCCACTGTTGTGTTTCTTCCCTCCAAGTGACTCCATTGAGCATCATGTTCTTCAGTCAGCAGCACAGGTGCCTCTCCAGCAAGGACGAGGCTTGCAGTAGCACATGGCATGGACAGATGGCTTAGTTGCATCTCTTCAATGCATTTGGTTGGCTGCCGCTCTTTCCCTGGATCCAGTGATAATCTCCTCCAAGCACTCTGTGTTCCGGACAAGTTGGCAGTACTCACAGCACCTTACCCAGTAGCTTGGCTCTGGCCAAGAACAGATTCTGATGCATCAGAACAAAATAATCATCGTGTTTATAACAGAAAATAGCTGATTAGACAACCTTGGATGAAAATTATTTTAATGTACTAATTCAGTTGGGTGGTTGAATAATATTCCAATGAATATTATTGGAATGAAGCTGTAGGTTCTTGCTGATGGCCTGTTGGTGGCAGCAAAGAGGAGTCCTAGATGTGCTGGGAGAGGGGTGTGGCACAACCCTAAAGAGGTGGTTCTTCATTGAGGTCTAGCGGCTTGAGACGTGGACCAGCTGAGTAAATTCCATGTCCCCCATGACAGAAACAGGTGCCTGCGGGGCCCTTGTCTTAACACTTTCCATTTAGATAACACATTTTAAGGTTTCCAAACATCTTTACAAAGCAGGTTGCTAGTATTAGCCCCAAATTAGAAACCAGAGGTGAGGTGCTGAGGCTAAATACCCCCACCTTACTCTGTGAAGGCTTGCTTTGCAGATGCACATTCCATCTGTTATAGAAGAATGTACAGCAGCTGCCCATAAAAGGGCCTTCGCCATGGTAGCTCCAGTCCAGGGGTCCTCAACATGGCATCTGTGAGCGCCATAGAGTCTGCCAGCAACTTTATTGGCACCAGCCAAGTGTTTTTAGAAGTGGGTGGGGTTAGGTGGGACTTTTGCTGAACAGGACTTCTGATAAGCCATTGGGGATCTGATTGGCTGTGCAGGTGCTGTATTACCCATGGTTAGGTAAGGAAATTATTCCAACAGGCAGATATTGGGGAGGAAAAGGTATGCAGCTTTATTAAACAAAAATAACCCTGTATCCAGGCTAATAACCTTAGGAAGATGGGAAGTCATCTCCTGGGAGGTAAGCCACTTCGTCCTGTCTGGTAGCCCGTCCTTGTTCTGCAGACGCTTCTTCTCTGGCTTCTTATCTGGAGCCCCCTTCCCTTCTCTCCTCAGTAGTGATTTATATCCCCACCACCAGGTGCTCATCATTTACAGTGCTGTGTGCAAGTTAATGACCTGAGATTGCTCTCACATGGGGAAGGGCTGCATTGACCACCATCTACCTCCTCGTAGTACAATGGTCTTCCGCAGTTTCCACTACAGGTGCAAAAAAATATTGCAGCTGCCACCAAGGCACAAGGACCATCACTGTGTGACTGGAGGAAGAAAATACTTTTAAAGAATATATTCATATGTTCATTTTAAAAGGTACCCTTTGTTTAGGGAAATGGGCTCTGGTGAAGAGGGTGAATGGACCAAAAGGTTTCTGCTGGGAGATGACTCGCCAATCAGCACCCAGGTCACAAAAGACTGTGCAGTAGCAATGAAGCTACGTCGCCTTAATGAACTCCCTTGATCTGTGGAAATGTAAAATTGGATGGTTCTTGTAGGTTATCCGGGCTGTGTAACCGTGGTCTTGGAATTTTCTTTCCTGACGTTTCGCCAGCAACTGTGGCAGGCATCTTCAGAGTAGTAACACTGAAGGACAGTGTCTCTCAGTGTCAAGGATGTAGAAAGAGTAATATATAGTCAGAAAGGGGTTGGGTTTGAGCTGAGTATTGTCCTGCAAAAGTATTGTCCTGTAAGTATCAAGATAATGTGCTAATGAGGGTATGGTATGTTAATATGGAACCATTGTATCCTGAAGTGATCTGTTAATGTGTGTAATCCAAAACTAATCTGTATGGCTATTGTTGAATGTTGTCTTTGTCTGGAGGTTTTTCAGGGCAGGAAGCCAAGCCTTATTCATTCTTAAACTCTCCTCTTTTCTGTTAAAGTTGTGCTGATGTTTGTGAATTTCAATGGCTTCTCTGTGCAATCTGATAAAATAGTTGGTAGAATTGTCCAGTCTTTCAGTGTCTTGGAATAAGACCCTGTGTCCTGTTTGTGTCAGTCCATGTTCAGCCACTGCTGATTTCTCAGGTTGGCCAAGTCTGCAGTATCTTTCATGTTCTTTTATCCTTGTTTGTATGCTGCGTTTTGTGGTCCCGATGTAAACTTCTCCACAGCTGCAAGGTATACGATATACTCCTGCAGAGGTGAGGGGGTCTCTTTTGTCTTTTGCTGATCGTAGCATTTGTTGTATTTTCTTGGTGGGTTTAAACACTGTTTGTAGGTTATGTTTTTTCAAAAGTTTCTCCATCCTATCAGTGACTCCTTTAATAAATGGCAAGAATACCTTTCCTATGGGAGACTGTTTTTCTTGAGTTTTCTGATTTTTGTTTGGTTCAATGGTCCTTCTGATTTCATTCTTGGAGTAGCCGTTTGCTAGCAGTGCGTGATTTAGATGGTTAGTTTCTTCCTTGAGAAACTGTGGTTCACAGATCCGTCTTGCACGGTCCATTAATGTTTTGATTATTCCTCTTTTCTGTCGGGGGTGGTGGTTGGAGTTTTTGTGTAAGTAGCGATCTGTGTGAGTTGGTTTCCGGTAGACCTTGTGACCTAACTGAAGGTTTGATTTACGGATGACAAGGGTATCAAGAAATGGGAGTTTACCCTCAATTTCCTTTTCCATGGTAAACTGAATGTTTGGATGGATATTATTAAGATGGTTTAGAAAGTCCATTAATTTTTCTTCACCATGGCTCCAAATGGTAAATGTATCATCTACGAACCTGAACCAGACTGTAGGTTTGTAAGGTGCTGATTCTAATGCTGTCTTTTCAAAATATTCCATGTAAAAGTTTGCTATTACTGGACTGAGTGGACTTCCCATAGCTACTCCATCAATCTGTTCATAAAATTCTTGATCCCATAGGAAATAACTTGTTGTCAAACAATGATGAAATAAGGCTGAGAAATCAGCAGTGGCTGAACATGGACTGACACAAACAGGACACAGGGTCTTATTCCAAGACACTGAAAGACTGGACAATTCTACCAACTATTTTGTCAGATTGCACAGAGAAGCCATTGAAATTCACAAACATCAGCACAACTTTAACAGAAAAGAGGAGAGTTTAAGAATGAATAAGGCTTGGCTTCCTGCCCTGAAAAACCTCCAGACAAAGACAACATTCAACAATAGCCATACAGATTAGTTTTGGATTACACACATTAACAGATCACTTCAGGATACAATGGTTCCATATTAACATACCATACCCTCATTAGCACATTATCTTGATACTTACAGGACAATACTTTTGCAGGACAATACTCAGCTCAAACCCAACCCCTTTCTGACTATATATTACTCTTTCTACATCCTTGACACTGAGAGACACTGTCCTTCAGTGTTACTACTCTGAAGATGCCTGCCACAGTTGCTGGCGAAACGTCAGGAAAGAAAATTCCAAGACCACGGTTACACAGCCCGGATAACCTACAAGAACCAATGAACTCTGACCGTGAAAGCCTTCGACAATATATTGTAAAATTGGATGATTCCTAATTTTGTTGGCCTTGGTTGTAAACATCTACTCTGTATGGCCAGTTTCTGTTTTACCTGTTTTATCTGACATACTAGAGGCAAATAAAATTAATTTAATTCATTTAAAAAGGCATCCTGATAAATGGAGCTTCTGCATGAAATGTTGGAGGGGGGCAGCTCATTCCTGTTGTGGGGGGGTTAGGTGGAGGCTGGAGGCAGGACAGCTGCACTGCCTCCAAAGCAGGACCCAGCCCACCCACTGAAGCCAGAAAGCTGCCCTTACTTGCAAGCCGCATGGAACTGTTTCATAGCGTTCCACGGGGCTACGTCACCTAAAAAGGTGGTGTAAATTGCTGTAAGGGCAAAAGGGGTATTCCTGATCTGAAAGGTTCTGCCCTTGGGAACACCCTCCCCAGGATGTCAGCCCGGGGAACTGCACCAGGAGAATGCTGGCGGGAGTCTGTGCTAGTGCCCAAGCCTATGCAATGGCATGGTATCCTGGGGCCAGCATGTCCTCTGTGCTGGCGTAAGTGCCCCTTATCCCAGGCTAAATGGGCACTTACACTGGTGCGGGGTCATGCCAGCTCCTAAGAAACTTCACATACCCCCCCTCAGGAATATTTACTTATAATCATGCTTAACCTCGCTCCCTTCCATTTTGTGGTTGGCACGGCCTCCTGTGGAAGCCATTTTGTGGCTGTGCCCACCACTCTGTGTCAGAATTCCAAAGGTGTCCACGGTCTCAGAAGGGTTGGGAACCCTGCTCCAAACCTCCAGAACCCCTTCCCTGGGGACATGATGACTGTTCCTGCAGTGTAGGGGACAACCTAAGGGCCCCTCTTATTTTGACTAGTCCCTGGCACCGGTTAAATGGCTGGATCTGACTGGCTTTGCTGGTTATGGAATTTTTAAAGTGACAGAATTATGTTTTTAAGCCTAATTGGTTCATCGTGATGATTTGATGTTTTATCAATTGTGATGTAAGCTGCCTTTAGGGAAATTTTTTAGAGAGATGGGTAATAGGAAGCATTAATAAATAAATAATTCTATCAAGAGTGAGGCATCCATAGGGGAACTTCCGGTTGGTCAAGATGGCGGAATGACCGCACCTCGCAGGAGCAGGATTGAAAATATCTGTTTTGTGGCTAAAAACTACTTTCTTTAGCCCGGGGTCAGAAGATTTTCTTCTTAAAACCCAACTCTTGATTGGGAGGAGGAACGTCGCTACTCTACAAGAGCTACAGACATACTAGCAGGCAATTTCAGGCAAGTCCTTGCAATTCCGACCTACCAACCGACCCCCCCACTTCCCTACTCTCCTCACATTCCCGTCCCTTCCCTTCCCTTAATAACGTCACCCTGTACTGAACGTTGGAAAGGAAAGATATTATTCGGATAGGAACACCACTAATTACTGTTTCTCGCTTTTCCAAGGGCTGTCCTGTTCAGAGACCCGAGAGGGAGGAGGAAGTGGCCCGAGGCGGCGGTTTGTGGCTTGCAGAGGCCGGCGGTTTGCGGAGGAGGTGGCGGACCGAGGCAGCGGTTCGTGGAGGCCAGCGGTTTGTGGAGGGAGCGGCGGCCCGAAGCGGCGGTTCGCGGAGGTGGCTTACGGAGGAGGCAGAGGTGGCAGTGCGGGCGCAGAGGCTAGTGAGAGAGAGGCAGAGGACGGCAGAAGAATTCGGCACCAGCTGGCAGGCGGAGAGAAGCAGCGGTGGCGATTCCGAGGCCGGCTGGCTGTACCTGGAAGGCAGTGCCATCTCGGGAGGAGCCGGCGGATGGCGTTCGTTTGTGTATAAAAGAGGCAAAGCTTGGCTGAGGAAAGGCTCTGAACTGGGAAAATACGGCTGGCCACTTTAACAAACTAACCCCTCTCAACCCCCCCCCCGGCAGCACAACATGAACTTCCGGTGACATTCAAAAGTAAAATAAGATCAAAACTACAACTCCCAGGTGGCATAGCGGCAGTAAGGCACGGAGCAAACGTGCAGCCAGCCAAACACTGAGTCTGCTAGACTTTTAAAGTTTCCTGTCAGACTGGGGATTTTGGTGGGTGAAGAGTGGACTGAGTAATTAACATGAATTCATGTGCTGAAATAATAACTGATTGTGTGATTAATTAACGGAAAATTAGCCTATTTATATGAAATTGGTTGATGCTTTAAGATAACTAATCATTTATTGGTGATCTAATGGAGCTAATTTCATTGCTGATAACACCATAGAAAACAAAAGATCACTAACAGAGTGATTCAGATGATTGTGGAAAATTAATTGAATTAATTGAATATTAAATTAAGTATTAGTTCAAGCGATACTATTTGAGGTATTTATAATTTTGAGCATATTTATAAGATTTACAAGATTAATAAGAATACTTGCACCAAAGTTCATTCAGAAGCCAGAATACTGTAGATTTCTCCGTGTATGTCAGACACCTTTAAGGAACTACAAACTAGAAGACGAGTCTACAGATATAATCTAATGGGGGAAAAAAACAGGAAGACAGGGAAAAAACCTATACCCGCTAAAAAAGATCTAGAAGATCGGGAGAAAGAAGAAGAAGAGGAGGAGGAATTAGAAGGAGAAGAAGAGGAAGAAATCACAGAACAGCAATTCTATCAACAGCCTTCAGGCAGCGGCACAAAATCTAACATGAAAAAGATGCTGGAAAAATTGGCAACCCAACTTGCAGCACTCACAGCTCAAATAGCCGGAACAGAAGAAAGATTGAATGCAAAGGTAGATCAAGTCAGTAACAAAATGGATAGAGTGAATAAAGAACTTGAATCGTTGACAAAGGAATGCATCTCAGTCAGGACAGATGTCCAGAAGGTGCAAACTGAAATGAAGACAGTCAAACAAGAACTAACTACAGGATTCCTGGACATAAAACAAAAGTTAGAGAAAAACACCAATGAGATCTTATCCAATAGAGAAGATATTAAAAAGCTTAAAGAAAGACAAATTAGAGTAGAAAAGTCGCAATCAGAACAAAGAGCTTGGAAAGAAGATACGGAATATAGGTTGGCATCCACTGAAATGCAATCGAAAGAAATGAATCTTTGTCTCCAGGGGGTCACTGAAGGCATAAAACCAGAACACTTAGAAGAGACAATGATTCAGACCTTGGCAGATTATTTGGAAATACAAGAAAAACTTGTAGATATAAGTAGGGCTGTTGAATTAAAAAAAATTCGGTATAGTTCGGATTTGGCTGAATTCGGCCCGTTTAGATTCGGAATATGCCGAAGTCCGAACTCCCCCGCTTCGGGTCCGTGCAATTCAGCAGGAATTCAAAGTTCGGGAAATAAATTCGGCTGAATAAAGCCATTAAAAACACAACCGCGCCTTTCCGCAGCTCGGGGGGGCATTTTTGGGGGTAGAGGTCCCAAACTTTGAGCGGAGCTTCAAAGGACACTTCTTGAAAGACCCCCCAAGTTTTGTAAAGATTGGGTCAGGGGGGGCTGAGATATGGGCCCTGAAAGGGGTCCCCCCACCCTTAATGTGCATCTCTGAGCAGAGCTTGCCGCCCACGCACAAAGCTCCCAGCCCCGACAAACAGCTGAGAAGTTTGCAAAGCATTGCAACACAACTGCAAGCAACACGACTGCAAAAGCAACACAACCTTGTAAGCAACATCTTTGCAACTGTGCAAAGCAACACCTGACACCTGGGAGTTTGCAAACCATGGAAAGAGACAGAGGCAGCTAGCTATGCATAATGAGCAGGGGTGGAATTTCCCCTTTTGCATGGGACTCCAAATGCATTCTTTAAGTCACCATTTGAAAACAAGTTTTGAGCAAGCATCCAAATAGACCTAACCGCTCTTATGAATGAGGGAAAACCTGAAGACACACAGCTGAAACCCCCCCTCAAACCAGGGAGAGAGAGACTCGAGGAGGAACACACACCCCAGGCAGAACCGGCAAAAGCCCCCTTTGGCTTCCCCCCCCACCCACAGAAACTGCTCCCTCCCCACATACACACAGACTCTGCTTCCCCACACACACACACACACAGGAGAAAAATTATAGATTAAAGCCCCCAAAGGGGTCTTACTGTGGCTGTCTTCTGTTCCATCAGGAGGGGCTGGGGAGGACCCGGTAATCCAAGACAATTCCATTTAGGCATGGGACGTTTTGCTTTGGAGATGCATACTGATCCATTCATCCCAATAGGGAAAAGGGGAAATGGGAAAGCCCATATCTCGGGACCCCCTGACCCAATGTTTACAAAACTTGGGTGGTCTCTTAAGAAGGCTTGTCTGAAGCTCCACGCCCCCTGCAGCCACGGAAAGAGAAAAGGGGGGAGCCGATATTTCTGCCCCCTCTGAACCTATCTTTACAAAACTTGGGTGGTATCTTAAGAAGGATTGTCTGAAGTTATGATGAAAGTTTAGGGGCTGTATCCCCAAAAAAGCGCCCCCTGCAGCCATGGAAATGGAAAAGGGGGGAGGTAAAAGGGGTGGAGCCCATATCTCGAGACCCCCTGACCCAGTGTTTACAAAACTTGGGGGGTATCTTAAGAAGGCTCATCTGAAGCTCCACTGAAAGTTTGGGGTCTATACCCCCAAAAATGCGCCCCCTGCAGCCATGGAAAGAAAAAAGGGGGGAGCCCATATCTCGAGACCCCCTGACCCAATGTTTACAAAACTTGGGTGGTCTCTTAAGAAGGCTTGTCTGAATCTCTGATGAAAGTTTTGTGTCTGTACCCCAAAAAATACGCTCCCTGCAGCCACAGAAAGGAGCGAATGTGCACAAGCACCCCCCCACACACAAAGATTTCTCTCTCTCTTTCTCTCTCTCTCTCTCTCTCTCTCTCTCTCTCTCTCTCCCCCCCCCCCGGCCGGGCTGCACATCAGCTGATTCCTCCAGTACTCAATCCTGACTGATTGGCCCGAAGAAGACCCAGCTTGGCCACCAATTGGCTGGGGGAGGAGAATGCTGCTTACTGATGGTTATGCTGCTTACTGACAGCCCCGAATTGGCCGGATTTATTCGTGAACTCCTGAACTCGCTGAATTCGCACCCCCTCCCGGTGCCCGCCATTTTTTAGTTCGGTTCGTCCTGAACTAAAACCCACCGAATCAGGGGAAATTTGGCTGTTTTTCAGTTCGGGCCGAACCGAATCAACAGCCCTAGATATATGTGACATATATAGAGTTAACTCAGCGTATGCATCTAAGAAAAAACTTCCAAGAGAAATCTTGACAAAATTCTCTGATAAAAAAATAAAAGATGAAATTATGTCCAAACAAAGAAAGAAACCTTTAGTCTTTAAAGGTAAAGAGATCGCAATCTTCCCAGATATTCCACTGGCGGTGAGAAAGAAAAGACGAGAATTTGATTCACTACGTAAACTACTTCGTGAATTAGAAATATGGTATAAGTGGATCGGCCCATATTTTATGAGTGTACAGCTGCCAAAAGGAAGAAGATTAATCAGAAATGTGGATGAAGCAGAAGAGCTAGAAGAAGAATTACTGGCAGAAAGAAAAAAGAAAAGAGAAAAACCGCGCAAAACAAGTCCGCTATTGTCAGGCTGTTATCTCGGTTCAGATGTTTCCTTTCGTTTCTCTGCTGAACCGTCCAGACTTCAAGGACGGCTTCACATACCAAAGCCTGGGAACGCCACTCCTGGGAAATAATGCTCTGTTTATGCTTTGTAATCTCCCGCCGTTTCTCTGCCTTATATTTCCAACTAACGGGCAAGACAACTCATAGCTGTCATCTTATCCTCAATGCACTGTATTGCCTATTTGACCAGTAAAGCCATCTGCTTGGAATCTGATTGTCTCTGTGGTGATTTCTGGTTCGATGGGTCAAGAGCTCACATTATGACAGCTATCTCTACTTCATCGATTCTCTAGTCAGGCTGGAGCCCCGGAGGGTTCGCCTGCCACTCGGATGGGAGCTAGGAGGGCGCTCTCCGAGTGAACCGTGACTACTGCTTCTTGGAACCCTGGAGTCCTCATCTGAGGATCCTACCCTTCTACAGGACATAGTAGCTGAACTCTTTAGGACTAATTCAGAGGTTTGCCGCTTGAGTGGACTGGTCCAGACACAGTGGCAATCTCTGGTGAGGGTTCTCTGGATGTTAACGTCGGAGGATACTAATGCTCGTTTAGACCTCCAGGATTTTGATCAGTTGCTGGATGATGCTCGGCTGGCAACTGAGGACTTACAAATACTAACCGGTTTATTGGATAAGCTTATTGCCCGTGAGACTCTCTCATCCACGGCTCTAACGCGTCCTGTCGCCTTGGGGAAAGGTACCATGGCGGGAGCCGCACCGGCAGGTTTTTCATTGGTACCCGATGCAGCTAGCTGTCAAGCTGAAGCCAAGAGGGTCGCTATCCAGACGGCCCTCCTCTTTGCGGATTGTACAAAGGATACCACGATAGCCACCTTGGCTCAATGTTTGGCCTCGACGTTCGGGGCCGATGCACCCGCGATTGCGGTCCGAGTGCAACCATTGCTAGGTGGGGAACCCGACCCCCTACTCACACTCCTGGAAACTGAACTTTTACCGCACGTTACCGCAGCTGCAGCTCTGAGACTTGAAAGCGCAAAAGTTCTCGCGGAAAAGGAAGCTGCTGAAGCGGCTAAGGCGGAAGCCGAGGCTCAAGCCGCAAGGGATAAAGAACTGCAGTTGGCTGCGGATCGGGCGCGGACAAGCGGCCGCCCCAAAGACTCCAGAAGGAGCGGTCCTCCATTGGGTCTGTCTTTTTCCCCGGTATTTGCCCCGTCGCGCACGACCCAATGCGCACGCCGCCTCGTGGAACGACGCCAAGACTCTGAGGAGTCTGAGGAAGAGGACTTATATGGGGACAGTTCTCAATGGGCCACGAGTTTTAGGACAAGCAAACCTCATCGTACAGGTGGCCCAGGAGAGGACGTTCACCTGTTACGAGCTCAGAATCGAGAGCTATCTGGCCGTGTTGATCAACTCCAGGAGCTAATGGAACGTTTGCTTCAGGACAACAGGCAGTTGCAGCAGGCCCTGGCAACCCCAGCACAACCCGTTCCACAGGGAGCCGCAGTACCGGTTCAGGGAGTGCCAGCCCAGCCACCCGCTAATGTGCCTGCGCAACCTCCGGCTCCCGGAGGTCTCGTTTTACCTGCACCCAGGGCACCCGTGCAACCGGGTCAACCTATGCCCAGTCCTTGGAAACAACTCAAGTTGAAAACTACTTACGATGGATCTCTCGAAACCCTACCCTGTTTCTTGCATCCGGTGGACAGCTATATGCGAGAACAAGGACAGTTCTTCCCTACAGAGGACAGCCGGGTTCGCTATGTGGCTTCCCTTTTGACAGGTAAAGCAGCCGACTGGATGGTCCTCCAGTTCGACACCCGATCCCGCTCTATCCGTTCCCTCAACAATTTCATGACTGCCTTACGGAGGAGGTTTGAGGACCCCTTTCTGGGGGAACGAGCCAAAGCGGAGCTTCTACAACTAAGACAGGGCTCTACTCCAGTTCGAGAGTTTGCCGATGAATTTCAAAGACTAGCAAGCAAAATTGTGGGCTGGCCCGAAGCCACCCTAATTCACCATTTCAGGGAAGCCTTACACCCTGACATTCTGAACTGGTCGTATATGCGGGGTGATCCCGACACCCTTGAGGATTGGATCCTATTAGCCGAAGAGGTGGAAAGCCGCCGGCGCTTTATTTCCCTTGTCCGCCAAAGAAACAAGGAGAAAAGCGTCCAAAAGCCACAGCCCAAGGCACCGCCCCCCAATCCACGGAAACCCGCGCGTCCACCCCAGGACCGCGAAACCCGATTTCAAAGAGGTGCTTGCCTCACTTGTGGGGAACAGGGCCACTTTGCAGCAGTCTGCCCACATCGCCCTGAACCCTTTCGTCCCAGCATGACAGCCCGAGCTAGAGGACGACCTCAACGCAGAGGCACCGCGGCCACCCGCAGCGCAGCGCCGGGAAGACCCACACCCTCTGCACTTCACGTTGAGGATTCATCTATCCTTCCTACATCAAATGACCCCGCCGGGTCCCGGATTACAAATGCCCCATTGGGGGACAACCTTCCTTCTTCGGACGAAGAGAACCCATGGAATTCTCCAGCTTTAAACCTGGATTCCCCCCTTGATTTGTCAAAAAACGGCTCCGGTCTGTGGTGAGTGGAGCGTCTCCACAGACCTCTGCAGATTCTCCTGCTAAACCAAAAGCTCCCACTAAAGTAAAGGAAGTGGAAACCACCGTTTATGTGGACGCAGTTTTACAACACTATGAAGGTGGTCCCCAACTACCCGTTAAGGCACTCATTGACTCCGGTTGCGGTCGCACTCTCATCAATGAGGCCACATTTGCAGCACTCAAAGTCAAGTCCGGGCTTTACCAGCCCCCGTCCAATTTGCCCAAATGGATGGAAGCCATTTCAAGGGGGGCCCAGTTGATCATCGCACTATAGGAGTGGCGATGGGAATTGGCTCCCACTGGGAGCAAATAGACTTTACCATAGCCCCTATCTGATTTGAAGTGGTCCTGGGAATTAACTGGATTAAAGGTCATAGTCCCAGTATAGACTGGGAGACGAACACGATCTCCTTTGCCAACCCCAAATGCGACCAGCACCGGCAGCAAGTTGCGGTGCTGTCTCCACCCGCTCCGGCATTAATCTCCGATGTCCCATCACCGCCGTCCCTACCTGATGTATACCAGGACTTTGCGGATGTCTTTAACATTAAAGAATGTGATGCCTTACCCCCCCACCGGGCCACTGACTGTGCAATTGAAGTGGTGAAAGACTGCACATTAACCAAGAGTAAGATCTACCCTATGAGCACTTCCGAGCGCACTGTACTACGGGACTTTTTGGACAAAAACCTTGCCAGAGGGTTTATTCGCCCGTCGAATGCTCCCAACTCAGCCCCCGCGTTTTTCGTCCGAAAAAAGGAGGGCGACCTACGTCTCTGCATTGACTTCCGAAAACTCAATGCAGTTACTCAAGCCAACGCTTATCCTATTCCGCTCATTTCAGATATTTTGGGACAACTGCAAGAGGGACGTAT
The DNA here is from genome assembly GCF_029931775.1 of Euleptes europaea. Lineage (NCBI taxonomy): Eukaryota > Metazoa > Chordata > Lepidosauria > Squamata > Sphaerodactylidae > Euleptes > Euleptes europaea. Next base: position 59,898,543 of record NC_079325.1, read on the forward strand.
ATTCTCCAAATTAGACCTAGTGGAAGCCTACTACCGCGTCCGTATCCGCGAGGGGGACGAACCCCTCACTGCCTTCTCTAGCTGTTTTGGAATGTTTGAATTCCTTGTGATGCCCTTCGGGTTAAAAGGTGCCCCGGGGGTCTTCATGCAACTCATCAACGAAATCCTCCATGATTTACTGTACCGCGGAGTGGTAGTTTATTTGGATGACATTCTTATTTATTCAAAAACCATGGACGAGCACGTCACTTTGGTCTGAGAAGTTCTGCACCGCCTGCGCAATCACCAACTGTTTGCAAAACTAGCTAAATGCGAATTTCACCAGAGCAAAACAACCTTCTTGGGATATATAATCTCCCACCATGGCCTTAGCATGGACCCGACCAAGGTCCAATCCGTCCTCGATTGGACTCCTCCCTCTACCCGCAAGCAAGTACAACAGTTTCTGGGCTTTGCTAATTTCTACCGCGGATTTATTCCTAACTTTGCCCAAATAGCGCTGCCCATCACCGACCTTCTGAAAACCAAGGGTAAAGAAAGCTCTGCTACATTACCCTCCGCTAAGATACTGTGGACTGATCAATGCCAGACAGCCTTTGTAGCCCTCAAACGCCTCTTCACGTCGGAACTTGTGCTACGTCACCCAGACCCAAATCGAATGTTCATTGTGCAAGTCGATGCCTCCGACGTAGCTATGGGAGGGGCCCTGCTCCAAAGAGGACTGGATGGTCTCCTTCACCCCTGCGCTTACTTTTCAAAGAAATTTGCGCACTCCCAATTGAACTGGCCCATTTGGGAGAAAGAAGCCTCAGCCGTTCACCATGCACTTACTCTATGGCGACAATTCCTAGAAGGGTCTAAGGTCCCCTTCGAAGTTTGGACCGATCACAAGAATCTGGCCGCCCTCACGGGAACCCATAAGTTATCCGCGAAACAACAGCGTTGGGCGGAATTCTTCGCTCAGTTTCGTTTTGTCCTGAAACATGTCCCAGGAAAACAAAACGTTCTCGCAGATGCTCTCTCCCGGCTGCCTCAATATCCGACGAAACTCGATTGGCCAACAGACTCTTTATTTACGCCCGCGCAAAGAGAAGCCCTACCCGTACTGGCTGTACAAACTCGATCCCAGACGCTGCCCCAGCGGAAGCACGCAGTAGCCGGCGCGCAAGCTCCTCCAGCCCTACCGGCCACCCAGCTGCTCCCACCACGGAAGCTCACGATGACCGGCGCTCCAGCTCCTCCAACCCAACCGGCCGCCCAGCCGCCTGCAATCTGCACACCGCCGCACGTAAGCGCTTCCCCCTCGTCATCCCCCATAACTACTGCCACTGTAAACAAGGGGGGGGGTTCCCATCTCCGAATCCTTCTTAAATTCCCTTCGGGAACAATGCCTTATGGAACGCTCTGAACAAACCCTGCCTCCTGGTGTAATCGAACAAGGAGGCTCTTGGTACAAAGACTCGAAATTATATGTGCCTAAAGCGCTCCGAAAAGACGTCTTACACTTAGCTCATGGAGTAAAAACAGCTGGACACTTTGGGTTCCTAAAGACCCTTCACCTGTTGTGCAGACAATTTTGTTGGGGGGGAATGCGTTCTGATATTGATTCTTTTATTCGCAGCTGTCCTGTTTGCGCCACAGTCAAACGATCTCAAGGCAAGCCCCCAGGACTACTGCAACCACTTGAAATACCCAGCAAACCCTGGGAAGTGATTGCTATGGATTTTATGACGGATCTCCCTCTCAGCGGGGGGAAAACTGTGTTATGGGTTATCACTGACTTATTTTCTAAGCAAATACATTTGGTTCCATGTGCGGGGATCCCCTCCGCTCAGAAGTTGGCCCGCCTCTTCGTGTCACATGTCTTTAGACTACATTCGTTTCTGCACAAAATAATCTGCGACCGCGGAAGTAGTTTCGTAGCTAAGTTTTGGAAAGCTTTTCTCAAATTGGTGGGGGTGGAGCAGGGGTTGTCTAGTGCATACCATCCCCAAATGGATGGTCAAACTGAACGTGTCAATGCTGTACTTGAATGTTATTTGCACTGTTATGTCAATTACCACCAAGATGACTGGGTAGAACTGTTGCCTTTTGCAGAATATGCCTACAATAATGCTGTACATCAGTCCACAGGTTTCAGCCCGTTTTACGCGGTGTATGGACAGGACTTCGATCCTATCACCCCAATAGAAGGTTTGGAGGGGGAGGGGGATGCCGACATTGCCTCTTGGGCACACACCCTCCGTACCAAATGGCCCTGGCTGGTTAGCAACCTTGACCGAGCCAAGCGCAAATACAAGGCGCAGGCTGACAAGCATCATTCCCCTGGTGGGGACCTGCAAGTGGGTAACCTGGTATACCTTTCCACCAAGAACCTGCGCTCCACCCGTCCGTGCCATAAGCTCAATGCTAAATACATTGGCCCATTTCCCATCATCCGCATCATAAATCCTGTCACGGTGGAACTGTCTCTCCCCAAAACTCTGAGGCGTGTGCACCCCGTTTTCCATATCAGCCTTCTAAAGCCCCATGTTGCTTCCCCGCAATGGCACCCGGAGCCGCCTCCTGAACAGCCCATAATGGTGGGGGGGGGGAAGAACATTTCGAAGTTCCAAAATCCTGGATTCCCGCATACACCATGGGGCCTTGCAATACCTGATCCGCTGGAAACACTTCCCCCCTGCCTATGACGAATGGGTTCGCGCACGGGATGTCTCCGCTCCCAAACTCGTCAACGCCTTTCACATTACCTACCCAGACAGACCAGCCCCCTTGCCGGATGGGAGGGGGCCTTAAGGGGAGCAGGATGTCAGGCTGTTATCTCGGTTCAGATGTTTCCTTTCGTTTCTCTGCTGAACTGTCCAGACTTCAAGGACGGCTTCACATACCAAAGCCTGGGAACGCCACTCCTGGGAAATAATGCTCTGTTTATGCTTTGTAATCTCCCGCCGTTTCTCTGCCTTATATTTCCAACTAACGGGCAAGACAACTCATAGCTGTCATCTTATCCTCAATGCACTGTATTGCCTATTTGACCAGTAAAGCCATCTGCTTGGAATCTGATTGTCTCTGTGGTGATTTCTGGTTCGATGGGTCAAGAGCTCACAGCTATGAACTAATGGTAAGAATCAGTCAGCTGGACACGATAATGACCTCTTAGGTGAGGCCGCTGCATATAAGTAAAAATATAAAATGGAGGGTCTAGAGATAATTTCAATTAATGTTAATGGACTGAATACACCACAGAAGAGGAAGAAAACTTTCCATGGTCTTGCAAAATATAAAGCAAACATTTTATTTCTTCAGGAAACACACATGAAAAGAAAGTATAATTATCTACTTAATGATAAGAGAGTCGGTAAAGTCTATACATCCTCGGTGTTGGAAAAGAAAAGAGGTGTTGCTATTTACATTAGAGATCCTGCCATAAAGGTTTTGGAAAAAATAAAAGACAATGAGGGCAGACAACTAATACTTAAACTCCAACTACCAACAGGGGAAGTAAAAATATTGGCATCAATATATGCTCCTTTAACGTCGAAAAAAGAATTCTTCGCTGAGCTCTTTGCAACGCTGGAGAACTGCAGGAATATGTTCTAATAATTATGGGAGACATGAATGGAGTCCTTGAAGGCAGTTTGGATCGTTTCAAAAATAAAAAAGCAGTATATTACCACAAAATGTAAAACAACATATGCAAATTCTCAACCTACAGGACATTTGGAGGTCTAGAAACTCAAGAGTTAAAGACTATACTTTTTACTCGGATAGACATCAAACGTATTCAAGGATTGACATGTGCTGGGCTTCGTCATCGCTCCTAAGAAATCTTGATCACGTGGAAATATTACCAAGTGTTCTCTCGGATCATAACCCTATTGCAATAAAATGCCATAAGAAACGTAATGGCCCATTCAGATGGAGGTTGAATGAGACATTATTGCTTAGAAAGGCAGATCTCGATAAAAGTCGTTCAGAACTTAAAGACTTCTTTCAGAGAAACGAAACACCAGGAATGAGTCAGACCACAATTTGGGATTGCTGAAAGGCATATATGAGGGGTATATTCATCGCGATCAATTCTAAGAATAAAAAGGAGAGAGAAAAACAACTAGTAGAGCTAAAAACGAAGATTAGACAACTCGACTATCGGGTAATAAAAAGATTCTAAAAGAGATTACAGAAACCAGACATCAAATTGATCTCCTATACACAGAGGAAATGGCGAAAAAACTCAAGTTCATGAGGCAAAAACATTTTGCACATGCAAACAAGCCGGGTAAATATTTAGCATCTTTGCTTAATAAAGAAAAACAAAAAAGAGCAATATTATCTGCTAAAGTAGACGGACAAATAACCCACAAAGAAGAAGAAATATCACAATGCTTTGCAAATTATTATAAAGAACTCTACAAGGAAAATGTATAAAACACACAAACAGAAGAAATTAAGAAATATATTGTGCAAAATCACTTGAAGGAGCTATCTAACGAAGAAAAAGATCTATTAAACCAAGACATTTCAACGGAGGAAATACAACTGGCAATTGATAATTTAAAGACGGGAAAGGCACCAGGACCAGACGGTCTGACGGCTAGATATTATAAATGCTTTAAGGAAGAGCTAACTCCTAAGCTGTTAAATGTAATGAATGAGATACATAAAACCTGAAGGGTACCTAATACTTGGAAAGAAGCTTATATAACCCTCATTCTAAAAGAAAACACGGATCCCTCACTACCATCTTCTTTTAGGCTGATTTCCCTGCTTAATATTGACTACAAGCTGTTTACTTCAATAATTGCACAGAGGATTCTGGCGAACACCGATACACTGATTAATGAAGACCAAACAGGATTTATTCCAAAGCGACACATGAACGAGAATATAAGATTTTTGATTAATGCAAGAGAACTGGTCAAATGCAGAAAAGAAAAATGTGCCTTTATATTTTTAGATGCAGAAAAAGCTTTCGACAATGTCTCCTGGGAGTTTATAATGCATGTGACACGCAGCATATCCGATAAAGGAAACTTTTCCAAATGGATTACCAGCATCTACTCGGAACAGGGAGCAAAGCTACTTATAAATAGAAATTTGACGCAGAATATCAACATCGGAAAAGGTACCAGACAAGGATGCCCTTTATCCCCAATACTATTCAATTTAACATTGGAAATACTCGCCAATAGAATTAGATCCAATCCGAAAATTACGGGATTGCAAATAGAAGAAGAATTTAAAATAAGAGGATACGCAGATGATGTCTTATTAACAATCGCTCAGCCACAATCAGGCATATTAGAACTAATGGACAATATACAACAATATGGTGAAATGGCCGGCTATAAGCTCAACAAATCAAAAACAAAAATCTTCCTAGAAAACACAACGCAAGAAGAAGAGGCAAATATAGCGGCACAAACCAGCTGTATTATATCCAAAAAGCCGATAAAATACCTGGGAGTATTTATTCCGAAAAATAATCAAGAATTATTTAAATATAACTATGAAGCGGTCTGGAATAAAATAGAAAATAATATCTTCACGTGGTCAAAACTAAGAGTCTCCTGGCTGGGTAAAATTGCGGTTGTAAAAATGAATGTGTTACCTAGATTAAACTTCCTATTTCAAATGATCCCAATAAAAATTACTGATACAGTACTTGCCGGTTGGCAACGAAAAATCAATAAATTCATATGGGATAAAAAGCGCCCTAGAATTAAGTTCAAAACTATGACGGATATCAAGAGAAGAGGAGGACTTGCTCTTCCGAATCTAAAACTATACCATCAGGCAGCAACTTTGGTCTGGATTAAGGATTGGATAATGCATCCAAACAACAAGAGCATTAAATTAGAGCTAACCGACTGGCAAGTTGGACCTCATCAACTTTTATGGGGGGGAAATCCCAAAAAAAAGCTGGACGAAAAAAGAGATCACCCGATTGTGCACAACATGATCGCTGTGTGGAATAAATTAAAACCAAGACTAAGTCCCAATCCTCCACTAATGATGGCTCCATTCAGTGTTTACGGTTTTAGAATGGATAGAAAGAAGTTCGGATCTATAAGATATGGTGACATAATAAGAAAAGATGAAACATTCAAAACACTAACGGAAATTCAGGAAGATCATCCACAGATATCTTGGATGACATATCATCAATTAATATCGAGATTCAAGGAGGACTGTACAAGTAGAGATAAAATCAGAAAAGAGACGGAATTCGAACAACTACTGGGTAAACCGCCACAACACTTGTTAGGAAAGATCTATAAACTCTTAATATCATTTGATACATAAGAAGAACAAGTTAAAGTATGTCAAATTAAATGGATGGAGAACTTAAACGAAACGATAATGATAGAAGAATGGGAACAGATCTTCCCGAAAAACTCTATCCCAAAGTATTCAGGAAAATTGCCTAAAGATGTTGCACAGATGGTACATAACGTCCAGCGATATTCAGAATATGAACAGTAAAGCTTCGGGACTCTGTTGGAAATGTCATAAAATCAGAGGCACCTTTTCCCACTGTTGGTGGACATGTGAGGGCGTGCAGAAATACTGGAAAAAGATTCATAAGAATCTCGAAGGCATTGTAGGGCAGAGTATAAAATATGATCCCAAACTCTTTCTCCTGAATAAAGCACCAACTACCATGAATGAGGACCAACAGACTGTAGTAAAATATCTTGTAACAGCGGCAAGAGTAGCTCTGGCATCACTTTGTAGAACAAATAAGATCCCAACACTTCAAGCATGGTTAAAAAAATCCCTGGAATATATTACTATGGCACAATTAACAGATTATCTGAAAGATACTACACGAGAACAGAATCGCGAGAGATGGAGATCCTTTTATGAATTTATTAAAAACACCAGACAAAAGAACCAGTCGAATTAAACTACTAGCAGGTTAAAAAATATGGAAGACATGATAAAGAGGAGTTGTGAATGTTAGATATTGTCAGCCCAGTGCCCTCGATTACTGTCTTAATGTCAGCCCTTGACCAAGCCTGAACCAATAACCACAGCAAGAGACACTCTGGTCCAAGGAAGATGGTTTACTGGCAGCATAGGTAAACAGAGCATACAGGAACTAAGACAGTAATGGAGGGCACTGGGATACACTTGACTATATAAAAGCATAGAAAAAAGCATTCAGCATTCAGCAGCCCAGGACAGGCTAAAGAGATTACAATTTCAAAACAGTCTAGAGACGCCTCCGTTCTCACGGAGTACCGTCTACTTCAAAGAGTCCAAAAATGCAAAACAATCCTTGGGAGCAAGTTGGTGGAAAAGCGAAACTGAGATACAGGCCTGACAGATATCAACATAATGATATGTAAATAATATTATTTTTCCTTTCCCTATCTTGTCCTTCACTCTATAAGGCGGTAGTACTAGGTATACTAAAGCTGCACTATACCTATGTATTTATTTATTTTTATATTTTTTCCACGTTTATTCCCCTATCCTTTTTTCCTTTTGTATCCCATTTACTATTCAAAATTAATTAAAAAAGTTAAAAAAAAGAGAGAGAGAGAGGCATCCATAGGAAAACGTGGTTGCTGTTTGGAACAATAACTGTCACAGCAAGGCCCACAGAGCCCGGCAATCAAAGCCGTATTCCCCCAGAGAGCCACCCGAGAGGGATGGCTGCAAGACTCTTGGAGCAACAGATGCCAGCTGGAAATCCAGAATACCATAATAAAGATCTGGGAGACTTTTTCATGCTGAGAGCTACCATTGATTTTAGTTCAATACCCTGCAATTATCTCACGTTACATTATATTTTTAGCTTCCATTCAGGCTACAGCTGAATCAAAACAACTCACACCCACCCCTGAATCTTCTCTGTCTGATATTTTGTTCCATTCCATTCATGCACACGGCCCTCACTTACTCTTGCTCACTAAGGTGGCTCATGTGGCCCTGTGATAGCAATGGCCCCATTAACTGGGACAGCCGCGAGTCTGATCCAGAACATCTCATCCTTCCACTCCATGGCCCTTGGCTCACATTGCCCTGTGCTGTGAGCCACATCCCATTTTGATTATGTCCCATTTGCGACAGGATTCCCCATCGATCATTGAGGAGAAAGCAGCTATGCTCCATGACAGGATCAGGATCAGGTGAAGATTTAGAGGGAGGGAAAGTTTCTACCAACAAAACCACTATATTTTCACCTGCACTCCAAAATCAGATCAAAGGGGGAGAGGAGAGGCAGATCAAAGGAGATCAGTGTGTCACTCAAGAGCTTCAATTTCTCCTAGATTCTATGGTGTACCATACAGTCCACCCTACAAAGCTGCCATGTGCTTTGGGGGGAACTGATCTCTTGGGGTTGGAGATCAGTTGTGATTCCATGAGAACTCCAATCCCCCCTCCCCTTGAGGTTGGTAACCCTACCTTTGGATTATGCCCCAAAACCATTTCAGGTGCAACTGGTGGACTTGTTGCAGGCGGGATCCTGGCAACTGTGTTTCAGACCAGCCGCACTTTCCAAGCAGTTGCCAGGAGCATGTGGAGCATTCCGGGGTACCTCAGTCCTGCGTGCAACACAAGGGGCAGCAGGCTGGGGCAGGCACTCCTGATTAATACAGCCACCTGTCAATCAAATGGCAGGCTTAGTCCAGAAGCGCTTCCAAGTGCGGACGTGTTGCGGAAGTGATGCAGAACTCTGAGGCGAGGCCTGGTGATCTCCATGCCTGGTGGAACTCCCCCCCCCCCAGTAGTGTTGGAAAATATGCCCTTCTTAACGGTGTCACTTGCCTCCACATTCAGAGGGGGGAACTGACCAGAGAGTCAGATAGATAGACAGGACAGAGAAGGTCGTCTCTAGTTACACCTCTCCCTCATTTCCTGTCCCCTTTGATGTTTAGAGTTATATTGTCAGGGAAAACTTCCCTTCTCTCTCTCTCTCCCTCTTGCCCTCATCCAAGCAAGCCGCTAGAGCCGAGTGCTGTCGCGCTCAGGCCTTCTTACCCCACAATGGAGTGGAAGGCAGGTTACCTTTTTATATCTAGAGAGCTAGCAAGATAGATTAGGATAGGGGACCCTGTTTGTCCTTTCCTATCCTTATTGTATTTCACCAATAAATGAGTTTAGCTTAAATAGAACAGAAGCCTGATGCTTCTTTTGTTTCAGACTTGCACACACACACATGTTCAGAATCTAAAGAGTGATTCCGTTGCGCTGAATGCCTTTTGTGCACTCTGCTAAATATTGGAATATCAGACCATAGCTATTCCAACAAGTAGAACTCCATTCTGCCAGGCAAGTCTCCCAGCAAGACCCCCTGGAGCACGAGGTGTGTTGCCTCACCGTGTGGCACTGCCAACATTACCACTGCCAGAATGACCAGATGGGTAGTGACAGGATACCCACTTCCCAAATGGTATCTTGGTCTGCTTTGCGTGTCACCAATTTGCCTCTGGGGTAAGTCAGTTGTCGGTCTCATCCTGTAAAGCAGCGAGAAGGATTTAACTGCAGACCAGGTTCAGCAAGTGAAACAGTCATCTTCAGCCTTCCAATAATATGATATCTGAGTAGGGAGAAAACATGACTGAGGTGGGAGGTGGGGGTGGGGATTCCTCTCTTACTTGCCTCTGACAGATTCCAAACGTTATTTAAATACAGCCAGGGAACAAGGATTACCACGCTAGTGGGGGAAAGCCAGCTTTGAAAAGTCAGGGGAAGTCTAAATTGAATTTGGTTTGGGGTTGCCATTACTTTTCGACATTAAAACGCTTGAGGGATTAGGAGATAAAAGAGCACAATCCAATCTAGACAGGCGGTGAGGAGGTGGCAGCCGGCCTGTAATCTGGTTCTTGCCTTTAATAAGCTTGTCCTGAAGGGAAGAGAGAATGGTTATTTCGTTCCATTTGCTAGGCAGAGTAGAAAAGCTCCCAGGCATTTTTTTTTTTTTTAAGGCACAGTATGTCTGGGGTCCTGGCTTCAGCTGTGCCCAGCTCATCACTAAAATCCAGGGGTGCATTTTCCGTGCTGCCAAGTAGGGCAGAAACTTGGTGTTTCTGCTCATCAGTTCTTAGGACTGCCAACCATCACGTGGGGCCTGGAGATCTCCCGGAATTACAGCTGATCTCCAGACAACAGAGATCAGTTCACCTGGAGAAAATGGCTGCTTTGGGAGGTGAAGTCTATGGCATTATATCCCACTCCTCCCCAAACCCCATTCTCCCCAGGCTCCACCCCCAAATCACTAGGAATAACTCAGGAATAACCCAGAGGTGGCAACCCTATAAATTCTCAACAGGTGTCCCTGGTTGCTTTAGTAAAGTCCTTAGGAGGACTTTACTAAGGCCAACTCATTTTGGCAAAGAGCCTGGCAGTGTGTCTGCAGTTTCCTCTGCAGTCTTTGCTTGATCACCCCAGAGGCACCCAGTGCTGGTGCCCTGGCAGATGGAGCTGGTGCTGATCGTCGACATCCTCTGCTCACTCTGCAGAGGGGAACCCTGTGAAAGAAAGCTTCTACCCTGGGCCATGCCAGTCTTCTACTCCGGAGGCCATGCCAGTCTTGCCACAACTCACCATGGCCTGCAATGCCATGAAGGACAGAGAAGGAAGAGACTGGCCAGGCCATGTTGATGCTGCCCTGGCCCTGGCCCATGATACCCTCCTGCTGCTGCTCACATGCACAACACAGCAATGGAGGAAGCAGCGCTGTCTCTCCCACTGTGGCCTAACCAGTGGGAAGAAGGAACCTATTGCAAGGAGCGCCACAGACAGAGGTTGGGGTCCCCTCCTGGAATTATTTATTTAATAATCACAATGTGTATGCCCCACCTTTCTTTGTGGATCAAGGCAGCATACAATTACCAAAATTCCAAAAACTGAAAACATACAAAATAAAGGAACCCCCCCCCATTCATTGCCTCCCCCTAGAAAGTGCCCAGTGTTCAAACTCCATTAAAAGCCCTTTCAAATAAATCGGCCTTACATTGCCTCTTTAGAAATTCTAAATTGGCAGCCCACCACCTCCCCAGGGAGCCCATTCCACAAGGTAGGAGACACTAGAGAAAAGGAACGGGTGCCCAGTAGATGTCAAGCAGGGAACACCTAGAAGGAGGGCAACCTGAAGGCACACAGTTTGGCACACAGGGCATGTGGGGAGAGAGTGTCCTTCAGATATGTGGGTTCTAGGCTGCAAATGGCTTTCAAGGTCATAAGCATCACCTCAAATGGAACTCGAAAACAACTTGGCAGCCAAGATAGCTGTTGCCAAATAGTCAAAATGTGTGTCCATCGACTAACCCCTGACAGTAACTGGGCTGCCACATTCTTGAGCCCTTGTATTTTCTGGGCTGTCTTCAAGCATACTCTCTTTTGCCATGTGCACACTTAGGGGAGGAAACTGGGACCTTCCCCCCACAGCAACCATGCTCCTTTGCAACTCACTTGGCAGAGGCAACCCGGATAGAATGCTCCTGGGGTGTGTGTGTGTGTGCGTGCTGAGGAGCACCAAGCAAATGGGAAGTGGACATCAGAGCAGCAACAAACACCTCCACAAAAATGGTGTCCCTGTCAATTTCCCAATAGCCTTCTGGGGAGAAAGGAGCTATAGTCCAGATCCCACTAAGAATTGTGTTGGCAAGAAGACTCATACAGGCACGCATCAAGAGGGCCATGTAGCTGCTCCAGCTGGGATTCTGCTTGGGCCAATAATCCAGCAGTATATTCAATAATGTGCAATTGAACCTCCCCAGGCTCAGTACAGGTTTCATGGGCTGAGACCAAAAGGGGGAAGAAGGATACTTTGGGACATATCCTTTCCTGTCGGAACACAAGGCTCTCACAAAATGTACCTTTTGCCCAGCAACTGGCTGACTGGCAGAAAATCGGAAGGAACAGACTGGGCTAGAACCTGTACCCCACACACTCCAGAACCATCCTGTAACCATACATCCAAGCAACTGGGGCACACTTGAGCAAGGCACAGCACAGGAGGGTGGGAATCCCTCGGTAGGCCTGGCAATTTCCCTCACCTGTGGTTGCAGGAGCGGTGGCCGGCAACAGGAGTTTTTGGGGGGGAGGATATCTCCTCCTCACTAGGGTTGCCAGGTCCCTCTTCGCAACCGGCAGGTTTTGGAGGCTGAGCCTGAGGACGGCAGGGTTTGGGAGGGGAGGGACTTCAATGCCATAGAGTACAATTTCCAAAGCAGCCATTTTCTCCAGGTGAACTGAGCTGTATTGGCTGGAGATCAGTTGTAATAGCAGGAGAAATGAAATGAAATGATTTTTTTATTACAGCATTGCCATTCTAAAAATACATAATGTAATAGCAGGAGATCTCCAGCTAGTACCTGGTGGTTGGCAACCCTGTCCCCCGCCAGTGGTAAAGTGGTAAGCCCTAATTCCACAAAGCGATAGGTAGGAACCATCAGTGAATGGCCAGCAGCAGCAGGGTTCAGGTGGGTCGCTTCAGTTCCTCAGGCCCGTGGTTGTGCTCCCTGAACACCAAACTTGGGGGAGGGGGTCTCCATAGGGTTGCCAGCTCCAGGTTGGGAAATGCCTGGAAATTTTGAGGGTAGAGCCTGAGCGGGGTGGGGTTTGGGGAGGGGAAGGGTATAAGTCCAAAGACTCCAAATTCCAAAGCAGCCATTTTCTCCAGGTCATTTCTCTCTGTCATCTCTGATCAATGGTAATAGTGGGAGATCTCCACCCACCACCTGGAGGTCGGCAACCACAGGGCTCCAGCATATCTGCCACCATCCCTCCCTCTGCACTGTCCATACATGTTGCTAGCAACTGTTTGGGGCTGCTGAGGCAACATTCAGAGTAGGTACTGGGAGGGAGCACGGGGAAACGACTGCAGTAGGCATAGCCTGAGGCAGGGCATCCGCCTACCTTGCTCCCTTTTAAGGCGAAGTGCTTGTTTTCTAGAGCTCCTGTCACCAAAGCCCCTCCCCCCCAACATATGTGCTCTATGTCATGAAATCAGACATAGGGCTGCCAACCTGGGGTTGGGAAATTTCAGGATATTTGGGGGTGGGGTGGAGCCTGAGGAAGGCAGGGTTTGGGGGAGGAATGGGAGCTCAGCAGGGTATAATGCCATACAGTTTACCTTCCAAAGCAGCTATTTTCTCCAGAGGAACTGATCTCTGTCATCTGGAGATCAGTTCCGGGAGATCTCCAGGCCCCACCTTGAGACTGGCAACCCAAGGTCAGTGGGACATAGCCCCACGCCACGTCTGTGCTGTGGCTGTCCTGGCTGGGGGTTATGCGCTACTCAGGAGGGCTTCAATTGACTTTGTCCTCATCAGCATCCTCAACCACTCCAGATCTTAGGGGCATTGTGGGAGGTGGGGGTGCAGTTGTCTTTCAATCTGCTGCATTCTATGGAAACATTAAGAGCACACCAGGGCTATCACTTCAGCACTGGGGGCACAAGCGGGGAGGAGAGGCTTAAGAGAGCAGCTAAGCCCTGCTCCCCCTCCAATATGCCCCAGTGCCAACCAGTGTGGCACCCATGCAGCATCGACACCCTTTGAGGCTGGTGTATCCTTCACTTTCACCAGCATATCACATCAGTGCCCCTCACTATCTTAAATGGATCAGAGGTTCCTTTCATTGCGCAGCTAAATCTGATGGGCTGTGTGGCATCGCGGCTTCTTCCCATTCACTGTGTGATTCCTGATTGGCTGGGATCACCCACTCAGGCAGAAGAAAACAGCAACAGCAGCTAAGGGAGGCAAAGGAATTTAATATGAAAAGGAAAAGGATTTAACACCCATAGTAGGGTTTTTATCAATTTTATTTTAAGTATGCATGTGATGCTTTTCTGCCTAACAATCTGTCTCCAAGGTGGCTCACAATCAGAAAAAAAAAAGATACAGTACATAATATATTTAATGGGAAGGGAAGGGAAGGGAGGAAGGGAGGAAAGAAGGAAGGAAGGTGACAGTCACGATGGCACTGGGGGGCCAGTGGAACCTGTCTTTTCCCCAGTCCTCTTGCTCCAACAGTGCCCTCAAAGGCTCGGCAGTTGCCTTGAGGTCCTAGCCCCTGCCCCTGAGATGTGCCATCCAAGGCCAGGTTTAGGGCTGTTGGGAAAAAAAAATTCGGTATAGTTCGGCTTTGGCAAAATTCAGCCCGTTTTTATTCGGGCCGTGCCGAAGTCCAAACTCCCCTGCTTCGGATCCCCGGAAATTCGGGGGGATCCGGAGTTCGGGGGAAAATTCGCCCCCCCCACGCCTTCAGGGGGATTCCCTGAAGGTGCGCGGGGACCCTTTAAACAGATCTGCGCCTCCCAGCCTCCCCTTTCAGGGGGCTCCCCTGGAGAGGCGCGGGGTGCCCTTTAAACAGATATGTGCCTCCCGGTTGGGAGGCACAGATTTGTTTAAAGGGCACCCCGCCCCCCTTCAGGGGGCTCCCCTGGAGAGGCGCGGGGTGCCCTTTAAACAGATCTGCGCCTCCCAGCCGGGAGGCACAGATCTGTTTAAAGGGCACCCTGCCCCCCTTCAGGGGGCTCCCCTGGAGAGGCACGGGGTGCCCTTTAAACAGATCTGCGCCTCCCAGCCGGGAGGCACGGATCTGTTTAAAGGGCACCCCGTGCGTCTCCAGGGAAGCTCCCTGAAGGCGCGTGGGGTGGGGGAAAGGGCCCGAATCAGCCGAATTTATTTGGGAACATCCCGAACTCGGCCAATTCGGCTCCTCGGTTCCCCCCCCCTTTTGAGTTCGGTTTGTCCGAACCAGAAAAACCGCCGAATTGAGAGAAATTCGGCTGTTTTTCTGTTTGGGCCGAACCGAATCAACAGCCCTAGCCAGGTTGCACCAGACATTTTGGCCCCTGGAAGGCAACACCCCTCTTGACCCAGGGAGACATGGCGTAATCATGGCTCCTGGATCTTCCCAGCAGCAGTGGTGAATGTAGTGGGGGAACTGTCCTCTAGTACTATGGAGAAAATATTGAACACACACCCCATCCTTAATGTAAGTTTTTCTTGTGGAACATGGACCGCTGTGCTAGGTCTTATTATTTCTACAGTTTTAGCATCCTATCACCCAAGATGCTCAGTTTTGCTTCTCAGCATACTGGCTGCTATCAACAGACAGACAAAAAGGCTTACTCAGCCCCAGAGATATTAAAATATAAAAGACTATAATAATGGTTGAGTGAACATCTCTCCACAAGATTTTGTGGACAGCAAGTAACATGCAGACTAAAAAAGTATAAATGCAAATTTCCATCATGTACACATACAGAAGAATCAGAGTTGGTTTTTATATGCTGACTTTCTCTACCACTTAAGGAAAAATCAAATCACTTCCGATAGTAAGACCAAATAGGCATGGCATGGTATGTTTCCAAAGATCAGACTTAGATATAAGTCAAAATATAAGAATCAAATCACCTTCTCTTCCCGTCCCCACAACAGATACTCTGTGAGGTAGGTGGCAGTGAGAGCTGTAACTGGCCCAAAGTCACACAGCTGGCTTCATGTGTAGGAGTGGGGAAACCAACCCGGTTCACCAGATTAGTGTCTGCCGTTCAAGTGGAGGAGTAGGGAATCAAACCCGGTTCTCCAGATTAGAGTCCACCACTCCAAACCACCACTCTTAACCACTACACACCCAAACTTTATCTTAGATTGCTCTGTGTTCAACAGTCAGGTTAACAAGAATCTTCAGTCATTTACATGAAGCTTCTGCAATTGGAAGTATGGGAGTAATTTAAGGCTATAGAAGAAGACAGATACTACTTTATTTTGAATCAACTTGTTTATTAAATGCAGGGTGCATGCTTCCCAGTTGAACTTCTTTGGACTTGGCATTCCTTCCTGTCATACAATACCTTAACCAAGGCAAGATCTGCTTCCTGTGAGAGGGCACAAGTTCTGAATAGGATTTGTATTCTGCTGTGAAGGAACAGACCCACAAATCTTGTTCCCTAGGGGCTCCAGGAGGTCAGAAAACCCCACGTCCGTCCTGAATTTCTATTTGGTGGTGTCATCCCTTCCCTTACTTCTGAGGGGAAGGTACCAAGAATAATCTGAATATCATCCCCTTCACCAGCAACCCTGCTTAAATGGTGGTGCACATCTAATGCTCTGGATCTATATTGCTGCTGATAGGCTCTGCTTGGTTGCTGTGTCTCCTGCTTCATCCCTACAAGGTACTGTGGGATCAATCCATCTCATCTTGGCAACTTTGAGCTATTGCACCCCAGGGCTGGTGAGCAAACCTGCTGCCCCTCCCCATTACTGCACTTCAGATAGTAAGACCAAATAGGCATGGTGTGTTTCCAGAGATCAGACTTAGATATAAGTCAATTCAATTTCAATTTATTACGGCAAAGCAAACATTCGAGAAATTAACATTGATTAAAAAAGTAGAATCTAACAATATACCTATTCGTATTGTTAGATATTGGTCAAAATATAAGAAATTTAATAAAACAAAAATAATAAGAGTGCACATGTCCTTTTCAAGCATCAGGCTGAGCATGGATACAAAGAAAAAGTGAAAAAGCACATTCCTTTCACCCTACCCTCAGTACTTATCCTAGACAGCGTAGTATTTCTTAAAGTTGCAGTAAATAAAAGTCCACCATTACCTGAGTTCTCAGAGCTGGGACTTCATTGTCACTCACCATGTGGCTAAGAGGAACATCCCTCATTAAAACTTAGTCATGCATGGCTTGTGCCCATTCACAAAGAAGAGCAAGATGGAAGAGAAAAGCTTCTCTAGGTTCTGAGAATTCATGGTTGTGGTGGGAAATTTGCTTTCCCATCTCCCCGGTCCTTTTATGTTTGGATCTCTCTCTGCCTGCTTACTTACCGAAGCAAAGCCAGAGAATGTAATAGGAAACACAGACCTTGTACTTAGAACAGTCTCAGACCACACACACACACATTGCAGTAAAGCATATAGGTTTATTGAACTTACAAAGGTTGTAAGGCAAAGAGAAGAATAATACTTGACAGATTTAACAACACCCCAAACAGTCACTGATACACAGACAGACAGATAAATCAACGCGCTTTGGGTCATTCCAAGGAAGAGACAGAGATAGTCTCTCCCTGAGAAGGATGACGGGCTGGCATCTTGGAGACTCTTTTATAGGCTGGCCCATTAACAGAGGGTCCCAACCTGACACCTCCCTTGCAACTTCTTCAGGAGATGAGTTTCACAAATCATGACTTATCTTGTTTGGAAATATCTTGTTCTCAAACAAGTTACTCAGTTTCCAGAGTCTCTGACACTGTTTGTTCGTCAGCCTGTGTAGATAAATAAATCCCTTCATTTGTAAGCAGAAATCTTGCTGCCTGTCTAATTGGCCTTCCTATCCTTGAGCATAATTTCAGGCACCTAATGTGCTTTGGTTAATCAACTCTTGAATGCAGTCTCCGTTACCCTCTAAGGTCAGGAGCCTAGTGGAAAAGCTGAGGTCAGCTAGCTTCATGTGGCTTCTAAACTACAGGTTATAATATATTAAGGCATAAAAGTGGTTCTTAAACCAAACTATATATTTAATATAAAAGTTCTCACCACAATGGTCTATTCTTGGGAGTCCTTCCCATCCCTCTTCCTACCTCAAGAGGAAGAGAGAACTATCTAGCCATTTGGCTGTCCCTTGAGATGTGACATTCTAGCAAGGTGTGCAATGGTAACCCTTCTGTTCTGCTTTAGCTAGAGCCATTGGCTTGATGGCTTGGGCTTGATGGCTCAGCCCCTGGCCTCTTCCTTTCTGCCATCTACAAGTTTGCAGCCAGACTCCAAGTCATGAGCCAGGTGTCGCTCCAATGGGGTGAATTGTAGACTGGAAGGCATTTCTCCACACCTGCTTTTCCTCCAAGAAGCTCTGGACAGCATACATGGTCTCTTGCTCTCATTTTATCTTCATGTTAACCCTGAGAGGTAGATTAGGCTGAGGAAGAGTGAGTGGTTCGGGAATGCCCAGAGAACTGAACTCAGATCTACCCAGTCACAGTCTGACAAACTAACCTGAACACACATTCCTATTGTCATGGGTCAGCATGCCAAAACTTCCTCAGATGAAGAGGAAATAGAGGAGGATGGCAGGGTGAGAACAGAGGAGCAGCTACAACAAATAGAAGTAAGTGAAAGGAGTGAAGAGCAGACAGAAGAAGCCTCTCTGGGCCTGCAGCCTGCCAGCTCAGGGGATCCGGCTGTGCCTGAGGTCCAGCCATAGTTAGAGCCACTGGAACAGAGACGGCAAAAGATCAGGGCGGAGATACAAAGCCATCAAAAAAGTGTGAGATTATAGGCCCAGCATACATCACTCACTGACAGTAATGAGGCTGAGAATGCCTGAATGGCCTAATAAGCAACAGCAGATCTGCGTCATTATAAGGCCTCGAGCGGCAGCTAAACGTTGTTCCTCATCTTTCTTGGCCCGCGCTTGAGCTGCAGCCACCTCCGCTGCCCGCAACTGTTCTTCGGCTCACTTTCGGTCAGCGAGCACTTGGTCGGCCTCGAGCTTAGCGGCAATCACCGTGGTGACGATTGGGAGGGCTTCTTGCTCCAGAAGCAGAAAGAGTTCAGAGGAATCCTTTAGGTCCAATAACGGTTGAACCCGAACTGCCACGGGGACAAATGCTCACAATGGTGGCATATATCAAAAAAGTTCGGTGAGTAAAAATAGTGTCTGGTATCATACTTAATAGCATCATTTCAGGTGTTTTAGAAATATTTTGTTGTAAAACCCTCCTTATTTCATTGTGTATCATCTCCCAAAATTTCTTAGCTTTTTCACAGGTCCACCAAATACGATGAAAAGATCCTACTTCTTTGTTGCATTTCCAACAGTTTGGTGACATTGTGGGAAATGATTTTGCTAATTTCTTCGGTGTTAAATATCATTTATACATCATTTTATATACATTTTCTCTTAGTAATTGTGAAGATATAAGTTTCAAGTCTCTTGTCCATAACTTTTTCCATTTTTGCAACATTATATCATGTCCCAACATTTGCGCCCAACTAATCTTGGTAGGTTTTATTCGTTTTTGTTCACAGTAGAGTTCTAACAGTAATTTATACATCTTAGATATGAGATGATCATTTGTGTCCAGTAAAGGTTTTTGTAAAGTTGATTTAGTTTTAGAAAATCCTGTTTTCAAATCTTGTAAAAAAAAACCGAGTTTATTTGATGATACTGGAACCAAGATAATAAGTCTTTAACTTCTTCATACTCTTTAAGTTAACATTTTGTTCCTTCCCATTTCAAAAGATCCTGGTAAATTACAAATTGAGCAGGTCTTAATGGGCGTAAAGTTAACATTTCTTGTGAAGAAATCCATAACGGGATTTTTACATCTAATAAATGTGCCAATCTGAACAGTTCACCTGTCTGTCCTATTATCAAACACCATGACACACAGACATAACATACCAAGAATACAAGGAAAAAAACAACCCATGCAGCCCTGAGACAAGAATTTGGTGGACACCGGAAGTGGGGGCTCTCATAAGGAAATTTTTTTGTCTATTTTACTAAAATCCGCATTATTATTATATCACTCCCTCTCTACAATTTACACATTAGAATACTTTCTCCATCCTTAAAAAATTCCAGTGACCATCAAGTTCTTCAGTATTTTTTATTGTTATTATAGTATGTCAGCTTAATTAAAGCATAGGTTTCTTTAACCTTGTCAAGCCAATTATTTAAGTCAGGGAATTTATTGCTTTTCCAGTTTCTTGCAAAATATCTTCTAACAGCTGTTAACATATGGAGAAACATAACTTGAATATCCTTTGGTTTGTCTGGAAAATAATTTAATAAAATTGTTTCTGGTCTTACTGGCATAACAATTTCAAGACCCTTGGATATGATAGTATAGTCTTTCTCCATAGTGTTATGTTCTCGCCACACCTCAGTGAGCTGAAATAAATCAATACTGTTATACATCAATTTACCCAAGGAGGTTTGCCTTTTAGTGTTTTTGCGACTTTCTTTAGATCTTTTATCTTCTTCTAAATTCATCATAGCGTAAAAGTCCCCTCCTAGCACTAAGTCACCCTCTACAAAGTCTATCAATTGCTTATGTAAATCATTATAAAATTGCTGCTGTTGATGGTTAGGAGCATAGATATTACCTAAAGTTATATTTTTCCCAAACAGTTCACCTTTAATTAACAGGAATCTACCTTCCTTATCTTTTTAAATCTTTTTTACGATTAACAATGGAGTTTTAATATAAATGGCTACCCCTTTGCTTTTCTGTGTAGAAGAAGCTGTATATAATTTGCCTAGCTTAGAATTATCCATCAACAATTCTTGATTTCTTTTAAAGTGCGTCTCTTGTATAAAAATAAGATCTGCTTTTTCTTTGACTAGCTGATAAAAGAGGTTTTTTCCGTTTGCATGGTTCATTTAAGCCATTTACATTGACTGGTAATAACTTTAGCAAGCCTTTAGTTAGGAACCTATTTGTTAAGACTTTGTTTACAACCTTGGATTTGAAAATCATTTTCTATAGTGTTATCAGTGATCCAGCAAACACATGAATTAGTTTTTACAGATGTAATTAATATTTCTGGTTCCAAAGGGCTACGTTTATGGTTTATTGCCCTTAATTCCCCACAATCTTTATGCCCTGATTGTTGCATCCTAACTTCCTTAGAGAGAGAGAGAGAGAGAGAGAGAGAGAGAGAGACCTTGTAAGAGTAAGCCACTAAGAGTGATGGGTTAGTGTTTTGTGCATTTGAAGTATGTAGCAAATAGCAGACAAGGGAGAGGTACAGTGGCAGATGGGAGGTAGACAGAGGAGGGGAAGCTGCTGAAAAGGAACATGTGGTTGTGCACATACAGTCGTCTTCTAGATAATTCACAGTGGGTAGCCATGTTAGTCTGTCTGCAGTAGTAGAAAAGAGCAAGAGTCGTGCTGTATCTAGCTGTATCTGAAGAAGTGAGCTGTGGCTCACGAAAGCTCATACCCTGCCAGAAAATATTTTTGTTAGTCATCTTCTATGAATGATTGAACATACATATTGTGAACTTGTTTGAACGAAGGCATTCTGCCCAATATTTGATGGTGCTGACTGCAACTGGCAGATAGGCTGTGGTCAGGCACTCCCACTCCCAAGCATGGAAGGTGGTCTTGCTGGGTCTTCATCCCATAGCTGTGCCTGGCCTGGAATGAAGAACCACACTGAGCCCTGTGGAGACCTAGAATCCACTCCAATATTTTAACCATTGGGACTGGGGGAATGGGTTTGAGCCATCAGGCCCAAGCAGAGTACTCTAGTGCTTCCTTATGCTAATGGCTCTAGACAAAGTAGAACAAAAAGGCTACCATCTTGCACCTTGCTAGCAAGTCACATCTAAAGGAAGACAGCACCAGAGTGGTATAATGTTTAAGGTGTCAGACTAGGATCTGGGAAACCCAGGTTCGAATCCCCACTCATGCCATGTAAGCTTGCTGGGTGACCTTGGGATAGTCATACACTCTCAGCCTCAACTGTGGCAAGAATTTGGACAGGAGACCTCCAAGGAATACCAGGGTCGTGACTCGGCGGCAAGCAGTGGAAACCCACCTCCAAACACCTCTTGCCTTGAAAACCCTACAGGGTTGCCATAGATCACTTGATGGCAAAAAAGACAAGACAAGACAAGACAGACAAGACAAGACAAGACAAGACAAGACAAAACTAGAAAGGCAGCCAAGTGGCTAGAACATATCATCTTTGCACATCAGGAAGATCAAAAAAGAGTTTACAATGACATAATCTCAGAAGGTCAGATACTGAGCTCCTGGGAAGAAGCTCATATTTCGCTTATTCCCAAAGACGAATGGGAGAATCACTTACCAAAGGCTTATAGACTTATATCCTTAATGAATGTAGATTATAAAATTCTAACATCCATTTTAACAAGCTTAAAAAAAATGTCCATAAAATAATACACTCAGATCAAACAGGATTTATTCCAAGAAGACAACTGAGAGACAATGTAAGAGTGTTGTTAGTGGCTATGAATTATACCAAAGTAAATAAGAAGAAGATGGTCATGCTATTTTTGGTTGCAGAAAAAGCGTTTGACAACGTGTCATGGAACTTTTTAACAGAGATACTACACCAGATAGACTGGAAGAAATTTCTGATGGCGATAAAGGCAATATATAAATCACAGACTGCAAGACTGTTGATCAATGGAATGCTAACTGACAAATTTGAAATCAAGAAAGGAACAAGACAAGGTTGTCCCTTATCAACTCTATTATTCAACTTAGCCATGGAAATTCTGGCTAACAAAATAAGATCCAGTGGCAAAATCAAAGGACTTAAATGTGAAAATCAGGAGTATAAAATCAGAAGCTATGCAGACAATGTGGTGTTGATCTGCAAAGAACCAAAGTCTTCCATAGCCAAAATAAAACATCAAATTGACCAGTTCAGTTATTTTTCAGGATACAAATTAAACAAGCAGAAAACAAATATGATTTTCTTCAATTTGTCCAATAAAGAAAAACTGGAGATAACAGACCTTTTGCAATGCTCAATTCCGGAAAAAAGTGTTAAATAGTTAGGAATAAAAATTCCAACTGGAAATTACTCACTATTTGATCTGAATTACAAAGAGACGTGGTCCAATATCGAGAAAGACGGAAAGATGGGACAGACTTCAAATTTCCTGGTTGTGCCATATTTCAACTATCAAAATGAATGTGCTACTGAGAATGAATTTTTTGTTTCAAATGCTCCCAATTGACATCAGTAAAACCATGATAACTAAATGGAAAAGAATCATTAACAAATTTATTTGGAGAGGGAAGAAATCTAGAATTAGATTTATGGTCTTACAAGATGTTAAAGAGAGAGGAGGACTTTCATTACCTAACTTATTCTTATACTACCATGCCGCCGCATTGTTGGCCATTACAGAATGGATACTACAACCTGAAGATCGGGTAACTAGGTTGGAAAAGGCTTTGTTAGAAAAAGGATTCCATTATTGGCTATGGTCAAAGGAATCAAAGTCAATGCCTAAGCATCTACCTCGGGAATCTACAACTTTCCATTTGATAAAAACATGGAACCTTTTAAAACCTTTGGTTAGCCCACGTGTGTCCAAATTGATGTCTCCAATGGAAGCGTATATGGACTATGGGAGTCAAAAAACGAATGACTTTTTGATGTACGAAGATCCAGTAAAAAAAGACGGTCAGATCAAATCGCTAGAAGAATTAAGAGAAGGAAATATCAGAATAACATGGCTGGCATATCATCAAGTGATACACGGACTAAAATCAGACTATCTTAATATCAGACAAATTAACAAATTTTGAACAATTGATAGTGAAATCACAAGACCATCTATTTTCAAAAATCTACAAGATGTTATTAGACATGGAAACTGCTGAAGAACAAGTTAAGACATGCATGATAAAATAGATGCAGAATTTTGGTGAAATGATTCCAATGTGTGAATGGGAGAAAATGTGGAAATCCGAAATAAAATTATCAAGATCTCAGGATGTTCAAGAAAACTGGTACAAATTTTTTTACAGATGGTATTTCGCATCAAAAGACATACAGAGACAAATTACTGAGAGACAAATTGATGCAGTTTTGGTTCAGGAGGATACAGTAAAACAATTAGCTATGATGGATATGAAGGCTAGAGAATCGAATCCATGAAGACCTTGGTGATTCCAGACAAGAATTAATAAGAAATATTGCAGAATTAACTCAAATTAATGAACAAGAAATAGAATCTACAGGATTCCTCTTCCAGCTAGATTCAGGAAAACCAGGCCAAGAGACATTATGATTTTGTTTTATGACATTAGGATGAAGGATGCTATAATGAAACTTCACTATAACCCCATGAAAGTAGGAGACACCACCTTGATAGTGCTGAAGGATATTCCCAGGCATTTAATGGCAAAAAGGAGCATCTTTAAAGATTTTACTGCAATGTTAAGGAAGTATGGAATAAATTATAGATGGGTGTTACCACAAGGATTAACCTTCATGCAAAAGGGAGTCAGGACAACAGTCACTACTTTGTAAGGTGCTGGGAAATTTATGAGGAAGTATAAAAAAGACTTTCCTGAGGATCTTTCTGCGGAAATGGAAGTGGAAGGAGAAGAGGAACAAGATGATCTTTAATTGAAAAGAGCTTCAGGAGGAACCAGACAATAAGACTTATACCATATTAAAGAATCACTATGGCTAAAGTTATCTCTTGGAATGTCAATGGACTCAATGAAAAAGTAAAGAGAGCAAGAATTTTTAAATTGTTACAAATGCACAAATATACATTAATTTGTTTAAGGAAACTCATATCTAAAAAAAAGATAGAAAATATTTGGATAGAAAAATGTTGGGTCAAGCATTTATTACGTCAGCTAAAACAAAGACAAAAGGAGTAGTTATTTATGCACATCCCAGCTTGACTCCGGAAATGGTATACAAAGATGAAGAAGGCCGTATTATTATTATTCGGACTAAAATACTGGGCCAAATAATATTGGTAGTTGGCATCTATGCACCCAATGAAGGGAAAGCTAAATTTTATGAACACTTACATGAGGTTTTGTCTCAACATGCCCAGGAACAGATTTTAATGATGGGTGATTTCAATGGCATTGTTTCACCTCCCTTGGATAAGAATACCCAAGCCAAGATGGAAAAGGAAGGAATTTTACCAAAGACCTTCTTCCAAATGATGATTGAGTTAGATTTACAAGATACTTGGAGAACAAAGAATATGACAGCTAAATAATTTACTTTTTATTCAGCAAGACATGATTCATATTCAAGGATTGACATGATTTGGGCTAGCAAATCTATTTTTACACAACTGTACAAAATACATATTATACCAAGGACTTTTTCTGATCACAATCTGGTTGCTTTTGAATGGAACAATCGCCAAGCATTTAGATGGAAGTTAAATGATAAATTATTGAAAGATCAAAAGCTGTTAGAGGAACTATCTACTTTAATTAAAGACTATTTTGAAATTAATATGAATGGAGAAACCACATTAAACATAACATGGGATGCTTTCAAAGCAGTAGTAAGAGGATTTATGATTCAGAAGAATGTGGCTTGGAGAAAACAACAGATGCAGATGACTAACTCTACTCTGGGATTTACAAAAACTTGAACAAAAGTTGGTTTTAGAATTACAAAAAGAGTCAAGAGATAATATATTGGAGAAGATAAAGGACCTCAAACACCAACTGAATATGGTGGTTTCAGAAGAAATGAATTAAAATTTGAAATATGCAAAACAATTTTTTGAACAGGCAAATAAACCAGGTAAATTTCTGGCAACTCAAATACGAGGCTCACTTCAGAAACGGATTATTGCTAAATTACAAACTGAAAGAGGCCCTGTTTATACCATGACAGACATTCAAAAGGAGTTTGTATCTTTCTTTGTGAAGTTGTATCAGAAAGATGAAATATCAATTAAAAAGATGGAATAGTTGTTAAACTCTACAAATATTAAAAAATTATCAATAGCCCAACAGAAACTACTTGATGAGCCAATCTCTTTAGAAGAACTGGATGAAGCTTTTAAAAAACAAAAAAACAGATAAAACTCCAGGTCCTGATGGAATAACTGCCATGTTTTACCGTACTTTAAAATCTTTATTGATGAAACCTTTTTTGGAACTTTGTAATTCAATAATGGAAACAGGATCATTACCAGAAACATGGACTCATGCTTTTATTTCTTTAATACATAAACCTGGGAGAGATCCTGAACGAGTAACTAACTATAGACCTATATCTGCTTAATGTGGATTATAAAATTTATGCTTCAATTTTATCATCTAGAATTAAAAATTTTTATTATGGACCTTATACATGAAGATCAAGCAGGTTTTGTCCCAAGAAGACAAATTAAGGATAATGTGAGAGTACTCTTGGATGCCATGGAGTATTATGAATATAATATTCAACATAAAGTAGCTTTTGTTTTCCTGGATGCAGAAAAAACTTTTGATATGGTCTCTTGGGATTATATGAATTTTTTTTGAAAGCAATGAACTTTGGGGAAAGGTTTAGGAGAGGTATAGATGCTATATATACTACACATCAAGCAAAAATATTGGTAAATGAATCTATGTCGGGAGAATGCATCATACAAAAGGGGACTAGACAGGGTTGTCCTCTCTCCCCATTGCTTTTTATTTTGGGTTTTAGAATCCCTATGCTGTAAGATTCGAGACTAGGAGGGTGTATGTGGTTTGAAAATAAGAAGACAGGAATTTAAATTGAGAGCATTTGCTGATGATTTGTTATTAATTTTGGATAATCCAGCCCAATCAGCAACCAAGCTGAGAGAGATATTGGACTTGTATAGTAAAGTCTCAGGATTTAAAATTAATCAAGAGAAAACACAGATGATATTTAAAAATGTTACTGGTTTGGAACAACAATCTGTTATGAATGTGACAGGCTGGCAGAAAACCAAGAATGTGAAATACTTGGGAACTTGGATTTCTTCTAAAAATGCAGAATTGGTTGTAAATAATTATGGCAAATTATGGGAAGAAATAAAAAAAGACATGATGGTTTGGAATACCAAGAATCTATCTTTACTAGGCCGCATTTCAATGATACAAATGAATATACTTCCAAGATTACTATTTTTGTTTCAAAATTTACCTATTATTTCCCAAGTAAAGTATTTTGATACCTGGAGGAAAGATATATTGAACTTTGTTTGGCAAGGTACAAAACCGAGAATTGCATATAAATATTTGATGGACCTGAAGGAGAGGGGTGGACTTGCATTTCCTAATTTTAAACTTTATGCTGAAGCAGCGGCTTTGGTATGGCTGAGAGATTGGATGGATTTAAAAAATACACGATGTTAGATCTTGAGGGTTATAATAATATAATTGGATGGCACGGTTATTTGTGGTATGACAAAATCAAAATACATGCATCTTTTCAGCAACACATGGTTAAATCTTCCCTTTTTAAGATATGGATTAGATACAAACACCTGCTGGAAATAAAAACTCCATTGTGGATTTCATCATAAGAAATGTTAACTTTGCGCCCACTGAGACCAGATCAATTCATAACTTATCAACATCTTTTGAAATGGGATGGTATGAAATGTTCACTTAAAGAATATGAAGAAGTTAAAGATGTACTATCTTGGTTTCAATATCATCAAATTAATTCGGTTTATCTACAAGACTTAAAAACAGGTTTTTTAAAGACTAAATCAACTGCAAAAACTCTTGTTGGATACAAATGACCACTTAATATCTAAAATGTATAAACTATTGCTTGAACTGGATTGTGAACAAGACAGAATTAAACCTAGTATGATCAGTTGGGCACAAATGTTGGGACATGATATAAAGTTGCAAAATTGGGAGAGATTGTGGACAAAAGAAACTGATCTTCGCAACTATTAAGAGAAAATATATATAAAATGATGTACAAATGGTATCTAACTCCCAAGAAATTAGCAATGTCATCTCCCACAATGTCACCAAACTGTTGGAAATGCAAAAAGGAAATTGGTTCTTTTTATCATACTTGGTGGACTTGTGAAAAAGCTAAAAGATTTTGGGAAATGATATATAATGAAATAAGGGTGATTTTACAACAGAATATACCTAAATCACCTGAAATGATGCTTCTTAGTATGGTGCCAGACTCTATCTTTACTTATAGAACATTTTTTATATATGCTACAACAGCGGCTAGACTGATATACGCAGCTAAATGGAAGACTAACGAGATACCAGAGAAAAAAGAATGGATAAGCAAAATGTTGGAAATGGTGGAAATGGCTAAACTTACAGCTTTTATAAATGAAAGTGATAATGAACAATTTTTGGGGAAGTGAGAGGCATGGAGAATTTACTGTGAAGATTATTTTTTAATAGGTCAATTTAAAGGATATTCCTTGATATAATCCCAGATTTGAATTTCTTATTATAGATATTTTAGAATATTATATGAACTGGATTTGATAAAATAAGATAAATATAATGTAAATTTACAAATGAGGATTACAAGTTGGCAAAAGTATATACAAATTAAAGGCTAGACAGAATAGAGTGAAGGGGAAGTCTTTTTCTTTGTAATAGATAATTGTTTTTGTTTTTACTTTGTTTAAACTTATAAGATTTATATGATGGAAAATGATTTAGTTGTAATACATGAGAAAATAATAAAAAAATTATTAAAAAAAAGACTTACAAAAAATGTACAAATCCAACCAAGCAAATTGCTGGAAGTGCTCAGAGATTGAGGGGACTTTCTTTCATCAATGGTGGACTTGCAAAAAGGCCCAGAAATATTGGAAGCAAGTTCATAAAGAGATCACAGACATACTTAAGGTGGAATTTGATTTAAATCCAAAATTCATGCTTCTAGGGATGATTCCAACTCAACTACAAGTTATGCAGAAGGAACTCTTCCAGTATGTGGTTACTGCAGCGAGGGTTCTATATGCAAAATATTGGAAAAACAAAGAGACTTCAGGTCTAATGGAATGGATTACAAAAATGATGGAATTTGCCACAATGGCAAGGCTTACCAACCAACTACAAGGGAAGCAGAATGAAGAGCACCAACAGAAATGGGAACTGTTCTATGCTAAGTATGGATGATAATGCTCTCATTTCAGATTTGTTATAATGTTGAAGTTAAGTTATAGTTAAGTGTAGAAGTATAGTAATAGATACAAAGTAACAATAATTTGATGAGCATAAGATGGCTAATGGTTTATAATAAGAAAATATTTGACAAATGAAAAGTTTCATTTTCTATTGCTTTGAATTAGAGATGGGTTGCAGGGTATGCACAACATGTAATGTAACCTTTCCTTGTTTTCCCCTTTTCCTTCCAATCCCCCTTTTCTAATTCTGTATCCTAAAAAAACAATTAAAAAAATTTTTTTTAAAGGAAGATCAAAATGACCAAAAGGTGGGGTGGACTCTCCCAAGGAGAGATTAGACATTTTCTGGACACAATAAAGAAGCTTTCTTCTCTTCCATCTGGAGCAGCTGTTTGGCTCACTTATCATGAGGGACCAAACCTTTACCTAGGGAGTCCAGCTTGTCCACATGGTGAGGAACAATGAGGACATTTCCCAGCTCTGAGAACCAAGATAAAACTGAACATTAAATCATAGTAACTTTGAAATACTAATCTGTCTTAATTAAACATATTTTAGGATAGATTCCACATGTAGGGAAAGGGGACTTTTTGTTTTAACCTTTTCTTTGTATCCTTGCTCAGCCTGAATGTTTGAACTGAAAATGTGTGTTCTTTTTATTCATTTATTAAATTTTCTTTCATTTTGAATGCTCTAAGCCTCATCTTGCTACAACAGGGAGGCTCACTACAATAAGTAAAGTTTCTTTAGATATGTGAGGAGCAAACACATGGGCACACATGGAGAAATTCTGACAGAAGACAGAGAGAAAGCAGAAAGGTTTGATGCTTATTTTGCCTCCGTTTTCCCCCCTGAAAATGAGAATGGGCTCATCTAGAGATGATAGCAGGCAAGCCACAACATCCAGGCTGCTGGTTGACATGAACAGAGAGCTGGCTGAGAAGCACCTGGCTGCATTGGATCAGTACAAATTCCCCAGGCCAGACAGTATGCACCTAAGAGCACTCAAAGAACTTTCTAGAGAGCTTGCAGAGCCTTTGTCCATCATCTTCCAGACCTCTTGGAGGACGGGAGATGTGCCACAAGATTGGAGGAGAGTAAACGTTATCCCAATTTTCAAAAAAGGGAGGAAGGATAACCCAGGAAACTACAGGCCAGTCAGTTTGACCTCTATCTCAGGGAAGATACTGGAGCAGATATTAAAGAGATCAATAAGCTAGCATCTGAAGGACAATTTGGCGATCCAGGGAAGTCAGCATGGATTTGTCCCCAGCAGGTCCTTGTTTCTTTCTTTGATTGAGTGACCAGCTTACTGGATTGAGGGAATGTGGTTGATGTTGTTTACCTGGATTTCAGTAAGGCTTTTGACAGCGTTTCCCGTGATGTTCTGATGGGTAAACTAGAGGATTATGGACTGGACCCTAGGATAGTTAGGTGAATAGGGAACTGGTTGCAGAACCACACTCAAAGAGTAGTTGTCAATGGCATTTCATCTGAACGGAGAGAGGTGTCCAGTGGGATGCCACAGGGTTTGGTTCTGGGCCCGGTACCTTTCAATATTTTTTATAAATGATCTAGATGATTTACAGATGACATCGAATTGGGAGGAGCAGTAAACATACCAAAAGATAGATATAGAATTCAATGAGATCTGAACACACTGGAAAAGTGGGCGGATGCAATTTAATGAGTTCTACATCTGAGTAACAGAAATGAGGGGCATGCATACTGGATGAGGGATATACTTCTGGATAGCAGTGTGTGTGAATAGGATCTTGGTGTACTGGTGGCCCATAAGTTAAATATGAGCAGCCAATGTGATGCAGTGACCAAAAAAGCTAATGCCATGTTGGGGTACACCAACAGAGGCATAATATCCAAATCGCAAGATGTCATAGTTCCACTGTACACTGCATTGGTCAGGCCACACCTGGAATATTGTGTGCAGTTCTGGAGGCCTCACTTCAAAAAGGATGTGGACAGAATCAAGCGGGTGCAGAGGAGAGTGATGAGGATGATCAGGGGCCTGGAGACCAAGCCCTATGAGGAAAGGCTGAGGGACTAGGGAATGTTTAGTCTGGAGAAGGGAAGGCTGAGAGGGACATAATTTCTCTCTTTACGTATTTTAAGGGGTGTCCCTTAGAGGAGGGCAGGGAGCTGTTCCTGTTGGCAGCAGAGGATAGGACTCACAATAATTGGTTTAAATTGCTGGAGGAAAGGTAAAAAGGTAAAGGTCCCCTGTGCAAGCACCGGGGCATTCCTGACCCATGGGGTGACATCACATCCCGATGTTTTCTAGACAGACTTTGTTTATGGGTAGTTTGTGTAGAGGAACGCCGCCCAGCCTCCTCTGGGCAGGGCCTCTTTCAAGGTTGGTCGAGAGTGAGTTCCCAAACAAAACACCGAGCCCAGGAGTTTTCCTGTTGCTCAGCGGGTAGCTGCCACCAGCCCCTATGCTAACGGTTAGCCCCAGCACAGGATCCCAGCTAATTCCCAATTAAAGCACAGCGCCTCTCCTGCAAGGTAGGATGCCCAGCAGGCGAGGATTATGCTAACAAAAGGTTTTAAGCCTTGGTAGGTGGTCACACAAACAAGAAAGGCACTTTGGATTTAGCCTTGGGACCCACACAGTCAAAAGACACACCAATATAGGTTAAAGATTTATTTTAAGGTTTGTGCTCGTTACAGAAGGAAAATTCATGAAGCATTTAAAGCACAAAAATAACAAAGCTTAATATATTTAGCTACACAGTCAAGTTCTTAGGTTCAAACGTTTGGCAAAGTTTAAGGCAAGATTTCAAGAGGTTTTGTTACAAGTTACCAGTTTCTTCAAAGGTTCATGCATCTTGCTTTTCAGCATGCAAGTTTCCATAGTCAATCAGACAAGAGTTCCCCCTATAAGGGCAAAATCAAAATGACTTGTGATGAAGTCAGACGGACCCGCCGTGCCATAAAGTTCAAGATTTCTGTATGAACGAGGTCTACTTTGATCTTCGCATTCCCAGTAACGTGGGCCCTAATACGCCAATAAGAATGTGAAGAGAGCCATAAACCTATAATTGATTGATGTATCACCCTTGCCCCCACATCACGTCAGGATGACCAAGAAATTTCTGATTCTGCAGCAATCAAAACACCTGGAGATCCTCAAGGCAGAGATAAGGAAAGCAAGGTCGACAGATTTGTTACTAGGGTAACTAACGACCTTCAATTAAGGAGGAAGGGAGGTGGAATTGCCTGCATCTGGCATGACCTGCCCCCTTCCTTCAAAGCACATTCTTCAAAGCATTCTCACAGTTGTAAATTGCTGAGTGAACCATTTCTCTTTCTTAGGCCTCCTGAGTTTAATATCAAGTTATACCAGGCCCTGGTCTGAACCAAGGAATTGTAACCAAATAAATTGGGGAACCCACTTTCTTTACAGTTTGCCAGTGCCTTCCCCAGTCATCTTCCCTTTACCCCCAGCAAGCTGGGTACTCATTTTAGTGACCTCGGAAGGATGGAAGGCTGAGTCAACCTTGAGCCGGCTACCTGCAACCAACTTCAGTTGGGATCAAACTCAGGCCGTGAGCAGAGCTTGGACTGCAGTACTGCAGGTTACCACTCTGCACCACGGGGCTGGATATTCGGGGTTTTTTTTTTTTACAGTCTTTTTACAAGATATGAAAACAGGATTTTCCAAAGAAAAGTCAGCTTTCCAAAAATTGCTACTGGATAACAACACCCAACTGATTTCTAAAATCTACAATCTTTTACTTGTAATTTATTGCGAGCAAGAAAGAATCAAACCGACAATGATTAACTGGGCGCAAACTTTGGGTCATGAAATTTCTTTGGATAAATGGGAAAGACTGCGGTCACGAGATCTAGAATTAATGCACAATTAATGAGAGAAAACATTTACAAAATGATGTACAGATGGTATTTAACACCTAAAAAGATGGCAAAGATGTACAAGGTGATGTCCCCTAAATGTTGGAAATGTAACAAAGAAATTGATTCTTTTTACCATATGTGGTGGACTTGTGATAAGGCGAAAAACTTTTGGGATATGATTTATAATGAAATAAGACTGATAATACAGAAAAATATTCCCAAAACACCAGAGATGATACTACTCAGTATGATCCCGAACGATATTTTAACCCAAAGAACATTTTTTATCTATGGTACAACAGCTGCAAGATTGCTTTATGCGGCTAAATGGAAGGGGGCGGATGTTCCAGAGAAAAGAGACTGGATTATTAAAATGTTAGAACTGGTGGAGATGGTGAAATTAACGGCTACATTAAATCAAGGAGACAATGAACAATTTATGGGAGAATGGGAGGCTTGGAGGAACTATTGTGAACAAGAATTACATTTTGGAAAAATGGAAGGTTATTCTTTATTCTGATCCACAATGTGGATACAGAATGAAATCTTATACAAGATGAAAATTTAGAATAAGGTTATTACTAGGATCAGAACTTATTAACGATAGATTGTACCACTTTATTATGAGGTAGACGGAGGTGGTGGGGAAGTCAGTATATTTTTTATGTTTACCTACAATCAAAACAACAATCGATATTATTGTGATTAAGATATTACCTTTTAATTGTTGTTAAAACGTTGTTAAATTTATACCTTAAAAAAATCAATAAAAATTTATATTAAAAAAAGAGTTGTTCAACAATGAAATAAGCTACCTAGGGAGATGATGAGCTCCCCCTCTCTGGCAGTCTTTAAGCAGAGGCTGGACAAGCAGTTGTCAGGGATCCTCAAGGCTGCTCCTGCATTAAGGAGGGGCTTGGACTAGATGGCCTCTATGGCCCCTTCCAATTCTATGATCTCTGTAAATGCACCACGACTATTCAGTCTTTTCTATGTGAAGTATAGAAATGGGGAGGGGCAGGGGATAAGCTCACTATCCCTGGAGCGAGATCACAATTTCAAGTTAAATTGCAATAGATCATCCCCCCACTAGCTTGCAGGAACTAAGCGGGAGATGCAGAAACTATGTGGAACCTCTAAACAGAAACGCAGGTTGAAAGTGCTAGATGTCTAGCAGTAGATACTCACAGGTGCTGGTGGTAGTGGGTGGTACACAGGTTGGTTTTGATATTCCTGCGGGAAAAAGGGAAGGGTTTGCATCGCCAAGCAGAGATTCAGGATGGCTGTGGGGCTTTCCAGCCTCCCAGAGACCAGTCCAATGCACCAGGGGGCTTGAAAGTCTGTTTCTTTACACATGGTGTAAAATAAACCCAGTTTGTTTGTGATTCCCCCCCCCCCAGGTGTGGGGGAAAGGGATGGCATCACTGAGCAGAGATTCCAGATGCCCACAGGGTTTTGGGACCTCCTGAGGACAGGCCGGAAGGAATGAGGGGTTGCTAATCCATTCTTTCACAAGCCCTACTAGGCTGTTCCATAAAAGTGGCTTCTCCAGCAAGGAGCTTTGGAGAGGGGTGTTTCAATACCCAACCCTGTCTCCTCCTTCAGAGGATTTATGTTTCTCTGTCATGCTCACTCAGTTGAGAACTTGCTATTGGTGGTGGGGGAAGCAGCTGCAACAACGAATATGGATGTGCTTAAGAATGCAAATGTAAGAAGACATCAAAACTTAGGAAACAAAGTGAAACTTTTCAACAAGGAAAGCAACTCTTGGGACTATGGAATGTAGTTCAGAGGCTGAAGGAAGAAATGTAGACAAGGCTGGGAGAAAGGCCAGGCTGAGAAAGACATGGAACCATCCTCCCAGGGGCTTGTCATCTTATGGTCTGCTAATCCATTTTTTCTGCCACTGTGAACACAAACTCAGCCTGAGCATGAGTTGTTACTTTGAAAAAAGGAATCGTGTCAGGTACAGGAACCCCACCCCCCTCGGCCCTGTGACGTCTGTGTTGCAGCTGGAGCTTTCTTCCTCCTCTCTTTTCAAAATAAATCCTCCGCCAGGTGATAGAGCAGTCACTTTTGTAGCCAGGGGTGGCAGGTGCATTGAACGCTTTGGGGCCACAGCACAGATGGACCCAGGAGGATGGGAAACTGCATACAAAAACAGGAGGCCTGCAAGAAATGGCCCCGATCCTACACTGTCTTCCCACTCGTCCACCTCTTCATCCACTGTGTAGCACATTCCTCTCAAATTCAGTGCTTTCCTTCTCCTTGCAAGACAATGGCCTTTATGGTTGCCAGATCCTGGTTGCGAAATACCTGGAGATTTTTGGGGTGGAGCCTGAAGAGGGTAGGGTTTGGAAGGGGAGGGACTTCAATATATAATGCCATACAATCCACCTTCCAAAGCAGCCATTTTCTCCAGGTGAACTGATCTCTATTGCCTGGAGATCAGTTGTAATAGCAGGAGATCTCCAGCCACCACCTGGAGGCTGGCAACCCTAGGCCTGGTGTGAGTGGAAGTACCATTGTCAGAAGAAATGGAACTCCATGGTGGAGGACCAAAGCAAACTGCACGTGGACCGAAGGTATGGGCTACCAGACAACCTCTCTAACACATTCAGGTGTGCCTCTGCAGGCTGAGAGAAGTGTAATGCCAGGTATGAAGAGACAAGTCACTTCTTGAAACTGAGCTGGTCTTTGCATGGCACGGCAGCATGGTGTAGTGGTTGGAGTGGTGGACCCATATCTGGAGAACAGGGCTTGATTCCCCACTCCTCCACATGAGTGGTAGACTCTCATCTGGTGAACCTGGTTGGTTTCCCCACTCCTACACATGAAGCCAGCTGGGTGACCTTGGGCTAGTCACAGCTCTCTTAGAGCTCTCTCAGCCTCATCTACCTCACAGGATGTCTGTTGAGGGGAGAGGAAGGGAAGGAGATTTTAAGCCGCTTTGTGACCCCTTAAAGGTAGAGAAAATCAACATATAATAACCAGCTCTTCAACTTCTTCTAAGTCCCAGTGGGAGATTGCCTGGGAATAGGGCTCCAAGATGCCTGGTAACGGTGGGCAATTGCCTGCAAATTAATGGGCCAGACCTGCCTCAAAGGCATGATGGTGGGTGCCCTGCTAGCAATGTCTGGCTATGAATACCCCTGAAATCGCCCCACTCCAATGGCCCCTTGCTGGCTGTCATAACTTATGTGCTTCCCCATCCATTCAAGGCCATTTATGAAGCAGAATTGCTTGTCTATTTTGCCTTCCCCCGACTCTGTCTCTGGCATATAGTATTAGGGCTGTTGATTCTGTTCGGCCCGAACTGAAAAACAGTCGAATTTCCCCTGATTCGGTGGTTTTTAGTTCCGGACGAACCAAACTCAAAAATGGCAGGCAACCGGGGAGCCGATTTCAGCGAGTTCGGGAGTTCACGAATAAATCCGGCCAATTCGGGGCGTCAGTAAACAGCATAACCGTCAGTAAGCAGCATTCTCCTCCCCCGGCCAATCGGTGGCCATGCTGGGTCTTCTTCTGGCCGATCAGTCAGGATTGAGTACTGGAGGAATCAGCTGATGTGCGGCCCGGCCGGGGAGAGAGAGAGAGAGGGAAATCCTCGTGTGTGTGTGGGGGGGGGTGCTTGTGCACATTTGCTCCTTTCTGTGGGTGCAGGGGGCGTATTTTGGGGGGTACAGACCCCAAACTTTCAGCAGAGATTCAGACAAGCCTTCTTAAGAGACCACCCAAGTTTTGTAAACATTGGGTCAGGGGTCCCCGAGATATGGGCTTCCCCCCTTTTTCTTTCCATGGCTGCAGGGGGCGCATTTTTGGGGGTACAGACCCCAAACGTTCAGTGGAGCTTCATATGAGCCTTCTTAAGATACCCCCCAAGTTTTGTAAACATTGGGTCAGGGGGTCTCGAGATATGGGCTCCACCCCTTTTCCCTCCCCCCTTTTCCATTTCCGTGGCTGCAGGGGATGCTTTTTTGGGGATACAGCCCCCAAACTTTCAGCATAGCTTCAGACAATCCTTCTTAAGATACCACCCAAGTTTTGTAAAGATGGGTTCAGTGGGGGCAGAAATATCGGCTCCCCCCTTTTCTCTTTCTGTGGCTGCAGGGGGCGCATTTTTGGGGGTGCAGATCCCAAACTTTGAGCGGAGCTTCAGACAAGCCTTCTTAAGAGACCACCCAAGTTTTGTAAACATTGGGTCAGGGGGTCCCGAGATATGGGCTTTCCCCTTTCCCCTTTTCCTTATTGGGATGAATGGATCAGCTGATCGTGTATTCATCTCCAGAGCAAAACGTCCCGTGCCTAATTGGAATCATCTTGGATTACAAGTCCTCCCCAGCCCCTCCTGATGGAACAGAAGACAGCCACAGTAACACCCCTTGGGGGACTTTAATCTATATTTTTTCTCCTGTGTGTGTGTGGGGGGGAAGCAGAGTCTTTTTGTGTGTGGGGAGGGAGCAGTTTCTGTGGGTGGGTGGGGGAAGCCAAAGGGGGCTTTTGCCGGTTCTCCCTGGGGTGTGTGTTCCCCCTCGAGTTGGTTTCAGTTGTGTGTCTTCAGGTTTTCCCTCATTCATAAGAGCGGTTAGGTCTATTTGGATGCTTGCTCAAAACTGGTTTTCAAATGGTGACTTAAAGAATGCATTTGGAGTCCCATGCAAAAGGGGAAATTCCACCCCTCCTGCTCATTATGCATAGCTAGCTGCCTCTGTCCCTTTCCATGGTTTGCAAACTCCCAGGTGTCAGGTGTTGCTTTGCACAGTTGCAAAGGTGTTGCTTACAAGGTTGTGTTGCTCTGCAGTCGTGTTGCAATGCTTTGCAAACTTCTCAGCTGTTTGTCGAGGCTGGGAGCTTTGTGCGTGGGCGGCAAGCTCTGCTCAGACATGCACATTAAGGGTGGGGGGACCCCTTTCGGGGCCCATATCTCAGCCCCCCCTGACCCAAACTTTACAAAACTTGGGGGGTCTTTCAAGAAACGTCCTTTGAAGCTCCGCTGAAAGTTTGGGACCTCTACCCCCAAAAATGCCCCCCAGAGCCGCGGAAAGGCGTGGTTGTGTTTTTAATGGATTTATTCGGCCGAATTTTTTTTCCGAACTTTGAATTCCCGCAAAATTGCACGGACCCGAAGTGGGGGAGTTCGGACTTCGGCATATCCCGAATCTAAACGGGCCGAATTCAGCCAAATCCGAACTATACCGAATTTTTTTTAATTCAACAGCCCTACATAGTATGCTATGGGCTGACCTAAGAAATGGAGGGGTGTGCTATTTAACAAATTGGTGGAATATGCCAAGATTTGACTCGTGTGTCTCCCAAACAGGGAGTTTAGGCGCTTTTTGACTGGGGAACAGGAGGTTTCCAGTCAACAACAGTGAACAGAACGGGGGTATCCAGACAGTGAAAAGGGACTGGCAGAACATCATGGACTGACATTAATCAGTGGACAATGTTCAGGACTAGGAAGGACCTTCTAAAATGTTGTGGGCGGATACTGGGGAATTTCTCCCAATTAGGATTGATTTTTTTTTATTTAACTGGTGAAGGCCTGGGTCACTGACCAAGCTGGGGAGTTTACCCCATAGAAAAGGTACATATGGGGTTACCCCTACCCCACAAATTGCTTCTTCTCCTTCTCTTGTCCTCTGGTTGTATTTTCTACCTGTCCTCCATGGCTCACCTTTTCAAACTCTGGATTATCTCATAGCTCCTCTTCCCACTTGAGGCACAGAGAAGGTGACTGACATGCCTTTGGGAACCCAGCAAGCTGCTCCCTTGACATTTTCAATTTGACCTCCACACAAACACCCAACTCCGATCCCCCCAAAACCACTCTCCACGCCTGATGCCTAGTATGGTTTTTTAAAATTAAACTAGCTGGAAGCAAATATAACATTTTTCCCTTCAGTAAATCATCCCCATAGATCCCTTTCCTTTGTCATTTTAATTAAAGCCAGTGCAAACTGAAGAGCTGGTGCTGTGGCCCGCTTATTAGTATTAAATCAACTTGCAGGGTTTCAGGGGCTGGTTCCCAGGCTGGGAGAGTGAAGAATGAGAGCATCAGGAAATAAATATTTGAAAAGGCCATGGCGACAGCGGGAGAAGCCGGCAGCCTTGTTAGCACGCTGGATTCCTTCCTCCCCTTCCTCCCACTCGTGTCTTTTTGATGTATGAAGGGGGGGGGATCAAGCAGATGCTTCTCTGCTCACCTCTAAGCTCTGAAGGGATCAACTGATACTTCTGAAACAGAAGGAGAAGGTCTGGGGTTCACGAGCTCCGTTTGCCAAATATGAGGAGGAGGGATGCTGTGCCCCTGCAGCACCCAGAAGGATCCCACCAGCACCTGGGACGGAGCTCAATGCTCCGTCTTCAACCTGGATAAAAAGTTGTTCTTATTAATAATAAATAACAGAGCATCCCCCCTCCAAGAAATTTCTCTGCTCTTAGCAAATTCGTTTCCACTTCCCTTGACATTTTCAGACTGTAGCCTGTTCCCTGTGTTATTCACAACAGTTTTGCTCTCCAGAGTACCGCAAAAGCTGAAAAAAAGAAAAGGTTTCTGGGGCTCAGCTCTCAGGATCTCCCCTTCACTGGAACAAGGAAAAAAATCCGCCCAGGGTGTGTGTGTGTGGGGGGGGATAGAAAGTGAAATGGAATCCACCATCTCTACTGTTAGTGATTCAAATGAGTGACTCTTCACGATGGATATTTTTTAATTTAGGAAGATGAGGAAAAGTGTTCACTAGGTAAATGGTCTCTATATCTTTTTTGATTGGGCTGGAATATTATATCCTTGCATTTTGCCCCGTCATTTCTGCATTCTGTGGCTCCTTGACTCTGCTCTGCTTATCATCCTATATAAAGTTTCTGTGCATTTATTTTATTTTATTTACTTCATTCATCGTCTGCCCTTCTCGCTAGAATTCCACGTGAATTACAGGCTATGAAGCAGCCCAATCAGACAGCAGAAGGCAACCCATGAATGGTGCCACAGGACTCGGACTGCGGAATCAGAGCACAAAGCCCACAAACCGCAAGGCAATGCAAGGACAACCCAGGCCAGGGCTCTATTCCCCACCCCCACCCCACACTACTCACTGGACTGAGTTCCAGCACCGTTTTTGTGGCTCTCCCAAGTCCTGTGGGGGAAACTGGGGGGAATCAGCACAACCTTATATAAGAGTACTTGCACCTTTCCCCTTTTCTATTCTTTTTTTTTTTTTTTTACAAAAAAAGGCATTAATATAATAGTGAGGATTCACTTGCCGTGGGAGTGGGCTCCACTCCAGGTACCAGCTGGAGATCTCCTGCTATTGCAACTGATCTCCAGTCGTTAGAGATCAGTTCCCCTGGAGAAAATGGCCTCTGGCAATTGGACTCTATGGCATTGAAGCCCCTACTCAACCCTCCCCTCCTCAGGCTCCACCCTCAAACCTCCCACCAGTGGTGAAGAGGGACCTCGCAACCCTACGTTAATCTGTGGCGTGAACACTGAGGCCCCTTTCAGATTACCATTCTAAACTGGCTGTCATCTGCTGTTGGCCCATATCTGAGTAAAGTGACATTGGGAGGAGTGTTTCACATGGTGGTTTTCATTCCATTTATGAGCTGTCTCTAAATTGCTCTGAAGCACCCTAGCCATTTCAAACAGTGCCACTTCCCCCTCCCCAGTGACTTTTGTTTTGCAGCACACTCTTTTTCAGCATTTTTTTTAGCATTCTAAAGTTTGCACTATGGTGCCGGAGCAAATTAGTGGTCAGTCCTGTGCTGTGGTGGCATCGTTGAAACGCTCGTGGCTGGTCGCCTGTCCTTACATGGAAACAGAAGAAGAAAAGCAGCTTCTTGGGCCTATGCACCCTCAATGGACCCCCATGTTCCAATATAAAGAAGTAAGTAAATAACTAAGGAAGCATCCCCCCTGTACAGGCATCCTTTCAGAGTGCACAATCAAATCTGGTTTAAAGAGTGTTTGGTACACAGGATAAAAGAAGCACAATCCAAAAACATTCAGTAGAAATACAAGGTAAATCTTTATTTTTTACAGAAAAGGAAACACGCACACCTTACCATGCAAACTGTGATGCCTATCAGAGATGCACTTTTCTTCTCTTTCTTTTCTTACATGTTTCCATGTAAGGACAGCTACAGACATTTCAGTGGTGCCGTTACAGTGGACTGCTAATTTTCTCCAGCACCATAACGCAAATCTTAAATCATTCCAAACAAACAAACAATGCTGAAAAAGAATGTGCCGTGATAAAAGGCATGGGGGGGCACTGTTTGAAATGGGCAGGGTATGCCAGAGTGCTTTAGAGACGGCTCCTAAACAGAATGAAAACCGCTGTATGAAACTTTACTTGGAAATGGGCCAATGACGGATGACAGCCAGTTTAGACCAGTAATCTGAAAGGGGCCTAAATTTCTGGACACTGAGTGATAAATGCACATTATTTCCTCCATATCGTAACATGTTTAAATCAGCAGCATGGGCATTTCTAAAAGATTAGGAATCAAATCGAATATGTTGTGGGAAAAGAAGATATTGGTGGAGACCATGAAAAATTATGCATGTATGCTAGGAAAACTATTCGGAGACATTTGGCAATTCCTTCCTGTAGACTGGCAGGTGCAAACACACAAGTCTTTGAGTCCGATTAAAGCCAGCTGTGAGCTCTTGACCCATCGAACCAGAAATCACCACAGAGACAATCAGATTCCAAGCAGATGGCTTTACTGGTCAAATAGGCAATACAGTGCATTGAAGGCAAGATGACAGCTATGGTTTGTCTTGCCCGTTATTTGGAAATATAAGGCAGAGAAACGGTGGGAGATTACAAAGCATAAACAGAGCATTATTTCCCAGGAGTGGCGTTCCCAGGCTTTGGTATGTGTAGCCGTCCTTGAAGTCTGGACGGTTCAGCAGAGAAATGAAAGGAAACATCTAAACCGAGATAACATCCTGACATCCTGCTCCCCTTAAGGCCCCCTCCCATCCGGCAAGGGGGCTGGTCTGTCCGGGTAGGTATTGTGAAAAGCGTTGACGAGTTTGGGGCGGAGACATCCCGTGCACGAACCCATTCGTCATAGGCAGGGGGGAAGTGTTTCCAGCGGATCAGGTATTGCAAGGCCCCGTGGTGTATGCGGGAATCCAGGATTTTGGAGACTTCGAAATGTTCTTTCCCTCCCACCATTATGGGCTGTTCAGGAGGCGGCTCCGGGTGCCATTGTGGGGAAGCAACATGGGGCTTTAGAAGGCTGATATGGAAAATGGGGTGCACACGCCTCAGAGTTTTGGGGAGAGACAGTTCCACCGTGACAGGATTTATGAGGCGGGTGATGGGAAATGGGCCAATGTATTTAGCATTGAGCTTATGGCACGGACGGGTGGAGCGCAGGTTCTTGGTGGAAAGGTATACCAAGTTACCCACTTGCAGGTCCCTACCAGGGGAACGATGCTTGTCAGCCTGCGCCTTGTATTTGTGCTTGGCTCGGTCTAGGTTGCTAACCAGCTAGGGCCATGTTGTACGGAGGGTGTGCGTCCAAGAGGCAATGTCGGCATCCCCCTCCCCCTCTGATCCTTCTAGTGGGGTGATAGGACCAAAGTCCTGTCCATACACCGCATAAAACGGGCTGAAACCTGTGGACTGATGTACAGCATTATTGTAGGCATATTCTGCAAAAGGCAACAGTTCCACCCAGTCATCTTGGTGGTAACTAACATAACAGCGCAAATAGCATTCAAGTACAGCATTGACACGTTCGGTTTGACCATCCGTTTGGGGATGGTTTGCACTAGACAACCCCTGCTCCACCCCCACCAATTTGAGAAAAGCTTTCCAAAACTTAGCAACGAAACTACTTCCGCGGTCGCAGATTATCTTGCGCGGAAACGAATGTAGTCTAAAGACATGTGACACGAAGAGGCGGGCCAACTTCTGAGCGGAGGGGATCCCCGCACATGGAACCAAATGTATTTGCTTAGAAAATAAGTCAGTGATAACCCATAACACAGTTTTTCCCCCGCTGAGAGGGAGATCCGTCATAAAATCCATAGCAATCACTTCCCAGGGTTTGCTGGGTATTTCAAGTGGTTGCAGTAGTCCTGGGGGCTTGCCTTGAGATCGCTTGACTGTGGCGCAAACAGGACAGCTGCGAATAAAAGAGTCAATGTCAGAACGCATTCCCCCCCACCAAAATTGTCTGTGCAACAGGTGAAGAAGGGTCTTTAGGAACCCAAAGTGTCCAGCTGTTTTTACTCCATGAGCCAAGTGTAAGACGTCTTTTCGGAGCGCTTTGGACACATATAATTTCGAGTCTTTGTACCAAGAGCCTCCTTGTTCGATTACACCAGGAGGCAGGGTTTGAGCAGAGCGTTCCATAAGGCATTGTTCCCGAAGGGCATTTAAGAAAGACTCGGAGACGGGAACCCCCCCCTTAATTACGGTGGTAGTAGGAGCAGTTATGGGGGTTGACGAGGGGGGAGCGCTTACATGCGTTGGTGTGCAGACTGCAGGCGGCTGGGCGGCCGGTAGGGCTGGAGGAGCTTGCGCGTTAGCTGTTGTGTGTTTCCGCTGGGGGCAGCGTTTGGGATCGGGTTTGTACAGCCAGTACGGGCAGGGCTTCTCTTTGCGCGGGCGTAAATAAAGAGTCTGTTGGCCAATCGAGTTTCGCCGGGTATTGAGGCAACCGGGAGAGAGCATCTGCGAGAACGTTTTGTTTTCCAGGGACATGCTTCAGGACAAAACGAAACTGAGCAAAGAATTCCGCCCAACGCTGTTGTTTCGCAGATAACTTATGGGTTCCTGTGAGGGCAGCTAGATTTTTGTGATCGGTCCAAACTTCGAAGGGGACTTTAGACCCTTCCAGGAATTGTCGCCATAGAGTAAGTGCATGGTGAACGGCTGAGGCTTCTTTCTCCCAAATGGGCCAGTTCAATTGGGAATGCGCAAATTTCTTTGAGAAGTAAGCGCAGGGGTGAAGGAGACCATCTGGTCCTCTTTGGAGCAGGGCCCCTCCCATAGCTACGTCGGAGGCATCGACTTGTACAATGAACATTCGATTTGGGTCTGGGTGCCGTAGTACAGGTTCCAACGTGAAAAGGCGTTTGAGGGCTACAAAGGCGGTCTGGCATTGATCAGTCCACAGTATCTTAGCGGAGGGTAATGTAGCAGAGCTTCCTTTACCTTTTGGTTTTCAGAAGGTCGGTGATGGGCAGCGCTATTTGGGCGAAGTTAGGGATAAATCCGCGGTAGAAATTAGCAAAGCCCAGAAACTGTTGTACTTGCTTGCGGTTGGAGGGAGGAGTCCAATCGAGGACGGATTGGACCTTGGCCGGGTCCATGCTAAGGCCATGGTGGGAGATTATATATCCTAAGAAAGTTATTTTGCTCTAGTGAAATTCGCATTTAGCCAGCTTTGCAAAGAGTTGGTGATTGCGTAGGCGGTGCAGAACCTCTCGGACCAAAGTGACGTGCTCGTCCATGGTTTTTGAATAAATAAGAATGTCATCCAAATAAACTACCACCCCGCGGTACAGTAAATCATGGAGGATTTCGTTGATGAGTTGCATGAAGACCCCCGGGGCACCTTTTAACCCGAAGGGCATCACAAGGAATTCAAACATTCCAAAACAGCTAGAGAAGGCAGTGAGGGGTTCATCCCCCTCGCGGATACGGACGTGGTAGTAGGCTTCTACTAGGTCCAATTTGGAGAATATACGTCCCTCTTGTAGCTGCCCCAAAATATCTGAAATTAGCGGTATAGGATAGGCGTTGGCTTGAGTAACTGCATTGAATTTTCGGAAGTCAATGCAGAGGCGCAGGTCGCCCTCCTTTTTTCGGACGAAAAACGCGGGGGCTGAGTTGGGAGCATTCGATGGGGGAATGAACCCTC
This sequence comes from Euleptes europaea, assembly GCF_029931775.1. Classification (NCBI taxonomy): domain Eukaryota; kingdom Metazoa; phylum Chordata; class Lepidosauria; order Squamata; family Sphaerodactylidae; genus Euleptes; species Euleptes europaea. The sequence continues at coordinate 59,942,917 of NC_079325.1, forward strand.
TGGCAAGGTTTTTGTCCATAAAGTCCCGTAGTACAGTGCGCTTGGAAGCGCTCATAGGGTAAATCTTACTCTTGGTTAATGTGCAGTCCTTCACCACCTCAATTGCACAGTCAGTGGCCCGGTGGGGGGGTAAGGCATCACATTCTTTAATGTTAAAGACATCCGCAAAGTCCTGGTATACATCAGGTAGGGACGGCGGTGATGGGACATCGGAGATTAATGCCGGAGCGGGTGGAGACAGCACCGCAACTTGCTGCCGGTGCTGGTCGCATTTGGGGTTGGCAAAGGAGATCGTGTTCGTCTCCCAGTCTATACTGGGACTATGACCTTTAATCCAGTTAATTCCCAGGACCACTTCAAATCGGATAGGGGCTATGGTAAAGTCTATTTGCTCCCAGTGGGAGCCAATACCCATCGCCACCCCTGTAGTGCGATGATCAACTGGGACCCCCTTAAAATGGCTTCCGTCAATTTGGGCAAATTGGACGGGGGCTGGTAAAGCCTCGGACTTGACTTTGAGTGCTGCAAATGTGGCCTCATTGATTAGAGTGCGACCGCAACCGGAGTCAATGAGAGCCTTAACGGGTAGTTGGGGACCACCTTTATACTGTTGTAAAACTGCGTCCACATAAATGGTGGTTTCCACTTCCTTCACTTTAGTGGGAGCTTTCGGTTTAGCAGGAGATTCTGCAGAGGTCTGTGGAGACGCTCCACTCACCACAGACCGGAGCCGTTTTTTGACAAATCAAGGGGGGTTTCCAGGTTTAAAGCCAGAGGATTCCATGGGTTCTCTTCGTCAGAAGAAGGAGAGTTGTCCCCCAATGGGGCATTTGTAATCCGGGACCCGGCGGGGTCATTCGATGTAGGAAGGATAGATGAGTCCTCAACGTGAAGTGCAGAGGGTGTGGGTCTTCCCGGCACTGCGCTGCGGGTGGCCGCGGTGCCTCTGCGTTGAGGTCGTCCTCTAGCTCGGGCTGTCATGCTGGGACGAAAGAGTTCAGGGCGATGTGGGCAGACTGCCGCAAAGTGGCCCAGTTCCCCACAAGTGAGGCAAGCACCTCTTTGTAACCGTGTTTCGCAATCCTGGGGTGGACGCGCGGGTTTCCGTGGATTGGGGGGCGGTGCCTTGGGCTGGGGTTTTTGGACGCTTTTCTCCTTGTTTCTTTGGCGGACAAGGGAAATAAAGCGCCGGCGGCTTTCCACCTCTTCGGCTAATAGAATCCAATCCTCGAGGGTGTCGGGATCACCCCGCATATACGACCAGTTTAGAATGTCAGGGTGTAAGGCTTCCCTGAAATGGTGAATTAGGGTGGCTTCGGGCCAGCCCACAATTCTGCTTGCTAGTCTCTGAAATTCATCGGCAAACTCTCGAACTGGAGTAGAGCCCTGTCTTAGTTGTAGAAGCTCCACTTTGTCTCGTTCCCCCAGAAAGGGGTCCTCAAACCTCCTTCGTAAGGCAGTCATGAAATTGTTGAGGGAACGGATAGAGCGGGATCGGGTGTCGAACTGGAGGACCATCCAGTCGGCTGCTTTACCTGTCAAAAGGGAAGCCACATAGCGAACCCGGTTGTCCTCTGTAGGGAAGAACTGTCCTTGTTCTCGCATATAGCTGTCTACCTGATGCAAGAAACAGGGCAGGGTTTCGAGAGATCCATCGTAAGTAGTTTTCAACTTGAGTTGTTTCCAAGGACCGGGCATGGGTTGGCCCGGTTGCACGGGTGCCCTGGGTGCAGGTAAAACGGGACCTCCGGGAACCGGGAGTTGAACAGGCACATTAGCGGGTGGCTGGGCTGGCACTCCCTGAACCGGTACTGCGGCCCCCTGTGGAACGGGTTGTGCCGGGGTTGTCAGGGCCTGCTGTAACTGCCTGTTGTCCTGAAGCAAGCGTTCCATTAGCTCCTGGAGTTGATCTACACGGCCAGATAGCTCTCGATTCTGAGCTCGTAACAGGTGAACGTCCTCACCCGGGCCACCTGTACGATGAGGTTTGCTTGTCCGAAAACTTGTGGCCCATTGAGAACTGTCCCCATACAAGTCCTCTTCCTCAGACTCCTCGGAGTCTTGGCGTCGTTCCGCGAGGCGGCGTGCGCGTTGGGTCGTGCGCGACGGGGCAAATACTGGGGAAAACGACAGACCCAATGGAGGACCGCTCCTTCCGGAGTCTTTGGGGCGGCCGCCTGTCCACGCCCGATCCGCAGCCAACTGCTGTTCTTTATCCCTTGCGACTTGAGCCTTGGCTTCCGCCTTAGCCGCTTCAGCAGCTTCCCTATCTGCGAGAGCTTTTGCGCTTTCATGTCTCAGAGCGGCAGCTGCGGTAATGTGCGGTAAAATTTCCGTTTCCAGGAGCGTGAGTAGGGGGTCGGGCTCCCCACCTAGCAATGGTTGCACTCGGACCGCGACAGCGGCTGCATCGGCCCCGAACGTCGAGGTCAAACGTTGAGCCAAGGTGGCTATCGTGGTATCCTTTGTACAATCCACAAAGAGGAGGGCCGTCTGGATAGCGACCCTCTTGGCTTCAGCTTGACAGTCAGCTGCATTGGGTACCAAAGAAAAACCTGCCGGTGCGGCTCCCGCCATGGTACCTTCCCCCAAGGCGACAGGACGCGTTAGAGCCGTGGATGAGAGAGTCTCACGGGCAATAAGCTTATCCAATAAACCGGTTAGTATTTGTAAGTCCTCAGTTGCCAGCCGAGCATCATCCAGCAACTGATCAAAATCCTGGAGGTCTAAACGAGCATTAGTATCCTCCGACGTTAACATCCAGAGAACCCTCACTAGAGATTGCCACTGTGTCTGGACCAGTCCATTCAAGCGGCAAACCTCTGAATTAGTCCTAAAGAGTTCAGCTACTATGTCCCGTAGAAGGGTAGGATCCTCTGACGAGGACTCCAGGGTTCCAAGAAGCAGTAGTCACGGTTCACTCGGAGAGCGCCCTCCTAGCTCCCATCCGAGTGGCAGGCGAACCCTCCAGGGCTCCAGCCTGACTAAAGAATCGATGAAGAAGAGTGGGTGATAGCTGTCATAATGTGAGCCCTTGACCCATCGAACCAGAAATCACCACAGAGACAATCAGATTCCAAGCAGATGGCTTTACTGGACAAATAGGCAATACAGTGCATTGAAGGCAAGATGACAGCTATGGTTTGTCTTGCCCGTTATTTGGAAATATAAGGCAGAGAAATGGCGGGAGATTACAAAGCATAAACAGAGCATTATTTCCCAGGAGTGGTGTTCCCAGGCTTTGGTATGTGTAGCCTTGAAATCTGGACGGTTCAGCAAAGAAACGAAAGGAAACATCTAAACCGAGATAACATCCTGACACCAGCACATTTTGCAGTCCAGCAGAGAGGACGGCACACGCTATGAGTGACTGCTGCCTGTACACACATTTTTAGATCTGCTGGGATTTCAAAAGGCAAGGGTTCTTTAAGGATCAGAACAGACCAGAATTTCAGCACCCCCAGTGCCCAGCCTCCCCAGTTCTAGTGCAGCACCTTTGTGGATCTAAAGCCATGAGTCACATCGTCATAATTTATATGCTTTGAAAGCAACAAGGAAGGTTGCCAGGTCCAGGCTGGGAAACTCCTGAAGATTTTGGGGTGGAGCCTGTGGAGGGGACGGACTTCAGTGGGATATAATGCCACCTTCCAACGATGCCATTTTATCCAGGGGAACTGATCTCTGTAGCTTGGAGATGAGGTGTAATTCCTAGAGATCCCCAGGTCCCACCTGGAGGTTGGCATCCCTACCCACAGGTACCCATTTCTACCATGGGCAATGTGGAATTGACTCAGCTGATGAGGGAGGTTCAGGGGTGGGGCATGGGGAGGGGAAATGTCACTCGATGCAGTGACATAACTTCTGGGTGAGGACCCAGACATGACATCACCGCATTGGGCAACACTCTAGGACAGGGGTCGCCAAACTCATTAGTCAAGAGAGCCAAATATCAACAGTACAACGATTGAGATTTCTTTTGAGAGCCAAATTTTTTAAACTATATAGGTAGGTACACTTTATTAACTTAATAAACTTTAATTAAAATTTAGCAGAAGTGGAAACCAGTAGAGCACCTACTGCACAGTGGGGTGGTGAATGGCTGTGGGGAGAGTGTAAACCCCCCCCCGTTCCTTTTGAAAGAGGCACAAAGTAGCAGGAAGAGGGGAAACCTGTAGAAATAGGCCAGGGGAGGGCTAACAATTGCCAGACAAAAAGGCCCACTGTTTTCTCACCACCACCACCATCACCCAGTGAGGGTCCAGATGTTCAGGGATCCCAGGCACAGAGGAAGAGGTCAGCAGGTCCCCGGTCTGTGTGTGTTCCATGCAAACAAACAAGGGGGAGATGCACAGTCCATCCTTCCTTCCCCCCGCCACGGACATGCCAGTTCCCTCCTGGCCAGAGGGAGGGGCAGGTGCTCACCCCCCCACCATTCTGGGACTGACGGGCTCCAGATTCAGGGAAGGCAGGCGGGTGCCCAGGCAAGGTGGCTTGGCTGGAGGAGCCCCCCCCCAGCTGGGGGGCAGGCAGGCAGGGCCGCGCGCCCAGGCGGCTTCCACGGTGGGGGGGGAGAAAGGAGAGTCCCCCAACTGCCCCTCCCTCCCTCCCTTGAGGCCACGGCGCCAGCCCCCTCCCCCCTCCCAGGGGCGGCCTGAGCACGGCCTTGGGCCCACTCTGCAGCCCTGGGGGCGAGAGCGGCCGTACCGAAAGAGAGGCCCGTGCAGCAGGGAGGGGGAGGTGGCGGCCGCCGGGGCAGCTCGCTTTCTGCCTCCCCCTCCCCTCCGGGCTGCTGGCGGCCTCAAGCGAGAAAGGCGCTGCGCGGGGTTTCCTCGTCTGGGCGAAGCGCGTCCAAAGCAATGAGAATTTATCTCGAGCCTTTCTGAAGAGGGACTCGAAGAGCCGACAGCAGAAGCCAAGAGGTAGCGTGTGGGCTTACCGTGCAAATATCGAAACTGCGGCTGCTCCCTCCGCTGCTTAAGAAACCCCCAATCCCCACAGCAGGCCAGCCAGCAGCAGCAGCACGTGGTCTCTCCTTTGTAATTCGAGTGCCTCCTGCGCAGACTCTCTCCCGCCCCCCGCCCCTTTCGCTACTCAGCCAGGCCCGGACATGGAAAGAGCCGCACTCAAGGGCTCAATGAACCGCATGCTGCTCGGGAGCCCCACTTTTGCGACCCCTGCTCTAGGAATTCACCCAATCTGTATGGTATTTACCTTAGAGGTTAAGGGAATTCCTAGAATGTCACCCAACTGTAGAGATTGGGTGAATTCCTAGGGCACCTCCAGATGTCCCGTTCCTGCGGTCACACTGAGCAGCAGTGGGGGTTGGGACCACAGGGTTGAAAGTTGCCCGCCATAGTGGGCAACTTGTTCAGCCTACAGCTGGCCCAGGTCTCAAACTGCTAGACCCCAATGAGTTCTGTTCCAGACTGTACACACATTAACACTTTGAACAATCACCCAGGTCCCAAATTAGCTGATTTTCTGTTTCACACAGATATTTACTTTCTGGTGACTGGGGATGAGTCGCATTATATTGCAGTAACATGTTGCAGGTCAGTTGTCATCTTGTGTGTTAGTAAATCCTTTGGAGAGCCACCATGGACTAGTTGTTAGACCCAGTTTCAAATCCCCACTCTTCTGTGAAACTCACTAAATGTCCTTTCTCAGCCTAACCTACCTCACAGGGTTGTTCTGAGGATAAAAAAAATGGAGGATGTGCAAACTGTACGCACCATCCTGAACTAGAAGGGCTGGATAACAATGCACTAGTTGTTGTTTTTAAAGAAAGATCCCAGCTTAATTCTGAGAAAGGCAAAACGATGAAGGCAAGGATAGAAAGCTGAACCTGGGACTGAAGGTCTGTGTGTGCACTCTGCACCCAAATATCAAGTTTGGATCATGACATATCATATATCCTCATATTCAGGGGACTGTGTCCTCCGAGGAGGCACATGCTGGGTTCTGGTCCAAAGTCCGGTTCTTGTGCCAGCTGCTCCCAAGTGCGATGCCCCCAGGACCAATTCACATACAGACACTGGGGCTCAGCTGCACCCCAAATACATGTTTGGACCACCCCAAATTACACATCCCCACACTCCAGAGACTGTCCCCTACAATAAGAGATAGTGGTGCCTGGTCCAAACACCTCTTCTGGCACCAGTGGCTTCTTTTTGGGTCCCCCCTGTATTCAGGGGAGTGTATTGAACAGTGCTTTACAATCCAACGTCTGCTACAACACGGCAATGAAGAAACTCCTCTGCAAATACATTTGGACATGGCCACTATGGAGTGGAATTATGCTGCAGGCCAAAAAGTGCCCCCAAACCAGAGCCAGTTATTCTAATGCTGAAAATTGGTTGAGGATTGATAAGAATCAAGTTCTGAATGTCAAGCTGGGGCCCAGTGTCTGTATGTGCATTGGTCCAGGGGAACCCCACTTTGGAGAAGCTGGCACAAGAACTGGACTTTGGACCAGGCATCAGCTTATGTTCCCTTGTAGAGCATAGTCCTCTGAATATGGGGATTTATGATGTGTGGTGGTCCAATCCTTATTTTGGGGTGCAGAAGGCATGCAGTTCCAGTTCCTTAGTCATATCTTCATTGTGATACAGGCCTCTCGGTGGGGACCCAAATAGAAGCCCGTGATGGATCGAGCACCCTTGCACATATTCTTGCAGAGGACAGTCCCTGGAGTGTGGGGATGTCATGTGGGGTGGTCAAAATATTGTTTTGGGGTGCAGCTGAGACTCAGTGTCTGTATGAGCATTTATGCTAGGGGCATCCCACTTGGGAGCAGCTGGCAAAAGAAGCGGGCTTTGGACCAGGAAACAGCACATGTTGTCTTGTAGGGCACAGACTCATGGATGCGGAGGCGTATGATATGTGGTGGTCCAAACTTTCTTTTGTGGTGCAGAAACACACAACTGTTCCAGTTCCTTATTCAAATCTTTACAATACAGGTTTCCAGGGGAGGGGACCCAAAAAGAAGCCAGTGGTGCCAGAACCAGTGTTTGGACCGGGCACCACTGTATGTCTTCTTGCAGGGGACAGTCTCTGAAGTGTGGGGATGTGTAATGTGGGGTGGTCCAAAGATTGTTTTGGGGTGCAGCTGAGCCCTAGTCTCTGTATGTGCAGGTCAGCGAGGGCACCCAGTCGGACCCGGGATGAGCAAGCTCCATTCTCTCCCCCCCCCTGGTCTCGTGAGAAAGTTCCCTTCAGTTTGGGAGGAGGGGACGAAAGCCGGAGACAGTAACACTTCCACTTCAAAGCCTTCCTATTGAAGTTCCTATTGAACTGAGAAAATCCGGGGAGGGGTCTTTGGGGAGTGTCAGCACTTGCCCTATCGAGAACCACTAACCACAGCAGGAGGTGAAGTTGTCCAAAGAAGTTAGTTTAATGGTAGCATAGGTAAGCAGAGCATAGAGAACCCAAGACAGCAATGGAGGAAACTGGCATGCACTTGATAATATAAAGCATTGCAAAATGCACTCAGCAGTACAGTCTCATAAGACTATTTCGAACACATTACAAACAGTACAGAGGCGCCGTTGCTCCCACGGACATCTGCAGGCTTCAAAGAGAGCAGGAATGCAAAACAATCCTTGAGGAAGAGTCGGTGAGAAAACGAAACCAACTGAAACACAGGCCTGACATTCTGCTCCCCTTAGGGCCCCCTCCTGTTCTGCAAGGGGGATGATTTATGAGGGTAGGCGGTGTGGAAGGCATGCACTAAGTGTGGGGCGGAGACAACTCGTGCATGAACCCATTCATCGTAGGCAGGGGGGAAGTGTTTCCAACGAACCAGGTACTGCAGAGAACCGTGACGTACACGACAGTCCAAAACCTTTGACACTTTGAAATGCTCTTCCCCCCCCCCACCATCACAGGCTGCTCAGGAGGCGGTTCCGGGTGCCAATCTGTGGAGCCAACATGAGGCTTGAGGAGACTGACATGGAAGACAGGGTGGATGCGCCTCAAGGTTTTAGGGAGAGCCAGTTCCACAGTGATGGGGTTAATTATTCGGGTAATGGGATATGGCCCCACGTACTTGGCACTGAGCTTATTACATGGCCGGGTGGACCGCAGATTCCAAGTGGAAAGGTACACTAAGTCACCAATCTGAAAGTCTTTGCTGGGAGAGCGATGCTTATCTGCTTGAGCTTTATATTTGCACTTGGCCCTGTCCAAATTCTTTACTAGCCAGGGCCAAGCGGTGTGGATAGTTCGAGTCCAAGAGGCCACATCAACATTACCCTCCTCCCCGTTGACATCTATCTACACAACCAATAGGACCGAAATCCTGACCATACACAGCATAGAAAGGACTAAAGCCTGTAGATTGATGCACAGCATTATTGTAAGCATATTCAGCAAAAGGCAATAGTTCAACCCAATCATCCTGGTGATAATTGACATAACAACGTAAATAACATTCCAAAACAGCATTGACACGCTCAGTTTGCCCATCCGTTTGGGGGTGATAAGCACTAGGGGGTGGAACAGGGTGATAACACCCTGTTCCACCCCCACCAACTTGAGAAAGGTTTTCCAAAATTTTGCCACGTAGGTACTTCCGTTGTCGCAAATTATCTTACACGGAAAGGAATGTAGACAGAAAACATGTGACACAAAAAGGCGGGCCAACTTGGGGGCGGAGGGTATACCCGCATATGGAACCAAATGTACCTGTTTGAAAAACAAGTCAGTAACAACCCACAGTACAGTTTTCCCTTCACTGAGTGGGAGGTCGGTCATGAAATCCATGGCAATCACTTCCCAGGGTCTGGTGGGAATTTCCAGTGGTTGTAACAGTCCTGGGGGCTTGCCTTGGGACCGTTTGACAGTGGCACAAATGGGACAGCTGCGAACAAAGGAATCCACATTGGTACGCATGCCCACCCACCAAAATTGTCTGCGCAGCAAGTGAAGGGTTTTTAGGAAAACAAAGGGCCCTGCCGTTTTAGCCCCATGGGCCATTTGCAGGATCTCTCTCCGAAGTATTTTAGGCACGTACAATTTTGAGTCTTTATACCAACAACCACCCCGTTCCAGCAGGCCTGGGGGTAGTGTCTGAGCAGTTCGCTCGGCTAGGCATTGAGTATGAAGGGAATCCAGGAAGGAGTCGGATAGGATCACCCCCCCCTGCAGAGGAGGGTGAATCAGGAGCCGTCAGTGGTGGCGACGGAGTGGGGGGGGGAACCGGTTGATGTGGGGTGCTGGTGATAGGCAGCGCGGATGGGTCTGGTGAGGAAGTCGGCTCTTTTTTGTCCGATGCTCTGTTGTCCACTGCTTGGGTCTGGGACTGGAGCAGAGTTTGGGACCGAGTCTTTACAGCTAGAACGGGTAGAGCTCCTCTGTGCGCCAGGGTGAATAAGGAGTCCGTAGGACGGTCGATCTTTACTGGATATTGGGGAAGCCTGGAAAGAGCATCGGCTAGCACATTTTGGTTTCCACACATGTTTAAGTACAAAACGGAACTGAGCGAAGAAGTCAGCCCAACATTGTAGTTTTGCGGACAGTTTGTGGGTCCCCGTGAGGGCCTCTAGATTTTTGTGATCGGTCCAGACTTCAAAGGGGACCCTGGAACCCTCCAGAAGAGCCCCCCCCCCCAACATGGCCACATCAGATGCATCTACTTGCACAACAAACATTTGGTTTGGGTCGGGGTGTTGCAGTACCGGTTCAGAAGTGAAAAGCTGCTTGAAGGTTGCAAAAGCAGTTTGACATTGCTCAGTCCAATGCACCTTGGCGGTGGGTAATGTAGCAGAGACCCCTTTACCCTTAGTTTTAAGAAGGTCGGTGATTGGTAGTGCCACTTGAGCAAAGTTGGGAATGAAACCACGGTAGAAATTGGCAAAGCCTAGAAACTGTTGCACTTGTTTGCGGGTGGAGGGAGGAGCCCAACCAAGTACAGATTGTACTTTGGCAGGGTCCATACTGAGGCCCTGATGGGAAATTATGTATCCCAAAAAAGTTAATTGTTCTTGGTGGAACTCGCACTTAGATAACTTTGCATAGAGTTGATTATTATGGAGACGTTGTAACACTTCTCTGACCAGAGTAACGTGTTCATCCATGGATTTAGAGTAAATAAGGATCATCATGATAAACCACCATGCCCCGATATAATAAATCATGGAGGATCTCGTTAATGAGTTGCATGAAGACCCCCGGGGCCCCTTTTAATCCGAAAGGCATCACAAGAAATTCATATATTCCAAAGCAGCTAGAGAAGGCTGCGAGGGGTTCGTCCCCGTCATGAATCCGGACCCAATAATAAGCCTCAACCAAGTCCAATTTGGTGAAAATGCGCCACTCTTGTAATTGCCCCAAGATATCTGAAATCAACGGTATGGGGTAGGCATTGGTTTGGGTAACTGCGTTGAGTTTTCGGAAGTCAATACACAAATGCAAGTCTCCCTCCTTTTTACGGACAAAGAAAGCAGGGGCTGAGTTGGGGGCGGTTGACGGTCAAATGAACCCTCGAGCAAGATTTTTATCCAAAAAGTCTCGCAACACAGCACGTTCGGAAACGCTCATAGGGTAAATCTTGCTTTTAGCCAAAGTGCAGTCTTTCACTAATTCGATTGCACAGTCCGTGGTACGGTGGGGGGGGGCAAGGTATCCCATTCTTTTACATCAAAAACATCTTCAAACTCTCGGTATACTTCAGGTAATGGGGTTGGCAGCAAAGTATCGGGGGTTGAGGTTGGATTGGGTGGAGGTACAACCGCGACCTCACGCCGGTGCTGTTCATATTTAGGGTTGGTAAACGTAATTGTGTCAGCCTCCCAGTATGTAGGGACTGTGTCCTTTGAGCCAATTAAACGACTTCGTATCGGATGGGATCTATGGTATTCCCAATGGGAACCGATCTATGGTATTCCCAATGGGAACCGATACCCATCGCCACCCCCCATGTGCGACGGTCGACTGGCCCCCCTCTAAAATGGTTACCGTCCATTTGAGCGAATTTGACGGGAGCCAGTAGGTCTTCGGACTTGACTTTTAGGGCTGCAAACGTGGCCTCATTTATTAAAGTGTGTCCGCAGCCGGAGTCTATGAGTGCCTTGACACGTATTTGGGGGCCCTTTTTATAGTGTTGTAACACTACGTCCACATAAACAGTGTTTTCAACTTCACTCACCATAACAGGAGCCTTGGGTTTTGCAGGAGATTCCGCAGGGGTCTGTGGGGACACTCCACTCACCACAGACCATACCCGTTTTTTGACAGGTCAAGAGGGGATTCCAGATTTAGGGCTGGAGAATTCCATTGATTATCCTCGTCGGAAGAAGGAGAGCTGTCCCCCACTGGGGCACTTGTAATCCAGGACCCTACGGGGTCGATTGGTGCAGGAAGGTTAGACGATTCTCCGACGTGAAGTGCAGAGGGTGTGGGTCATCCCAGCGCTGCACTGCGGGTGGCCGCGGTGCCTCTGCGGTGAGGTCGTCCCCGAGCTCGAGGCGGTACGCTTGGTCGAGTGGGTTCGGGACGTTGAGGACAAGCCGCTGCAAAGTGGCCCATTCCACCGCAAATGAGACAGGCCCCTCTCTGGAATCGAGACTCACGGTCCAGAGGGAGTCGGGTTGGTCTCCGCGGGTTGGGAGTCGAAGGTTTGGTGGGCGGCTTTTGTCCTCCTTGGCCCTATTTCGGACTAGCGAAACGAATTGCCGGCGGCTTTCAACTTCCTCAGCCAGTAAAATCCAATCTGCAAGGGTATCCGGGTCGCCCCGCATATAAGACCAGTTCAAAATGTCCGGGTGTAAGGCTTCACGAAGGTAGTGGATAAGGGTAGCTTCAGGCCAGTCCACTACCTTACTCGCGAGTCGTTAGAATTCATCTGCAAATTCCCGAACTGGGGAGGAGCCTTGTCTGAGTTGTAAAAGTTCCTCTTTGGCTTTCTCCCATGAAGGGATCTTCAAAGCGCCGTTGCAAGGCGAACATAAAATTGTCGAGGGAGCGAATGGAGCGGGACCGCGTATCAAACTAGAGAATCATCCAGTCGGCCGCCTTTTCCGTTAACAGAGAGGCAATGAAACAGATGCGGCTATCTTTGGTAGGGAAGAATTGCCTTTGTTCCCTCATATAACTATCCACATGATGCAAAAAACGGGGTAAGGTTTCAACAGAGCCGTCATAAGTAACCCTCAGTTTCGGCAGCTTCCATGGCATTGGGGGTACAGGCAGGTATCCAGGAACAGGAGCTCCTGGTAATCCCGATGCACCCGGTGGCACCGGTAAAGTGGTTCCAACAGGCACTCTGCCGGGTGCTGCGGGGCCTCCGCCCGGAACTACGGGTCCTCCACCAGGAGCGATGGGACCCCCGCCAGAAGCTGCAGGGCCTCCGCCAGGAGGAACCACCGGCGCAGCTGGTTGTTGCGGCTGTGGTTGCGGTGGCTGCTGCGGTGTCACAGGAGCGGGGGCAACGGGTGCAGCTTGAGCCCGTTGCAACTGGTCGTTGTCCCTGAGTACTAAGGTCAGTTGATCCTGCAAATGTGCTACCTGTTCCATAAGATCCAAATTTTGGTTACGTAGCAAAAATACCTCGTCGCCAGTGCCACCAGTCCAGCAGGACTGGCTGACCCATAAATTAGCAGCCCAGAGAGATTCCCCACCATACAAGTCCTCCTCGTCGGAATTGTCTGGTCTCTCGGGCAAAGTCCCCTCCAACCTGCGGGAGCGTTGAACACTACGAGACGGGACGAAAGACGGGTTGAACGGGGGTAATTCATAGCCCCCGGGCTGTCGGGGGGGCGCGCCGCTCCGCGCCCGTTCGATGGCTAAGCGTTCCCTTTCCTCCTGCTCCACCAGAGCTTTTGCCGCGGCTTCAGCTGCTGTCCGTGCTTGCTCCTCCACTTTCTTGTGCTCAGGCAGGACCTGGTCGGCTGCCAGTTTGGCGGTCAGTGCCGTGGTAACGAGTGGAAGGACCTCCTGTTCCAAAGTGTAGAGGAGTTCAGCGCGATCTGGCAGGTCCAACATCGGTTGGATCTGTACCGCCAAGGCCGCCGCATCTGCACCGAAGTCGGGGGTGAGATGTTTCGTAAGTTCTGCCACTGAAATAGTGGCCGCAGTGTGGCCCTGGAAGAGGGCAGTCACCCGTGTGGCTACCGCTTTTGCTTCCGCTTGGCAGAGCTTGGGGGGTGGTGTGACTGGGGTCGCCATGTCAGCAGGACAGGTTGGGATCACGGTCAAAGTTGGTTGAATTTCACAAGTAGTGAGTCCAGCCAACAGGCTAGTAAATCCTCAGCCGCCAATCGAGCATCGTCCACCAACCTGTCAAGGGTCTGGAGGTCTTGGCAGGCACTGGTATCCGCAATGTCAGACGTCCAGGGGACCGTTGCGGCTAGGGAACGCCACTGAGCCCAAACAAGTCCAGTCAAGCGATTGACTTCTGCATCGGTTCGATGTAGCTCAGCTATAACGTCCCGTACGAGTTCGGGGTTGTCAGTTGGTGTTCCCAACGGAAGGGACCACGGATGGAAGCCTTCCAGGGCTCCTAGCAGGAACCCCCCACCCGGGGATCAGATCCGCCGGGCCCAGGGCGAACCACACGGGGCTCCAGCCACGGGTAGATCACTCGGAGAGCACTGTTCTTGCTCCCATCCGAGTGGCAGGCGAACCCTCCGGGGCTCCAGCCTGACAGGTGAAAGATGTGATTGCTGTCTTAATGTCAGCACTTGCCCTATCGAGAACCACTAACCACAGCAGGAGACGAAGTTGTCCAAAGAAGTTGGTTTAATGGTAGCATAGGTAAGCAGAGCATAGAGAACCCAAGACAGCAATGGAGGAAACTGGCATGCACTTGATAATATAAAGCATTGTAAAATGCACTCAGCAGTACAGTCTCATGAGACTATTTCGAACACATTACAAACAGTACAGAGGCGCCGTTGCTCCCACGGACATCTGCAGGCTTCAAAGAGAGCAGGAATGCAAAACAATCCTTGAGGAAGAGTCGGTGAGAAAACGAAACCAACTGAAACACAGGCCTGACAGTCCTGCCAACAGGCTAATAATCAAGTGCATGCCATTTCCCCCTGATTGCTGCCTTAATGTAAGCACTTGTTCCATAGGGTTCCCAATAGCCACACCAGGAGACTAGTAGTCCAAAAGAGTTTGTTTATTGGTAACACAGATAAGCAGAGCTTAGGAATCGAAAGGCAGCAATGAGGGGGAAATGGCATGCACTTGATTATATGAGAACACTACAAAAGCAGGAGCAATACAGTCTCATAATACCGAACAGCTTAGAAACACCAAGGCTCCCACGGGCACCTGCTAGCTTCAAAGGGAACAGGAATGCAATCGTTAGGGAAACAGACCTTGAACGGGAGTCTGTGAGAAAATGTAACTATCCCTAGACACAGAGAGCAGGCCTGACAATGGTACAATATGTAATAATTGATATTTTAGTTTTAGTTTGGTTAGTAGTTAGTCATTCAAATAATCAGTTATTAAAGATCACTTATATTAATTGTGGCAATTAATTCAATAGGACCCCTGTGATTTTTACACAGACAGAGAAAGGGAAAAAATTATATGAATTATTTGAGTTCAATAAATTCAAAAAATATTACAGATAGATTATTATCCTAAGCACACTTATCATAGACTATTATCATAAGCACAATTATTATAGCCACCCTTCTATGCTTTGCTGCGTTCTTTGTCCCAATCAGATTTCCCCAGTTAATTGTAGTTAGGTTCCTTCTGCCTCCAAAGCACTGTATTGAGCTTGTCTGAAATAGTCCCAAAGGCTCTTGAGAGTTGTAGTTTTAGGAAGTACTGGTTAACATCACCAGTAACTTCTGCCGCCACAAACTTCTACGGGCTGACTTTACCCGTCCTCAGTGAGTCAGAGCCGCTGTGCTATCACGTCGCTGACCTCCAGGGTCTCGTCTCCTCCTCTGGAGTAAGCACCGCCGCTCTCTTTCACGCCACTGGTCTCCGGGGCCTCGTCTCCTCCTCAGGAGTAAACGCCGCCGCCCTCTTTCACGCTGCGGGCCTCCGGAACTTTGTCTCCTCCTCTGAAGTTAGCGCTGCCGGCCCCTCTCACTCCATCAGCCTCCGGGACTTCATCTCCTCCTCGGGAGTCAGCGCCACCGCCTTCCTGCCTTTTCGAGAGTCGGTGTTGCCGTTCTCACTCCGTTGGCTGGTTCCTCGGCAAAAGCAAAAGAAAAGAAAGTTAGTGAAGTTCTTATCAATTTAATATTTGAAAATGTTAAGTTTCTATGTGCAAGGAAGGGGGTATTTTTGTTGGGGAAGGGAGGAGGAGGGGGTAAAGGCTGGGGGGGATAGTCGATTGGGAGGTCGGAGCTATACAGGACTTGCCTGAAATTGCCTGCTGGTACGTCCAAGGCCCTTTTGGGGTAGTGACGTTTCTCCTCTCTCTTGAGAGTTGGGTTTCTTGAAGGAAATATTCTGACCCAGGGCTAAAGTATAGAGTTTTTAACCACAAAACAGGTATTTTTCGCTCCCGCTCCAGTAAGGTGTGGTCACTCCGCCATCTTGCCCAAACGGAAGAGCCCAAGAGTTAACCACTCTTATTAAAGACTATTTTGAAATTAATATGAATGGAGAAACTATGCTGGATATAGTTTGGGATGCCTTCAAATCAGTGGTGAGAGGATTTATGATTCAGAAACATTTTGCATGGAAGAAAACACAATTACAATTGACTAACAATATTCTTTGTAATTTACAAAAATTGGAACAGCAATTTATTGCAGAAACACAAGAGGATTTGAAGAAAGATATCCAAATGAAGATCTCCATTTGTAAACACCAACTAAATTTAATGATGACAGAAGAGATGAATAAGAATTTGAAATTTGCCAAACAAAAATATTTTGAACAAGCAAATAAACCAGGGAAATTTTTGGCTTTACAAATGAAAGTTCTTTCAGAAGAGGATAATAACAAAACTGCAGTCACCAAGAGGTCCATTATATACCTCTACAGAAATACAAAAGGAATTTGTGACTTTTTATACTAAACTGTATCAAAAGGATGATATACCAGTTAAGAAAATGGAAAAGTTTTTGAATTCGATACAAATGAAAGCTTTAACAACAGCCCAACAGAAACTACTAGATGCTCCTATTACTAAAGAAGAACTCCAAGAAGCAATTGACAAACAAAAGACAGACAAAACCCCCAGTCCAGATGGAATCACTGCCCTATTTTATCGATTTTTTAATCAAAATTTTATTAAGTACTTTCTGGCACTTTGCAATAACATTTTGGATACAGGGAAGTCACCTGAGACATGGTCATATGCCTTTATATCTTTGATTCATAAATCGGGAAGAGACCCAGAAAAAGTTTCCAACTATAGGCCTATCTCTTTGTTGAATGTGGATTACAAAATATACGCCTCGATTTTATCAAATAGACTTAAACAATTTATTAAAGATTTAATCCATGAAGACCAAGTGGGCTTTGTACCAGGAAGGCAAATTAGACAATATTAGAATACTTTTAGATTCATTGGAATACTATGAACAATAATCAACAAAAAACAGCTTTTGTCTTCCTGGACGCAGAAAAAGCATTTGATAGGGTCTCCTGGGATTTTATGCAAAAAGTCATGGAAAAAATGAACTTTGGTGAACGTTTTCTGAGAGGCCTAACTGCTATATATACATCACAACAAGCTAAAATTTTAGTTAATGAATCAATGTCGGATAATTACATCATACAGAAAGGCACTAGACAAGGTTGCCCGCTATCTCCACTATTATTTATTTTGGTCCTGGAATCCTTGTGTTGTAACAGAGCAATGGGAGACATCCGTGGATTGAAAATAAAAAAACCATGAATTTAAACTAAAGGCTTTTGCGGATGACATTTTGTTAATTTTGGAAGACCCAACACAATCAATGGACAAATTGGTGGGAACCTTGAATGAATTCAGTTCTGTTTCACGTTTTAAAATCAATCAAGAAAAAACACAGACAATTTTCAAGAATATGTCAGAAATTGAACAGAAAGACTTTGTATCATTTACAGGTTGGGAAAAGACTAATAAAGTTAAATATTTGGGAATCTGGATTTCTACAAAGAATAAACTTGATTACAAATAACTATTTAAAGCTGTGGGAGTCAATCAAGAATGATATGATAATCTGGTCAAATAAGAAGCTCTCAACGTATATCAACAATTCAAATGAATATTTTGCTGAGGATGCTCTTTTTGTTTCAGAATCTACCAATAATTTCCCATGCTAAGTACTTTTAAAGATGGAGAAGAGATCTATTGAATTTCATCTGGCAAGGGAAAAAATCGAGTTGCTTATAAATATCTTGTAGACTCTAAAGACAGAGGAGGATTTGCACTCCCTAATTTTCAAATATATGCTGAAGCGGCTGCTTTGGTATGGCTTAAAGACTGGATTACTCTATCAAATACACGGTTACTGGATTTAGAAGGTTTCAATAATATGTGGATGGCACGGTTATTTATGGTATGACAAAATAAAGATACAAGCATCATTCCGGAACCATATAGTGAGATCCTCTTTATTCAGCATATGGTCCAAATATAAACATATTTTGGAGACCAAAACTCCAATGTGGATATCATCACAGGAAATGTTAACATTATGTATGCTTAGACCAGACCGATTTGTCACTTATCAAGATATATTGAAATGGGATGGTGAGAAATGTACTTTAAAGGAGTATCAGGAGTTGCAAGAGACTTTGAACTGGTTTCAATTCCAACAAGTTACATCAGTATTTTTACAACATTTGAAAACAGGTTTTTCTAAAGATAAATCACTCTTTCATAAACTCTTGCTGGATAATAATGAACGGCTGATCTCTAAAATGTATAAACTCTTACTAGAAATTTACTGTGAGCAAGAACGAATTAAACCAACTATGATCAACTGGGCACAAACGCTAGGTCATGATATCCCATTGAATAAGTGGGAAAGATTATGGACTCGAGATCTAAAAGGTATTTATGCCCAGTCGTTGAGGGAAAATATCTATAAAATGATGTATAGGTGGTATTTAACACCTAAAAAGATGGCGAGGATCTACAATACGATGTCTCCTAAGTGTTGGAAATGTAATACAGAGATTGGCTCATTTTATCATATGTGGTGGACGTGATAAAGCTAAAGAATTTTGGGACATGAAATACTATGAAATCAGATTGATATTACAGAAGAATATACCGAAATCACCAGAGTTGATGCTACTTAGTATAATACCAGATACTATTTTAACTCAAAGAACTTTTTTGATTTATGCAACCACATCTGCAAGATTGCTGTATGCAGCTAAATGGAAAATGACGGACATTCCAGAAAAAAGAGACTGGATACTGAAAATGCTAGAAGTAATGGAAATGGCAAAATTAACTGCATTGATAAACCAAAGAGACAATGAACAGTTTATGGGAGAATGGGAGGTATGGAGAATTTATTGTGAACATGAATTACATTTAGGGAAATTAGAAGGTTACACTTTGAATTGACCCATTAGGTATTCTCTGATGACTAGCTATTAGATTTTTGTTTAATATTAGGGTCAATACTATAAAGGTAAGAAATATATTTACTTTGAAGCAGGGGGAGGTGATGGGGAAGTCATTGTTTAATTCATTACTATGTATTTTTAACATTACAGAGATATTCTATTATGATTGTTATTATAACAGTTGTTAAATGGATGTTAAATTTACTTTTTTTGAAAATAATAAAAAAATTATTTTAAAAAAAGGAAGGGCTTCTTGTTCTAGAAGAGCGAGGAGTGGGGTAGAGTCCCCACCAAGCAGAGGTTGTACTTGGACAGCTAGTGCAGCTGTGTCCTTGCCTCCCCTTTCCTGCCTTAATGTAACCACTTGTCCCCGTAGTACTCCTTAAAGCAACATCCGCAGACAGGTAATCCAAAAGAAAGTTGACTTTATTGGAAAACATACAGGTATTCAGAGCTTGCAGAAGTAAAAAGGCAGGAATGGGGGGGGGGCAAGGACACACAGCAGAATATATGGAGGAATAGTGGTCATACAGGTCATATCAGATAGTACAGGTTGACATGGCAACCCCAGCCTAACGGTGCCTGCCTCCCACGGGTATCAAAGACTGGAAAGGAATGCAACAGTTAGGTAAACAATCCTTGAGCAGGGCATCTGCGAGAAGACAAAACACTCCCAAATGCAGAGAGAGCAGGCCTGACACTGAGGTAGAATTAAGCTTGACAACTGAGTACTGAAAGTAACTTGAATAAAGGGAACATCTAAACTATTTCTCTGAAGTAATCTTGCTTGTATCAATCTAACTCTGAGTTTTTCCCTCCAAAATATTCTGCTTTTTCTTGAAAACCAATCTCTGAGAGTTCTCTTTAATAAACTTCCCTTTTTTCTCTGTTTAAGTTGAAAAGCCTCTTGTCTCCTATTTCTCACTGAGGTAAATACTGGGGTGGGACTGGAGAAGAAGAAGGAAAATAATTCTCCTCACAAATATACTCAGGCCAACACCTTTTCCCCTCAGCATATACGGCCGGGCTGAGTGAGTGGGATAGTGAAGTGGTTGGAAGGGGGTGACGCGGAAGCCAAGCGGATTAGCAGTCTTGTCCAGGATACCCATCAGAAAGTCCACGGCCCCATAGAAAAAGTGTAGTTTATTTGTACAGTGCAGAAATATATACAGATACTCCTGCTCATAACATCCCGCATAGAACTGCGGTTTCACTTCAATATATACACCTGGTGGTTGCAGCCACCAATCACAGTAGATATCCAATTATGCTGACATTGCTACTGCATTGCATCAGCCACCTGGCTATAGCTGGATCAGGCCAGCTTTCTCTAGCTCCCCAGGTACTTTCCAGGCTGATTACATCATCCTTAGATCTCACTGATCTATCCTGCACCTGTCAAACTAACTGACAAACTTGTAATCTTGACGGGGGTACGTCATAGGGGGATTTAATAAATCCATTTAATTAAGTGATATGTTTTAAAATTAAATTAAGATGGGATGGCATTAAGTCCCTTCCCAGCAAATACAGCAAAGGCAGCAGGGGGAAACACTTCGCCCTGCAACCTTTTGTAATATTTCAAACTATTCATTAGCAAATAGTGAAGGAACTGCTTCGTTTATCACTCTAATATCTCTTCAGCTAGCTGGTCTGAAGTCTTTATTATCCTGCACAGAAACAAACTCTTAATCTTTCAGCATTTAAAAAACAACAGTTTTAATCATTTGTGGAAATGTTAGTTATATTCACTTTTTCTTTTGAATCAATTAGCTTTGCTTTGCAAACCAATCCAGCCACTTAATTTGGGTGTCCCCATGACTTCTTCTGCTGGCTTGATAGCTAAATGGAGCCTCCATGTGCAGAGGCAGTAATCTATGAATACCAACAGGTATCAGGGATGAATGTTGCATCCAGCCTTCTTCTGAGCTGCCCAGAGTCATCTCTATGTCCCCTGTTAGGGTAATAGAGATGTTCATCTTGGAGTCAGATGTCCAGTCAGTGTCTTCACTAACCCTTGTAGTCATGGAAGTGACTTCAGGCCAGTTCACAGAATCTGTTTTGGGTATTGTTTTTAAGAATGATGGCAGAATCCTGGTCAGAGGAGGAGCATGAACACCTCTGGTGCATTATGGACAGAGCCAGGAATAATCTGGGGATAAGAGCATGTCAGAATCTGGAGTTTGCTGCTTTTCAGACCTGGACATTAGACATAGGCTTCAAGACTTCTGTCGAAGAGAGGTCCAACCCCTTTGTTTACCACACAGCTGTGCCAAGTGGGACTCTAGATTAGGGAAGAAGGTGGGGATGGGCCAAAGAAGAGGAGCTATGGCTACCTTGTTTCTCTCAATTTAATGCGAGTTATAAAGGTCGTAAGAGCCCCGTGGCGCAGAGTGGTAAGCTGCAGTACTGCAGTCAAAAGCTCTGCCCACGACCTGAGTTCAATCTCGACGAAAGTCGGTTTCAGGCTCAAGGTTGACTCAGCCTTCCATCCTTCCGAGGTCGGTAAAATGAGTACCCAGCTTGCTGGGGGTAAAGGGAAGATGACTGGGGAAGGCACTGGCAAACCACCCCGTAAAACAAAAGTCTGCCTCATAAACGTCGGGATGGGACGTCACCCCATGGGTCAGGAATGACCCAGTGCTTGCACAGGGGACCTTTACCTTTACGTATATAAAGGTCATGTCTAGTGTGTAGGTTACCAGGTGGTAACCACAAATACTAGCTACCTAACAGAACGGTTATAGTGCTAGTTGGCAACCGTACGTGATAAGCAGGGATGCTCCGCCAGCTGTCAGTTTGGCTCATGTCCTATGTCCTACCTACTAGTTGCAATCAGGGAGCTGATTGTTCTTTGAGCTGCTTGGATGCATCCAAACAAATTTAGATTTTCAGTTTGCACAAATAGAGATTTCTTTCTTGCGGCTCCCACCTTCTTTTCCCCTGCCATCCATCTGCTGCCGCCACTGCTAACTGTTAAAGAATATAGTTAAAAGGGGAAATCTACTTAATTTTTTTTAGTTGAAACTTACTACTTAGGTGTCTCTTTTTTGCCATTGGTATCCATGAACCCAGCTAATCTTGCAATCAGTTCCTTTGATCACTTCTTGGTAGATGCTGCTGACTGCATAGACACAAAGAGTAGGCAAAGCACCAACTGTGTTAGTGCAAGAAAGGGAGCATTGTGAGTGATTCTGTGCATGACACGCAGGTTACTGTAATGACCCGACCATGACCCCTAATGACAACTGCTTCTTCTCCAGTAACTGAGATAATTTGTGCAGTGTGCAACCCCAAAAGTGGCTGCAAGCTGCAACACAAATTGGTTTCTTATTGTCTGTGTATAACTAGGCCCTGTAATGCACGTGGCTTTTGTGCAGATACAATGTTGCTGCGCGCAGTTGTGCTAAAGACAAATTTTGAGAGAATCATCAGTGATTTGACCATGAGCGGCCTTTGAGTGTAAGCCAGGGAGTTTGGTCAAGTGGGCTTTGCCTGCCCTGATCATGTTTGCATTGTTCTCAGCATTCCTTCTGACCACCAGTCTAAATGTGTGATGTTATCCCAAAATTGAGAGCCACGCTTCAGAAACACACAACAGACCCGCCCTCACTACCCGCCCTCACTGCATGTGTAAGGGGCACAGTCGCAAGGCTGAGACCAGCCAGCCACTAAATAATCTTCTCCTTCTCCTCCTCCTCCTTTGCATAGTTGGTTTCTGATTCAGACATTCTTCACTTCCCCCATTACAGCCACATTAAGAGCCTATTAAAATGCATGCACGGTGGGTGGCTTCTTTTGTCTCTCTGCATTAACCTTCTCAAATCCCATTAAGTGCGCTATGACTGGGTGCTTTTCAAAAGGATCAGGTGGACAACAAGCAGCAGCGGTGAAGTTTCCCTTTCTGAAAGAAGCTGTTCATTTACTTTCCATCTCCACCTACACACACACACAAATGCATGACATGACGTACATAGAGACTCAGACGCTACAAAGGCAGGCTGCTAATGGTCTGGGCTCTATCAGAAGTCAGCATTTCCACAGTGTTCACACATGCAGGAATACACTACTGTCAGAATCAGGCGTTTACCCCTAGCATCCCTTAAAAGCAAATTCATCCAGGCAAGTGGTCCTGAAGCAATAATACTTTATTAGAGCAAATAGGTAAATAAAAGAGCTGACTGTCTACAACAAAGGAAGGCTGTTAATAACGATATAGTACATGCTTAGCTAGTGAAACCAAAACACTCTAGCTAATGAAACCAAAACAAGGTGAGGTAAACCCGAGATAAGAGATTCTCAGGCAGCGTAGACCAATTATCCCCACAGCTGCAGAAAACAGGACGAACGAAACTGTACGCAGATTATAACAGCATGAGAGCCAAGGCCATCTGACATGAAGCATGTTAACCAAGGCCATCAGGCCTGGTCATGTCAAAGGCCTGAACCAGCGAAGGCCTGACATTCTGCTCCCCCTAGGGCCTCCCTCCCTTTTCAGTGTAGGACGAGGGTTATGGGGGTAAGCATCATGGAACTGATGAACCAGCCGGGGGGCTGTTACATGGTGTTCGGCCACCCACTCATCATGGCCGGGACCGAGGTACTTCCAGCGGACGAGATAGGAGAGTATCCACCCCCGGATATGGGAATCCAGAATCTTAGACACTTCAAAGTGTTCTCCCCCCCCACACACACACTAATACCGGACCCTCTGGCGGAGGTTCAGGATGCCACTCAGGAGCGGGCACATACTTTTTGAGAAGACTGACATGAAACACGGGATGGATTCTCCTCAGGGACTTGGGGAGACTGAGCTCCATCGTGACTTCATTAATGAGCTGTGAGACTGGGAAAGGTCCCACATATCTTTCACTAAGTTTCTTGCAAGGGCATAGGGAGCACAGGTTTTTTGTGGACAGATAAACCTGGTCCCCCACCTTAATGTCCCATCCCGAAGAACGATGTTTGTCTGCTTGTGCTTGGTACTTGTTTTTGGCCCGCTCTAGATTCTTCTGCAACCAGGGCCAGGTGTTTCGTATCATGTTTACCCAGTCAGCCACTTCAGCATCACCTCCCTCCCCTGTCAAATACACATTACCAAACGGCCCGAACTCTTTACCATACACCACCTGGAATGGGCTGAACCCTGTGGATTGATGGGAGGCATTATTATAAGCATACTCTGTAAAGGGTAGAAGATCCATCCAATCATCTTGGTGGTAATTCACAAAGCAACGCAAATAGCATTCCAATGCCGAATTGACACGTTCTGTCTGTTCAGCGGTCTGAGGGTGGTATGCGCTAGACAACCCTTGTTCCACCCCCACCAATTTAAAAAACGCTTTCCAAAACTTAACTACGTATTGTGAACCCTGGTCAGAAATTACGTTACGTGGAAACGAGTGATATTTAAAGACATTGTCAGGCCTGTGTCTCAGTTGGTTTCGTTTTCCCACTGACCAGCTCTCAAGGACTGTTATGCATACCTAAACTCTTTTGAAGCTGTGAGAACCACAGCGCTGTTTGTATTTTGTAATCTCTTGCGTTTTTTTCATGCTTTTATATTACCAAGTGCAAGCCAGCAAGCTCCATTGCTGTCACCTTTTCTTTATGCTCTGTTAACCTATTTGACCAGTAAAAACCAACTTCTTTGGACCTGACTGTCTCTGATGTGGTTTTTCCTTTTCCTTTCCTTTCCTTTCCTTTCCTTTCCTTTTATCCTTTAGAAGCTCCTTGATCAATTGATCTTGAGCAGCATATATCTAGTGTTGGAGGGATATAAGGACTGAAACAAATCTTGCCACTGACAATGTAGCCTTGGGGTCCCTATCGCTTAGTAAAAAAGGCATTATGTCAGTCACAGAGGCATTGGATTTGTATATTAAAGGGGGGAAATATAGTGCGATCGAAGTTCCTCGTAAAAGCGGCATTCCAAAAGGGCATGGGCTAATGTGTCAATAGAGCCAGAAGAGCAAGGGCAGATCCTGTCTGAGTATGGTATATTCAGAATTCTGCCCTGCATTACCATAGAAGGATTAGCATTCAATCTAGCCAAGCAAAAAGCTCTACAGAGATGAGTTGTCAGATAATATGTATAGGTAGGCAGACCACGTGGAGGGGGTATTCCGAAGAACTGGGATGAACAGACGCGACGAGCACGAAAAGTAGTGCTGTTATAATTGAGCTCTTTAATACGCTTCTTAATTTTGGCAAAAGCTTCAGTTTTCCCAAGATCTGATAACATATCCTGCGAGAAGCCCAGCAACGCCAGTTTCTCATCTAAGATTTTTTGCCATGAGGATTTGAAAGGGTCATGCTTCAGAGAAGCTAGGAACCCCTCGGTGCTAAAGCACAGTTTAAGATGGAGTTTAAAGGCGGCCAACCACGCCCTAGCTTCAAGTGACATTTGGCCAAACTCGGAACGATGTGGTTTTTGGTTCAGATTGGGCCAAGGGCTTACATTGTGACAGCAATCACTTCATAATTTCTACGACCTGCCTAGTGGGATCCTGGAGGACTTGGATCACTGGGCCCTGCTGCTAGGGTCGTCAACTTGCCCTGATGACCTTACCCTCCTGCGGGATGTTATTGGAAGCAATACGGACTGATGCGGAAATCAACCGCCTAGTGGAACTTATTCGAGGCCAGTGGCGCTCACTAGCCGCGGCACAATCTTGGACCTCTGAGGACTCAGATCAGGATGCCTACCACGACCTTTTGATCCTGGACGGGCTTCTGGATGAAGTACATGCTGCCCAGGACGACCTGGTCACCTTAACTCGCTTGTTGGCGAGGTTAACTTTGCAGGAGGCTCAACAGCGCCCTTTGGCAGCGTCCCCAGTCCGCCCTGCCGTATCCCGAGCCATGGCGGGATCGGCGCCGGAAGGTGTTTCCCTGGTGCCAAATGTGGCTGAATGTCAAGCAGAGGCACAACAGACTGCTGTCCAAACGGTGTTACTGTTTGTGGGACTACTTAATGATACCACGGTAGCCGATCTAACACAGTTGTTGATCCCAACTTTCGGGACTGGGGCACCCGCGCTAGCGGTCCAGGTCCAACCGCTGCTGGGCGGGGAGTCTGAACCGCTCCTCGCCCTTTTGGAGCAGGAGCTCCTGCTGGTCGTTACCATGACTGCCGCCTTGAAGCTCGAAGCAGCCCAGGCTCTCGTGGACCAAAAGGCAACAGAAGCGGCAGCCAAAGCTCAGGCCGAACGGGAAAGTGAACAGCAGTTAGCTGCCAAACGGGCGCGAGCAGATGTACGCCCCAAAGACACCGGGTGGACCAGTCCCTCGTTGGGTCCAACGTTTTCCCCAGTCTTTGCTCCGACCCGCACTACCCAACGCGCGCGTCGCCTCGCAGAACGTCTTCAGGGCTCTGACAACTCTGATGAGGAGGACTTGTATGGGGACGGCTCCCATTGGGCCACCGGTCTGCGGACCAGTCGAGCACGTCGTACTGGGGGTCCTGAGGACGAAGTGCACCTCTTGCGAGCCCACAACCGGGAGTTAAACGATCGTGTAGACCGCCTCCAGGACCAAATGGAATGCTTGTTCCGAGAAAATGAGCGCTTGCAGCAGGCACTGACGGCTCCGGCCCAACCAATCCCAGCGCAACCCGTTCTCCCTGGCCCAGCAGCTCCAGCTCACCCACCCGCTCAACCACCAGCCCCTAGAGCCCCGGTTGTACCAGCTCAACCGCCAGCCCCTGGAGCCCCGGTTGTACCAATTCCCGGGGCACCGGTTCAACCGGGACAGCCCATGCCCGGCCAATGGAAGCAGCTTCGGCTGAAAACGACCTATGATGGTTCGCTCGAGACTCTGCCCTGTTTTCTGCATCATGTGGACAGTTACATGAGAGAACAAGGACGATACTTTCCCACAGAGGATAGCCGAGTTCGTTTCATAGCCTCTTTATTGACAGGGAAAGCAGCTGACTGGATGGTCCTCCAATTTGACACTAGGTCCCGATCTATCCGCTCCCTCAACAATTTTATGTTTGCCTTGCGAAGACGGTTTGAGGACCCCTTTATGGGGGAACAGGCCAAAGCAGAACTGTTACAACTCAGACAGGGCTCCTCTCCACTCCAGGAATTTGCAGATGAATTCCAGAGACTTGCCAGTAAAATTGTGGACTGGCCAGAGGCCACCCTCATTCATTATTTCAGGGAAGCCTTACACCCTGACATTCTGAATTGGTCGTATATGCGGGGTGACCCCGAGACCCTGGAAGATTGGATTTTGCTAGATGAGGAGGTCGAGAGCCGCCGACGTTTCATTTCCCTAGTCCAACAACGGAACAGAGAAAAAAGCACCCAAAAGCCCCCATCGAAAGCGCCGCTTTCCAGCCTGCGAAAACCTACACGGCCACCTCTGGATCGCGAAATAAGATTCCAGAGGGGGGCTTGCCTCGTTTGCGGGGAATTGGGCCACTTTGCAGCAGCTTGTCCTCAGCGCCCAGAGACCACTCGCCCCAGCATACCACCTCGAGCTCGAGGACGACCTCAACGCAGAGGCAACGCAGCCACCCGCAGCACAGCGCCGGGACGACCCACACCCTCTGCACTTCATGTTGAGGAATCGACTAACCTTCCTGCACCAAGCGACCCCATAGGGTCCCGGATTACAAGTGCCCCAATGGGGGACAACTCTCCTTCTTCCGACGAGGATGATCAATGGAATTCTCTGGCTCTAAACCTGGAAACCCCTCTTGACCTGTCAAAAAACGGATTGGTGAGTGGAGCGTCTCCACAGACCCCTGCAGAATCTCCTGCTAAACCCAAAGCTCCTGTCATGGTGAGTGAAGTTGAAAACACTGTTTATGTGGATGTAGTGTTACAACACTATAAAGGGGGTTCCCAATTACATGTTAAGGCACTCATAGACTCTGTCTGCAGACGCACTTTAATCAATGAGGCCACGTTTGCAGCCCTAAAAGTCAGGTCCGAGGCTCTACCAGCTCCCGTCCAATTCGCCCAGATGGATGGGAGCCATTTCAAGGGGGGACCAGTTGATCATCGCACACGGGGAGTGGCGATGGGTATCGGGTCTCATTGGGAACAAATAGACTTTACCATAGCCCCTATCCGGTTCGAAGTTGTTCTAGGGATTAATTGGCTCAAAGGTCATAGTCCCTATATAGACTGGGAAGCTGACACTATTACCTTTGCCAATCCCAAGTGCAACCAGCACCGACTCGAAGTCACAGTGGTGCCTCCACCCGCTCCAGCTTCCGATGCCTCATCGCCGACACCTTTGCCCGAAGTATACCGAGACTTTGCGGATGTTTTTGATATTAAAGAATGCGATGCTTTGCCCCTCCACCGTACCACAGACTGTGCAATTGAGGTGGTAAAAGACTGCACACTGACTAAGAGCAAGATTTACCCCATGAGCGTTTCCGAACGCGCTGTGTTACGTGACTTTTTGGATACAAATCTTGCTCGAGGGTTCATTCAGCAATCAAATGCCCCCCTCAGCCCCTGCTTTCTTTGTCCAGAAAAAGGAGGGTGACCTACGTTTATGCATTGACTTCCGAAAGCTTAACGCAGTTACCCAAGCCAACGCCTACCCCATACCGTTGATTTCAGACATTTTAGGACAATTACAAGAGGGACGCGTTTTTTCCAAATTAGACTTGGTGGAGGCTTATTATCGGGTCCGTATCCATGAGGGGGACGAATCCCTCACCGCCTTCTCTAGCTGTTTTGGAATGTATGAATTTCTTGTGATGCCTTTTGGGTTAAAAGGGGCCCCGGGGGTCTTCATCCAACTCATTAACGAAATTCTCCATGATTTACTTTACCGCGGCATGGTAGTTTATCTGGATGACATCCTCATTTATTCAAAAACCATGGAAGAGCATGTTGCTCTGGTCAGAGAAGTTTTGCAACGTCTGCGTAAACACCAGCTCTATGCA
The DNA here is from genome assembly GCF_029931775.1 of Euleptes europaea. NCBI lineage: Eukaryota > Metazoa > Chordata > Lepidosauria > Squamata > Sphaerodactylidae > Euleptes > Euleptes europaea. The sequence goes on from NC_079325.1 coordinate 59,971,325, forward strand.
AAGCTGTCTAAATGCGAATTCCACCAGGAAAAGGTGACTTTCTTGGGGTACATAATCTCTCATCGAGGCCTTAGCATGGACCCTGCTAAAGTCCAATCGGTACTTGACTGGACTCCTCCCTCCACCCGCAAACAAGTACAACAGTTCCTGGGCTTTGCTAATTTCTACCGTGGTTTCATTCCCAACTTTGCTCAGGTGGCATTGCCAATCACTGACCTCCTAAAAACAAAGGGTAAAGGGGTTTCTGCTACGTTGCCCACTGCCAAAATACTTTGGACTGATCAATGTCAATCTGCCTTTGTAACCCTCAAGCGGCTTTTCACTTCTGAACCTGTACTACAGCATCCAGATCCAAACCAAATGTTTATTGTACAGGTCAATGCGTCCGATGTAGCCATGGGGGGGGGCTTCTACAGAGAGGACCGGACGGTCTCCTTCACCCCTGTGCTTACTTCTCGAAAAAGTTTGCGCATGCCCTACTGAACTGGCCTATTTGGGAGAAGGAGGCATCAGCCGTCCATCACGCTCTTACTCGGTGGAGGCAATTTCTGGAGGGGTCTAGGATCCCCTTTGAAGTCTGGACCGATCACAAAAATCTAGCTGCCCTCAAGGGACCCATAAACTGTCTGCAAAACAACAGCGTTGGGCGGACTTCTTTGCTCAATTCCGTTTTGTTCTTAAACATGCGCCCGGGAAGCAAAACGTGCTTGCTGATGCCCTATCCAGGTTGCCTCAATACCCAGTAAAAATTGATCGGCCGACAGACTCTTTATTCACCCTGGCACACAGGGGAACTCTGCCCGTCCTAGCCGTGCAGACCCGGTCCCAAACTCGGCCCCAGCCTGGAAACTGTACAGTGGCCGACAGAGTATCCAACACTAACCAGGCGGCTCCCTCGCTGGCCCCCCTTGCGCTGCCTGTACCCGGCGTACCGCAGCAACCAGTCCCCCCCTCAATCTCCAACAGCTCCTGATCCACCCTCTTTGGCGGGGGGAGGGGGGTGATCCTCTCCAACTCCTTCCTGGACTACCTTCGCGCCCAATGCTTAGCCGAACGCACTGCACAGACCCTACCCCAAGGTTTGCTGGAACAAGGTGGTTGTTGGTACAAAGACTCGAAATTGTACATGCCTAAAATACTTCGAAGAGAAATCCTGCAGTTAGCCCATGGGGCACTTTGGGTTCCTGAAAACCCTTCACTTGTTGCGCAGACAATTTTTGTGGGGGGGAATGCGTTCTGATGTGGACTCCTTCATTCGCAGCTGCCCTATCTATGCCACAGTCAAACAATCTCAAGGCAAACCCCCAGGACTACTGCAACCGCTGGAAATTCCCAGCAGACCCTGGGAGGTGATTGTCATGGATTTCATGACGGATCTCCCCCTTAGTGGGGGCAAAACTGTACTGTGGGTTGTTACTGACTTATTTTCCAAACAGGTACATTTGATTCCGTGTGCAGGTATTCCCTCCGCCCCCAAATTGGCCCTGCCTCTTTGTGTCACATGTTTTCCGTCTACATTCCTTCCCGCGCAAGATAATCTGCGACCGCAGAAGTAGTTACGTCGCTAAATTTTGGAAAGCTTTTCTCAGGTTGGTGGGGGTGGAGCAAGGTCTATCTAGTGCTTATCATCCCCAGACAGATGGGCAAACTGAACGTGTCAATGCTGTACTAGAATGTTATTTACGTTGTTATGTCAATTACCACCAAGGGTTGAACTGTTGCCTTTTGCAGAATATGCTTACAAAAATGCTGTACATCAGTCTACAGGATTCAGCCCTTTCTATGCTGTGTATGGTCAGGATTTCAGTCCTATTGCCCCTGTAGATGTATCCGAGGGGGAGGGGGATCCTGACGTAGCCTCTTGGGCACATGCTCTCCGCACCACATAGCCCTGGCTGGTGAGAAACCTAGACAGAGCCAAGCGCATATATAAAGCTCAAGCCGATAAGCATCGCTCTCCCAGCAAGGACTTTCAAATTGGTGACTTGGTGTATCTCTCCACCAAAAACCTGCGATCCACCCGCCCTTGCCACAAACTCAGTGCCAAATACATAGGGCCATATCCCATTGCCCGGATCGTTAACCCTGTCACTGTGGAACTGACTCCCTAAAACCTTGAGACGTATCCACCCAGTCTTCCATGTCAGTCTCCTCAAGCCTCATATCGCGTCCTCGGAATGGCACCCAGAACCGCCTCCCGAGCAACCCGTGATGGTGGGGGGGGGGAGGAACATTTTGAAGTGTCGAAGATCCTGGATTCACGTATACGGCATGGGGCCCTGCAATACCTAATTCGCTGGAAGCACTTCCCCCCTGCCTACGACGAATGGGTGCGTGCACGGGATGTACCCGCCCCACACTTAGTGAACGCCTTTCACACCGCCTACCCTGACAAGCCGTCCCCCTTGCAAGATGGAGGGGGGCCTTAAGGGGGGCAGAATGTCAGGCCTGTGTCTCAGTTGGTTTTGTTTTCCCACCGACCAGCTCTCAAGGACTGTTATGCATACCTAAACTCTTTTGAAGCTGTGAGAACCACAGCGCTGTTTGTGTTTTGTAATCTCTTGCGTTTTTTTCATGCTTTTATATTACCAAGTGCAAGCCAGCAAGCTCCATTGCTGTCACCTTTTCTTTATGCTCTGTTAACCTATTTGACCAGTAAAAACCAACTTCTTTGGACCTGACTGTCTCTGATGTGGTTTTTGGTTCAGTTTGGGCCAAGGGCTTACAGATGTGACACAAACATTTTTGCCAATTTTTGCGCTGTGGGCAGTCTCGTGCAAGGGACGAAATGCACTTGTTTGGAAAAAAGGTCCGTAACTACCCAAAGAACCATTTCCCCCTGACTAGGAGGAATGCCATAATAAAGTCCATGGCAATGACTTTTCAGGGAACTGAAGGTGTCTCTAACAGCTTCAAAAGTCCAGGCGGTTTCCCCACCACCCTTTTGGCTGTAGCGCACATAAGGGCAACTGCGAATGAAAGAGTCCAAGTCCGTTCTCATCCCTGGCCACCAGAATTGCCTTCGTAACAAATGCAGGGTCTTTACGAACTCAAATTGCCCGGCTACTTTGGAACCATGGCCCCGATCCATCACCTCCCTCCTCAAAGAAGCAGGCACATACTGCTTATTTTCTTTAAACCAAAACTCCCCCGCAGCATCAGTTTGACTGGCAGACTATTTGCGGCTCCTTCCACTTGACAGGCTTTCATTAAAGTGACCTTAAAGGCATCTGGTAGTCCCTCCAAGAGGGGGGACTGTGGCACAACTGTGGAAGAGTTCGGTACCCCCTGGAAGGTGGGGGAGTCTGACTAGTCTGGCAACCCCTCTGGGGTAGGTGATTTCTGTACTTGGGACTGAGTCAGGATGGCTAAACTTAGTATAACCCCTTGCTGCTCCGGAGTGAAAAGCAAGTCTGTGGGTCGCTCCACTTTGCTTTGATACTGGGGGAGCCGGGAAAGCGCGTCTGCCAAATGATTTTGTTTCCCAGGAACATGCTTTAAAATAAAATGAAACTTGGAGAAGAATTCAGCCCAGTGCACCTACTTGGCTGTGAGTTTGCGTGTTCCCTTTAACGCCTCCAGATTTTTGTGATCCGTCCATGCCTCAAGTGGACAATTGGCCCCCTCTAGGAAATGTCTCCACATTGTGAGAGCATGTTTAACTGCTGCAGCTTCTTTCTCCCAAATGGGCCAGTTTAATTCAGACCAAGAGAATTTTTTAGAAAAGTACGCATAGGGCTGAAGCTGTCCTGCTTCCCCCTCTTGTAACAGAGCCCCCCCATCCCCCATGGCCACATCTGAGGCGTCTACTTGCACAATGAATTGTTTTTCACAGTCAGGGTATGGGCTTGGAAGTGAACAGTCTTTTCAGGGTGTCAAACGCATGCTGACAGTCAGGCGTCCAAGGAGGAGGGCTGGAGTGCTGAAGTCCCCTTCCCCTTAGTTTTCAATAAGTCCATAATGGGCAGCGCTACCTGTGCAAAATTGTTGAGAAAACCCCTGTAGAAATTAGTGAATCTGAGAAACTGCTGCAATTGTTTGCGAGTAACTGGCGTTTCCAATCCAACACCACCCGCGCCTTCTCTGGATCCATGGCAAGACCCTTGGGCGAAACCACGTACCCCAAGAAAGTTAGTTTATCTTGGTGGAACTCACATTTGGACAACTTAGCAAACAAATGATTGTCCCTGAGACGTCTCAAGACTTCTTTAACCAACTTCACATGCTCGTCGTGAGTCTTACAGTAAATTAAGATGTCATCTAAATAGACAATTGCTCCTTTGAACAACAAATTGTGTAGCACCTCGTTGTCAGGCTGCTATCTCGGTTTCAGTATTGTTTCTGTGTCGGTACTGTACTGTCTAGCCTCAAGGCCGACCACACATACCAAGGCCTGGGAATACTGCTCCTGGGAAAGTTGACTCTGTCTGTGTATGCTGATGTTGTATAATCTCCCGCCATTTACTGCCTTATATTATCGTTCGGCTAGTGAGACTCTCATAGCTGCCATAGTTCCCTGTATGCACTGTATTGCCTTTTTGACCAGTAAAAGCCATCTGCTTGGATTCTATATGATTCTGTGGTGATTTCTGGTTCGAAGGGTCAGGAGCTTACATTATGGCAGCTATCTATCATCTTCTTTATTGTACTACTAGTCAGGCTGGAGCCCAGGGGGGTTCGCCTGCCGCTTGGATGGGAGCTGAGAAGCTCTCCGAGTGACCTACTATCCTGGATTCCTCTCGGAAGGATCCCACCCTGTTACAGGACATAGTCGCTGAACTCTTCAGAACTACCCTAGAGGTTTGCCGCTTGACGGGACTGGTACAGGAGCAGTGGCAATCTCTTAAAGGGACTCTCTGGATGTTGACGTCGGAGGATACTGATACTCGTTTAGATCTTCAAGACTTGGATCAATTACTGGACGATGCCCGGTTGGCAACTGAGGATTTACAAGTACTAACTGGACTTTTGGATAATCTTATTTCTCGAGAGACTCTTTCCTCTAGTTCTACCATGGCAGGAGCCCCGCCGGAGGGTTTTTCCCTGATCCCGGATGCGGCCAGCTGTCAGGCTGAAGCCAAGCGAGTCGCTATTCGCACCGCTCTTCTCCTTGTGGAATGTACAAAGGACACCCCGGTCGCCACCTTGGCTCAAGCTTTGACCTCGACTTTTGGAGCCGATGCACCTGCACTGGCGGTTCGAATACAACCCTTGCTGGGCGGGGAATCCGACCCCATACTCTCACTCCTGGAAACAGAACTTTTACCGCGCATTACGGCGGAGGCTGCCCTAAGACTTGAGAACGCCAAAGTTCTTGCGGATAAGGATGCCGCCGAAGCGGCTAAGGTCGCAAGAGAGAGAGAGGCTGCTGACGCAGCCAAGGCGGCAGCAGCAAGGGTTAGGGATCGGGCGAGAATGGATACGCGCCCCAAGGACACTGTACAAGGGCTATCAGGTCTCTTTTTCCCCGGCGTTTGTCCAGTCGCGCGCGACCCAACGCGCACGCCGTTTGGCTGACCGACGTCGAGACTCAGGAGAGTCTGAAGACGAGGATCTTTATGGAGATAGCTCTCAATGGGCCACGAGCTTCCGGACCAGTAAACCTCATCTCACTGGTGGCCCAAGTGAGGAGGTTCATCTCTTACGAGCCCAGAATCGGGAGCTCTCCGACCGTGTTGATCAACTCCAAGAACTAATGGAACGTATGCTTCAGGATAACAGGCAATTACAACAAACCCTGATAGCCCAAGCACAGCCTGTTCCGATACCGGGTCAGGGGGTGCCCATCCAGCCACCCCAACCACCCGCTAATGTGCCTGCTCCACCCTTGCCTCCCGGAGCTCCCGTTGTTCCTCCGCCCGGACCACCCGTGCAACCGGGCCAACCTGCGCCCGGCCCTTGGAAGCAACTTAAATTGAGGACTACGTACGACGGATCTCTCGAGACTTTGCCTTGTTTCTTGCATATGCGAGAACAAGGACAACTTTTCCCCACGGAAGATAGCCGGGTGCGTTATGTAGCTTCCCTTCTGACAGGTAAAGCAGCTGACTGGATGGTCCTCCAGTTTGACACCCGCTCTCGAGCTATTCGTTCCCTCAACAACTTCATGACTGCTCTAAGAAGGAGGTTTGAAGACCCCTTCCTGGGGGAAAGAGCCAAAACGGAACTCTTACAACTAAAACAAGGCTCTGCTACAGTTCGAGAATTTGCCGATGAATTTCAACGACTGGCAAGCAAAATTGTAGGCTGGCCCGAGACCACCCTAATTCATCATTTCAGGGAAGCCTTGCACCCTGACGTTCTGAACTGGTCATACATGCGGGGCGATCCCGATACCCTTGAAGACTGGATTCTATTGGCCGAGGAAGTGGAAAGCCGCCGACGCTTTATTTCCCTAGTCCGTCAAAAGCACAAGGAAAAAGGCACCCAAAAGCCTCAATCCAAGGCACCACCGCCCGCCCCACGAAATCCTCCACGTCCGCCCCAGGAACGTGAAGTCTGATTTCAGAGAGGTGCCTGTCTTACTTGCGGAGAAATGGGCCACTTTGCAGCTGTTTGCCCGCACCGCCATGAATTATTTCGTCCCAGCACGACGACCCGCGCCAGAGGTCGTCCACCACGCAGAGGCACCGCGGCCACCCGCAGCGCAGCTCCGGGAAGACCCACACCCTCTGCACTCCATGCCGGAGACCCAGCCTCCCTGCCTACTACCAACGACCCCGCCGGGTCTCGGATTACAAGTGCCCCATTGGGGGACAACTTTCCCTCTTCGGATGAGGAAAATCCTTGGAATTCTCTAGCCTTAAACCTGGAATCTCCCCTCGACTTGTCAAAAAACGGCTCCGGTCTGTGGTGAATGGAGCGTCTCCACAGACCTCTCAGGATCCTCCTGTTAAACCGAATGCTCCTACCAAAATCAAAGAAGTGGACTCCACCGTCTACGTGGATGCAGTTTTACAACACATTAACGGTGGCCCACAACTACCCGTCAAAGCACTAATCGACTCCGGTTGCTGTCGCACTCTCATAAGCGAAGCCACTTTTGCTGCACTCAGAGCCGAATCTGAGGCTTTACCCGCCCCCGTCCAATTTGCCCAAATGGACGGGAGCCATTTCCAGGGGGGTCCAGTTGATCACCGCACCATAGGGGTGGCAATGGGAATTGGCTCCCACTGGGAGCAAATAGACTTCACTATAGCCCCTATCCGTTTTGAAGTGGTCTTGGGTATTAACTGGATTAAAGGACATAGTCCCAGTATTAACTGGGAAACAAACACTATCTCCTTCGCCAGCCCCATGTGCAATCAGCACCGGCAGAACTTTGCACTGTTATATCCGCCCGTACCAGCATTGGCCTCCGATGTCCCAGCACTTCCAGTCCTACCTAAGGTATATCGAGACTTTGCGGATGTCTTCGACCTTAAAGAATGTGATACCTTACCCCCCCACCGGGCCTCAGACTGTACAATTGAGGTGGTCAAGGACTGCACATTAACCAAAAGTAAGATTTACCCTATGAGCGCTTCCGAGCGCACTGTTTTCCGGGACTTCCTTGACAAAAACCTCGCCAGAGGGTTCATTCGCCCATCGAATGCCCCGAACTCGGCCCCCGCGTTTTTTGTCCGAAAAAAAGAGGGCGACCTTCGTTTATGCATTGACTTCAGAAAACTCAATGCGGTTACCCAAACCAACGCCTATCCTATCCCATTAATATCTGATATTTTGGGACAGTTACAGGAGGGCTGGGTGTTCTCCAAGTTAGACTTGGTGGAAGCCTACTACCGAGTTCGCATCCGCGAAGGAGATGAGCACCTCACTGCCTTCTCTAGCTGTTTCGGTATGTATGAATTCCTCGTGATGCCGTTCGGATTAAAAGGGGCCCCGGGGGTCTTTATGCAACTCATCAACGAAATCCTTCATGACTTGCTGTATCACGGGGTGGTGGTTTACTTAGACGACATTCTTATTTATTCAAAAACCATGGAAGAGCATGTAACTCTAGTCCGAGAAGTTCTGCAGCGCCTGCGCGACCACCAACTCTTTGCAAAACTGGCTAAATGCGAGTTTCATCAAAGCCAGCTCACATTTTTAGGATACATAATCTCCCACCAAGGTCTTCGCATGGACCCTGTCAAAGTCCAAGCCGTTCTCGATTGGACTCCTCCCACCAACCGCAAGCAAGTGCAACAGTTTTTGGGATTTGCAAACTTTTATCGAGGATTCATTCCTAACTTCGCCCAAGTGGCCCTACCCATTACTGATCTACTAAAAACCAAAGGGAAAGCAAACACAGCTACCTTACCCTCCGCAAAAATCCTGTGGACTGATCAATGCCAAGCCGCGTTTGTGGCTCTCAAACGCCTCTTCACATCCGAACCCGTACTACAGCACCCGGACCCAAACCAAATGTTTATTGTGCAAGTCGATGCCTCCGATGTAGCTATGGGAGGGGCCCTCCTCCAGAAAGGTCCGGATGGCCTCCTTCACCCGTGCGCTTACTTTTCGAGAAAATTTGCGCACGCACAATTGAACTGGCCCATTTGGGGAAAAGAGGCAGCGGCCGTTCACCATGCCCTGACTCTATGGAGACAATTCTTAGAGGGGTCCAATATCCCCTTCGAGGTTTGGACCGATCACAAGAATCTAGCTGCCCTCACGGGGTCCCATAAACTATCAGCAAAACAACAACGTTGGGCTGAATTCTTCGCTCAGTTTCGTTTCGTCCTAAAGCATGTTCCTGGGAAGCAAAACGTTCTCGCAGATGCCCTCTCCCGGTTGCCACAATACCCGGTAAAACTCGAAAGACCAACTGACTCTCTGTTCACCCCTACGCAAAGGGGAGCCCTTCCTGTACTGGCCGTGCAAACTCGATCTCAGCAACAGCATCCCAGATCCAGTTCTCCAGCACCTCCAACCCGAGCGGCTACCCAACCGCCCTCGCAACAACAACGAACCGACGATTCCACTCCTCCAACCCCACCGGCTGCCCTACCGCCTACAATCTGCGCACCACCGCACGTAAGCACTACCCCCATAGCTGGTCCTAAGACTACTATAGCCGGGGGGGGGGGTTCCCGCCAAGGTTCCCATCTCCGAACCACTGCCTTTCTGAACGCTCCACTCACCCCCTACCCCCTGGGGTAATAGAACAGGGAGGCTCATGGTACAAAGACTCTAAATTGTATGTACCCAAGGCACTTCGAAAAGACGTCTTACACTTAGCTCATGGAGTAAAAACAGCTGGACACTTTGGATTCCTAAAAACTCTCCACTTATTGCGCAGACAATTTTGGTGGGGGGGAATGCGTTCCGACGTTGACTCTTTTATTCGCAGCTGCCCTGTTTGCGCCACAGTGAAGCGATCACAAGGCAAACCCCCGGGGCTACTACAACCTCTAGAAACACCCACCAGACCTTGGGAAGTGATTGCTATGGACTTTATGACTGATCTCCCTCTCAGCGGGGGAAAAACTGTGTTATGGGTTGTTACTGATTTGTTTTCCAAGCAAATCCATTTAGTTCCATGCGCAGGGATCCCCTCTGCTCAAAAAATGGCCCGCCTCTTCGTGACACATATCTTCAAATTACATTCGTTTCCGCGCAAAATAATCTGTGACCGCGGCAGTGGCTTTGTTTCCAAGTTTTGGAAAGCATTCCTCAAGTTGGTGGGGGTTGAACAAGGATTGTCTACTGCATACCATCCTCAAACCGATGGTCAAACTGAACGTGTAAATGCTGTCCTTGAATGTTATTTACGCTGTTATGTAAACTACCACCAAGATAACTGGATAGAACTGTTACCTTTTGCAGAATATGCCTACAATAATGCTGTACATCAATCTACAGGTTTTAGCCCATTCTATGCAGTATATGGACAGGATTTTGGTCCTGTTACGCCCAGAAGTAATGTGGAGGGGGAGGGAGATCCTGACGTTGCTTCCTGGGCACACACCCTCCGTACCACTTGGCCTTGGCTCGTTAGCAATCTCGACCGAGCCAAGCGCAAATACAAAGCACAAGCTGATAAACATCGTTCCCCCGGGGGCGAACTGCGAGTGGGTAAATTGGTCTATCTTTCCACCAAAAACCTACGTTCCACCCGTCCGTGCCTTAAACTCGATGCTAAATTCATTGGCCCTTTCCCGATCACACGGGTCATAAATCCTGTCACGGTGGAATTAGCTCTCCCGAAAACCCTGAGGTGTGTGCATCCCGTTTTCCACATTAGCCTCCTGAAGCCCCATATGGCCTCTCCACAATGGCATCCCGATCCGCCCCCCGAACAGCCCATTATGGTGGGGGGGGGAAGAGCACTTCGAAGTCTCCAAAATCCTTGACTCTCGTGTTCACCATGGAAACCTACAGTATTTGGTCCGTTGGAAACACTTCCCCCCTGCCTACGACGAATGGGTTCGCGCACGAGATGTCTCCGCCCCCAAACTAATCGATGCCTTTCACACTGCCTACCCGGACAGACCATCCCCCTTGCAGACTGGGAGGGGGCCTTAAGGGGAGCAGGATGTCAGGCTGCTATCTCGGTTTCAGTATTGTTTCTGTGTCGGTACTGTACTGTCTAGCCTCAAGGCCGACCACACATACCAAGGCCTGGGAATACTGCTCCTGGGAAAGTTGACTCTGTCTGTGTATGCTGATGTTGTATAATCTCCCGCCATTTACTGCCTTATATTATCGTTCGGCTAGTGAGACTCTCATAGCTGCCATAGTTCCCTGTATGCACTGTATTGCCTTTTTGACCAGTAAAAGCCATCTGCTTGGATTCTATATGACTCTGTGGTGATTTCTGGTTCGAAGGGTCAGGAGCTTACACTCGTTAATCATTTGCATGAAAACACTGGGGTGCCCACTTAACCTTAAGAGCATGACTAGATATTCAAACATCCCGAGGCAACTAGAGAAGGCGGTTTTCCATTCGTCACCTTCTCTTATCCGAACCCTGTAATAAGCTTCAACCAAATCCAATTTGGAGAAAATGTGCCCTTTCTTTAATTGGCTGAGTACATCTGGAATCAATGGAAGGGGATAGGCATTTGTTTGGGTGACTGCATTAAGTCTACAAAAGTCAATACACAACCACAGGTCAGCCATTTTCTTATGCACATAAAGGCGGGTGCGGAGCAAGGAGCCGACAAAGGACAGATGTCCTTTGGGCTAAATTCTTGTCCAGGAACTCCTGTAACACCACTTTCTTCTTAGGACTCATGGGATAAACTTTTCCTTTCAGCAACTTGCCCTCCCCCACCAATTCTATAGCACAATCCGTCTTACAGTGGGGTGGTAGAATGTCACACTCTTTCTCATTGAACACATCTGAAAAATGCCATGTACTCCTCCGGCAGTATGGGGGGAACAGACTTTTGAGGTCCCGCAGCCATGGCCACACTCTCTCGCATAGCCACTTCTCTGTGATGCGGAGCATTAAAAGTCTCTTCATTGATTAACGTGCATGCACACGCCGAGTCCACTAGGGCTTCTACTGTCATCTGGGGTCCCCCCTTATAATTCTGCAAAATCACATCTATGAATAGAGTCTCTCCCATGTCGCTCACCATCAGTGGAGCTCTGTGCTTTTTGGCGGTCGGGGTCTGCTGTGGAGCTCCCTTTACAGCAGACCTGGTCCGTTTTTTGGCTGGTGATTCCACAGCTCATCCTCCTCCGAAGTTGACGAGCTGTCCAGGCTCTGCCCAGTCGCATTTGTAATCCATGATCCCGCTGGATCGAGTGGTGCTGAGTGCTGGTCTCTTGGGGTACGTTGATCCTCGAGGTGGGTCAGGCAAGATTGAGTACGATGGGCCCTCACCTACCGGGTGCTGTACTCCTCCGACGATCCCTTCCACTGACTTGCGCCATCTCCTCCTTGGTCGTTTGAGAAGCGGCAGGAGACCCTTCAGGCCGGGAAGGGCAAGTGGCCGCGAAATGTCCCATTCTGCCATATATCAGGCACACCCCGCTCTGGAAGCTCTCCGCTCTTTTCTCTGCCGGGGCGGTCGCCTTCCCTGGTGGTCTGGAGGCCTCTCTCAAGCCGGCTCGCTTCGGTCGTGGTCCAGAGTCCTTCCCTTGGTGTTGTCTAGACAGGTGCAACAGCTGTTGCCGGTTTTCTACCTCCACTGCCAGTAAAATCCACCCCTTCAACTCAGGAGGGTCTCCTTGCATGAAAGCCCAGTGGAGGATCTTTGGGTTTAGTGTTGACAGTTAAGATTGCACATAGCAAGTAGATTGCAATGATCCAAGTGACAGCCAGGTGATAGCTGGAGTCACATGATAGCTCAATGACTGAGCAGAATTCTGGACAGAACTGGACTGAGCAAGTTAGTCCTGGCCACATAGCAGCCAACAGTTCATTGGCTGGAAAACTGTGCCAGAAGTGTATATATCTGTACAATATGTGTATAGTGGTTGTGGGTTGTGAGAAGGAGGTGCTGGCAAAGCACTTTATCACTGTGAATAAAAATAGCACTTTTGTATACGCGCTGTCTCTGCTGTATTCACTTGCTGCTGGGGAAACTAATACTTCTCACAGATGCCATCATTTAGTCCTTCCCGGAAATACTGCACCCGAGTGGCTTCGCTCCAATCCACAACTTTGCTGGCAAGCAACTGAAATTCTCCTACATACTGCATCACCCACCGGGCCCCTTGGTGAAGTTGAAGGAGAGCCATCTTGGCTCGGTCACTTTGGAACGGGTCCTCAAAACGCCGTCTGAGCGCAACCATAAAGTCATCCAGGGACCGTAGCACATGGGAATGGAGGTCAAACTGTTGGACCATCCAGGTTGCCCCTTCTCCCTCCAGCAGCAAAGCCATGTACCCCACGTGACTCTCCTCCGAAACGAAAGTAGGCCCCTGCTCTCTCATAAAGCCATCCACCTGTAACAAAAAGTAGGGAAGCTTTCCCCCTGAACCATCAAACGAGATTTGTAGCTCCCTCCCTGGAGCTGGCGGTGGAGGTTGGGGGGCGGGTTTCCCCAGAGCCGCAGGGCCCTGCGGAGCGGCAAACACTTGGGGAGCCGCGGGTGCAAATGGAGCGGCAGGCATGTGCAGAACTACTTGGGGTGCGGTTTGCTGGAGCGGCGGGAGTGCTGGTGGTGCCAACTGCACCCGACGGAGGTTGGCCAACTCTTGCCAAAGTCCATCTATAAGTCCCCGTATTACAGCTACCTGTTCGAGCAGCTCCTAGTTCTGGTGAAGACGCCGGTTGTCCTTGTCACTCGCCCACCCTCGTTGGACTGGGTCCAGGGAGCCAACATCTCCGCTCCGCCAATCCTGCATTTGGCGGAGATCTTTGCCCCACATTGGCAGTTCCTCCGCAACCTCCGAAACTCCTTGCACCATGTCAAATGGATAGTCCCCAAGGCCCTTTTGAGCACTGGAGTTCGCCTTGTGCTGCCGCCTGGGGCTCACACTAGAAGGCAACCCCTCCAGGGGCTTCCAAGGTGGGGCAGCGGAATCTGTAAGTCCCCAGATCCAGGGTCTAGCTCCTTGGGTATCCTCACCTACTCGCTGTTTGTCACCCCACATCCTCAGGTCTGGTCGCATTTCCCTGACGGCATCTGCCCAGGGGGGTTGGGGAACCCCCATTCCTGTGGCTCATCCGGACTTCTCGTCGATGAGCCACTGGACCTCCTGCTCGGTGAGTCCCCTGGACTCCTGTGCGCACCAGTCGGACTCCTCCCGTGTGCACCGGTCAGCTTCCTCTTTGGCGAGCCGTCCGGCAATTGCGGCAGCGGCCCGCTCAGCCTCCTCGTGGGCACATTGAGAGGTGAACAGCCCGGCAAGCTGCTCAGCGTCCTCCTGGGCGAGCCGTGCCTCCTCCAGGAGAAGGGCGAGCCACGTGGCCTCCTCTCGGGCGTGTTGCGCGGCTCCCAACCCATCGAGCCTCTCAGCTTCCTCCAGGGCATCCCGGTCAGCCCCCATCTGGGCACGTTGTGTGGCTACCAGCCTAGCAACCTGCCCGGCTTCTTTGTGGGCAAGCCGTGCCTCCCTCAGGAGCAACTGTCGGAGGTCCTCCTCTGGTGCCCCTGCCATAGAGTTGGAAGGGAACATGACCCCAAGTCCGACAGTTTGAGAAATAATGGAGAGAGGGTGATTAACAGCTTGATGTCAGAATCAGGAGTTTACCCCTAGCATCCCTTAAAAACAAATTCATCTAGGCAAGTGGTCCTGAAGCAATAATACTTTATTCGGAGCAAATAGGTAAATAAAAGAGCTGTCTACAACAAAGGAAGGCTGTTAATAACGATACAGAAGAAAGTACATGCTTAAGAACACTCTAGCTAGTGAAACCAAAACAAGGTGAGATAAACCTGAGATAAGAGATTCTCAGGCAGCGTAGACCAATTATCCCCACAGCTGCAGAAAACAAAACGAACGAAACTGTGCACAGATTATACCAGCATGAGAGCCAAGTCCATTTGACACAAAGCATGTGAACCAAGGCCATCAGGCCTGGTCATGTCAAAGGCCTGAACCAGTGAAGGCCCGACAATTACTCAGTAAGGAGGTACCCATTTTATGAACCATGGAAGACTCCCAGAATTACCTGCTTTAATTTCAACTCCTCTCCATGTTAGTGTAAGCAGGAAAGGGGGGAATCAGACTCCACTTCCTTCTTTCCTCCTTTGCTCAGCAGCTTGTAGAAATGCATTAGGAATTTCATTAAGCGCAGCAGAACCATCCAGTCCCCTCCACCTGTCAGCACTTGCCCTATCGAGAACCACTAACCACAGCAGGAGACGAAATTGTCCAAAGAAGTTGGTTTAATGGTAGCATAGGTAAGCAGAGCATAGAGAACCCAAGACAGCAATGGAGGAAACTGGCATGCACTCGATAATATAAAGCATTGCAAAATGCACTCAGCAGTACAGTCTCATGAAACTATTTCGAACACATTACAAACAGTACAGAGGTGCCGTTGCTCCCACGGACATCTGCAGGCTTCAAAGAGAGCAGGAATGCAAAACAATCCTTGAGGAAGAGTCGGTGAGAAAACAAAACCAACTGAAACACAGGCCTGACACCACCCACCCTTCTGGGGTTCTTATAGTCCTTTCTCCATCCCTGCATGGAAACCACGGCACAGGCAAATCTCCCTTGTTTAGGGGGCAGGGATTCTGGCGGGGTGGGGGAAGGGCAGCACCATCCAAGGTCACCAGCAGAGGGGGCGCTTGGCCTGCTTTTCCCTTCTCTGAAGCGCCTCCACTGCAGTGGGCCAGAGGGTAGCACTGCAGCTACCAGCTCAGCATGGAGCACAGAGGCCTTGAGGGTGTGGCAAAGTTGCTGACTCAAAGTTGCTGGCTCCTCAGCTTGAGCTAGGGTTGCCAGCTCTGGGTTGGCAAACACCTGGAGCTTTTGGGGGTGGAGCCTGAGGAAGGTGGGGTTTGGGGAGGGGGAGGGACTTCAATGCCATACAGTCCAATTGCAGCCATTTTCTCTGGTGAACTGATCTCTATCGGCTGGAGTTCAGTTGTAATAGCAGTTCTGGCCAGAGGAGGCAAGGAGGAAAGGGGACGGCAACGGGAGCAGAAGCAACCTGCAGGATTTGAACACCTGGCCCCAATTTTCCATTTGCCAAAAGGCCTAGCTCTTGCACAAGGCAAAACACACCCAGGCAGAACACGAGTGCAGTTACAGAGAAAATGGAGACCCCCTGAGAGCTCCTGGCCACCCATCGGAAGCACCAGCTGCAAAATTCCATCTGGCCCCAGTGATGCCAATTTATGAAGCAGAACATGTGTGCAGAATTGCATCATTACCATAAATAATATAGGCGCAGGATGACATGAGGAGAAGAGAAAAACAAGAGGAAAAGGAAGGAATCTCTTGACAGCATGGGAAAGGGCAACTATCGGTCGATTAAAGATGGATGAGCGTGTTTATGGCTGGCTGTCTTGACCTCTTGCAGCTGAATGCCAAACGAGCTTCTGTGCGCCATGCCAGGTTGACGCAGGAGTTGTCCCCGGCCTGCCAATGGGTGAGCGGCAGGAAGACTTCCGACTGGAAAGGACAGCCTGAAATATTCAAGAGCTGAAGGTCATGAGTCTGCAGAAGAGACCGTTGTGAGACTGGAATATCATGCGTGGTAATGATCCCTGCATCCAGTGCAACTGTACCCCAGGGCTGAACAGTGGCCGCAGCCAGAGATGTGTGAAGAGTTCAGCTTGGGGCAAATGTACCTCCTATTTCAGAATTTATTCCCAGTCAGGATTTGGGAGTGCAGAATCCAGCCTGCCACACAGTGGCATGTGAGGCCTGGCGCCAGGAGTCGACATGATAAGGTAACTGCTTGGGCTCCAGCTTTGGTGGGGGAAGAGCTGACAGGAGCATGTGCCCCCCTTCCCTCTGAACACCTCTCCCAGGCTCAAAAGGGGAGGTGGTCCAAGAGGGCTCCCTCTGTGAGGATTGGGGAAATCATAGTATCATAGAGTTGGAAGGAACCACCAGGGTCATCCAGTCCAACCCCTTGCACAATGCAGGAAATTCACAACTACCTCCCCCCCACACACACCCAGTGACCCCTACTCCATGCCCACAAGATGGCCGAAGACGCCCTCCCTCTCATCATCTGCTTAAGGTCACAGAATCAGCACTGCTGACAAATGGCCATCTAGCCTCTGCTTTAAAACCTCCAGGAAAGGAGAGCTTACCACCTCCCGAGGAAGCCTGTTCCACTGAGGAACCGCTCCAACTGTTAGAAAATTCTTCCTAATGTCTAGGCGGAAACTCTTCTGATTTAATTTCAACCCGTTGTTTCTGGTCCGACCTTCTGGGGCAACAGAAAACAACTCGGCACCCTACTCTATATGACAGCCCTTCAAGTATTTGAACATGGTTATCATAACCCTCTCAGCCTTCTCCTCTTCAGGCCTGTGTCTAGATGGGCAGAGGGCACTGCTTGGAGCCCTGCCAGGGCATGTCAGTGGGGATTAAGGAAGGGTGAAAGAGTTGCCTGGGGGGAGGCAGGGGAATGTTTCTCAGGCCCCCCTCCTTCAAGTCCTGGTGTCACCATTGCAAGCTGACAGAGCCACTAGGCGTGTCAACCTCCAGGTGGGGCCTGGAGATCTCCCAGAATTAGAACTGATAACAATTGATCTCCTGGAGAGTGGACTCTCTAGCATCACATCCTTGCCAGGCTCCATTCCCAGATCTCCAGGAATTTCCCAACCTGGAGTTGGTAACCAGCCTCCACACACAGCTCCTTCCCTCCTAGCCTGCTGCAACCTGCTAGATCTGACTGAGAGAGGCACCCCTTGCAGCCAGGGGCAGGCTTGGCTCCCTTCCTTCACCCTCTGTCAAGCCCCCTTATATTGTTTCTGAGCAGTTTTTGATTCCTGAAAGAGATTCCAGCACTTCTCTCTGTCATCAGTCCTGCAAGCAATATTATTTCCAAACTCTCTGCTGGGCAGGGGGGAGGGAAATGTGTGTGTGTTGAGGGGGGGGGCTTGCCTGGAATCCCCTAGTGCAGGGGTGTCAAACATACGGCCCGCGGGCCATATCCGGCCCCCGGAGGTCTTTGTCTGGCCCGCGGACCCAAGGAAGCCAGTCCCCCTTTGCCCCCTCCCCCGATCTTTACTGGGCTTCCTGGCCACGTGCGCTCAGCCGGAAGCCTCTCTACCGCCCCAGTCGCCCCTTTCCCTGCTCCTTCCCCCAGCCAAAATCACTGCTGCCTCTACAGCCAGCCCTGTCGCCCCTTCCCCTTCTCCCTCCCACTCTCCCACCCTCCCCGGCCAAAAATCCTTCCTCCACCTCGCGCTCTGGCCCTGTCGCCCCTTCCTCCTCTCCCTCCCACCACCCCTGGCCAAAAACCCCTTTCCTCCACCTCAAGCGCCGGCCCTGTCTCCCCCTTCCCCCTCTTCCTCCCACCCCTGGCCAAAAACCCCTTTCCTCTGCCTCGCGCGCCGGCCCTGTCTCCCCCTTCCCCCTCTCCCTCCCACCCACCCACCTACCTCCAGCCAAAAACCCCTTTCCTCCGCCCAAAACCTTCCGTGCATAAATAGCCTTGGTTTTTACATGCCAACTTTCTCTACCGCTAAAGGGAGACTCAAATCGGCTTACAATCACCTCCCCCTCCCCTCCCACAACAGACGCCCTGTGAGGCAGGTGGGGCTGTGAGAGCTCTAACAGAGCTGTAACTTGCCCAAGACCACCCAGCTGGCTTCGTCTGTAGGGGTGAGGAAGCCAATCCAGTTCACCAGATTAGCCTCCCCCACTCACATGGAGGAGTGGGGAATCAAACCCTGTTCTCTAGATCAGAGTCCCTGCTCCAAACCACCACTCTTAACCACTACACCACGCTGTCTGGAAATCTGTTTAGCTGGCAATCCTACACACACTTACCTGGGAGTCAGACCCTATGAACTCACTAATATTTATTTCTGAGGAAAACTGGCTAAGATTAGACTGTAAATCTCCCAGCATGGTGTGTTGTAGTCCATGTATTCCATGTTTTATTCCATGCAGCTGTCCACAGTCCTTTGGGCCCTCCACAATGGACAGTTATTAGGGGTGGGGAGGTGATGGTGTAATTCCTGGGGGACCTGTGCGATTGCTCTGGATAAACAGCCATAGTAAAGAATTTCTGATTCTTTTTTGTTTTGCTTTGCTGCAGTGGGATGCATTAGGTGCAGAATCCTGTATTAAAAACCCATTTCTAAAACATATAATTAGATTGTCTCAGCCACCCCACCCCCTGGTCCCGATTTTGACTGGCAAGTCCATAGCAGGCTTGCAAGCCAAGGCAGGCACCTCCGCCCACCCCCCCAGGCCCTGGCATTACATTATGGTATTTATTTATTTAATTAATTTTGTACACATTGCCCGGCCCAACCCAGTGACATTTAAGTCATATCCAGCCCTCCTAACAAATGAGCTCGACACCCCTGCCCTAGTGGGTTGAAGGCTGAGGCAGGATTTGAATTGGAACTTCTCTGCTTTCATTTATGCAGCCCAAGAGGAGGACATTTGTGCAGAAATAAGGACCACTGAGTTGTATTTGTGTGCGCAGGGCTGCAGCCTCAGCTGCCACACATTTTACACATGTAGTTGTTCGTGGGCTGGCCCGGTGTGTAGATTGTAGAAGCTGTGAAGAGGGGAAGCTGGTCTCGGGTTTGTATGTGACCCACACACACACACAAGTGAAGAGACATGATGCCACATGATAGTTTGTACTCTGTTCACTATCAACAAGGGATGAATGGGGTGTGTGGGTCAGACATGTGCCTGCCATTCTTCTCCTGTGTCCTGGCATGTGTAGAACTCAGGCAGGAACGATGTGATCATGGGAGCAGACCATCAATGGCTCATGTGGTGGATTGCTGGGGGAGCTCCAGCTACCACTGAAGGGGAACCATCTCATGTTCTTCCTGTGGGTCCCAGTGGCACTCCCGATGGCACACCTCATGAGCCTGCTGCTGGTGCAGAGAGACAGGTTGCTTTCCAACTGTCTGGGCAGATCCCTACGACTCACCACGACTCGCCTGCTCACATTTCCCTGAGGAGAAAGAAGCAGACAGAAAGGTAGACAAGGGAACAGAGCAAGACACAGAGGGCGAATCTATTAAAGTTCCTGACGTTTTTCACACATTGGGGGAAAAAATCACTCATGATTAAATGTCTCAGGTGAATGATTTAATTTCAGTTTAATAAGACAGTCTCTGTATGTTGATTTAATGTCAGGCCATTATTAAAACCAGATTTAATGAGGTTCCTGGTGGTAAGAAATCGTATAATGGAATATGACTACATCTATTGCCTAATTGTTGAATCACAGCATCCTTTTAAGCTCCTTGGGGAATGCCCCTCTCCTGGAAGCGGGCCAGAAAATATTCAGGGGCCTGGAAACAGACAACTCAGGAGGGCAGGACCGGCCCTCTTGCAGTCAGTGCGAGGCAGCTCTCGGGAACCACAAACGGCCACTATGCAGCTGTAGAATTAATACCGTACACGTATATGGAAATGTATTTACTGCTGGGTTTGCCATTTGGCTCTCCCTACCCGCATGTCTTGGGCCACCCCTGGGACAACGTCCTGCAGTGAACCATTGCCGGAGCCTCTGGCAATCCAGAGATGAAAACTGGCTCCTGAGCATGGCTGCCTGGTTGGGACAGGGAATAATTCATCCCCCCACTGCACCCCCAGGGCAGGCAAAGGATCATGGGAAGTGGGTGGCACCAGCACAATCTGTGAGTGTTACAATCAAGACTGTGCAGCACACACAACTCCAGAGGAGAACAGGAAGGCGGTAGGTGTCAAGGCAGAATAAGCCCTGCGTGTCATGTAAACACCACCTTGTGAAGAAAGGACCGTGTTACCAACTCTCTCTAACCGAGGAGCCCCGACCAAGACCCTCCTCCGTTCAGGCCTTGTGACCCTTTTGAGTTCTACCCCACCTCCTCCAGGTCCTGGAGAGAAGCTGCCATGGTAGGGGGCACTGAGAACGTTGGTGCCAGGCTTAACCCCTCAGACTTTCCACCACCAGAGTTTAGCCCTGGCACCGCAGCAGCAATAAAAGTCGTACCTCAGTCTTGGCACAGAAAGAGAGGGAGCAGCCAGCTCTTGGCGAAGTGGGGCCCAGCTGGCCCATGGCACCTGGGCAGTGGTGCCCAAGAACACACAGACAGGCCCCTTCCATCCCAACTGTCAAGAGGGCCCATGGGCCACAGCCAGCCCTCCCACAGGGAGGCTTGGTGGCCCATGGCTTGCTGGCCAGGGCCAACACCCGGGGAGGTGCCCGGAGCCCTCCGGGGCCTGGGGGAGATGCTGGGCAGCAGCTGAGCTCTTACCTGGCACCCAAGCCCATGTCTTAGACTGGCTGCCCCTCGTCCTGATAGTTGTGCCATCTCCTTCTGCAGCTGAGACAAGCTGGCGACAAGCCTGCAAGAGGGAGGGCAAAGGTGGGCAGGGCACTGGCTTGGCAGCTCTGGCAGAGCAGCAGCTGCAAACCCCAAAGAAGCTTGCAGGACAATCAGGCGAGCCCAGTTTCCTCTCGTCTGCGGCTCTGTGTGTGCGTGCATGTGCAGAAAGAAGTCAAATTCTTAAATGAGGAGAATCCAGGACTGGATTGAGGAAATGATTGGTCTGTGGCACAGGAGAAAAAAAATCAGGGCAGTAGTGGTGCAGTGGTGACAGCCAGCATGGTGTAGTGGTTAAGAGCGGCGGACTCTAATCTGGAGAGCTGGGTTCGATTCCCCACTCCTCCACATGAAGCCTACTGGGTGACCTTGGGCCAGTTCTCTCCGAACTCTCAGCCCCACCTGCCTCACAAGGTGCCTGTGGGTGGGAAGGGAAGGTGATTGTAAGCCACTTTGAGACTCCTTAAAGGTAGAGAAAAGTGGGGTATAAAACCCCCCAACTCTTCTTCCTCAGCCCCAGGGAACTGGAGAGCTGGAATGGATTTCTGTGTATTGTCTGCATCAAAGCATCCAGTCTGGAATTGGAAATGTAGAGTCTGACCCTTGGTTTGGTTTGAAAACGATGTGCATGCAGATCTCAGAGCTCTTTCCAGACATGGCCGGGCCAGGCAACATCACCTCCTACAAGCAGCAGGCAGTCTGAGGCCTCTGGATCCGCCAGGCTGGCCTCTTGCTGCCTGCACCTGATCAGCACAGCAGGGCTTCCTGGTTGGCCGGCCATGCTCCAAGGTGAAGAAGGCCGAGCCAGTTCAACCACACGCCCAGCCTCGACACTTATGGAAAGCTGAACGATTTATAAATGAAGCATTTTCTCCCCTATTTCAGGACACAGAGAAAGCAGTCCACAGCTGACAAATGCCACCTGGAGTGCTGTAGACAACTTCCTTTGCGCCAGGTGTTTTCTGCTTCCTTTGGGCTGTGCCATTTCACACATTAGACACACAGCAGATGGGGGCGATGGCGGCTGGCCATGGTTTTGTGAAGCAGAACCACTTGCTATTGCAAGAGAAATTGTGTCACTGGCTCGTCAGCCAGATGTGCCTGGACACGGCTGCCCTGCGCCGACCCCCAAAGGTGCCAGCAGCACCCCTCAGCATGCCCCACAAGACCCTCTGCCCCCTTTTTAGTAAAAAAAAATAGATACTTGGACTGCAATTAAATGGTTATTCAAGGATAGTGCAGTCACTATGGCTTTTAAAAAATAAGTATTTCACCAATGATACACCAATGTCTAAACAAAATTAATTAATTGTAGTATCCATAAACTGCCTCAGCAGCATAATGAGTAGCATACAAATAAGTAGCAATGCCTGATATGTTCAATGCACATATGGCTATGAGATATACCACTCATCAAATAATAACAAATTAATCACCAAAAACAACAACAAGACAGGTTTCCGGTATATGCTCTGTTTCAAAATAAATTTCCTCAGTTGGTCAGTGTAATAGTCCCATAAATAATAAGTTTTTAAGGTTTCTTTTCTTTTGCAGGTTGCTTGCTTCGGCTTTGCGTTTTGCTGCTGCCGTTTGAAGATTTTCAAAGAGTTCCTGTAGCTTGTAGCTTCAATTATGTGATTCCAATGAAGTTTCTAATGTCATTATTAAAAGATATATATTTTTATAAGAGTGGCATCATTGGTTTGTTCAGTACATACATGCATGAATACATCTAAACAATAAATAAAGGAAGCTTACCGACAACTTTCCACGTCTTACATATTCTTATAGCAGTTGCAATGCAATCAGGCTTCAATGATATAATGTTGGATACATTGTAGTTGAAACATAAGAAAATTAAAGGAAATGAGAGCCTATGAGTAACTTAATTAACATGGAGGCGGTGTTACAGAAATGCTGAATAATCACACGTGGCATTTAATCCGTTAGGGGTTACCATATTAAACATTGTGATGAAGTGGGTCTCTTGCTGGCTTAAAATTTTATCTATGTTTTCACGTGCAAACCCCTTTTTCTTGTACTGCCATAAGGCAAAAAATCTTAAATCAGTATCCCTATGCTTGTTTTGAACAAAATGTGAAACAACCGGCGCCTCCATTATGTGATTGCAAATACGCGATCTGTGTTGCCAATCTTTAATTTCAGTGATCAATTACTTTTGCCTATGTAAATTAATTGGCAAGGACAAAGGAGGGCGTGAATAATATTTGAAGAATTACAGTCAGTGTATGATTTAATTTCGAATTTAAACCCAGTTTTCACACAGGAGAAACTTTTTACCGGTAAGGCATGACGCAAGAACCACAACGGTAATGGCCTCTTCTATTACTCCCTATGGGAGAATCAATTCTATCTGTATGGACTAGTTGGTCCTTAATGGAGACGGTTCTTCTATAACCCAAAAGTGGTGCTTCAGCACAATCCGGAAGAGAGGCAACCACATGCCAGTGCTTGTTTATAATTCTTCTTATGCTGCCAATCAAGGGAGTATATTGAAAGGAGGAGATTAATCTTTTTTGAGTTCTATTTGTACGTGTGAATAGATCTTTACGTGGCCGAGCATCCACTCGTGCTTTAGCCTGATCTATTAAAGGTGCAGGGTAGACCTTTCAAAATCATCCTGGTTTGTAGAATTCCTTTTAAGGGGACCTTTACTGGAAAAAATAAAAAGGAAAGAAAAGAAGTCCATGGACAATAAATATAAATATAACTGGAAGGCATGAAGAACTGCAGGGGTGCTGTGAGCATTGGGCCTTCATGGACCCTGAACACATCAGGCATGAGTCGAGCTGAAGTGGAGCTGCATTTTGATTCAGCTGAGCTGAGCTGGGGACTACAGGCAGGGGTGAGTTTAAACCTTGCCTTTTTTAAAACGCTGGGAAGCCTAACTAAACTGAGGATTTAATTGAGGTTTGCTGGGAGAGGGTTGTGATTGTTGTGCCAGTGGGTGATTAAGGTTGATTGCTGCCTGAAAGCTTGATTGTCCCCTTGTTAAGTGGGGTTGTTGTGATTGGAGCTTGTGTCTGAGAGGTGGGGGCTGTGAGCATTTAAATTCCAAGGCTCCTGCTCTTGCCCTGTGGCTCTTAGCCTGTGGATCGTGACTGGAGATCTGTAGGTGAGTATAAAATCTTTTTATCTTAGCAGAGTAACTCTCGCCATCCAGTTGGAGTACCAAGCAACTTGAATATCTATGTGAATTAGCTGCAGATAGCTGCAGGGCAAGGAACTTCAGCACTCAGTTCTTATTTGATACAGGAAGAGTGCAAGAGAGTAAAGGGCAGGTTTACAACACCAAAGAATAATACAATAATTAATTAATTAACAAAATAACAGTTATGAAGGTAGAAAGCCAGCAGGGGTCGGGGGGCTATCCAGTGTGCTGCATGGAGTGTCACATGTATGATTATCTGCCTGCTGGACAGAAGTCGTGGGTGTGTGCTCGGTGCGGGGATCTCCTGGCTCTCAGGAAGTGAGTTCACTTCCTCGAGGCCAAGGTAGCTCAACTGGAGGAGCTGAGGCAGGCAGAGAGAGAGGTGACTAAGGACTCCGGGGATGAAGTAGTCACATCCCAGTCCCAAGGTGACGGCAACCTGCCAGTCACGGATGATGGAGCCCTTGGGGAAGGAGGCCATCTCACTGAGGTAGGGGGATGTGGTACCTTAGAAGGGACCTCTTCCTTGGTGAATGAACAGATATCCTCTCGTACCGAGGATATGCCTCAGAGGGGAGGGGGGCTTCTTGTAGTGGGGGATTCAGTCCTTAAGAATGTAGATAGCTGGGTTTCTGGTGGGTGCATGGACCGCATTGTGACTTGCCTGCCTGGTGTGAAGGTTGCAGACATTACCCTTCATATAGGTAGTCTGGTAGGTAGTGCTGGGGAGGAGCCAGTGGTTGTGGTGCATGTTGGCACCAACGACGTGGGGAAATGTAGCCTGGAGGTCTTGTAATCCAAATTTAGGTTGCTAGGCAGGAGACTAAAAGCCAGGACCTCCAAGGTAGCTTTCTCAGAAATGCTACCTGTTCCACACGCAGGACCAGCTAGGCAGGCACAGTTGGTGAGTCTCAATGCGTGGATGAGACGGTGGTGCAGGGAAGAGGGCTTTAGATTTGTAAGGAACTGGGCAACATTTTGGGACAAGCCAGGCCTATACAAAAGGGATCGGCTCCACTTGAACCAGGATGGAACCAGACTGCTGGGGCGTAATATAAAAAAGGTGGCAGAGCAGCTTTTAAACTGAACCTGGGGGGAAATCCGACAGGAGCTGAGAAGCGTCTGGTTCGGGCAAACTCAGTGCACCCGGACAAAGGGAAAATTGCCCACATGGGAATTACTTGGACATGAAAGGGAATGGAAAAAAATGATGGATAGCCACTTAAAGATGCCCAAAGGCACATGCCAGGCAAGTCAAAAGAGAGAAACAGTGTGGAGTTGTTTCTATCTAATGCTAGAAGCCTGCAAGCAAAAATGGGGGAATTAGAGTGCATGGTTTTAAGAGAAAACATAGATATAGTGAGCATTACAGAAACCTGGTGGAGGGGAGAGAACCAGTGGGATACAGTCATACCTGGTTACAGACTGTATAGAAATGACAGGGAAGGGCGTATTGGAGGGGGTGTTGCTATGTATATCAAGGAAGGCATAGTGTCTATTAAGCTAGAGACCATAAAAAGGGCAGACTCGTCCACAGAATCCTTATGGGTGATGATTCCGGGCCCCAAAGGAGATTTAGTACTGGGGACGTTCTATCGGCCCCCTGACCAAATGGCTCAGGGTGATCTTGAGATGGAGAATGAAATTAGGGAAGCATGTAAAGGTAATGAAGTAGTAATAATGGGAGACTTCAACTTCCCTCATATTGATTGGATAAATGTATGCTCCAGACAAGCCAAAGAGATAAAAATTTTAGACATCCTAAATGACTGTGCCCTCGAACAGTTGGTCATAGACCCAACCAGAGGGGAGGTGATCCTGGATTTAATACTCTGTGGTGCTGCCAGTGATTTAGTGTGGGATGTGGATGTAGTTGAGCCAGTTGGCAATAGTGATCACAATGGCATCAAATTTAATTTATATGCAAGTGAGAAAGTGACTGGGAAATCTCACACAATTACCTTTGACTTTAAAAGAGGGAACTTCTCTATGAGAAAACTGGTAAAGAGAAAGTTGAAAGGAATAGTTAGGAGGGTTAAATCTCTTGAAAAGGCTTGGGGGTTACTCAAGTCCATATTACTAGAGGTGTGAGAGATCCCCCTCTCTGAGTTTGCTTCTCCAAATCAGTTGCTCAGACGTTGATACAGAAACAATAGATTTATTGAAGCCTTCAGGAGATGAGACAGGCACAGGTAGAAAGTTGCAAGTGAGGGGCTATACGGGTTTACAGAATATATTGACTCCAGGGCACTGGGGCACTGGGGTTCACACTTATTGTTATGGGAAGTTACAAGCTTGGCATAATACAAAACATCAGACGGATCCCAGGAAGTCTGGTGCGGCTATCACACTTCCAAGGCCGCACCGGCCTGAGGGAGTACTGGCAGGAAGAACAGCGGGGGGGAAGATACATGGGCCATCAGGCCTGGCGCCTGAGACCAGAAGGTGTGAACTGCTTTTACGAGTTCACTGATAACACCGCAGGTGATGGAAAGCAGAGACACAAAGACAGAGACCCTCACATTCTGCCCCCCTTAAGGCCCCCCTCCGAGAGGACGAGGCTTATCGGGATAAGCGAGGTGGAATTCTCGGACCAAGCGAGGAGCTGCCATGTGGGGTGCGGCCACCCATTCGTCATGAGCGGAGCCAAGGTTTTTCCAGCGGACAAAGTAAAACAGTTTCCCTTTCTTCCATTTGGAATCTAAAACCTTGGATATTTCCAAATGGGTATCCCCTCCTACTACGGTAGGAATCTCATGAGCGGGAGGGGGGTGGAACTGGGGAGCTGCTACATAAGGTTTGAGGAGGCTTATATGGAAGACTGGATGAACTCCCTTGAGAGTCATAGGGAGACTCAGTTCCACGGTAACCTCGTTGATTACTCTGGTAATGGGGAAAGGTCCTACATAACGGTCGCTCAGTTTTTTGCAGGGGCGAAGAGAGCGGAGGTTTTTGGTGGACAGATAGACTTGCTCCCCCACCTTGAGTTCCCATCCCGGAGACCGGTGTTTGTCTGCTTGTTCCTTGTACTTGCTTTTCGCCCTTTCCAGATTTTTGAGCAACCATGGCCAGGTGGATTTAACCACCTGAATCCACTCCTGAAGATCAGGGGTAGACTGGAGCTCTGGCGAGACGGGGGCAGAACCGAAAGGGCCAAAATCCGTCCCGTATATAACTTGGAAGGGACTAAAGCCGGTAGAGGAATGAGGCGCATCGTTGTACGCATATTCGGCAAATGGCAGCAGGTCGACCCAGTCGTCCTGGTGGAAATTTACATAGCAACGCAAATAACATTCAACTACCGCATTTACTCGTTCCGTTTGACCATCCGTTTGGGGGTGATAGGCGGAAGAAAGGCCCTGATCCTCCACTCCCATTAACTTTAGGAAAGCCCGCCAGAATTTGGCAACAAACTGGACCCCCCGGTCGGAGAGGACCTTCCTCGGGATCGAGTGTAGCCTGAGGACGTGCGTGATGAACAGTTTAGCTAAGCCCTGGGCTGAAGGAAGACCTGCACATGGAACGAAATGAACCTGTTTGGAAAAGAGGTCTGTGATAACCCAGAGAACCGTTTTCCCCCGACTTGGAGGTAGGTCGGTGATAAAATCCATGGCGATGACTTCCCAGGGACGGGAGGGGTTCTCAAGCGGTTTGAGAAGCCCCGGGGGTTTTCCCATCCGTTTCTTGGCTGTGGCGCAGGTGGGGCAGCTGCGCACATACAACTCTACATCAGATCTCATACCGGGCCACCAGAATTGCCTTCGAACCAGGTGAAGCGTTTTTACGAAACCAAAATGACCCGCTAGCCTGGCCCCATGTACAAGTCCCAATACTTCTTTGCGAAGGGAAGATGGGACATATAGTTTCCCCCCTTGCACCCACCAAGTGTTGGTTCGTTCCAAGCCAGTGGGGAGGAGATGGTGCTCCTCCTCCTGTAAGGAGGCGTCCCGGAGTCGCTGTTGGAATGCTTCCGGGATACCTTTGAGCGTAGGGGGGGTCTCCGGTTGGCGGGCTTGGGATCGGGTGGTGACGGCCAAGCCAGGGACTTCCCCTCGCTGTTCGGGAGTGAACAGGGAGTCGACGGGGCGATCGAAATCGTTGCGATACTGGGGAAGTCGTGACAAAGCATCAGCTAGGGCATTTTCTTTGCCAGGGACATGTTTGAGGGTGAATCGGAATTTTGCAAAAAATTGGGCCCACCGAATTTGTTTGGCATTGAGTTTTCTAGCTCCCTTGAGAGCCTCAAGATTCTTGTGATCTGTGCACACTTCGAACGGCAGCTCGGCCCCCTCTAAGAAGTGTCTCCATATGGTAAGGGCATGTTTGACCGCTGCTGCCTCCTTCTCCCAAATGGCCCAGTTGATTTCGGACTGGGAAAACTTCTTGGAGAAGTAGGCGCATGGCCTCAACCGTCCCCCCTCATCCCTCTGCAATAGGGCCCCGCCCATGGCTACATCCGAGGCATCCACCTGCACCACGAAGGGCTTGGTGCAATCCGGGTGAGCCAAAACGGGTTCGGATGAAAAAAGTAGCTTTAAACGTTCAAAAGCTTGCTGGCACTGGGGAGACCATTGCAGACGGGCTGAGGGGAGTGCGGCGCTAGCCCCCCTGTCCTTGGTACGCAACAGGGCAGTGAGGGGAAGCGCAACTTGGGCAAAGTTGGGAATGAAATTCCGGTAAAAGTTGGCAAACCCCAAAAACTGTTGAAGTTGGCGGCGGGTAGTGGGGGTTTCCCAGTCCCGCACCGCCTGGACCTTGGCGGGGTCCATTTCCAACCCTTGGTGGGAAATCACATACCCCAGAAATGTAATAGAAGGTTGGTGGAATTCACACTTGGACACCTTAGCATACAGTTTGTGCTCCCGCAGCCGCTGGAGCACTTCTCGCACTAGGCGCACATGTTCTTCCATGGTCTCAGAGTAAATAAGAATGTCATCGAGAAATACCACCACCCCCCGAAACAGTAAATCATGCAAAACTTCATTAATTAATTGCATAAAGACACTCGGAGCCCCCGAAAGTCCGAACGGCATGACCAGGTACTCAAACATCCCAAAACAACTGGAAAAGGCCGTTTTGGGTTCGTCTCCTTCTTTGATGCGAATGCGGTGGTAGGCTTCTACCAAGTCCAGTTTGGTGAAGATTCGGCCCTCCTTTAATTGTGCTAGAAGGTCAGGAATAAGAGGGAGGGGGTAAGCATTAGACTGGGTGACTGCGTTTAGTCTGCGAAAGTCAATACACAGTCTTAAATCTCCCGTCTTTTTCTTTACAAAGAAAGCTGGGGCTGAATAAGGAGCCTTGGAGGGGCGTATGAAACCCCTCGCCAGATTGACATCCAGATAGTCTCGCAATACAGTCTTTTCACTAGGGCTCATGGGGTAAACCTTTCCCTTAGACAGTTTGCCTTCCCCTACAATCTCGATGGCACAGTCCGTTTCTCTGTGGGGAGGCAGTTCGTCGCACTCTCTAACATCGAAAACATCAGTAAACTGCGAGTACTCAGAGGGTAATTGAGGAGAGACTGGGGCGGGGGACCCTACCAGTGCGGCGGCTGGAGTTCTGAGTACCCGTTCCTTGTCATGCAACCCACAGGGGTTTTCGGGGAAGGAAAGCACCCGTTTAACCCAATCAATGGAGGGATTGTGTCCCCTTAACCAGTTCATCCCTAACACCACAGGGGTTACAATAGGGGCGATGGTGAAATACAACCGTTCCCAATGTTCCCCCACGGACATAATCACGGCTGCAGTTCTGTGGGTCACAGGGCCCCGTTTAAAGTCACTCCCGTCCATTTGGGAAAAACGGAGGGGTCCCGGAAGCCGCTTGCGCCGGACACCCAACTTCTTGGCAGTTTCCTCATTTATCATGGTGCGGGCACACCCCGAGTCGACCAACGCGGGGACCTCTAACGGGGGACCCCCTTTGGGTAGGGACAGATGAACACGCACAAATACATTGTCCTCTTGGGCGCTTACCATCGGTGGAGCTCCTTGCACAACGATAGGGACGGTCTGCTGCGGAGCCCCCTCTACAGCAGACCGACGGCGTTTTTTGCCGGCTGTTCCCACTCTTCCTCCTCGCTGGAAGAGGGGGACGGGGTGGTGGCTTCCGGGGAGCCGTCCGAATCAAAGACGGTATTTGTAATCCGGGACCCCGATGGGACCGTAGAGTCGGATGCCCCATCCTGGGGGCGCGCGTGGAGAGCGGAGGGTGCGCCGGAGCGCCGGCTCAGTGGTCCACTTCTGCGGCGAGGCTGGCTGTCGGCGGCCGGTTTCGTCGGCTCGGCCTGGGTTTGGCGGGGGGGGGTCGGACGGCCTGAGCGAGAGGGGCATTGCGATGCAAAGTGACCCTTTCCCCCGCAGATCAGGCAGACGCCGGCCTCGAACCGCTTGCGGCGTTCCGCGGCCGAGAGACCCCCGCCACCCCCTTGCCGGAGTTCCCGGCCACGGTCACCTCGGGGCCTGGGGTCTCGCCCAAGCCGTTGCTTGGACAAGTTCAGGAGTTGTTTGCGATTCTCGATGTCAGCAGCATGGCGAACCCAACCTTCCACATCCGGGGGGTTCCCTTGCATGAAGGCCCAATGTTGGAGGTCTGGGTTGAGACCCTCCCTGAAACATTGTACCAAGGTAGCTTCACTCCAGTCCAGAATTCGGCTAGCCAGTGACTGGAACTCACTTGCATACTGCGCCACCGACTTAGTCCCTTGGCGCAGTTGCATCAGGGAGGCTTTAGCCCGCTCACCCAGAGTCGGGTCCTCAAAACGGTTTCGGAGTGCTACCATGAACTCGTCCAGGGTTCGCAGCACCGGCGAGCGGAGTTCATACTGCAACACCATCCAGGCCGCCGCCTCCCCTTGCAGTAAGGAAGCCACGTACTGCACCCGGGACTCCTCAGAAACGAAGGTTCGGCCTTGTTCCCGCATAAAAATGTCTACTTGGACCATAAAAAAGGTCAACTGGTCTCCCGACCCGTCATACGTGACTTTCAGGTCCCGACGGGCCGGGGGGGCAGGGGTTGCGGGCGGAACTACCGGCGCCCCGTCTGGGGGAGCACCGGCTGGAGGTTGCAACTTCAGCGCATCTAGGGTCGTGGCCATCTCACCCATTACGCGTTGCATGATCTCCATCTGCTCCTGCATAGCCCGGCGGTCTTCCTGCCACTGCTTTCGTTCTTCCTCCATGAGGGCCTCTTTGCGGGCCGGGTCCCCTTCGAGTCCCGTGCTGGGGAAGGCCAACCGGCGATCCTTCGCCGCAGTCCGCGAGAGCGACCAGCCCTTGGGAGAGTCCAGCCAATAAGTAAGCCCCCGGGGACGTTCGTCCCGATCTTGGTCGGGGGCGCGACCCTTCGGTTTCTTTGGCTTGGCTCCCTCCTCCTTCGGGTCCGGCTTCTCCGGCTCGTCCGGTTCCTTGGGGGCATCGGGGTTAGGGGTGGTGTCCTCGTCGGCTGACATTCTGTCCAAGGCGGTACAGCTGCAGTCCGAGAGGCAAGGACTTGCAACTTAATGTGAGAGATCCCCCTCTCTGAGTTTGCTTCTCCAAATCAGTTGCTCAGACGTTGATACAGAAACAATAGATTTATTGAAGCCTTCAGGAGATGAGACAGGCACAGGTAGAAAGTTGCAAGTGAGGGGCTATACGGGTTTACAGAATATATTGACTCCAGGGCACTGGGGCACTGGGGTTCACACTTATTGTTATGGGAAGTTACAAGCTTGGCATAATACAAAACATCAGACGGATCCCAGGAAGTCTGGTGCGGCTATCACACTTCCAAGGCCGCACCGGCCTGAGGGAGTACTGGCAGGAAGAACAGCGGGGGGGAAGATACATGGGCCATCAGGCCTGGCGCCTGAGACCAGAAGGTGTGAACTGCTTTTACGAGTTCACTGATAACACCGCAGGTGATGGAAAGCAGAGACACAAAGACAGAGACCCTCACAAGAGGCTCAGCTAGCTTGTATACCACAGGCCAGGAAAGGTAGTAATAAGTCCAAGAGGTCACCACCATGGCTAATGGGTAAGGTGAAGGAAGCAATTAGAGAAAAAGAGTCTTCCTTCAGAGACTGGAAGGTTTGCCCAAACGAGGTGAACAGAAGCAAACACAAACTTGCACAAAGGAAATGCAAGCAGATAATCAGAGATGCAAAAAAAGATTTTGAGGGGCATATTGATAAACACATCAAAACAAACAATAAGAAATTCTTTAAGTATATTAGGAGTAGGAAACCAGCTAGGGAAGCGGTTGGACCACTGGATGACAACGGGAGTAAAGGAACTCTAAGGGAGGATAAAGCGATTGCTGAAAAACTAAATGAATTCTTCTCATCTGTCTTCACTGTTGAAGATACAGGGCAGATTCCTTCTCCTGAACAGAGATTTTGGAGAGGGGAAAATGGGGAACTGAGGCAAATAGCGGTAACAAGGCAGGAAGTCCTAGAACATCTAGACAAACTGCAAACTAACAAGTCACAGGGACCATACGGTATTCATCCTAGAGTTCTTCAAGAACTCAAATGGGAAATTGCTGAACTTCTAACAAAGATGTGAGGGTCTCTGTCTTTGTGTCTCTGCTTTCCATCACCTGCGGCATTATCAGTGAACTCGTAAAAGCAGTTCACACCTTCTGGTCTCAGGCGCCAGACCTGATGGCCCATGTATCTTCCCCCCCCGCTGTTTTCCTGCCAGTACTCCCTCAGGCCGGTGCGGCCTTGGAAGTGTGATAGCCGCACCAGACTTCCTGGGATCCGTCTGATGTTTTGTATTATGCCAAGCTTGTAACTTCCCATAACAATAAGTGTGAACCCCAGTGCCCCAGTGCCCTGGAGTCAATATATTCTGTAAACCCGTATAGCCCCTCACTTGCAACTTTCTACCTGTGCCTGTCTCGTCTCCTGAAGGCTTCAATAAATCTATTGTTTCTGTATCAACGTCTGAGCAACTGATTTGGAGAAGCAAACTCAGAGAGGGGGATCTCTCACATTAAGTTGCAAGTCCTTGCCTCTCGGACTGCAGCTGTACCGCTTTGGACAGAATGTCAGCCGACGAGGACACCACCCCTATCCCCGATGCCCCCAAGGCTCCGGACGAGCCGGAGAAGCCGGACCCGAAGGAGGAGGGAGCCAAGCCAAAGAAACCGAAGGGTCGCGCCCCCGACCAAGATCGGGACGAACGTCCCCGGGGGCTTACTTATTGGCTGGACTCTCCCAAGGGCTGGTCGCTCTCGCGGACTGCAGCGAAGGATCGCCGGTTGGCCTTCCCCAGCACGGGACTCGAAGGGGACCCGGCCCGCAAAGAGGCCCTCATGGAGGAAGAACGAAAGCAGTGGCAGGAAGACCGCCGGGCTATGCAGGAGCAGATGGAGACCATGCAACGCGTAATGGGTGAGATGGCCACGGCCCTAGATGCGCTGAAGTTGCAACCTCCAGCCGGTGCTCCCCCAGACGGGGCGCCGGTAGTTCCGCCCGCAACCCCTGCCCCCCCGGCCCGTCGGGACCTGAAAGTCACGTATGACGGGTCGGGAGACCAATTGACCTTTTTTATGGTCCAAGTGGACATTTTTATGCGGGAACAAGGCCGAACCTTCGTTTCTGAGGAGTCCCGGGTGCAGTACGTGGCTTCCTTACTGCAAGGGGAGGCGGCTGCCTGGATGGTGTTGCAGTATGAACTCCGCTCGCCGGTACTGCGAACCCTGGACGAGTTCATGGTAGCACTCCGAAACCGTTTTGAGGACCCGACTCTGGGTGAGCGGGCTAAAGCCTCCCTGATGCAACTGCGCCAAGGGACTAAGTCGGTGGCGCAGTATGCAAGTGAGTTCCAGTCACTGGCTAGCCGAATTCTGGACTGGAGTGAAGCTACCTTGGTACAATGTTTCAGGGAGGGTCTCAACCCAGACCTCCAACATTGGGCCTTCATGCAAGGGAACCCCCCGGATGTGGAAGGTTGGGTTCGCCATGCTGCTGACATCGAGAATCGCAAGCAACTCCTGAACTTGTCCAAGCAACGGCTTGGGCGAGACCCCAGGCCCCGAGGTGACCGTAGCCGGGAACTCCGGCAAGGGGGTGGCGGGGGTCTCTCGGCCGCGGAACGCCGCAAGCGGTTCGAGGCCGGCGTCTGCCTGATCTGCGGGGGAAAGGGTCACTTTGCATCGCAATGCCCCTCTCGCTCAGGCCGTCCGACCCCTCCCCGCCAAACCCAGGCCGAGCCGACGAAACCGGCCGCCGACAGCCAGCCTCGCCGCAGAAGTGGACCTCTGAGCCGGCGCTCCGGCGCACCCTCCGCTCTCCACGCGCGCCCCCAGGATGGGGCATCCGACTCTACGGTCCCATCGGGGTCCCGGATTACAAATACCGTCTTTGATTCGGACGGCTCCCCGGAAGCCACCACCCCGTCCCCCTCTTCCAGCGAGGAGGAAGAGTGGGAACAGCCGGCAAAAAACGCCGTCGGTCTGCTGTAGAGGGGGCTCCGCAGCAGACCGTCCCTATCGTTGTGCAAGGAGCTCCACCGATGGTAAGCGCCCAAGAGGACAATGTATTTGTGCGTGTTCATCTGTCCCTACCCAAAGGGGGTCCCCCGTTAGAGGTCCCCGCGTTGGTCGACTCGGGGTGTGCCCGCACCATGATAAATGAGGAAACTGCCAAGAAGTTGGGTGTCCGGCGCAAGCGGCTTCCGGGACCCCTCCGTTTTTCCCAAATGGACGGGAGTGACTTTAAACGGGGCCCTGTGACCCACAGAACTGCAGCCGTGATTATGTCCGTGGGGGAACATTGGGAACGGTTGTATTTCACCATCGCCCCTATTGTAACCCCTGTAGTGTTAGGGATGAACTGGTTAAGGGGACACAATCCCTCTATTGATTGGGTTAAACGGGTGCTTTCTTTCCCCGAAAACCCCTGTGGGCTGCATGACAAGGAACGGGTGCTCAGAACTCCAGCCGCCGCGCTGGTAGGGTCCCCCGCCCCAGTCTCTCCTCAATTACCCTCTGAATACTCGCAGTTTACTGATGTTTTCGATGTTAGAGAGTGCGACGAACTGCCTCCCCACAGAGAAACGGACTGCGCCATCGAGATCGTAGGGGAAGGCAAACTGTCTAAGGGAAAGGTTTACCCCATGAGCCCCAGTGAAAAGACTGTATTGCGGGACTATCTGGATGTCAATCTGGCGAGGGGTTTCATACGCCCCTCCAAGGCTCCTTATTCAGCCCCAGCTTTCTTTGTAAAGAAAAAGACGGGAGATTTAAGACTGTGTATTGACTTTCGCAGACTGAACGCAGTCACCCAGTCTAATGCTTACCCCCTCCCTCTTATTCCTGACCTTCTAGCACAATTAAAGGAGGGCCGAATCTTCACCAAACTGGACTTGGTAGAAGCCTACCACCGCATTCGCATCAAAGAAGGAGACGAACCCAAAACGGCCTTTTCCAGTTGTTTTGGGATGTTTGAGTACCTGGTCATGCCGTTCGGACTTTCGGGGGCTCCGAGTGTCTTTATGCAATTAATTAATGAAGTTTTGCATGATTTACTGTTTCGGGGGGTGGTGGTATTTCTCGATGACATTCTTATTTACTCTGAGACCATGGAAGAACATGTGCGCCTAGTGCGAGAAGTGCTCCAGCGGCTGCGGGAGCACAAACTGTATGCTAAGGTGTCCAAGTGTGAATTCCACCAACCTTCTATTACATTTCTGGGGTATGTGATTTCCCACCAAGGGTTGGAAATGGACCCCGCCAAGGTCCAGGCGGTGCGGGACTGGGAAACCCCCACTACCCGCCGCCAACTTCAACAGTTTTTGGGGTTTGCCAACTTTTACCGGAATTTCATTCCCAACTTTGCCCAAGTTGCGCTTCCCCTCACTGCCCTGTTGCGTACCAAGGACAGGGGGGCTAGCGCCGCACTCCCCTCAGCCCGTCTGCAATGGTCCCCCCAGTGCCAGCAAGCTTTTGAACGTTTAAAGCTACTTTTTTCATCCGAACCCGTTTTGGCTCACCCGGATTGCACCAAGCCCTTCGTGGTGCAGGTAGATGCCTCGGATGTAGCAATGGGCGGGGCCCTATTGCAGAGGGATGAGGGGGGACGGTTGAGGCCATGCGCCTACTTCTCCAAGAAGTTTTCCCAGTCCGAAATCAACTGGGCCATTTGGGAGAAGGAGGCAGCAGCGGTCAAACATGCCCTTACCATATGGAGACACTTCTTGGAGGGGGCCGAGCTGCCGTTCGAAGTGTGCACTGATCACAAGAATCTTGAGGCTCTCAAAGGAGCTAGAAAACTCAATGCCAAACAAATTAGGTGGGCCCAATTTTTTGCAAAATTCCGGTTCACCCTCAAACATGTCCCTGGCAAAGAAAATGCCCTAGCTGATGCTTTGTCACGACTTCCCCAGTATCGCAACGATTTCGATCGCCCCGTCGACTCCCTGTTCACTCCCGAACAGCGAGGGGAAGTCCCTAGCCTGGCCGTCACCACCCGATCCCAAGCCCGCCAACCGGAGACCCCCCCTACGCTCAAAGGTATCCCGGAAGTGTTCCAACAGCGACTCCGGGACGCCTCCTTGCAGGAGGAGGAGCACAATCTCCTCCCCCCTGGCTTGGAACGAACCAACACTTGGTGGGTGCAGGGGGGGAAACTATATGTCCCATCTTCCCTTCGCAAAGAAGTGTTGGGACTGGTACATGGGGCCAGGCTAGCGGGTCATTTTGGTTTCGTAAAAACGCTTCACCTGGTTCGAAGGCAATTCTGGTGGCCCGGTATGCGGTCTGATGTGGAGTTGTATGTGCGCAGCTGCCCCACCTGCGCCACAGCCAAGAAACGGATGGGAAAACCCCCGGGGCTTCTCAAACCGCTTGAGAACCCCTCCCGTCCCTGGGAAGTCATCGCCATGGATTTTATCACCGACCTACCTCCAAGTCGGGGGAAAACGGTTCTCTGGGTTATCACAGACCTCTTTTCCAAACAGGTTCATTTCGTTCCATGTGCAGGTCTTCCTTCAGCCCAGGGCTTAGCTAAACTGTTCATCACGCACGTCCTCAGGCTACACTCGATCCCGAGGAAGGTCCTCTCCGACCGGGGGGTCCAGTTTGTCGCCAAATTCTGGCGGGCTTTCCTAAAGTTAATGGGAGTGGAGGAACAGGGCCTTTCTTCCGCCTATCACCCCCAAACGGATGGTCAAACAGAACGAGTAAATGCGGTAGTAGAATGTTATTTGCGCTGCTATGTAAATTTCCACCAGGATGACTGGGTTGACCTGCTGCCATTTGCCGAATATGCGTACAACAATGCGCCTCATTCCTCTACCGGCTTTAGCCCCTTCCAAGTTATATACGGGACGGATTTTGGCCCTTTCGGTTCTGCCCCCGTCTCGCCAGAGCTCCAGTCTACCCCTGATCTTCAGGAGTGGATTCAGGTGGTTAAATCCACCTGGCCATGGTTGCTCAAAAATCTGGAAAGGGCAAAAAGCAAGTACAAGGAACAAGCGGACAAACACCGGTCTCCGGGATGGGAACTCAAGGTGGGGGAGCAAGTCTATCTGTCCACCAAAAATCTCCGCTCTCTTCGCCCCTGCAAAAAACTGAGCGACCGTTATGTAGGACCTTTCCCCATTACCAGAGTAATCAACGAGGTTACCGTGGAACTGAGTCTCCCTAAGACACTCAAGGGGGTTCATCCAGTCTTCCATATAAGCCTCCTCAAACCTTATGTAGCGGCTCCCCAGTTCCACCCCCCTCCCGCTCATGAGATTCCTACCGTAGTGGGAGGGGATACTCATTTGGAAATATCCAAGGTTTTGGATTCCAAATGGAAGAAAGGGAAACTGTTTTACTTTGTTCGCTGGAAAAACCTTGGCTCCGCTCATGACGAATGGGTGGCCGCACCCCACATGGCAGCTCCTCGCTTGGTCCGAGAATTCCACCTCGCTTATCCCGATAAGCCTCGTCCTCCCGGAGGGGGGCCTTAAGGGGGGCAGAATGTGAGGGTCTCTGTCTTTGTGTCTCTGCTTTCCATCACCTGCGGCATTATCAGTGAACTCGTAAAAGCAGTTCACACCTTCTGGTCTCAGGCGCCAGACCTGATGGCCCATGTATCTTCCCCCCCCGCTGTTTTCCTGCCAGTACTCCCTCAGGCCGGTGCGGCCTTGGAAGTGTGATAGCCGCACCAGACTTCCTGGGATCCGTCTGATGTTTTGTATTATGCCAAGCTTGTAACTTCCCATAACAATAAGTGTGAACCCCAGTGCCCCAGTGCCCTGGAGTCAATATATTCTGTAAACCCGTATAGCCCCTCACTTGCAACTTTCTACCTGTGCCTGTCTCGTCTCCTGAAGGCTTCAATAAATCTATTGTTTCTGTATCAACGTCTGAGCAACTGATTTGGAGAAGCAAACTCAGAGAGGGGGATCTCTCACATTATGTCCCTTCGATCAGCCTCTGTACCAGAGGACTGGAGAATGGCCAATGTAACACCCATTTATAAAAAAAGGTTCCAGGGGGGACCCAGGAAATTACAGGCCAGTTAGCTTAATGTCTGTTCCGGGTAAATTAGTGGAAAGCATTATTAAGGATAGAATTGTCAAGCATATAGAAGGGCAAGGTCTGCTGGGCAAAACCCAACATGGCTTCTGTAAGGGTAGGTCCTGTCTCACTAACCTAATAGAGTTTTTTGAAAGTGTCAATAAGCATGTGGACAGGATGTGGATATTGTGTATTTGGATTTCAAAAAACTTTTGACAAAGTCCCCCACCAAAGACTGCTAAGCAAACTTCATAGTCATGGGATAAGAGGACAAGTCCTCTTATGGATTGAGAGCTGGCTGAAAAATTGGAAGCAGAGAGTAGGAATCAATGGTCAGTTCTCACAATGGCGGGATGTGAGCAGTGGGGTCTCTCAGGGATCTGCGTTGGGACCGGTGCTTTTCAGCCTGTTCATCAATGACCTGGAGTTGGGGTTAAACAATGAAGTAGCCAAGTTTGCAGATGACACCAAATTATTTAGGGTGGTTAAAAAAAAATCGGACTGTGAAGAGCTCCAGAAGGATCTCTGCGTACTGGAAGAATGGGCATTAAAATGGCAAATGAGATTCAATGTCAGTGTAAAGTTATGCATATTGGGACAAAAAATCCCAACTTCACATATACACTGGTAAGATCTGTGCTGGCAGCGACAGACCAAGAAAGGGATCTTGGGGTGGTAGTGGATAGCTCAATGAAGCTGTCAACCCAGTGTGCGGCTGCTGTAAAAAAGGCAAATTCCATGCTGGCCATAATTAGACGAGGAATAGAGAATAAAACTGCTGATATCATACTGCCCTTGTACAAATCTATGGTGAGACCACACTTGGAATACTGTGTACAGTTCTGGTCACCACACCTAAAAAAGGATATTACAGAGCTTGAGAAGGTGCAGAGAAGAGCAACCAAAATAATTAGGGGACTAGAGCAACTGTCCTATGGGGAGCGGTTAAGACGCTTAGGGCTGTTTAGCTTGGAAAGAAAACGGCTGAGGGGAGACATGATAGAGGTCTATAAAATTATGCATGGTTTGGAGAGAATGGACAGGGATGTGGTGATGGCTGCCAGCTTGGAGGGCTTTAAGAGGGGAGTGGACATATTCATGGAGGAGAGGGGTATTCGTGGCTGTTAGTTAGAATGGATACTAGTCATGCTGCATTATTCTAGTATCAGAATACCTATTTTAGCATACCTAGTATCAGAGGAGCATGCCTATTATTTTGGGTGCGGTGGTACACAAGCAGGATGGGGCTGCTGCAGTTGTCTTGTTTGAGGCTTCCTAGAGGCACCTGGTTGGCCACTTTGTGAACAGACTGCTGGACTTGATGGGCCTTGGTCTGATCCAGCAGGGCCTTTCTTATGTTCTTATGTTCTTATGTCCCAAGTTGTCCAATGGGCCTTTTGTTGCAGGTTAAAATTATTACCTGCATTAGGGACAGGTACAAAACCCTGGAAGCATCTCGTGATGCTTGGGTTTGATTTCCCCACCCCTCTTGATCAGGGACTATCTCTCTCTTTTTTTTTTTTTACTCCTGGTAAATCATTGTGAAAATGTGTCTATTGGGAAAATGTTGCTAGAGTGAGTTGCTTCAGCTACATAAGATTTCAGTTTGGAAGGAGTGGGGGTGGGGGGGAACCAACAATACAACATGACTCAGGTGCAAATGCAGGAATGAAACGCATGCAGGGATGGAACATCTACCCATCCAATGGGTCTCCAACATGGTGAATGTTGGCACCATGGTGCCCTCCAACACACTTCCAGATGCCAGTCAAGTGTTTTTAGAAAGTGGGTGGGGCCAGGCAGGGCTTTTGCCCAGCAAGGCCATTAGAAGTTGATTGACTTTGCAGATTTTTAAAAATGTTGCTTTGGCAGCAGCTGTCAACATAAGACAAAAATCTTCACTGTGTGACTGAAAGGTAAAGCTGCAGCAGCCATTTTCGTGGTTGGCTCCGCCTCCTGCAGCAGCCGTTTTGCGTCTGCACCCACCGCACTGTGTCTGAATTCCAAAGGGGCCCCCAGCCTCCTAGTGAGATTAAACTTGATATTTAACATTGTTGGGTTTTTTAATGGTGCTGAGTTAACAAACCCTGCCTTCAGTGCCACCCAGTAAATGGGATTGCCCACTTCTAGATGGGGCCTGGAGATCCAGACCACAGAGGTCAGTCCCCTGGAGGACATGCTTGCTTTGGAGGGTGGACTCTATGGCATTATACCCCACTGAGGTCCCTCCCCAAACTTCCCCAGGCTCCACCCCTCAAATCTCCAGGAATAGCCCTACCCGGAGTTGGCAACTCTTCCAGTAAAGGAAGCTGCTGTCCCAGGTCAGAGGTTCAGCCTATCAATCTCAGCACTTCCATGTCTCCCTGGCAGTAGCTTTCCACATCTCAGGACAAAAATGCTGGAGATCGTTTGAACTGGAGATGACTGAACACAGGACACTTTGCACTCCCAGATTGGTGTGGTTTCACCACTACTGCTACAGAGTCCAGGGGCAATGAGGATTCCCTGGGTGGCACGTTACCCTGCAGTTTTCCTGTCTCAGCCCACCACCCTCACAAATCACCAAGGCATTTCAATTTGTTTTATTAAAATCAGCAACTGAATATCATTATATTGATATAGATAAAACATTCATTCTGGTTCTGTGAATTCCCACTTTCATTCCAAACAAAAATGGGCCTTTAGCCCATTTTGTTATGGAGATATGCCTTTCCCCTTATATCTTTGCAATAAGGGAGGCCAGATGCTGAATTTTTAAAGATGAAAGCTGGGAATTCAGAGGATCTGACAAACCTGTTAGTTAAAAGGTTAATAATACCGCAATATTGGATTGCTGATTCTGGGCATGGAATAGGGGTCATTGGGTGTGTGGGGGTGGAGGTAGTTGTGAATTTCCTGCACTGTGCAGAGAGTTGGACTAGATGACCCTGGTGGTCCTTTCCAACTCTATGATTCACAGTGCATTTCTGAGAAGCGCCGGCGGCCGTGCCCAAAGGCCCTTGGAGGCTGGCAATGGCCTCTGCCCGTGCAAAGGCCCACAGTGCCAGCTTCTGGCCAGCACATGCTGGTGTTTGTGGCCCCAGCGCCGGCATGCAGGGCTGGCCAATCGCCGGCCACTGCCGTGGCAGCGCTGGGCCTGGATGCTGGCAAAGGCCACGGCAGCGACCCGTATGGCTTAGGAATGCCCCCTTTTATTTTTGAAGAGATACGCCATCTTTTAGGTGGTATATAGGGTTGCACTAATTTTTGGCACCAGGCGGAGGTTTTGGCCGGGCTGAAACCTCCTTAGCGCCGCTGCGTTGCCTCCTAAACCCGGTGCACAACACTATAGGTGACGTCACTCAACACACTAGTGTTTATCCATAAATTCTACGTGAATCCTAGAGCAGTTCCCTGATGCAGTGACATCACTTCTAGTTTTGTACCGGTGTCACATGACAGCAGGGCACTGAATTACATGTTCCTGGTGGAGTAAAGGCATCTAAAGCATGCCTGGAAGGAGGGGGGGATGTGTTTTTCTTTGCATTAGACTCAGAGTGTGTGTGATCTCCTTACTGAATAGGATGCCTCTCATTAAACTTGAGAGTTCCTCAGCCTCTGACTCCTCTTACCTTCCTGTTCCTTTGCAGCTTCTCTGCATGGTCTTCCAAGAGGCAAGTGTCCTCAGTGGGT
The DNA here is from genome assembly GCF_029931775.1 of Euleptes europaea. Lineage (NCBI taxonomy): Eukaryota > Metazoa > Chordata > Lepidosauria > Squamata > Sphaerodactylidae > Euleptes > Euleptes europaea. The sequence goes on from NC_079325.1 coordinate 60,013,532, forward strand.
CTCTCCTAGGAGAGGCCATGCTGGGCCAGCCCAGGCCTACCCAGGCAACTCCAGTTGCCAGTCATGCATCCTGCAATAGGGGATGTTTGCAGGCTACATTTGTACATTAGATAAGGCCAACTGGATGGTATGAGTTTTCAATTACAGTTAGTTTGTACTTCTTATAACATATTTGTCCCATGCAGGTTTGCTGTGCACAATTTCCTGTGTGATTCTGCTGAATATAAAGCAAATAATTCACAACAGAGCGAGGGCAGCCCAGAGAGAGTGCTGAAACCACATAAGAGTTCTGTTGTTGTTGTTTGCTTGGTTTTTTGCCCGAGTACCCACTGCTTTCTTTTGAACTGGAAACCATGGTTCAATGGCATGTGATCCTCTCCAAACCCAGCTGAGATGACTTGAATGCCTGGGCCTACAGAATCAAAAACAGCTTCAGAAAAAGGCAACAGAAGATTCTTTAACCCAAGAAAAATATACATCTGGGAATGACACCATTGTGAGATGGGGAAAAGGTGACAATAAGGCAAGAAATCTGATCATTAGTATTTTGGGGGATTCTCAATTAGTGCATGTCAAAGGGAAGGAAACTGTTATGGCCATGACTGAAGCATTAAGGAAATTGTTTGGCCAGTAAGACCATCCCTTTTTTCAATCAGGTGCCAGGAGAATGGGAGTGCAGAAGAGAAATGTTGTTAAGCTGAAATGACAAGTTTGCCACTGCTGTGCAGCTTCCAAACCAGGGTGATTTTCCATGGTGATCTGGTTGCTGTTGGGGTTCTGTGTGAAATCACCCTTGCAATTGAGATTCCAGGCAGCCCAATATAATACTTTTTCTCTCCTTTCTTTAAGTACTGGTTTCCCCTTGCCTGATGTATATCGAGGGCCCCCGTGTGATCACATGACCATCAGAATTCTCCACACTGCTTTAATTTTTTTTTTAATTTTGAGGAGCATGGGCAATACAGTTATGCATGGAAATAATGCAATACCTTTTTTTTAAGCCTCCATGTCTTTGCAGACCCCCCCTCCTATCCTTCTATCCTTCTATTCTCTTCTATCCTTATAAAAATGAGCATGAGTAACATTGGATAGGAATAATGCAATACCTTTAACAACTTTTAATTACCGTAAACTCAAATCTGCAGAGCCTCCAATGATCCCCTTCCATGTGTCTAAAAGGGAGAGTATTCTTTATTTAATGCTAATTGTTGCCAGGGGGCTGGTTCCTTGCAGTCATGAATAACTGAAAAGAGTAATTGATGAGTAACTGACCAGCTGAACTGAACTCCTGAAATTGTGATGTTTCTGCTTCAGACACAAGAAACTATTCATGTGGATGGCATCCTGCCCAGGAAATGCTGTTATTACTGCATTTAAAATAAAACATGTCATGGAAACAATGGGCTGTTAACAGTCTGTGCACACATAGAGGGCAATGCTGTGTGGAAACAGGAAGAAAAAAAGCTCACCAGTCCAGGTGCTGAAATGTGGGAAATTCTTGAAGTGGAAGCATCTCTGGTCGAGTGCTGAATGAAAAGTTAACAATAGGATTATTATTTCGTTCCTTCCAAATCCCACACCCCACTCCCCATTCACCTTCACTTTTAATGGGAAAGAGTCTCCTCTAGTACAGGCACTGTTAATGTCTTGAGGTTAATAAGACTGGACCACCATAAATAAAATCCTACCAGGATCAAAGCAAAAGCAAGACTGACTCAAATTCTATGGTCAAAGAGACTGGACCAAAGAGAGCAGGCACTAGACCAACTGATTGCAGAAAGCCCACCCTTACAGTTTGTGTATTTCAGATGCAACAAACTGGGTCACATTCAGAGGTGGTGCTTAAGCAGTTGGAATGGAGCTAGCAGGCTCTGCTGATTCAAGCAAGCAGGCCCACACGCTGAGAAACAAAAACTAATTCCGATCAAAATAACACAATTATCATTTTTCTTACATGGCACAAACTAATAATAACCATAATCCTTGGCTGATTGACAGTGGAGTGTCTGTGCACATGGTGTCAGATATTAATTTGTTTAATAAATTGGACACAGGCACAACAGGAAAAGTACCTCTATAGCCAATGGAGTTGATGTAAACAAGCTGGGAAAAGGAAAAGTCACACTGCATTGCAACTCAGGTGATACTGAGACTGAGATTATAATAAATGGAGTTCAATCCATTTCTGATTTAAAAGTAAATTTGTCAAGTGTGCCCACACTCTCACCAAAGAGATTTGTTACACACTTAGTGAATAATAGGTACCCCACAGCAATGGACAGGGGACGGGGGACGAAGGGTAACTTACTGGCAGCAAATTGAGGCCTAGACCTCTTATTGCTGTTGATGCATCGACGTCACTTCTGGAGCGCACCAGAAGTTATGTCATCATGTTGCTGATGATAGGGGGACGCTCTGGTATTTAGGCAAAAACTCGATGGTAGAAGCCATTTTTGACATGGGGTTTTTGCCCAAATACCAGAGTGTCCACACCTTGATGGCGATGTGATGGCATCACTTCCAGTGTGTGCTGGAAGTGACATCGCCACATTGCTGACTTCACTACGCCCAGGCCAGCTGAACAGTACCGGGGAAGAGACCCTAAAGTAGTGATGGCCTCAGAACCCTAGAGAACAATGAATGTACAGTGATGTACATTGCAGTGATGGCCTCAGAACCCTAGAGAACAATGAATGTACAGGTCTCTCCAAAGGTGAAGTATATTCCAGAGGCCTTCTTAGAAATGAACTGGACTGCCAGAAACCATAGGTGTACAAACCAAGAGGTCTGGCTGACTGAGATTCCCTGGAACTCTGGTACCAAAGGTTGGCCCAAGATGAGACAAAAGCCATAATGGAACTAAAGCACAGTATCAATACATACAAATGTGCCAATGATGATCAACTAGTATAAGAACTTGGAAAAGATGGCAATCTTTTTATGATAGATATCTGTGATTTAATGTGACTTACTGTCTCTTATCAGGTTACAGGTAGTAGTGCCAAGCTTCAGACTACTTAGAAATAGTTAGAAATGTACTGGTTAAGTAAAACGGTATAAAGAAAGCTTGATAGTGCTAGAAATAAAACTAATAGTCAAGGTTGAATTTATGGTGTATACACCTGTTAACAGTACTAAATGAGTAATGAAACACAATTGGACGAACGTAGTGGTATTTTCGAAGTATTGGAGGAAGGTCTTATTCAAGAAAAGAATTTTGGGCTTCAATTAAGAAGGGGGTGAGGGTTGTTGTTGTGCCAGAGGCGGGCAAGAAGTGCTGTGTTTTATTTTATTTTATTTTTTCTTTCTTCCCCCTTTCTGTATTTTTACCTTCTGTACCCTAAAATGTCTAATACAAAAAAAAAGACCTTGGCCAAGAACTCCTTGGCCTTCTATTCCCAAACAAAGCCAAAGACTCTGGCCTGGAATTTCTTTTAGGCACGCTGGGTCACCCTAAAGATTGCGTATGGAAACAACCACATCCAAACTAGAGTCTCCTTAAACAGAAAACAAAATGTATTTAATGTGCACGGGTGTAAGCACTTGGCCCAACCTGAACCACAAACCACAACAGGTCCTCCGCCTGGAACTACAGGTCCTCCATCAGGCGCGACGGGTCCTCCGGCGGGACCTCCTTCGCCAGGAGGTACCACCGGGGCAGCTGGTTGTTGCGGCAGTTGCTGCGGTATCATGGGAGCGGGGGCAACGGGCGCAATTTGAGCCCGTTGTAACTGGTCATTGTTCCTGAGTACTAAGGCGAGTTGATCTTGCAAGCGTGCTACCTGCTCCATGAGATCCATATTTTGGTTACGTAGTAAAAACATCTCGTTGCCAGCACCGCTAGTCCGGCGGGACTGGCTGGACCGCAAACCAGAGGCCCAAAGAGATTCTCCTGTATATAAGTCCTCCTCATCGGAATTATCCGATCTCTCGGGTAAAGTCCCCGCCAGTCTGCAGGTTCATTGAGCACTACGAGACGGGAGGAAAGATGGGAAGAATGGGGGCAATTCATAGTCCTTGGGCTGTCGGGGACGCGTGCCACTCCGCGCCCATTCGTGGGCTAAACGCTCCCTCTCCGCTTGTTCCGCCCGAACTTTTGCTTCGGCTTCAGCTGTCGACCGCGCTTGCTCCTCCGCTTATTTACACTCAGCCAGGTCCAGGTCAGCTTCCAGCCTGGCGGTCAGCATCGCGGTAACGAGTGGAAGGGCTTCCTGTTACAAAACGTAAAGGAGTTCTGCGTGCTGATCTTGCAGGTCCAACATTGGTTGGATTTGTACCGCTAAGGCAGCCGCATTTGCACCGAAATCGGGGGTGAGATGCGTGGGGTGAGATGCGTGGTAAGTTCCGCCACGGAAATAGTGGTCACAGTGTGGCCCTGGAAGAGGGCAGCCACCCGTGTGGCTACCACATGTGCCTCCGTTTGGCAAAGCTCGGGGGTGTGTGACCGGAGTCGCCATGTCGGCCGAACGGATCGAGGCCGCAGTCAAAGTCAGTTGCGTTTCACAAGTAGTGAGTCCGGCCAACAGGCTAGTCAACAGTTGTAAATCCTCAGCTGCCAGCCGAGCATAATCCACCAACCAATCAAGGGTCTGAAGGTCTTGACAGGCGCTGGCATCCGCAATGTCAGACGTCCAGGGGACCGTTGCGGCTAGGGAACGCCACTGAGCTCGGACCAGTCCAGTCAAGCGGTTCTGCATCAGTCCGATATAGCTCAGCTATAACATCCCGTACAAGCTCGGGGTCGTCAGTCGGCGTTCCCAACAGAAGGGACCACGGATGGAAGCCTTCCAGGGTTCCCAGCAGGAACTCGCTACCCGGGGATCAGATCCACCGGGCCCGGGGCGAACCACACGGGGCTCCAGCCACGGTTAGATCACTCGGAGAGCACTGTCTTTGCTCCCATCCGAGTGGCAGGCGAACCCTCCGGGGCTCCAGCCTGACAGATGAAAGAAAGTATGATTGCTGTCGTAATGTAAGCACTTGGCCCAATCTGAACCACACACAACAGGAGACAAAGAAGCTGGTTTTACTGGTCATATAGGATAGCAGAGCACAAAGAAACTACGACAGCAATGGGGCAAACTAGCTTGCACTTGATAATATAAAAGCATTGAAAAAAGCACTCTAAGGCACAGTACAGCTTCAAGAGATTACAAACTGCAAACAGCACGAAGGCGCTGAGGTTCTCACGGATTACTGTCGGCTTCAAAGAGTCCAAATATGCAAAACAATCCTTGAAGGCTAGTCGGTGGGAAAACGAAACCAACTGAGCTACAGACCTGACAACGGGTCCAAGAACAGAAGGCTCAGGGACCCCTACTGGAGTTTTCACATTACATTTAGAGAAACTGGAAAAAGGTACCTTGTTACAACCACCCCTCTTTCCCCCCATGTCCACAATCCCCCCCTCCCAAGTGGCGTCAGCATCCTGGGCCTCAGAATGGGAAGAGGAGGACAGACTCTAACAGCCTCTTTCCCTGGGCTGGGTGTTCCTTGTCCAGGAGCGAACACTGCAGTCCTCGGCCTCAGCCTTCCATTTATAGGGGTTGCTCCACTCCTCACCCCTTCCTCCACCCAATAGCCCCTGCCCTTCCAGAGGGCATATAGGGCTCTATGTTCGAGGGTCATGCACTCCCTTGCTCTGGCCTGCCCCACCCCAATTCTTGGCATCATCAGCAGCTTTACTTGAGTGGAGATGCCTGGGGCCCTCAGCTGTTTGGTGGGGCCCTCAGCTCCTCTCGGTCTTCGTGCTGCGGCTGCACCTTCTCCTGCCGAGGCTTATGGTGCTTCCATCTGCTGCTGCCCTCAGGTTATTTCTGGCTTCCTCCTTCTCCTGTGGTCTGAGTCTTCCTCCCTGCGGCTCCCCTAGTCGCCGGGTACAGGTGGGTGAGCGGGTGGGGCAGCTGCTGGGACCCGTGGTGAGGGTTTGAGGCTCCTGCCGGCTTTTTCTCAGCTGTCATTGGGGTTCCTTTGGCAGGCTCAGCTGGCAGGGTAAGGGCCGTGGCAGTCCTGAGCCGGGGGGGGGGGTTGTTCCTTTGGGTCAGGTCAGTTAACTGGTGGCCTGATAGGCCTGTGCTGTTTCTATGAAGCTTACATGATTTGCCTGCTTCAACTAATGGTGTAGCAGCCATTTCCAGACTTAACTTTAACAATTCCCCCTTTTGTTCCTGGATTTATAACCCTTTAAGGAACACTCTTACATAGGGTTGCCAACCTCTAGGTACTATAAACTGGAGGTGTACTGATATATGGCTAGTAATTCCCTAAGGAAATAATCTCAGTACACAGCCACCAATCGTTTCAACATTGGGAATTACTAGCCATATATCAGTACACCTCCAGTTTATAGTATTTACAAATGGCCACTTGGATAGATACTTTTGCTTATAATGATAGTGATAAAAATAGAATTTTGGAGAAAGTGCCCCCCCTCAGGGGGGTAGACATGCCAACGGGTGAAGGCTTTGATAAGTTATATAATCTAGCCAAACGGGAGACTCGCAATGAGTTACATGCATCCACCCTTAAAGAATATATTAAAGAGAACATGATTCCTCGTGGTTTGAGGATAAATAAAGCACCTACCCTTTTCAGGGAAAACAATGACTTTAAAAAGAAATGGGTCACAATCCTTAATAAATGCTCACTGGATCTTATGATCCTTATAAAAGAACAGGCAAATGAAGAAATATCTTTACTGAAGGAGGATATAAAGAAACAGGTGGAGAAAGTTAGGGATGATCATGATATTTCCACTTTTGACAATAAATTTAAACAGTTTGAGGAAGAGCTTAGAAACTATAAGGAAAATATTAGAGGCAATAAGATTAGCAAATTAACAAGGGACTCCACTGATTATAAAAACAACCAGGTCTACCCATGGTTAAATAACACCAAGGAGAATATATCTCAGTTCCCAGCCAGGCGTAGACCACAATATAGAACGGAGCAATCTTCCCACTCGGAAAGTGATTCATCCAGCCTGTCTAGTAGAACTTCTTATCGCGAGTACGAGCTGGAAAGTATTTTACACCCCTTCTCTATTAGAACTCAATCTTATATACAAGATACCAAACAATTCATTCAAAGAGTGGAAGGGATTTCAGTTCCTAAGGGATATATGGTGGCATCTATAGATGTTAATGCTTTGTATACTAGTATTCCTTTGGAAGAAGTGCGCTCAGTAATTGCGGAACTGTTACTCACCAGAGATGTTGATGTACCACCTACTCATTTCTTATTGGAATTATTAGATTTGGTTTTTGAAAGGAATTACTTTAGATTTGACCAATATTATTATTTACAAATCAGGGGAGTTTCTATGGGCCCAGCATGTGCCCCATCCATAGCTAACATATTCATGATTTATTTTGAAAAACAGTTTATTTACAGTAATCCCATATATATACAACATATTCACACATTCATTAGGTTTATTGATGACATTTTTATTATAGTATGCAATCAAGATACATACACACAATTCATGCAAAGCATAAACAATAGTCATAACAACATTAAATTTACAGGTAATATTTCATCTACTCTGATTCCATTTTTGGATACAGAAGTTTTCATCAATGCAGAAGGTAAAATAGCTGTACGTGCATATAGGAAAAATGTTGATAAAAATGCACTTGAATTATGGGTCTTTCCATCCTTCCCATCTAAAAAACAGCCTCCCCTATAGCCAATTTGTTCGCTTGAAAAGGAATTCCTCAGGAGAGCAAGATTTTATAACAGCAGCTAGAGATTTAAAGGGATCTTTGATAGTTAGGGGGTATCCTGAACATATAGTGGAAAGAGCATTTCATAGGGCTAGGAATATAGATCGAAAACAGCTTTTGGAAAATAAGATTAATGTAAGTAAGTCACTATCCTTTTCCTTAACATACACACATTTGGCTCCAGCAATAAAAGCTATAATATATAAAAATTGGCATATAATTGGTGATATCCCTGGATGCAATTCTTTACCTAAAATAGGTTTAAAAAAAAACTCAAGCAATCAGGGATCATCTTATAAGATCTGATTTTAGTATAAAAAAGCATGTTCAACCTATTGTCAAGGGTCATTTTGCATGTGGTAGATGTGTCCAATGCCATCTATCATTACCTGTAAAAGAATTTGTTTGCCAACAAACAGGTTTTCGTTTTGTACTTAAATTTTTCACAAATTGTGACTTAAAAGGAGTAATTTATATCATCAAATGTGTTTGCAATTTAATTTATATTGGTAAAACTCTTAGATCATTAAAGTATAGGATAGGGGAGCATAGTTCTAGAATTCATAATAAAGTATTAGAGGCTCCCATGGTCCCCCATTTCTTAGAAAAAGGACATAGAGATGTAGACTTACAATTTTTTGCCATTTGGCAAATACAAAAAGGTACCTATGTAAATGCTGAAAGGATCCTATGTCAGCAAGAGGCAAGGTTCATTCATTTGTTTCAATCCTCATGGATTAAATTCAGCTTTGGGTCTGTCCAGTTATTTATAAATATTTATTAATATTACCACATAATTTATTACATTTTTAGAAAATTATATATATTTATTTAATTATCCACAGGAATCATGTTCTCAGTATTTTCTTAAAAGTCTTAAAATTCTTAAAAATCTTAAAAGGTTAAAAGTAAAAACTAAATTTAAAACCACATGCATTCAATAGAAATAATTTATAACATTTTAAGTCTATACAGGATACTTACAAGAGTAGACTTGAGTGACTACACCTGGTAGATTATTTAGAGACAGGTGAATGATATCCAAATAAACAGAGACTATGGGTCATTCTTATGAACTGCAAGTCTGCAGTCAGGTAGGATAAGATCACTTGTATTTATTGTTCTGTGCACTAGGGTGGGTTTAAGAGGAAATTGTATTTCATTGATATGTTCTGATATTGTTGTTAATATTTTAGAGATATAGCACAGTCTGAAGAAGCAAATTGCACTTTTATGTGAAACGGATAAAAAACCGGGAACTTGTTACTTTTCTATGTGCCATAAAACATCATAACAACAACTAACGCATAGCTGTGGATGCTAGCGTTTACAACCGGCTCAACCAGCAGTAACGAGAATTGAATCGCTTGATTGGTCTACACATGATCAGCTGACCGCAACTGAGAACGAAGTTGATTTGTACTGCCTGATTCGTGGCGGAGTTTAATACCTGCAAGGACTTTGGGGACTTTGTGGGCCTTACTGCTGGTCGTAAGAATTATTTCCCCGGGGGTTTATGTTCTGGAATGTTTGTAAGATAAGGAGAATAATTGTGTATATATGTAGAAGGTCAAAGCCTATTGTTAACATCACGTTTAGACTATTGTCAATTCAGAACTTTATTGAATAGAGTGTTACGCATACACAACGTGCATATTGGAATAGTATTTAAGTAAAGCTTGAAGCAGTGCCTTATGCATGGTAGTGAGAAGCTTCTCTGTAGGAGAAAATTTCTTTTCTGTAGGTGAGAAAATAAGGTTACCAAAAAGTACTGGTATAGGTGAACCTTGATTGTGGTATCTTATGTAGCCAGCTGTAGGAGAAATATAAAACTTGACATCTAGAGCCTTACTAGAATCTCTGGCTTCCAGATATTCAGTCATTGATTTTCATGATCAAAGCATCTAGTATAGCTTGGTGTTCTAAAGTGCAAGGCACATAGAACTTCTCAGATTTTGAAATCAGTCCTTAGAGAGGTGCTATACACTCAGTAAAGTCTGGAACAAAATTTCTTGCAAAGTTCAAAAGACCAGAATGCTTTGTAACTGTTTTAAAGTCTTTGGAGGGTGTAGAGACAAAATTTTATTTTTAAACCTCTGGGTTAAGCCTCTACCAATATCAGTCACTTCAAATCCCAAAAAAGCAACAGTAGACTTAGCAATTTCAGATTTTTTCAAAGATATGACATGCCCTCTTCTTTGAAGATGTTTCATCACCTCTTCCAGAGTATCCAGGTGTTCCTCTTCAGTAGGATTAAAAAAATATATGTCATCCACATAAACAAATACATTAGGTATGCCACACAAAGTTTCAATCACATCACCTGAAAACAAAGCTGCAGAATTTAAAAAACCTTGAAGAATTCTTGTGAACTGATATTGTTTACCTTCCCAGGTGAAAGATGTTATCCAAGAATTCTCAGGTGAGATGTTACAAGCAAAATAGCCATTTGCAAGTTCCAGTTTGGTCCTGAACCTGTGTCTCACCAAGTTATGCAGTATTCCAGCAGAATGACAGTTCTGAGCAGCAACAACTGCTGTCACCTTATTTACTTCTCTGTAATCTATCACCATTCTCCATCGTCCATCAGGCTTAGGAACTGGATATACTGGTGAATTCATAGGGCTACTTTTTGGAATTAACACTCCTTGTGTCAATAGCAGCACATTCCTGAGAGGAATGCCTGCACCGGGCTTAGGAGGCAACCCAATGGCGTTGCCTCGTGCTGAAACCTCTACCCAGTGCAAAAAAAACGTGCAACCCTCATAACCAGACTAATGTTGGCCCCACCTCCCGGGGCTCTGGAAGACCCCAGGAACGCCTCCCAAGGCACCGGAATGCCTCCCGGCTCGCCGCCGCAGCCTGTGCCAACAGCCAGAGGCTGGCGGGAGGCTGCGGCAGTGACTAGGCCCAGCGTTGGCTGGGGACCTGCGTCTGGGCATGCACGCCGGCGCTGGGGCCACTCACGCTGGCGTGCACCTTTCAGGTGCCAGTGTTGTTGGCCCCTGCGCCGAGGCCTTTGTCAGACTCCTAAGGGCTTTGGGCGTGCCTACCGGTGCGCCTCAGGAATGGGCTGTTAGTAATGAATCACAACTTGAATGTCAGCTCTGGCTTTCTCGTTAATATGATATTGTTTCTGAGCCTTAGGCATTTTTGTACCACTATCAATATGGAATTGCATTTCTTTCACATTTCCTGTTTGATTTTCCCATTTTTGGAATACAGCATCATATTTTTGAAAAAGTCTTTTTAAACGCAAACATCCTTTTTCAGATAGTTGGGACTCTTGTATGATATTATTCTGATATTCTTCTATAGGCAGCTTAATAGTCATTTAAGTTTGAGTCTCTTCTCCAAGGAACATCTTTAATAGAAACTATAGCTGAAATCCCATCATAGAAAATAACTTCAGTTTGTATTTTACGTCCATCTAAAGTCAAAGTCAGAAAATGTAGGTCATATTCCTTACCCCCATTTATTGTGTTGACTGTAGTGTGTTCCGCAGGGATCTCATTCTTTGTCCTCCAGCTGTTGGGTAAGCAGGTGATGCTTGCTTGTGTGTCTGGAACCACCTTCATCTGCTGCTGGTTGTACTTGACAGGAATTTCCATGCTGGATATGTTGAACCTTACACCCTTGTTGTGGTGGTCTCACAGCCCTTTCCTCAGCAGGTGGTTCCTCAGGTGCTTGTCTGTATGGTGTCGGGATACCAGTCTTTAAGGCTATATGTGCCTAGCGCTGCTACACTACCATTTGGCTTTTTTCTCTGCACATCCAGTCGCTGATAGCATCCCTGCCCCAAGAACTACCAGAGGCAGAATGGACAAAACTTGATCCACTCCTCCCCGCATTTTCACTGCATTTAGTTGTTTTGACAGACACTTTCCCACTTGTGAAGTCTTCTTAGTAGAAGAGCTGAACATAAAATAGGAAAACAATAAAAATGGCAACAGCTTGAGGGTTAGAACCTAGTTGACATGAAACATTCCAACCTATCAGCAGTGCTCAGCTCCACCCCTGACATTGGTTGCTTTCCAACTGTTTACTCCTGGTTTGCTCAGTTGCTGGATGTCGTATACTTTGCTTTATGAACCTCCATGTTAGTTTAGAAATTTTTAATGATACCTCTCCAGGAACCTGCCTGAGGTAGCTTACTAAAATTAAAATAATAAAAACAAAACAATATCTTTTATTATTTTAATTGTTAAAATCCAGCATTAAAATCACCACCCAGCATAAAAACATTCACCATAAAAACAGACCACTGGAAACTTTAAAAAACAGTTTCAAGTCTAAAATAGTGTTAAAAGATCCAACTCCTACATTAAAAGCCTGGGTGAACAGAAACATTTTGGCCTAGTGTCTAAAAGAAAGCAATGAAGAAGAGTATGTTTTTATACCCTGCTTTTCTCTCCCTTAAGGAGTCTCAAAGTGGCTTAGATTTCCCTTCCCCTCCCCACAACAGAACCTTGTGAGGTAGGTGGGGCTGGGAGTGTTCTGAGAGAACTGTGACTGGCCCAAGGTCACCCAGCAGGCTTCGTGTGGAGGGGTGGGGAATTGAACCCGGTTCTCCAGATTAAAGGCTTAACCATTACACCATGTAGGTGCCAGGTGAGCCTCAAGGGAAAGGGCATTCCACAGATCGGGTGCCCCTGCTGCCCTGTCTCGGGCTGCCACCCACTCGCCCCTGAATCTTAATGGGTGGCTGGACAATTTGGGAGAAAGGGCCCCAAGCCATGTAGGGCTTTAAAGGTAAGAACCAGCACACTGAATCTGGCCCATTCAGAAACGGGCAGCCCGTGCAGATCTTTCAGCACTGGAGTTATACAATCCCTTTGTCTCACCCCTGACAGTTGCCTGGTTGCTGGATTGTGGGCCAGCTGAAGTTTCTGGACCGTTTTCAACGGCACCTCCATATCAAGCGCATTACAGTCATCAGTCCTGGATATAATCAGAGTCTGGATCCCCGTGGCCAGATCCTGTTGGCAATCCTGAGTGGATTTGATAAGAAAATAGTGTGGCCTGGAAGGAGAGTGCAAGGGCCCAAGGCAGGGCTGGAGTGTCAGTGGATCATTCCCAGTTAGAGAGTGCTGTGATTTGCCCTAAGTCAGTGATCCCCCCTCCTCCTCATCTTCTTCTTCATCACCACCACCCTTCGAATAATATCATGCTGCCCCTCCGAGGGGCCACACTAGGCAAGAGGAAAATTGCCTGACTTCACGTGAGGCTCTGGAGGGGCCTGGGCAGGCGTCACAAGCCAGCGGGGGCTGTGCTGGAGCACCTGCTGCTGAAGTCCCTGCTCCACTCTTCGCTGTCTCCCTGGGGTGGGAAGGAGGACAGAAAAGCGTGCACAACGAACACCAAGGCAACCCTCCCCATCTCCCCTGCAGCAAAAATGGGGCAAAATGGGGAGACTGTTGCTACTAAATAGTGGCAGTGAGAGTTCGTAGCCCTGCAAGATGGGCCGATAGGAACAGACTGGGACGTGGAGATGGCCCCGGAACAAGCCAAGTGGAGCAGCCACTGGGGCGTTTCAGGCCAATATTGCAGGGGCTGCCCTGCTCAGCTGCACCAGCAATTGGCATTAGCTCGCCCATCGCTTCCTCCCCTAACTGGAAGCAAGCCAGGAGGCAGGGTTGCCAACTCTGAGTTGGAGATTTTTGGGTGGAGCCTAGGGGATGGGGGATGGGAAGGGATCTCAGTGGGGTATGTTGCCACCCTCCAAAGTGGCCATTCTCTCCAGGGGAACTGATCTCTGTAGTCTCTTGTGAGCTCTAGTCCCATGATAATCCCATAAAGAGACATCCACAGACAAGCAGTCCAAAGAGAGTTGATTTATTGGAAAATCCACAGGTTAACAGAAGCTGAGAATCAAATGGACACTAATGAAAACTACAAGCACAGTACAGGGCATATATGGAAGAGCATAGGGCAAATCGGGGTAGATCTGGATGCCATGGCAACCCCCCCCCCAGGAGCTGTCAGGGAGGTAGGATTCTACCGGCATTCCCACAGAGTTCAGTCTAAACACGTTGTTTGCAGGGCTATAGCTGGCCTTGGCCAGCAGCTGGAGAAACCACAACATTCCTTTTTCAGGCCATGCCTGACATCTCTGTAACTCCCAGAGAGCTCTCAGCCCCACCATTGTAGTCTGATTTGAGGGGGCAACTAGCAAGCAGTCTCCAGTGGCCGCCACGGCCGAAGACCAGTCTGAGTCAGGCGGCCCCTGAGACACTGGCAGAGCTGCCGCGGCTGGGCTGGGCTCACTCCTGGCCACCAGCAGGTCTTAGGTCAGTGGCCACCAGGAAATGTCCATGCAAGTTCCTTGGCCAGTCTGCTCCTGTAGGCCCTGTTGCTGTGGCCCTGTTGCTGATGCATGAGAGAGGCCAGGAGGGCAGCGCCTTGCCCAAGATCCCCAAGTGAGTTTTTGGTGGTGCAAAATTCAAGCCTGGGATTCAAGCGTGGGAGCCCCCAGTCAGCTGAGCTGTCCACACATCTCCCAGAACGCAGCCGATGATCCTCGCAGAGGGGATGTGTGTGTGCCGTCGCAGGGTCACCTTTAAGTCTCAGTGGTAGGTGCGGAGCCATCCACCCATCTTGCGCTTTCTCCAGGCCAGACATGATTAATGCAACCCACTTTTCAAGGAGCTGGAAACTGGAAGGCAGATTATTTACAACCCCAAATTTCACAACAATTTGAATGCAAAAGAGGAGGCTGCCTCCTGGTATTTATAGCCCCATTCATGATTGGAAAGACAAGATGTGGTAGAGAGAGAAAGAGAATGAGAAAGCAGAAAGGAAGAGAAACAAGACAGCAGGCAAGGGGTGTTGCGGGCACGTTAATGAATGTAAATAACGCTTCCACCCGGGTGGATTCTTCTGCATTTCTTGCCACTTTGCTGCCGATTAGGGCTGGCATTTGAGTCACTGGAGAAACCTGAAGGGCAAACTGATGCCTGAGTGGTATTTAGTGTTGCCAACCTCCAGGTACTATCTGGAGATCTCCTGCTATTACAACTGATCTCCAGCCGATAGAGATCAGATCACCTGGAGAAAATGGCCACTTTGGCAGTTGGGCTCTATAGCATTGAAGCCCCTCCCCAAACCCGCCCTGCTCAGACTCCGCCCCCAAAACCTCCCGCCAGTGGCGAAGAGGGACCTGGCAACCCTAGTGGTATTCCATAGAGAGGGTTTGTGTGACTGAGACACACCCGGGGCTTCTTTCTCGGGCTTCAAGGAGGCGGCTGTGCTCCCCCTGGGATCCCTGCTGGGCAAGCCCCGGCTGTAGCCCGAGTGCTGCTGATGGCAAGAGGTCAACATAGCCCAGAGCCTTCCTGCTCTTGGGAGACCGGTGATGGGCCGCGGCCTGCTTGAAATAAGGCTCCTGGCTGGGCATGAGGATGGATTTTTTCTGTGCCTTCTCAGCACACAACGGAGTGTGGGGGAGGGACAATTGTGGCAGCATGCTGCGTGAGCATGTGTCACCTCCTACATGACACACAATCAGGCTTTTTCTGGAGGAGAGAGGGGGAGGGAGGGAGGGAGAGGGCACACACCTGGAGGCTCTCAGCATTCTTCTCAATGAATGCATGTCTGGGGAAATTGAGACAGCTGGACATGTGCTACTACCCTGCCCTTTCTATAGCCCCTAGATATATCTTTATGGCACCCATCCTTCAAAATCCCAGGGAGATCGGAGGAGTGGTATCCCTCCTTTCTTCTTTCAGACCTTGAATCTCTAAAAACTGCATGTCTCGTCAACAACCGTAATAATAAATGATGACCTTGAATGTGAAACCTCAGACTGAATTGCAAAATTCTGGGCAGCTGCCAAAGTCTATTGAGGTCAGCAGTGTGATTGGTCATGGCTGCAACCTTCCGAGAATAAAATTAAGGAACACGTCCTGTGGGACTCAGTAGAAAAAAGCAAGAGTCCAGTAGCACCTTAAAGAAAAACAAAATTTCTGGCAGGGTATGAGCTTTCGTGAGTCACAGCTCACTTCTTCAGATGTGTCAGCAGTGTGATGCAGTAGCAAATGCAATCTTGGGCTGCATCAACAGAAGTATAGTGTCCAGATCATGCAAAGTGATGGTATTACTTTACTCTGCTCTGGTCAGACCTCACCCAGAGTACTGTTTTCAGTTTGGGGCACCACAATTTAAGAAGGATGTAGACAAGCTGGAACGTGACCAGCGGAGGGCAACAAAGATGATGAGGGGGTCGAGACCAAGTCCTATGAGGAAAGGTTGAAGGAGCTGGGTATGTTGAGCCTGGAGAAAAAACAGCTGAGAGGTAATATGGTAACCATCTTCAAGTACTTGAAGGGCTGTCATAATGAGGATGGAGTGGAGTTGTTTTCTGTTGCTCCAGAAGGTCAGAGCAAAACCAATGGGCTGAAATTAAACTAAAAGTGTTTTTGGTTAAACATTAGGGAGAGCTTGCTGACAGTTCGAGCGGTTCCTCAGTGGAACAGGCTTCCTCGGGAGGAGGTGGGCTCTCCTTTTTTGGAGGTTTTTAAGCACCTTACAGCAATGCTGATTCTGTGAACTTGGGCAGATCATGAGAGGGAGGGCAGGAAGGGATGCATCAGCACATGGCTCTCATGGCCCTTTCTTAGGGTAATGTCGATTGCCACTTTAAGGTCAGGAAGCCAGGGATCTTGGAAGGTTTCCCCCCATCTTCTGGACATAGTGTAGGGGTCACTGGGGGTGTGATGGAAGGTAGCTGTGAATATCCTGCATTGTGCAGGGGGTTGGACTAGATGACCTGGAGGTCCCTTCCAGCTTATGTTTCTATGAGGTATGGTGTTGATTCAGTGAAACATATTTGCTTTTGTATATATTTATTTTTAATGGGAGATTGTATTATAACCATTCTGCTTATGTCTGTTTTATTCTGCTGGTCTATGATGGTAATAAAGGATTGAAGGCATGAATGCCACCTGGAGTCAGCGCTGGCTGCGGGGATCCCACCGTACCCCTTCCACTGTTGTGCGTTCTTCAAACACATGGAAATCCTGGGGTTGGTGGTGGAGCCTGGGGAGGGTGGGGGTTTGGGGAGGGAGCTCAGTGGGCTGTGGTGCCATGGAGTTGATCCTCTGAAGGTGATCTCTGTAGTCTGGAAATATGATTCTGGGAGAACTCCCTTCCCCTGCTGGAGGCTGGCAACCCTAGAAGGGCCACCGTAAGGGTTCAATTCACAAAGATGTGAATGATCACAGAGAGAACGGGGAGGGCCCCTGCCTGTCTCTTCTCTTGCTTTCCTGGGCTCTCCCTGTGGCCAGTACGTTGAATCACTGTTTGATGATTTACACATCCACAGGATGTAAATACACTATGGCCATTTATGCTTGGTAATGAGCAGCGCATCCCAGGCTGAAGTGCCCTGCATATTTAGTTTTTCACACTGAACCTTCATTCAGAAAGTGGGTGCAAACCGGAGCATACCTGCTTTGTTTTTTTTTAAATTATTAACAGATATAAATACAATCACAGTTCACAAACCCAGAAACACGTAAGTACATAAAACAAACAGGGCAAAAAACAAAAACAAAAACAAAGAAACAAAAAAAAAACAGCGAACCTATCATTACAACACATGATTGGGGGCTTAGTATTCTTGTAAATAAATAAATATATATAAAACCCTTTTTCTTTTCCTTTGATTACAGGTATAAAAGGAGTACAATAACAGCTTAGGTGGTTAATACATTTACAGCACATTCCTGAGGCCGCAGGCAGGCCGTGGTGGAGGGGCGAGGCGCAGAAATGGTGCAGTCAGGAGGACTCCTGAGGGGCTTCGCAGTGATGCATGCCACCAAGAAAAAGGGAAAAGTTAAAAAAGAAGGGAGAGGCCGAGGAGAGGCACAGCGGCACAGAGCTGCCACAGCGCACCCTGAGCCCAGGTAGGGCCAGCAGAGTCAGCAGGGCAATTTCTGGGGGAGGGATTTCAATGGGGGGAGGCGGGGCACGGAATGGGGATGGGAGGGGCAGGCCGTGAGATGGGAGGGTCCCCTCAGGGAGAGGAGTGCAGGGGGAAGGGCAGGGGATGAGAGGGCAGCATGGAGAGCAGGGCGGGAGAAGGAGGATGGGAGATCTCCTGGAGGGGCCGGGAGAATGGCAAAAGGATGGCTCCAAGGGCTCGGAGACTAGATGCCCTGCTGTGGAAGCGCCACCTGCGTGGGTTCACACAACCCTCCAAGTTGCACCCAAGCACCACTCTTTCCCTTGAAAAAAGTGCCCCGGTGGGGCAGGAGCTGGCAGTGAGAACCCCCCCCCCCAGTTAGGGCTGGGAGGCCTAATGTTGGGTGTGCCATTTGAGGGCTTGGCCCTATCTGTGGCAGAAGGAGGATGGGGTCTGGGGGGCTCGCTAGGAATGGGTCAGCCCTCTCCTGATGGACATCCACCTGCTCTTACTTTACACCATGGAAAAGGTTGTCCCCCTGAAGAGAGGGGGAAAGGGGAGTGGGAGGGGGGAACACAGTCAGCGGCTGTTCGGCGGGGCTAATCTCAAGAGTGGCCAAAACTCGGCTGGACTAGCTGAATCCTTCCAGCTACTGGGGTGAGTCACGGGAGCGGCTCATCTTCACAGATGGTCACTCCCGTGGCTGTGAGGCCCCCGGGGGTTTCAGCAGCGAGTGCGTGGGATGACCTGGCTCGGAAGGCAGCCAGATCACATGAGGCTGGGATGAGCGGCGGTGGAAGCACCTGTGTGGTAATGCGACACTGACATGTCATGGTGGACCGAGTCCCGGGAAACTTTGCAGTCCTCGGCACAGGGAAGCGGCGAGGGGCCATCTCAGCACTGGCATCTGAAGCACCGGGAGGGCACGGCTGGGCGAGAGGGAGGTGACATGCAAATTAATGCAAGGGTCTTTGGGATATGCCAGTGCAGCGAAGCCCACCCACGCCCTCTCATCCTCCCTTCTGGCACAGTGGCCACCATGGGAGCTGGCCAGCTGCTGAATCTCAGCTGCACAAAAGGACAGCCACTAAGCTTTGCCCGGCATAGATACGGCAGCAGCAGGGCCTTTTACATGGCCGCCCACATCCCTCCCAGGGGTCTGGGAATCCCGTGTCTGCCGTGGCAGCCCCTACCTGCCCACCACTCCTCCACTGCTCGGCCACCAAGCCATGAGTTGGGAGGCACCCCGTCAGCGAGATAGTGCTTACTGGGAGGCACTGGGGCTTGGCGAGTTGGAGGACACACCAGAGGGGGATTGGGAAGACTGAGAAGAGCTGAGGGAACACGCCCATAGAGCTGGGTGCAGTGTCAGTGCAGATGGCCACAACCCCTCCATTCTGTCCTCTCAGCCGACACTAGGCAGGGCCAGCAGGAGGCCAGGCCTGGGGGATGCCAGGGGGTGGCCAGGCCCTGTGAGATGTGGGATTGAGAGGGGGGAAGTGTGCGTGTATGGGGAGATGTCACCTGAAAGCGCTGTCTTTGAACCAAGGGAAAGGTGGACCCCCTGAAGAGGGGGTGGGTCTGCTGCCGTCCAAGCTTGGAGGTGTCATGCAGAAGCGAGCGCACCTCTGTTGGGTGGGGGCTGACGGACAGTTCCATCTACCCCATTTTTTTACATGGGGCGGCATGTAAAAGTCTCCCACCAATGGGGCCAGACACGGGAACGATGCATCTGTACAGATGGCTGTTTCCGTAGCTGTGCAAGGCCCCAATCAACCCAAGCTGCTTTGGCATGTGATGTCCAAGCTCAGAAGACAGCCAGACCCTAGGAGGCTGATTGATTAGCGAGCCAGCCGCTTGTGTGGACACAGCAGCCCAACATGTCATGGTGGCCCCACCACTGGACAATGTGGGAGTGGGGGGCAAGAGGTGGTGGAGTAGGCCCCCCACCCACGAACAACGCTTGCACCGGGAGGCGATGCCTGGCAGCCCCCACCCCAAGGACAGCAGCGGCTCCATGCAAATTGCCGCAGGGATGACCAGAAGCTGACAGCACAGCGACGCTAGACCATGCCCTCTCCACCTTTCCTCATGCATTGTGGCCACTGTAGGAGCTGGCCAGCCGCTGAAGCGCACTCTCCCGGGAGAAACGTCACCAGGCACTGTCCAGCGTCGTCACGATGGCAAAATAGGACATTGCACGGCCAGGGCCCCCGTGAGGGCCCTGTAGCGAGGGAACAGAGTGGCGGGGCGGCCCCCACCCCACAACAGCTGCACTGCCACGAAGGCATGACTCAGGACACGCTGTCTGTTAGGGCAGCCCCTGTATGGGGAGGGAGCGGCCCCTAGGGGGATTGGAGCCCATACAGGGAAGGGATGAGGAGAGTGGAGGAGCATCCGCATGGCCTCACAAGGGTCCGGCCAGATGTGGCAGACTCCATGTCCTCAGGGGCAGCAGCCTGCTCTGGATGCAGCCGGCTGACACCCAGCCACAGAGTCACTGGCAGTCCGTGCCTCATTGGGAGGCAGTCAGTCGAGCGCCTCGTCACCGGTTGCTTGGCCTCGGTTGCAGATGAGGGAAATAGCGGCCAGTGCTTGTCAGTGGAATGATGGGGAAGGCTGCAGGCAGATAGGAGATGTCGAATGTTGGCTCCCAGGCGGCCGGGTGCCAATGCAGGGGGCATCCACCCTGTCGTTAGTGATGGCTCAGCCCCCCCGCTCTGCCTCTCCCTCCATCCCCCACCATGAAGCTGGACCCATGAAGCTCTGCGCTCTCAGTCTCCAAAGGCCAGGTGTGGCACATGAGGGAGGGGGCATGAATGACAGGTCACCCACACACCGTAAGACAGTAAGGCCTTGGGCTGAGAGAGCCTTCCCTGAGCATGCACCGGTGAGTATGGGCAGGGCATGGGAGGAGAGCCTCCATGGAAATGGCCCTGATGGAGACAGGAAAAATGCTATGGAGGGTATGGCCACGTGGGCCTCACCCCCCTTTACAGAGGACAGCTGCTTTTCTGTTGTTAGCCATGCAGGGGGCACCCTCCCTGTTAGGAGGCCTGATTGGAGTGTTGGGAGTGTGGGTGTGCGTGGGGGTGGAACATTGGGTGGTTGACGTTTTGAGATTAATGATGGGTTTGCAAGCATGGCTGTGGAGCTTGGGCGTGCCACGTCAGTCGACAGCAAATGTTCGGGTTCCAGGACTGGCTCTACACCACCACTTGTTAATTAGCAGCCGGGACCCCCCCGCCAAGGGCAAACACGACCTGAACAGATGCATGTTTCTGCGGCTGTGCAATGCCCGAGGAGGCCGGCTGTGGTTATTATGTGAGTGGCCATGGCAAAGGACCCGCAGCCTTCTATTGGGTGGAGGTGTCAGGGTGGCGAGCATGGGAGGGTCACCGAACATAGGGTGGGCCCGAGTGAGGGGGCGACAGGGGCCCTTGTACCAGGGCAGCCAGACCCTCCCATCCCCTTCCCCAAGCACAATGCAGGCAGCCGCAGTAACAAACAACTTTATTTTCACACTAGTTGGAGAGTGGCCGGTGAGTGGGCAGGGATGGGGCGGGAGGGTAAGGTGCAGCTGGAGTTCCAGGTGTCAGACTGGGTGTTGGGGGGGCAGGGGGTTGGAGATCTGTCACTGTGCTTGGAGGCGATGGTCGTGGTCCCTCGCCAAACTGCTTCTGTCCTTGTGACAGTGTATGCTTGGGTGGGTGAAGGCTGCCAGGTGGCCATCAAAGAGACCCGCAATGAGGAAGACAGGCCTGAGGGAAGACGAACAGCTGATCCCTGGGAGGCATGGTGGCCACACAGGGGTCTAGCCCCAATGGCATGGTGGTGGAGCTGGCGGATTGTGCCAACGCCCAGGGATAACCACCAGTACCAGTAGAGCTTGTAGAAAATGCAGTTGTTTATTCACAGTGCTATACACACACTCTTCCACCACTATCTCCCGACATAGACTCATGGAGTCAAATACTTATATACAGATGCCATCTCCAGGCAGCAATTAGTGTTACAGGCTGAGTCACCCTCCAGGTGCAACTCATTACCTTCAGGCTGAGTCACCCTACAGGTGCAACTCATTAATTCAGTCTCAGGCCTTCTAGGGGCTTTCCAGGTTATTACATCAGCTTAGCTTGACACTTAGATCCCATGAATCTAAATCCACCTGTCATAGCTAATAACAGACTTGCATATTCTGTCACTCCTTCTCAAGTTTGTCATATTTGCTTTGACAGTTGCAAGAATCTGTTGCAATCCACCAACTTGGTGAACAGATCTGCAATATTGTTTACACCTGCACATCTCATTACTGTTATCTAGGGCTGTTGATTCGGTTCAGCCCGAACTGAAAAACAGCCAAATTTCCCCTGATTCGGTAGTTTTTAGTTCGGGACGAACCGAACTCAAAAATGGTGGGCAACCGGGGAGCCGAATTCAGCGAGTTCGGGAGTTCACGAATAAATCCGGCCAATTCGGGGCTGTCAGTAAGCAGCATAACCGTCAGTAAGCAGCATTCTCCTCCCCCAGCCAATCGGTGGCCAAGCTGGGTCTTCTTCTGGCCAATCAGTCAGGATTGAGTACTGGAGGAATCAGCTGATGTGCGGCCCGGCCGGGGAGAGAGAGAGAGAGAGAGGGAAATCTTCGTGTGTGGGGGGGTGCTTGTGCACATTTGCTCCTTTCTGTGGCTGCAGAGAGCGTATTTTTTGGGGTACAGACACAAAACTTTCATCAGAGATTCAGACAAGCCTTCTTAAGAGACCACCCAAGTTTTGTAAACATTGGGTCAGGGGGTCCCGAGATATGGGCTTCCCCCCTTTTTTCTTTCCATGGCTGCAGGGGGCACATTTTGGGGGGTACAGACCCCAAACTTTCAGTGGAGCTTCAGATGAGCCTTCTTAAGATACCCCCCAAGTTTTGTAAACATTGGGTCAGGGGGTCTCGAGATATAGGCTCCACCCCTTTTCCCTCCCCCCTTTTCCATTTCTGTGGCTGCAGGGGGCGCTTTTTTGGGGATACAGCCCCCAAACTTTCATCATAACTTCAGACAATCCTTCTTAAGATACCACCCAAGTTTTGTAAAGATGGGTTCAGTGGGGGCAGAAATATCGGCTTCCCCCCTTTTCTCTTTCCGTGGCTGCAGGGGGCGCATTTTTGGGGGTGCAGATCCCAAACTTTGAGCGGAGCTTCAGACAAGCCTTCTTAAGAGACCACCCAAGTTTTGTAAACATTGGGTCAGGGGGTCCCGAGATATGGGCTTTCCCCTTTCCCCTTTCCCCTATTGGGATGAATGGATCAGTATGCATCTCCAGAGCAAAACGTCCCGGGCCTAAATGGAATCGTCTTGGATTACCGGGTCCTCCCCAGCCCCTCCTGATGGAACAGAAGACAGCCACAGTAATACCCCTTTGGGGGCTTTAATCTATAATTTTTCTCCTGTGTGTGTGTGTGTGGGGGAAGCAGAGTCTGTGTGTATGTGGGGAGGGAGCAGTTTCTGTGGGTGGGGGGGAAGCAAAGGGGGCTTTTGCCGGTTCTGCCTGGGATGTGTGTTCCCCCTCGAGTCTCTCTCTCCCTGGTTTGAGGGGGGGGTTTCAGTTGTGTGTCTTCAGGTTTTCCCTCATTCATAAGAGCGGTTAGGTCTATTTGGATGCTTGCTCAAAACTTGTTTTCAAATGGTGACTTAAAGAATGCATTTGGAGTCCCATGCAAAAGGGGAAATTCCACCCCTGCTAATTATGCATAGCTAGCTGCCTCTGTCTCTTTCCATGGTTTGCAAACTCCCAGGTGTCAGGTGTTGCTTTGCACAGTTGCAAAGGTGTTGCTTACAAGGTTGTGTTGCTTTTGCAGTCGTGTTGCTTGCAGTTGTGTTGCAATGCTTTGCAAACTTCTCAGCTGTTTGTCGGGGCTGGGAGCTTTGTGCGTGGGCGGCAAGCTCTGCTCAGAGATGCACATTAAGGGTGGGGGGACCCCTTTCGGGGCCCATATCTCAGCCCCCTCTGACCCAATCTTTACAAAACTTGGGGGGTCTTTCAAGAAGCGTCCTTTGAAGCTCCGCTCAAAGTTTGGGACCTCTCCCCCAAAAAATGCCCCCCCAGAGCCGCGTCAAGGGGCGGTTGTGTTTTTAATGGCTTTATTCGGCCGATTTTCCCCCCCGAACTTTGAATTCCTGCCGAATTGCACGGACCCGAAGCGGGGGAGTTCGGACTTCGGCATATCCCAAATCTAAACGGGCCGAATTCAGCCGAATCCGAACTATACCGAATTTTTTTTAATTCAACAGCCCTACTGTTATCAGATTATTGTTTATTGCAGCTGACACATTTTGATACCTTATCTTGACATGCTTGCTCTTGCCACGGAATGACTGCTCGTTAGCAAGAGTTTGCGCTGCTTCATTATCTGAAAACACAAGAGATACATTTACACCCAATTCCTTCATTAAGATCACAAACCATTCTATTTGTCCCACACACTCGCTAATGGCGCTATACTCTGCTTCACATGAGCTAGTAGCCACAAATGTTTGCTTAAGGGACTTCCAGTGAATTGGTGCCTTCCCCAGAAACAAGATGTACCCACTTGTTGATCTGGAATCTTTCTCATCTGCCCAGGATGCGTCCGCATACGCTGTCAGACTTCCTCCCTCTGCCCTCAGGTTTAACTGCTTATCCACGGTGCCCTTTAAATACCTAAGAACCCGCTTAGCAGCCTTCCAGTCTCTTTGCTTTGGAGACATATTTCGTTTAGTGAGACAGTGTACAGCTTGATAGATATCTGGTCTTGTCCAGCAAGCAAGGTACAGAAGGCTACTGTTAGGCTGTTTTTACTTTATGAGCTAAGTGTAAGACTTTTTTTTGAAGTGCCTTGGGTACATACAATTTAGAGTTTTTGTACTATGAGCCTCCTTGTTTTATTACCCCAGGGGGTAGGGTGTGAGTGGAGCGTTTAGAGAGGCAGTGGTTTTGAAGGGTATTTAAAAAGGATTTGGAGATGGGAACTTTGGCGGGAACCCCCCCCCTGGCTATAGTAGTCTGAGGACCTGCTATGGGGGTAGTGCTTACGTGCGGTGGTGCGCAGATTGTAGGCGGTAGGGCAGCCGGTGGGGTTGGAGGAGTGGAACTGTTGGTTCGTTGTTGTTGCGAGGGCGGTTGGGTAGCCGCTCGGGTTGGAGATGCTGGAGAACTGGATTTGGGGTGCTGTTGCTGAGATTGGGTTTGTACGGCCAGCACAGGAAGGGTTCCCCTTTGCGTAGGGGTGAACAGAGAGTTAGTTGGTCTTTTGAGTTTTACCGGGTATTGTGGCAACTGGGAGGGCATTTGCGAGAACGTTTTGTTTTTTAGGAACATGTTTTAGGACGAAACGAAACTGAGCGAAGAATTTAGCCCAACGTTGTTGTTTTGCTGATAGTTTGTGGGACCCCGTGAGGGCAGCTAGATTTTTGTGATCGGTCCAAACCTCGAAGGGGATATTGGACCCCTCTAAGAATTGTCTTCATAGAGTCAGGGCATGGTGAACGGCCACTGCCTCTTTTTCCCAAATGGGCCAGTTTAATTGTGCGTGCGCAAATTTTCTTGAAAAGTAAGCGCACGGGTGAAGGAGGCCATCCGGACCTTTTTGGAGGAGGGCCCCTCCCATAGCTACATCGGAGGCATTGACTTGCACAATAAACATTTGGTTTGGGTCCGGGTGCTGTAGTACGGGTTGGGATGTGAAGAGGCATTTGAGAGCCACAAACGCGGCTTGGCATTGATTAGTTTACAGGATTTTTGCGGAGGGTAAGGTAGCTGTGTTTGCTTTCCCTTTGGTTTTTAGTAGATCAGTAATGGGTAGGGCTACTTGGGCGAAGTTAGGAATGAATTTTTGATAAAAGTTTGCAAATCCTAAAAACTGTTGCACTTGCTTGCGGTTGGTGGGAGGAGTCCAATCGAGAACGGCTTGGACTTTGACAGGGTCCATGCGAAGACCTTGGTGGGAGATTATGTATCTTAAAAATGTGAGCTGGCTTTGATGAAACTTGCATTTAGCCAGTTTTGCAAAGAGTTGGTGGTCGCGCAGGCGCTGCAGAACTTTTCGGACTAGAGTTACATGCTCTTTCATGGTTTTTGAATAAATGAGAATGTCGTTTAAGTAAACCACCACCCCGCGATACAGCAAGTCATGAAGGATTTCGTTGATGAGTTGCATAAAGACCCCTGGGGCCCCTTTTAATCCGAACGGCATCACGAGGAATTTATACATACTGAAACAGCTAGAGAAGGCAGTGAGGTGCTCATCTCCTTCGCGGATGCGGACTTGGTAGTAGGCTTCCACCAAGTCCAACTTGGAGAATACCCGGCCCTCCTGTAACTGTCCCAAAATATCAGATATTAATGGGATAGGATAGGCGTTGGTTTGGGTAACCGCATTGAGTTTTCTGAAGTCAATGCATAAACGAAGGTCGCCCTCTTTTTTCCGGACAAAAAACGCGGGGGCCGAGTTTGGGGCATTCGATGGGCGAATGAACCCTCTGGCGAGGTTTTTGTCAAGGAAGTCCCGGAGAACGGTGCGCTCGGAAGCGCTCATAGGGTAAATCTTACTTTTGGTTAAGGTGCAGTCCTTGACCACCTCAATTGTACAGTCGGAGGCCCGGTGGGGGGGTAAGGTATCACATTCTTTAAGGTCGAAGACATCCGCAAAGTCTCGATACACATTAGGTAGGACTGGAAGTGCTGGGACATTGGAGGCTAGTGCTGGTACGGGCGGATATAATAGTGCAAAGTTCTGCCGGTGCTGATTGCACATGGGGCTGGCGAAGGAGATAGTGTTTGTTTCCCAGTTAATACTGGGACTATGTCCTTTAATCCAGTTAATACCCAAGACCACTTCAAAACGGATAGGGGCTATAGTGAAGTTTATTTGCTCCCAGTGGGAGCCAATTCCCATTGCTATCCCTACGGTGCGGTGATCAACTGGACCCCCCTGGAAATGGCTCCCGCCCATTTGGGCAAATTGGACGGGGGCGGGTAGAGCCTCAGATTTGGCTCTGAGTGCAGCAAACGTGGCTTCGCTTATGAGAGTGCGACAGCAACCGGAGTCGATTAGTGCTTTGACGGGTAGTTGTGGGCCACCGTTAGTGTGTTGTAAAACTGCATCTACGTAGACGGTGGAGTCCACTTCTTTGATTTTGGTAGGAGCATTCGGTTTAACAGGAGGATCCTGAGAGGTCTGTGGAGACGCTCCATTCACCACAGACCGGAGCCGTTTTTTGATAAGTCGAGGGGAGATTTCAGGTTTAAGGCTAGAGAATTTCAAGGATTTTCCTCATCCGAAGAGGGAAAGTTGTCCCCCAATGGGGCACTTGTAATCCGAGACCCGGCGTGGTCGTTGGTAGTAGGCAGGGAGGCTGGGTCTCCGGCATGGAGTGCAGAGGGTGTGGGTCTTCCCGGAGCTGCGCTGCGGGTGGCCGCGGTGCCTCTGCGTGGTGGACGACCTCTGGCGCGGGTCGTCGTGCTGGGACGAAATAACTCATGGCGGTGCGGGCAAACAGCTGCAAAGTGGCCCATTTCTCCGCAAGTAAGACAGGCACCCCTCTGAAATCGGACTTCACGTTCCTGGGGGGGACGTGGAGGATTTCGTGGGACGGGCGGTGGTGCCTTGGATTGAGGCTTTTGGGTGCCTTTTTCCTTGTGCTTTTGACGGACTAGGGAAATAAAGCGTCGGCGGCTTTCCACTTCCTCGGCCAATAGAATCCAGTCTTCAAGGGTATCGGGATCGCCCCGCATATATGACCAGTTCAGAACGTCAGGGTGCAAGGCTTCCCTGAAATGATGATTTAGAGTGGTTTCGGGCCAGCCTACAATTTTGCTTGCCAGTCGTTGAAATTCATCGGCAAACTCTTGAACTGTAGCAGAGCCTTGTTTGAGTTGTAAGAGTTCCGTTTTGGCTCTTTCCCCCAGGAATGGGTCTTCAAACCTCCTTCTTAGAGCAGTCATGGTTGAGGGAACGAATCGCTCGAGAGCGGGTGTCAAACTGGAGGACCATCCAGTCAGCTGCTTTACCTGTCAAAAGGGAGGCTACATAACGCACCCGGCTATCTTCCGTGGGGAAAAGTTGTCCTTGTTCTCGCATATAACTGTCCATTTGATGCAAGAAACAAGGCAAAGTTTCGAGAGATCCGTCGTACGTAGTCCTCAATTTGAGTTGCTTTTAAGGGCCGGGCGCAGGTTGGCCCGGTTGCACGGGTGGTCCGGGCGGAGGAACAACAGGAGCTCCAGGAGGCAAGGGTGGAGCAGGCACATTAGCGGGTGGTTGGGGTGGCTGTATGGGTACCCCCTGGCCCGGTATCAGAACGGGCTGTCTCTGGGCTATCAGGGTTTGTTGTAATTGCCTGTTCTCCTGAAGCATACGTTCCATTAGTTCCTGGAGTTGATCAACACGGTCGGAGAGCTCCCGATTCTGGGCTCGTAAGAGGTGAACCTCCTCACTTGGGCCACCAGTAAGATGAGGTTTACTGGTCCGGAAGCTTGTGGCCCATTGAGAGCTATCCCCATATAGATCCTCGTCTTCAGACTTTCCTGAGTCTCGACGTCGGTCAGCCAAACGGCGTGCGCGTTGGGTCGCGCGCGACGGGACAAACGCCGGGGAAAAAGACAGACCTGATAGCCCTTGTACATTGTCCTTGGGGCGCGTGTTTATGTTCGCCCGATCCCTAGCTCTTGCTGCGGCCGCCCTGGCTGCTTCAGCAGCTTCTCTCTCTCTTGCGACCTTAGCCGCTTCGGCGGCTTTCTGATCCGCAAGAACTTTGGCATTCTCAAGTCTTAGGGCAGCCTCCGCTGTAATGCGCGGCAAAAGTTCCGTCTCCAGGAGTGAGAGTATGGGGTCGGGTTCCCCGCCCAGCAGAGGTTGTACTCGAACCGCCAGTGCGGGTGCCTCGGCTCCAAAATTCGAGGTCAAAACTTGAGCCAAGGTGGCTACCGGGGTGTCCTTTGTACATTCCACAAGGAGAAGAGCGGTGCTAATAGCGACTTGCTTGGCCTCAACCTGACAACTGGCTGCATCCGGAATCAGGGAAAAACCCTCCGGCGGGGCTCCCGCCATGGTAGAACTAGAGGAAAGAGTTTCTCGAGAAATAAGATTATCCAAAAGTCCAGTTAGTACTTGTAAATCCTCAGTTGCCAACCGGGCATCGTCCAGTAATTGATCCAAGTCTTGAAGATCTAAACGAGTATCAGTATCCTCCGACGTCAACATCCAGAGAGTCCCTTTAAGAGATCGCCACTGTTCCTGTACCAGTCCCCTCAAGCGGCAAACCTCTAGGGTAGTCCTGAAGAGTTCAGCGACTATGTCCTGTAACAGGGTGGGATCCTTCCGAGAGGAATCCAGGATAATAGGTCACTCGGAGAGCTTCTCAGCTCCCATCCAAGCGGCAGGCGAACCCTCCTGGGCTCCAGCCTGACTAGTAGTACAATAAAGAAGGAGATGGATAGCTGCCATAATGTAAGCTCCTGACCCTTCGAACCAGAAATCACCACAGAGTCATATAGAATCCAAGCAGATGGCTTTTACTGGTCAAAAAGGCAATACAGTGCATACAGGGAACTATGGCAGCTATGAGAGTCCTACTAGCCGAACGATAATATAAGGCAGTAAATGGCGGGAGATTATACAACATCAGCATACACAGACAGAGTCAACTTTCCCAGGAGCAGTATTCCCAGGCCTTGGTATGTGTGGTCGGCCTCTCAACCCTGGCAAGCCAATATTTGATAGTTTGACAAGCCTCAATCTTATTTTTCAAGAGATAAATCCATCCAAAACGGGTCCTGTCATCAACCACACATAATGCATATTTATTCTTGGACACACTGTCCGGATAGGGGCCACTCAGGTCCATGTGCACAAGCTCTAGGGGTTGGCTACTAACCCTACTGCTGGCTTTTGCCACTGGACCCCTCCTACTCTTCACTGATTTGCAAACTGTGCAGTCCAAGAAAGAGTTGCACTTATTTACTTTCAGTTCACCCCCTAATGCCTCTAGGGTTTTCCTAAGAGTACAATATGGCATATGGCCAAGCCTCCTGTGGAGGAGATGCTGGCAGCCATCATGTGGTTTAGGGTTTAATGCTTCCACCGCATTAGACTCTTCTGAGCCACTGTGCACCACATAAACATCTTTGTTAATGTGCCCCTTTAACAACACAGCCTCATTTTTCTTAATCAGGCAGGCTTTGTCCTGAAACACCACTGTATATCCAGCCTGGGTGAGGGCTGAAACACTTAATAGATTATTCTCGAGCCCTGGGACACACAGCACAGACTTGAACGTGTGATTTAACGCAGGAAAAAACACCTCCCCCTCACATGCCACCTCCAAATGCTTCCCATCTGCCAAACTGACATGAGTCTTGGCAGAACATTTCTTTGCGTTTAACATTGCAGCAGAGTTAACAAAAACCTTGGAAGCTCCTCTGTCAATTAGCCAGAGGCTGCTTGCTTCTCCAGCCTCTGCCAGTACTACAGAGGTATGTGAGGAATGTTCAGTCTGTTTACGCTGACGTCTCTTGGCCAGCTCATTAGGGCAGTCTCTTTTGAAGTGCTTCATTGAGCCACAGCTGAAACATTTCCTGACAAAGACCACACACTCCTCCAGTTCCTTCTTGAAGTCACCGCTCCTCCGACCAGCTCCACGCTCTTGCTTCTGCTGCAAACTCTGTGCAGGGTAGACGAACACCTCCCATCCTGGTGTCTTCGGCGATGTCATCGGCGAAGTCATCGGTGTTGTCATCCACATTGCCATCGGCATAGACTGTTTGGGATGTCCCTCTCTCGGGTGACCCACCCACTGCTGGGCAGCTGTCTGCCGCGATGATTGATGAGCTGCTCTTATCACCGGATGCAGTCTCGCCTGGGCTGCGGCCATCTCATCCTGGCTCTCCCACCGTCTTGCTTCATCTTCAAGGATTCTCCCCGGCACGTACTCTGGCGTTAAACGTGCCGCGTCCATACACTCCAGAGATGTTATCAGCACATGGTAGCTTTCATCTAGGGATCCTAGCATAATGTGCATTCGGTCTTCTGGTGTGTAATTCTTCCCCCTCAGCTCTAGCTGTCTGAAAATCTCCGCTAGATTCCTGAGGTGCTCGGCTGCCGGCGTGTGGGGTGATTTATGGCTTCGGTACAGCCTCCTCGTTAATGAGAGGATAGTCCCGGCTGAAGTCCGAAGATGCACCTGCTTCAAAGCCTCCCACGCTTCCCGGGCATTTGCCTTTCCTGACACGTAGACTAATTGACTGGTGTCTACTGACAGAATTACATTAGCTAGAGCCTTACTGTCCCATTCCCGCTCCACTGCAGTTACAGGCACATGCTCTACGGCCCCCCACTGAGCCTCCCTCTTGAGATAATGTTCCAATCTCACCGACCACATAGCATAGTTATCCTGGGTCAGCTTCTCCAAGGGAATTTGAGATTGAGCCATCTCACCACTCAATCTCCCACTGCTTCTACAGCTTCTATGGCTTCTGGAATCCTGGATGCTGCTGTGCTACTCTCACTAGTCCCGTGAGGCGTAGCAAACTGGGCCCAGAGCCCTGTTGCGGGAGCTGGCGGATTGTGCCAACGCTCAGGAATAACCACCAGTACCAGTAGAGCTTGTAGAAAATGCAGTTGTTTATTCACAGTGCTATACACACTCTTCCACCACTATCTCCTGACATAGACTCATGGAGTCAAATACTTATATACAGATGCCATCTCCAGGCAGCAATTAGTGTTACAGGCTGAGTCACCCTCCAGGTTTAGATGCATGTTGAATTTCTTTCTGGTTAAATCGTGCCATATTTCTTAAGAGCCTCTTTAACGCGACCTTTTGTATTTGCCCCACCCCCGCACCGAAGCATTTACTGAAGGAACCATGAAAAATCACAAACGTGGCTTCTCGATGCAAATGACCATTACCAATGGCTATGCAAGCAAAGGAGCAGGTGAGTGTGTGTGTGGGGTGTGTGGAATTTCTCCTTTTGCATCGGGACTGTGAACAGGCATTTTAAGAGCTTTGAGCGAGCATCAAAATTGCTCCTGCATAAATGGCCTTTGTGTGTGTTCCAATTTTAAATGGTGAAAATTACATCTTTTGTAACAATTGACATCAGGCCACACAACATATAAGGTGGTCACTTTTCAGCATACATTTTATGTATTTTTGGATGTGTTTGTGAAAATATGTATGAATGTATATATGACCACTGAGGAAGGCCGAATGCAATATTGGTCATTTGCATTTATTACAGATCATCAACATTTTTTGATATTTAGTAATTTTAACTTGAAGCCTATATGTTTTGGGCCTTTTTTTTTTTAATGCGTGTACACTCTATTATAAATTATAATAACATTTTGTATAATATTTAGCTCAACTTTTAATTCTTTGGTTTCGGTTGAGTTTTTTCCCCTTTTCATTTATTCCGCTCTCCCAGTGGATGCCACCCATGGACGCAGAGATCAGGCATTCGCTGGGGCCCAGCATGACCCAAAGAAGGAGACCATTCCCATCAGCAGAGCTCCCTGTGCACACGCATGCCCCGCCTGGCCCAGGCAAAGGGACCTCTTAACGTGCCTCTTGGCCAGCTCCCCCCTCACATTCTGGCCTGGCCTTACCGTCCAGTGAAGCATTTGGTTCAGGGCTCTCATGGCCCCCTTCCCTTCCCTGCTTTCTGCCTCTCTAACAGCCCCCCTGTGACTCCTCATTCAGTTTGTTGGGGGGCGCGGCTTTTTCTCACTTGATTTCACTAGTCACTCTTTCCATTTCCTTTTCTTCCTCTCACTTGTCTTTACAGTCCCCATTGGTTTTTAATGATGCATGGAACCCATTACAATCATAATTTAATAAAATAATAATGTATCAGTACTATTACTTTAATAACATGATCAAAGGACTGGAACACTATCCCTATGAGGAAGGCTAAAGCATTCAAGCCTTTTTTGTTAGTTTTTTAAGATAAGTAAAGTGAGAAATTTGGGTGGTTTGAGGGGAACGTGCCTTTCCCATTATGTCTCCTCAACAAAAAAAGGTTAGGGATAAACTTCTTTAAAGCAAGCAAGCTGGGAATTCAAAAATTCTGTTACACAGATTGTCATAATGTTATAATGATGTTTGGTTGCTGATTTTTAAAAAAGAAAAAGCTCTTAGGAGGCGAAATGGGCTGCCATGGGGGTGGGGCATAGAAAGTGTCTGCTATGTGGGCAGGACCAGGGAAATCCAAACTTTTCCACCCACCCAACAACTACCCAGGCTTTGCTTCAATCTTTTCCAAAACTTTGGAGCAAAGCAGATTTGGGAAAGATCTGAGCAAAGTTGAGGAAACCCCACCCAAATGCTGTGAGGAAGCAGGAACCCCCCCCCCACTTCCCAACAGCATCAAACCCAGGGCAAATAGTCGGTGTGGAAATGGCCCTGGGGTTGAGTGACTTTGAAAAAGGATTTGATGCACAGGTTCATGGTGGCTTTGTCTAGCTGTGTGAAACAAAGCCTTCGTGTACAGAGGCAATTTACCAGGGTGGGGTGGGGCAGAACTGGGGCATGCCCTGCTTGGGAGCTTCCCAGAAGCATATGGCTGGCTGTTTGGGGGAACAAAATCCTCTGGCCCAGTCCAGCAGAGCTCCACGCAGGATATCTTGCTCCTGCCAAGCAGAAGAGCTATTAGTCTTGGGGTAGGAGAAATGGTTCATCTGAGAAATACACATTGTGCGTATCCAGAGCAAGAGGCAGGAAGCCGAGAGCCCGGGAGCCCTTTGCCGACGGTGGAGGTGGCTCCAGCCTTTTGATTGGGTTGCTTTTGAAAGTTGCTTACAGGCAAATGTGTAGAGGTGAATGAGGCCACAGTGCGAGTGATGAATGGAAGGAGGCTGGACTCTGACAGGAAACCCATTATCCCGGCCCTTAATAGCCATCAGGATGACAGAAGGTGTTTGGAGCTGAAAGGCAGCAGACATCTCTCATCGCAAAGCCTCTCCTCCTAGCGCTGAAGGGCCATTTCAAGAACGAGGCTGAGCTTAGCAGTTTTTCGAGGCCTCGTGCCTCTGGGAAACATACGGTGGTGAACCTGCCCAGCCACTGCGAGCCTCGACGTGCTCAGGGGGGTTCTGAAGAGGCACCTGGCCCCCGTCGCTGGGCTGAGAGCAGGGATCGCTGGTGGGCTGTCAGGAATGTTGTGGATCACGCAAGCACGGCCGTGGCATCAAGCGCTGACCCTGCCGGTGTGGAAGAATCCCCACAGCTTAAAAAGACCATCGGCAGACTCTTGGTCCTCTGCCCTGCAACTGGAAACGTCCTGGCGTGGCTAGCAGGACTGTCATAAACAGGGAAACAAGGTGGCTTCAACGTGGAGGCCTGGTTCTAGTGTGGTCTCCAAACTGGGGCGGGTTTTCGTTTGTTGTTTGGAGCATCTACACAATGCCATCCCCTAATTGTCCT
The DNA here is from genome assembly GCF_029931775.1 of Euleptes europaea. Taxonomy (NCBI): domain Eukaryota; kingdom Metazoa; phylum Chordata; class Lepidosauria; order Squamata; family Sphaerodactylidae; genus Euleptes; species Euleptes europaea. The sequence goes on from NC_079325.1 coordinate 60,047,613, forward strand.
CTGTCTGGGTTTCCTCCCACTAGGGTTGCCAGGTGGTTTCAACAAAAATATGGGGCACACTTGATAAACATTTATCAACCAAAAAGGTTTAAAAAGGGATTATGCATTATACAGGAAGTTTCAACGTGGATACATAAAAACATTGCCAATTACAATAACTCTTGACAAATATAAAATAGAAATTGAATTGTTCCTATTTTTTACTATACCTGTACCTTCTACTAGACCAGTTGTTGGTTTTTTTTAAAAATATGCCAACTTTCTCTGCCACTTAAGGAAGAATCAAATCGGTTTACAATCACCTTCTCTTTCCCTCCCCTCCCCACAACAGACACCCTGTGAGGTAGGTGAGGCTGAGAGAGTGTGACTAAACCAAGGTCACCCAGCTGGCTTCATGTGTAGGAGTGGAGAAACAAATCCAGTTCACCAGATTAGCATCCATAATAAATTAGTTCAGTGAAATAAATTGACTGTGCACACCTGAGCCAGAAAATCTTAGAATCATAGAGTTGGAAGGGACCACCAGGGTAATGTAGTCCAACCCCCTGCACAAGGCAGGAAATTCACAACTACCTCCCCCCCACACCCCCAGCGACCCCTACTCCATGCCCAGAAGATGGCCAAGATGCCCTCCCTCTCATGAACTGCCTGTCATAGAATCAGCATTTCTGACAGATGGCCATCTAGCCCCTGCTTAAAAACCTCCAGGGAAGGAGAGATCACCACCTCCCGAGGAAGCCTGTTCCAGTGAGGAACCGCTCTAACTGTTAGAAAATTCTTCCTAATGTCTAGACGGAAACTTTTGATTTAATTTCAACCCATTGGTTCTGGTCCGACCTTCTGGGGCAACAGAAAACAACTCGGCACCCTCCTCTATATGACAGCCCTTCAAGTACTTGAAGATGGTTCTCATGTCCCCTCTTGAGCACAGCACCCCTATGCCTCTCTGCACTGAAGTGCTGGAGAGCAGAAAATGCAACTCTGATTTTTAAAAAGGGATCCAGAGTGGAACCAGGAAATGACAGGCAAGTTAGCCGAAGTTCTGTCCCAGACAAATTAGTAGAAACTGTTATCAAAGGTAGAATTATTAGACACATAGAGGAACAAAGCCTGCTGAAGGAAAATCAGCATTGCTTCTGCATAGGAAAGTCCTGCCTCACCAAAGTTTTGAAGTTATTTGAGAAAGTGAACAAGCATGTGGATAATGGTGACTCAGCTGATGTTGTCTACTTGCACTTTCAAAATGCTTTTGACAGGGTACATCACCAAAGACTCCTGAGTAAGCATAACAGTCATTGGGTAAAAGGAGGGGTCCTTATGGATTAAAAATTGGTTAAACAACAGGAAGCAAAGAGTAGGAACAAATGGACAGTTCTCCAAATGGAGGGAAGCAAGCAGTGGGGTCATCCAAGGATTGGGCAGGTGCTATTTAATTTGCTCATAAATGATCTGGAATAGGGGGTGAGCTATATAGTGTCTAAGTTTGCAGATGACACAGAATTATTCAGGGAGATATAGTCTCACTATGGCAGAAGAATGCAAATGCACATTTTGTCCAGGTCAAGTAGACTCCCTAGCCCGCATTGTTTTAGCATGTTCACAAAATAATACCGCATGAAATAAATATATTACTCCCTGGATAAAACAGCTAATGACACTTTCTGAGAAGTGGATACTGCGTTATCTGCTGTCAAGTAGATCAGTGAATTGTGTAAGAGATGTGGCAACTTTTCTCTCTATAATGTAAAGAAAAAATAATTTTCATCTCACCCCCCTTTAAAAGTGTGAAATGGTAGATGAATTGCCAATGGCTGTTAAATCTAGGGAAAAGAGAAAAAAAATATTCAGGATGGTAAAACAAAGACCAACTGTGAAGAGCTCCAAGAGGATCTCCACAAATTGAGTGAGTGGGCAGCAATGTGGCAAATGAAGTTCATTGTAAGTCAATTCATATTGGAAGAAAAAGCTTGCTGAAACTGAGAGGGAAAGAGACACTGGGGTTGTAGCGGCAAAGCTTGATGAAAGTGTCAGCCCAGTATGCCCACAGCTGTGAAAAAGGCAAACTCTGTGCTGGGGATTATTAGGAAAGGGATTGAAAATAAAATGGCCAATATTATGCCCTCGGGTGGTCTCATGTGGAATATTGTGTGTGGTTCTGGTCTGCATTTCAAAAAGGATATTGCAGAGCTGGGAAAAGTACAGTAGAGGGCAACCAAGATGATTAAGGGGTTGACTTGTAATACCTTTGCAGTGAGGAAAGGTTGAAGAGTTTGGGACTTTTTAGTTTAGAAAAGAGACAGCTAAGGGGAACATGGCAGAGGTTTCTAAACTATACACTGAGTAGAGAGACTGAACAGAGAGAACTTTTTCTCCCTCTCCAAAATACTAGAACTCAAGGGCATCCAAAAAAGATCATGGGAGGCAGATTGAGGATGGACAAAAGGAATTGCTTCTTTATACAAGTTATAAAAATATGAAATTCTCTAGTAGAGGATGTAGTGATGGCCATAAGTTTTTGTTTGTTTGTTTTTTTGCTGTCAAACCACAGCTGACTTATGGTGTCAGGAGACATTCAGAGGTGGTTTGCCATTGCCTGCCTCCATGTCATGCCCCTGGTATTCCTTGGAGGTCTCCTATCCAAATACTTGCCAGGATCGAGGCTGAGAGTGTGTGACTGGCCCAAAGTCACCCAGTAAGTCTCTATGGCAGAGCGGAGATTTGAACCTGGGTTTCCCAGATCCTAGTCCAACACTTTAACTAGGGTAATGCAAAACATGTTTTTGGGTAAATATCGGGTTTGGGTTTATTGGGCCCAGTTTTTTTTTGTTAACCGAAAAAATACCCTACTGGTAAATATGGGTATTTGGCTTATTTCTAAGTTTACTGAAAAAACTCGGGCCCATTATAGTCAAAGGGGATTTTTTTCTAAGCTCCTGTGGGGGCATTTTTTGAAGTAGAGTCACCGAATTAGCAGCATAGCTGCAAGGGACTGTCCTTAGATGGACACCCAAGTTTGGTGAATGTTGAGACTTGGGGTCCAATTCTATGGGTCAGCAAAGGGGTCACCCCCATCCTCCAGGCATTTGTAAGCCAAACTGTCCATCGGTTTTCAGGTTCAGAAGTTCAGCATTGCCGAGGACTGGTGGAAAGAGCCGATTGGCAGATTGGCACCTCAAAGTCGGGAGGCTTCCTTTGTATCTGGGGTATTTCCATGCAAATTACCTTCAAAACTGAGGAAAACAGCTTAAGTGCAAAAAAAATTTCAAAAAAAAAAGTCACTGAAAATATTTCTTTGGTGACAAACGATATCCTGTGAACAGTCCTTTATTATAGTATCAAAAATCTCATTTCAAGAGATGATCATGATGCGGGGAAACGAAGCCTCTACTCGGAGCAACCAGTTTGAGAGCAGGTTTTTTTTTGGGGGGGGATGGTGATATCAGAGCCAGCCGAAGTCATGACCAAGGCAGATCTTGTGAAAGAGATTGCTTATCCACATGGGTGAGGAGTCTTCTTCAAAAGCCCAATAAGTAGCTGTTAGAGGGTATATCCCTCTGGATGGGACTGGGTGACCCTTATGACTATCCTGATCCAGATTAACCCACTGAGTGGTTATGGATAGTTTGGTCAGACCAAGTTGGCTCCGATTATATGACCCCTACCTCAAAACCAGTCAAAGATAGAAAAATGGGAGAAAGCACAGAGCTGTGCATCTGAGCAAAGGCAGCTGCTCCCAACCACAACATACCATTCTCAGAACCTGTTCTGATGCAAAGTCCAGTAAATCAGGTTTATTCAGAAAATTCAACAGGTTACAGAAGCCTAACAGTCCAATGGACTCTAATGCAGGCAATAGGCAGTTACAGAACATAAGTAGCTAAACGGAGATAAACGGTCAGGGCAACCACCTCCCCCCCCCTGGAGACAGAAGGAGATCAAAAGGGGCATTCGGTGCTTCGCACGGTGTGAAGCCTAAACAGAGAACGAGGCAAGAGACCTTGAATGGGGAACAACAGCAGCTGCTCCCAACCACAACACACCATTCTCAGAACCTGTTCCTGACATTCTGCCCCTCCAAAGGCCCCCCCTCACTTCACAATGGCAGGTTTGTGTGGGTAGGCATCATGAAAGTCTTGAATCAGCCGAGGGGCGGAGACATCCATGGCATGCACCCACTTATCGTGTGCGGAACTAAAATGTTTCCAGCGAACGAAATATTGAAGGCTGCCTCAGTGCCAGCGGGAGTCCAGTATCTTAGCAACCTCGAAATGCTCCTCCCCGCTACCATTTCGGGCACTTTGGGCAGCGGTTCCGGGTGCCATTTCTGCAGGGGCACATATGGCTTGAGGAGACTGACATGAAAGACCGGATGAATTCTACGTAGAGACTTAGGAAGGGAGAGTTCCACAGTGACCTGGTTGATGATGCGGGAGATGGGGAATGGTCCTACATATTTGGCACTGAATTTGCCACAGGGGCGAGTGGAGCGCAGATTCTTGGTGGACAAGTATACTAGGTCACCCACCTTACACTCCTTCCCTGGCGAACGGTGCTTGTCAGCTTGACTTTTGTATTTACGTTTGGCCCGTTCTAAATTCTTGATGAGCCATGGTCATGTTTGTTGGATAGTGTGTGCCCATTCCTTCACATCTGAGTGCTCCCCCTCCGCGGACACATCGAGGTGCCCAACAGGGCGGAAGTCTTTGCCATACACTGCCTGAAAGGGACTAAATCCAGTGGACTGATGGACCGCATTATTATAAGTGTATTCCGCAAATGGCAAAAAGTCTACCCAATCATCCTGGTAGTGATTAACATAACAGCGCAAATAGCATTCCAGTACAGCATTCACTCATTCAGTTTGACCATCAGTTTGAGGATGAAAGGCACTAGACAGACCCTGTTCCACCCCAACTAATTTCAGGAAGGCTTTCTAGAATTTGGCCACATAGGTGCCCCCCCTGTCACTCACAATCTTGCGAGGAAAGCTATGTAGGCTGAAGACATGTGACACAAAGAGGCGGACTAGTTTTGGGCAGAAGGAATACCTGTGCAAGGAACAAGATGTACCTGTTTAGAAAACAGGTCAGTAATTACCCAAAGCACTGTCTTTCCCCCACTGGGGGGGGGGGAGATCTGTCATGAAATCCATTGCGATCACTTCCCAGGGGGTTTAGAGGGGGTCTCCAAGGGTTGTAAGAGTCCGGGCGGTTTACCCTGGGGTCGTTTGGCTGCGGCACAGATAGGGAAGCTGCGAATAAAGGAGTCCACGTCTGACCGCATGCCCTCCCACCAGAACTGACGCCGTAACAGATGCAACGTTTTGAGGAAACCAAAATGACCAGCCGTTTTGGCACCATGAACCAAGCCCAACACCTCCCCCCTTAACCCAGTAGGAACGTACAGCTTGGACTCTTTGTACCAAAAATCTCCCCGCTTCACCAGAGTAGCCGGTAAAGTTTGTTTTGAGCTGTCAGCTAGGTAGCTATGACGTAGAGTTTCTTTGAACGAATCAGGCAGTTTTTCCATCCCCTCAACTCCGGTGGTGGGTGACGTAGGAGGAATCAGTGCTGCGGATGGGAGTGGGACTGAGCGGCTGGGGCTCCTTACCAGGGGAATGAAAGACTGTTTGGCCAGTGGGGGCGGCGGGATGGGCGACCCCACCGGCTCTGCTGTGGTTTGCCCGGTCTCAGACGACAGTGGCGGCAATCAGGTTTGGGACCGCGTTTGCACCGCTAGCGTGGGCAAGAGACGTCGCTGGGCAGGGGTGAAGAGCAAGTCTATGGGCCGATCAACTTTGGTAGGGTATTGGGGAAGTCTAGACAAAGCATCGGCCAGTAAGTTCTGTTTCCCAGGTACATGTTTTAAAACGAAGCGGAATTGAGCAAAGAAGTCCGCCCAGCGCACCTGTTTCGCGGACAGTTTACGAGCTCCCGTGAGGGCCTCCAGATTCTTGTGATCGCTCCAGACTTCAAATGGCAGTTTGGAACCCTCCAAGAATTGTCTCCACACAGTCAGGGCATGCTTGACAGCAGCAGCCTCTTTTTTCCATATGGGCCAGTTGAGTTCGGACTGTGTGAATTTTTTAGAGAAGTAAGCGCACGGATGCAATTGACCATCCCTCCCATGTTGTAACAAGGCTCCCCCCATGGCAACATCGGATGCATCAACTTGCACGATAAACGGTTGATTACAATCTGGGTGTTGCAGAACAGGCTCAGAACAGGTGCTTCAGGGTGTCAAAAGCTGCTTGACAGTGGGGGGTCTAATTTACTTGAGAGTTGGGCGAGGTAGCTGCATTCCCCTTCCCCTAAGTCCTAAGGAGGTCCGTGATGGGGAGTGCAATGTGAGCATAATTAGGGAGGAAGGTTCTGTAAAAGTTAGCAAATCCAAGAAATTTTTGGACTTTCTTATGGGTGGAGGGTGGCTCCCAATCGAGTACTGCTTGCACTTTGTCAGGGTCCATAGTGAGTCCATGGTGTGAAATGACAGCCGAGGAATGTCAACTGCTTCTGCTGGAATTCACACTTGGATACCTTAGCATAGAGCTGATTGTCTCTGAGACGTTGCAACACTTTCCGAACCAAGGCAACATGTTCGTCCATCGTTTTAGAGTAAATAAGGATATCATCTAGATAAACTATAACCCCTTCATATAGGAGGTCATGTAGGATTTCGTTAATGAGTTGCATGAAGAACCCCGGAGCCCCTTTTAATCCAAAAGGCATGACTAGAAATTCAAACATCCCAAAGCAACTAGAAAACGCTGTTAGCGCTTCATCCCCCTCCCGGATCCTAACTCTGTAATTCGCTTCGACAAGGTCCAATTTAGTGACGATACGTCCCTCTTTCAGTTGTCCAAGAAGATCTGAAAGGAGAGGAATGGGGTAAGCTGTGGTCTGTGTAACTGTGTTGAGTTTGCAGAAGTCTATACACAAATGTAAATCACCGGTTTTCTTGCGCACAAAGAAAGCAGGTGCTGAAAAGGGGGCAGTGGAGGGACGGATAAAACCCCGAGCTAGGTTCTTATCCAGGAAGTCCCGAAGCACCCCCCTCTCTGTAGGGCTCATTGGGTAAATCTTACTTTTTGACAGTTTTTCATTGCCCAACACCTCAATAGCACAGTCCGTCCGGCGGTGGGGGGGGGGCAAGATGTTGCATTCTTGCATGTCAAACACATCCACAAAGTCCAAATATTGGGGGGGGGGTAGTGCGGGCGATTCGGTGGGTTCTGAGGCCAGGGCCGGGGTTGTAACGGTGTTGGTGGCATAGCGGGTTGTCGAATACCAACGTCCCAGCCCCCCAATCAATAGTAGGGCTGTGTCCTTTGAGCCAGTTCACTCCCAGTACTACGTCGTATCGGATCTCGGGTACTATGGTGAAGTTAATTTGTTCCCAATGGTGGCCAATTCCCATTGCCACCCCAACTGTGTGCCGAATCACTGGCCCACCCCTGAAATCGCTGCCATCCATCTGGGCGAAGTGGATGGGGGTTGGTAAGGGCTGGGATTTCACCCAGAGTGCATTAAAAGTGACTTCATTAATCAAAGTGTGGGCGCACCCAGAGTCAACTAAGGCTTCAACTTTTAATTGGGGACCCTTCTTATAATGTCTTATAATGTCGTAAAAATAATTGTCTCTTCAACTGCACTCACCATTAAGGGAGCTTGAGGTTTTGCAGGAGGTCCTGCTGTTGTCTGCGGCAGTGCTCCTTCTACCGCAGACACCGCTCATTTTTTGGCGGCTCCTGGGGTGAATCCAGATTGAGGGCAGCTGTTTCCCAGCAATCACCCTCATTCGATGAAGGAGAACTGTCGCCTGGGGGGACAGTAATTGTAATCCTGGACCCCGACAGGTCCGCTGGCGATACCTCTGGGGCCGCCTCGTCGATGTGGAGGGCTGGGGGTGCTCTCCGTCCTGGAGCGATGCTGCGCTCGGCCACGGTGCTCCGTCCTCAAGCTCGTCCTCTCCCTCGAGGAGTTCTGTTGGGCAGTGGTAAGAGGCCCAGCTGTTCTGTGCATAATGGGCAGGTTGCAGCGAAGTGTCCCACCACACCGGAAACGAGGCAGCCCCCCCGCAGAAAACGTGAGGTACAGTCAGGCGTAGGTTGAGCCTGCCTTCGCAGCGCGGCCAAAGCGGTGACTTTGGGTGGATTCTTTGGTCCCTCTCATCCTTGGCTTGGCGACGGGTAAGGGTGATGAACTAGCGGCGGCTTTCGACTTCCTCGGCCAGTAAAATCCACTCCTCCAAAGTCGCTGGGTCTTGTTGCATGTAGGCCTAATTGAGAATATCAGGGTTGAGGGCAGTGCGGAAGTAATGGATCCGAGTGGCCTCTGGCCAATCGACTATTTTACTCGCCAGTCTTTGAAACTCATTGGCGAACTCTCGCACTGGGGTGGAACCTTGGCGGAGTTGCAGGATGGCAGTTTTGGCTTTTCCCCCTTGGAACGGGTCCTCAAAACGCCTCCGCAACGCCCTCATGAATTCATTCATAGAGTATATGGATTGGGCCCGTGTATCAAATTGCAGGATCATCCACTCAGCAGCCCTCCCTGTCAGCAGAGACGATACAAATCGCACTTGGCTATCTTTCGTGGGGAAGGCTTGCCCATGTTCTCTCATATAACTGTCTACTTGATGTAAAAAACACGGCAACGCGTCAGCGGAGCCGTCGAAAGTAAAACGCAACCGAGGCGACTTCCACGGGGCGGCAGGAGCAACTGGTCCCACCGGGGCAACTGGTCCCACCGGGGCAACTGGGGGGCAGCTGAAGGTGCCGCTGGTTGCCCTATGCCGGCAGGCGGTGCAGTCGGTTGCCCTAAGCCAGCAGGCTGTGCGGTCGGTTGACCTGAGCCGGCCAGCGGCGCGGTTGGTTGCCCTGAGCCAGCCGGCTGCCCCGGAACTGGCAGCCTCTGATGCTGTCGTGCTAGTTTGCGCACTAGGACGTCGATCTGGTCCTGCATCTGGCCCATAAGATCCATTAAGTCTCGGTATTGATACTTCAAGGTGAGGATCTCTTCCTCAGCCCCTCCAGTCTGGCGGGCTTGGCTAGCCCGGAGGTGAGTATTCCAATCCTCATAGTTGTCCTCATAGTCTCTGTCCCATGGCAAACCTGCTGCCAGTTACCGTCTACGGGCAGCATCAGGGGCTCCGGGGACCACGAAGGAAAAGACCATTCCGATTTGCCGCGGCTCTCCACTCGCGCCCCCTGTGCGCCCCGAGCCTGAGCTGCGGCTTCCTCCTCCACCCGCTGTTGGTCAACGAGCTTCTTTAATGCAGCCACTCTAGCCGCTTCAGCGGCAGATGTTAGAGGTAAAGCCGCCTGTTCTAAAATTGGAAGGAGCTCCTTGTTCTCACCCAGCAATGGATGCACCTGCTGGTGAGATCCGTGGCAGCAGCGCCAAATGTAGGTCGCAAAACCTGCTCCACGTCGGCCTCCGCTGCCGTGTCCAGTGGCAGGTCCATGAGGGCCATGACAGTCTTAGCTGCAATATTCTCTGCATCCAGTTGACACAGGGTAGGGTCCGGAACAACCTCTGGGGCCCCAGCCATCTGGAAACACAATCCGCCCTCCTGGATCGGGGCCGCCGGCTGCGCCTCTCGGGTAGCAAGCTCACTGAACAACCAGACCAGGAGAGTAAAGTCCTGCCGAGCCGCCTGGAACTCCTCCAGCAACCGCTCCAGCCACAAAAGTTCATTGCGGGCCAGTAGGTCAGCATCCCTCGTGTGCCAGGGAGCTGCCTCCACTCTATGAAGCCACTTGCGCACCACTTGGCTGACCAAACGGTCGGTCTCCGCACGAGTTCGCAGGGCCTCAACGAGGATGGTATGTAGAAGGTCGTCCTCAGAGAACTCGTCTTGAGCCCCAGACTGAAAGCCCGCCAGGACTGTAGAAAGAAAGAGGATTAGAGTCCAAATGTGAGCTCTAGCCCTGTGATCATTCCATGAATAAAGTCCATGAGATGCAAAGTCCAGTAAATCAGGTTTATTCAGAAAATTCAAAAGGTTACAGAAGCCTAACAGTCCAATGCAGGCAATAGGCAGTTACAGAACATAAGTAGCTAAACGGAGATAAACAGTCAGGGCAACCCCCCCCCCCCGGAGACCGAAGGAGATCAAAAGGGGCATTTGGTGCTTCGCACGTTGTGAAGCCTAAACAAAGAACAAGGCAAGAGACCTTGAATAGGGAACAACAGCAGCTGCTCCCAACCACAACATACCATTCTCAGAACCTGTTCCTGACAAATAGACGGAACCCCAAAATCCCCTATTTCGGGAATCCCCTATTCGGCTTCAGGCAGATTCCCAGGTTTTGGTATTTGGTCGACCTGAAACCCGAATATTGCCGAAACGGCTAATTTCAGGTTTATAGAATCATAGAGTTGGAAGGGACCACCAGGGTCATCTAGTCCAACCCCCTGCCCAATGCAGGAAATTAACAACTACCTCCCCACCACGTCCCCAGTGACCCCAACCCTCCCCCCACCATACAGGATCCCACAATCAAAGCACTCCCGACAGATGGCCATCCAGCATCTGCTTAAAGACCTCCAAAGACAGGGACTCCACCACCCTCAGAGGCAGTGCATTTCACCATCGAACAGCCCTCACCGAAAGGAAGTTCTTCCTAATGTTTAGGTGGAATCTCTTTTCTCTTAGTTTAAATCCATTACTCTGAAGCAACAGAGAACAAGCTAGTTCCCTCATCAACATGACATCCCTTCAGTTCGGGTATATCAATATGCACAACCCTAACTTTAACCAGTTCACAACCCTACTTCCTGGCCACAAGCATACACAGCTTTAAAAAGGGATGAGATAGATTCATGGAGGATAGGTCCATCAGCAGCTATAAACCTCCACATTCAGAGGCAGTCAACCACTGAATCCCAGTGCCAGGAGGCAACATCAGGGAAAGCCTCAGCCTCTTTGCCCTGTTGTTGGCCCTCCAGAGGAAGTGGTTTGTCACTTTGTGAGACATGATGCTGGACTAGAAGGACCACTGGTCTGATCCTGCAGGGCTCTCCTTATGTTCTTATATGATCATTATTGATGTTTATGTGAGCAGAAGGGCAGCAGGGGAAACCTGGATAGAATCTATTTCTCCCCCAGTTGGCAACCCTACCTCCTGTTTCCTGTGATTTGTACAATGGGTTTGGAAAGATCGCAGCCAAAGCACCTTTAGACAGCAAGCGGATGGGAAGGCACACATTTTGGCACCATTTCCTGCCCATGTTGGTCCCTTTTTCTTTGCCTTAGCCCCATGGCCACCCAACAAAAAGCTATACAATGCAGCCACACAACAAAGAGGGTTAGATACGTACTTTTAAAAAATGAAAGCTAGGAATTTAAAGCTAGTAGATCAGGGCAATAAGTCATTGTCATGTTGTTGCACTGCAGCAATCTAGCAATTGCTTCCAAAACTCTCTACAGGTGCTGGGGCAGGGGGAGTGGCAGCCGCAGGAAGGCAAGAGTGGGAGAAACTGAGGCACGGCAGGTGTGGGGAAAAGAGCCATGTGGGTGCTCCATTGCCACTACATGAAGAATCCTTGCTGTGTGGAAACAGTGCAAGATTATCAATGTGGTGTGATTTAAGATCCTAAAATCAAATGCTTGGTAACATTGCTTGGACAGCCATTCTCTTAATAACAGAATCACGCACATGCAAGTTTTCAAGTTGTGCCCTTATTGAGACTAGAGTTCACCCCCACTCCTTTTTCTATAGGTCTGATTTTAGCATTATCTTCCTTGACTGGATGACAGGCCATCTGCATTATAATAAACGATGGGAGGGGGAAACACCCAATCCTGTATTTTTTTCTGCCCTGCATCATTTCCAGGAGGTGAAAGGCCAATAAAGAATTTAACAGGCCAGCTCTGTGAAGCAGCGAGGCAGTTTGGGTCACCATTTTCCGGCCCACCGGCATCGGGTTGGCTGAGCAGGGAAGGGATAATGCCTCTCATAGAAGATAAATTCAAATTTTGGGTGACACAAACTATTACTATGCAAACAGCCAGCATCCATCTTCTGTCGCATCCCCTAGGGCAAGCAGGATCATCTTTGAGAAACCACAGCCCCAACCCCTATAGACGACTGTGTCTCAGATTACCCGAGAATCTTTGGAGCCAGACAACTGGGCACCAGGGAACAAGCTGATGTAAAGTGACCATCTTCCAGTGGGGAGCAGCGCCATTGCCTTCGAAAAGCCAAGAAGAGTTGGATCCTGGAAATGTAGAGCAAATGGCTGAAATATGCCGCAATGCCAGATGCCTGTAAGGCTTTCCAGCCACCCTGGGCAATTCCCATAAAATCACTCGCTCAGAGGACCATCCAGAAGCAGGTAACTTTATTGAGAAGCATCAGGTATCACTAGGCCCTTACACGGTCCGAGCTGCAAGTGCTTACTATTACAAAAGTGCCAGACTATAAACAGTACTACATTGCAGGTGTCAGTTACATGTTTTGGGAACAAAACGATAACAGTACCAGGCTAGGCTAGGGAACAGACATCAAAGACATCTAGGAAGCTCGTTAGCAAAATCCTGTGCAAGCCAAGGTCAGGAGGGAGGGGGGAACGGGGAGAGGAAAGCGAGCGGGACATTCCAACAGAGGCCTACACAGAGAGAACTTCAGTTAAAGCCTGAACCAATATTCCAGCAAAGGTCTGAACCACCGCTTTTACGGGCAGAACAGAAAGAGAGACAAGGCAGTACCTCACATTCTGCCCCCCTTAAGGCCCCCCTACCCCCGCCTTGTCGGGACGTGGCTTGTGGGGATAAGCGGCATGGAATTCTTGTACCAACCAGGGGGCCGCCACATGAGGGGCCGCCACCCATTCGTCCTGGGCGGGGCCCATATGTTTCCAACGAACCAAATAAAACAATTTCCCTTTTTTCAGTTTAGAATCCAACACTTTAGAGACCTCAAGATGCACTTCCCCCCCCACAACCGTAGGAATTTCTGGTTTGGGTTGAGGATGGAACTGGGGGGCTGCAGTGTATGGTTTGAGCAGGCTAATATGAAACACCGGATGTACCCCTCGAAGTGACTTAGGGAGAGCCAACTCAACCGTGACGTCATTGATTACCCGAGTAATAGGATAAGGACCCACATACTTGTCACTGAGCTTTTTACAAGGACGTAGCGATCGTAGGTTTTTGGTGGAGAGATAGACCTGACCTTGAGTTCCCACCCGGGAGATCGATGTTTATCTGCTTGGTCCTTGTACTTGCGTTTTGCCCGCTCCAGATATTTCTGAAGCCAGGGCCAAGTCGTTTGGACCACCTGCACCCAGTCCTGAACCCCCTGCACTCCCTCCATCTCAGGGGTAATGGTAGCGGAACCAAATGGCCCAAATTCCTTTCCATACACGACCTGAAAAGGACTGGAACCTGTGGAGGAATGAGGGGCGTTATTGTAGGCATATTCAGCAAAAGGCAACAATTCCACCCAATTGTCCTGGTGGTAATTCACATAACACCGTAAATAACACTCCACTACAGCATTTACACGTTCAGTTTGGCCATCAGTTTGAGGGTGGTAAGCAGAAGACAAGCCTTGCTCTTTTACCCCCATCACTTTCAGGAAGGCTCTCCAAAATTTGGCCACGAACTGGGCCCCCCTGTCAGAAAGGACCTTCCGTGGGACAGAATGAAGTTTCACCATGTGATTTATAAACAACAGTGCCAACTTTTGAGCCGAAGGCAACCCAGCACAAGGAACGAAATGAACCTGTTTCGAAAATAAGTCAGTTATCACCCACAAAACGGTTTTACCCCGGCTTTGGGGCAAATCGGTGCTGAAGTCCATGGCTATTACTTCCCAAGGCATGGTCGGGGTTTCCAAAGGCTTAAGAAGGCCTGGTGGCTTTCCCATACGTTTCTTTGCAGTGGCGCAGGTGGGACAGCTGCGCACAAACAAGTCAACATCGGCTTTCCAGCCACCCTGGGCAATTCCCATAAAATCATTTGCTCAGATGACCATCCAGAAGCAGGTAACTTTATTGAGAAGCATCAGGTATCACTAGGCCCTTACATGGTCCGAGCTGCAAGTGCTTACTATTACAAAAGTGCCAGACTATAAACAGTACTACTTTGCAGGTGTCAGTTACATGTTTTGGGAACAAAACGATAACAGTACCAGGCTAGGCTAGGGAACAGACATCAAAGACATCTAGGAAGCTCGTTAGCAAAATCCTGTGCAAGCCAAGGTCAGGAGGGAGGGGGGAACGGGGAGAGGAAAGCGAGCGGGACATTCCAACAGAGGCCTACACAGAGAGCACTTCAGTTAAAGCCTGAACCAATATTCCAGCAAAGGTCTGAACCACCGCTTTTACGGGCAGAACAGAAAGAGAGACAAGGCAGTACCTCACATTCTGCCCCCCTTAAGGCCCCCCTACCCCCGCCTTGTCGGGACGTGGCTTGTGGGGATAAGCGGCATGGAATTCTTGTACCAACCAGGGGGCCGCCACATGAGGGGCCGCCACCCATTCGTCCTGGGCGGGGCCCATATGTTTCCAACGAACCAAATAAAACAATTTCCCTTTTTTCAGTTTAGAATCCAACACTTTAGAGACCTCAAGATGCACTTCCCCCCCCACAACCGTAGGAATTTCTGGTTTGGGTTGAGGATGGAACTGGGGGGCTGCAGTGTATGGTTTGAGCAGGCTAATATGAAACACTGGATGTACCCCTCGAAGTGACTTAGGGAGAGCCAACTCAACCGTGACGTCATTGATTACCCGAGTAATAGGATAAGGACCCACATACTTGTCACTGAGCTTTTTACAAGGACGTAGCGATCGTAGGTTTTTGGTGGAGAGATAGACCTGACCTTGAGTTCCCACCCGGGAGATCGATGTTTATCTGCTTGGTCCTTGTACTTGCGTTTTGCCCGCTCCAGATATTTCTGAAGCCAGGGCCAAGTCGTTTGGACCACCTGCACCCAGTCCTGAACCCCCTGCACTCCCTCCATCTCAGGGGTAATGGTAGCGGAACCAAATGGCCCAAATTCCTTTCCATACACGACCTGAAAAGGACTGAAACCTGTGGAGGAATGAGGGGCGTTATTGTAGGCATATTCAGCAAAAGGCAACAATTCCACCCAATTGTCCTGGTGGTAATTCACATAACACCGTAAATAACACTCCACTACAGCATTTACACGTTCAGTTTGGCCATCAGTTTGAGGGTGGTAAGCAGAAGACAAGCCTTGCTCTTTTACCCCCATCACTTTCAGGAAGGCTCTCCAAAATTTGGCCACGAACTGGGCCCCCCTGTCGGAAAGGACCTTCCGTGGGACAGAATGAAGTTTCACCATGTGATTTATAAACAACAGTGCCAACTTTTGAGCCGAAGGCAACCCAGCACAAGGAACGAAATGAACCTGTTTCGAAAATAAGTCAGTTATCACCCACAAAACGGTTTTACCCCAGCTTGGGGGCAAATCGGTGCTGAAGTCCATGGCTATTACTTCCCAAGGCATGGTCGGGGTTTCCAAAGGCTTAAGAAGGCCTGGTGGCTTTCCCATACGTTTCTTTGCAGTGGCGCAGGTGGGACAGCTGCGCACAAACAAGTCAACATCGGCTTTCCAGCCACCCTGGGCAATTCCCATAAAATCATTTGCTCAGATGACCATCCAGAAGCAGGTAACTTTATTGAGAAGCATCAGGTATCACTAGGCCCTTACATGGTCCGAGCTGCAAGTGCTTACTATTACAAAAGTGCCAGACTATAAACAGTACTACTTTGCAGGTGTCAGTTACATGTTTTGGGAACGAAACGATAACAGTACCAGGCTAGGCTAGGGAACAGACATCAAAGACATTTAGGAAGCTCGTTAGCAAAATCCTGTGCAAGCCAAGGTCAGGAGGGAGGGGGGAACGGGGAGAGGAAAGCGAGCGGGACATTCCAACAGAGGCCTACACAGAGAGCACTTCAGTTAAAGCCTGAACCAATATTCCAGCAAAGGTCTGAACCACCGCTTTTACGGGCAGAACAGAAAGAGAGACAAGGCAGTACCTCACAATGCCCTCAGCATGGTCTCAAAATCCACTCTGTTTCGAGAGAAACGTGGGCAGAGAGGGAGAGAGGCAGGAATAGGGTTGCCAACCTCCAGGTGGTGGCTGGAGATCTCCCAATTATTATATCTGATCTCCAGGCAACAGACATTGGTCACCTGGAAAAAATGGCCATTTTGGAAGGTGGGATCTATGGCATTATACCCCACTGAAATCCCTCCCCTCCTCAAACCCCACCCTTCTCAGGCTCCACCCCCCCTCAATCTCCAGGTATTTCCTAGCCCAGAGCTGGCAACCCTAGGCGGGCAGCTTCTCCAGCCAGAGCAAGTTGCTTTGGTTCCCTAAGTTGGGGTTGCCAACTGATTCCGAGGGGCAGGTCATCCCCGTCAGCATAAAAATAATTTGCCTTATGTGAAAGAGCGAGAAATGTAGGCCCCAATGAAGAACATGACTACGCCTGTTGTAAAGATGTGCTCCAATGGTGCATTGTATGACAAGCTAAATTGTGCAAGTAGTGTATCACAGAGACCTGGTTGGGGGAGGGGGAGGGTTAACCTTTCCCAACTGAGCCCCCAAGGGTACTTAACGATGCATCAGCATAGGCCTGGTAGGTGAGGTGGTGGTGTCCCTGTAGCCAACCAGGGCTCTATCCCCTGTCCAAGACTCTGCTGGGTTTGAAAGTGTGTACCAAGTGCTGGGGGTGCAAGACAGGATTTGGAGTCCGTTGGTGTGCTGCTAGGGTTGCCAACCTCCAGGTGGTGGCTGGAGATCTGCTATTACAATTGATCTCCAGGCGACTATCAGCTCACCAGGAGAAAATGGCCACTTTGGCATTTGGACTCTATGTCATTGAAGTCCCTCCCCTCCCCAAACCCTGCCCTCCTCAGGCTCCACCCCCAAAATCTCCCACCGGTGGTGAAGAGGGATCTGGCAACCCTATGTGCTGGCCACCCCTCTGCCCAAGTGTGTCCCTGCCTGAACAAGGGGAGGAGGTCTTGGACGTGGCACTGTGGGCTCCCAGGTTGGTTGTCTTGGGGGACTCCAACATCCATGGCGAAGCTGCCTTGTTGAGAGCAGCACAGGCGTTCATGGTCTCCATAACAACGTTGGGCCTGTCTCAAGTGATAACAGGCCTCTCACACTGCACACTGCACCGGCCAATCTTTTGATCTGGTGTTTTGCTCTGGGCAGGAAGGTGATGTGTGTGTGTGGGGTGGGGTTGAAAATGGCTCCTTTGACGTGGGCAGATCATTCCTTGATGAGAACCCAGACTTCACAGGGATGGGGAATTGATTAAGATGATGCACCCCTGTAGCCCGATGGATCCAATAGGTTTATAGTGTCATGAGCTTCTTGGAGATAGAGGAAATGTGATAAAGAAGAAGCAAGCCAGAGACTCGCTTAGGGAAGGGTTGGAAAAGCAGCTATGTTGAAGGACATTGATGAGGTGAGCTCCTTAACTGGGTCCCTTAGGGAAGAAGGGGTCTGAGGCACCGGGTTCACGGCCGCAGGTCAGGGCTATGCTCTGAGGTGGCTGCAGCTGAAGCCGGTGTGGTGCTCCTCTCCAAGAGCCTCCTTCCAGCTGTGCTTTGCAAGGCAAACCAGAAGTGGCCAGGCCAGCTGAAAGATCCTGCTATTGATCTTCTCTCGGAGGAGCCTCCAGTGCACGTTGGAGGGTTCCCTTGAACAGAGATCCCAAACCGGGACTGTCAGCAGGCTTAGCTCCATGTTCAGTCGGGTATCGATGCTGTTATTCCAAAGAGGTGTCCCTGGCCATCCATCATGCCTCCACGCCATCCTCCCACAGCCTGCCATGTCAGCAGAACCTCCCACTCGACTTCACACCCAGCATTCAGCCAGATGGCCCCGCAAAAAAGCTCCGTTTCACCTTCCTCTTGCATAATGGAAAGCGCTGCATCTGCTAAAGAGCTATTGACAGATGCTGAGTATGTTGCCGCTGCCCTGGGCCATATGAAATGGGTTGTGACAGGCTGAGCAGGTGATTCATTTTCATCTTGAAGAGGAGAGGATGAGGGAGGAACAACCAGTTGAGAGATGTGATGATTTATGGGTAATTAGGGGAGAATGCAGGACTCCTAATTGGCCGTCTGGGTGGTCTAATGCAGTACAGCAGAGGCAGAAGGAGAACAACAGAAGGAGAACCCACGGGGTTTGTTTCTGAGTAGACATGTCTATGGGTCAAACTAGATGTGATGGCAGGCACACATTCAACCCAAGGACAGCAACACCATCTCAAAGTGATTTTAAAATGCTGTGAGGATTGGGCCCGCAGCTCAGCAGGCTGAGGGGCTCTTGTTCCCCTGCCCATGCCTTTTCAAGATCCGAAAATGCCATGGGGGGGAGGAGAGCCATTTCAGCACTTGAAAAAGTGTGTGTGTGGGGGGGGGACAGAGGAAGAAGAGCAACTCAGCATTTTAAAATCACTTTGAGATGGTGTTGCTGTCCACGGGTTGAACCTGTGGATGCTATTGCAACCAGTTTGGCCCTAAGACTGGGTTGCTGAAAGCAAAGCACTCTTGGCATTTTGGGTTTCTGCAAAATTCCCACAGGAAATGAAATCCCGTAGCATATCTGGGGGCAGGCTGGGCCAGGTCCACAGCCAGCCAACGCCAACATTGAGGGTGGGTGGTGTAGTGACTGCCTTTGGGGGAATCCTGCTTCATCTCAGTCCTGTGCATGAAAGTGTGGAGGGACAGATAGGACACGCTATGCAAAGCACTGGGTCCCTTAGGGTAATCCCTCTTCCAAGAGGGTCCTGAAGCCCTGACCTCTGGTGCTTTGGTTCCCTTCAACTGAGCAGCACTGTCAGTCACCTCCCTCCACTACTTAGCAATGGCTCCCTAAGGAGAAGCCAAAAGATACAAACTGGCCTGCCATTTTTTGTTCTGGAGTGGACCTAACGCCATGTGCTGCCGAGCTTTGGAGATGACATCTGCAGTGATCAGAATGCAGGTCAGTTCTTAAGCAGGAATGCCGTTTGTGTTGGGGGAGAGAGAGCTGCTGAATGAGAGCTGTTGGGCTTAGGGCTGTAGATTCAGTTCCATCCGACATGGAAAATAGCCAAATTTGGCGGTTTCCAGTTCGGATAGAGCTGAAGTAAAAAAAGGCGGGAAAACGACGAGCCGAACTCATCGAGTTTGGGCGGACGCCGGATAAATTCGTACAACTTCGGCACCCCCAAATAAGCATTCTCCCGTGGCCAATGGTGGCCCAAGCTGGGTCTTCTTCTGGCCAATCAGAGCAGGGATTCTCCCTTTTGAATTGGCCAGGAGAAGAGTATAAAAACTCCCGAGTCCCTCCTGTCCCGTCCCCTCCCGAGTTCATTTCCTTCCATTTTGGTGGTGCTGCTCCTGAGAAATCCTGAGCTGAGCTGCTTACTGGAATAGGATTGGATTTACATCTCCTCCCTGCTCCTGCTGGAAGACATCCACACAGTTTGATTTTGGGGGGTTTTCTCTATACCTTTTCTCCTGTGTGTGTGTGGAAGCAGATTCTGTGTGTGTGTGGGGAAGCAGTTTCTGTGGTTGGGGGAAGTCAAAGGGGGGGTTGTTGCCTGTTCTGCCGGGGGTGTGCCCACTCGACTCTGCGGGAGTGTGCATTCTGCCTTTTTCTGCCCGTTGCCACCCTTGCCTGGAGTTGAGTCAATGTGGCAGTGCGGCATGAGTCCCCCTCCGCTCGGCACCTGCGCCTCCTCCTCTTCCTTGGATCATTTCTTTGGGGTTGAGCCGAGAGCTGTACTGGTTTGAGGGGGAAGGCTTTGCCTGTTCTGCCGGGGGGTTGCCCGCTCGCCTCTGCGGAAGTGTGCGTTCTGCCTTTTTCTGCCCATTGCCACCCTCGCCTGGAGTCGAGTCACTGCGGTGGTGCGGCGTGAGTCCCCCTCCGCTCGGCACCTGTGCCTCCTCCTCTTCCTTGGATTGTTTGTTTGGGGTTGAGCCGAGAGCCGTACTGGTTTGGGGGGGGGGCTTTGCCTGTTCTGCCGGGTGTGTGTGCCCGCTCGCCTCTGCGGGAGTGTGCGTTCTGCCTTTTTTGCCCGTTGCCATCCTCACCTGGAGTTGAGTCAGTGCAGCATGAATCTCCCTCCGGTCGGCACCCACTCCTCTTCCTTGGTTCATTTGTTTGGGGTTGAGCTGAGCCGTACTGGTTTGAGGGGGGGTTGTTCTGCTGGGGGGGGAGCTTGATTGCCTCTGAGGAGTGTGATTTGGGGGGGTTACCTGTCCTGGGGGGGCTGATTGCCTCTTTGTGAGTGAAATCTATCAATCCTGAAGATACGGAATTTGCATAGGTCGCACTTACGCTAGTAGAGTTATAAGTTGCACTTTGGCTGTGTTGAAATGAAAAGAAATGTTACCCATGCTAGTTACGCTGTTTACTTATGCTTTGAGCGTTGTTGGATGCACTTTCGGCGTAGTTACATTGGCTCTTAGAAGCCACGGACTGGCTTCTACTGTGTATGTGTGTGTGTGTGTGGGGAAGCAAAAGGGGGTGTGACCTGTCCTAGTGGGGGGGGGGCTGATCTCCTCTGAGAGTGTGATTGTTGCTGTGGAAGATTTGAATCCAGAAGCATGAAATCTATCAATCCTGAAGATACAGAATTTGCGCAGGTCGCACTTACACTAGTAGCGTTATAAGACACACTTTGGCTGTGTTGAAATGAAAAGATACATTACCCATGCTAGTTACGCTGTATACTTACGCTTTGAGCATTGTTGGATGCACTTTTGGCGTAGTTACATTGGCTCTTAGAAGCCATGGACTGGCTTCTACTGTGTGTGTGTGTGGGGGGGGGGAAGCCAAAGGGTGGGGTGACCTGTCCTGGTGGGGGGACGGCTTGATCTCCTCTTTGCGAGTGTGATTGTTGCTGTTTTCACTGGTTGCCACCTTCGCCTGGAGGTCAGTGTGGGTCGGTGAGTCTCTCTCTGGCTGCCCCAGAAACAATGGGAGGTTTTGCCTTGGATTTGCCGCTCTCTGATGCACATTAAGGATTGCTGGCTCCTCTTCATTTCAATGGGCAGAGGAGGGGAACCCTTCCAGACCCCATAACCCAGGACCCCCTGACCCAATCTGCACTGAACTTGGGGGTTCTTGCAAGAAGGGTCCCCTCAAGCTACACTGAAAGTTTGGGACCTCTAACTCCAAAAATGCCCCCCCCGGAGCCACAGAAAGAGGCGAATGTGCTTAAATGGCATTATTCGGCCGAATTTATTCATGAACGCTGATTTTCATGCTGAATTCCATGGATCCGAATAGGGGGAGTTCGGACTTCGGCATTTCCCGAATACAAATGGGCCGAATTTTGACAAATCTGAATTTTACTGAATTTTACCCTGAATTCCCAACGATAACCATTCTTAACAATTTCTCAAACCTGAACAAATTTTCTGAGTTATCTGCCATTCCAGGTAAAAAAATTCAAATCTGTCCAGAAAAAAGGGGGTGCAGGAGAGGTTAGTCAGAACCCCTGTCCCTGTGTGTGTCCCTGTTGATGTTGATCCTTGGAGGAGGGAAGAGCAATCCCTGGTCTGGAGAAGGGGAAGGCTGACAATGCCTGGATGTAGGATATTGATGGTGGCTTCGTTGAGATAGAAAAGGCTGGCCTCAGTTGATGGTGTAGTGAAGCCCTGCTGGTGGGAAGCAAAGCCATCACGTTCAGGTAGGTTGGTAGGAAGCACTCCCAAGGATCTGGCTGTCTGCCTGTTCTTCTTAGTCGGTCAGCAGATGATTGGTGCTTGAAGCGAATGGTGTCATGCCCTCAAACGGGAGATCCTAGACCTTGGCTTTTGTTTCAAGTGGAAGGGCTGTATTGCGTAGCCAGGCATGTCTCCACAGGATAATAGACGATGCGAAGGACCTTGCGGAGACATCAGCAGCATGTCTGCCTGCATTAATTTCCTGCTTTGAGAGTCTGATTGCTTCCGATTGAATTAAGTGTTCCAACGCCTTGGTCTCCTAAGGGAGTATTTCCAGATCTGGGGCCAACTTTTACCACAAAATCAGCTAACCGCCAATAATAGCTTGATAATTTGAAATTCTGACGTTCAGGGCAGCTGAGGAATACATTTTCCTACCTAGGGCGCAAAAACGATGTCTGTCTTTATCAGCAGGTGTAGAATGTTGGCCTGGTCTTTGTTTAGAGTGCATCTCCTCTGTCACAATGGATGATGGGGGAGGGGGAGTTGTTAGAAATTCACAGGAATCTTTTTGATCTTGTAAAGATTCTCCTCTCTGTGGGTGGAAGCTGATTTCTTCCAAATGAAAGCAGTAAGATCTGACAGACATTCCAGGATTAGAAAAGCCATGATTCTAGGAGAATCAGGATATACTTAGTAACTTGTCTTTGGGTCTATTATCAGTGGTAGCCACATCAATATCTAGGGCCTTCGCCATCCTGAGCATTTGTTCTCCATATAGGCGCAGGTCCTCATTTGGTGAAATAGGGGTTGGATCCCAACCCTCGCATCAGGGGAGGTCTCAGACTGTCCCTTGGAACTGTAGAGGGATGCTTCCATCTCCTCCTCCTCTGGTTCTGAGTCCATAGATGTCAGAACCTGTGTAAAGGGTAGGTGAATGGCAGGGCCCTTTGGTTCTGCGGATTGCTTTTGAACCCAACCTGAGAGATCAAGCTGTTACTGTTGGCAAAATTCAATCCAGTCTTGAATATGTGTCAAAGAAATAAAGAGAGGTGGCAACGAACAGTTTGGAGTAACGGAACTGGTCTTGGATCCGATAGTGTAAGCTGGGATTCTGATGCCACGCTTATATGGGGGTCCGGTTCAGCCTCTGAAAACGACCTCTCCAGTGATTCTGAATGGAGAGGAGGAGTTTTCAGAGGGACCAAGGTGGCATCTGGATCCAACGTGGGAACCAACAGAGTGGAGCCTTTGTTAGACTTTTTGGGGACTTTGGCTTTATCTCTGTGGTTGACCTTCTGCTTCTTAGCAGGTGGTTCAGAGGCACAGTGGCTTGGAGCCAAGGAGGCAGGCCACATTAAGCCTGAAGCCGTTGGAATTGTCAGAACCGGTGATGTGGACGGGTTTGGTTCCAAGGAAGGGGTTGCCGGAATGGAGCAAACCAATGATGTTTTGCACTGAAGTTCTGAGGTTGGAACAGATGGAACCGACTGTGTTGAGGACAGTTCTGCACAGTGTCTTGGAAACCTGTCAGGGGATGGAAAGACAAGTGCCCTCTCCCATAGTGTGGCTTTCAATCTGAAGGCTCTGGCAGACCTAGCCTTCAGGGTAAACTTTTGGCAGATCTTGCATGCCTGAAAATTGTGGGCTTCTCCCAAACAGAGTAAGCAGGAATCGTGCTCATTGCTATGGGTCATTTTAGTGGCACATTCAGTGCATTTTTTTTGAAAAGTGCTTTGGATGCCATGATCTACTGTTCTGCTTAGGCCTGAACCCCAATCTGATCTTCCAAGCTCCACGAGGGGTGGGGGAGGAGCTAGATCAGCAAAAGCTACCTTAGTATCACATGGCTGCTACTCTAAAGACTCATGTCCGAATTAGCAGAGAAAGAAAGAAAAACAACAAACAACTCCAAATTGTGGTTGGAGAAAAAGGTGCGGAGGACAAAGACTTCTACTCGCGGTGGTGGTGGCAAAAAGAGTACAGAGGGAGAGCATGTGATGGTTTAGGCAGGAAAACCATCCCACTCTCTCTGGAGGAGCGAGGCTCCCCGTCCGTAGCTTGGATGCTAGAAAATTCTACCGGTGGCAGGCCTGCACGCAGGTGCAGTCCCAATATGGGGTTGCGCTGAAGAAAGGTGGTTCCATAAAACAGGACTTGCCACCAAGGCCACACCCACCACAACCTCATTTCCACTTGACCAATCAGTGATCTACCAGCAGACTCTGATGGGAAATGGGCACATATGGAGAGAGATGGTCCTTCAAGTTGGGGGGGGCAGGAGGCTATGAAGGCCCCTTGAACATGGAAGCACAAAGGAGTCAATTATGCGGATATAAAGCAGGCTGTACATGCGCACATGGTCTTATACTGGAAAGCAAACAGGAAGCTGCACTACTAGTTGAAGCATCTATGTTGTCTTCAAGTGCAGTCCCACATAGAATGCATTGTAGTAGTCATGCCTGGAACTTACCTAGCCATGGATCAGCATATAAGGCGGGTCCAGTTGAGATGGTATGAGAGCCTCTGTATCAAGAGTAGATGGGAAAAGGTACACAGACACTGAATATATTTGTATTTTGCATCACTGCATTTTATGGCTCCTTGACTCCCTGCCCACTGCAGGTATTAACGACCTTTAGCATCACTCATGATTTAGCTTGGATTTTTTTCTTGATTTGCTCCGAATGACTGCATTTTGCTCTATACTTCCTGAATCTTATGACCCCTTCACCTTGTCTTATTCATATTTCCTACTTAAAATGTGAGGATCCACTCAGTTTGTCTGATGACGGGGAGGGTGTCAAATCAAAGGTTATGCTGAATATAATTTATTCAGTGTAGAAAAACTCCTGTTTATTTTGAATTAAGGCGACTGGGCTGGACTGCTGGGATGCAGGAGGACTGAAACTATGTGAACATTCGCTCTTAATTTCTAAAGCCTCCCCCCAAGGGTGTGATCCCACCTTGCTCACTACTCATGAAAAGAGGGACTAGGAAGAAAATGAGCGATGGCGGTACCTGGACTTGAGGCCACCCCTCCTCCTGCTTGACAAGAGCCTTTAACTCTCCACTCTCCTTCCCCCGCTGTTTAACCAAAAGCTGGGATTAGGGGCTTGCTTAGGTCTGGTGGAGAAGATATGTCTTTGGAGAGGGCGGCGGCTTGCCTGCTTCTCCCTAGATCCATCCACCTCCACTAGAAGGCTGTGTGGGATGGGCTTCTTTGTGGTGGCACCTTCAGCCTCTAGCCCACACTAGCTCTCCTCCAGAATGCCCTCCACAAGATGAGGACTGTCAGCCCTTTACTCAGTGGGAGGGGGCAAGAGTGGCAGATGCCCAGGTGAAAATGCATGGTCCGGGAAAACTCTGCTTCAGGAGGGGGAAGGATGCTGTTTTCCTACCTGGGCCAGGTGAAAAACTGTGGGATGAAGGAAGAGCTCAAGGGGACAGCTGGTATCTGAGTGACCTGGGACTCTGGAAGAAATTAAGAGAGAGAACAACCATGACTCAGGTGAGCCAGCATGGAACTCAACAAGTTGGTCTGGTGTGGGAATTGGAGCGGTGGGGGTGGGGGAGTTGATCAGTTGGCTCCATCTCTTGCCTGGATGGAGCAGCAGTCTTAAGAAGAAACGAACGGAAGAATTAAAGCCCGATAGACCACATCTCAAAGGTGGTGCAAGAGAGAACCTTCTTTCTAAGTATGATGTTTCATTTTTCTTCTAACACACAGACTCATCCTTGCAAGAGAGATAGGCCAGGGTTATTATTATCCCATATTGCTGATGGAAAGCTGGAGCTGAGAGAGAGGAAGTGTGGTTTGCTGAGAGACCCTGAATTCACGGCACCGGACTGCGGGATTTCCCAGTTCAGCTGTTTCTGTCTCTCAGTATAGCTGACTTCCTCTCAGCATGTACAACATTTCTCTAGGAGGGACTAGAGTTTTCAAAGGACATCATGGAGAAGTAAGCCTGGTCAGTCGAGAGACTGGGCGTGTTGTGGAATCTGCAGTTCTACAGTCCAGAGCACCAATGTACCCAAAACAAGGCAAGTGGGAGGAGCTAAATGTGGAGCTGCACGGCAGTGGCTGGGAGACCAACACACCTGGCAAAAAAGCACTAGCAACCTCCACCTGGCCAGATGCCACCTGGGAGCTCCGTGCGCAAGCATTCTTACTCATGAGGCTTCCCCTCCAACAAACCCACCACATGAGGCCTTAGGGTTCTCTGTATTAAAAGCATAAACATCTCACAGCAGTTTTGCTGCTTTTCCATCCTCCAATTCTGAAAACCAAAAGGATAACATTCCCGCTGGTGGTAGTTATGGAAGAAAATGATGTTCTGGTCAACCCAAACCTGACTGTTTCATCTGTCCCCATAGACCAATTTCCTAGAAGAAAGGCAATCCCAGCACTCCAGAAATCCTCATCTTGCTGATGAGCTTGTTTGCATTTGATAGCACATCAGTTGATGCACCTTTTCCACTAATTTTATGAGCTCTTCATGCTTTCAGCCAACAAAATAGAATTGGCAGGGGGCGGGCAGGGGGAGGATGGAATCACATTCTGTTCTAGTTCAAGAAGCATTCATATCACGGTGGTTTAGGTGGAAACAGTAAACTTGATTTATTGAAAAAAAATCTCTTACATTTAATCCTTTATTACACAGGTTTAAAATATTTTTCCTTAAAAATACCTCTCATGGGCACTGACAGGTTGGATTGGAATTTGAAAAGCTGTACAAATATGTCACCCATGTATTTTATTTTTTTAAAAAGGGCCCTATGGACTAAATTTTTTTTTGTTTAATAGGTTTTATTTTTCTTTTCTCATCAACATTTGTTCAAGTCATTATATATATTAGAGGGGAAGGGGGATAAAATTACACAGAAAGAAATGTCTGCCAATACAAGAAGTAATTTTTATTGCAATATACCGTAGCTAAGTGGTCTGGAAAGGGGAGGATAAAAATAAGGGAAAACTTCAGTACAGTTTTACAACACTTGGTAGGATTTTGACAGAAGCACCAACAGTGGCAAACAAAAGATTAAAGAAGATCCCTTGATGAGAAATTATTGGAACAGAATCACATGACCCAAGTGTGTGTATTCATAAGTGCAGACATTAATATATGCACCCAGTTTTGAATTTCCCAGATTTCCTGCGACAAGGCTGTCTGAATGAAGTGAAAGGAACGATATCTGCATGTTGCTCTGCTTTGCTGGGTGAGGCTGTCTGAAATGTATGACTTCCAGGGGACTCTTTCCACATTGGTTCATCTGCTGAGTGGCACCTGCCCATCTCATCCAGGGACCTGAGGCACTGCGGCAGGTTCTAGGGCACTTTCACCTAGCTCATGTGAGGCGCTGGCCTCGTCGGTGTCAGGTGTGCAGGCCAGGAAGCACCGACACTGCTGTGCAGTGGCCCATTCCAGTGGCTCCAGCCCTCTGATGGCCACCTGTCAGCCATGCTGCTCCTATGACCTTAGGCAGATCATGAGAGGGAGGGCATCTTGGCCATGGAGAAGGGGGTCATTGGGGGCGTGTGTGGGGGAGGTAGTTTTGAATTTCCTGCATTGTGCAGGGGGTTGGACTAGATGACCCTGGTGGTCCCTTCCAACTCTATGATTCTATGATTCTAAGCCCAGTGAGGGTGGAAAGAGGTCAGCCTGGAACTCTGGAGAGCCCTTCTGCTGTTTCAGAACTTCTTAGAGGAACCTCTGAACAGCTTTCCAGGAGACCCAGGATCCTCAGCAGGACAATTGGAGAACCATTCTGCTACAGTTGTACTTCTTTCCTAATAGCAACATCTAGGTGGGTTCTGCAGATACTCTTGGAGCTCCTCTGATTACAAAACCACGATGGCACAGCTCAGGACCCTCCGGATCCAGTTAACCTTTGGGGAGCAGTGAGGAAAAGACATCATAAATCGGCTTTGATTCACAGTAAATGTGATGTCTTTTCCTTTGCAAATCCTACACCTTTATTTGGCATAAACATGTTTACATCTTTTCTCTTTCACCTGGGAGAAGCACCAGTCAAAACAGAGGAGACCAGTTGTAACTGCAGGTCCCGACTGACAGGGCTTTAATGATGCCCACGAGGACACCTTTATGAAAAGGCAACACGGAGCCGCACATTCTGGTCTTGATCTTCAGAGGATGATACAACCGGGGGGCGGGGGAGAGTTTGATCTCGACTTCAGTACATTGAACAAATACATAAATTAGCACCACAAATATTCAGCGACTGAGTACAAATCTGGCATAATTACATCATATAAAATGTATGAATATTCTTATTTGTTACAAAAAATAAACAAAACCCCAGAAGGAAGCACAATTTCAATACTTTCTACACGGGTCATCCAAGGTACCACAATGGAATTCAAAGCAGCAGCTCGAGTGTGAGGCTGGCGAGAAACTCCACCCAAGACCGGCAAGAGAAAGAGGCACTTGGAGCAAGGCGACTTGGGAGGATGGCAAACGGCAGGGCTCCACCAGTGTCGTCATAGAGTTATTCAAATAGATAGCACCAACAAAAACGAAACAGAAGCACCTGGGGGGGGGTTAATTTTTTGTATTTGAAGAGAGGAAAACAATGGATATCCCTGCCATATGCAACCTACCCTGGGAAAGCAAGTTGGAAAGGGAAGCCAGGCTGTTTCTTTGGAGACGGTCTTTTAAAAATATAAACCTGTACACTGATCAAGTGATGGCAAGACAACGATGGGATTGACCTCATGTCTGAACGGTAATAAAAGGCTACGGTGGATTCCTCAGCAAAGGCACTCCAGCAGAGCAAGGCGTTTCCTGAAAATTAATCTGAAATTCCACCGTTTATTGTGCTTTTGGAGACATGCTCTATGTTTGCCTTGATACCATAAACATACAGGCACGTGCTTGATTTACTTGTACAAAGAATCTCTTGGTCTTCACAAAAAAGGGCTTGTGTGCCCAAAATTCAGGCCACAATGCCGGCCAGTGGAACTCAAGTGAGTAAATGGGCCTTGGATCAGGCGGCCAGGGCTGGTATGTTTGCCACAGTGCTAACATCAGTGGTCCATTACCTTATTGTCTGGTCTTTTGGCATCTACACTGGGGTGCTAGTGAGAATGGTTGTTCCTTAAATTACCAACAGGTGGGTCACATGCATGTTTTGAAGCCAGAGATATTTTATATTTAAAATAATAATATACAAATATTTACTTACAAACATACAAAAATAGAAGCACCTTTATCATATGGGGTATACAGTCAGAACCTGAATTTTTTTTTTTTGCTTATTTGGTTTCAGTCACTTTTAGGATCTAAACAGGAAAACAGATAAACGATTATTTTGAGGGATATTCCAAATGGGTTCTGATCCCCGGTGAAGTCACAGAATCGAACTGGAAGGGCTCGCAAAGGTCCTCCGTCCACATCCCTATATGGAGACGAGGCAACTGCCACATCCTGTCTGGGTGATGGTTTTCCACGATATTCTCAGAACCTTCCAGAGACAGGAAACTCCACAATCAGGAAAAGGTCTTTCTGACTTCAGTGAAGCTATCAGAAAGGAGACTGGGCGAGTGCTGGTCGCTGCGCAGTGGCCACAGCATTTCCATTTCAGAGTAACGCCCCTACAAGCCATGCAAGGAAGCCAAGCCCATCAGTGGTCTTGAAGAAGCTGCATAGCGAGGGGAGGTTGCCGTTGCCAACGGGTGATGCTTTTAAGTCATGTGATTCTGGAGCCTGTGGTGGGAACGGTTCTGTCTTTGACTGAGGCATCAGAATGTCTTGGGTCTGGTAGAAGAGTTGGGACTCAGGCAAAACAGGAAAACAAATAAAAATAATAAACCCATCAAACCGTTTCGTTTCAGAACGTGCATGTGACGACGACCACAATGTAGCCAAAAAAAGAAGGCGCAATGAGGTTACGAGGTTGCTCATTCGGAGACTAGTGTTCTGAGTGGCTCTTAGCCCATGAAGCAAGCCGGTCCCACCTCAAATCCAAACTTCTGTAATGCTTCACCAAAGTCGTTGAACATGATGTCGACAACCGGAACCTGCTCCACTCTGGGTGTGTTGATTTCTAAGATTGTCTTTTGATGGCCTTTCTTCGTCTGAGGAAAGGTGGACAAGACAAAAGAAAGCATTGGAGGAGCCCATGACAGCCTTCCAAAATCAAGGAGCTATCTTGTCCTGAGACAGATCAACTCTCGTGCAAGAGCAAAATGACCAACACTTTTGTTAGGGATGGGGAATAAAAAGACTGCCTTGATTTTCCAGCCTTCCTTGCACACAAATGCCTGCCTCTTTCCTTCAGACTGCAGGTGTTGGCTCTTGGTCTCACCTGCCTGCAGAGCTGTGTTTAGGTAGCCAAAGCTACACGGCCTCGTGGCACCAGCCTGTTCAATGAGTAATCCCAGAAGCACAGTGGCGGACCTACATTTTTTGGGGCCCTGAAGCCCCAAACTGTTATGGGGGCCCCTTCGCAACTAGCAACAATAGGGCAATATTCAACAAGGTCCAAAGGGCTTAAAAGTGTGTGGTGGTCCTCAACAAGAGCTGGGGCTTTTTTGGCCCTGGCCCCAGCCTGATTGAATGCTCTTCCAAGTAACATCAGGGCCCTGCAGGACTTTCAGAAGTTCTGCAGGACCTGGAAAACGGAAGTATTCCACAAGGCCTACAATGGAGGGCAACCACAGGTTGTCATCGTTGCTGGCCTCCCTTCCCTTTCCTCCCCCTTGGGGCGTCTGATATGAGGATTGGGCTGCTTGGCCGGGCCTCCAACGGCCCTGTAATTATATGAGTACCATCTTGTTAACTGTATTAATTGTACTGAATGGTTTTATGAATTTTATTGATTACTTATGAATTTTAGATATTTATTGTTTTATTATTATTGTTGTTACCTGCTATCAGGTAAGGGAGAGGAATGGGGATCTTCAGTAGCTACCACCACTGTGGTGTGGGCTTAACTCAGGAGGGCCTAGAGCACCCTCCCTGCCCCTGGCTGCTTCTTCTCCCAACAGGGTATACTTTCTAGGTGACCAAATGAGGCGTGAAGACCCAGGCAGAGTAACAAACAGTTTATTAAAGAGGTCTAATAACAATGATAACTCAAGCCACAATAGGATGACAAAACCAGTAAAAGCAGACAAACAAATAAAAACCCTAATGCGTCTGTCTTTACTATCCCTAGCCGTCTCCTGGCACTAGGCCTCAGGCAAACTCACCCCTTCCTGGATGAGGCACCCCTCCATCTTCAGCAGCCTCTCCTCAGCCTGCTCCCTAGGAGTGAACCCTTTTCAGGCAAGGCCTTTTATTCCTTCTGCCCAGGCACCACTCCCTTATCCCCGATTGGCCCTAGCCTCCAAATCCCTCCAAATCCTCTTCCACCAATCACAAGGCCCAGAGGCTAGGGGTGGGAGATGTAGGCCTAATAACTACTTTAATATAGGACTCCCTAGGGCCTGTAGGCCACACTTGAGGCCTAGGAACATGACACCCACCCTGAGCCCGGCTTTGGCCAGGAATGAGGGCTGGTTATAAATTTAACTAATAAATAAATAATAATAGGGAGGTAGAAGGTCATCAGAGGGGGGCTTGTTAGGATAAAGAGGTGAAAATCTGCTTTTTGGTGTTAAAATGTACAAGTGAGACGAGTGCACCCTGAATTGAGAATTGAGATGTCTTTTTATGGTTCCAATTGGCTCTAGCCTAAGGGCTGAGCTATAGAACTATTAAGCTGTGCACCAACAAAGGATTTGAGGATCCAGCTGCCCCAATGTAGGCTATGAATAGACTAAAGCTTGTAGCCAGCTGGCCCATGGCGGCATCAGTGGCTGCCTGAATCTGAACAGCTGTCAGCCAGCAGGTAAGCCAGTTAGCAGTATCGGTGGCTTACTTATTTGGTCAAATTACTGTAAATTAAAGATTGATTGATTGGCTGCTCAAGAGGGGTGCACCTCTAGAGGGGCCGCAGGCTTTGAGGCGACGGCTGCCAAACAAAGATGCAGCTCGTGTTTCCTCTGGTTTAAAACTAGAACTACTGCTTACTGGTATGCCTGAGAGGGTTTTTAAGTGTGCAAGAGGGAGAAGAAAGAGAAAGAGTCTGTCCTTCTCATACTCTGCTTCACAATGAATCTCTGCTTCTTAAGGGGGTAAACCATGCAGAGATGCAGCAGGAAGTCTCCTCTGTAGGAGCAAAATTTTAGCCTCACAGGAGCCTCTGATTGATGCAGCTCAGAGTTAAGAAGTTCTGAGAGTTAGTGGTTCTGTTGTATAAACACAAATAAAAGATACTGACTATTAAATGACTACTTTGTCTTCTACCAGTGACTGGTAGCTTTTATTTATGAAATCATTTATATCTAAATAAATCTACCATTTTGGGAGTCCGTACAACACAAGCCTCTCTTGATGTGTACAGAGCAGCCCCTGGGATGGCCTATGGCCAATTCAGATTCATCACAGGTTGATGTACGCACATCCGGAAGCCTTGTTCATTTTGCATCAGGCTGTGTGAGCAACTAACTGTCCATGTGGCTCTAAGACCCACAATTTGGGTTAAGAATTTACATCAAGCCACACAAAATATTAGATAAAAATATGTCATTAGGTTTATTCCCAAATGTGTTTTTTAAAAATAATTTTATGTATTTATGACCACTGAGGAAGGCCTACTCAGGCCAAAAATGCATCTGGGTCAAGCTTCGGTCATTTACATTGTTTTTATATTGTGCATTAGAATTTTATAAGTTATTTTTATATGTAGCCTGTACTCCAGGCCCTGTGTTTTTAACAATTTTACTGTGTACACCTTGCAATAAATGTAATTATTTTGTTATATTGTATTGTTTGTAGCTCAACCTTTGAAGCTCTGTCTGCATATTTGGTTTTTTCCCCTTTTTTGTTGTTCTATAGTCTCTTCAAGGACTGGATCCGCTGTAGCCGCAGCAGCCGTCGCCACCTGCCACAGAAAGGGGTCTGCCCCCCTCCCTCTTCTGTCTCCCCCTGCCTGAAAGCAGAGATTCAACTAATTGGCTGCTCCTTCTAGATGAGAGAGGAAAGCAGGAGCTCCTGACTGACTCTCCTGAGTTTGTTTCCTGGCTTTTATTTATTTAAGATGCAAATGAAGATGAACATCAAAGCAAAGGGGAGTCACTCTTTGCAATGCCTGCTCTCATTTCACCAGGCTTAAGCACAAAAGTGGAGAAGGGAAACATCTAAGAGTATGCATGATCGTGATCATCCAGTATTCAACGATAAATGGTCCCCATGTGGATTGTGCGTTATGCATAAAGTTTATCTTCATGGAGGTAATATGAGAATTAAGACTTCTCTCTCTGCATTTGGAAGTGAAGAACTGTTCTTCTCTCTGCACTTGGAAGTGGGATGGATGCCCCCCCCCCATTTGACCAGCATCTGCTACCTCAGATACTTCAGACTGCAGGGGAGGGGGATGTCCTACCACTGAGCTACAGACTTGATTCCTGCAGCAGACTTTGACCACCACGTGACGGACTGGCCCCCCCTGGTGCGGACACTTACTGCACAACCATCGAAGACAGCCCTGATGAAAGGATTGTTGTCATATGACATCTCTTCATCGTTGGAGCCCAGGAAGCGGATGGCCCTGTCGTAATTGCCCGTGGAGTCGTCACGCCACGCCACTGACTGGAAGCAGTTGTAGGTGACATTCTGGTGGGCGGAAGCACTTAAGAGCCTCAGGAAAGTCATCTGCACCACTCCGATGGGATTGCCATCCGAATCAACATAGGAAAGCTGCATTGGACAGAGAGGAACAAGGAGAGAGTAGAGAATTCTGGGCTCTGACAGCAACCTGGGCTGAAAAAGGGATGTGGTGAGGGAAGCCCCTTTCCAAAGCCTTTTGCCTCTTTGCAGAAGACATTTTAAAGTGTATCCCGGGCTGTCAAAAGCTGTGGCCGTTATGGCCAGGGTCTGCTCATGGGCACCTACCAAAGCTGCAACCTTTGGTTACTGAAAAATAAAAACGGCTGAGCATTTGAGCACCTGAGTCTACAGAAACACCTTCTCTGTCCTATATAAACAAACTTCTAGACCATATTTCTACATATTGTACAAAATCTAAAATTGGAAAAAATACCATTAAAAAGGCATAGAGATAAAAATATAATTACAGAAATTTGCAAACATGATTATCCCAAGATAAGCTGCCGACTAGAGCATCACTGAAAACAAAGAAGAGCTTGGAAACCAACTAAAACCCTGGGATAAGTTACAGCAGAAGGTGCTCTGGCCCTGCCCAGCCTTCTTTGGCATGATTTCACACAACTGTAGTGTCACCTTTTGGAAAGAGCAGGGCCTTTTCCATGAAGGGACTGTAAGGAAGCCTCCCTACCACGCCACTAAGTGCCATCAGCTGCTTTGTTTCCTACTATTTACTGATAGAAGCTCCTGTCCTCATAAGAAAGACGTGGGCTGAAGCTTTGAGACAGCTGGCTCCTTCTCAAGAACCTGGCGGAGTGGAAGGGAACAGGCTGCAAATAAATTGCAGAGATTCATAATCATCCAGGAAACAGGACAACACATAAGGAACAGGGAGTATACCAACCAGCCATCTGGATCCATCTCAGTTTTTTTTCTTGTGAGTTCAGCATGACCAACCAAGGCAAGATGAAGATGGCAAATGACAGGCAAAGAGATGGACCAGAAGACCCAGGCTGCCCAACTGGGCACTGTCTGTCCACAGAGGCTCACCGCTGCAAAGCGGGGCTTCCCTTGAGCAGGGCTGGCTGGTGGTGGGGAGCCCAAAGCAGAGGGAAAGAGGCAGCTTGGCTTGCTTTCGAGGCTTCTGCTCAGAGCACTTGGAGCTGAGAGTCAGGCGGCTTCCCCTGGACAGAAGCTAATTTCATAGTCTAATGAGCACCCCCCTTTCTAAGGCACAAGTCTTATCCCAAGTATTTTATCCAAACCTTTGAAATGTCTCTGATGTAGAAGACATTTCCCTCCAAATTCACTTTTAATTTTGCTTTAATTTGACTTGTAAGTTTCCCTCCCAAAGTGCCATTATAGTTCAACCTTAGAGGTGAATTCGGAGATTCCCATTTAGGAGAGAGATCCGGAGTAATAGAAACCTGCTAAAATTAGAGAAAACTGCAGGGAAGCTTAAGTAGATTTCTGGTGGCCACCCTATTTTGCCTGAAGCAGAATTCTAGAGAGAGGACTGATAGGATTAGTGATATAACACGGCTAATTCTAGTAACCACATGTCTCAAGACAACAAAGGCATGATCATCACCAGCCATTTAGACCCTGTTAGGGCAGCAGTGTTTAGTTAATTAGACCGATTAAATAACTTCAGACTGATTCATCAAGGGTAACTTTTAAAAACCAGGCAACAGATATTTTTAAATAGCTATTTTAAATATTGTTTATTCTGGAATGTTAAACGGGGGGTGGTGGTGGTGGAATCATAGAAACACCCAAAGAAAGGAAATGGCGAAGGCAGTATTGGGGAGGCCTTACAAAAAGGGCCGGCACTGCCTCCCTCTTCTTCCTCCTCTTTTACCAGACTCAGTGCTTGAAGGCCGCATCTAAAGGAAATGTCTCTCCCCTCAGATGGTAATGCCTTATTCATATGCAAATATATGCAGATGTAATCAATTAAAACATACAACAAAGATTTCTTTTTTCAGTGGGTAGCAGCCCTCAGCATTGCTAATTTTTATCCCTGCGACTTGATGGCACTTTACACAAACACACACACAAACACACACACACACAAGCTGTATTGATGGAACAGATCTTTATGCACAGAGTGACTTCAGTTTCAAATGGCAACCAGCATTATTTTGTGCATGGAAGTTTAGAAGAAGAAAGTGTGTAGGAAGTATAACTGAGGTGGTATAATGAGTCTTCCAAGGTCTCTCTCCCTTGTTGGAAACTGACAGATGGAGCAAAGCACTTTGGGCTGGAGTTGACAAAGGACATAATTTTGGAGGGGCCGAGACTTTGAGCCTTAACCCACCAACAATTTACAGCTGAGACAGCAAGGTAGACTTCCCCTGACTATGGAAGATCCACTGATTTAGCAATTGGTAATAATCTCATTTCCTTTCTGTAAATGTATTGAAATGTATTAGGACAGCAAGGGAATAGCTTGTTGCTGGGCAGGATATCTCTGTGTGTGTATGTCTGTGTGCTAAGGAATTGGGGCAAGAGTCATGGAGCGTTACAGTAAACCATAACAAGAACTGGGTGAAACTGTTACTCTGCTGCCGCCTCGATGTCTGGAGAGCTATCAGCCTACCCTGAATGTTGATGGGTTGTCATATCTTGAATTTGGATAAATATCTCTCCCTCAGTACAATCGGGGCTCAGAGATTTCTGCCCATTAGGGCCTCTGAGTCAGCAGCTGCAAATAAACTGTTTTCTTGAAATAACGATCTCAAGTCTCTCTCTCCCCACACGAACCCTTGTTTACCACCCTTGTTTACCACATCACAGCAGAGTATCATTGTGCTCGGCGTGTGTGTTTTGGATGCGTATTCTTCATTTCCGATCGCACAGTGCCTGTGAAGACTGCTCCCAAGACGGTTTATCATCATATCGTTATCGCACCGTTGAGAGGAGCATTGGGGTATAAAAACCAGCTCCTCCTCCTCCTTCCCGGGACACGAGTCTCGTGCAGCAGCAGCCCCGGGGGGAGAGAAAGGTCTTTTTGTGGGGGGACTTAGCGAGTCCCCGGGGCGTCCGCTCTGTTCCCGGGCGAGGCTGCCTGCCGCGCCCGTGCGCTCTCCCGTCCGGCTCCAGGCGCGCACGTGGCCGGGTGAGCGCTGCTCCGGCAGCTGCTGCTGCTGCATCTGCAGGGCTCTGCCCGGCTGGCAGCCGGGCAGCC
Source organism: Euleptes europaea (assembly GCF_029931775.1). Classification (NCBI taxonomy): domain Eukaryota; kingdom Metazoa; phylum Chordata; class Lepidosauria; order Squamata; family Sphaerodactylidae; genus Euleptes; species Euleptes europaea. Next base: position 60,084,142 of record NC_079325.1, read on the forward strand.
GTGGAACCCCCACCCTGAGTGCCCCGGCCGGCCCGGCCCAGCCCAGCCACCCAGCTGCCGAGGTGCGGGGAGTGGCGTGGTGGGGAGCGGGATAAGCGGCGGGCAGCGGCTGACCCTGCGCGGCCTGGGGCCCTGGGGCTTCTGCCTGGTGGGCAGCAAGAACTTTGAGCAGCCCCTCACCGTCTCCAGTGTAAGCAGCAAGGAGACCCCCGCCCTGCCCCACAGCCCCACAGGGGCACACCGCCTTGCACCCCCCTCCACTCTGCCACCTTGCTGCTGGGGGGACACCCCCACAGAGGCTGCAAGAGATGCCCCAACCGGACACGGCCTCTCCCGGGGGCCCAGAAGCCTGCTGCGGGGGGGGGCGCCCAGTACAGGACACCATAAGGGGGGCACTTCCTTGCTCTTGACCCCCCCCAGTTGCAAATGTCAGGCTTCGGCTTTAGGGGGGGAGTGTCTCCAGGGATCCTTTTTCCAGTTTTGAAATGACATAAGGAAATACATCGTGGTATAGGCGTTTTGGGGAAAAACAGATGTCTGCTGCTTCCAAAGCTTTTCCAAGCCGAAATGGGAGGTCTGAGGTGCGATCTAACCGGGATAACACGTTTTTTTAAATGTAGTATATACTGAGTGCGTTAGGCCCCTTTGCTTGAGAGGCTCTTCCTCAATAACCCTGAAACCCAACGCCGAGATGACATGGCATGCTCAGAACAGTCGGTTGCTGCGGAGTCAGCATCCATCATTTTGAGGCACCATAATTTGTGAGATGAACTACAAGGGGCGCAAACAGATAAGAGATCCTCACTGAGCATTGCAGAGAGCACCAGGCACGTTCCAGTAGCAACACGAGTTGTCGTTCCACCTTTCACTCTCCCAAATGGGAAGGAGCCACATGCAGGGATGGCAAATGGATTCCTCCCAATCAGCTGGGCCACCACCACCAAGGACTGCTGCGGATTCCTCAATGTTGAAGCCACAGAGCCAAACATTGGGGTCTTGGGGGGGATGCTCCCTTGGCCTGCCTCCCTTATTATGTGTTATGTGTGTTTATCTGCTCATCTGCTTTTATTAAATTATTCATTTTAAATGCTTTTTTAATGTTGAAATATTGTAATGTTTTGATGCTCGCCTCCTGGGGGACTCTATGTAGATGGAAAGGTGGCATTGATATGTTTTAAATAAATAAATGTTTAAAATAAATTACATAAAATAGTCTCCAGACAGGCTATGTTCCTGCTGATTCCAATTCCTGCTTGGGTAGTAAGGTACTCTATGTAAGTCAGTAACGCCTGACAGTGAGAACCTGACCAAGCACCTACTCAGGGGCTTGATGCAAAACCAGAAGAGAGATGCAGTACTAAAGTTTGGAATCTCTCTTCTCCTCCCAACCCAGATAGTAAGCAGGAAAAATATTCTTCAAAGTGTGGATAAAAACAGAGTTTCACTTACCTGTAACTGTTGTTCATCTGGTGGATCTTCTATGCAGGCACATGTTGGGACTGCGCAGGCCAGCCACGGATAAGATTTGTCAGCTTCTAGCAAAATCTAAGAGAGTGCTCCCCCTCCCCTTGGGGCATGCAATCTCCCTGCCCATCAGTCACATGACCCAAGGGGGAGGGAGGACTCTTCCCTCCAGTTCTCCAATCTGCCGCCACAGTACCAACCACCGGTCTAGCGGAGAGGTCCCACAGCGGGGAAAGAGGGAGGGATGTGTGCCTGCATAGAAGATCCACCAGATGAACAACAGTTACAGGTAAGTGAAACTCTGTTTTTCATCTGCGTGGTTTCTATGCAGTCCCACATTGGGAGAGTAGCGAGCTCGCTTACCAGAACAGTGGGTGTGGGATAGTCACCGAAATAAAGACTGCAGTACAGCACGTCCCACAGCTGTATCTCTTGCTGAGTCCACATCCACAGCATAGTGTCTCATAAACATGGAAGGCGTGGACCAGGTGGCAGCCTTACAGATGTCCTGGAGATCTATCTTTGAAGAAAAGGCGATGGAAGCAGCATACGCCCTGGTAGAATGTGCCTTAATCATAGGAGGGCATTCTTGGTGAGCAAGATCATAGGCCAATTTGATGGTTGACGTGATCCACCTTGAGAGGGTCTGAGGAGAAGAACAATGACCTTTATGGTGTTCCCCAAAGCAAACAAAAAGGTTATCGTCCTTACAGAAATTCTGAGACCTCTTAATGTAAAAAAGGAGGGCTCTTCGGACATCGAGGGAGTGTAACGCTCTATCAGCGTCGGAGGATGGGTGAGGGAAAAACACAGGGAGGACAATGTCCTGTGTAAGAGGCCGATACGACCTTGGGTAAAAAGGATATCTTTGGCTTCAGTACCACCCTATCCGAGTGGAACTGAGTATAAGGAGGGGAATGTGAGAGCGCCGATAAGTCGCTTACCCTCCTTGCTGAGGTGATTGCGACCAAAAAGGCAGCCTTAAATGAAAGTAGAGCCAGTTCACAGGTGGCTAACGGCTCAAACGGAGGTCTCATGATGTCAGATAGGGCTTCTGACAGCTCCGTGCTCAAACAAGATGGTTTCCCCGCAAACAAAATGGAGTTCTCCGGGCACTCCTCCTCCCCCCCCCGTTTTGCACACGAGCTCCGACCAGAGATTTACAATTGTATTGGGACCCGCCCGTGTAAATCTCCGATCTGATATCGGGTCCCGCGCACAAAGCCGAGCTCGGCCATCTCCTCTACTGATTGCTCATGATTGTTTCTGTTTCAGTTTTACTTAAGTCGTTACAGGCAGGAAACGACTACATTGTCTCTTTGTTCCTGTAACCCTATTGTGTCAGCCCTATAAATGTATCCACTCTCCCCCAGTCATGTATTCCAGCCTTGCGCGTCTCTTACTGAAATCACTGACTTTCTGAAATAAATCTTTGAATCGCTGCTCTGCCTGGATTGAAGGTCTATTGCCTGAAAAACTGTGTATTTGCTGAAGCCTGACACGTGAGCTGTGAGAGGACTAAGGAGAGACTCTACTGAGGAACGGGAGGGATAACGGGAGGATACAAATTAGTGAGACCTCTCAAAAACGTTTTGGGAAGGGGATGAGAAAAAACGGAAAAGGAGTCAATATCCGGATGAAAAGCCGAAATAGCGGCTAAATAAACTTTAATGGATGAATTAGATAAACCTTCATCTTTGAGGGTTAACAGATAATCAAACACAGTAGATAGTGGGCAAGTAATTGGTGAAAAATCTTTGACCTTAGCCCAATTAGAAAAATGTCTCCATTTAGCATCATAGGACCGCCGTGTGGAGGGATCCTTCAGAAGAAGGATGTAGTTCCCTTGCGCAAGTGACATGAGCACTGCGAACCACGACCTCCTGGGCCAAAACGGAGTGACAATGATGGCATCTGTCTTGTCGTGGTTCAATTTGGCCAGGACCTTGTGAAGTAGAGGGAATGGGGGAAAGAGATAGAACAGAGCCCCGTTCCAAATTGCTTGAAAGGCATCCCCCAGTGAGCCCGGGCTGGCTCCCGCCCTCGAATAAAACCTGTGACACACGGAGTTGAGGTGTGTGGCAAAGAGGTCTATTTGCGGTTAACTCCACTGTCGGAATATTTGGTGGAGACAGTCGTTGCTTAAGGTGAGTTCGAGCGTTTGATTGGGAAGGCGACTCAGAGCGTCTGCTAACATGTTGCTCTTGCCTGCGATGTGAATCACTACGAGAGTAGCATGGTGAGTTATGGCCCATTCCCAAATGTCACTGGCCTCTTTGGAGAGTGAAACAGACCCTGTGCCTCCCTGCTTGTTTATATAATACTGGGCGGTGGAGCTGTCCGTAGCGATCTGATTGTGATGTCCATCCAGGTGCCCTGTGAATGAAGACAGAGTGAGACGGATGGTACGAAGTTCTAATAAATTTATGTGCAACTGGGATTCTAGGTGCGACCATGTACCCTGTGATGTAAGGTTACCACAATGAGCCTCCCATCCAGAAAGGGAAGCATCTGTGAACAGGTGCCTCTCAGGGGAAGGACAATGAAAGGGGATGCCTGAGAGGATATTGACATCATGTGCCCACCATTGTAGGGAGGAAATGACGTACCTGGGAATAGATAGGCGTTTGTGCTGGGGATCTACATTGAGTCTAAACACCCAGAGGAACCAATTTTGGAGCGGGCACATACAGAGGCGTGCAAACTCTACCACAGCTGTGGTAGAGGCCATGAGGCCTAACCACTGTTGTATATGATAGGCTGTTTGAAAATGTTTCCTAGTGAACCTAGCCACCAGATTTTGAATGGCGCGACCTCTTTGTACAGGGAGGAAGGCCCTGGCTTGCTCAGCATCCAAACACGTTTCAATGAAGGTCTGCACTTGTGCAGGGACAAGTTTGGACTTGGAAAAATTAACTAAAAGACCCAGATTGTTAAGAACTGAAAGGACTAATTCGACTTGTGTGGCCAACTCCGACTGAGATGGACCCACGATTAACCAATCGTCAAGGTAGGGAAACATTACACAACCCTTCAGAGCAAGGTGAGCTACCACAACTGCAAGGCACTTTGTAAAGGTCCTGGGGGCCGTAGACAACCCGAATGGTAACACATTGTACTGGTAACATTTTCCGTTACACTCAAATCTCAGGTATTGGGGACTCTGTGTGAATCGCGATGTGGAAGTAAGCATCGCGGGATGTAGCACTGCGAACCACATATGCCTGTCCAGGAGGGGAAGCACTTCCGGGAGCGAGAGCATATGGAATTTTCTGGTCCTAATAAAGGCATTAAGGTCCTGGAGATCCAGGATAGGGCGCTTCCCCCCTTTTTATCCACAAGAAAAAAGCAGCAGTAAAACCCGCAGTTCTGGTTGGAAGATGGAACCTCTGCAATAGCCCCCTTGGAGAGGAGACTGTCAACCTCTTGTACAAGTAGGTCAGGGGCCGGTGTTGGAAAGCGGCCCAACCGTCTATATGGAGGTAACATATCAAACTCTATGAAGTAACCAACATTTATTATTTTCAGAACCCAGACATCGTTGGTGATCGAAAACCAAGCATGGTAGAAAGCAGACAGGCGATCAAGAAAACAAACGGACACGTCTAGTCAAGCCTGTTTTGGCTTGTTAAAACGTGCCGGAGACCCTCTGGGGCCTTTGCGGACCCTAGGTTTGTTTTGGAACTTCCTTTCATTTTGAGGGCGAGGAAAGGATGGGCAAAATGACGGTTGTTTAAAAGAACCCTGAAAATGGTATGGGCGGGAAGGCTGATTGGCTTGCCGGCCAAAGTAACGCCGCTTAAAGCTGGCCGCCTGAGGGGTAATCCCTAGGGACTTTGTATTTGTTTTATTCTTTTTCAAGCGATCCAAAAAGGTATCCGTTTGGTCGCTGAATAAGGACGTCCCTTCAAACGGAAGGTCCTCGATATGTGATCTAGTATCATAGGGGAGCGCAGATTGACGTAGCCAAGTGTGTCTGCAAATAACTATGGCGGATGCAATGGCTTTACTGGACGAATCCGCCACGTGGCAAGTCGCCGTGAGCTGCTGTCTTGCTAAAGACATGCCTTCTGACTGAATGGCTACCACTGAAGGACGCTGGTCATCAGGAAGGATGGAAATTTGAGGGGATACGCGATCCCAAAGGGAGTATTGATATCTGGCCATGACAGCAAGGAAGTTGGAAATGCGGAGCCTACCGCACTAGAAGTGTAAATTTTTCTAGCAAGTGCATCCAGTTTACGACCCTTTCTATCCTGCAGAGAGGAATGTGCTCCTGACCTATATTTACTAGGCAAGGCCTCCACTATGACAGAATTAGGTGGGGGGTGCTGGTAAAGGAACTCTCCACCTTCCCTGCGAATCTTATATAGATTCTCTACTCTTTTGGTGGACGAGGGGACTGAGGCAGGCTTAGCCCAGTTGGTACGGACCACTTCGAGAATGCTTTTTATCATGGGGAGGGCCACAGGGCCTACATCAGGACTATGGAGGATATCCATAATATCATCTATCGGACCGGAATCCTCCGGTTTAAAATCAATTTTTAGAGCCTTTGCCATGGGGATTAGTTGTTCCGTGTATAAGTGAACATCTCCTGAAGGAGAAACCGGTTTAGAGTCCCCGACAGTGTCCTCGGGTGAGGGAACTGCAGCGCAGGATTCCTCATTCTCATCCGAACCAGGAGAAGGAGGAGTCATACTCGGAATGATCAGTGTCCCTTGACATGGAAGGAGACCTGGCTAGAGGAGGCTTGCGAAGCGGCGCTTGCCTTGGATGGATGGAATCTTTGGATCGGTCATTAGGATGGCGAGACGGCGTGTGTCGATACCAACGAGAGCCTCCGGAAGGCGAACGTGAATACGAGCGATGGTGACGACAACGGTCAACTGAAGAACCTGAGTAAACTGAGGGAGTTGGGTATTGGCGTCGAGAAACATCCCGGTGCCGACAGGAGGGAGACCGGCTCCTAGAGGAGGAACGGTGCCTCCGAATGACAGGACTGCGTGAACAATGTGAACGGCTATGTCCGGTGATTAACTGCTTGGATGATGAACGACAATTGTGAACATCTGGACCATGTGAGCGAAGTGAACAGCTATGTCCAGAGATTGACTGTTTGGATGAAGACCAGCGAGATTGGGAGGGGCCAGAAGTAGATCGGCGCTGACGATGAACGGATTGGCTCCGACGACGGGATCGGCTCCGACGAGAAGAATGGCTGCGACGAGTAGATCGGCTCCGACGAGAGGATGACCGGTATCTGCGGGAGACGGATTGACTCCGACGGGCGGAACGACGTCGAGAAGAGGATCGGCTCCGACACATAGGGCGGCGACTGTGCGAATCAGACCGACGCCGACTGGATCTGGACGAAGCCAGGCTTCAAGAACGGTGTCAAGAAGACGATCGATGACGAGGCTGTTGGCCAGGTTCGAGATGGGACGAACCTTTCGGTGACTCCACTTGGACCTTGTCGGCCGACTACCGGGAGTCTTGGTGGGTGCTCACATTAGGGGGTGGCTGAACGGCACCCTCCTGGAGCTCTGCAGGTTCTGCCCAAGGCCCTTTATCATCAGGCCGTGGGGACTTTGGAAGCACCGGAGGCACATCTTTGTAGAGATGAAGGAGGTGCTCTTTGAACTCAGCCGAGTCTTCCTGGGCCCTGCTCAGACACGGAACCGAGGGGGTAGCCAGGGAATGAGGAGGCGAATCCTTGATAGTAATGGGCTGCTGCGCAGCTGCTTCGGAGGCGAGTGACGCCGAAGGATGAGACGACTTGGCCTGGGATCGGCGTCGAGGAGATGCCGAGGGTGATCAGGGTTGAAGAGACTTCGGCGAACGCGAAGGTGATCGGCGTCGAGGCAATCTGGAGAGGACGCATGGTGCGAAGAGCCGCGGCCATCTTGCGAACCTGGAGCAGGAAACTTTGCCGGGCGAACAATGACCAACAAGGGCTTTTTAGACGGGCCACCCCGCTTGGATTTTTTTGTTGAGGGTCCCGCTTCGGACTGTGTCGTACCAGATGAAGGACCATGCTCAGCAGATTGACCTCGTGGACGAAGAGACTCCTTGTAAAGATGAGAAAGCAGGCGAGTCGACCGAACCCTCAGGGCCTTGTTGGTAAGTTTGGAGCAACTTTTACAAGTTGCAGGAATGTGGCCTTCCCCCAAACAAAGGAGGCATTCAAGGTGAGGATCTGTTTTTGCCATCTTGGTACCACAAGAGGTACATTTCTTGAAAAGTGGAGCTTTCTTGGACTCCATGGCTAGAGAGGAAGCTAACACGTTCTCTCTCCGTGGCAGCAGAAAGAAAACTGGAGGGAAGAGTGCTCCCTCCCCCTTGGGTCATGTGACTGATGGGCGGGGAGATTGCATGCCCCAAGGGGAGGGGAAGCACTCTCTTAGATTTTGCTAGAAGCTGACAAATCTTATCTGTGGCTGGCCTGCGCCTGCACAGTCCCAATGTGGGACTGCATAGAAGCCACGCAGATGAACATTTTTTTTTAACCACATGCAATTAAGAGGATCAGAGGGGCAGATAAAATTGCCCAACAGGCCTGATTCAGCCCATCGGCCCCCAAGTGGCCTTCCTTGTTTTAGAATGATTCTGGCGTCCATTTGACTTGCTTGCTCCAATCAAAACATGCTGCCAAAGCCCTGCTGAAAATGTACATCAATAGCAAAGACTTGGGAGATCCAACTCCCATCACTGTGAGCCCCTTGACTCATAGTACAAAGCTCCTGATGTAAAAAGAAAAAAAAAACAATTGCAAATTAGAACTTGAATTTCACATTTCAAATTGAAGTCAGCTGTAGACATTTCCAAAAGGAAGCACGGGCCCTTGCACACAATTCATCTATACTACCCAACCAATTGCTCCAAGCCAATGTTGTCCAACTGGCCCCACTGTCACAGATCTGGCTGGAAAAAGTGTGTTGGGCTCTCCAACCCCAAAAGGACACTCCGCACCAGCAACCTGAAGAAAAATCCAATGAGAATGAGGAGCCCCCTCCTCAGTTTGTGGACTAAGGGGAGCCAAAAGAGTTTTATTAAGACTTGTGTGAAATTTTGCTGCCCCAAATTGCTATGTCACCTAGTGGGTTGTCTTCTAGATTGTGGTTTCAAATCCAAGACAAGAAGCAACACTGATGCTGAGCAAGATTGGAAAAGGAGCCAGGGAGAAAAAGAGGGAGGAGAGCCTTTGATGCGTTTAGCAAAAACTAACATGACACCCACTTCCCCCACCACACAGGGGAGTCCATCATCATCATCATCATTTATTTATTATAGTCAAAGACCAGCTTACACAAAAAAATATCATAAATAATTTTAAAATGTTTAGTATTTGATCAAGTATCGGATCACACTGCTGACTCATATTCAGTGTTTGGTCTACTAAGACTATCATAGAATCATAGAGTTGAAGGGACCACCAGGGTCATCAAGTCCAACCCCCTGCACAATGCAGGAAATTCACAACTACCTCCCCCCCACACCTAGTGACCAGAAGGTGGCCAAGATGCCCTCCCTCTCATCATCTGCCTAAGGTCACAGAATCAGCATTGCTGACAAATGGCCATCTAACCTCTTCTTAAAAACCTCCAGGGAAGGAGAGCTTACCACCTCCCGAGGAAGCCTGTTCCACTGAGGAACCGCTCTGTTAGAAAATTCTTCCTAATGTCTAGATGGAAACTCTTTTGATTTAATTTCAACCCGTTGGTTCTGGTCCAACCTTCTTGGGCAACAGAAAACAACTCGGCACCCTCCGCTATATGACAGCCCTTCAAGTACTTGAACATGGTTATCATAGCCCCTCTTCAGGCTAAACATACCCAGCTCCTTCAACCTTTCCTCATAGGACTTGGTCTCCAGACCCCTCACCATCTTTGTTGCCCTCCTCTGGACACGTTCCAGCTTGTCTACATCTTTTTTAAATTGTGGTGCCCAAAACTGAACACAGTACTCTAGTTGAGGTCTAACCAGAGTGGAGCAAAGCGATACCATCACTTTGCGTGATCTGGACACTATATAAGGCCGCAAGATACTTTTCGTACACACTACTGCTCACAGGGGGGTCACCATGTCACCCCCCGAGAGCAAGAATTAAGACAAACAGGAAAGACTGAAATTACAAATTCGTTCAGTGTTGCAAGTGTGAAGGCACACCAAGTTCCCTCCCCTGGAGAGGAAAGCAGCTCTGCGCACACAACAGAATGCAGCCCGCTTGGGGATGAAGATGCTGTACTGACAGCCAGAAAGCAGCCATTGCTGTATTGGGTACAAGTGCGAGATGACGTAGGGGTGGGGGCAAAAAATGAAGGTGGAGGGTTGCTAGCAAAACTGAAATTACAAAAGATTCTCAAAATCCCTCAAAGGAGAAAGAATTCAAAACAAAATGCTCATTTATTTTTAAACTGCCCAAGGGGCTCAAGGTGACATGCTGAAGAACACGGAGAGATATGGCTGAAGGCCCCTCCTTCCCACTCTCCTCACCCTTCCCTCCCTGGAAACGTGTGACTCATCATGGGGAGCAACCGGTTCGCTTGGGACGGAAACCACAGCTGCCTTCGCTGCACCCTCGTTTCCCAGGCCGTGGGAAGTCCCTGAAGGCCTTTGGGGCTGAAACCAACCTGCCTCCCTGCCAGGGGCATTTGGAGCTTAGAACTGCAACACCCCCTCTGAGGCTCCCCTTACTCCTAAGCGTGGCATCCAGACAATTCAAATCCTGTGCCAGGACGAGTTGAATTTGGCAACCAGATTGAGTTATGCAACTGAGAGGATGTGGCCGATGTTTCTGGTTCTGCACAATTTTTCTACTCATGGGAAGGAAGGACCTCTGCAGGCCTCACCTGCTGACTTCCAAGATTTCTGCCCACCTTGCCCACCCATGGAAGCACCTCTTCACAATCACCATTGTTGATTTTTAAGAAGGAAAGCTGACACACGCAGGAAGCTTAATGTTACGAACAGTATAATATGGTGCACAGACAACTGCCCTGTAGCGTTCAGCAGCAACTGCACGGCCTGTTTTCTCAAGGCATTTTCCATTCCAAGTACACTTTGCAGGACATGCAACAAGCAGCATCTGACCCATGACCACAGCCGGCCTTGCCCAGGGGTTTCTGGGGCATTCCTGGACCCGAAGGGACAAGATGAGGACTGGCTTGCCGCCCAGTTTCTTGGCTGCACAATGATACCCAGACCAGGCTGCTGGGCCAGATCAGGGTCCACCCAGCCCTGCATTTTGTTTTCCCGGCAGAACCCCTCTGGGAGGCTCCATGGCTCGACATGGAGGCAACAGCTTCTTCCTTTCCATCATCACAAGAGAAACTCATTCCGCAGGGCTGGTCTATTATCAGTTGTGTGCTGAGAGGGCTTTATAGTCCAGCATGCAGAATGCAAAGAGGTTTCTGGCCATAACCAAGAAGCAGGCGTGGCTGCTGTGCTCCAGTGTGGAGGTGGAGGGAGCCAAAAGCAAAGCCACTTACCAGGGAACCCCGCTTGAAATAACTGTACCAGGTGGCAGGCAGCTCTTTGGGCCAACGGGCCATTTTACTCTGCAAAATATGAGACGGGTTAAAGCAAAGCAGAAAACCAAGCAGGGAAGCCTCTTACCAGTTTACCGCGCTTGAATTCACTGAACCAGGAGCCTGGGTTTTCCTTGGGCCATGAAGTAATTCTAGCCTGAAAACGGCAGCAGAGGCATGACGAGGAGGGAAAGAACAGAGAGAAGACAAAAGAAAAGAGTTACACTCAGAAGAACAGACCACCCCCACATCTCTCCAACCTGAAAACTCACACAATCCTGAAACTATCAATTTTCATGCATTTTAAATCCACAGGTGGGCTTCCAGGAACAATTACAATAGAGCATAAGTCCCCCCCCCACATTATTAATTGTGGAAGGGCAGGTACATGAAACTGGCAGTGGGATGACAGCCCCCCCCCCTGCCATTTTCTGCTCTCAAAAGTGGCACGGGATGGAAGGGAGGGAAGGCTGTTGCTGGGCCATGCTCTGCAGCCGATTCCCCCCTCCCAATAGCTGTTTTGAAGGTGAGGCCCAGTCAGGCATGAAATGCAAGTTTTACAACATTCTGACTGGCAAAATGGCTGCCCTAGAAGCAGTGAGGAAGGTTGAGGAAGCAAGGAAGGCAACATGAGGCGAGGCATGGAGCTCAGACATTGGGTCCCAAAGGGGGCTGTGGGATCCCCGATAAGAAGATCAAGAAAAGCAGAGAAACGTCCCTGGGAGGTGGGCTGTCTCCTGCAAACACTCCCTGCAATGCGCATCCTCACGGGAGTGTTGGGGATGCAATGCTGAATCCCCACAGAGCAACTGTAAAATCAAGAGGCGGGTGTGATCCAAGCCTGGTTCCTGAAACACCACTCAGAATCCCCTTGGCAGTGGAGGGTCTTGGAAGCAAGGGCAAAGGGGTTAGGGGAGGGGCAGCAGGTGGAGGCCCTTTCCGCACCAACTCCTTAGAATGGTTAATTGACAAGTGACCCTCCAGGCGACAGAAATCAGTCCCCCCTGGAGGAAATGGAGTGGGGACTCTATGGAACTGTAGCCCGCTGAGGTTCCTCTCCTCCTCCTCCTCCAACCCCACCCTCCCCAGGCTTCACCCCTAAATCTCCAGGAATTTCCCAACCCAGCCCCATGCAGCAGATTAGGAGTCCCCCTCCCTTTCAGGGCAAAGACGCCATCTGAACCAGCAGCTCCTTTCCGGGTTGCTCAAACCTTTGGGGAAGCTCTCTAAGGGGAGGGGGAGCTGTGTTTCTTAACAGTTAACAATTCTAGATGCTATTTTATTTCTTCATTTAGAAAATTTGTATACTCCCTCTCCAGAGACCTGCTGGAGGCAGCTTCCAAACAAAACAGTTAACACAAAGCTGAACAAGCCATTCAAAGCAAGCCACAGCCTAAAACAAACATTTAGCAGTTTGAAATGGTATTGCTGAAACAGCCCTCAGGCCAGAAGCCGGCCCCAAAACAACAATAACGACAAAAGAACCCTTCGTTAAAAGCCTGTGTAACCAGGATCGTTTGGGCCGGCACATAAAGGAAAAGGTAGGTCCTTGTTGAGCGCCTTGTCTCTAGTCACCACCTGCCTCACCTGAGGGAGAGCTCACCTAGGAGGCTGGACATTATGGGGAGAGGTGATGCTTTAAGTACCATGGCCTCATGCCATTTAGGACCTTAGAGGTAAGAAAGAAACAGCATGCTGAATTGTGCTCAGAAACACAAGGGAGCCAGTGCAGATTTTTTTGCACAGAGGTGATCCAATTCCTCAACAGAGCCCAGGCCAACAGCTGGGCTGCCACATTTTGGACCGAGTGAAATTTCTGGACAGTTTCCCAAAGGCCTGGACCTAGAGAGCCGTGGATTTTTAAATTTCTATTTACTTTATTTATATTCCACTTTTCTCTCCAGTGGGGACCCAAAGTGGCTGACATCATTCTCCTCTCCTCCATTTTATCCTCACAACAACCCTGTGAGGTATGTTAGGCTGAGAAAGAGTGACTGGCCCAAGGTCACTCAGCAAGCTTCCATGGCAGAATGGGGATTCGAACCTGGATCTCCCAGATCCTAGTCTAGCACTCTAACCACTATGCCCCGCTGGCTCATGCTGAAGCAGACCAAGTAGATCCATCTAACGCAGCAGCATCGTCCTGTTCCCTAGAGCAGGAAGCGAGGCAGGAAGGCAACAGTCCTGCCTGCCTGCTTGCCCCTTTAGGCCGACTGCACACGACATGCTCCGAGGCTGGAGACTGAGAAGCAGAGCGCCCGGTGGGCTGCGAGGCACCTTCCCCTCAAGCACAGGCCTCAGGCCGGGCGGTACATTTCCCCGCCGGCCTCCGTTCCCCAGCTACCCTCCACGCCTCAGGACGGGACTCTGGAAAACGGAGCGACCAGCAGGAGCCAACCCCTGACAAGGAGGCAGAGATCGGACCCAGAGCCTGCCAGGCCCCACAGGGAGGGGCGGATCCCGCAGCCCACAGTGGGGCCAACTCAAGGGAACCAGGCATTAGTACCGCGGTGAGAGTCCGGCCAGCTGCGTCAGGGAGCTCGACTGTTTCCCCTGGCAGTTTCTCCTTCGTGCCTCACAGCTGGGCACAGGGCAGAGGGTGTTGCCGGGGGGGGGGAGTGCTCTCGGCGCTCCCCAGTCAAGCCTAGAACCAGCCAAGGCCCTTGGCCTGCTTGGAAGGGGTATGGGTGTGTGTGTGTGTGGGGGGGAGGGGCTACAGGGCTCCTTGGAAGCAGGGCTGCAAGCCCTCTAGTGGGGCAGGGAATCCCCCAACCCCAGCTGGGGTTTCCCACTGCTGCTCTGAGTGGCAGAGAGAGAGAGAAATAAAATAAAAAAAAATGGCTGTCAGCCGACAGCATGACGTCACTTCCAGGAACACCCAGAGGTTTTGTCAGTCCTCTCTAGGAATTGCCAAAAACTAGAGAGATGTGACATCAGTTCAGGGTTTTCTAAGAACTGATGGCTCTCCCCCCCCCCCCATATCCCTGACCCCCGGGCAACCCTACTGGGAAGGGACACCCCACCCACAGCAAAACGGAGAAGGCCCCACCCCCTTCCCAAGGGGGCTGAGAATCAAGCAGCCCATACTTTGGCAAGCTGTTTTTGAAGCTGAGGGGAGTGTACCCTGCCCCATACTTGGAGGGGTGACTTGCCAGTGAGAAAAGACTCCACAGACCAAACTTTCATCATCACTGCAACAGCAGCATCTTAAAAAGAGAATCAATTTACGTGCCAATCGTCAAGCACAGAGAAACACACAACACACATATGAACCAGGCCTTTGTGCCGGGCAGACCCGGGATGGCAATATGTGAAACAGGCCCTTTGCTGCTGCGGGTCAAAATGGCCGATGGGCATCAGTCAGGCAGCTAAACAATAATGTCTTACATTTGCTTTAGACATCAAACAATGTGTGTGTGTGTGTGTGTGTGTGTTATGGGCTCTGGCATTTATGAGACAATTGAGCTAATGGAAGCACATATATTTTGCAGACTTTCACTATTTAAAGTTTAAATGCAATGGTAGAATACTTAATTAAGAAAGTTAGCCCTAAACCATTTAGTATATAAGTTGTATGTAATAGCAATAGAAATGATATTGTCCTTGAAATAATAAGATTTCCTCTGTTACAAGCCTTACAATAGGAACTTGGCAAGCCTAAGACCATTTTGACCTTGTTCAAAATACAGGCAAGAGGAATCAGTGATTCTAAGGGACACTCCTGGAATCCAAGCAGCAGCCCTGCCTAATTACATAGCATACTGCAGGATATGACACAAGACCATGAACAGGCTGTGAGGCCATAATCAACAGGAAGAGGATCTTCCATATATGGGCATAAGACTCCCTTGTGTAGAATAGGCTCTTCCTTTATGGACCTGGAAGAGGACCTCCTAACATAGTGTCTGTGCGGAATCCACACAATGGAGTATAACGGCAGAACTCGGAAAGGGGGCGATAGTTGTAGACAAAATACGAACAAATCCGGAAAAACCGGGTCCCAAAAACATATAAAAGGAGGGCTCTTCTGGCCAACAGGCAGAGAGTCTCTGACAGGTTAGTACCTACTGGCCTGCATGAATCTCTCCATCCCTTGCGTTGGATGTGGGCTCTGAGACTTTGATTCTTGCGTGGATTAATGCTCTCAGACCTTCCATATGGAATACTCTACGTATTTGGCCCTTGCATAGTCTGAGTACTTGCAGAGTACTGGAGGTTCCTTCCAGATAGCCAGCCCTCACGAGGACTGAGTGTTTGGGTTGGATACCTACAAACTTCCCCATCTTTTAAGTAAGATGGAGACTCTTAGAAACCATCAACCTTTGTATGGGTTCTAAGAGCTTAGATCTCTCCATCCTTTGTATGGAGGCACTTCTTAATACTGGCATATATTGGGAAGTGTTCAATAGGATCTATCTGCCTTTGCATAGGCATTTCAGTCCTTACAGACATGGACTCATGGGTCTCTCCAGTTCTTCTATTGGCTGGAGATACTTGGAGTTTCTTGAAGTCAGAAATCTCTCTAACAACCATAGAGGTTTCTGAACTCAGTTCTTACAGACTAAAAGCCTTAAACAGAACTCTTTAGTCTTTACATGGATTAAGGTCCATGGAGCTTTTTGGCTCTTACATTGAACTAAAGGTTCACACACAGAGATCTCTCTAATATTGGCACAATCAGAGAGACTTCAGAACAGAGTCTTACACAGAACTCTTCAACATTCACACAGCTCTAAGCTTACACATAGCTTTCAGCTACGCATAGCTTCTAGTTTAGCTTTGCACACACGCACAATTCTCCCTGTTCTTATGATATTCTAGATATATTGAATTAAGATACTTTTAACTAAATCAGCTTTTATGTATTGAACTAACCATTTTTACAGGATTTCTGTAACTTATATTCTGAATGAAATAGTATTCTGAATGAAATATTATTATTGTTTTAAGGTTTAATACTCTCATATAGAGGCATAGAGATTGTTAAAAGATTGCTTGCCACATGAACATGTTCAAGACTCAATGTCTGAACTGGTGTAACATTTAAGACTTTGTAACCATCTACATGCGTATACTACATTGTGTAAATAAATAGTACATACATTTATGTCCCTTTTCATAATTTATTGGCACATTTCAATAGAAAACTTACTCCGGTAAGAAGCAGTTGAGTCCTGCTTAGTAGGTGTCTATCTGAATAAGATAACATACTCCTTTCAAGGAAGGGGTCAATTCTAAGAGTATGGGCACTGAAACGCACTGACCCGCGACATGTGTGTGTGTGTGTGTGTGTGTGTGTGTAAAGTGCCGTCAAGGCATAGCTGATTTATGGCGACCCCGTAGGATTGTCAAGACAACAGACTAACAGAGGTGGTTTGCCTGTGCCTTCTTCCAAAAGCCCATTACAAACAACTAAAGGAGAACCAGTGTGATGCAGTGGTTAAGACTAGTATCTCGGAAACCTGGTTCGAATCCCAGCTTTTGTCATGAAAGCTCACTGGGTAAC
The DNA here is from genome assembly GCF_029931775.1 of Euleptes europaea. Lineage (NCBI taxonomy): Eukaryota > Metazoa > Chordata > Lepidosauria > Squamata > Sphaerodactylidae > Euleptes > Euleptes europaea. The sequence goes on from NC_079325.1 coordinate 60,100,642, forward strand.
CTTGGGCCACTCATGCTGTCATCCTAGCCTACCTCACAGGGTTGCTGTGAAGATAAAATAGAGGACAGGAGAATGATGTAAGCTGCTTTGGGTCCCCATTGGGGAGAGGAGCAGGATACTAATGAATTAAACAAACAAACAAATAAATTGTACAAAATCTTGAGTATGAAGGGGCCATGGCTCAGTGGTAGAGCATCTGCTTGGCATGCAGAAGTTCCCAGGTTCAATCCCCGGCATCTCCAGTTAAAGGGTCTGGGCAAGTAGCCTGAGACCCGGGAGAGCCACTGCTGGTCTGAGTAGACAATACTGACTTTGATGGACTGAGGGTCTGTTTCAGCATGAGGCAGCTTCATGTGTTCATGACAATTCCAAACTAGAGAAATTTGAAAAGAAAAGATAAACAAAATTAACGAGAATCACTTACCCCTTCAGACTTCTTATCAGGGAAGATGCAAGTTTCACCACCAGCTGTAAAATTGCAGTAAACCTTGAAGGAATCTCTGGAGCAACCTTGATTAGGGTCAACCCAGTATTCACCTGGAATTGGGACCAAATATTTTTAAAAGGAAGAGCTTGTTACAAATTTCAGTTATAACCATCTGATCAACTTTGTTCGTCCAACATTTTAAAATTTTTATTTTATTTGTTTCTTAGATTTTTATCCCACCCTTTCCCTGCCGGGGAAGGGCTCAGGTGGCACACACCAAACAATAAACATCCACAATATTAAAATAATTAACCTACCATACAATAAATAATTAAAATCTAAAATATACTCTAATTAACAATTGAAAACTAGACAATTTAAATCCAGATGGCTCCAGAACATCTTCTACATCAATAGCGGTGGAGTCTTCAGGTAGGAAGTGGATATGTAATGATAAAAGCAAATCAGAGATGGAACAAAGGTGGTACAGGGATGGTACAGGGAGGCCAGCTGACGGTGGAACTGTTGCTGTCCTCAACTACAGGCCTGGCAGAACAACTCCATCTTACAGGCCCTGTGGAATTGCGATAAGTCCTGCAAGGCCCCGATTTCATTTGACAGGGAGTTCCACCAGGCCGGAGCCAGAGCCAAAAAGGCTCTGTCCCTAGTTGAGGACAGCCGGATGTTTCTTGGGCTGGGGACCACTAAGAAGTTGGTACTTGATGACAGTAGAGGTCTTTGATGGGTGTACAGAGAGAGGTGGTCCCGCAGGTACGATGGCCCCTAGACTGTTTAGGGCTTTGAAAGTTAATACCAGAACCTTAAACCTGAACCAATATTCAACTTGGAGCCAGTGCAGCTGGTGGAGCACTGGTTGGATAGGTGCTCTCCATGGGGTCCTTGTAAGGACCCTCGCTGCCGCATTCTGGACCAGCTGAAGCTTCCAGAGCAACCTTAAGGGTAGCCCTGCGTGGAACAAGTTGCAGTAGTCTAGCCTAGAGGAGACCATTGCATGGATCACTGTGGCTAGGTCATGGCGGGACAGATAGGGCACCAGTTGCTTATCCTGGCGAAGATGGAAAAACACCACTCTGGCTACATGTGTGACCTGGGCCTCCATTGATAAGGATGCATCCAGCATTGATAAGGAGGCATCTGTAAGCACTTGTCCCATGACAATCCCATAAACAACATCCATAGACAAGTAGTCCAAAAGAGAGTTGATTTATTGGAAGATCCATAGGTTTACAGCAGCTAGAAGCAAGATGGCACTAATGAAAAATAAAAGCCTGGTGCAGGGCATATATGAAAGGGCATAGAACAAATCAGAAGCATTGGATGCTATGATAACCCCCCTCCCCTTGAGGCGAGAGTTTCAGAGTTTCACAGAGTCCAGAGTCAAAACACATAGCTGGCAGTTGACCTTGGCCAGCACCTGGAGAAAGCACAACATCTTCTGTCAGACTATGCCTGGCATTTCCTGCACAGGCTAGGCCTGACAGCATCCAACAATTAAACATTAAAACAAATAAACAAACAGAGTGTATTTGACACTTCCTTTTTTACTGTAAAAACATGAGATTGTAGTCCTGTCCATACTAATAAAAGGGCATATCATTGTTGCCTAGGATCTGTACAGTGAGGATGTAGCAGCGTTTTGATTGTCTCAACCCCTCTCTTGCTGGTCACTCCTGTTTCCCCTGTAACATGTGCTCATACAAGGTTTAACTGTTTGTCAACTCTGATTGAATAAGGCTTTTCTTTCATCTTTGACAACGAACTGAAACAGTTACAGAAATATTAGATTTATTACCTTTTAACAGAGATTAAGCGTTAAGTTTGGCCTTCTTATCTTGTTTTAACCAAGATGATTAAGGGACATATCAGATATATCCTTAGATGCGCTTGTTTGATTATCTCACATTTGGTTAAGAACCAATAATTTATTCAGATAATAATCACGTTTAAGATAGAAAAGATTTATAATAAGATAAAGATGATACTTTCTATGAAAATGCACTGTTGTGATAAGCCAGATTTCTCTGGATGGAACTCTCAGAAGAGATTTGGTGAAATTTCAATGTGTGTGACCTGGGTTTACAGAAAATCCCTAAAACAACAACCTGAAAGCTAAAGTGCTTTAAAATTTACTTACTATGATATGGTTAAGAAATGTTAGCAGCTTTGATAAATTTGGCACTTGTTTTTGCAGTAGCTATAGGGTTAATTCTCACATGCTTGTATTTTCTAACATCTTGTCAAAAAAGAAAGAGAGAGAGAGAGAGAGCGAGCGAGCGAGCGAGCGCTATTTCTTTCTTCAATAACAGATAAACTCTCTGAAAGTTTCCTGCCTGGTTTTCTGTCTTACTTCAATTATTTCATTTGTACTATCAGATTTAAAGGGTGATAGACAACTTTTATTAGATGGATCATGGAGATATTGGATGCAAAATGTTATAATAAGTTGATTCCTTTAGAGCTGTTTAGTCCAGATTCTCTAATTGGAAGTGGAAGTAAAACATCTTGTTACAAGGACACTATCAGTACCATCCTAAATGGAGCTTACTCCCAGGAAAGTGTATTTAGGATTGCACCGTATAGTGATATAGCTACTACCGATTAAAAAACAACAACACCTGGCAAAAAGCCCACTGGTGATGGGGGGGGGCAGGGTTGCACCAAATGTGGGCAGGGAGGTACACAGATCCTCCCCTTCCTGCTCACACTTTTACCAAACCCACAATGCATAAAGTTTAAGGAAAGATCATACCAAATCAAGGTTGGGCAACTGCAGAGAGGAGCCAGGAAAACCTGGAAGGTGGGCAAGGGCATGATGATGTTATATGGAAGCCCCCTTCTTCCCAACAACTGCTGCAGTTGTGGGAGGATGTGGCTCAAGAGCCTTTTTTGTCCATACCTCGAGGAAATTTTCAGTTGAAGAAAGAAATGCACAGAGAAGGTACTGGGGTCTAACAGACCCCAAAGAGATTAACAGGGTGGGTCTTTACAGTAGAGTCTGCATTCAGGTAAAGCCAGGTCTGAACCGCACCCCCCCCCCTTGAAAAATACCTTATCGATTTTTTCTTTTTTTTTAAATCAGAAAAAAATGGTGGCAATTAAAGGGAGCTGAAAAGTGGGTCCTGAATAATGCCAATTTTTAAAGGCATTATTCAGGGCCACTTGGGCCCCACCGTCATTTTCCCCCTCCTTCTCCCCCCTCACATTCAGCATTCAGCTCTGCACCACATATTTTTCAGGTTTAATAAACCCAAAATTTTCGATTATGTGAAAAAACCCATATATTTTCCAGGTTTATTAAACCCGAAAAATTCCGAAAAAATAGCGCATAGCCCTGCTTTACAGCCCCTAGTGCCAAATCAAATTTATTAATACGGTCAACTTACCAATCACAGGCCAACATATCAAAATGTCCAGACTCAACAGACTGCCCATACAAATAAAGGTGTAAGTTCAATAAAAACAACCTCTGATTAAAATTATCACCTTAACATTTAACACTTGTAAAATATTTTAATGATCCTTCTCTAATAAAGCTCTGCATATTTTATTGTCGAAGGCTTTCACGGTCAGAGTTCATTGGTTCTTGTAGGTTATCTGGGCTGTGTGACCGTGGTCTTGGTATTTTCTTTCCTGACGTTTCGCCAGCAGCTGTGGCAGGCATCTTCAGAGGAGTGTTACTCCTCTGAAGATGCCTGCCACAGCTGCTGGCGAAACGTCAGGAAAGAAAATACCAAGACCATGGTCACACAGCCCAGATAACCTAAAAGAACCAATGAACTCTGCATATTTTAATAGCAACAGCGCAGAACTTGGCAGTTAGGAGCGCAAGCTGAGGATCTTCTCCTAATAGGAGCTTCTTTGCCAAAAGCTCAACTGACTCTTCAGGGAATTTACCAAGCAAGGGGGAAATAAGCTTAGATCTAACTTTGCGGTGGAATGGGCAACATATCAGTGTTTATTCAATGGTTTCAATGTCCCCTGTCCCACACAGACAAAACCTCTCTGATCTAGGAATCTTCTTATATTTCCCTTCTAAAATAGCTGATGGTAGGGCCTGACATCTGGCAAGGGTAAAGGCCTTCCTATAATTAATAGGCTCAAGATGAGAAATATAAGCCACAGGTGAAACTAAGTATCTAGACTTATCAGATACTAGGAAAAATGGTGATTTTCCAGGGTCTGTTTGGTGTTCAATGTCTTCCACCCTTTGCTTCAAGAGACTTGATGCTCTATCTACGCCCATGGCTAACAAGGTAGGTGGAGAAAGGCCCAGGCAGGCCATTTTATTAAGGACCGTCTTTAGCCATGTTGACTGGAACATCCTGTAGAAGCAGGGGTAGCAGTCCTTGAGGGTTAAGATTTAATTTGAGCCAAAAAGTAATGGAAGCAGTATAAACCCTTGCCTCCATTCCACCAGTCCTGCCTCCAGTCTAGCAGTAGCATTTGATACGCAAAGAGGTAAATGGCGGGCTGCTCTCAAGAATTTAGATTGAACCCTGGTGCCATTCCCATCTTGTTGCAGCCCTAAACAACCATCCTTAATACAATGGTACATTTTTATTATATTACATAGGAATATTGTCAAAATATTGTTTATTGCAAAAAAAACTGTGCAAAATGGGGGCTTTTCTGGCAGCATGTGTTTTTCCTTGCAACAGAAGACACACATCAGATTTGAAAGATGGATGTTTTGGCTCCTGAATGAACTCCCTCCCTCCCCCACATCCACAGCCCTAACATACCGTCTGGGAAATCAGGATGACAAAGTTGCAAATCTTTGCAGGTACGAGCTGGGTTGTGCTGGGTGCCCAACGGATGCTTCATCTGCTCAATTTCCAGTTTCAGAGAGTTTAAGGAGCCAAAGATTTCCTCCATGCCTTCCGCATAATCCATGTAGTTTTCAGTGTTGCCTTCATCAACCAATTGGCTGGCATCAATGTTTCGCCGTGTCCTCTTAGAGGACTGGATAGGAAGGGGTTGGATCACTTCCCCTGGAGGGCCCTTGGATGAGAAAGGAAGGCTGTGAGCCCACAGCTCAGAGGCACAGGACCCTGCTTTATTTATTTATTTAATTCATTTGTACCCCGCCTTTCTCCCCAGTGAATGCAGAAAGATAACAAGTATCTTGAATAGCAGGGCTGGGGGAAAATCTTTGCAGGGCCACTGACAGCTAAAGTAGATAGTTCTGGCCAATCAAAGGAAGGGACCATGGCTCAGTGGCGGAACACATGCTTTGTCTGCAGAAGGGCCTTGGATGGCCAGAATGGCAAAGACCCTGGAGAATCACTGCCAGTCACAACAGACAAAACTGAATATTATAGGCCAAAGTTCTGACACTGGTCAAGGAAGAATGACAGCAGCATGGCATAAAAAAAGAGACTGGGGAGGCCCCCAAAACAACTTGGCAGATTTGGGTGCTGTTTGAAGGCCATACTTACGGGAGGCCCTGGTGGCCCCGGATGACCCATTTCACCCTTTGGACCTGTTGGACCCTGGACAGAAACGAAGACAGAAAACACAAACCTACATTAGAGTCAACTGAAACAACAAAAAAGACAGAATCAAGTGTCTGCTAGAGATCCAGCAAATGTACACTGAACACCTGGAAAGCTCCTAAACATTCTACCTGCCTGACTCAGTCAGACTGATGAAACTGAAGTGAGCTTTAAGGACAGAATCCCAAAGGGAGTGCTTTGGGCTGCCCCAGCAAAGTGCGTGTCCCAAAAGGCCAATAGCCCATTCCTGAAGGGGGGGGTAGATACGCGGTGGCTGGGAGCGGCATAGCCGCACCACCTCCTCAGAGCTTCCCAGCTGCCGAAAAGGAAATTCAAACATTTAACAAATAATTGAAAAGAAAGTGCCCCCACTGCCATCAGTGGGGCTGTGCCACCAAAAAAGGTGGGGCAGCAACGCCACAGTGTGAGGAGGGGTTAGAAAGCTGCCTAAACTAAAGGCAGCTCAGCCCCAGGAGCGCCCCCTTCCAGCAATTCCCTGCAGGCATGGCTGTGGTGGCGACAAGGGGCCGGCACAGCTCCATGGCTCCCTGATGCTGGTGTGTTTGAAGGGACTCCTACGTTGGTGCAGGGTCACGCCGGCTCCTGAGGAGCTTTGGCCCTCCCCTTCAGGATTGAAGCCAAAGTCTCCAATTGCCATCATGGTGGAACAACCAGCGCATGGAAAATGAACACCAACTTTTTGGACTCATGCCTGAAAACAGCCACATTCCAAACATTCACATGCATGGCTGCTGCTGGCTCTCGTACTTGAGAAAAGCACACAGGAAAGCATCAGTCAAGGGAACCAGCTGGGACCCCTGACAATACACACAAGGGGCTGCAACTACTGGGCAGCAGAAACATGCCCTCTTTCCTGCAGCTCTTGAAATTAATCCAGTTTTCTTCTGCCCCTGATTGCAGGGATGTGGCTCAGAGCCGTTTGCTTCACTGCCCCAGGGGGCCAGAGATAGCATCTGTATGTTACCACCTCCAAACTGGGATTTGAGGCAGATTGAGTGGGTACACATGCCAACTCAGATCTGTGATAGGAGAGAATCAGCAGAGAGTGGTTTCAAACTCCTGCTGCTTTTTCTGCATAAAAGTGGGTAAAGACCCTCTCCTGCCCTGCCTGGTACCCACCTAGACTGCATAAGAATACCTGGCTTTAAAAACAGATCCACAGGTGGGTGGCGTGGAGGGGCATGGCCTGCTAATTTCCCCCCTCCCGGCCTTTATGGGCAGCATCACTGCAGAGACCACTGCTACTCTCTTCTGCTCCAGTGGGGAAGAGCGTTCAAGGTGGTTCCTCTAGGGTGACGCCATCTGGAACAAGATGGCACCACTACAGAGGAACCGAAACAGGGCTCGGCATAGCACCTTGGGGATGGCAGTGGTGCTATGTGGTTTAATGGGAAGCTGATGGAAGATGTGGGAGGAGGGGCAGGAACAAGCAGAAAATGACTGCCACCCTTCCCCTCCACTCCTCCCAACAAACAGATGGGCTGCAGCCAGCTTAAGAACCACTAACACTATTGCCACAACTAATAACACAACATCCCAGTTTTGACATGCATGCTCACCGAAGATCCTTTAGCACCTTTTGGACCAGGGGGACCCTAGAACAAAGAAAGGGTAAAACCAAGCAATTAGTGAGATAAACAATTGATTTTTTTTTTAAAAAGCAACATTTGGGAAAGGGACCCTGCGCCTTGCCGCTACATACCGGTAACCCTGGAGGGCCAGGTGGGCCGATTGGACCAGAAGGACCCGTAATACCCTGGAGAAAGAAGCACAAAGACAACATCGTGAGCACTGGGGAAGACACAGGTGTTGACCACAAACTGTGGGAGAAGAGGTCCTCCTAGTTTTGATACTTAGAAACATTTTTAATTTTACTTACAAGTAAGCCTTGCTGATTTCAGTGGAACTTTTTAAAACAAGCATGATTTATCTATTTCCCACAGACCCTTCTAGTAACCGACCTGTTCTCCTTTAGGCCCCGATCCTCCCTGAGGGCCTGGCAGGCCTCGGTCTCCTTTCTCTCCTTGCTCTCCAGGAGGCCCAATGAGACCAATCAAGCCCGGATGACCCTGGGAAAATTAAAGGTCACATTTCACAATGTTCAAGTTTCCCAGCAAAACAAACAAAAAATTATCACCATATGTGGTAACCAGATTCTAGATTACACACAATCTTTTCCCTTGTGAGAGAAAAAGAAAATCTTTCCAATTCAGTAGTTCCAGTATGGCATTATTACACAAATAAAATGTACTTATTTGCTAATACCAAATGGGATGCCAGCAGATGCAAAATGAAGCTGACAAGTTTCTCAGATCGAAATTCTGATTTGAAATCCCAGGGCCATAGAAATTGCGTTTGGACATAGAATGTCCTTCTCCCACTGAGCACCTCAAACCTCAAATTAAGCAGGATTACTCAGAAGTAAGTCAGAAGATACGGAACTCAGCTGTTGCAGAGGACAAGATCTGGGTCAAGACACATGTTGTTCCTTACCTTCTCTCCCTTTGGACCAGAATCTCCTTTCAAGCCAGGTAAACCAGGTGGTCCCTTAGAACAACAAAAAGATACACACAGAAAATGAATAGTATTTCCTCTTGAATTCATTGTGAAGCAATGAGAAACTAATCCTGGGAGGAAATTTTAAATTCAGATGGGAATTCAGTTTTTCAGTTCCATCTAAAGAGTGTGTTTCTGTGTGTCAGACCGTGGGGTGGGGGTGCACGTTGGGGAGACAGTGGGGTGGGGGTGCACATTCCAAGCAGTGCGATGCAGGCAGGGAAGTTCTCATTCACACAGCCATCCAAATCACGGCTGTGGTTCAGCAGGTGTTCCGTGAGATCAACTGTGCAAGACCTGGGGCATCTGATATTTAAAATACGGATGAGAGGCTGCACAAGTTGATACTTTAGTCTCAATATGGACAAACAGAAATGTGTGGAATTCACAAACGTACCAGGGGGCCCGGTGGTCCATCTGGCCCTGGGGCACCCGGAAGCCCCTGCTCGCCCTGCAAAACAATTGTCATACATCACTCATAATTATTAAGTCCTGCATGCAGACCCAGATACAGTTTCCGCAGATTAGTAATTATGCTTTAGACAAGTGGGGGGCCCATTGGGAAATCATGTGTGAGTTTAGCCGTCAAGTCACAACTAACGTACGGCAGTCCCTTGGGGTTTTCCAGGCAAGGGACATTCAGAGGTGGTCTGCCATTGCCTGCCTCCGCATCTCGCCCCTGGTATTCCTTGGAGGTCCCCCATCCAAATACTCACCAAGGTCAAGGCTGAGAGTGTGTGACTGACCCAAGCTTCCATGGCAGAGTGGGGATTTGAACCTGGGTCTCCCAGATTCTAGTTTGACACCTTAACTACTACACCATGCTGGGGGAGGGGAAATCCTATCCCCCACTTCCCTCTTTCTCAGCCTCCCCCTTCCTTTCTCCCACCCAAGCAGTCATCCCCCCACCCCCCGCTGCCAGCCACCTTCTTCTCTCTTGCACCAATGACTTTGGCAGTGCTTACTGGGGTTGCTAAGCAGCCTCAAAAATGCTGGCTGAGATCTTGTGATGTAGCATCACGAGCTTCCTATTTGCTTTCAAACATTGCTTCTCAAAGTTTACCTTTACAAAAAACAAAACTCTCCCTTACCTCCTCCCCTTTGGAAACCTGGGGCTTCTTTCTCCCAGGCGTGTAGGAAAAAAAACCCTGAGTGCCTCCCACCCCATGGAGATTCCTGATTTGCAGTGTGGGGCATTACATATATATTGCAATCTCAAGCCCGTTGGTGGCTTACAATAATATTAATGGGTTTGATCCTGCCAGCTCTTCTGCTGTTTTTGGCCACTGAAAGGCCCCTGCTTGGGCTGACTGGACAAAAGCCAGGTGGGGCAGAGACTGAACTGAGAAAGAGAACTGGGTGACAGTGAGCAGAAAGACTGGGAGGATCCAACGCACTGAATGAGCATCATCATGAAATAAAGCCAAAAACAATACCGTCAATAAACAGGGGAGTTTTATTTTACCAGTAAATTCAATTTCAATTTCCTAGCCTTCCTGGTAGCCATAGGGCAGCCTACTGATGCCTCCCCCCCCCCCGAACTCCACAGTTGTACCCCCTACCTCCACAGACAGAAGAAGTGAGCAGGAGATGCCCCCAAGCATCTTTCACCCTACCAGGAAGACTCATCAAACTCATCAACAGAATACGTGATGAGGAACAGGGAAAGAAGAGGGAGAAGAAAGGATGGTGAGAGGGGATCCTGGGGAAACCTTGTCCAATCTGGGCCCTAAATCAATCTCTCCCAGAGGGTGGGCAAGATTGCCCCACACCCACAAGGAGGTCAGGAGGTTTACTGTGATGGAAAACTCCGTTTCTTCTGCTAGTGAGCAATCCGCTCTCAAGGAAGCGTTCTGTGTGCGCAAAACCATCCCTAGAAGGTAAAGTCTGTCGATAACTGGCTATCCGTAGGGTTGTCAGCTCCAGGGTGGGAAATACCTGGAGACAGTTGGAGGGCTTTAAGAGGGGAGTGGACATATTCATGGAGGAGAGGGGTATTCATGGCTGTTAGTTAGAATGGATACTAGTCATGCTGCATACCTATTCTCTCTAGTATCAGAGGAGCATGCGTATTCTATTGGGTGCGGTGGAAGACAGGCAGATGGTGCTGCTGCAGTCGTCTTGCTTGGGGGCTTCCTAGAGGCACCTGGTTGGCCACTGTGTGAACAGACTGCTGGACTTGATGGGCCTTGGTCTGATCCAGCAGGGCCTTTCTTATGTTCTTATGAGATTTTAGGGGTGGAGCCTGAAGAGGGTGGGGTTTCGGGAGGGACTTCAATGGGGTATAATGCTATAGAGTACACCTTCCAAAATGGCCATTTTCTCCAGTTAAACTGATCTCTGTTGCCTGGGGATCAGTTGTAATAGTGGGAGATCTCCAGCCACCACCTGGAGGTTGGCAACCTTAGCTACTAGCCGTGTATGACCCAACATGCATGTGCCTGCTGTACAGAGTTCCTTAACTAGCAAAAGATTTATGCCATCTGAAGAGAAACTAGAGTATGAAGACCTATTTCCTGAAGTCACTCACAAATCTGTTTTAAATGCCATAACTTCTGCAAGATTAGTCTTTGCTGGATACTGGAAAAGGAACTCGAAGTAAAGAGGAATGTGTACAGTTGAGTAAACTAGTCTGTATTTTGCATGATAAAAGATTAGATAAATTTAATAAATGGAATGGTATTCTGACTAGAATGGTGAACTGAACCTAATAAAATCTGTATGGTTTATTTATAGAACTGAAGATGAGCTTGTAACGATTTGTATCCAACTTTCTTCTTACAGAATAACATTTTTATTTAATTTTTTTAAAAAAAGATTTCCTTAACTGGCCACAAATGGCTACTCCATGACAGGACTATCAGCAACACCCTGCAGAGTTTTTTCCTGCCCAGCTAGGAGGATTCCTTTCTTCAGCCACCTCTGGATAGGGGATGTGGAGCTATTTACTCTGAGAGGAAACCTTCACAAAAATAATAAAGTAGAATTTCTAAGTCAAAGTTCTGAGCCCCATGCCATTGTTTTTCCCTGAGATGGGGAGGGACAAGATAGAAAGGCAGAAAATTCACCTCCGTAGGAAAAATGGAATTTACTTTAGCTATGAAAGAAGAGTTGGGCCAGTTCCATGTTATCACGATGGTAAATGCTCAGATTCCTGGTGGGGAGCCAGCATAGTTAGAACATCAGATTAGGACCAGGAGATCCAGAGATCCAGTTCAATCTCCACTTCAGCAAGAAACTCACCAGCTGATGCTCGGCCAGCTACTTTCTCTCAGCCTAACCTACCTCAGTGGGCGAGAGGGGAACCTCTCTGGAAGAAACGCTGGATGAAGATCTAATGAAATAAATTAATAGTCTGCTAACAGTGTGCTCAATCGAACAACTGTATGGGCAGATGTTATTGCCACTCTGAAGACAGCTCCTTCAACTGAATGGATGACAGAGGTAAGAAGTGGGTTATTATTGGCACAGACAGAAATGTGTTAAAGCTTAAAGTGGGAAACCTGTTCAGTTTAGGTAGTCAGAACTGGCAGGTGTTTAGGTGATCTCACCTGGCATTGGGACTCCCTGATGCCCACCAAAGGGATGGAAGCTGGACCAGAGCAAGCAGATGGCTCATTACTGCTCCACTCAGGCCCAGAATCCACAGCTGTGCTGACTGGGTGGGGTGAACAGAAGGACTGGGCTTTCTTGAGTCCCGCTGGGAGACCTTTCTTTTTATCTCGGGTCTCAAAGAAGCCATGATCCAACTGCTGGCCGAATGACTTGTCTCCAGAAAGCTGTCTGCCAGCCACCCTAGTAGAAGAGCACAGGTCCCTGTACTCAGCCAACAACTTGGTGTATCTGCTGGCAACAGCTAAAGATGCCACAGCATGGAGGTTGAAGTGTCCAGGGAGTCCAGGGAGGAATCTGTGAGAAGTACAGCCAGCAGCGTAATCGCACAGATATGGATTTAGCTAGTTCACTGGCCTGCCTGAAAGAACAGCAAAAGCTCACCCAGAGGCCTCCAAACCTTTTCCGGGGTTGCCTCAATCCTCCTGTCCTTGGAGTCAGCAGGAAGCAAGACTCCCACCCCTGCTTAGAAAGGCACCTTAGAGCCAAGATTGCCACTGGAGCCCCAACTAAGCGTTCCAGAACCCACTGGGGGACCAGCGACGAAGGGGAGGGGTGAGTGGCATCACCTTGCCTGGGTTCTCCCGCACTTACTTGATCATCCTGCCGAACAACTTGAGAGGAGGGGGAAAGGGGAGCTGAAGAAAGATTGAGCCAACCTCATGGGCGGGGGCCCAGCATCCATTGCAGCTGGGGTGAGTTGAAGGGTTCCCACTGCATTTGTTAGGAGCCAGGAAGAGTGTCCGGTGGCACTCAGCCTGTCTCTAGGTAGCAGCTCCTCGCCAGAGAGCTCTTTCTCTTCCTTCTGCATGGAGGAGGGACTGTGGCTCAGTGGTAGAGCATCTGCTTGATATGCAGAAGGTCCCAGGTTCAATCCCCAACATCTCCAGTTAAAGGAACCAGGCAAGTAGGTGATGAGAAGGACCCCAGCCTGGGACCCTGGAGAGCAACTGCCGGTCTGAGTAGGCATTACTGACGTTGATGAACCATGTGTTCATGTGTTCAGTCTTTGGAGTCAGCCTCCTGCTTGTCTGGTGGTCATGTCCACATCAGTGGATGGTGGTGGGGCTGGGGGCAAGAAGTGCCAACTACAGAGGCTCTCTCTGGAGCAGAGGGCAGCTGTCTATTTGTCTCTGGGATGGTGGGTGGCAGCTGGGCTCTGGTAGTTTCCAGTGAGGGCAGGAGAAAACAGACCAGGAGTCCCCTTCTGGGCAAGAAGGGCAGCTTGAGCGCAGGTTGCGGCCCCTCCTGCTTTCTGGTCTTGCTTGCACCTGGGAAGGTGGTAGGGCAGGCACACACCCTTTTTGGAGCTTGCAAGAACATCCGACAAAGCCTACAGCCATGTGGATCCTGCCTGCAATTTTGTCCTCACGTGCACACACAAGGCAGGCTGAACTGAGTGGGGGGCCCTGGAGGGAGGATCCGGACCCCCGCTGCCTCCTGTGGAGAGTTACTTTCTCCTCCCCAAGAGAAGGCAAATGAGCACTGGAGCCACCTCTGCTGAGGATGCTGCGTGGAAAGGCCTGCTGGTCAGGAAAGACACCATCTCCTGCAGGAGCTTTTGCCCCAAGATTCTTCCCATGTTTAGAATGACCACGAGATCCTACAAATCTGTCTGATAAAAGTTTCTTTTTTCTCCTTACAAATTTGTTAATAAAGATGCCTTTCCACTGGACCCAAGGACCCGGCTGTTTTCCCAGTAGGAGATTTTATCGGAGGAGGGCCTTATTATTAGCCAGGAGGAGTCCTATAGCCATCACGCAGAGCAAGCAAGGTCTGATTTTTCCTCATTTTCTCAATTCTTGCTTTTTAAAGTTCTTCTTACATCTTTCCTTTTATTCTCTACACTTCTATTCCAATGTAATCCACATACTCCAGAAAGGTACACAGCTGACAGAAAGAGTTTTCCTAAAACCCAAATGGCTGCTTAATCCCAGCCACCCAATCTGGACCAAATTAGAAGGATGAAACCAGGACACTTCTGTAAAAAACTGGGCCTTCATAAACTGAAGGATGGGGGGGGGGGAGCTCCGGCAGCCCCTGAACATGCCCACCCCATCCCTGGCTTTCCAGTGGATGAAGTCTTGAACACTCACCACGGGGCCGGGGATTCCTCGCAGTCCATCTGGACCAGGTTTTCCTGGCGGTCCCTGAGGGCCCACAGGGCCTGTTTTCCCAGGAGGCCCTTCCAAACCTGCTTCACCCTGAAAACAAGAAGAAATGAAAACCAGGCTGTAGATGAGAAAAGAGGGAAGCCAGGTGGCTTTGCCTTTCAGTGCCTCTAAGACCATCAGTGCTTTACCTTGGCCCCCTTCTCTCCTTGCCGGCCTTCAGGACCCGCTGGTCCAGGTGGGCCCTAAATGAGAAGGGGAGAAAAGGAAGATTTACCATCAGGCTAGTGAGAGGGATTGGCTGAAAATGATGTTCCAAGAGATGACAAATAATGCAACTAACACATGAGAACTGAAAACTAATATCCAACCCAAACCATCCAAAGCCAAAGGGATGAGCAGCTGATGCTTTGAGGAAGTCGGACCTCCTCTTCCCAAAATGCCGCATAAACATTAAGCAAGACCCACTGACTCTTCTGCGCAATGAAGACCACAAGCCCCAGCTCAGGGGCCCAGATGTCAAGGAGGGCTTCTCATGAGCTTTCCTAATTCTTACACATGTGCAAAACAAAACAAAACTTACTCTTTTTCCTGGTGGGCCTGAAGGACCAGGCTCTCCAGTGGGACCAGGGGAGCCCTGAAGAGAAGAGAGGACATTACTACACAGATTAGGACAGTGATGACTGTATCGGCCCTCCAGCATATGAGTCCAGCTTGCCACAGTGAACCCAGGGCAGCAGAGGGAGGCTTCTCCGCACCAGTCTTTTGGAAGGGAAGTGAGTTCCAAATGCCTCATCCATCCCCTGGAGGCAGGGCTGAAGTATGGGGTGGAGTGGGGAGAATGAGTGCCTTTTACCAGGGCCCAGAGCCAAGGCAGCAGCTCATCACTATGAAACAGTCAATATAATGTCAGAAATAAAATGGGACATTTGGTTTCATGAGAGGGTGGAGGGGCTGGGGCTGGTTGAAAGTCGGTGCCAGGTCCAGGAGCATTCCACCAGGCCAGCGGCAATGGCATTAGAACAGACAGGGCTCTGCCTGGCATGTAGAACCCCTCATCTCTAGCAAGCAGATGCCGCAGACCTGTATTCACTCACCGTCTGTCCAGGTTCACCATCATCACCTTTATCACCTGGTGGACCATCCTGGCCCTGAAAGAAAAGAAAAACTGCTTTAAAACAAGACACCTTTTGCCCAACCACCCATCTGTGGGTCTTGAGGGCCACAACTCCCAAGCAGAAACATCTGGAATGAAATCGGAGGCAGATAAAAAGACGCTTTTCTTATTCAGAAGACGCCATATAGTACATTAACAAGCGGGGGCACCCACCATACCTGTTTCAAAAGAGCTACGTGCATTCTGCAAACGCAGAATCTTACAAAGACCTAGAAGTCTGCCTCTTCAGAAAGTCACCTTTCTTCTCCTCATCATTCTAAAATGTAAAGCTCTAACTTGCTTTCTGTTGCCCCAGAAGGCTGGACTGGAACCAACAGGTTGAAAAATCAAAGGAGTTTTTTGGCTAAACATTAGGAAGAACTTCCTGACAGTGCTGTTCCTCAGTGGAACAGGCTTCCTTGGGAGGTGGTGGGCTCTCCTTCCCTGGAGGTTTTAAACAGAGGCTAGATGGCCACCTGAGAGGGAGGGGAGGAAGGATTGTGTCAGTGCTTGGCTCTCATGGCCCTTTCTTACATGCCCAGGGAAATGCCTATTGATACTTGGGGGTCAGGAAGCTATTTTCTCCAGGCTAGTTTGGCCAGGGTTCCTGGAGGTTTTTTTTGACATCTTCTGGGTATGGCGTACAGGTCACTGGGGGTGTGTGTGTGTGTGGGGGGGGAGAAGATAGTTGGGAATTTTCTGCATTGTTCAGGGGGTTGATGACCCTGGAGGTCCCTTACAACTCTATGTTTCTATGATTCCTAACCCTCTACAGACAGGAAAAAAATCACAGGAATTATCTTCAGGGCCTCCTTCTCCATCCAGTTTTCTACGGTGCCTCTGCAGTAAAGAACTGGAGGCAAAGTGCAACACAAGGCACGCGCACTAGGGAGTAAATCCTATTGAACCCACTGAGACTTATGAATCTCAGCACATGTGCTTAAGATTTCGCTGCTTGAAATGCTTCTTAGAAAAAAGTCAAGGATACGTATCTTTCTCCCCCTGAAAGGTACTTACAGCGGGGCCAGGTTCACCAGGAGGGCCGGGGTCTCCAGGAAAACCGACTGGACCCTACAGAAATATGGGAAAGATGGAAACAGCATTATCTGCAGATGCCTGCTGAAACCTGCTTGCAGAGCAAGGCTAAAGAGAATGTAAGTATCTCAGCAAGGTGCCAACAACTCAACATCCAAAGTAGGGATGCAGAGGGAGGCTCCAGTCCATGAACTGTATTGATTTTATTTATTTATGTTATTTAGAGTCTGCCTTTCTCACTGTAACTCAAGGCGGATCACACCAGGCACATCAACACAATCAGGAGGATGACACATCTGATAAGCAATGTAACAGGGCTAAGATGGCAGAAATTTGAAACAGAGCAAAGCATAAGTATTAAACTTGACATATTAAACAATGCATACCATGGTATTACGGAATAAGAAAGACAATGCCTTTTTCCTGGGCCAGCTTATGATGCAGTCCTATTTCCTTTATGAAAATGCTCTCCTGAAAAAATTCTTACATAGTTTGTGGAAAGCCAGGAGAGAGGGAGCCGACTTTCTCTACCACTCAAGGAAGACTCAAACCAGCTTACAATTACCTTCCTTTCCCCTCCCCACAACAGACACCCTGTGAGGTAGGCGGGACTGAGAGAGCTGTGACTAGCTCAAGGTCACTCAGCTGGCTTCATGTGTAGGAGTGGGAAACCAAACCGGTTCACCAGATTAGCATCTGCCGCTCATGTGGAGGAGTGGGGAATCAAACCTGGTTCTCCAGATTAGAGTCCACCGTTCCAAACCACCACTCTTAACCACTACACCATGCTGGCTCTCTACACCATGCTGGCTTAAGGGCGGGGGGAGATTTGGAGTTTGCTATTTTGTTTTTGGTTTTAAATGAAAATATTTTAACTATTATTGTAAGCTGCCTTGAACCATGAAGAACAGCAGGCTATAAATGTTTTAATATATGTTAAATAAATAAATAAATAGAGCTGGGTGTCATCAGCATATTGATTACTTCCTACTCCAAAGCTACAAATGATCAGCTTGACTTCTATACTGGGAAAAGTGTTTAAACAAATCATCAGACAGTCAGTCCTTGAGCATTTGGAAAGGATGGAGCTGATCACTAAGAGCCAGCACGGGTTTCTCAAGAACAAGTCATGTCATACTAATCTTATCTCCTTTTTTGACAAAGTTACTACCTTACTGGATCAAGGGAATGCTGTAAACATAGTTTATCTTGATTTCAGTAAGGCTTTTGATAAAGTTCCACATAGTATTCTAGTTGACAAATTGGGAAAATGTGGTTTAGATCCTATTTCTGTTAGTTGGATCTGTAACTGGTTGACAAATTGCACCCAAAGAGTGCTTGTTAATGGTTCTTCATCCACTTGGAGAGAAGTGACTAGTGGAGTGCCTCAGGGATCAGTCCTTGGCCCTGTGTTGTTCAATACCTTTATAAATGATTTGGTTGAAATAATAGAGGGGATGCTTATTAAATTTGTAGATGATACTAAATTGGGAGGGGTAGCAAATATGGTAGAAGACAAAGCCTGGATACAGGATGATCTTGACAGGCTGGAGAATTGGGCTAAAACTAATAAAATGCACTTCAACAAAGATAAATGTAAAGTTCTGCATTCAGGTAGGAAAAATCAAATGCATAATTATAGGATGGGGGGAGACTTGTCTCAGCAGCAGTGTGTGCGAAAAGGATCTTGGGGTCTTAGTAGACCAAACAGTGAATGTGAGTCAGAAGTGAGATGCGGTAGCTAAAAAGGCAAATGCGATTTTGGCTATATCAACAGAAGTATAGTGTCCAGATCATGCGAAGTGATGGTATCGCTTTACTCTGCTCTGGTTAGACCTCAACTAGAGTACTGTGTTCAGTTTTAGGCACCGCAATTTAAGAAAGATGTAGACAAGCTGGAACGTGTCCAGAGGAGGGCAACAAAGATGGTGAGGGGTCTGGAGACCAAGTCCTATGAGGAAAGGTTGAAGGAGATGGGTATGTTTAGCCTGAAGAGGAGAAGCCTGAGAGGGGCTATGATAACCATCTTCAAGTACTTGAAGGGCCAAGTTGTTTTCTGTTGCCCCAGAAGGTCGGACCAGAACCAACGGGTTGAAATTAAATCAAAAGAGTTTCCGTCTAGACATTAGGAAGAATTTTCTAACAGTTAGAGCGGTTCCTCAGTGGAACAGGCTTCCTCGGGAGGTGGTAAGTGCTCCTTCCCTGGAGATTTTTAAGAAGAGGCTAGAGGGCCATTTTTCAGCAATGCTGATTTTATAACCTTAGGCAGATGATGAGAGGGAGGGCACCTTGGCCATCTTCTGGACATGAAGTATGGGTCACTGGGTGTGTGTGGGGGAGATAGTCCAGAATTTCCTGCATTGTGCAGGGGGTTGGACTAGATGAGCCTGGTGGTCCCTTCCAACTCTATGATTCTATGATTCCTTCCAAGAATGGGTGAAGTGGCAAAACAAGGTGCGGAGAAGGCATTCTGGGAGAAGGCAAGGCTTTCTCCGTGAGTTCGACGGATGAGGATGTTACCGGTTCCGACGGCTATGACTTCTTCGCATCTGACCTGCATTTCTCTTTCTTTTTCCCCTTATGAGTCAATCTTTTCAGTGGAGGCTCTGAGGAGCAATGTGGCGGTGAAGAAGATGATTTTGGCGACCCCTTCCTCAGTTCTGAGCCTTATGGTGACTGCTTGGACCCCATCAAGACTGGTGACGGTTTTGGAGGGGACCTTGGTCCCGACATTGGATCCAACGGATGGGAAGACTGCTTAAAGCCACCTTAAGATTGGAGGCTCTGTCACTCCTTGCCATAGGCGTGAATTTCTGGCAGGCCTTACATGTAACCATGTTATGACCTTCTCCGAGACAGAACAGGAGTAAGGCACGTTTGTCAGTCTGCGGGAGTTTATCACCACACTCAGTAAATTTCTTAAACAGGCTCTTCTGGGTCATCTGGTCCAAATCCCTGCATCATTGCGCTTATGGGGGTAGATGGGAAGAATAACGACGACAAATCGACTGACAGCGCATTTGGCTCTTTTGGCCAAAGAGCTCAGGAGGCAAAAAAGAGGCAGTGCCAGCGTAAGTGCAACTTATGCCACGCAGAGTGGCTTGGACTTCCTCCCAGAAGCTGTTCTCCCTGCGCTGCTCTTCTGTGAGCCATCTCCGGGGCATTCCCAGGGCGTTCCAATGCCAGGCTGGGGGAGGAGCTGCCTTTAGGCGGGCTCTAAAGCCCTTTCGGGCCAGGAACACCTCTTTTTTATTTTGGCAAGATATGCCACCTTTTAGGTGGTGCATCTTCCGTGCAACCCTTCCTGCCACGAGGAAGTTTCAGCCTCAGTGGGTGGGGGGCAAAACCTCCTTTGGAGACGGTGCAGCCACGCTGTCTCCTATGACAGGCGCAGCCATTCCACTCAGGAATGCGCTGTGAAAGAATCAAAGACAAACACTTTCCTGAAAGAACGTGAAGACAAGAGGTAGCTGCTGAGATTTCTTGCTCCAACAGTGGCGAAGAAGGAACTGAGGGGAAGGGGCGCAGCAGCCTTGGTGCATGTGCCCATTTGGGGGGGAAGGACGTAACCGAGTTGCTGTGCTGTGCCCCCTAGTGGTAGAGCTGTAGAAAAACCTCTGGTAACAGGCCTGCACATGTGAAGTCCCAATTGGGGACTGCACAGAAGACTGAAAATGAACATGGAGCCCCGCAAGACAGCTCCCAGACTGAATATAAATGGTCTCCAACAGCAACCTTTTGAGTCTGATCCGTGAGGAATGACTTGAACCAGTCCAAGGCACATCCCGATACCTATTTCCAAACGCCTCAAAAGGATGGCATGATCGACTGCATCAAAGGCTGCAGACCGATCCAGGAGGAGCAACAAAGAAGCATGGCTCCCGTCAGAAGAAGGTCAGCAATGAAAGCCTGTCCCATAGCCCGGCCTAAAACCAGACTGAAAGGGGTCTAGAAAGACCTGAAGTTGGTCTGCTTCCAATTTCTTAATCACTTTGAGCAGAAAGGGTGATCTGGCCACATCATTTATCTGTAGGGATAGTTTTTAAAGCAGTGGATGGGCAGCCCCAGGATCTAGTGCACAAGTCCCAGTCCCAAAACATCCCTGATTTCATTCAAGCAGGATTTGCAGACCAAGGTGTTCGGAAAAAAGGAAGGAATGAAACCAAAGCCAAAGCAAACTAACTTGTGACTTCAGCGGCCCAAGGAAAAATGTTCTAAACAGGGACTCAGATTAACTGCCTACAATATCACATGGTTGGGACATGTGATGTCATACTGCAAAACACTGGGATGCAAAAGCGCGTGCTGATGGCCGTCCTTGGTTTTCAGCCTGCCTGCAAGTGCCCCCGAGAGCCACCGTGAGCCCAGGCCCCCAGCAGCAGGGGCATGCGCTGCTCAGGCAGTTAAACAAAAAGGAGAGAGAGAGAGAGAGTGCGTGTAGCTCTCATGTGATGCCGAGATCACTGACGAAATAAAGGGTGTGTGCAGAGGGATGCTCCTCCGAATGCCTGTTCCAGTGAGCCCAGGAAGAGGCAAAATCTCAAGGCCAAGCACAGACTCCCGCTGTTCTCGGAAGCACAGCTCTTGACATACAGAGAGAGTTACTTACAGGGCTGCCTTTGGGACCATCATCACCTGGTGGGCCTTTTGGACCTGGTGGCCCAGCCGCCCCAGAGGGGCCCGCTTCACCCTTCTCCCCTCTCTCTCCTTTAGGACCCTGAAAGAGGAAGATGGGAGATCACATAAGTGGTGTCTGTTTATTAAAGGGGAGGTAAGGAACTGCAAAGGAAACAATGGAAGAAAGAACCCTGCCACCCTCTTCCAATCCATAGGCAACAAAACCCCAAAACTGATTCCCGCACTACAAAGTCCATGTGCCAAACATGTGGGCAGTCAACAGACATGCGTTTGCAATTCTCTGTTCACATGGACCCAAACCGAGCCCCAGGCACACAGGGCCCAATTTATATCAGGACCATGGCAAGTGGACAGGGGCCCCTCAAGAGCCCTCCCCCCACAATGCTGTTCTCCCCACCTGAAAAGACCCCAGGGAGCTTGTATTGCAAGTTTCCCCAACTGGACAGACAAACGATAGCTCTCCATGGCCATTTCAGATTGGGACAATGGGATATGTGCCTATGTGCATGTGTCTGTGATGCGGGGGAGGGAGAGAAGCTTCAGCTTCTTCTCCCTGAGGGCCATGGCCTCCAACCAGATCAGGCCCCCATGAACCTGGAAACTGAGTCTCCCCAGCGCGACAGACAGGATGCCAGACAAAGGGCTGATCCAAAGTCCTTGTGTCAACGATGTGAACTTGGTAACATGGACTGGCTCCCACTCTCCCATCCAAAGAGGAGCCACAGACAGAGCACATGAGTGCTCATGCCATCTTCAGCAGTCATACCTTGCCTGGGTTCAAATCTTGCCCAAATTTAAGAGTTCGCCTCAGGCAGCCCCTGTGCTCTCAGCCTCAGACCCCTATATGCCACTGTGTGAGCAGACTGCTGGACTTGATGGGCCTTGGTCTGATCCAGCAGGGCCTTTCTTATGTTCTTATGCCAAATACTGTCGTAACTTACAGGGCTATCGCAAGGATTACCAAATTAATGTACATGAAATGCTCTGAATACTCAAAAAATGCCCTGTAAACACAAAATGTTATTAAGAACATAAGAAAGGCCATGCTGGATCAGACCAAGGTCCATCAAGTCCAGCAGTCTGTTCACACAGTGGCCAACCAGGTACCTCTAGGAAGCCCACAAACAAGACAACCGCAGCAGCATTGTCCTGCCTGTGTTCCACGGCACCTAATATAATAGGCATGCTCATAAGAACATAAGAAGAGCCCTGCTGGATCAGACCAAGGCCCATCAAGTCCAGCAGTCTGTTCACACAGGGGCCAACTAGGTGCCTCTAGGAAGCCCACAGGCAAGACGACTGCAGCAGCATTGCCCTGTCTGTGTTCCACAGCACCTAATATAATGGGCATGCTCCTCTGATCCTGGAGAGAATAGGTATGCATCATGACTAGTATTCATTTTGACTAGTAGCCATGAATACCCCTCTCCTCCATGAACATGTCCACTCCCCTCTTCAAGCCTTCCAAGTTGGCAGCCATCACCACATCCTGGGGCAGGGAGTTCCACAATTTAACTATGTGCTGTGTGAAGAAAGACTTCCTTTTATCTGTTTTGAATCTGTCACCCTCCAACTTCAGCAGATGACCCCACATTCAAGTATTATGAGAGAGGGAGAAAAGCTTCTCCTTGTCCACTCTCTCCATCCCATGCATAATTTTATAGACCTCTATCATGTCTCCCTTCACTGCCTTCTTTTCAAGCTAAACAGCCCTAAGCGTTTTAACCGCTCCTCCTAGGGCAGTTGCTCTAGTCCCCTGATCATTTTGGTTGCTCTTTTCTGCACCTTCTCAAGCTCTGAAATATCCTTTTTAAGGTGTGGTGAGCAGAACTGTACACAGTATTTCAAGTGTGGTCTCACCACAGATTTGTGCAATGTGTGGACAGGAAGGGAATCCCCCATCTCCCATCAGTTGCTCTTTCCTTCCTTCCTGCTAACAGCTCAAAGCCGGGAAGTGCCTTGCCTCTGACGTAGTCACAGCTCCTGAGTGGGAGACACTGCAGGCAGCCCCACTCCTAGCAGTCACAAGGCAGGTCTGGTTTCACACCCCAGACAATGTTACAGTCTGCCGCCTGTGCTTGGGGGTGGGCCGGGACGTCCAAACTCTCTTGCCACAATGAACCAATTAGGCTCCTGATAATGAGGGGCAGTGGGAAACTCGGCCCAGCTCCCAGGCCTCCCAGAAGCTGAAGCAGGAGATATAAAACTCTAGGGTGGGGGGGAGCATGACATCTGATGCACATCCCACCAAAACAGCCCACCTCAGTCTGGAAACTGAAGTGATACACGGGCTGCAAAAGGGACGTGTTCCCTCAGCCCTGGGAAGCAGAATAGGTTGGTTTTAGGCCTCCAATCTTTCATCTTTCATCTGACTATAGAAAATAAATCAGGTTCAAACTTACCGGAAGACCAGACTCTCCTGGCAGGCCAGGTTCTCCTGCTTCTCCTGGTTCGCCCTGTAAATGGCAGGACATCAGATCACCAAGAAACATGGGCATCACATTTGCTTTTAATATGGGGACGGGCTCTCCCCTCTCAGGCACATCCGCCCCTTTCAACCAGCAAGGGAACAACAGAACCCAAACCTCCCTGACACGGCCCGCCTGTGTCCCCCTCCAGAGCCCCCCCCCCCCCGAATCCAAAGCCATGGTCTTCCCTGCCGCCATCCCTCCAGGCCCTTGCTGTTCTAGGCAGGGATGACTGCCACATTAAAATCCCCCCAAAAATGCCGACTCCCTGGGCCCTGGCCGGACCTAGGGGTGACAAGAGGGGGCAGATGTTGGGTCCTGCAGTTTGCTGAGGCCCAACTCAGGTGATCTGTGGAAGCTGAATGAAAAAGAAGGATGAAAAGACATCATAGAATCATAGAGTTAGAAGGGACCACCGGGGTCATCTAGTCCAACCCCCTGCACAATGCAGGAAATTCTGGACTACCTCCCCCACACACACCCAGCGACCCATACTTCATGCCCAGAAGATGGCCAAGGTGCCCTCCCTCTCATGATCTGCCCAAGGTCATAGAATCAGCATTGCTGACAGATGGCCATCTAGCCTCTGCTTAAACACCTCCAGGGAAAGAGAGCCCCATCACCTCCCGAGGTTTCCACTTTCCCCTGGGTACTACCACTGGCACACGTGTGGTAAAAATGCCCTTTTGCTGTAAGGAGGTCTTGCCAAAAGCATTTGGAAACTTCACTTGGTTCAGAACACAGAAGCCTCACTGTGGACTGGAAGCTGCTTAACTAGATGTATTTCATTCATGCTGAAAGACTTCCAGAGGCTTCCAGTGGATGTTCAGGCATAATTTAAAGTGCCAGCCTTCATGAATGGACTCCCTCAGTGGTCTGAAATTGGTGCATCTTCCCATGTGAACCAGCCTGCATGCCAAGGTAATGTCTTCAGAGGACGTTCTTTGGGTGTCCCCATGTTCTGAGGCCAGGTGGGGGCAACTGGGAGCAGGCCTTGCCTATGGCAGTGCCCCAGCTGAGAAATGTCCTCCCTGGAAAGACTTACCTGGCACCACCTTTATCTGTTCGATAAAAGTGTTCAAACAAATCATCAAACAGTCAGTCCTTGAGCATTTAGAAAGGATGGATCTGATCACTAAGAGCCAGCACGGGGTTCTCAAGAATAAGTCATGTCAGACTAATCTTATCTCCTTTTCTGAGAAAGTAACTACCTTGCTGGATCAGGGGAATGCAATAGACATAGTTTATCTTGATTTCAGTAAGGCTTTTGATAAGATTCCACATAGTATTCTAGTTGACAAATTGGGAAAATGTGGGTTAGATCCTATTATTGTTAGGTGGATCTGCAACTGGTTGACAGATCGTACCCAGAGTGCTAGTTAATGGTTCCTCATCCACTTGGAGAGAAGTGACTAGTGGAGTTCCTCAGAGATCTGTGCTGGGCCCTGTGTTGTTCAACATCTTTATAAATGATTTGGATGAAGGAATAGAGGGGACGCTTATTAAATTTGCAGATGATACTAAATTGGGAGGGGTAGCAAATACAGTAGAAGACAGAGCCAAGATGCAGAATGATCTTAACAGGCTGGAGAAATGGGCTAGAACTAATAAAATGCACTTCAACAAAGACAAATGTAAAGTTCTGCATTTAGGTAGGAAAAATCAAATGCATAATTATAGGATGGTAGTGTGTGTGAAAAAGATCTTGGGGTCTTAGTAGACCAAACACTGAACATGAGTCAGCAGTGTGATGCAGTAACTAAAAAGGCAAATGCAGTCTTGGGCTGCATCAACAGAAGTATAGTGTCCAGATCACGCAAAGTGATGGTATTGCTTTACTCTGCTCTGGCTAGACCTCAACTAGAGTACTATGTTCAGTTTTGGGCACCACAATTTAAGAAAGTTGTAGACAAGCTGGAACGTGTCCAGAGGAGGGCAATAAAGATTGTGAGGGGTCTGGAGACCAAGTCCTATGAGGAAAGGTTGAAGGAGCTGGGTATGTTTAGCCTGCAGAGGAGAAGACTGAGAGGGGCTATGATAGCCATCTTCAAGAACTTGAAGGGCTGTCATATAGAGGAGGGTGCCAAGTTGTTTTCTGTTGCCCCAGAAGGTCGGACCAGAACCAACGGGTTGAAATTAAATCAAAAGAGTTTCTGTCTAGACATTAGGAAGAATTTTCTAACAGTTAGAGCGGTTCCTCAGTGGAACAGGCTTTTTCAGGAGGTGGTAAGCTCTCCTTCCCTGGAGGTTTTTAAGAAGAGGTTAGATGGCCATCTGTCGGCAATGCTGATTCTGTAACCTTAGGCAGATGATGAGAGGGAGGGCATCTTGGCCATCTTCTGGTCACTGGGGGTGTGTGGGGGGGAGGTAGTTGTGAATTTCCTGCATTGTGCAGGGGGTTGGACTTGATGGCCCTGGTGGTCCCTTCCAACTCTATGATTCTATGATTCTTCTGGGTGCCTGATCCAGACCTTTCCACCCTTGCTGGCAAGACAAGCATCCCAAGAGCAGTGGTTTTATGTTGTATGAAAACTATCTGAAAAATTCTAAACTGAAAAGTCTGAATATAAGTTATTATAAACAAATATAAAAACATATTTGCTTCCTTGTATGATTCAACTTGCAGAATACACTTGACTGCCTTCTCGAACCCTTGATGGTTAAGGGAGACCACCAATGGTCTCTTCCTCCTGCAGCCCTCAAAGTTCTGAAGCCAGACTTGCCCTTGGCTTGCAACTCTCGCCCAGCTCCACCTTGCTCTGCCATGCAAATCCGTCTTTCGCTCCAAGCAATTAAAGCACAGCTCACTTGCCCTAAGCTGGCCCCCCAACCCAAAAAACTGTCATAACAAAATGAGTTCTTTGCAGTCCATTTCTGCCAAAGGCGCCTTACCTTCTCACCGACAGCTCCAGGATTTCCAATCCCACCGGGTGGACCTTGGGGCCCGTCAGCTCCTGGAGATCCAGATGGACCCCTTGGTCCTGGGGGACCCGGGGGACCCTTTCGGGGAGGGGGGGAGAAGATTGGAAAGTTCATTCTATTGATGCAGAAGTAGTTGCTAATACCAGTACGTCAGGGAAAGGGGTATTTTAAAAAATAGCAACAACAAAATGTACCATTTGTCCGACGTCACCCGTTTCTCCCTTCTCTCCAGGAGGTCCCGGTAAACCCTGCAGAGGCAGAATTAGATGGGCTTTTATTTGTGGCTCCTTTGCACATGATTGCTTCATTCAGATGCACCCTTCAAAATCACAAGAACTTACTTTACAGTGCCAAGTATGAGTGGTAGCAATGTCGTACATGCTAATTCAGCGAGGCCAGGACTGGCCAAGGCTCTCTGCTGAGGACACTCAGGGGCAAACCCAGGACTGCTGCTGTGCCATGTGAGAAAGGGCCCTACAGCAGGAGCAGTAGAGGCATGCGGGGTCTGGGCTGCTTCAGGTTCAATAGGCCGCCTCTTGCTGTGGCAAGCCACGGACGTGCTATCAGCCTTACTGGGAGCTGAGAGGGAAAACTTTAAGCTGCTGCCGTTGCACCAACCGCCAGACACGGACTGCTCCTCAGCAAATCAGAAACTGAGCATTTTCTGGCAAGCCGAGGCCAGTGAGAAGCGGCACAAGCAGAGCCTGCCAGCAGCCCGGGGCTCTCCAAGGGGCACCTGACCTGCTCTGGCTTCCTTTGGACAGACTCCCGACCTCAACCCTCTCCACAGCCCAGCACAGGTTGCCCACAGGAGCTCTGCTGCAGACTCTAGCGGCCCTCCACACTCACCTGCAAGCCGACCGGGCCTGGGGGGCCAGGAAAACCCCTTGGCCCTTCATCCCCTTTCTGACCAAAGAGACCCTGTTGCCCTCGAGGACCAGGCTCCCCATCGGCTCCCTTAGAAGGAAAAGGAGGAGGAGAAGGGCAGTCAACATCTGTCAGACCAGCGCTGCTGAGTGGAATCCTTCTAGCCATCCACACCCCACCACAGCCCCTCCACTGTCTACAGTGAAGCACCACCCAACATGCGAAATTTTTAATCTGATGACTTGAAAAGCAGCACGTCTCAACGGAATGACCAACAGGAGAGGGAACAAACGGAGGGAGAGAAGACATCCACCCCTTCCCACCTCTACCCCACACAAGACCTCAATGCTGACGAGAAAGGTGCCTCTCTGAAGCCAGGCTATCTTTCCCAGCAGACACGCTCTCTTCCAATGAGACTAGCTTCCTCGGAGGTGAGAGAAAGGCACGATGCACCTGCTCAGAGGCACTTTTTCTATTATGGTCACCTATTCCAGGACTCGAGTCAGCTCATTCCTAGGCTGAGCCCTGGCTCACGTTAAGCCCCACCTCTCCCTCTCTTCTTTATATGCGTAACTCCCAGGGAAATTTCGCAAGGTAGCTCATGATTAACAGCAGAAGCCATACTTACAGCTGGACCTGGTTGGCCGATTGGGCCCTGCGGACCGGTGGGACCTGGAGGACCCTGACGAGAAACAAGACACATCCCAATAAAACAGCAGAGCAGGCACAAGGGCCCCTGGACGGTGAAAACTGGAGGAAAATCCTGCACCGTCAGCTGTGGCAGAAGGCTAAGCCAGCTCCACCTTGGACTGCGCACCTGCAGCACTTCTACATCCTGCTCTGCTGCAGCTGGCAAGATGCCCCCCCTCCCCGGGATTCCCCCAGCATCAACCATTCATCAGCTGGCCATGAGGAGCGGGTGGGGAGCCCCAAAGAAAGGAGCCAATTTGCCAGCAGCTGGAACAGAATGGGAAGGAAGAAACCTTACTGCAGAGGATGCAGAAGAAGCAGTCAGGCACTCCCCACTGGACTCCTGCTGTGGGGCAGCTGGGCTCCCTATTCATGCCGAGAGCCAGCCATGGCGATGCCTGGATTCAAGACTTCCTCTTCCAGGGCCGCCACACTCTCTTTTACCCAGCCCCCCTTGCGAGGACTGAGAGGTCAGCCGTTGCCCCAGAACTCCCACTTTGCCCAGGCTGACAGCAAAGCCCCCACTTCTGAGGGGAGGGGAGACAAGGGGAAGGGGATTGTCTTCACACCAAGAAAACATGAGACTTCCCACCCCAAAGCCACACCTTACCTGCTCCCCTTTGTCACCTTTGCCGCCCTTCTGCCCTGGCTCACCAATTTCACCCTGCCAAACAGGAAAATGCCATCAAAGATCCCTCTGCACATACTTGATGGCCAGTGCAGAACTTCCTGACACAACACCCAGAAAGACTTTGAGCAAAGAGCACAGAACGGGGCTCAACGGCTGCATTCGCAGCCCTACCAGGCCTGTCATTGACTGGATCATCATTTCTGCTGGCCTCCCTGGTCTGGAAAAGGAAAGCTGAAATCTACACATCACTTTTTGGAAGAGTTTTTTTCCTGAAGTGAAAGTTCAAGGCCCATTTGGAAGCTCTTGCTTCGGAGATTAATCTACAGAAAACTCTTGATAAGATTTTCAAATGGTGCCCGTCAAGGGGATGCAGCTCTGTCCATTTTCCTAACGTAGAGACCTTCCTTGGCCTTTCATCCAGGAAAGAGTGGTCCACATAAGAACAAACAGGTTTGGGCATACAGGATGTGCAACACACAGCCTCTGTCCATCCGGCTGTGGTGAAGATTGGGGTCAGTTCGAGCAAGCCTACCCTGTACCATTCTGTTCTCAATTGGACATTCCAACACACAACTGTCTTGGACTTGAGAGGGTAAGGAACAAGAGGCAAAATGGAAACTGCTATGTAAAGTCAAGCTCACCTGGCTGATGCCTCAGAACCATCTTGCCCCTGTTCATCTGGAGGAGGAGAACCAAGCCAGACCTTTGTCTGACCACTGCTCCCTCTGCAAGCCTCATGGTCTGGAGGCCAGGCAGAAGCCTTGGTTCCCAGGAAGCACCTCAGTGTATGAAACGAGCTCCTTTGCCCAGGGATCTCCCCGCACAACACACACCCAAACTGCAGATTCTCCCACCTTGTCTCCATCTTCTCCTGGTGGGCCAACTGGACCTGCTGGGCCAGGAAGCCCTACTGGACCTTGGATACCATCACGACCTGCTGGACCTTGAGGCCCTTTCTCACCCTAAAAAGAACAACAAAATTCCATCACCGTCAACCAACTTTTCCTCTGCAAGTTAATGGAGATTTCTTACTATGAATGTTCTCCATGGCTCCTGGCAGAAATGTAGATCTTCTAGGGCAGCCCCTTCCAAAGATAGTGGAATGGGCTGTTACCCTGCAAGAAGTTTTTCTGCAAGCTCTCCTAAGCCTGAACAAGATAGTCCCCATGCTGCTGGACCTTCTTAGCCAAGCACTGTCATGAAGAGACCCAGGCAGGGCCTCTTATTTCCTGACCTCAGCTGACTATCAAAAAAGACAAGGGGAAATGAACTCTCTCCAGCTTGTGCCAGCTCTTTTCCTGACGGTCAGCTGGTGACAGCAACAAGCAAATCTGTTTTTGAAAGTGAAAACCTGAAGTACACTCCTTGCCAGGAGCAAAAAGAGGAACACCACCAAGGGGGAAGCCATCAAGGGCTCACCTCAAATTCCAGGTCAGCAATCTGCAGGTGAACTAAGAGCCTACAAATGAGCAGGCAGCTAGAAACTGAGCCCCACTCCTGCCTTTCTACATCCCAGATGCTGCTCGCAGCAGCTGCTTGCCTCTTTAGTGCGTGGATGCTCAGTTAAGACACCTACACAAAAGGCAAAAACTCCTGGATCTCTTCATACTCCCCAAGTCCTGCCCATGTCCCCTACAATACATGAGATAAGCTCATCAGTAATGACCTGAAGAAGAGAGCTGTGGGTCACGAAAGCTCCTACCCTGCCAGAAATGTTGTTAGCCTTTAAGGTGCTGCTGGACTCTTGCTCTTTCTACTGCTACAGAAAGACTAACATGGCTGCCCATCGTGATCTATCTCCATAGTAATGACCTTGTCTCTCAGAGATACAGAACCTCCTAGACAACAACACACCACACCAGTGGGAGAGCTCGCCTCCTTTTGTCAGTGGGAACACCTGCAGCTGAGCAGGGCGTCCTGGATGCCGAGGCAGATCCCCCCTTTGGCAATGCGCTTTGTCGTTACCGGGATATCCTGAAAAGATCCTGGGCTTCTGAGGCTAGCTGGCCCCACAAGGAGAATTTCCACACCCAGACCTTGTCCTTTCCAGACCCTTCAGCAGCAGTGGATCTGGTGGGGAGCCACACAACCGGCCTGATGGACGCAGCGTCTCAAAAGCAGCTCTCCTTGTGGCATCCAAACACTAAAACTGTTTTCAAAATATTGTTGTGTGAAGGCTGAACTAGTCCTTGGAAGATGTGCAGAGCCCACTCCAGTTCCTGAACTGAAATCCTGCTGCCTCTGTTTTGGCAAATCCATGAAAGAGGCATTCTGCAGCCATAAGGGAGGGTCCCTCAGCTGTTTAACAGGGAACATGTACCCCCTACTAACTGATGTAAGCTTCCTGAAGAGGTCTATCCTGTCAAGGACGCGATAGTCTAGAGTCCGCTTCTGGAAGGTGAGTAGAGCTATACTGATAGGCATAAAGTCTAGACAGGCAAGATTCCTGAGACCACACCCCTTGGGTGACATGGTGCTTTGAGGCAGCTCCAAAGCCTAGCACATTAATTTCCATGGATGACAGAGTCCTTCTGGGTGGTAGAAGACCCATTCCCTGCAGCAGAGGCTGTTTCCACACAGCATATTTGTCCCGAGCGCATTCATGCACACCCCCCTGGGGTTTCCCTGGCTTTTCTTCAATTTTTCTCAAACCTACTTTGCTTCAAATGTTTGGGGGAAGCAGCAGCAAAGCTGGGGGGGGGGGCTGCTGCGTGGGCGGGAAAGTTTGGATGTCCCGCCCACACAGCAGCCATTTCCTGCAGAGGGGTTTTCTTTTTGTTTAAATTGGAAATTAATAGCATTATATCGATAAACTAAAATATACATCCAGTTCTCTGGATTCCCAGTTTTCATTTTTTTTTAAAGTAAGTCTCTAGCCCATTTTTTGCAGGCATATATGGAAAAAGGCATATCTCCACAACAAAATGGGCTAGAGACTTACTTTTAAAAAGAAAAGCAAGCAAGCTGGGGACTCAGAGAACCTGATACACTTAAAAAAAAAAAAAACCCTACCAGGGCACAACCTGCTCTGTGGACGCCTCTGCCCTCCCTGCACCGTATGAGCAGCTGCAGCAGAAGCAACAGGGAAACCACCCAGCCAGTCCCCACGTGTAAAACGCCACCTTCTCTGAGCCAGCCACAGCAAAGCACGACAGAACACCGTTGGAGATGGGTTTGTTAATGATATGTGACTACAGAAGCATCCTCTGATGGGACCCAATGTGAACAAATGGCAATTCTAAAAAATGCCAGGTGAAGAACTGCTTCCTCAATTAATTCTCCTTTTGGGCAGAGATCTGAGATCTTTCTTGGCCATTCATCCAAGAGGGGTCATCTTGTACTGCACCACATCCAGGTCTATTCTGAAGTCTTCCAGACACTATGTCAGGCTGAGAGAACTCATCCCCATTGACAAGCACCCTGCTTCCTGGAGAGAGATGGAGTGGCCTGCCCATCCACCAGGCCCTGAAGGCTCCTGCAGGGGGAACGGGCGCGTCACCCAGAAGTGGGCCCTGGGCCCCATCGCCACGACTGCCACTATCTTGGTCACAACTGTGCGAGCACTCAGAACAGCCTGAATGGCAAAGCTCTATTCTGGAAGTATCGGTTGTAGTAAGAGAAGTACAGGTTTCCCCCTTGGCTGACTACCAATTGGAACATGCAGATAATCCCTGGAGAGGCTGACGGAAGAATGAAAATTCCATCAATTTAGTACCTCCACTGTAAATGTGTGCATCCTGAAATGCTTCTACCACATGATTTGCTCAGCCACTTCAGATCTGCAGTAGAGCACACACCCCCAATTTGGAGATAACCTAGGAAAAAAATGGAACAAACCCTGACCTTGTAGAACAGGTCCCATCCCTGACTGCCCAACGGATGATGCACTTGAATGAGCAGCTGGTGCTCATGGGAATCCCTGGAGCTGCGTGAGGCAACCTGCCCCGAGAATGATTCACAAGCTTTGGGGCATTTCACTGGACAAATGTCATCCTTATCCACGCATCTGTGCTTGCCAGTCACCAGACAGCACCCAGTTGCTGGAAACAAGCCCCTAGTGGGCATGAGAAGTGGCCCTACTGGGCGTCAGGGAGCGTGCTGGTCCTCTGTTCTCCTGGGGAAACAGCAGAGCCCCTGAAAGAAGCTCTTCTGCCAGACTGCAAGTGTTGCTGCTTGACCTGTGATCTGCTGAACTCACGGGGCTGTTGGGATAGAGAAAGCACGGAGTTCTCTGTCTTAGCAGAAGACAAGCTGTGGTTCCAGTCAGGACTATTTGTTGTGGTTTCCCAAACAGCCTCAGCTGGCAAGAATACACGGGGGGGGGGGGGGAACGAGCCCAACGCTCTGGGTTGACCTCCCAATGGCCCAGCCGAGATTCCTCACAGCCAACAGGTCTGGATTCAAACTGGACAGCAGGCTACAAAGGCACATTTCCTTCCTTCAAGAGGGAGTAAAAGGATAGAGATCTAGGAAGCGGGGGGGGGGGGTTCCTATATTTTAACCTAGCTAACACAGAGGGGTATTCTTCACGGTGGATTTTGCTTCGGTTTCGAATCGGAGCAAACAATAAACTGATTTAAATAGCTTTTTCATGGCAGCGCAGATTCTCCCCCCCCAATCCCGAGGCATTTTCAATTTTTCACGGGAGAAACAGCGCACTTCTCTGCGCTGCTTACGTCTGCTGCCGCTCATGACTCACCGCTCCAAATCCGCCTAATTCCACCCACTCTTCCCATGATCCTGTGTGCGTGTGTGTTGGGGGGGGGGGTATCCTGAGAGCAGGAAATTCAAGCCAAAACCCCCATCACCCTTCTGAAGAGGGGCAGCCAGTCTGCTCTGGGTCTCCCTCCAGCCGGTGCAATCCTGTGTGTGTGTGTGTGTTTTGGGGGGGGCATCCTGAGAGCGGCAGATCCAAGCCAAAACCCCATCACCCTTCTGAAGAGGGGCAGCCAGTCTGCTTTGGGTCTCCCTCCTGCCGGTGCGATCCTATGTGTGTGTTGGAGGGGGCATCCTGAGAGCGGCAGATCCAAGCCAAAACCCCCCATCACCCTTCTGAAGAGGGGCAGCCAGTCTGCTCTGGGTCTCCCTCCAGCCGGTGCAATCCTGTGTGTGTGTGTGTGTTTTGGGGGGGGCATCCTGAGAGCGGCAGATCCAAGCCAAAACCCCATCACCCTTCTGAAGAGGGGCAGCCAGTCTGCTTTGGGTCTCCCTCCTGCCGGTGCGATCCTATGTGTGTGTTGGAGGGGGCATCCTGAGAGCGGCAGATCCAAGCCAAAACCCCCCATCACCCTTCTGAAGAGGGGCAGCCAGTCTGCTCTGGGTCTCCCTCCAGCCGGTGCAATCCTGTGTGTGTGTGTGTGTGTGTGTGTGTTTTGGGGGGGGCATCCTGAGAGCGGCAGATCCAAGCCAAAACCCCATCACCCTTCTGAAGAGGGGCAGCCAGTCTGCTTTGGGTCTCCCTCCTGCCGGTGCGATCCTATGTGTGTGTTGGAGGGGGCATCCTGAGAGCGGCAGATCCAAGCCAAAACCCCCCATCACCCTTCTGAAGAGGGGCAGCCAGTCTGCTCTGGGTCTCCCTCCAGCCGGTGCGATCCTGTGTGTGTGTTGGGGGGGGGGGCATCCTGAGAGCGGCAGATCCAAGCCAAACCCCCCATCACCCTTCTGAAGAGGGGCAGCCAGTCTGCTCTGGGTCTCCCTCCAGCCGGTGCGATCCTGTGTGTGTGTTTGGGGGGGAGGCATCCTGAGAGCGGCAGATCCAAGCCAAAACCCCCATCACCCTTCTGAAGAGGGGCAGCCAGTCTGCTCTGGGTCTCCCTCCAGCCGGTGCGATCCTGTGTGTGTGTGTGTGTGTGTGTGTGTTTGGGGGGGGGGCATCCTGAGAGCGGCAGATCCAAGCCAAAAACCCCATCACCCTTCTGAAGAGGGGCAGCCAGTCTGCTCTGGGTCTCCCTCCAGCCGGTGCGATCCTGTGTGTGTGTGTGTGTTTGGGGGGGGGCATCCTGAGAGCGGCAGATCCAAGCCAAAACCCCCATCACCCTTCTGAAGAGGGGCAGCCAGTCTGCTCTGGGTCTCCCTCCAGCCGGTGCGATCCTGTGTGTGTGTGTGTTGGGGGGGGCATCCTGAGAGCGGCAGATCCAAGCCAAAACCCCCATCACCCTTCTGAAGAGGGGCAGCCAGTCTGCTTTGGGTCTCCCTCCTGCCGGTGCGATCCTATGTGTGTGTGTGTTGGGGGCGTATCCTGAGAGCGGCAGATCCAAGCCAAAACCCCCATCACCCTTCTGAAGAGGGGCAGCCAGTCTGCTCTGGGTCTCCCTCCTGCCGGTGCGATCTTATGTGTGTGTGTGTTGGGGGGGCATCCTGAGAGTGGCAGATCCAAGCCAAAACCCCCATCACCCTTCTGAAGAGGGGCAGCCAGTCTGCTTTGGGTCTCCCTCCTGCTGGTGCGATGCTGTTAGAGTGGCAACTCCCCCAGCCAATCACCGTTCTTGGGGGGAGGAGAAAGGAGACATCCCGGGGAGCGAAGCAAACATTTTTTCATGGGCATCCGAGCAAGAAAACGCTCTTCTACTGGAAAGTACGGCTCAGAAGTGGTTTGGATTGCCTCTCTTTTAGCCCGGCTTATTTTGCTCAGTGGGGGAAAACACGGATCTGCAGTGAATAACCAACATTTGCCTCCGACGCAAGTCAGCATCGAAACAGAAGCAAATCTCCGTGAAGAATACCCCAGAGTGGCTAGAGTCTGGAAGCCGCTGCTTAAACATTTCTTTCCTTGCTAGCCTAAGGAAAGTGGGGGAGGGGAGAGGGACGACCCAAACTAACAACTCTGCACGTTTTGCCTCCTGCTGCATGGGCAGAGTATTAGAGGTGCCCCGGTCTTGGAGCATCACTCAATTATCTGCAGCCACAGAGCTGCCCTTGCAGCGACCAGTTAGGGGCCAGATAAAAGGCCTGTTCAGCTGATATTAAAATGCTGTGGTGCAGAAGCTCATGAGGCTGCTTGGAGAAGAGAAGGATGCCCCGGGCCTGGCTAAAGAATAGTGGCTCTGTACAGATTTAAGCACGCTATCCAGACTTATACTGCTCTGCCAACCCAGCAGTCCACATCCGCTCTGCAGCAGAGGAAGTGAGGTCTGACCCACAATTGCTTCTGCTGGAGGGAATATGCTGTTTGTCTATAAGGCGCTGCTGGACCCGGCTTTATTTTCATGCTACAAGCTAGCCCGGCTGGCTGGCTGGAAATCCTCTGTACTCGATCTGCTTTCCACCCTGTGCGCGGCAGTGTGATGCAGCATGCCTTGGCCTGGGAGGGGAAATCCGGCTGGACTCCCGTGGTCCTCACTCTTCCCACTCCCTGTCCCTGCCCTGCTGCTGTTTGCAGCCCCGAGTATCATGTTCTCTACCAACCAAATATAATGTTTTAATGCATCTGACGAAGTGGGCTTTGGCTCATGCCATAATAAGCGTGCCAGGGTTTAAGGTGCCGCAAGACTTTGCTGGTTATTTTGGTCATACGAAAATCCCGGAAGCTTCCTGGGCCTTGTCCTGGTCAGAACAAGAAGCTTCACCTCTGAAGACCTGTCAGAGACAAAAGAATCCTCTGCTGGATGAACGTACCTTCTCACCGAAGCATCATTAGCCTACTGTAGCCTACGGACCCTTTTCAGACCGCATCCTCATTATTTCCAGTAAAAAGAAGTTTCCTGAATGAAGCCTCAGCCTCTCCAGTCCTTCAGCAGCAGCTGCTAGGAAGGACCTTTCTGTGCCTGGGCTTCTGGAGCACCACTGACAGCCACGGAGGACAATACTGAGGGGCAGCTAATGGACCAAGGAGTGGACGACACAGGATAAATCTTTGTATGTTGGTGAGCAAAAGCCTGCAGCCGTGCTCTTGCATGATGCCAGAGGAGCCATGGCTCAGTGGCAAAGCCAGTGCTTTTGCAGGCAGAAGGTCCCAGGTTCATTCCCCAGCAACATCTCCCATGCCAAGGATCTCTGGCAGAAGGGACCATCTTCCTCTGCCCCAGTCTCTTGGCAGCAATGCTGTGCTAGATGGAGCTGTGGTCTTCATATGGCCATACCTTAGGGACGCAGGCTCTGGCGCCAGGTTAGGGTTAGGCCCCAGTTCAGGGCCTCCAGTTGCAGAGAACACCCTCCCAGCTGAACTCGGTGTAGTCCCCCGCCCCGCCCCAGTCTGTACAAGCCCCGGTATCCCTGCATTGGCACCCTGAGGAGCTGCATCCCACCACCTCTCTGCCTCTCTGGCACCCTGAGCAGCACTGATACCCCAGGCAAACTGCAAATGCCCTCGGGCTGGCCCTGCGCCCCCATGAAACAGAAGGCTTACCGGGGCTCCTTTCTCGCCGGCAGGGCCGGGTGGCCCTTGGGGCCCAGGCCGCCCTGGAAGACCAATTGGGCCAGCTGCTCCAGCAGGACCTCGCTCACCAGGAGAGCCCTGCAAGGAAAGACAACAAGAAGAACGGGGGGGGGGGGGAAGCTCAACATCTGGGCAACACTTGCGAGGAGGAAGGTGTGAGGAAAGGGAGTGTGGCCTCCAGAGAGACCCAGAGGTCTTCAATGAGCTGCATGCAGGAGACGGCATGGAGGAAAGCACCTTGGGGAAAGCCCAATCTCCTGTTTGGTGTCAACTACAAATTTAGGAAATATGAGCCCTGGCTAAACCACAAACAAGTGCTGGTTTTGCCATGGCTTCCATTGGAGAGTCCTGGGAAGTATGAGGGTGCCAAGAAGCCTTTTGTTAGTAATTCTTACCCCTTTTGCCCAGAGAACCACAGTTCCGAGGGTTTCCCGAGGGGTAGTTTTAACCTTTAACTCAGCTTAAGTCAGTAATGTGGCTGTGCCCAGAGAAATGGATGGAAACAGACTAGGCCAAAATCCGCTATGGAGAAATATCACGAGTGGTCCCTTCACCTTCAGAAAATTAAGGGCATATTTTGAAAATCTGGAAGTGGTGAGAGGACAGTGGGGGAGGCGGAGGCTGAGGCTCCCACCTGCAGCGGTTGAGGCGGTGGCCCAGTGCAGATTCTAGGGCTGGCTGGGGTTGAGAATATTTATATTTAATTTATTTAAAACATTTATTATCCATCTCTCTTCCTTGTGGAACCTCCCCAATATAGGGATAGGGCGGGATATAAATCTAATAAATAAATTAATTAATTAAATATCGCTTATAGTATTGTATAGATGCTGGTTAGTACTGGGGAGGGTATTGAAGTAGTCTTGTTGTGATGCTTTGGTTTTGTTTAATTTATGCAATTATTATTGTTTCATAAATTATTGATACATTTCATATTGTGATCCACCCTGAGCCCTTCTTCAGCAGGAGGAGGGCAGGATGTTGTTATCATCACCATCATTATTATGGCAGCTTACAATGTAAATGAAACAACAATTCTAAAAAACAAATACAACACCACAGTTTAAAATCTCAGTTAGGACTGCCAAGAAATGAAAACTAGATTAGTCCAATGCAGTCCTAAATAAAACCATCTTCGACTGCCTCCTGGAGATCCAGATCGTGACGGTCAGGGGCACCTGCCTGGGGAGATTGTTCCATAATCATGGGGCTGCCACCAACACGGCCTTCTCTTGACAAGCTTCTTTGATTGGTGGGACAGGAAGGAGTGTGTATCCCTGTGACCTTAATCCCTGGGCAGGAACACGTGGAAGAAGGCAGTTCTTCAGATACCCCAGAGGTCGCAAGCCAGAATGAGTGAGAGCTCCCCCACCCAAAAAAACCCTTGCTGCAGGGAACTCCAGACTGAGCGTGAAGATTCTGGGTAAGAAAGGCTTTCACTTACCGCGGGGCCAGGAGGGCCGGGGGGACCTTCACTGCCCTTCAAGCCCACAGGTCCCTGCAGGGCACAAAGAGGCAGAGAAAGAAGTCACCATCCAGTTGCCAAAAAGAAACATGGCAGAAAGGAAGAGATGCTGCTGGGAAGGTGCATGCAACAGCACATGACTTACAAGGGGGCCAGGAAGACCTCTGTCGCCGGGAAACCCTCTCAGGCCGGGGGGGCCGTCTTTCCCTGGAAGGCCGCTGGGGCCGGGGTCACCCTGCAATGACAAGTGCAGCAGACTCAGTGGCCACCCACAGCCCACTGGCTCATTGGTTCATGGACTGCACTTACTTTATTTCTACTCCACTTCTCGGATGAAGTCCTCCAAATGGATCACACAATAAATACAAGACACAAATCCAAGTTAACATTTTCCCAGTTTCACTTTAAAATAACATATGGTTTAAAAGAACAGCCCCCAACAGTTCAAGTTAAAAAGAAGAACTGCCAGGGGTATTTCAACAGTGCGTTTCTGGAGAGAGGAGACCTCCCTCGTTGGGGAGAAGATCTTTAAATTAACAGGGGCGTAATCTTTGCTTTGACAGTGGAAGCATCATGAAATCCAAGCACCAATCGTTCTGGCTCCCCCAAGAGAAAGAAAAATCACTTAAGGGAAAGAAGGAGCTATTGGATAGTATTATTCTGTTGCTCAACCTCCAATCCACCAAATAGGATGGCTGAGGTTGTAAAAACTCATTCCTTAATGGTGCTTCCACTCAGCTTCTGGAACACCTTTCCTTAACTACAAACAGCTCCAGGTCTCCCAAACACCCTGTCAATGAAAGCGCTCTTCCCCCCCACACACACACACACCTTTGTGCCTTCCTTTCCAGCCAGCCCAGGAAGTCCCTGTTCACCTGGTGGCCCTGGAGGCCCTGGGTGGCCACGTTCACCCATTGGACCCGTCTCTCCAGTGGGACCCTGCAAGAAAGTAGGAAGAAGGGAGGTAGAGGCACACGGGCAACAGAAGGGTGGTGGGGATTAGTTGCCTTCCAAACATTATCCTGGACCACCCAGAGCAAATTCACAGACAGATCAAAGGGGGAGTGCAATCTGCACCTACCAACTAAGTTTTCAGGTGCCGGAAACCTTCCCTTTAATATAATACTTAGGATGGGGGAGACATCACATTTTGCCTGCACAAAACTACAGTCATGCAGGTAATATCCACTTTGCCAAGCCGAAGACACGTCAGTAAAGAACAAATCTAACTAAATGCATGGCTCCCTGGTTGGGGATGCATATTAATTGTTAGGAGAGTTAACAATAAAGGCCCCTTGGCCACAATGTACCCAAACCCACTAGTCTCTCTGGCAGTGTGGCTGGACACACTCAGGTATGGAGAATTGGTGTAAGATTTAGCAGTGGGGTACAGGAGTGCCTCTTTCAGAATTTCACAGAAAATTATTGACTGTGTTTCCTGAAAAGAGACGCGCTGGGCCGGCACGGGAGTCCTGTTGTCTGCTCTGGGCTGATACCCGGATCCTGCAGCGGTTAAGTTATGGGGGAGGAAAGCACTCTGTATATACTCAGAGCTTCTTCCCTTTATTCCTGGTTCTTGAAAACAAAGGATGTGGCCACAAACGGGAAGGAAGGGATTTAAATAGCTACAGGCAGCAGCTGGGGAGACAATCAAGAGAGTCTGGAAGAGATTCCTTGGCTTCTTGCACAACCAGTCTCTGGTCAAACAGGTGTTTGAAGCACTTCCCAAAAAACCTGTTTGTGCAGATATGTCAGGGGGACAAGATCAGCGAAAGGGACATGCGCAGCAACACTTCCTCACTATGTTGTGATCCTAAACCCAAGGTCTGTGTGCTGTTAACTATCTGCTAAAACTCCACTCGGGGGAAAGGCGCCCGCCAGCAGTAGGTCAGCTGTACACACATCTTTAGTAGCTTTGTTTGCTGAGTGCATTTTAGTTCCTTAAGGAGCAAAAGGCACCTTATAAACATCAAGGGAGTGTCAGGTTTGGGCTGGGAAGTTCTCCAAAGGGTATGTAGCAGACCCTGCCCTTGTGAGCAGACGTGGTGATTATTCGGCACAGGGGCTAATGGCACAGCCGCTGCAATTCTCAGGGCGCAGGCTGTTGCAGTCAGAGCATGTGGTGCAGCAGCACTGCAAAACTCTTTACACTGCTGGCCGGCAGAGCCAGGCAAAGAGCCCAAAGGAGCTGTCTGGAGGGCTTGGGACTGGGTGGGAAGAGGAAGAAGAGGAAGAGGAACAGTTGGTTTTCAAACTGCTCTTTTCTCTACCTTTAAGAGTCCCAAAGCGGCTTACAATCACATCCCTCCCCCACAATAGGAGAGAACTGTGACTAGCCCAAAGTCACCAGCTGGCTTCATGTGAAGGAGTGGGGAATCAAACCTGGTTCTCCAGATTAGAGTCCACCACTCTTAACCACTACACCATGCTGGGAGATCTGCAACAGCCGTCTCTCCTCTAGACTCAGAGGCTGGAGATCCATAATAGAAGAGAAAAGCTAAACTAGGGGTCCTGTGATGCCCCATCCCTCCCATTAACCTTCTGCACCCCAACCTCCAGAAGCAGGAGAAACACAACTTCTGGCAAAAGGGGATGAGAGAGGCAGGCAGACGCCCACTGTGGGAGTGTCAGAATTTGCACTGGCAACTGGAGGTGACAAGAGGCAGAAGGGGCAGGGCGATTGCTCTCCCACAGGACAGCCTGGTGCCGAACCCCAGACACCCCATTGGCTGTCCTTGGCTCATCCTGGCTATAATTACTGGGGTGGGTCCAGCCATTCACCAACTTAAGTGGCCCCTCCATTGGCTAGAGGAAAGCTTCAGATGTTGCTCAGTGGCTGGACAGGATGGGTAGAACCCACTGCACTCCCTGGGTCAGGGTCAGATCCTTGCATGGGCCCATGTCCGGGCTGACTTGGGAAGCACCCCAGCTTTGCTGCAGCTGCCTCTGTTCACTCCACTCAGCTATCTTTCCCCCTGCCACTTGCCTCCTTGGTCCAGCGCAGCTCCAGCTGCATTTCTGGCTCCGACCCCCACCCCCTCCGCCTGATCCTCTGGCCCTCCTTCAGCTCCCTGAAAGCTCAGCTGCCCCCAGTCCAGGTCTGACTGAGAGCAACAGAATTGGAGCGCTCTACTCCATGGTTTGTATTGCAACAAAAAGCAAGCAGGTTGCCGGGAGGGTGGGCGCGGCAACAGCCTTGCAGCTGAACCTCACACTAATTACATTTTAGCATTTCCAAACATAATTACCAAGCAGTCGACTTGTACACCTCAGAAGGCAAACGTAAACACGTATTTAGCCTGCAATACAGAATTTACTCTGCCATTAATCTGAAAGGCCTGCTAATTAGGAGGTAATTGAATAGTTGGCTGTTTGGCCATAGAACAGAAAGGAGGAGACAGATGAGCCGATCACGGGGGCTTCTGGGAGCACCTACCTGTGGCCCGACAACTCCTGGAGGCCCGGGGGGTCCCGTCTTGCCTTGGAAGCCCTGTGTGTGGCAGAAGGAGACCTTTTCACTTGGACAGCAAACAAACATGGGGGCACTTTTTGCACAGAACATAACAATCCAGCTGACCCAACAGCCGCTTTTCTTGTAAGTTTACTCATCCTCTCTGAAAGGGTGAGGAATCCCAAAGAACAAAGAATGAGGAAACAAATGAGACTGGGCATAAATGTACATTTGCAGGGGCCGGGCAAAGAAAAACAGACTGCATATGAGGACTGAAGATTCATCTGCTGCAGAAAAGGTGACTCTGTGAGGAAGCAGGTGAAAGGACCGTTTGGGACAGCAGCTTTTACCAGACTGTTTGGGGGAGACCATGGGAAGCTATTCATAGACTCACAGAGTTGGAAGGGGCCATACAGGCCATCTAGTCCAACCCCCTGCTCCATGCAGGATCAGCCTAGAGCATCCCTGACAAAGGTTTGTCCAGCTGCTGCTTGAAGACTGCCAGAGAGGGGGAGCTGACCACCTCCCGAGGTAACCAATTCCACTGCTGAACTACTTTTTAATAGTTCCTAATATCATCATGCCTCTGAGTTCATTAAAGTCTGCCCTACTAAAATCAAACATACACGTTTAGCTACAAACTTCCTTCAACCTTCACAGCTAAAGGAATTCTAGGAGGACACGTTCTTGGGCAAATTCTGTTGGCATGGGGTGATGGTGAAGCCTGGCATAAAGTGTGAGCCACCAGAAAGCATCCTAGAACCATGGGCCAAGTGCAAGAGTCCTGGTGGGTAAGGTCAGTGTTGAAATGGGCCCTTGGAGGAGGAAGATAGGAAAAAATGCCCTGGTGTTATGCCAAATGTAAGCCCCACTGTAGTGCCACCCAAAAAGCCTCAGGCTGTAGGAATGCCGTAAATTCCTCAGAGGAGACGTTCAGCAGTCAGATTTACCTTGTTTGACACTCATGACCAGTGAGCTGATCATGGGCATGTTCAGACTGAACCAAAAAACTTGAACAGGTGCCTGTTGGTCAGAAGCCAACTCACAGCTAATCAGGAATCAGCTGGGAGCCCATTTCTGATCTACTACTATCACCACCACCCCAGCAAAATAGCCACACAGTGGAATTGCGAAGGGGGAGGGTTGAGAAAGGGCTCCT
This sequence comes from Euleptes europaea, assembly GCF_029931775.1. NCBI lineage: Eukaryota > Metazoa > Chordata > Lepidosauria > Squamata > Sphaerodactylidae > Euleptes > Euleptes europaea. The sequence continues at coordinate 60,143,741 of NC_079325.1, forward strand.
TTCTCTTCCCTCCCCTCAAACAGAATCAATGCTTTTAAAGACTGAGTTGCAGAAGGGAATGAAGAAAGACCTAACTGTCCTTTCTTCTGCAGTCCAAGCCAACAGCTTGTGGTGGGGAGAAGAAAAGGGAAATGAGCCAGTCTTCTGATCACTCTCCCCCAATATGCTGCATCTCAGTAAGGCTGGGAGGCAGCAAAGTCTTCAGGAGTGGAGACCACAAGAAACTGACTTCCAGTTGATCAGCTGGTAATTGCCTCCTGATTCCCCCTTCCCCAAATTTTGCTGGGTACAGAGCAGAATTTTACCAGCAGGAGACCAGAAACTGATTCCCAGCTGATCCCTCATCAGCTGGGAGTCGACTCTGGTGACACAAGCTATCTGCAAACAGCCGAATGGCCCATCGATTAATTGGCTGCCCGATCACCAATGGCAACGGGAAGTCAAACTGGCAAATTTGGGCATCTCTATGCTGCCAGAATATCACCAAAATGAACAGAACTGTGCAGGACATGCATCAGAGGACACAAAGACTGGGATGAGTGCTGTAAATGGAGCAAGGATGCTGCTGCAATGGGGACCTGTCCATGATCCAGTGCATTCGATAGCTGACTGGAGATCCTCCCCATGTTCCTGCCATGCTGCTGGTGGCTGCAGCCCTTGTACGACAAAGGAAAGGGGGAGGCCAATCAAAAACTGGTGAGCTGGGGCCTCCCTGCCAATTCCAGCTCACATTCACATGGTCTCTCTCCTCTTTTTCAAGGCAGAGAAGGAGCATGTCACTGCGGCACCCTCAGCTCACACCCTCTTTGATGGGATGATGGCAGATCCTGCTGGCGGAGGGCTGCTGGCTCTGGCGACAGGCCTCCGCCTCCCTGGTGGTCAGGGAGCCATTCCCACCCCCTCCCCCACATGCCCACCAAGTCCCACTGCCTGTGGCCAGGACTCATGGAGCCCAACTGGTTTAAACAGGACAGTGGAGATATAATCCAGAAGAGCTGCACCCGAGGCCATTCATAAAGACTGGCAGGAATTTAGGGGCGGGTTCTGTGGAGGGGCCAGGTGGGGAAGGAGAGGCTTTAAGCAGTCCCGCTAAAGGGAGCTCAACCATTCTGTTTGTCTGCAGCGGAGAACCCAGAGCCCAGCAGCATCTCCAGTGACATCCATCCAAGCTTTGTATTACAATCCCAGACTCGGGCCTTTTGTGAGTGGAATACATCTGTGCAGTGCGCTCATGAGGCAGCAGCAGTAACCAAAGATTGGTTGATCACTAAATGAACAGCAGGTAAGGCTGAAATGTTTGTTTCCTCTTGGTTTCTCTTCACGGCAGAAAGGGCAGAGGAATCTCACAAGGGGCTGCACTGATTCCAGATGAGGAGCAAGAGAGTAAAGAGAGTCGTTTTATTGGGCAAACCAGCAGGCTGCAGGACACGACAGGGCTTCACAGGAAATGTTGGCGCTAATGACGGGCGAGGGAGGAAGAGCCCCCCGCCCCACTTCAGAGCCCCCCTCCCAAGGCCGCAGACCGCACAATACTTACAGTTTCACCTCTCTGCCCAGGATGACCAGGCAGCCCGTCTTTTCCAGGGGGACCCTAAGGAAGAAAGTGGAATGCTGAGGGAAACCCCCGGTGCCTTGAGCCTGACTCCAGATGGCCAAGCGGAGAGTTGGGCTGGCTGTACCCCAGCAGGCCAGTGCTAAGGCACATAAAGAGGGGGTCTCTCTTTTGGCCACACTCACCGGAGGGCCTTTCGGTCCAGGAAATCCAGTTGGCCCTTGAGGCCCAGGAGGACCCTGAGAAGTAAGCAAACAAAGGCCTTGTTACCAGGTCAGGTTGGAGCAGTTGGCTTTCCTTTGGAGGCTGTAGTGTTAAGGGTGAAGAACATGGTCTACTTTTTTTCTAGAACCCCTGAGTCATACGTTGGAAGAGCTGTCCAGTCTCTAATAGCTCTAATTTTTAGACATTTTAACTGGCTGTTCTTAATATGTTCTATCAATTAACTTTCACCTAAACTTTGGACTACTACTTCCTGAGCAGCTGTTATTTACCCTGTTCATCCTATCGCATCACTTTGCTTATTTGTTCAAATCTCTGACCTCCCCATCCGTCCATCCATTATGAGTAACTGTTAATCTGTGGATTTATGACTTAACTCACCCTCAGCTCGGCCTCAACTCCTCCCTTTCCCCCTCACATGCAGAATTCACATTGGAAAGATTTATGACAGGATTCCCACCGATCCTCTCTGCCTCTGCTCTCCCCCAGCCTGTGTCTGAGGGCAGGGGGCTTCGACTCTCAGAACGGACACTCGGAAACTCCTGATATCTAAGGTGCTACTGGGCTCAAATTTAACAGCTTCACCCCACTCCTGTAATCATCCCCAGAAGAATTCCCAGCATGATCTCCCTTTCACACATCTGAAGAACTGAACAACGACTCACAAAACCTCACATTGAAATAAATGTTGTTAGTCTTAAAGGTGCTGCTGGGTTTTTGTTTATTTTTCGTCCAGCCTACCTCCTGCTTGATGCAGGAGATCTAAAGCTGCAGCATCCCTGCCAGATGGCCGTCTAGTCACTGCTCCAGTGAGAGTAGAGGCTCAGGACCTCTCAACAATGAAACCACAAAAAATCGCTCTCACACCTTTGCATGAGAACATGAGAAGTACTTTGCTGGATCGGCTCAAGGCCCAACATCGTTCAGCATTCTTTACGGCAATCCCAGTAACAAGTAGACCCTTGGTGGCCCACTGGAAACTGGCCGCGGTCTTTTGTGCAGGCCTGTGCCCCCCCAGGTAAAATGTCAGGACTGAGGCGACCATGCTAACACAGGGACTAGATGCTACCCCCAGAGAGCACATGTACCAGAGGCTTCTGCACATGCTTATGTCACTACTAGGGGCAGCTTCCTATTATTTGAGTGCAATTTCCTGGCTAAGGACCCCCCCCCCTTTCCTGGAGACACTTTCTCTGCTTCTGACTGCAAACTGCAGCCCCCAGCTAGTAGCATTGTTCACCTCCCTGTCTATGCCTAATTTAGGTTAACCAAAGCAGCAAACAATAAAACATTAAAACAAGATAAAATATAATAATATAAGTAAAAATTAAAAGCAATTAAAGCACTTGAACAATCAAATTCTAAATACTGTTGCACGCCAAATGTTCAGAATCACACAGTGCAAATGTCCATTGATCGATACCAAATATTCTGCACATGTTCAGAGAATACCTGGAAATCTGACCTTCTCACTGGAGGATTTGGGGACCAGGCCCCTCCCAAGCCCTCTGCAAACTCCCCTTCGTGCAGCCACACCCTTCTCTCCATAGCCCCCTCCAGTCCCTGCCAGGATGCCGGCAGACTCTTCCTCCTGGAGGCAACCTCAAGGTTCAGGCTGAACGTGGAGGACTCATGTTGCAGACCATGTTGCGTCCTACAGGTACAATCCCCACCCACCAAAAGTTCTATCCCGGCCTGATTTATCTTACCCTTTCGCCTGGAGGGCCCGGTGGACCATCCCCACCAGAGTTGCCCTTTAAGAAAGAAATAAAAATTACAACTCAGAAGCACCAGCACTTCCAAGACAGGAAAATCCATCTGAATACATGGACAGGTCACTTCTTTGACTGCTGGGAGCATGGCTGAGCTGGGTCTTTGCGCCTCCTCTCCAGTGGATCTGTCTGCTGTCACTTTTGTTGGGGGTCAGCTCCTTCCAGCAGCAGCCCCAACTGTGTCAGACGCAGGTAGCCAAGTTGCCTGGTACAGGTGAACAGCAAAAGAAGCCTCCATCTCCCACCTGCATCTATCTATACTTACCAAATGAGGGGACTGTTTCATGCACCTAACAAATACATCACAATCTACATATTATGCTTTACTTTGACATGGGTCTCTTGGGAGTCATAACCTGGGACTGAACGGCTTTGCCACATCAGTCCAAAGGTAGATCAAATCCAGTGTTGTGTGTCCAGTGGCAGCCTTCTACATGCCTCTATAGGGCCCACAAGCAAGGCTAATAGGTGGGATCCAGAGGTATATGGCTTCTCTACATGGAGAGCTAACTGTGGCTAACGGTACTGCAGAATGCAGCCATTCTATAAAACAGGCAAAGCTGCCTCCTGAAAGAGGTCAGAAACTGGTGAAATCACCATCCATCAAACCACAGAAAGATGCCTGGCAGACCTCTAAAGGCAAGGGTGGGGCTGCTGCCTGGGCATGGAAGTGGGGGGAGGATCTCTGGGCCTCTTCAGGCCTGTAAACCCACCCCAGACATACAGCAAATTGAAACTGGCATTTCAGCCATCAAGTGGTTGCTCTTCCCCACCTTTCTGCCAAACATGCTGTTAACAGGACCGCTCTGGGAATAACGCCCAGTGTGAAATTAACTATCATAATATTTCCCTGCCCCTCTGGAGCCATTCATGAGCAGGCAATGTAGAAGAGTGTTTGGGGAGTGGTGGGGATGGATATTTCCAGCAGAGGAAGGTTCTCCCAAAAGACAAAAGCCTCTGCTCAGCCACAGTCTTTATCAAAACCTGCAGAGAGTGTACGCCAACAGAGCCTGGCATGGGGGCATTGCCAGGGGTCTCATCAGCCTGGGCAGGGCAGCTGGGGTGCCCATGGGACTCCCACCCGGGGCCACGCTGGGCCTAAACAGGCCACAAGGGAACAGACACCAACTGGTTCTCGTAGGTTATCCGGGCTGTGTAACCGTGGTCTTGGTATTTTCTTTCCTCACGTTTCGCCAGCAGCTGTGGCAGGCATCTTCAGAGGAGTAACACTGAAGGGCAGTGTCTCTCAGTGTCAAGTGTGTAGGAAGAGTAATATATAGTCAGAAAGGGGTTGGGTTTGAGCTGAATCATTGTCCTGCAAAAAGTAACAAAGGTAATGTGCTAACCATTGTCCTGTAAGTATCAAGCTAATGTGCTAATGAGGGTGTGGTATGTTGATATGGAACCAACTGTTTGCTAAGTGCAGACCGTTCTGTCGATGGTTCTTGTCCTGTTCTGATTCTGGAAGCTTCTCTCCTGCTAAACGAGCCAAACAGAAAGGAAACTGCCTCCCCCGTCCAAAGCTGAGGGGTTCCAGGGCGGGGAAGAAATTTAGCAAGTCTACATCAAAATACCTTCGGCCCAGGCTTGCCTGTGATGCCTCGCTGACCTCTTTCTCCTCGTGGACCCTGTTGGAAGAGAGGGGGGGAAGTACTGTTAGGGCAACCACCCCCGCACTACTATGTGCCAATTTGGTAAAACAAGGAGGGAAGGACAGTGCTTGTTTACCGTTGGGCCCCGTTGCCCTCTTGGCCCCGGTTTGCCAGGGGTGCCCTGGAATCAGAGAGAGAGAGAAGTCAGAGAGTTCTTTTCAGGTGGCATCTTTATTTTGATTTCTCTCCCCGCCCCCAACTTTCCCAAAGACTTGAGGCAGCTAAAGACACATTCAAAACACAAGCAGATCAAACCAACAGGATAAAATGGATGCAAATAAAAAATAAAGCACATGAGTTGACCTCGAACTTGCACCAGGACCACAACAGAAGGGCAGAAAGGTAAAGGGAAGGAGAGAGACGCAGCCCCCTTCCTACCTTCAGGTGAATGGAGTTGAGATGGCTGAATGTTAACGTGTATTTTCTGCATTAATTTCAAGCTTGTATATTAGAAGTAATTTATATTCAAATGGGAGTAGAAAGCAAATTTAGCTTTACTCCTGTTCTTTTGCCCAGATAAAGTTGTTGTTGCTGTTGTGTGTGTGTCTGTGTGTGGGGGTCTTCAATGACTGCAGAGTTTGCTCTCTGGATTGTGCTGCCAGAGCTGGCTTTGCAGGTCATAAACCACACAAGCCCCAGGAATCCTCTGATCACAAGAGAGGCTCAGAACTCAACAAGCGTGGAAGGCAGGAAAATAACTGATGTTGGGGAGGGAGGGGAACGAGAAGGAAACAAGAGAGCATATAATGTTGTGGCCTTTTTTTAGGAGTGAAAAGCAGGGGCCAGTCACCAGTCTTAAGTATCAAAGCATACAGGATTCTCCAGGGCACTGATACTGGCCCCAATCCAGCTTCAGTGTGGAATGGAGGATCATGTATGCCACTCTGAGCTCCCTGGAAGAAGGACAGGCGAAGAATTTACTAGATAGAGAAAGGCAGTGCTGGGGGATATCCGCAGCTCTCACCAGGGATGGGACAGAGCCATTGGAGGTTTAGCATCAGAAATTTGCTTTGAGAAAACAAGGACTTCCTGTAGAAAACAAAGAACACCAGGAAGTGGCAACAGGCAAAGTCCACCCACCCCCAGCCCTCTTACCCTTCCACCTTTCTCTCCATTGGTGCCTGGGAACCCTGGAAATCCAATGGACCCCTGGAGAAAAAAAGAAAGGAACAAGGGAAAGACAATTTCTCCACCCCTGCCAAAATGACATAAGAAGGAAGGTGATGGCCATCTGCGGAGGGAAAGCAGTTCAGGGCAAGGACCGGGGACCACACCTGCTCCCCTCCTCCACAGAAGTACCGGCGGAGTGGCTGGCTCATGGGCCCGGCTGGCAGTGCCAGTTTGGCTGCCTCTGTTTGGGTGCTTCTGATCCTACAGTTGAGCTATGGAGGAGGCTTTGACCTAGGCTGAGGCCCGTGGCTGGCTGCACGGTCAACATTCATGGCTCACACCCGGGAGGAAATAGAACCCACCTTTGCAGGGAGGCACCCCACACTCTAGCATCAAACCATCATCTGGTGCTTTGGGGGCATGTCCTCAAAAGTCAGCAAGGACCCAAGTGCAGTTTCTCAAACTGTGCTGCCTTGAGGCCTGGCACCATGCCCTGGAGATGGCTGGCCTTGGTTCTGCCCTGCCATCTCCCCCTTTGCTGCATTTGCCCACAGCCCTCTGGCTCCCCGCGCCCCAGCCCCCTCAGCTTGACTCTGGTCACAGAGTGGCCTGGATCAGCCCCATTGGTGGCTATGCTGGCTTACTGAGGCGAGACTCCCTCCTTTTCTGGCCCACCCAGGCAGGCCCAAATCTAGTTAGGCTGCCCACAGCCCCACGCCTGCAGCCAAGGTAATTCTCCGTGGCTGCATTAATAGGTGGCACTGCGAAGGGGAGGAGACTGTGGCTGCCAGGGATACCCTCTTTCGTCAGGGGTGGCAAAGGCACACAAGGCAGAGAGGCCGGTGCATGAACTGTCAAAGCACCCCTTCATGAAAGGGCTGGTGACCCGTGCACCAAGAATGTGCTAGTACGGCGGGGTAAGGCAGGACAAACCAAAACCACCCCAAGAGAAAACAAGCCTTTGTGGTTAATTACTGCTCCTGTGTCGAAGATGCCTTTCCCCCCAAGTATTAAACAAGAAAAATAAAAGCAGAAGAAATCACATCATTAACAAAATCATACATTCCTAGGCGCCTCCAGGGCATGCTAACCAGGCTGCAGCTTGCTCGCTAACACGCAGGGAATGCTAGTTTTTGATGGAAAGCAAAGAAGCATTTGACAACCACCCAAATGAAGAGGGGCGTGGAGCCGCTGCCACCGCCTTTCATCTCACTAATAGAACCAGGGCTTTCATGTTAAAGGGCCATCTTCTCATGAGTTATTCTCCTTAATTAATTATCTAGCTATTTGCGTCAAGAATAATACAGGTGCCCAAGCTTAGCCTTCTTCTTCTTCTTGCTCTTGGTGCGGAAACAGAGGGAGAGGCGGTCGATGCCGGGAGGCCCTGGAGCTGCGGGGCCTGCCACACTCTGATGCGGCAGTCCCTCAGCCCTCTGCACTTCTCTTGCGGAGACTGCAGGTGCCCACAAGAGCAGCTCTGCTTAATAATTTAAGGCTGATGAAACAGCTTCATCCCAGTAGTGCTTGAGGGGCATTTACTATTAGCATACTTCATTCACGTTTCCTAGAAATTTGCAGTGATGAGCGAGACCAAATTGCCACAATTAGAATACATGGATGCCCAAGACAAACTGGGAGGTTCCTGCTCCACAAAACGTCAGCAAGGAATTTCAAAGCAAGGTTTCAAAAAGTGACAGAATTTTCAAAATGTCTCAAAAAAGTTTCTTATAAAAACCTTCTCAAAACAAAGAAGTTTAATTATGGAAAACTGCAATGGCAAGAATTAGGTTTAACTGTTCGAGATAAGGATGAGTCCTGGTTTTGGGAACCTGTATCGTTCAGCCTAGGTAGGTATTTTCTTGGCTGGGATGCACAGATTTCCGCAAGGGACTGGCACGGCTGCCACAGCCGAGGGCAGGGCTCCCCCTCCTGTCCCGGCCCCAGTGCCTTTGGAACAGGTCCCACTCTTTCACATCCCTTCTTTACCTTAGCGTCCTCTCATTTCCAAGTCTGAAATTGGTGGTCTTATTGCTTCTCTTTCTTTTGGTAAGCCCCCAGGGGGCGATCTGATGCCCCCAGAAATGTACAGGCATTTTTCTGATTGGTGGTCACCTGTTTTGGCCTAGCTTTTAAAAAAAGATTGCAAATTGGTTCCTCAAGACCATTGTCAAAATAGTTTGTTGGACATAGCCTCCAAATGGTACAACAAATTCCTGAAGCACAGCTGGGACGATTGAGAGATCTCCAACCATGTTATCCATCCCAAACAAACAGGGTTCAGGAAAGGAGCAGGTACCACTGATCACTGCTTGACTCTTTATCAGCTGGCTCAGTAAAGTATCAAGAGTCCCACCAAGTCGATGTTTGCGGCGTTGCAGACTCAACTGCCGTCTTCAGCTCAGTCAATCAGAACTGACTGTGGGCTAAATCAGCAAGGCCCCCCAAACACGGGCAACTGTTTATTGTTCCTGTTACAGGAATTCCATTCTGATATATCTGCTAGAATCAAGTTGGGCTCTTCAGGCTCTCTAACTGATGAGAGTTGAATTACGCGGGGGTCAAAGGGCATGCCTTTTGGCCCCAGTGCTTTTAAACTTGTACTTAAATCATATCATTCCAAGTTTATCCAGCCCCAAATTCTTTCCTCCATCTCTGGGAAGTCAGAAAGTATCGATCTTCTTCGATGCAGGCAATATGGTTTGGTGTCCTTAACTTTCATCGGTTTAAGAATGCTGAAAAAACTGGGTAATTTTTTGTAAGGGCAAGGCTTGGAATATTAACTTTGCCAAGACCAAGGTCTTTGGGAAGCAACCTCAAAGATATAAATCGTCAAGAGATGGAAATTCCATCAAACAATACAGAACCTTGGGGTGACTTTTAGCGAAACCCTCTCACGGAAATCCCACTGGCGATAACAAGATCTTTAGTTCTGAGAGCCACAGGAGCCATCTTGAAATTTTACAGTTTGACAGAAGGGTTTTTGATTGAGCCGGCTTTGAGACTGTTTCAGAGTAAGTCTCTGTTTAGAGTAAGCTATAGAGATGTAGGGTTGGAATGAGCCTTCGATCAAAAACCTGGAAACTATTCAAAATCTCTTTTTAAAGAGAATTTTAGCTTTGCATCACGGTATCTCAGTGCCTTCAGCACAGGCTGAACTTGGTTTACCTACAATTAGAGCCCACCTGAATCTGCCCCTATTCAGATTATGGGGAAAGCAAAGGGATCTCTCTGCTGACCCTTTTTAAAGGCAAAGCAGGTGCTGCTGAACTAGCAACAAAATATTTCTTTGCCATTCCTTAGGGGATGATTCTCAGGGCATCCCTTTGCCCTGTTTCAATGTACGAGAGTGGATCTTTAAAGTCAATACTATGCGGAGCAGAAACACAATCTCTTGCTACCTGGTTCAAACAATTCAATTTGATGTTCTCCCTGGTTCAAACTGACCATGGCAGAGCCTTCCATCTGGCCAGCATTACCTCCTCCAATATTAGAACACCTTAACACAGTTTCAGACCATGCCTCCTGCTATCCTAGATGGTCTCTACACCCAGACAGTGATGGCTGCACGTCTGCGTATTTGTGGAACCTCGGCCCCAAAAGATTTCCACATTTGTAGTCTGTTCTGCCCTTTGTACACAGATATAAATTTCTTGCTGAAATCTTAAAAGGTATAAATTCTTCTTCTGCAGAGGAGAAACTAATTTTCCTTCTCTCTGATTCAGACCAGCATGTCACCTAGGAAGTGGCAGTTTGCCTTGGCACTCAAGAAAATATGGTCTCCAGCTGTATTGTCGAAGGCTTTCATGGTCAGAGTTCATTGGTTCTTGTATGTTATCTGGGCTGTGTGACCGTGGTCTTGGTATTTTCTTTCCTGATGTTTCGCCAGCAGCTGTGGCAGGCATCTTCAGAGGAGTAACGCTGAAGGACAGTGTCTCTCAGTGTCAAGTGTGTAGGAAGAGTAATATATAGTCAGAAGGGGGGGGGGGTTGAGCTGAATCATTGTCCTGCAAAAAGTATCAAAGGTAATGTGCTAATCATTGTCCTATAAGTATCAAGATAATGTGCTAATGAGGGTGTGGTATATTAATATGGAACCATTGTATCCTGAAGTGATCTGTTAATGTGTGAAATCCAAAGCTAATCGGCATGGCTACTGTGGACTGTAGTCTTTGTTAGTCTGGAGGTTTTCAGGACAGGAAGCCAAGCCTTATTCATTCTTAAACTCTCTTCTTTTCTGTTAAAGTTGTGCTGATGTTTATGAATTTCAATGGCTTCTCTGTGCAATCTGACAAAATAGTTGGTAGAATTGTTCAGTCTTTCAGTGTCTTGGAATAAGACCCTGTGTCCTTGTCCCGTGCCCGGGCAAGACCCGGCAGCGGGACTACCCGGCAGCGCACTTACCGGGCGGGAAAGCCAGCCGGCCGTGGTCGGGGAGGGGGTGGAGCCAACTGTTCCGCCACCCGCGAAACCCTTGGAGGGATAAACGGCCTGGCAGGGAGGGATAGAGCCGGGCGACACCGCCACGCGGCCCAGCAGCGGGAGGTCCCCAGAGGCAACGCATCCGCGAGCCGCGCCAGGGCCCCCTGCCCCGCGGCAGCCTTCCCCGGTAGAGAAAGAGCCAGGTGAGGAAGGGACGGGGAGACAGGCGGACACGAGCGAGAGAGGCGGGGCAGGAGCCGCCGAACAGCGGAGCCAGAGCTGCGGCCCCGCTGAGAGCAAAGGCGGATCGGAGATACGGGCGGGGGATGATTGGTGGAGCCTCAACAGGGCAGGTGGGGAGGTTCAGGAAGGGGCAGAGCCGGGAGGGGCCTGGCCTAGATGACCTGGGGAGGAACGCGGAGGCCGAGGAGGAAGAGGGGGCAGTCCGCTGTGGAGCTTCGGGCTCAGTGGAGCAGGGACTGGCCATGGGTGTGAAGGAGAGAGAGAGAGAGAGAGAGAAAAGTCCTCATCCGACCCAACCTGAGGCCAGGGAAGCGCCCCCAGAGTCAAACAGGCCAGGCCGCGGGGATGAAGAGGCTGGGCCCACGGGATGGAACCTTACACATGGTGGAGAATGCGGGCACTTACACGCAACTCGTGAGGAGACCCGTGCCCGAGAGGCCGAGACCTGCAGGGCGGCCGCTGGAACAGTAAAGATGAACCCCCCGTACAGTAGGGGACCCCATCAAAGGTCCCATGGAGGCGGGCAAGCCCAGTGGGGGTGGGTCATCAGACCTGGCCCAGTTCAGCCAGTGGATGGCCGAATTTCAGGGTCGAATGATGCAGGAGCTCTCAAGGCAGGAGCTCTCAAGGGCACGCTGCGTTGATGGAGGGTCGATGTAGGCTGGAGAACCGCAGCACGGGAACGACCAGTAACCTGGGAGACCCGTTGGGAGGGGGCCGAATGCAGTTGGTGCCGCTGACCAAATTGGGCGTGGAAGATGACATAGATGGGTTTTTGGAGGCTTTTGAGAGGACCGACGAAGCTTCTAATTGGCCAAAGGACCGTTGGACCTTTATTCTAGGGCGTTATCTTACCGGGGAGGCGTTGGCTGCCTTAAGAGCCTTACATTGCCAACTATGATAGGCTGAAAGCCGCTATATTAGACCGTTATGACATCTCCCCCGATACCTACAGGGTACGGTTTCGAGGCCATAGCTGGAAGAAGGGGGATCGGCCCAAGGTCTTCGTCAATACTCTACAAGACCTAGCTTATAGGTGGCTACGCCCGGTGACTACGGGGGAAAAGAACATAGTGAACCAAGTGATCATAGATCAGTTATACCATGTAGTGCCACCCAAGGCGAGAGAGTGGCTATCATATAACAAGCCCGCCTCTCTGACAGAAGCAACCCGCCTATTGGAAAATGTCATCGCCACGGAGAACGCCAAGGAAGCTTCCCGGAACGAGGTACGCCCTAACGTGAGAGGTGACGTCACACGAGTAGGGCGTGGCCGGGGGCTTGGCTGTTAGATCCCTACGGGTCCCACTTGCAATAGATGGGTACCTCCCATGGTCGGTCCTCGACCTGAAGGACATCGAGTTGATGGAGGGCGACCTGACTCCAAAGAGGAGGGACCAGGACGCGACCCCAAAGGACCAGGCCCATGCTTCACCTGTGGCCAGTGGGGACATCTCAAACGGGAATGCCCCGATGGAATGTGACCTGGGTCAAGAAGAGGCCTTCCAAGCGAGTGGAGGACTAGGGAGAGCGAACCCCATGGTAGTGGAAGTGAGGTACAGAGGTCAACTCCACCAAACGTTGATTGACTCGGGGTCCTCCATTTCCATGGTCCTCATGTGCCTACTTCCAGAACACCTTCCCGTTATACGGTGGGCCGAGGTCTCTTGCTTTCACCGCCATGTAGAGCGATACCCAGTTGTCTGTCTCGCCATCCAATGGAAGGGACAAGTCTATGAGATGGAAGCAGCCCGCGTGACAGCCCTACCGTACCACATGCTCATCGGCCGAGACGCCCCGTTTCGCAGACATGGCAGCCGTTTTCCTGCGATCTGGACCTCAAACCCCCCACAGCTACCAGTGCGCCGTGGGATCGCCCGAAGGGGCCTCAGACATCGGCGCCTCGGAAGAGGCAGACCCGGGAGAAGGAACATCCCGAGAGGCTGACAGGAGGGATGCAGTGGCCACATGGATAAGGGATCCTACGTTCTGGAGGGCCCAAGAGGCTGATTCCTCTTTGGACGCCCTTAAAGGCACGGTAGCCATTTGGGAAGGGGAAGTGGTGGATGAGCGTCGAGCCACGAGGTGGCCCCAGATTAGGAGGGAGGTGGTTTGTGGTTCAGGGTGGTGAAGCACAACCAAGAAGAAGTCAGGCAGCTGTTGGTCCCGGACAGCTACCGGAAACAGCTGGTGAAATGGGCAGTAGGGGCTCTGCAGTTTTATTTAACAAATAACCCCTTCACTTTGGTGACCGATCACGAACCACTGTTATGGATGTCTCGGATGAAGGACCACAATCCTCGTGTTTTACACTGGTACCTATCTTTACTTCCCTTTAGGTTCACCGTCCGACACTGTCCCGGACGGCAACACATCCCGGCGGATTACATATCCAGAGTGTTCGAAGACGAGGACCGAGAAGTGCCAACTTTATCGGGGGGAGTGTGTCCTGCGCCCGGGCAAGACCCTGTGTCCTTGTCCCGTGCCCGGGCAAGACCCGGCAGCGGGACTACCCGGCAGCGCACTTACCGGGCGGGAAAGCCAGCCGGCCGTGGTCGGGGAGGGGGTGGAGCCGGCTGTTCCGCCGCCCGCGAAACCCTCGGAGGGACAAACGGCCTGGCAGGGAGGGATAGAGCCGGGCGACACCGCCACGCGGCCCAGCAGCGGGAGGTCCCCAGAGGCAACGCATCCGCGAGCCGCACCTGGGCCCCCTGCCCCGCGGCAGCCTTCCCCGGTAGAGAAAGAGCCAGGTGAGGAAGGGACGGGGAGACAGGCGGACACGAGCGAGAGAGGCGGGGCAGGAGCCGCCGAACAGCGGAGCCAGAGCTGTGGCCCCGCTGAGAGCAAAGGCGGATCGGAGATGCAGGCGGGCGACGATTGGTGGAGCCTCAACAGGACAGGTGGGGAGGTTCAGGAAGGGGCGGAGCCGGGAAGGGCCTGGCCTAGATGACCTGGGGAGGAACGCGGAGGCCGAGGAGGAAGAGAGGGCAATCCGCTGTGGAGCTTCGGGCTCAGTGGAGCAGGGACTGGCCGTGGGTTTGAAGGAGAGAGAGAGAGAGAGAAAAGTCCTCATCCGACCCAACCTGAGGCCAGGGAAGCGCCCCCAGAGTCAAACAGGCCAGGCCGCGCGGATGAAGAGGCCGGGCCCACAGGACGGAACCTCACAGTCCTGTTTGTGTCAGTCCATGTTCAGCCACTGCTGATTTCTCAGGTTGGCCAAGTCTGCAGTATCTTTCATGTTCTTTTATCCTTGTTTGTATGCTGCGTTTTATGGTCCCGATGTAAACTTGTCCACAACTGCAAGGTATACGATATACTCCTGCAGAGGTGAGGGGGTCCCTTTTGACTTTTGCTGATCGTAGCATCTGTTGTATTTTCTTGGTGGGTTTAAACACCGTTTGTAGGTTATGTTTTTTCAAAAGTTTAATGGCCCTTCTGATTTCATTTCTGGAATAGCCGTTTGCTAGCAATGCGTGATTTAGATGATTAATTTCTTCCTTGAGAAACCAACTCATACAGATTACTACTTACACAAAAACCATGGAAAAGGAAATTAAGGGTAAACTCCCATTTCTTGATACCCTTATCATCCGTAAAACATACTTTCAGTTAGGTCACAAGGTCTACCGGAAACCAACTCATACAGATTGCTACTTACACAAAAACTCCAACCACCATCCCTGACAGAAAAGAGGAATAATCAAAACATTAATGGTCCATGCAAGACGGATTTGTGAACCACAGTTTCTCAAGGAAGAAATTAATCACCTAAATCACGCACTGCTAGCAAACGGCTATTCCAGAAATGAAATCAGAAGGGCCATTAAACCAAACAAAAATCAGAAAACTCAGGAAAAACAGTCTCCCATAGGAAAGGTATTCTTGCCATTTATTAAAGGAGTCACTGATAGGATGGAGAAACTTTTGAAAAAGATACTGCAGACTTGGCCAACCTGAGAAATCAGCAGTGGCTGAACATGGACTGACCCAAACAGGACACAGGGTCTTATTCCAAGACACTGAAAGACTGGACAATTCTACCAACTATTTTGTCAGATTGCACAGAGAAGCCATTGAAATTCATAAACATCAGCACAACAGAAAAGAAGAAAGTTTAAGAATGAATAAGGCTTGGCTTCCTGTCCTGAAAACCTCCAGACTAACACAGTCCACAATAGCCATGCGGATTAGCTTTGGATTTCACACATTAACAGATCACTTCAGGATACAATGGTTCCATATTAACATACCACACCCTCATTAGCACATTATCTTGATACTTACAGGGCAATGATTAGCACATTTCCTTTGATACTTTTTGCAGGACAATGATTCAGCTCAACCCCAACCCCTTTCTGACTATATATTACTCTTCCTACACACTTGACACTGAGAGACACTGTCCTTCATTGTTACTCCTCTGAAGATGCCTGCCACAGCTGCTGGCGAAACATCAGGAAAGAAAATACCAAGACCACGGTCACACAGCCCGGATAACCTACAAGAATCCAGCTGTATTCTTTATCTGTACACAGGGAAGATGCTTATGGGTTTTTATAATGTGTTTTTAGCTTTCTAATGTTCTTTTTTTTTACTGAAGTTTGGCTATGTTCCCTTTTGTGTGTCCTAAGTATAATGGCCTTTGGCCCTGCACAGTAACTGCTGCCTACCTACATCTCTCATTGATGCCCTATTATTGCTGCTTTTTCAAAACTGTGGGGGCAGCAGCCTCAGCCTTGGAGCGCCAAGCAAAGCTCTCCCTCCTTGGTCCTCGGCTGCGACCCCGTCACGTTCACTCTTATGCTGGTCTCCACAGCCATCTCACGACTACAAAAGCACTCCCAAGATAACTGGATGACAGCGACTTCTGGGCATAACTAAGCAGCATTCATTTCCCTCCCAAAATATTTGGCAGTGAGGACAGCGCCTTCTCTTTCCCTTGCAGACATCTGCCTACAAGTAAGATCACTTGTATGCTGGGACATCCACTGTGCTGGCTGCAGCTTTTCTGCCAAAATTTCCAGGGCTAATAAAAACGATGGACCTAAGACAATCCCCCCACCCCAATGAAAATGTATTTCAATTAAATTTTTAAAGCTTACCTTGGGGCCTTGTCTTCCAGGATAACCTGGCAGTCCAGGAACTCCAAGTTTCCCCTGTAGAAAAACAACCCCAAAACCTTTTAAACAAGATATAAACACACCAAAGCAAATTCCAGGGTTAGTCTTAGCATTTACATTGAAAAGAGCACCAGGGGTGGGGGGGTGGACCTTTTGCTTGGGGAGGACTTTAAACTGGTGATGGGGCTTGGTTGAGATGCCAGAGTCCATCTCAAGCACCACTGCTGCAGGCCTCATGAGCAATGATAAACTCATTCCCATATAATCAGCAACATTTCTCAGGGAGACGATTCTAGAAGGACGGTGGGGTTAGTCTGCCACAGCACAAATGAACAGGAATATATTTCTCAAGGGGTTTTTTGTACACCTCTAGTCACCACGAGGCCTGACTTGCAATAGATGTCGGGCTAAGAAAGAAAAGGATCAGGTCTGACAGGCTACATTCGGACCATTCTGCACTCCTGGGGGCTTCCCAGCACATCCTCTGGCATGCTTGGGGGTATTTACCTTTTCTCCGGCAGGGCCTAACGGTCCAGGATCTCCATTGGGTCCCCCACGGCCTTTTGGGCCTTCAGGTCCATCCTCGCCCCGCGGACCAGGGGGGCCTATTTCACCCTGTTAACGAAATGGAAATGAGATGAACTTCTCCAGCCTGCCGCTCCTTATTACAGTGAAAGGCATTATTTAGGGGCATGATTAAATACAGTGGGCACTAAAGTCCAGACTAAAGCAAATTTCAAGGCCAGTTTGGAAGCTCCTACTCCAGTGAAACTTACACAGAATTTTAAGGGATGCAAACTGTTTTAAAGAAGGTGAGCGGCATTTCAGAACGTTCATATATTATTTATCCACTTTGGGATCTTCTATCTGGGAAACATTTATTCATGCAGGTTGCTGAGACAAACTGTGTCAAGGGTTTCTCTCACCAGTCCTGGGAGGGGAGGATGTTCCCCACAGCCAATAAGAAGGACTAGATTTGGGGCTAAAATTACTACTTCATTTTACCTGAAGTAAAGTTTGAGGCTAATCTGGCAGTTCCTGATTTAATGAAACCTCTGAGAAATTGTGTGGGAAGCGAAGAGAGAGCGAGAGCGAGAGAGCAAGGGCCCACTTATGATGGAAACCTAGAAAAGTGTGTCAAGGGTGGGGGGCTCTGCAAAAGCAGCCAGGTGCGCTGGCAGGATCAACCCCCAGCATTTGGGAGCAACGGGGCCTTTCACCTGTGGTCGTGCCCTGGCAAAGCTGCCACAGGAAGCTGAACGTGGCACTGCTGCCCTGAGCACTCCCCTGTGGTGCTCAGAGAGTCTGGCTGCTTCTTCAAGACCATCAGCGACCTTTCCCCTCAGCCCCGACTATCCTTTTGAAACCTGTTAGGAACACTCACTTCTGTTCTTCAAGGAGCAGAATTTCAGCCTTAAACACAAGGAATTTCTCTTTTTTGCCTATGATGAACCTCCAGGAGATATTGTAAGAGAAGGCTAAGATGGTGTGGGAGAAGATGGTTGGAAGAGGCTCACTGGGATATTTTCAAATAGACATGGTCTTCTAAGCACAAAACTGGAAAACTGCCCCCCTTACAAAAAAAAGACAAGCAGGAATGCCCAAGGGTCCTCAGTTAACCCAAAAAGCATGAAGTTTTTTGGAAGATGGGGTTGGTGGCTATCTTCTGTTGCATGGATATCTAGCAAAAACAGGCTCATTTCCCTGAGGTACAACTCTGTATTGAGCACGTTCCTTTCTCTGCAGAAACTGACAGTTCTGGCACAAGCAACAGCTTCCTGAGAAGGACAAATAGGCTCTGATGGACCTAGCTTCCTCCAAGATTCCCCAAAGAGAGGTCCAGGCCAGCATGGGGCCTGGTCTCCCAAAGAGAGAGCCACACAGCCTGAGGGAAATGATGTGGCAGGAATGAATAGGAGGAAATTAATACCCCCCTTTCTCCAAATGTGAACATTCCCATTCCATCCCCTGATGAAATAGTTCCTCTCACAATGGTCAGTTAATTCATTTAAAATATTTGTAACCTGCCTTTGAGGCAACTCTGAGGCAGCTCCAGAATTCCCTGCAGCAGCCTATTGTGACGGCTGTGTTCAGGTAGACATGCAGACGACTCCCACCCTCGCAGCAGACCCAGAAGCAGCTGGGAGAGGAAGCGCAATTCGTGCAGGTTTTCTCAGCCCCAAAGCACCCTGGGGTTCCTCTCCGGAGAGCAGCCCTCAGATCAAACCCTGGTCCCATAAAGCAGCCCCAAGGAGAGCCAGCCTGTGAATGCTCACCCGATCTCCTTTCACGCCCATGTCGCCTTTGAACCCAGGGAAGCCATCTTCACCCTGAATGAGAACAGGAGGGAAACCACAGTCGTTACAAAGAGAGGGATGCCACCTTTCCCTTCTCCCAGAAAGAGTGCTAGTCCCTAGGGGGCCACAGAGGGGCACCCCTCTGGCTGTGCAGAGCTGGGGACAGTTCACTGAATGGCAGAAACCTGCCTGTCGCAACAGATCTTTTCAGCGAAGGCAAAACCTCAGAGTTCCCAGGAACACAGATGGAAAACTACGCCCTAAAGCAAGGTCCCCCCAAACCTTTCACTACCCATTTAAAAGTTATCCTTTCAGCAGGATGGTGCCCTGGTGGGAGGGAAGTAAATGAGATTCCACAGCACCCAATGTGTTACTCTCATGGGAGAGAACCCCTTGTTCTCTGATAAAGAAGTATAATAATGCCCCCACAGAACAAAAAAATCACACCAAAATAAATCAAAACCTAGAGAGAAGTTCCTGCTACTTTAGGCTCCATTTGTTGAAGGAAGTAGAAGCTTTTCGGCACGGGGGCCTTTTTTTGGAAGCTGTACCCCCAATTTAGCACCCCTCCCCACTCCTCCTCTTCTTCCTCAGCCACTGGCTCAGTCGATATAAATAACAAGAACTTGCTGGCACCGGCAAGACATTATTTTGAAAGATAACTGGTTTTATTTCCACAGAGGTCATTTTGCACCAGCGTTCTCTGAGAGACTCAAGGACGGTGCTAATATTTCTTCCCCTCGGCAAAGGTTTAACTGCAGAATTCCAATCGATAGGATATCAAGTCCTAAAGCAATGCGCCTTTCAGGTGCTAAAACGTGGACACAGTAACCAAAAAACAACACTGAGGGTTTCGGAAGGTCCCTTGTAGCGGGCTCCTTGGTTGTAATTGTCCGCTTTGCCAGTGATGGACTGCAGGGTATGAACAAAGGGAAGCAGAGAGATTTAAGGCTGGAACAAGGCCAGAGTATTGCACAGCCTCTGCTCCTCCCCTGGGAGAACACAACCATCTACCGGCAACATACAGAGTGCTGGCTTGTCAAAACTCCCTCTAAACACAGCTCTTGAATGGCTGCCGCAGTGGCCTGCCTCCGGCACTTCAGTCCTGTTTAATGCACTTCAGTACTCCCCTGGCCAGCTTCCGAGCTCGGCTTCCAGAAGGTGCGAATCAGAAACATCTATTTATTTAATTGGGCTTACAAACTCACTATACAAAGGAGATTAAAAGCAGATTTGCTCCCCAAATACAAGAATCAAATGGAGGGGAATGACTATATGTAACATCTCCAAAGACTGCATTTGGAAAAGGACAATTCTGCGCTTAAAAGGAAGCCACTTCAGCCTGCAGGCATGATGAATTCAAGCGTAGAAGAAGCGCGCAGGACTCCGTGCTGTTCCCACTGTCCCAACCTGAATGTTGCGCATCCACTCCGGCAGTGCAAACAGGGGCTCTGGACTCCTGCGTCTCCTGCTCTCCAGGTGCAGCCCCTGCCCCTCGGGACTCTGGCCCAAACTGGCCCTGTGGGATGGCCACAAGCCTTGCTGGCCGCCTCCACCCCCCAGCTCTGGTCAAAAGAAGGCTGCTGGCCCAAGGAGCAGACAAGCCACTTTGTGTCAAAAGGCCAGAAGCCGCAAGTAGCAACCTTTGGGGACCACATGCCGAAAAAATGCAACCTCTACCTATGAAGACAAGTGAGGGACCAGCAAGGACTTGAGGGGGGCATCTCATTTTCCCCTCCCCCACTATTTCCTCTTTCCCTTCCCTGAAAGCCCCCATAACCCCTCCCCTTTCCCTGCTTCCTTCTCTCCTTCCCACCTACCAGCCAAACTACCCTTCTCTGCCCTCTCCCCCATCTTCAACATCCCCTCCTTCCCTCCCCCGGCAGCCTCTCTCTGGGAAAAGCCTGGCTCGGGTGGGTGGTGGCTGCCGGCCAGTGGCGTGGTTAGCATGTTTCTGGTGGTCACTGCTGGGCCTGTCCCTGACAAGTCTTCCTCCATCAGGGACCTGACAAGGGAGGAGGCAGGACACTTTCGAGGGCTGTTCTGGCCTCCAGTTCTGCTCCCTCCCCATAGCTTTGATTTGTAGAAAACAAGGATTGGAAGGCTCATCAATACTGTTGCCTAGCAGCCTCCAAACTGGTGAGTGAGAGCTCAGTGGGCATTCTTTTCTTAAAACCACAGGCACTATTATTTTGGGGAGTTTTAAAGAAATCCCTCCAAACACACCATTTTGTGGATCTATTCAGCTACAGTCTAAGACCCGGATATATGATACTGGTGAGCAGGCATACACAATGTGGGGGAAGGGGCCACAGGGGTAGTATCTGCACAGACAACTAGAATAAGGCCCCAAAGGTACCGCCTGGGCAGGCTTGGGCCAAAAGCGTTACCACCCCCTTCTTTCCCACTACTGGTCCCAGCAGTGCTGCCACTGCCTTGGTTGCTGGGTTGCTGCTGTTGGCATGCGTGTAAGGGCTGTCTACCACTGGGCCAGAGCAATGAGGTGGAAAGGCTTCACTCCAGAGCAAGGCTTCCCGGACAGACTTGCTGGTCAAAAGTTGCAGCTTTTTGGAGGCATGGAGGTGTAGTGATGAGGAAAGCATTACCTGTTGAATTTCTGCACACTCCAAAGGCTGTTCGAGCGCTACAGCTCTGCTAGGCAACCCCACAGGGCAGGAGGGGCCTGTCAGATAGGGTTTCTGGCAGCATGGGCCAAACAAGATGGTTCCTCTGTAAACAATATGGATCCTTCCGTGCACTCCCCCCTCCCCTCCTGTTTTGCACACGAGCCACAAGATCTACAATTGTATGGAGACCCGCCCATGTAAATCTTTCATCTGATACCGGCCTCGCTCACAATGCCAGGAACTCCACCAGCCCCTTCTCTGATTGCCCTTAAGTATCCAGTACTTGGTTTGCTGAAGTCGTTACCGGGAGAAAGAAATCTCATTGTTTCCTTTGTATTGTTGTAACTCAATCTCATCCATTGTATCCGTTCTATAAATATAGCAATGTCCCAATGCTCTGTATTCTAACCTTCTTCGTCTCTACTGAAGTCATTGACGTTCAGAATAAACCTCTGAATCACTGCACTGTCTGGATTGGAGTTTCTATTGCCTGAAACGCTGTGCATTTGCTGAAGTTTGACAGGGCCTGGTGACAGGGCCAAGAATGGAGCAAGATCCACAGCCACACCCTCCATTGCAAAAGATGAACCCTGTGCCAGTTGGCTGCCTTACCTTCTCGCCCTTGGTCCCTTTCAAGCCACGGATGCCATCTGCTCCCTTGGTAGGGGGGAAAAACACATGGAAAGCAATTACAAGGGTTATCAATGATGACCTGACAGAGCGGAGGGCCACTGGGGTCCCTGCTGGTCCCTGCGGGCTGGTTCCTGCGGTGTGCTGTGCTGCCCTGAAAGACGCCTGGGAGTTGGGACCAGCAGGGGTGGAGGGGGAGGCAGAGGGGGAGGCACTGGGAAGGGGGAGGGGTGACGCAAAAAAGGCAAAGGCAGAGGAGGGCACTCCACCGCCTCACCTTGCCTCATTAGAGGGGTCATTCATTCGTGATGCTGCAGCATTGAACCTTCCAAGATGGGAGGAAGAAAAACAGCCATTCGCTTCTACAGCACAAAACAGGCAAGGCAGGATGTGGGGAGGGGGGGATTTAAACAGGGGCTCCAAAACACACATTCCGAAGCACAAGACAGCACATTTTCCAGTGAAGACTTCAGCACCACACAATTTTTTTACTGCCACAAAACATTTGTAACATATGGATCCTTCCAGGGTTTTGAACACTCCCACTAGGAAGGGCTGGGGGGGGGGGGCTTTATCCAGTCTCCCCCAGCAGCTGAGAGCAGGCTTTTCCCACCAAATTTCACCTAGAGTGAAACTGGAGGTTTTTTTTTGTTTGTTTTTTTTTAAGTTCCTGCATACAGAAACAACAGAGGGATTTCGAAGGAGCCTAAATGGCCTTTGGTAAAACTCATATATTTTGGGGCATGGAGGAAATGAACAGTGAAATGCAAATCTGGAGGAGCCTGCTCTGCCGAAACATTTCAGGAATTTCAAGAGCAGGCAGAAGAGTTTTGATAAAGTGCAAGGAAATGCTGTGTGTGCACATGCACACAATTGCATATGTCATGTGTATCAATTCACCATCGAATTGTGGGGTAATGGACAAACTGCTGGACTGGAAAGAGCTCGGCCAAACTGTTTTCTTGAATGACTTTGGGCAATCACCATCACCCTGACTACCCTACTTCACGGGATTGTTGTGATACTAAAGGGAGAGATGTGTACAGTACCCTGAGCTCCTTGGGAGGAAGGGTGAGATAAACAGTTGGTGGGGGGGGGGATGACACAACCACCAACTTGACACCTAAGTGACAAAACAGGTAGAAGACAAGCGGCCCTTGATTCTTTTCCAAATGGAGGGGTCAGGACCCCAGGAAATATGGCCAAAGTATATCTTTTCTATGTCCTTGAACATTCCATGGCAAGGCTGCAGAAAGGACCCACGGTCCGTCCGTATGCCGGCGTATTCCTTTGCAATCTCTCCCTGCTTGCAGGGCCAAGGCGACCGACCACGCAGTCAGAACTGGGCTGGGGAGGCTGGGTGAGCAGAGCACCCTCTTGTGGCGAGAGGACGCCACGCCTGCAGCCAGAGATGGAGGAACTCAGCGGAGCACCCTTCCCACGCCAGTCGGGGGCCAAACACCGCAGGCCCTGTGAGCCAGCCACAGCACCCCCTTCCCTCCAAGGCATTCAGCTCTCCTCCGGCACAAGGCGCAGACAGCAGTCTCTGAGGAAAGACCACACACAACCACAGCCGAAGACGCAGGCTGAATTCAAGGCGCCATTTCTGGAGCACAAAGCCCTCCGCGGCTCGCACCCACATCCCTCAGAGAATGGCCGCTCCCCACTTGCTGAAGACCCTCTGGGAAGGGCCTGCCTGGAGACTCAAGGAAGCCTCTGGGAAGGGCCTGCAGGGTCTCAAAGCTCAGCTCATGGCCTGCCTGACCAGATTGCTCGCAGCTTGGATCCAAACACGTTGGCGCTTGGAAAATGCTTTTATCCATCTTAAAAAGGTAAAGGTCCCCTGTGCAAAAGCACCGGGTCATTCCTGACCCATGGGGGTGATGTCACATCCCGACATTTACTAGGCAGACTTTGTTTTACGGGGTGGTTTGCCAGCGCCTTCTCCGGTCATCTTTCCCTTTTACCCCCAGCAAGCCGGGTACTCATTTTACCGACCTTGGAAGGATGGAAGGCTGAGTCAACCTTGAGCCGGCTACCTGAAACCAACTTCCGTCGAGATCGAACTCAGGTCGTGAGCAGAGCTTGGACTGCCATCTTACTGCTCCCAAAACTCTCTGAGGGAACATTAGGCTGAGTTTGCTTCCCTCTGCAATACTCAGCGGTGACAACTGAGCTCTACGCAGGCCCAAGGCAGTTCAGCGCTTGAGGCGGGGAATCCAAGTGGAGCTGCCCTGCCACTAACCAAGATGGGGCCAGTCGGCAGCAGTGTGATGGGACAGTGCTGACCTGACAAAATGCCGCCTCCGGTATTGGATCGGATTGGCAAAATCTGGTTTTGCAGAAGGCCAGCCTGAAGATTCCCAATTCTGATATTTCCACTCTCGGTAATGTCAGGATTGGGAACCATGCCGGGGAGGCAACAGGAGCTGCGAGGAGGGTTGCCAGCCTCCAGGTGGTGGAAAACAAATTAGACACCTCTATACACTTATCTTGAGATGAGAAATTCAGTATAGGAGTAGCTGTAACTAATACCAACAAAATTGTGGCTATATATTAACAGTATGTGGTAATATACCCACCAACATCACATATTATCAACAAACACATGTATTTATTTCTTACACACATAGAATTTTAAACAAAAACATATATTCAACATTTCCTATAGAAGGTAAGTATTGTATTAATTCAATATAATTAAAATGTCCTTTATGATGTATTTCTTTTCTTTTGCAGCAGCTGATTGGTTGAAGGAGAAAACGATCGTTTCAAGGCACAAGGGCCAATTTTTCTTCAGTTCTTCCTATATGATACAATAAATAAAGCTCTTTGATAGTCATAAATATCTTAAAAATTATTCCATATCAAAACTGCAATAAATAACAATTCCAACACTCTCAGCATTAAATATACATAAAAATTCCATCATATATTTACAAAAATACGTCCTATGCAATTACTCATCATCATCCATAGTTTCAGGTTTCAGCCGAATAACCATTTATGGATATAATATATGGTAAGTCCCCACACTGGGTAAGTGAGAGGAATCAGTCCGCTCCGGTAACGATCCCAATGGCGTTATTACAATAATGCAAGCTAGTTACCTAAATAGGTCTCCGGTGTTCGCTCCTTGATACAGCTGATGTACATAGCCTGTGAGCCAGATTCTTAAAGTGCCAGTGCACATTTACAGAAAGCATGAAAGATCGTTCTCTAAGTTTAAACCATGAGGAGCCATGGTATTCAGAACATGTATAAAGTATGCTTCCTTCCATCTAAGGATTCTTTCGTTGTCACTCCTATTGAATCTGTTACCTTGTAGACGCCAAATTACGAAGAATCTTAGCTCATTCTCATTATGTTTTAATTTTAAAAAATGGTCGACGACCGGGGCTGTAGTTAATCCTGCCCTAATTCTAGATCTGTGCTCTAAAATCCGTGCTTTTATTGGCCGTATGCTAGAGCCAACATAAATAAGTTGGCAGGGACAAATGAGACAATAAATACAATATTTGGTATTGCAATTAGAAAATGAGCGCAATTTGAATTTGAAATCTGAGTCTGTTCTTTTAAATTCCTTCACCTCCAATGCCAAATTGCAAGCGAGGCACTGATGACATTTAAAATGTCCCACAACAGATTGTTTTTTAGTCTCCCTGTATATATCAGAATGAACCAGCCTATCTTTCAATGAATTAGTTTTTTTGAAGCCTATTTTTGGAGGTGCTGCACATCCGGGAATATCGGACAATAAATGCCAATGCTTCTTTACAATCCCTGCAATCTGTGCTGATAAATGACTATGCTGTAAGGCGAAGGCTAAAGGTTTCACCCCTTCTCCATCCTTATAGTTCCTATAAATTAAAGTGTCCCGATCCACATTATTTGCCTTCCATCTGGCTTTTTGGATAACTTTACTGGGATACCCCCTATCCTTCAAAGCAGTTTCTAGAACTGCTGCGTGTTGCTGGTAGTCCGGTGAGCGGGTATTGTTGCGTTTAATGCGCAAAAATTGTCCGTAGGGTAAATTTTCCCTCATATGCCTGGGATGAAAGGATTGAAAATGTAAAAGAGCATTCCTGTCCGTATCCTTTTTATACAGAGTCACTGCCAGTTTGTTGTTATCCTTATATACCATTGTATCCAGATAGGGAATACGGTCCTTATCCGATTTCCCAGTAAACTGGATACTGGCACAGCTATTGAGCCAGTCTAAAAATGAATCGAAATCTATATCGGGGGAAAATAAGAATAAAAGATCATCTATATACCGTCGATACCCCCACACCTGCTCTGTAAACGGGTGGTTGCCATAAATATATTTTTTCTCAAAATCGTTCATGAAAATATTGGCAACGGTCGGGGCAACCGGAGACCCCATAGCAATACCCCCAGTTTGCAAATACAGTTGTTTATCAAATCTGAAAAAGTTGTAACTAAATACAATGTCAACAAGGGAGATAAGGAACTTAGTAGATGGTGTGGGATCTATTCGGGACTCTAATAAGGATGCAATAATGTGGCGAGTGTCATTTAAAGGGACATTCGTGTACAATGACACGACATCTACCGTAGCCAAAATGCAATCCCCCGGTAATTGGGTGTTCTCAATGTACCTAATGAAGTCGGTGGTGTCCTTTATAAAGGATTCAGTATCTACGGCAAATTGCCTGAGATGGAAATCTAAATATTGCGCAACCGGTTCCAAAACACTCTGTGATGCTGATACTATGGGTCTTCCAGGTGGAATACGCCCAGGTTTATGTATTTTTGGCAACGTGTATAGGACCGGCATTCTTGGATACTTATTATTTAGGAATTCAGCTGTAATATTGTCAATGTCACCCTCCTGTAACGCCTCCTGTATTGCTTTACTTATTATATTGGAAACCATACTAGTTGGATCTTTGCCAATTTTCTGATAGTATTCACTATGTCCCAACTGTCTCATAATTTCATCCACATAGTCTTTTTTATCCTGTAGGACTATAGCTCCGCCTTTATCCGCGGGATGTATAATCAAATTGTTATCGGCCTCAAGTCCCTCTAGGGCAGTCCTCTCAGCATTAGTTAAGTTCTGATATTTCGGGATATGGTTTTTCTTCCAACTTCTCAATGTCTCTATCAACCGCAGTCTGAAAGGCGGTTATCATAGGGTTGCTTGTATTTGGAATAAATCTTGATTTGGGGCGAAAGGGAGTCATAAGAGAGTTATGGTTTTTGAAATGATCTTTTATTTTCACAAGTCTAAGCATTTTAAACATGTCTACTCGGGTTTGAAAGGAAGAGTAGTTTGGTGTCGGCACGAAGTTTAAACCGTAACTCAGGACTCTTTCCTCAATGGAAGTCAAGGTCCTAGAAGATAAGTTGACCACTAAGTGGTCTTTTTGCGATACGGGCGCTTCTCGAAAAAACGAGTTTGTCCATCTCTCGATCTTAATCCATAGCTCGATCCCGAGCTGGTCATGGAGTCACTATTTGAGTCGCCCTCACTAAACTGATCATCTTTCCTATATGATCTCTGTCTATTTTGTCTATTTCTTCCATTTCTTCCTGTTTTTAAATTGAAACTTTCCTCCGAGTAGTACCATGGGTATACTCTCTTGTTGGCATAATCCTCTTTATCTCTTCTAAATTTTTTGGCCTTAAACTCCTTAATTTCCTCTGCAAATTTATTAATTTCTGATTCCAATTTTTCCATTTGTTTCTTGTAATTATCTGGACTGACTTCTTTTTCTATATTGATTCTCATTTTCTGTGTATCAACTTTGATATTAGCTGCTTCTTTCTTAGCCTGTTCGATAATGAGCAGCATTAAATCTACCGAACATCGGTTCAATATTGCAATCCATTTATCCTTAAATTCCTTATTGCCCCTAAACAATGTAGGAATCTTGTTCATCCTAAGCCCTCTAGGGATGATATTAGCACGACATAGTCAGAGAGCACAGCAGCATGTAACTCTGTGCGAGTCAGTTTTTTATGGGCATAAAAAAGTGCCGATACATCAATTTCATCTTTATCAGCATTGAAGTCACATATACTAGGTAAGTCTTGCAATATACGATCACGTTCCGCCATACTGAAAGAGAATGTATCCATGAAATTCGCCATAGTGCCACACAATAGTGGAAAACAAATTAGACACCTCTATACACTTATCTTGAGATGAGAAATTCAGTATAGGAGTAGCTGTAACTAATACCAACAAAATTGTGGCTATATATTAACAGTATGTGGTAATATACCCACCAACATCACATATTATCAACGTATTTTTGTAAGTATATGATGGAATTTTTATGTATATTTAATGCTGAGAGTGTTGGAATTGTTATTTATTGCAGTTTTGATATGGAATAATTTTTAAGATATTTATGACTATCAAAGAGCTTTATTTATTGTATCATATAGGAAGAACTGAAGAAAAATTGGCCCTTGTGCCTTGAAACGATCGTTTTCTCCTTCAACCAATCAGCTGCTGCAAAAGAAAAGAAATACATCATAAAGGACATTTTAATTATATTGAATTAATACAATACTTACCTTCTATAGGAAATGTTGAATATATGTTTTTGTTTAAAATTCTATGTGTGTAAGAAATAAATACATGTGTTTGTTGATAATATGTGATGTTGGTGGGTATATTACCACATACTGTTAATATATAGCCACAATTTTGTTGGTATTAGTTACAGCTACTCCTATACTGAAAGCCTCCAGGTGGTGGCTGGCAGTCTCCCGCTATCACGATTGATCTCCAGGTGACAGAGATCAGTTCATCTGGAGAAGATGGTCACTTTGGAAGGTGGACTCCCTGGCATTATCTCCCTCCCCAAACCCCACCTTCCATCCCCAAAATCTCCAAGTATTTCCCAAACCAGAGCTGGCAACCCCAGCCGCGAGGGAGGAGGGAGCGTCTGTGGCACAGTGGCCCTTTCGGCTTTAAAAGGATCACTTTTTTTCGTGAGCCACGAACCAGCTGAGACAAGTTGAACAAGAAAGGGGGGCTGGCACACATGTCCTCTCCCTCCCTCCTTGCTGCTTCCGAGGAGGGGGGGGGAATTCCAAAATCATAGCTTTAATTCCCTTTGTTATGTTCAGAAAGGGCATGATTACCATTTTCACTATATTGGTAGTGTTGTTCCCATATTTATTAAAATGGAATATTTTCCCAACCCAGCTTTCCAGAATGATTGCAATTCTGCCCATATTTAATTAAAACAATGATCATGTTCTTCATGACTTTCCAATGCGGAACCAAAATGGTAATCCTTACATAGCACACCCCAGGCCCAATAAGCCCCCAGGCAGTTCTCTTCCGTAAGCCTCCCTTGAACTGAAGAAGAGCTTCAGCCCACTTCAACAGGCCTCACGCAGGACCTCCTGTTTTGAGGAGCCCTCCGGCAGCCAAAAAGGAGCGGAGAAGGATGGAAGTGCACCTGGTGACTCTACACAGGCAAGTCTCCCTCCCTTACTCGCAAACAGGAGCCAATTAGTGGCTACCTGTGAGACCCCTGTGACTACTGTGCTCTACACAGGCCCAAGACAATCCAGAGACGGAGGCAGAAAACAATCCTGGTACTGCCCTGCCCCCTGACAAACATGGGGCTGACATCCAGTGCCACTTGGGTGGGTTCTGCCATGACCCCCCCCCCATTGAGCCTCCTCGGGACTCTGACTCCGACACCGTCAGGAAGAGCCTGAGGAGCCAGAGACATGGGCTGGGGGGGAGACCCCTGCAGGGTAGATGAGCCTGGCCCAACTGCTCCAGAACTGGCCCCTGAGGAGGCTGCACGGGGAGCTCCACTGCCAGAACTTCCCTCTGCCCCTCCACCCCACCCCGTGCAGCCCCAGTCTCTCTAGGACAGGCTCAGAACAGCACTGGCGTTGAGTCTTGCCCTTTACGCCCTAGTTCCCACACCCATGGAAGAGACAGAAAAACACCCACCTGGCTTTGTGCACGGGTGCATCACCTGAGCCACCCTCAGTTCTCCCACATCATCTGGGATTCTAGTTCAGGGGGTGCAGCTCCCACAGAGGCTTGAGCCCTCTACCCCATCCCTCTCTTTCCCAATCCCAGCCCAAGAGGAACACACCGCCATGCATGTCTTGCCACTCTTCTTGCAAATGACATTTTAACTCCCGGAGTCCTTTTTCACAGTTAGTCCCGATGGAAGAAAGAACTAAATGAAGCAAAGGGTGTACCAGGCCTCGAATGACAAGGGAGGAGACCTCGGATCCAACGTGCCAGAACAGTTCAGAGCAGGAATCCACGGCACCTCCTGCGTGTGGGTGAAACTCTGCCACTGGTGGATAGCGTTTGTGCAAAGCGTCAAGCAGGGAGGGGCAGGACCAGCAGGTTTGCACAGCAGGAGACTGTTCCCTTCCGTGGGCCAGCAAAGGGGCAGCCGTGCTCTCGCGTGACTTTAAAAAATGGAAAAGTCAGCGAAAACAAATCTCATTTAATTTCCATAGAAAAGAATGATGCTTTTGGGGCTGCAAGACACAAGTTTATAGTATTCCAAATGGTGTGGAGAAAACAGATCCACAGCAATCTCCAATGCACTGAAGCGTGCTGGTGGGAGACTAAGGACCGACAAAAAGAAGCTGTTCTTCACACAATACACAGTCAAGTTATGGAACTCCTTGCCACAAGACATGATAATGGCAGCTGACTTAAACAGCTTAAAAATGACTGGGCAAATTTGGGGGAGATCGGTTTATCAATTACTGTTAGCTTCGATACTTAATGGAAACTCTGTGTTCATGGGCAGTGTATCTGTATCAGTATAAACAACAACAGCAGGAACCTGCCTTCCTGGCCTGCTCGTAAGCAACAAAGAAGCAGCCGAATGGCCCCGGTGTGTCTAACCCAGAAAGACTCTGCTGACTGGTCTTTGTAAATCCAGTCTATGTATGTAAGGAGACCCCATAAGCAGCAGAAAACATTGAACTATGTAAGCAAATGACTCTCCGTGGCTCCCGCAGAGCTCTGCAGGGCCGGTTGTCATGTCACATGATGGGGGGGGGAACCGTTCCAACAGGCATGCCCAAATCACACCCCAAAATTTATTTCAGCATTCACTGAAACCTCCATATTTCCCTGTTGGGAGGGGGGGAAGGTTTGCTTTCATTATACTCCAACGACACTGTTCTCTTCAGCAGAACCTAAAGACCCAGTCCTCTTACCTTGACACCGCGAGGGCCAGGATAACCGATGGGGCCCTGAGGGCCAGCCGGACCCTGCAATCAAAAGGAAATAAGCATTCGGATGCTGCAAACAGGAAATTCTCTTGGTGGAAATGCTCACTGATGGAGTCATGTAAGGGTAGGTGGAGGTGGCTGTGGGGGTCAACCCCGGAGCAGGGGGGCAAGATCTGTGGCTCCACCCCCTTTAGGGCAGTTGTGAGGGGCCCAGCAAGGCAGATGTCTTCTTCACACAGAATGAGGCAAGGCTAGGAGGTCTGCAGAAATGTGCATTGATCTGCTTTGGCGATGGCCAAATTTAGCTGTTGAAAATGGGGGGGGGTTCACACACTGGAGGAGGGATAGAGACAAGAATGGGGCACCTGCGCCTTCTGGAACTTGGACATGGAACTATGGCTCCTTAGCCAAACAGTGACTGCGCGTGCGCACACACCACACACACACAGTCCGCCAGTCAGGAAGTGGTGCTTCTCAATCTGGCTTCTACAGCAGATGCCCCGTCAGTATGTTCTGAACTGCCTCAGTGAGTGCTAATATCCGGCAGGTGTGCACAACACTGACCCACCAAGCTCACCTCAGCCTGCCATCACTGACTTGATGATGCCCTGATTTTGCGGGTCCAGGAAGGCCCTCAAGCCCCCGAAGGATTATCATACATGGTGGAACGGGAGGGTGGGAGGGCCAAGGTCACCGGTTCTGCAGGCTGGACACAAGGACCCCTGGGCTCTCGTCCACTCTCTGAGGGGCAGTTCAAGCTACAGGTGGGTTTCCAAAGCTGCTGATCCTTCTGGTGGGAGACTCGCTGCTGGCTTTGCTGTGCGGCCTCGGCTCACTCCTTCAGCTCGAGCACAAGGCACAGCACTCCCCAAAGCAGTCGGCAAGACCTCATTCCCCGGCTGTTGTAATATTGAAGCAAACCGCCGTCCGGATTACATCAGCTCCCCCCTCCCCTTGTTCTACATTGCTTTGGAAGCACACACCCTACCCAGGGGCATCTGAGGATCTGAACCAAATAATTAGGCTGCTACTTCTGCAAAAAAATTTAGGGTTCAACATGGCTACTGAGTTTTGATTTATTTTTCATACTGAATTCAATCTGCCGTGTTTGTTGTACAATTTCAAAATGTAATTCCTAAATCAGTGGCGGAATAGTTCTGTGACCACAGCTCTCACAGACATCTGTAAGGCTGGAGGCAGACAGCAGTTAACCTTGGGCATTATATTTTACCAATAAATAAATCTACTACAGCTAATTATTTGCAATTCTGTAGTTGTAGGGGTTTCTGCATTTTACTGTTAGATACTTTGAGGATAAAGATGCTGAAAAGCAGCTTCTTCCTATAAGAAGAACCAAAAGAAGAAGACCAAACTGCTTCCTGTGGCATTAGCAGACATTTCGTCTGAGACCTCTGCTTAAACAGGTTCTGTAAGTCTATGAAACTAAATAACAACCTGCAAGACCTCTTTAACCCTGACAAAAGTGGACGGGCATACACGGATTGGGAGGAGCACAGTGAATTATGAAAAATTCATGAAGGAGAGGCCTAAAATCAATGGAGTTTAACTGGCCTACGTTCAGAGGCAGTCGACCTCAGAAAGCCACGTGCTGGGGGCAAGAAGGGGGGGGCGCGTGCAGTCCACCTGGGGCACCCGGCTGGCTTGCTTGATACTGGAAACAGAGCACCAGAGAAAAGAGCCTCTTCTTCCTTTACTAGCTTTCTGTTTGTCCTCAGCACTGACAAGCCCAGCTCAGCTGAAATTGTCTGATCCTCAAGTGGTTCCAGCCTCCAGTTCAAGCCAATGAGAACAACTCTGGCCAGACAGGCTTTGCTCTGAGATCCCGGCGGCTTCAGCCATCACTCTCGAGGCGAGATGCAGCCGAAGGAGCTGGACTCCCAGTCCAGAGACACCTGCTGACTGGCACCCTGCCCTGCGTGAAATGACTCCCAGCACAGCAGGCCGCTTGCAGATTTTGCAGCTGCTCACGCTTTCAAATCCCTGTCCTTGTGCAAGGCCAAAAGGATGACAGCCGGATGGCTCCAAGCTAGGCAGCAGCTGCAGTTCCCGCGAAACTCTCCATTTGAACCAAGGCCAGGCCCCAACAAAAACCCTCTCTTAAAATCAATGACTGGGACCCAGAGGTCAGGTCTGCTGGAGAAGCCGTGTCCCTGGTCCACACAGCTGCAGATGGACTAAGGAAAGAGGGAAGGGATGGATGGACCATAGTGGACAGACCACACAGCAACCAGGGGCTGCAGCCGGCGGCAGAGGGAAAGTAGGACCCCAGCCCTGGAGGAGGGGGGCCCCTGTGGCCTTGGAAGTGAGAGGAGAGGGCTGCAAGCTCCCCTTCCCCTCCTCTGGGCCCTTGGGCTGCTCATCCTTGTCTGGCTGGTCCCACAGAGCCGCCGCCCCCACCCCCGTCCCTCCAGCAACTCACAGAGGTCTGCCCAAGTGAAGTTGCTGCCTCCTGAGACAGGCCGCTGGTCCACCCAGCCCCAGGCTGCTGCGCTCGGCCTGGCAGCAGACCCCAAAAGTCCCCTGGGCCCAGGACTGTCCCTTGCTCTGTTTCAAAGGCAAGCGTCTAAGGGCTGGACCCAAAACCATTTGCATTCAGTGCTCAGCAGCGGTTTGGAGCGGTGGACTCTGATCTGGAGGACCGGGTTTGATTCCCCACTGCTCCACATGAGCGGCGGAGGCTAATCTGGTGAACTGGATTTGTTTCCCCACTCCTACACATGAAGCCAGCTGGGTGACCTTGGGCTAGTCACGCTCTCTCAACCCCACCCACCTCACAGGGTGTCTGTTGTGGGGAGGGGAAGGGAAGGTAATTGTAAGCCGGTTTGATTCTGCCTTAGGTGGTAGAGAAAGTTGGCATATAAAAACTAACTCTTCTTCTTCTTCCCCAATGGGCAGAGCAGGCATGGGCCCAACAGCCCCTTGTGCCCCCCCAATTGCCACGCAGGCCTCCCTCTGGGTGATACGCACCTGGCTGCCCTTCTCCCCAGGAGGACCTTCTTTGCCAGGGTGGCCCTGTGGACGACAAGCACAGAGAAACACCGTGAGCCTCTTCACCGTCTGTGGCAAGTGGCGCCAAACTCCCTCCTGGTGCTCTTCCCAGAGACATGCTGGTCTGTTGCCAGATGCCCCAGACTAGTTAAAGGCTCCTTGACCAGACGATGAGTGGATGAGCCAGGCTGGGAGAAGGCCAAGGCGAGAGCTCCGGCAGCTTCTGCCCAGGGCTAAAAACAAAACAAGAACTAGGCCTGTCCCATATAATTTTGGTGCAATTGTTAAGGTCAATTAAGAGAATATATTCTAGTCAAGTATACCACAAGCATGCCAAGATCCAAGAAGGAGGGCACACAGAGACACGTTACCGGCTGCACGCAGAAATGGTCTTCTGGCCAGTCAAAGCCAGAGCACCTTCCAGAGACAGCCCTGCAAATGCATGCAGCCACTGAGCAGCAATCGTCTCATGGATGTCATCTCTTAGGAACACACCCACACCCCAGGGAAGGGGGGACACCTCTCTTGCTATGCTGAGAAAGAGGCAGATTAGATTCAGACCCCTGCATGTCTGGCAGAGAATGCCAGGCATGCTTCTGATCTCAGATCCTTGTGGCAGCAAGCAATGTGTCCGCCACGTGAACTTTGTAGCATGTGAATCAGCCCTCAGAAGCCTCTCCCCCTACAAAGAGAGGCTTGTGCCCCCCAATCCTAAAAGCAGAACTTACCGGAGGACCATCTGCTCCAGGCATGCCAGGAAGGCCAGGTTTCCCCAGTGGACCCTAAAGGGGGAAAATGGGACCCCTGTTAAGTGGGCAGGGAAGGTAGAAGCCACACATAGAAGCCACACAACTGGAGCCGCCTTGCCCGTCGTTCTTGGACACCAAAGTGGGGTTACCACACTTTGTATTCCACATCTGCTGGCGAAACGTCAAAAAAGAAAATTCCAAGACCACGGTTACACAGCCCGGATAACCTACAAGAACCAATGAACTCTGACCGTGAAAGCCTTCGACAATATTTTGATGTATTAAGAGTTTGAAAATGTTGTAAAAACATCGCTTTAAAAGGGTTTTTGGATACCACGTCTTATAAATGGTTGGAAGACGTCTTCACAGCTAAAGGGGCCAAACAAAGTGCGAACAGTATTTTTTATAACGTTTTCAAACTCTTAATGCATCAGTTCTTGTAGGTTATCCGGGCTGTGTGACCGTGGTCTTGGTATTTTCTTTCCTGACGTTTCGCCAGCAGCTGTGGAAGACATCTTCAGAGGAGAAATACTGAAGGACAGTGTCTCTCAGTGTCAAGTGTGTAGGAAGAGTAATATATAGTCAGAAAGGGGGGGGGGTTGAGCTGAATCATTGTCCTGCAAAAAGTATCAAAGGTAATGTGCTATTCATTGTCCTGTAAGTATCAAGATAATGTGCTAATGAGGGTGTGGTATGTTAATACGGAACCATTGTATCCTGAAGTGATCTGTTAATGTGTGAAATCCAAAGCTAATCTGCATGGCAATTGTGGACTTTGCAATAGCCATGCAGATTAGCTTTGTATTTCACACATTAACAGATCACTTCAGGATGCAATGGTTCCATATTAACATACCACACCCTCATTAGCACATTATCTTGATACTTACAGGACAATGAATAGCACATTACCTTTGATACTTTTTGCAGGACAATGATTCAGCTCAACCCCAACCCCTTTCTGACTATATATTACTCTTCCTACACACTTGACACTGAGAGACACTGTCCTTCAGTATTACTCCTCTGAAGATGTCTGCCACAGCTGCTGGCGAAACGTCAGGAAAGAAAATACCAAGACAACGGTCACACAGCCCGGATAACCTACAAGAACCAATGAACTCTGACTGTGAAAGCCTTCAACATCTTAATACATCAGTGGGAATACATAGAAAGTGCAAACAGTATTTTTTATAACATTTTCAAACTCTTAATACATCGCTGGGAATACAAGTGCGGTAACCCCCACTGTGACATTGGCCAGAGGTGCTTTGTTCATGTCAGGTTGGGATGTTTGAAGAAATCAGCCACATCAAACCGGCTCCCCGGTTTGCCCTATGTGCTCTGGCAGGTTGTTGGTGAATTGCAGGTGAGCTCCCCCAACAGGGAAGGCTTCCGCCCCCTCTCCACGTGCATCACGTCTCCCATCTGAATCAGGCCCCCACATGCTTCTGAACTGAGTTAGAATCATAGAATCATAGAGTTGGAAGCGACCACCAAAGTCATCCAGTCCAACCCCCTGCAAAATGCAGGAAATTCACAACTACCCTTAAAACCCCCAGTGACCCCTACTCCATGCCCAGAAGATGGCCAAGATGCCTTCCCTCTCATGATCTGCCTGTGCACCAAACTCCAAGAACTAGGAAATGCACGTTGCCTCGCTGGGTCTTCGGTCCGTACGGGCGAGTGGGGTCAGAGGAACCAGTGGCCAGCTGTGCATCCCTTGATGGCAGCAACTGCTCCTGTCCCACTGAAAAGGCGGGCATTTCAAAAGATCTAAAAGGTCTCTCCATGCTGCTTGAACCCACAGTGGATCCTTCACACATACTGAAGTCACCAAGTGATGAAATCTGCACACTTGAACTAGCCTAAGAGATCTTTTGAAGCTTCCTTGCCTATTTGCCCTGCTGAGACAGTGGGCTCCCCTCACCATCTTGCCAGAGATAACTGTCAAAGGGTTTTAAAACCAGTTTTGCCCTGCTAAGTCAAAAAACAGGCATTAGAAATCTAAAGGGCACACATTCGGTTTTTGCTCATCTTTATCGAGCCTGGAGAGGGACCTCTTTACGTTTCCTCAGCCACAGAAAGAAACAGAGGTTGCAAAGGAGAGCAGAAGCCATCCAAGGGCACCAAGAGCGTTCCCAACAGCATGAGCTGTGCCCTCTGCCAGGGCTGCTGTGAATTAACTTACCTTTTCCCCTGGCGGACCAATCGGGCCTTGAGGACCGGGAAGACCCTAAAGGGGGGGGATGGGACAAAGAGGAGCGTTAAGGCACAAGGAGGGCATGAAGAACTCCTCCCAAGACATTTGGCAGAATGCTCAAAGGGCGCGGCCAAAGAGGACTCCCCACCACCAAGGAGGGCCGTTGGGCAGCACAGGTGCCCTGGAATTGTCACCTAAAGTATAATCAGTATGTGCCCCCCCCCCCCATGAATCTCTAACATCTCTCAGCTGTCGCTGGATTTTGCCTACAGCGAAAACACGAAGTGAGGTTTGAGGAAAGCCAAGTCTTCCTGCAAGCTTAGTGGAATGTCTTGGGAAGAAATCACCGGAATGACCCTTTCGGGGAGAATTCCAAGCAGACCTGGAGGGGCTTCCTCAGGCCAACCACAGAAGAAAGTGTTCCACACACCTCTGCCCTATTCCTGCCTAGAACCACAGACATTTACTCAAAACATTTCTATGCCACCTTTTCCACCTTAACAGCACCCAATAAATATCTTTGCCTGACTCTCTACACATACACATACATATCAGAACTGCACAATACAGTGATTGAAAAAGTGAAACGCAGAAAATATTTCCTAAATTCTGTTTTCTGCAGTTGTGTCATCTTGGGAGGGGGGGGGCAGTTTACAACCTTTTGCCACACTGGCAGCAACGGATTCCAACTAACAAGGGTCTCCCCACAATGAAGAAACAGCAGACAACAGTGGTTAGAACACTAGATTAAGATCTGGGAGACCCCCATTCACACACCCCTGTTGCCATCAGGTTCCCTCAGTGACCCTGGGGGCAGCCACTCT
Organism: Euleptes europaea; assembly: GCF_029931775.1. Lineage (NCBI taxonomy): Eukaryota > Metazoa > Chordata > Lepidosauria > Squamata > Sphaerodactylidae > Euleptes > Euleptes europaea. Next base: position 60,181,383 of record NC_079325.1, read on the forward strand.
TTCTCAGTCAAACCTACCCTACAAGGTTGTTGTGAGAATAGAAGGGGAGAGCCATGTATGCATGTATGGAGAGAGAGAGAGAGATATCCAACATGAGTCCTGCTTCAACCTCCAACTCCCAGCCCTACAACAGAATGACAAAGGGCCTTGACCCCCACTGAAGGCATTGTCTTTCACTTGGCTTGATCACCCCCATCTCACCTGAGCGCCTGGGTTTCCCTGCTGCCCTGGTGGTCCAGGCTCACCTTGAGGACCCTTGGAAGGGACACAAAAGGGGAAAACATCAGCACTAGAAGTATCTTTTTCACTATATAGTTCATTAATTTCAAGTCACACAAAAGTGACCACAACAGAACATTGCAATCCATTTGTTTAGAAAAACATTCAACCTGCTTTTCAACAGAACAGGGGAATCAGTGATTGAAACCACAAAATCCCATGTGCAACACCATTAAAAGATCCCAACCGGATGCTCTGAGCAGAACTTCACACACCTGATATTGAGACACTTCACACCAAAGGGGCTGAATTATCATTATTCTTACTATTATTAACAAATAGTATCATTTGGAGAGCTCCATATTCTCAAATGGCTCCCAAATACTTCAGGAAATATTTGAAATCCTTCTGTCAGGTTGAAGACGTCAGCTCAGTTTGTGGTCCATGTCTGTTAACAGTCATCTCTGCTGAGGCAGCTATTTTCTGCACCGGCCACTCTTGGCCAAACGTTACCAGCAAAAGGTCGATGCATCAGGGCTGGGGAACCCGAGAGCTGCTGGGGCATCGCGCCACTGCTGTTTTCCACGGTAAAGTGTGAAGGGGAGATGTGTGTCTATCGTTCAACATCAGACAACACCCCCGGGCCTGTGGGAAGGGGTTGCCCAGGCATGATAAACTGTTCCCCAGGCTATACGTCCACGATCTGGATAACTTTCCTATGCAAGGTCCTTTTGAGAACTGTAAACAAAGTGCAAACATGATTGGCTGGTGCTGCCTATTCTGACGTGACCCTCATTAAAGAAGCTGAATTGGCTGCACTTTAAAAAACAAATTACATATTCGGAAGGATCAGGTTCACCGGTCCCTGGAGAACTGAGTGGTCACTAGGAAAGCCCTTTTGGCCACTGTGCCCCCTTAGGGCCACCAGGTGGCCCGATCACCCCCACCCCCCGGCATTCCTTCTTTACACCTCCATTCTGGGACTGCAAAGTGCCAGGAATCACTGGAGCAAACACAACTTGCCCGTCTCCAGGCTGGGACTCAAAGCAAACTATGAGCCGGGGTGGTAGGGGACAACAAGTGGGGCTTCTTTTTAAATACCCCCCCCCAAAACACACATATTTCCCCCTCTCATTCACTCGCCCGGAAGGGCACAAAATGATGTCACTCTCTTGCACATCAAGCACCACTTCTAATTCTTCCCCCACTAAGGCACAATCTCATACCCCCCCGATACATACATGCACGTGGTGTGCAGCAGTGAGGGAGGGGGCCTCTTCCTCCCATTGTTCCACTCCTTTGGCAGAGTAAGTATACCTGCAGGCATGCATGTGTGCAAACGGCAAAGCCAGTGGCCACGCACAGGGCTCCCGCCTACGGCACCTCTGGCGACAGGAGGTGTGGCCCCCAGGAGGGTGCCTGGTCTTTTTTTTAAAAGGGAAGCAACATGCGACACCAGTGGAGAATCAGTTTCAAATTCAAAAATAATTGGCAGCCATTTATTGTTGGGAATTAATGCTGGTAACATCCACCAGGTTTGCAATGAAGGGAGTCTGAAGAAGCAATTGGCAAATTTAATCTACAGAGGAGGATCATGTAGCACAAACACACACTTGCACACAGCAGCTGGCAAACACAACTTACCACATTCCCCTTGGGGCCTGTTTGTCCATCCATGCCAGCTATGCCCTATTTGAGTAAAAGAAGAAGAAGAAAACAATCACGAGATGTTACCGGGTTGCTCTCTGAAAAGAAGCGAGAACCCCTTTCCCCAATCCCAGCCCAGTACATCCCGGGAAGTAAACAAACAAAATAATCAAAGGCTCCAGTGAGCCTAGAGTACCCACCCACAAAGGAGGCTGCCTACTGTATCTCTACACGAGTCAGTGCTCGGGGCTTGCCTGCTTCTAAGCCTTGGGACTGAAGCACCAATCAAGAGAAGTGTTCATCCAAGGGTTGTTCTGTTTCTGAAGCTAAAGATCTGCCTCAGGGGTCCCCAACATGGTGCCCATGGGAACTAGGGTGCCCACAGACACCTTTCCTGGTGCCCACTCAGTGTTTTTAGATGTGGGTGGGGCTCTTGCCCAGCTAGGGTTCTGATTGGTCATTGCAGAGACGACTGACTGTGCATATTAAAATAACATTGTTTCAGTGGCAGCTTTTACTCTCTCTCACTCTTCTTTGGCACGGTATTTTTTAAAATTGCTTGTTTTCTCCCCTGCCCTTGACCTCCTTCTGTGTGGCTGGCTCCGCCTCCTGCAGCAGCCATTTTATGGTTGGGCCCACCACACTGTGCCAGAATTCCAAGGTGTCCTCAGCCTCAAAAGGCTGGGGGGAACCCCATCTGTCTGTCTGTCTGTCTGTCTCCCCCCCCCCGCCCCCGCCCCGTGAGCGCTTCTTATCTGTGGGAGCGTGCTGATTCAGTGGGGACCCAGCAGGGGGAGCTGTCTTGTTCGACATTTTGCAGACTACCTGGTGACTTTTAGGTGCTTTATAAACCATCAGAGGTAGGCTGGGGAAGAAAAGATTTTGACTTTATCAGTCACAGATCCTGTTTTGCAAGGGTGTGGCCCAGCCTGACACAGAGAGGAGAGGCAACAAAAGCAGCAGCTACCCAAAAAAACAAACCCAACCCTTACCATGCCCAGTTAACTTACTGGGAACCTGTCTTATCAGACACTACGTGTTTCTATCTGCACAATTTACCAAACTGCAGGCTTTGTTTCAAAGAGGAGGCCGCCGCCTGAAGCTGGCAAGAGTGCCCCTGCGGTCCTCCGTGGACCCTCTAACTGTCTCCCTCACCTACAGATGATTCTGGGAATTGTAGTTTGGTGAGGGTGCTGACAGACCTGGGCTAGCAATCCCAAGCCCCGCACTCTTTACAGCACTCAAATTCCCAGCATCCCTAGGGACGAACTGCCCGCATCAGGCTACTTACTGGAGGTCCAGGAGGCCCTGGGGGCCCTTTGGGTCCCAGCAAACCACGGGGTCCCTGTTGAGGAAAACAAACACAGTTTGCATATGCCGTTAGTGAAATGTCAGAGTTCACTCTCAATACCACAAAAACCTCTGGAAATGAGAATAACAGGGTTCTCAAAATGGCAGGCATAATCTTTCATACACACTCATAGAATCATTAGGGTTTCCAGCTCCGGGTTGGGAAATACCTGGAAATTTTGGGGGAGGAGCCTGAGGAAGGTGGGGTTTGGAGAGGGGAGGGACTTCAATGCGGTATGATGTCCTGGGGTCTACCTTCCAAAGCGGCCATTTTCTCCAGGTGAACTCATCTCTATGGAGATCAGGTCTATTAGCCTGGAGATCAGGTATAATAGCAGGAGATCTCCAGCCTCCAAATGGAGGTTGGCATTTAAGAATCATAGAGTTGGAAGGGGCCATGCAGGCCATCTAGTCCTACCCCCTCTTGGCACTAAAAGGCCTTCTCCCAGCAGAAGAGTATTGATTGGGTGGGGGTGTCAAAACCAGGCATCCTGGATAGGGTTGCCAGCTGGGAAATTCCTGGAGGTTTGGGGGTAGACACTGGGGAGGGTGGAGCCTGGAGGACAGGGACCTCAGTGGGGCACAACACTCCCTCCAAAGTCCACCCTCCCTCCAAAGCACCCATTTTCTCTATAGGAACTGATCTCCCTAGTCTGGAGATCAGTTGCAGTTCCTGGAGATTTCCAGGCACCACCTGGAGGCTGGCAACCCTAGCTCCTGGATATAATTAGTGTGCAGCACCATATTTGCTCCATGAAAAATGGCAGGCTAGTACCTGATGAAGAAACAGACTAAGGAAGCAGGGGAAGTCCTTCACCTCACTGTAACACAGCAGTGCTGCCTCTCACAATGCCAGGGCGCCTCATTATATGAAACCTCGATGTATGCCTGAGCAAATCTACCAACTGGCTAAAGAGGTTTTAAAAACAGCAGCATTCCTTCGCAGCTGCAAGCGCTGGGCATCTGAACTCTGCACTGTTACAGTGCTGCAGACACAGGGATGCCAGCAGCCTCCAGGGGGGACCAGGGAAACCCCCCCCCCCGGTATAGCAGCTCATCTCCAGAGTACAGAGATCTCCTCCCCTGGAGAAAATGGATGGTTTGGACTCTATGGCATTGTACCCCAAAGGGGCTCAGCGTCTGGAGTGTCCCAAGAGGCAGGGGGCTGCACCTTGTCTCCTTCCACCCCCACCCCTGCCCTGTTGGTTTTGACGAGCGAGCAGCATCCGGACAGCTGCTCCTAAAGTGCCTACGGAGGAGAACAACGTATCCCCTTCAGGGAGTTTCCAAGTGCCCCCTTCTGCTCATCCTATGCCACTCCCTGGCTCCTGATGCCAAAAGTGCCCCAGCTATCTATCATTGTCTAAATGGCTGCTTAATTACTCAGAAACGCCGGCTCGCTCAAGTGCTTTTAGATCAGTCACCAGCCCAGAAGTTACGGCTTTGATGTGAGTTGGAGAAATCAGAAGGCTGACGGTGCCAGGATAAGACTTTAACAAGCTCTCCTTCAGGCACCGTGAGATGGCAAACACCCCCCCCACACACAACACCACCCGCAACCTTTCTTCTCTGTACGCTAAGCGCTCCTCCCGTTTCCAGTGAAAATTGTCAGATCAGTAAGATTGTTTTTGCAACATCAACATTTTTGTTTTGTTTTTTAAAACACATTTTCAAAACTAAGTTGACAGCTCTCTATTCCAGCTGAAAAGATATTGGGGAGTGGGGGTGGATAATTACTCCTCCGTAACAAGAGCTCCTGTTGGGTGGGGGCCAGAGCCTTTTGCTCCTGCCCTCAGCACTCGGCAGCCTGACAGGGAAAGCCTGGACAGAGTTTCTGCAGCCGACACCCACAGGAATCAGAATTCACACTGGGATCACACTCTCAGCCTCATACAGCATCCTCCACCCCCCACACGTGCTACAATGCCTACCTAACAGGGTTGGAAGAAGGAATACTTAGATAACATATGTGAACACATAAGAGAGCTATATACAAGCTACATATTATTATGGCCACTGGAAATCCATCCCATTAAAAAAATTAAAAGCTCCGTGAATTTTCACTCTGGGGTTGGCTTTCTTGCAAGAAAGAAACTGAGGGAGCCAGATGTGATGACGCTCAGAGTTGACTGTAAGATTTTGCAGTGAGGGAAACAAATACCGGACACTTTTTTCTTCAAGACCAATGCACACATCACAAGACAGTGGACAAACATTTGAGGTTCCTGGTTGGAAGGGGGGCGATGTTCGGTACACAATGGAGAAGCTCTAGCCTGCCATTTGGAGCATCTTAAAATTGGATAAGGACGTGTTGCAGCTTAATGGTGCTGGCTGCAGAATTCGCAGACCCCAAAGTGTATACAGAGTGGAGTGATCCATGAAAATCAGCCGTGTCTCCTTTGACTAGTAGGGAAAGAGGTTTTTCATGGCACCCACTACCTGGAGGTGCCAGGAATTGAACCTGTGGCCTCTTCTGTGCAACAAAGGTGCTCTACCACCGAGGCACAGTCCTACCACTGAAATCCAGCCCCACCCAGATTTAAACGTGGCCTGAAAGCTAATGGGACAAGGAAACCCTCAAAAGGCCACCAGCCCTGGGAGAACACTAGTCATGCTGCATACATATTCTCTCTAGTATCAGAGGAGCATGCCTTATTATTTTGGGTGCGGTGGAACACAGGCAGGATGGTGCTGCTGCATTCATCTTGTTAGTGGCTTCCAGAGGCACCTGGTTGGCCACTGTGTGAACAAACTGCTGGACTTGATGGGCCTTGGTCTGATCCAGCAGGGCCTTTCTTATGTTCTTATGTTCTTATAACACTCAGGTCAGGCTTTGAAATTCAGACAGAAAAGTCTGCTGCTCCTGAATAACCACTTAGGGAATGTTAATCATGCCCCAAAGATCTCTGTGGGGCTTAAGGGCAACTGATGTCCTCTGAACTGGGGCCCCAGTAATTTCACTAGAATCATAGAATCATAGAGTTGGAAGGGACCACCAGAACCATCTAGTCCAACCACCTGCACAATGCAGGGAATTCACAACTGCCTCACCCCCACATCCCCAGTGACCCCTACTCCATGCCCAGAAGATGGAAACAACAACAACCCTCCAGGATCCCTGGCCAATCTGGTGAAATTCTGCACACACATGAGCTACGTTGAACCTGGAGGTGGAAAATCCTTAGTTTTCCACATTTCAAATTCTGGTAAATTATGAAAATTCACCAGACTTCAAGTTTATGCTGGGGGTGGGGGTGGGATCTCATATGCCCTGTTTGGTTTATCAGAAAAAAAAAGTCCTGCTAAATTGTCTTTGGCTCAGGAATTATCAGAAGAAACGCCAAGCTCCTTGGATCTAGCAGGCTGGATAGAGAAACTGCTCAAGTTGTTTCCATACAATGGCCATAAACCTGGGTTTTCCAAGCAGACAACTAATCCTGGCTCCCCACCAGCAGGATACATACTGATTCACACGTTATGTTTCCAAGAGTACACCTAATGAACACAGTGCCTGAAACAACCCTGGTAAGCTCAAGAGCAGGAAGGCACTTGGTAACTTACAGGTTCCCCAGGGAGACCTCGGGGGCCGACTTCTCCATCATCACCCTGGTTGGCAGCACATGAGGGAAAAAGAGAGAGAACGATTAAACATGGGCTCTGCTGCGACCATATCACAGGCATTACGTGCTTTGTTAAAATTAACTGCACAGAAAAGCAACTCCCCGAGAGTAATAAAAGGGCAGCCGTGCATAAGGAAACCCTCATCAGTCCTGAGGCGGAACTGACCGGCAATTAGAAACTCTGGAAGTGATGCCTTCATAATTTGTGTCAACATTTATAAAGGTGGATCTGCTTAGGAAAGGTGGATGCCATGGAGATAATTTTGACACATGAAGGACAGTAAATAGCAGATCAAGTAACTGGCCTGAAGGGTCAAGGAGGAAAACCGAGCAGGAGCGTTAATGGTCATCAGGTCCTCCACTCCTTTTCCAGGACACCCAAGAGCATTTGATCAAAAACATAAGAGTGAATTCATGCAACGGTGAGGACTGATCTATGGTGGCTCCTTTTTTATACGCAGGACATCACTCAGTGCTGCAGTTAGGAACACGCACATGCGAACTGGCCCCAATTATGTCCCTTGAATCCAAAAGTAGAACTGACTTACCCTCTCCCCATCTTCACCTGGGGCTCCTGGGGGACCTGAAGGACCAGGCTCACCCTAAAAAGATTTCAAGCACATTCAGCCATATTGCTGACACCCCCAAGGATTCAAGTCATGGGCCAAGGCATTCTCAGACACAGGGCCCAATTCCGCCATCCAGCAGCCACAACAGCCCTCTGTGCAAGACAGCTGCAGCCACACGCAGCTGGATACTGAGCTGTTGTTAGTGTTCCAGCAGGGGTGCACCACTCAGCCAGGTACGTGGGGGCCACCACAGATGGAGGAAAGTGATTGGTGGTATCTCCAGACTCCATCATGGCCCACATTAATGTGTTGTAACCCCCATCCCCCAAATGTGACTTGTTAAAAAATGTAACATGTAGTTAGGCCCGAGCAAAGAAAGATCACTTCACTATCTGCTGTCCTGCTTTTGCTGCATTGGCTCTCAAGGGCCCCCAGAAAGACCAGCTGCTTCCACGCTGTCTTTTGGGAGCTTGTCAATGAAAAAGTCAGTTATGGCAGACAAAAGTCCCCAAAAACCTTCCAGGTTGCTGTGGCCTTTTATGTATGAATGTTTCCCTCGGGGTCACCCCTCTGATGACTTCGGGTCTTTGTTTTGATTATGCGTGCTGTTTCTGACTGTCAGAGGTTGCCTCATTCTCCCCCTGAGTTTCTGCATGTTTTGCCCGCATTTTCATGAACCTGTTTTATCGCAAATGTGAAAACACGGGGAAACGCAGGGGGAGAGCAGGGCAACCTCTGATGGTTGGAAACAGCATGCATAATCAAAACAAAGACCCAAAGTCATCAAAGGGGTGACCGCGAGGGAAACAGCCAAGTATAAAAGGCCTGTAATGATGCCCACGAGGAGCCCCGTGGCGCAGAGTGGTAAGCTGCAGTATTGCAGTCCACAGCTCTGCTCACGACCTGAGTTCGATCCCGACGGAAGGTTGACTCAGACTTCCATCCTTCCGAGGTCGGTCAAATGAGTACCCAGCTTGCTGGGGGTAAAGGGAAGATGACTGGGAAAGGCAATGGCAAACCACCCTGTAAACAAAGTCTGCCTGGAAAATGTCGTGATGTGACATCACCCCATGGGTCAAGAATGACCTGGTGCTTGCACAGGGGATCTTTACCTTTTTAATGATGCCCACTGCATTCCAGGGTGAACTCTTGGTTTGTTAGGAAGAATAAAAAGGCATAAAATGCCTCACAAAAGCCACGTGTGTGCCCTGTGATATGTCCCAGAATCCCTTTGCCACAGGCAGAGATGCCAGCTCAGCCCTGCAGGGATTTCTTCTCAGGCGGGTCAACGTGGGAAATGCAGCTTAAAACCCAGCTCCCCGTAGACCAGCAAGAGGAAGATCCTGACCTTCCAGGTTGCTTGTTGTACAGTTAGATATGAATAGTGGGAGGCTGAGTGCCAAGCGTCTGTCATGCAGACAGAGCAAGGGGAGGGTGTGGTGCACTCATTTATTTACTCCATTTATACCCCACCTTTCTCCCCAACGGGCACCCAAAGTGGCTTTCAACATTCTCCCTTTCTCTATTTTATTCTCACAACAATCTCTCTGTGAGGTAGGTTAGACGCAGAGCGTATGACTGGTCCAAGGTCTCCAGCAAGCTTCCATGGCAGAGTGGGGATTTGAACCCAGGTCTCCTGGATCCTAGCCCAACACTTTAATCCCTGCACCGCAGTGGCATACGAGGCCACAGCACAAACACCAGTCCAGCCAGTGAAGCGGTGTCTGAAAGGCTGCATCACACAAAACCAGGGTACAATCTCTGTTTTGGTTTCATTAAAAAAAAGAGAAAGCAGGCAGAGAACTTTTAAAATAGGTTATTAAGGGAAAAAGAAAGAAACCGGTCGCAGGTCAAACACATCAGCCGGGCTTATCAGCCCACACTTCCCTTCCACAGCCCCACTTAGGACCTCTGAGACAAAACACAGGATGAAGGGATGGCTTACCCGATGCCCCTTCTCCCCAGGCAGTCCAGCCAAGCCATCGAAACCTCGGTCGCCCTAGGAGAAGAAAGCCAGGGTCAGTCCAGGGCACTCCAAGCGTTTGTGGTGGGACAACCCTTATTCAGAGCTGTGATTTAGCACTGATGCTGTGCCAGGACAGGAAGGAGGTGGCACTGGACACCCCACGCTTGGCATGCAGGGACACGGGGATCAGGCCCAGCTCATGTGGCTCTTCCAAGCTCTTCTCAAGACCAACAAAGGGATAAAAGTTGTCCTACAAGTGTTGATTCTTCCCTTTACATTTGGACACAAGTGATCCAGCTGTTTATTTACTAGTTCCTCTAGGCTGCCTATCTGATGCTAACCAACATTGGCTCTCCATCCTCTGTCACACACACACAACTCACCTGATGGCTCTTCTAGTGCCCTCAGGACCATCATAACAAAAATTTCATTTACTTATTTTACTCCATTTATACCCCGCATCTTCTTCCGAAGCCTGTCAACACTTCTGTGGTGTCCAAAGCCATTCTTGGGCCAAAGTTCTGCTCCTTGGCAGGACAACGGCCAACTGGACACGGCCTTGCAGCAAGATGAGAATCTCCGGGCTGCTGCAAACTTTGATGCTGCAGCACCAACACCAAAGTCCCTCCTGCCTAAATGCCCCCCTCCCCCATCATGTGCCACAAGACACTTCACACGAGCTCTTCCCTAACATCACCACATATGGTTTAAAACTGCAGTTCTGGGTGGGGGGTGAGAAATCAAGACACAGCAGCTGTCAAGCTGGCCGGCAAGCACATCAAATTAAATTAAGTTTAAAACAACCATCAGTCACCAGCATTTGTGATTTGAAATCCCCCCTCCACTTCTTCGACTTTGGAGCGCAGAATCCCCAGGGGTTAGGACTTTTCCCACAGGTCACCTCTGAAGGTGCCAGCAATCCGCCCTCTACAGTTCCTCCACAGTATGCTACAGGGAGTGGGAAAATGCCTCTCCTAATGGCATCAGAGCACAGATCAGTGGCGGAGGGGGGGCGGGGCTTGGCTCAGGGCTGCCAGTTTTGGCTCCACATCCGTGGTAACATGTGCTTCCTTGGTCATTATCATTTGCATGGCCAAGGCACTTGCGAAAGCAATTTAAGCGCCCTTGCCGGATCCCTGAGCTAATGAACGCCAATTTCCCTTGCACAGCCTCCTCCAAAGGAATTAGTTCCTCTCTCTGCCATGATGAATTACTCTACCACCTTCCTCCTTCCCCTCCCCCCATTCATTCCTTTGGGGACAAGGCAACTTCAGTTTACAGGGACAAATGATTTGCAGTCTCCTTTCTCTGTGACAACCCCAACCCCCAATCTATTTCCACTTTAAGTGTCTACATAATCAAGCACTTAAACTTTCTAATATACGACTCTCAGGCAAACTTCCCCTGCATTCAAATTCACTGTTAATGACTTCTCTCTCCTTGGATGACAGCTGCACTAAATCCAAAGGGAGGGTGGAGGGCAAGAAGGAGAGAGAAGACGAAGGGATGTCTTCCCCAATGGATAAGTTCAGGGCATCCATGGCCATTTCATTGGCAGCCCCACAGTCTTTGATGTCTAGCTTTGGAGGGCTCCGTTCCCACAGCCAAGAGTTTCGCTCCATGTAAGCAACATGCCTGCATGAACAGATGCAGCTGGCAGAAGAAACAAAGACAAACAATGCGGTAGATTTGGAGGGAACTACCTTTGGCCCCGTCTGTCCTGGCATTCCTCTTGCCCCATCACTGCCAGCACGTCCCTGAAAAGAGAAAAGGGAAATTAAGTTACAACGGCCAGAAAGAGACATCTGCCTTGGGGCTTATGGTCAGTTGCCAAATCACATGACCACTGCTTTGATCTGGACTAGCTGCTTTTCCTTCCTGGCTCATGTGGAATAAGCTTCATGGCTGATGGGCCTTCAGAAGCATCGAGGCCACGACCGCCCGACCCAGATGCAGAAGACCTCTCCAAACATTGCCACGGCAGTGCAAGAGGTGCTTGGCCACAGTTTCATCCATGGCAACATTTGGGACCTCCAAGTGAAGAGCATGAGGCCAAGAGCATGGTTGCATGAACCAGCCGTTCCAAGTTGAGCTGGGTTGCAGTTGAGGCCAGCATGCATGAGGGCAAAACGGACCCGAGGGAGAGACTTGCCAGTTTCCCAAAGCCATAAGTCCTAACCATGACGGGGTCATGCACCTTCATGAGGACATCCTGGCTGCATGCCTGCTGGGGAACTGTTGGAGCCAGAATGCAGCTGGCACGGCCCGACGTAAAAAGATCTTTGCCGTCTCCATTCTGGAAGGGGTGGTCCCTTGAGTGTTAAACTGCTTGTACAGCTCTCAGCTCACTAATCCTTGACTGGTGGGCAAATTCTTATCCGACCTTCCCCATGCCCAAGATGCTGGGTGATCTCCGCACTGCTTGCTGGGCGCACTGTGACTTGTGAAACTGACAAGCAGCCTGCCAGCACACGGGGCACGGCAAGCAACAGAGCACGACTCTGTTGATACAGGCATAAAGAGAGGCCCTGACTGTCCCATCAACCAAAGAAGCTTGTCTGGTGAGCATACAAGAGGGGGCCTTTTCAGTTGCAGCCCCACAATTATGAAACAACCTCCCTAGGGAGGTGAACCTGGCCCCCCTCACTTTTAATCTCCAGGAGGCAGTTGAAGATGGTTTTAGTTAGGACTGCATTTGACTAATTTTAGTTTTATTTATTGGCAGTCCTGATTGTAAGCCACCTTGAGTGCCGCGGGGGAGAAAGGCAGTTTAATAAATGTTTTAGATAGACAGACAGACTGACTGATAAGAAAGAATGAAAGCTTGCCTCAGCCTCTCCTAGCCCACTGCAATCACCCCCACCCCCCACCCCAACACATACCCTCAGTTTCTGGGAGGAGAGCCCTGCTGTCAAACACCCCATAGCGGCTTGCAGCTCGCCATTCTTCTGGCTCAGCCGGGGGGTGGGGGGGGGAGGAGGGCTGTCTCTGCCTCAGGACACCACCCGTCCTAACAGACTTGCTATGTTGGCTTTCTACGTAGATGTTCTTCACCTGGCCCTCCCATACACCCACCACATGTCTCTCTCAGGGACCACCAGCAACAACCACATGGGGCGCGGCCACACACTTGGGCAGGGAACTCCCTAGACAGAGGCTGAGAAGGGGGGAGGGGTTTTGTGGACTTGGTTCCACTTCCTGTCCTGAAGCTACTGTTCAGTGAACAGGCCACCCTCCTGCAACCCTGCCAAGGGTTGCCCGATTCCACGTACCCGACGTCCTGGTTTTCCAGATGGGCCTGGGGGTCCCTGCACGCCTCGTGGACCCTAAAACAGATCAAAGAGACTGAAGAAAGTAACAGCAGAAACCAAGACTTTGATTCAATGTCTTCTGCAGGGCAGGAACAGATCAAGTAATAGGCACATCAAGTTTTTACAATGTTAAATGACACGTGTTATCATTGTGTGTCTGCACTCCCCCCCCCACACACACACACACAGACACAGGCACCTTCATGCTGGAAACATTTCTCAATCCTTTAATCTCTGGTTTCCCCCCAAACGGTTATACAGCAATGTATTTATTATCTCCGCTTCAAGGATGGCTTCGCCTAGGTGGGAACCTGTCTGAAACGTTTCGTTTCCTCATCCCTCCCTCAGCAGAACATTCCCACTTTTGCCCATCTGTCCTGTTTCCCCTCCCCCTCCTCCCCTCCAGCAGTCCTTTTCCCCATCTTTATTTTGTTTATCTATTTTTGCTTGAACTATCTGGGCTGGTGCTGGAACAATGGTGCGTTGGGCCATACATTCCCCTTTTGTAGTGCAGGAAGAATTCATTCCCCATGACATTTTAAAATTATCCAGATCACCTCCTGTGAGGGCAGCTTCTGAGGAGGGCGGAGGGGAGGCCTCCTCCTCTTCCTCCTCCTCCTCGGCACTCTCTCACAGGAGCGAGGCTGTCGCTCAGACCATAGGGCCCTACAACTCCCTGTGGGGCCGTGTTGCCCCTGCAGCTTTTCAAGGACAGTCCCGCAGTGGTGGCTGAGGGGTGGCAGAACCAGCGGTTGGGGGCTGAGGCCGAGGAAGGGCAGTCTGGCGAGATGCCTCCTGGAAGAAACGGCTGTCTCGGAGCTGCCGTTGTCCGCCGGCCTCCGACAGAAACCGGTGCCCGCCCCATCTGCAGAGAACAGGTGGTCTTCGTTAGCGGCCCAGGAGGGTGGGCTCTTGGCGCCTCTTGTCCCTCGCTCCTCAAAGCTGTCTTCTTTGAGCTGTTTCACGTTGTCTGCTTGATTCCCAGGTCCCTACTGATTCCCCCCCTTCCATCCTCCCACCATTCACCTGCCTGCTCCTTTTTTCTCTGTGTCTTTGGTGCGCTGGACTAACCTCCCCCCCACCCGCCATTCATTTGCCAGTGTACATTTTTTAGCACACTGTGGAATGGCTGTCCGACTGTTTGGGGGGATGAGGGCCGCTGGGATGATCGCTGTGGGGATCATTCAAACCATTCAAAAATGGAACGAAGTGAGACGGCAACCAGTTGCAGCACGCTCTTCCCAACCACACCTGCACCGCATGTGCACCCCTCCCCAAAAGTTTAAGGGGGAAAGTGTGGGAGAATCCACAACATCACCAATGACGTTGCGCTCCCCCGTGGGACTTAAAGTTCTTTTTTCGGAGAGCGCGAACTGGAAATAAAACATCTCGGCTACAATGACAAAAACGGCAAAAGAGGCGTGGGGACAGGATTTCTGAGCACGCAGCCAAACCTCGCGTTCTGACCATGAGGATAATGAGCTGTAAGTGTCTGGTGCGGCAACAGCCGTAGTCTCCATTCAGACAAAAAATCAAGGCCCACAGTCAAATATAGGTGCCCACCGATGGGAGGGCAAATTCCTGGTGATTACTGCTGCTGCCCGCCAACTCTCAGCTGGTTGGCAGGGGGAAACAGGGCAGCCAAATGGAGGGGCGGCAATGGTCTCCATTGCCATGCCTTGACCTCACCCAGAAGCACCCTGTTGCGATGCTGGCACTTCCGGGTCATGCTGGAAGTGATGTCATTGCGCAGCAACAAAAATCACTGCCCGCCCCCTCCCCACAGTAAGCGCTCGCCTCCCTTTATCTCCTGCCATCATATACATTTGTAACAGGTGGGGACGGCTCTTCCCTGAGGAAGGATCAAAAGTACCTGCAGAGAAAAAGGGCAGAAGAAGGTTCTGGGTGCTTTGGTCCAAAACCCTTTTACTCCGGAGTCTGCTTATCTGCGTATAATGTCCGTGCTCTGAATTTGCAACCATTGAATCAGAAGGCATCCTTCATATTTTAAATGAGAATGAGCAGGCCACAGGAAGCTTAACCTGATCTGAACTATTGTGAGAATCAGTCATAAGCATAAACTTAAAAACCAAGACACAATTTACTGAACCTGCAGAATCCTGAAAATGTGGGGGAAATGCGAGGGGAGAACGAGGAGACCTGAAGGTTGGAAAATACATGACTAGTTAAGACGAAGCCCCAAAGTAGCTAGGGGGTGACTGTGAGGGGGAACAACCTGTGTATAAAAGGCCATTCACTCAAAGAGGTTCTCTGTTCTGGTGGCAAAAGATCAGCCATCAAGGCCCCTAATCTTTTGATGTGCTATGCGAGAGAAGTCTCCCTCAGAGAGTTTATCTTCCGTAGATCCTAGAGAGATTTTGCAGCTTTTTAAGCGAACGAGGAAAACTCCCATAGGCCCGAGTGCTGCAAATCCCTAGATGGAATGCAAACTAGATAATCTGTCAGAGGAGGCTCGTCCTTTTGTCTGCAGAACTCCATCCTTGATCACACCAGAGTGATTTTCCTCTGGAACCCTAAAAACCACACAGTTGCTATTTTTCATGCTTTTTTCCCTTCCACAAGAAGTTATCTACACATGTCCACCTTGGATGCCTGCTGCAGCACCCCTCTGCTTAGCAGAACCTTCTGTAATATGTTCTGGGACAGCAGTCCCCAACCTTTTTGAGCCTACAGGCACCTTTGAAATTCTGACACAGTGTGGTGGCGCAGCCACAAAATGGCTGCTACAGCTTCTGGAGGCAGCTGCTGCCCAAACAACATTTTTTAAAATGTCCACTGACCAATCAGAAGCCTTGCTGGTCAAAATCCCCTCCTGACCCCACTTGCTTTCTAAAAACACTTAGCAGCCACCAGGAAAGGGATAGGTGGGCAGTGTGGCTCCACAGGCATCGTGTCGGAGACCCCTGTTCTAGGGCGCTCAATAAAACAGAAATCCACTGGCACTTTGAAGACCTCTATTCCAGCGTGAGCTCTCCTGAGTCAGAGCTTACTTCTTCAGAGGCTACGACACCTGGTCCAAGCTGGCCAGCCCTATCAGGACTCAATCTGGCCCAGGCAACACCTGTAGCACTCTGGCAGTGCATTGCCAGTCAACGTGGGTACAAACAGGCAAGCCATCCTTCAGGGAAGAGCGTCCACACGTATGGAGCTGAGCAACTCCTACAAACTTCCAAGCCCCACCCCCCTTGGTTCCAGTGCAATCGGGACGGAGGTGTTTCCAGCGTACCTGAGGCCCCATGTCTCCTGTTTCACCCTTGATTCCTCCACTGCCTGGAGATCCCTGTGGAACAAAGAGGGTGTCTCATTTTACTACTTGCAAAAATAAAAGGAAAAACAAGAAAAGACTCCATACGGCCCAGCTGGGCTGAGCAGCAGCAGCGGCTGCGACAAGCCTTGTAATGGGGCCTTCTCCGCTATTAAGGCATCCGGCCCTTCTGTTTTTTTTTTTTTTTTTTTTACACCTAAGCTTTTAAAACTACACTAGTTTACGATTCCACAATTATGGTGTGTGTGTGTGTGTGGGGGGGAGATAAGCTGCACCCCCCAACCTTGGGACCGCCGGCATCCACAGGGCCAGGCAGGGCTGTTGTTGCTGGATGCTCGTGAAGCCCCTCCTTTCCCAGGAGGCTGCTGCATGGATTTTAACACCAGGGTTTTCTGATCGGGTGAATTTGTCAGCCTCTGTTATTATTGATGCTGAGTTTTTAATCTTTAAATGGGGGGTCATCACTCTAATCTTCTTTTTCTTTTTTTAGTTTTAAACTGTTACTTTTACTGCTGAAGGGTTTCTTTGGCTGACTTTATATGGATTTCCGGTAGTATGCTGCTCTTGTCAGGGTTTTTTTGCGCTTGAACGTTTTTTAGTGTAACTACTGAGTAGATGGGCAAGACAGAAACGAAGTAAATAATTGATTAATTAACAAAAGGCCAAAGTTGCCCTCTCTAAATAGTCATTGATTTGGGGTTTTCCCTGCAGTCAATTTCCTGGCAATTTCCTTTGGTTTAAACTGAAACCTCTGAAATCCACACTGAGGTCTCTGGAAGGAGGCAAAGCCTGATGGGAATTTTATCCTTCCATTAATCCTCAAGAGTTTTGCAAAATATGCACCCTTTTCTTTAAAAGTTTTAAAATCTTACTTTAAAAACATGCATTCCCAAAAAAACACGCATTTTAACATTAAACTTGCTTTCAACCAAATGCGGTATTTCCTACAAACCTGGCTCCCAGAATTTCAGTCATCAGTCAGTCATTGCATTCCAGTGAAAATTTTCATTCCCTACAGAGCCCAACTAGAGAAGTGGTGAACCCCGTCCCCCCTCCCTTGAGAAACGGGCCTCTTACTCACCATGGGGCCTGGCCTTCCTGTGAGGCCCATGGGGCCAGCTGGTCCTCTCAGTGCCAGCTGAAAGAAAAGAGAGGGGAAACAAACTCAGCTCCATGGCATCTAAGGGTGAAAGGCAATGCCCAGAGCAGCGTCGCGCAGGCTTCAGGGACTTCTGGGGGTTTGTGAGTAGGGTTAGGAAAGTCCTGGAGATTTTTTTGGGGGGGGGTGGAACCTGGGAAGGGGAGGGAGCTCAGGGGTGTTGTGATGCCATACAGTTCCCCCTCCAAAGCTGTCATTTTCTCCAGGGCAATTGATCTCTATCATCTGGAGATCAGTTGTAATTTTGGGAGATCTCCAGGCCCCCACTCAAAGGTGGGCAACCCTATCCATGAGTGCCTTGTAATGACACAGGACAATGTTTTTTTTGGGGGGGGGATTTTGTTTTTTGCAGAGCACACGGCTCATAAGAGCCCTTTCAGACAACCCACTGTGCATCCAGATGTACATAATTTGAGCCCAGGGTGGAACCACAAACTCAACTGATTCTGGTCAGACACAGACCTTACCTGAAGCACCGAGCTCAGGGGAAACACATTCTTCATGTTTGCACCTCATGAGGCTATGCAAACCATGGATTGGCTAGTTGTGGGGACAACCATGAGATCCGGCCCTCCCCCAAACATTTTTTCACATAAAAAAAATTATTAAAAAACAAAACAATGATCAAATCTTTAAATTTGTAATGGTTTGAGAAAAGAAGAAAACTGTGGACAACTTTGCAAAATGATGATTTGGAGGGACAAAGAAGAAATCAGCATTTGATTCAGAGGTAAATATGAGGAGGGGAGCCAGGAAGACAAGTTTACCTATAAGCAGTCAAGACTGCACAGCCCCCTTCTGATAGGCACATCTGTTGATATCCCAGCCCCTCCCCAGGATGAAAACAGAAGCCACTGCTTGTCTGGGAACAAAATACTTGATGGTCTGAATCCTGTGCCCAGGGCACATTGTTGCACACAAGAGCGCATGCTCTGGCCAAGACATGGGATGTGCTTAAATCTTTCTTGAAATAATAGGTAGGGTTGCCAACTCTGGCCTGGGGGAATGCCTGGAGATTTGAGGGAGGGTACCTGTGGATGGGGGAAATTTAGGGAGGGATTTCACCTGGCATCCATGGTACACCATAGATTCCACCCTCCAAAGTAGCCATTTTCTCCAGGGGATAGGATCTCTGTAATCTGGAGATAAATTCTGGGAAAACTCCAGGCCCCAAATGGAGGCTGGTAACCCTAGCAGCAGGTCCTACATAGCACTGATCCATTTAGGCTGCATGGCACTCAAGATAATTAGGATACCTGTTACCATGGCTGCAGTCCCAAAATACACTTCCCAAGGGATAAGGACATATTTCTAAGTAAAATTGCTGAGGTTTGGGCTGTTTGCCCTACTGCAATTGGTGGGACTTGTACACTCAGCTGGGTACCCAAGGTTGGGTGGGATAAATAAAATATATAGATAATGAAAACATAATTTATTTAAGGCGCTATGTAAAGATAAAAATTATTTCAAATACGTTAAAACAGCACATTGGCATTTCCTAAGGTTGATATACTATAACCACCGGCCAGACACGTTTCAACCTATTTGGCCTTCCTCAGTGGTCAGTTGAAACCCATGTAAAACATACACACATATTTACAGAAATAAAAACATATACAGACAATATACCAATATATATCAGACCAGGCATGTATACAGGTTGTATAATATATTTCCAATTATACAAATATCTGGTCAGATTGTCTCAAGTTGTTATACTGGGCTGTTATATGTCTCCCATATGTGCGCAATTATCAACCAGGTTTTTATTTTTACATAGCGCCTTAAATAAATTATATTTTCATTATCTCTATATTTTATTTATCCCACCCAACCTTGGGTTACCTGGCTTCTGTTTTCTAGGCTGGGTTTCGTTCCCCTTTTTTCTTTTTACTTGTACACTCAGCCCCATATCAAACTGAAACTGTGGTGTGATCCTGAGTGTGTCTACTCAGAGAAAGTCCCTCTCGGTTTGATGGGATAATGAGGTTTACAGCTGCGTCTTGCACTGGTGTCTGGGAAGGGGGGCCGTCAAGTTGCAGCTGACTTATGGCGACCCCTCAATGGGATTTTTCAAGACATGAACCGAGGTGGTTTGCCATAGCCAGCTTCTGTGTGGCAACCCTGGTATTCCTTGGTGGTCTCCCATCCAAGTACTGAGTAGGGCTGACGCTGCTTAGCTACTGAGGTCTAATGAGATCAGGCTAGGCTGGGCTATCCAGGTCAGGGCTAGTTTTGCATGACCCCTGGACAGGGCCATAATGGGGGGTGGGGCAGGAGGGCAGCCCCTGCCCCTATGGCATGCAGAGAGGGTGGCAGAACTGCCTCTCACATAGGCGCCTCTGTGCCGGGTACGAGCGGCAGTTCTGTGCCCTCTCTGCATGCCCTTCTTGCCCCCCTCCCAGTTACGGCCCTGCCCCTGGAAAACTGTTTATTATTTTTCAGTGTTGCTGCTGGATCATACCCCCTCTTCCAAAAAGGCAACTACACATTCTCTATGCAGAAAGGCAAGGCATATTACATATGGTTGCCAATTCCTGCTTTGGAAATTCCTGGAGATCTGGGGGTGGATACTGGAGAGGGTGGAATTTGTGAAGGGGGCCTAGTGGGAATGTGATACCATCAAATCTGCCCTCCTAAGCTGCTGTTTCCTCCAGAGGAATGGGTGGTCAGCAGTAATTCTGGGAGATCTCTAGGTGCCACCCTGATAACCCTAATTATTACACACCAGTGAGATCTTTCCAGGGGAGGGGAGGAAGAGGAGAAGAATCTGGGACATTTCCGCTAAGTTAAAAGTCACGTGGCTGGGGCAGTCAATAAATCTTCTGGTGGGTAATAGGGCTGTCCATGTTTTATAACATAGCTGGAACAAATTTGTTCCATTGCAAAAATTCAATACTTTAAAAGACTTGTAATTATCTATGCTCTTTGGTAATTAAAATCCACCCAGGGCTGCAACTGGAGCGGCAGAAACACTAGATTATTTACTGAACTGTGTATCCGTGTTTGACTGCTCCCCATCAAAAGAGCACAAAGGAAAAAAGCTGCAGTTTTGGTCCCAGGAATAAAATCTAAGATGCCCAGAAATATTTAAAGTAAATTAGTGCAGATTAGCATAATTTGAGGCCTGCTTTCGATGAGGCATGACCATGGAGCAAGCACAGCTCCTCTTGGGAGTTCCACATATTCAGGTTAGAAGTCATTTAGTTGGTGCACCTGCTGATCTGGAGGCAGAGTTGCAGTGCAGAATCTACCTGTGTGTGCAAATGCTGAATAAGAATGGACCAGTGCACAGGGCAATTGCCAGAGCACAGCTACACAGATGGTCCTACATGTCGCAAGTGGTATTCAACTGGTTATCACACTTAGGTTGGGTTCCAGCATGGTGCATGGGTTAAGAGCGGTGGTTTGGAGTGGTGGAGTCTGATCTGGAGAACCGGGTTTGATTCCCCACTCCTCCACATGAGCAGTGGAGGCTAATCTGGTGAACTGGATTTGTTTCCCCACTCCTACAGATGAAGCCAGCTGGGTGACCTTGGGCAAGTTACAGCTCTTAGTGCTCTCTCATCCCCACCTTCCTCACAGGGTATCTGTTGTGGGGAGGGGGAGGGGAGGTGTTTTTAAGATTCTTCCTAAAGTAATAGAGGAAGTCGGCATATAAAAACCAACTCTTCTCCTACTTCCATTTGCCCTTTGACCTTAGTGGTGGGACTTGGGTTAGGTTTTCACCAATAAGCCAACCAGAAGCCTCCGTATGGCTATAGCAGCAGTTGCCACATGAACCCTTTTGTCCACTGAGGTCAGTGCTCCCTACTCTGACTGGCAGCAACTCTCTAGGGTCTCAGAGAGAGGTTTTTTACATTAACTATTGCCTGGTCCTTCTAAGTGGAGATGCCAGGGATTGAACCTGGGATCTTCTGCATGGAAAGCAGGAGCTCTGCAACTGAGCTATGGCCCCTCAGAACCAATAACATCAGGCACCTACAGAGAGATTCCCTTCATGCTCACTACTTGGCAGCCCCGGCTTCATCTCACAAAAGTGAGATGCCCTCCACCAGTTAAGCTACCATGGCCTCAACCTTGATGGTCCTAAACTAATTTCTTTTAAGACTTTATCTGTCTGTTCCATCTGGCTTGTAATTTCTCAGAGGGATCTATGCTCAAAGGGATATCTGAGGACCCACAAAGGCACCTGCTTTGGCTGCTTGTCCAGGACTGTGAAGGCAGAGGGGTTGTCCAACACTGGGAGGGCCCAAAACACACAGCTGGAGAACGGAAACTGTCAGGCACTGAGCCAAAGTCAGCATGCATGGGCGCCAACATGAAAGTCCCTGCTGGACTAGGAGTGGCGCCTGAGGGAACACTGGGGCAGATCCACAGAGAAGTCCTTTCCCTAGTTGCCAGATGGCCTGGCCTGGTGTGCTCCTGTGCATTTAAGAGGTTTGATCCAGAGAAATCAGCAGATGATGCTTTTCATGTAGGATTGCCACCCTCTTGGTGGGGTGGCATTCTCCCAGAGTTACAGCTTATCTCCAGAGATCAGTTCCTTTGGAAGAAATGACAGCTTTGGAGGTTAGATTGCATGGAATCATGTTCCCACTGTGCTCCCTCCTCTACCCTCCCAGGTTCTTCCCCCAAATCTCCAGGAATTTCCCAAGCCGGAGCTGCCAACTCTATTTTCAGGGCATGAAGCTCAGCACAACCACAGGCTCAATTCTCCTGTTCAAAGGGACAGGGAAAGGGGCTAGCTCTGCGGTTGGTAACCCTGGCCTGGACAGAGGCAGAGCCTGGCTCTGCAGTGAGGAATTGAGAGGAGGCAAAGGAGAGGGGTGGCAAGCAGAAATAAATATCTGGAGCAAAGCAAGGGAACTGCACAGGGCAAGGCAGGAGCCTGGCAGCTGCCCACGACAACCCCGACCACTGGCCCCCAGGCCAAACCAAGGAGTGAGGGTGGGAAGGCAGACCCTCACAGTGGCCCGTGGCAGCCCTCCTGCCCTTTCTTGTCCTTCCTCTCTGCGGCCTTGTGGCTTGGCATGCAGAGACGCAGACAAAATCCTGGCCACCCCTCTCCAGCTGTGTTGACCTGGCATCACAACGCACACCTTGCCTGCTGAGTAGCACCCAATGCATTGTGGGCACCGACAGAAAGGTTAAGCGGCAGGAGAAAAAGCAGGAGTGCAGCGTGGCCCAAGGGCCGCAGGCAGGGCCCTCACTTACCCGGGCTTGTTGCAGGATGGCTTGGGCCTGGGACTCCTGAGCAGAGACCATGGGGCCCTTGGAGCCGCCATCGCCACCACCACTGAAGCGGAACTGTGGAGGAGAAGGATTGGCATGTCATTCCCTTGTAAACCAATGCTTCCCACCTCCAACCCCACACACTCTTGCCAGACAAGTGAAGCTGAGCAACAGATTCCGGTTTTAAGGTCTGCTATGGAAGCAAGTGGCTCAGTTCCTTTTGGCACTACATGCCAGGCCGAAGTATCCGAGGACAAGCATTTAAAAGCCTTTTACAAGCCAAAAGTGTACGAATAGATGAGCTCTTGACCACCCTGCTCAGGGGTCACTTCAAGATGGCTTCATGCTCAGACTTCTACCCCCAAACTGAGAAGCTATTTATTCATTGGCTTAAATATCTGCATCTCCTTTTCCAAACCCATTCAAAATGGCTAACCAGGTGGATAAAAATAAATGATTTTTAAAGGTGTTTTTTTTTAAATCAGGTTTTTTTAACTAATTTTTTTTTGAGGAAAAATCTATTTAAAGATAATTTTCTATTTAAGATACATTATAGTCCAAAAGTCATTCATCATGAAATAAGGATTAGTTTTTAATTATGTAACATGAGGCAATGTTTACATTTTTTGGTGAATGAATCCTATTAATTTATTAACAATGTCATGCTCTTCCAGAGGTTTCTGTAAGATGATTTTGGGCAGTTTTTCCACCCAGAAGATATTATCACAGATGGTTGGTTTTGCAGTTCTCAAAACTGTGAATCTGTGTCTGCAGAGATAACATGCTTCTTCCTCACAGTAAAAATGTTATAAAATATACAGAGTTGAGAAAAATACCTTAATCCCATTGTTCCTTGGCAAATCTATGTACACAGAATCAACCCCTTACCTCTTAAGTGCTAAGTTTCAAGAAGTTCAATGAATAGAAGATTGTTTGGAGTGGAACAGATCTGCACAAGGAGCTAAGTGGAGGGAGGGAGGGGCCGGCAGTAAAAATGAAAGTGAAACCCTTTGAGCAAAACACTCCACAACTATTGGGACTTTTGTGTGTGCAGCCTGAAGTTTATCATATTATTCTCTCCCTGGAGGAAAAAACCTATAATGGCAGCAAGCCATAAAAGAAACCCAGTTTGTGAGTATTTTAATGAAGTTCCTCTACCTAAGGCAGGCATGCGTGCAAAATGCAAAAACTGCAACAAAGAAATGCAAGGCCTAGTTCAACAGCATCATGAGAACTGCTGTTTATGTAGAAAACCATGATTTAAATCCTGTCTTACTGACTAGTGATTTAAATAGTGGTTTAAATATTTAAATTGATTTGATTTAAATCCACCCTGCGACTAACAATATTTTACAGCTAAAATATGATACCCCAACACTAAAATCTGTATGAAAACAAACTGAGAAGCAGCCAAGATACTAAACAGGTTCACCTCCATAACAACAGCCAAATAACTTCCAAGCCCTCTGAGAAGCTCACTGGAATGAGAGGAAGGAGGGAGGCAGCCAGGACTGCCAGGTGAAGGAGCCTGCCCGGTGCCCACACCGAGGCCTCAATGTCCTTGCTGGGTTGGCACCACAGGAAATTGAAATGCGGCCCTGAGTCAGCTGGCAAGAAGAGCCCTGAGCCATGGAGAAAAATACCTTCGCCTGAGATCTGCACCACACAGGTAGCCGGTGGAGTTATTCCAGTGTGGGTACAATGTGCTGACAACCCGGCAATCCCATGAAAGGGCAGGCCCCTCCATTTGGAACCTAACAGGAATTCCCGAGAGGCTTGTGAGGGGAGCCCCACCCAGAGAGTGTTGTCTCAGCAACCCCACTGAGACATCTGTGGATCAGCATGCCAAGGCCAGCCAAGTCTCCAGGGGAAGCGAGCACCTGATGAAGAGAGACAACCAGCCACCATGCCACCACCCTATGCCAAAGACAGCTGAACGAGTGTAGAATAGAATAACAGAATCATTGAGTTGGAAGGCACCACCAAGGTCATCTAGTCCAACCCCCTGCACAATGCAGGAAATTCAAACTACCTCCCCCCCACACCCCCAGTGACCCACTACTCCATGCCCAGAAGATGGCCAGGATGCCCTCCCTCTCATGAACTGCCTAAGGTCATAGAATCAGCATTGCTGACAGATGGCCATCTAGCCTCTGCTTCAAAACCTCCAGGGAAGGAGAGCCCACCACCTCCCGAGGAAGCCTGTTCCACTGAGGAACTGCTCTGTTAGAAAATTCTTCCTAACGTCTAGACAGAAACTCTTTTGATTTAATTTCAACCCACTGGTTCTGCTCCGACCTTCTGGGGCAACAGAAAACAATTCGGCACCATCCTCATATCCCCTCTCAGTCTTCTCCTCTCCAGGCTAAACACACCCAGCTCCTTCAACCTTTCCTCATAGGACTT
The DNA here is from genome assembly GCF_029931775.1 of Euleptes europaea. Classification (NCBI taxonomy): domain Eukaryota; kingdom Metazoa; phylum Chordata; class Lepidosauria; order Squamata; family Sphaerodactylidae; genus Euleptes; species Euleptes europaea. The sequence continues at coordinate 60,206,151 of NC_079325.1, forward strand.
GGTCTCCAGACCCCTCACCATCTTTGTTGCCCTCCTCTAGACACGTTCCAGCTTGTCTACATCTTTCTTAAATTGTGGTGCCCAAAACTGAACACAGTACTCTAGGTGAGGTCTAACCAGAACAGAGTAAAGCGATACCATCATTTTGCATCACCTGAACACTATACTTCTGTTGATACAGCCCAGGATCCCATTTGCCTTTCTAGCTACCGCATCACACTGCTGACTCATGTTCAGTGTTTGGTCTGCTAAGACCCCAAGATCCTTTTCACACACACTACTGCTGAGACAAGTCTCCCCCCATCCTATAATTATGGATTTGATTTTCCCTACCTAAATGCAGAACTTTACATTTATCTCTGTTGAAATGCATTTTATTAGTTCTAGCCCACTTCTCCAGCCTGTCAAGATCATCCTGCATCCTGGCTCTGTCTTCTACCATATTTGCTACCCCTCCCAATTTAGTATCATCTGCAGATTTAATAAGCATCCCCTCTATTCCTTCATCCAAATCATTTATAAAGATGTTGAACAACACAGGGCCCAGGAGAGATCCCTGAGACACTCCACTAGTCACTCCTCTCCAAGTGGATGAGGAACCGTTAACAAGCACCCCTAGCTCTGACCGGGATAACTTTACCTCCCCACTAACAGGGGTCAGTCTGTTCCCCGATCGCTCCACATTCTTAACCGGCACCACCTTTGCCCGGCCTGGATTGAATTCAGCACCTTCACTCTCATCTGCTTCCTTGCAGCCTCCCGGCAGTGGCCGGTGACCGAGACTGCAGCATCTGTAGGTCTTGTTAAAGAAACATAAAGCCCCCAGGGGCCCACAAAATACTGATGCCCCTCAGTCCCAAACCTGCAGAGGATCTGGAGGCCTGGTGAGCCTGCGGAAAAACACTGGCGACAGCCCAGAATCTCGCAGAACGGAGCTGTCCTAGACCTAGAAAGTCCGCTGTTACCTGCCTTGCTCATTATTATTATTTTAAAGAAGATTCGTGCTATTTGCCAGCCAGTTTCTACTTGCAGCCAGCGAAATGTCCCTGGAAAGTCCCAAGCAGGAGACAAAGGCTTCAGCTCTCCGCTGTTGCTTACCCCAGGCCTCTGGCATTCAAAAGCAGATTGCTTTGAACTTGGAGGCTCCAGTAGGTATTGACAGACCGCTCCTTTTCTACACATTTGTCTAACTCCTTTTTACAAGGTCTCTCAATTGTCATCACCACAGCATGTGGCCTTGAATGCTACAAGTTAATTATGTGGCAAGGGATGCAGGGCTCTCTTTTGTGGGTCTCCTGACGATCAATTTCACAGAGCGAGCCCCAGCTCTGCTATCAGAGGATTATAGATTTTTCTTGGAGAAATCTAGTCAGAAAACAACGCCTGTTCCTCCAACAGCTTTGATCAAAACCCACCACAGTCTTTCCAGTGAACAGGGTTTATTTTCAGCTACCATGAGATGATTCACTAAGAACAGTGCTTAATTTTTTAAATGAAAATAGTTTCAGAGGGCAGCTCTGTTGGTTTGCAGCAGAACAGCTAGATTCGAGTCTATGAGCACCAACACAATTTTTGCAGTATAAGCTTCCAAGAGTCAAAGTTCTGACGATGGGAGCTCTGACTCTTGGAAGCTTATGCCCCCCCCACACACACACACACACACACACACACACACACACACACACACACACACACACACACACTTGTTGGTCTCTAAGGTGCTCCTGGCCTCAAATCTAATTTTAACCCTCTCTGTCTGTCTGTCTGTCTGTCTGTCTGTCTGTCTGTCTCTCTCTGTGTGTCTCTCTCTCACTCACCCCTGATGCATGTGTGCATCACAACATTCCCCCAAAATGTGATGCTCTGTTTGAGTGATATGCAAACCCTACAACCAGATTTCCGCCTTAATTTGGGATATGACCTCTGCCTCCCCACTGGGCTGGTTTCCACAGGGGCCACAGAAGGCCTCAGCGTTGCCAGCTGCCAGTCGCTGTGCTGGCAAGGCAGGCCGGGGGTGAGGCTGGGCTGCCTGCCACCAACCCACCCACCCCCCGGCCTGGCGACAGCATCACACCCAAATGCCTGGGAGCTGGGACCAGCAGCTGCAGGCCCTCAGGTGTGGGTTGAAAAGGAAAGCAGCTGTGGGAAGAGGCCCTTGGAGGCATTGGAGGCAACCAATGGCTCCTGGACCTCTGAGTCCTTCAGAGAGTTCATGCTATCATGCCCCCCACCTCCCTGTTCCTGTTGCAGACAAGAAACTTGCCTTCAGAAAAGAAAAGAGATTCTCAGGCTGCAGCTTTTTGTGTGGCTTGTAACACGTGTGCTCAGAGCCACAAGGCCAGTGCAGTCCTGTTTTCTGCTGACAGCCAGAAAAGCCATTGGTGCTGCCATGTCAGAGCCAATCCAGACCATTATCTCGCAGTCCTGCCAGTTGGTACCTGCAATGATTTGCATCAAACGTTTAAAACACCTTGGATGGCATCTGACTGGTTTGGGAACCAAAACAGCAACCCCTTGGATAACAATATCTCTTTGAATGTATAATCAGCAGGGGATTGAAAGGTTTGAAGAATGCCTGCGTCAGGTTAGGAAAGGCACTGCCAAGCCTAAAAGGATGCCTGTGTGGTTAACCACCCACATCAAGGAAGACATGGAAGGCACAAGGGCTTCTTTTAAAAAGTGGAAGGTTTGCCTGAACGAGGTGCACAGAAAGGAGCCCAGGATCTGGCAAAACAAATGTAAGTTGGCAATAAGGAGAGCAAAAAGAGAATTTGAGGAGCAGATCCTCAAAAATACAAAGACAAACAATAACATTTACTTATTCATGGTATTTATATGATCTGCTTTCCCTCTGACATATTCACAACATTTCTGTGCCGGCATATAAATATTTCTTCAAATATATCAGGAACAGAAGCAAGGCAGGGAGGTCGCTGAGCTCCTGAACAATGAAGCAGTGAAAGGACTGGAAGACGGGAAGAGGGCAGAGATGCTAAATGAATTCTTTGCATCTATGGAAAATGTGGGGGGGGGGCACCAGAACCCACACCAGAACCACTGGTTTCGGGAAGAGGTCTAAAGAACAGATTCAAATACAGGTGAACAGCGAAGAAGGACTACTTCTTTAGTCCTTCTAGGACTACGAGCAAATTAAAAAGTATAAGTGGCACACACCATTAAAGAACTCAAATGTGGCTGGTGCACCTAACTTGGCCTCCCAACTAGAGGCTGGGTAAGTTGTAAATGTTACACTAATGTTTATAAAGAGATCTGGGGGGAAATCACAGGCCAGTTAGTCTAACATCTGCTCCAAGCAGATGATTAGAAATGGCTACTAGAGAGGAACAAAGCCGGTTGGAGGAAAGCCTGCAAGGCTTCTGCAAAGTCCTGCCTTACTAAAGGTAAAGGTCCCCTGTGCAAGCACCGGGTCATCCTGACCCATGGGGTGACGTCACATCCCGACGTTTCCAAGGCAGACTTTGTTTACGGGGTGGTTTGCCAGTGCCTTCCCCAGTCATCTTCCCTTTACCCCCAGCAAGCTGGGGACTCATTTCACCGACCTCAGAAGAATGGAAGGCTGAGTCAACCTTGAGCCGGCTACCTGAAACGAACTTCCGTCGGGATCGAACTCAGGTCGTGAGCAGAGCTTTTGACTGCAGTACTGCCGCTTAACACTCTGCGCCACGGGGCTCCTCCTGCCTTACTAATCCTTTGGAATTCCCTGAGAAAGTTAACGACCATGTAAATAAGGGGGAAACCCATGGACATTATAGACTTGGATGTCCAAAAGACCTTTGACAAGGGGCCTCGCCAAAGACTCCTGTGTAAACTTTAGCTGTCTTGGGATAAGAGGATGGGTTCTCTTATGGGTTACATCCTCTCTGGAAGCAGACAGCAGGAGTTAATGGACAGTTCTTGCAATCTTTTAAGGTTGTTTTAAGGTTGTGTTGTTTGGCAAACAAAGATGAAGGAAAGGATATCCAGTGGCTATTGTATCATCGAATGTCAAATGTTAAGCGAGAATTTGTACAAAATGTTTTTTATATGGTACATAATGCCTAAAGACATAGCAAAAGCTAATAAAGACTTTTTTTTATATATATAAATTTTATTAGGTTTTATACTAGAAATTTTCCATTACATTGAACAACATCTATAACAATATCAAATTTCAATTCTAACTTAAAGTTGTTATAGTTCCATATCATATAATAAAAAAGAAAAAAGAGAAATGGAAAAGTTTTTTTAACTTCCCCTTCACCTCTATCTGCCTCTTAATAAAAAGTTCATCCCGTCGTAGGTAATCTAATCTTAATAAGCTATCAATACCATATATAGAAAAAAAACCCATAGTCTGTTAGTAAATATACTTATACTTAATCATTATAAAAAAAATCAGAAATAATCCTCTGGATCAGATTAGAAAGTATTCTTCCATTCTTCCCATTTTTAACTCATATTCACAATAATGCATCCACGCCCCCCATTCCCCCAAAAACCGAACGTCATTTTCTTCATTTAGAATAGCTGTGAGTTTTGCTATTTCTGCCACTTCAAACATTTTAACAATCCAGTCTTTTTTCTCAGGAGTTTCTAGCCCTTTCCATTTCGCTGCATAAAGCAGTCTCGCAGCTGTTGTGGCATAAATCAAAAAAGTTCTTTGTATTGCTAAGTCGTCTGGAATCATACTCAGTAGCATCATTTCTGGTGTTTTGGGTATATTCTTTTGTAATATTAATCTCAATTCATTATAGATCATGTCCCAGAAGTCTTTGGCTTTGTCACAGGTCCACCACATGTGATAAAAGGAACCAATTTCTTTATTACATTTCCAACAAGTAGGGGACATCGTTTTATAAATCTTTGCAATTTTCTTGGGTGTTAAGTACCATCTATACATCATTTTATAAATGTTTTCTCGCACTGACTGTGCTTTTATTCCTTTTAGATCTTTGGACCATAGTCTTTCCCATTTATTTAAAACAATATCATGTCCCACATTTTGAGCCCAATCGATCATAGTTGGTTTAATCGTATCCTGCTCACAATATATTGTTAAAAGGAGATTATACATTTTAGAAATCAGTTTTGTATTATTATCTAGTAAAATCCTTTGAAAAGAAGATTTTTCTTTAGAGAAACCTTTTTTAGCATCTTGTACAAAAACTGATTTGATTTGGTAGTATTGGAGCCATTGTAAATCATCCTTAAGAAGTTGAAAGTCTTTTAGTGAGCATTTCTTTCCTTCCCAATTAATTAGATCTTGATAAGTAATAAATTTGTCTGGTCTAAGTGGGCGCAAAGTTAGCATTTCTTGAGGCGATATCCACATCGGTGTTTCTGGTTCCAAAATGTGTTTATATCTCATCCAGATACGAAGTAAAGAGGACCTGATTATATGATTACGAAATGTTGCTTGTAATTTAATTTTATCATACCACAAATAACCATGCCATCCACTTAAGTTATTATAACCTTCCAGGTCTAACAAACGTATATTTGACAAGTTCATCCAGTCTTTTAGCCATACTAAAGCTGCCGCTTCAGCATAGAGTTGAAAATTAGGCAGTGCTAAACCTCCTCTAGTTTTTAGATCCACCAAGTATTTATAAGCAGTCCTTGGTTTTTTCCCTTGCCAGATGAAGTTTGAAATGTCTTTCCTCCAAGTTTCAAAATATTTAGTTTGTGATATTATTGGTAAATTTTGGAATAAGAAGAGCATCCTCGGTAAGACATTCATTTGGATCGTTGAAATACGTCCCATTAGTGACAATTTTTTGTTTGACCATATAATCATATCAGTTTTAATCTTACCCCATAACTTGAGGTAATTGTTGGTTATCAGATCTTTGCAGTAATCCAAATTCCCAGGTATTTAACTTTGTTAGCTTTCTCCCAGCCAGTATATGATATAAATTCCTGTTGCTGTGTTTCCGATAAATTTTTAAATATTATCTTTGTTTTTTCTTGATTCACTTTAAAGCCTGATACTTTTCCAAAATCGTCCAAAGTCTCCTGAAGTATATTCATTGACTGTGTTGGATTTTCCAAAATTAGCAGTAGGTCATCCGCGAATGCTCTCAACTTAAATTCATGTTTTTTAATTCTTAACCCGCGGATGTCCTCCATACTTCTTAGGCAAAAGCTAATAAAGACTTTAACGGGAAATGCTGGAAATGTCAGAATACAAATGCAACATTCTATCATATGTGGTGGACTTGTAGGAAGGCAAGAAAATATTGCATAGTGATACATGATGAAATGCAAAGAATAATGAAAATCAAATTTGCATCAGATCCAAAAAGCATGTTATTAAATATCTTATCAAACAATATCCCAAAATATATACTGAATTATTTAGGTATATGGTGACAGCAGCAACAGTCTTATATGCAGTAAAGTGGACAGCAGAGGAGAGTCCAGAATTAATTGAATGGATACATAAATTAACAGAATATGCAACTATGGCTAAACTAACATCTTTACTACATAGATCAATTTCTGAATTCTATGAAAAATGGAATTTCAAAGTAAGATCCATTACAATGTATCAGTCTTATTGGTTATGTTTATATGTGTATATTCATATGTTTGTTAATGTTGGGTTGTGTTCAGAAATAAAATTTATTTTTTAAAAAAGGTTGTGTGTTTGGGGCAGCTTGGTTTTAATGGTTTTAAAATGTGATTTCATCATGTATGTTTTAAATTGCTCGGCCACCTTGGTGGCCCTTGTAAGGGCAGAAAGGTGGGATACAAATTTTGTAAATCATCATCATAATTCTGGCTGCTACATTCTGAACCAGCTGAAGTTTCAGGATCATCTTCAAAGCCAGCCCCACACAGAGTGTACTATGGTAGTCCAGCCTGGCTTACCTAGGAACAGCCACAGCCCAAAACCAGCCTAAGCCGGTAAAAAGCACTCCTCACTATTGGACGTCCCAGGCCAGAGAGGAGTCCATAAGCACCGCCAGAGGGTCAGCTTGCTCTGCCAAGGGGAACACAACCCTCACCCTCACCCTCCTCTGGGAATGCATTCCCGGGAGGCAGGTAACAACACACCTCTACTTTGCACAGGCAGCCAGTGACAGGAGGGAAAGGGGACTTATTTCGGTTCGTGTGGGTCAGTGGGCCCTGTGGAACGGGGCCACCTGGCAGGCCTGCTTTGGTCACTGAGGCCCGGCAAGCTGCAAGCGCCAGCACGTTCTGTTCTACTCTGCAAGGCCGTGGAGTTCCACTACTAAACATGGGGAGTATGGGGAACCTCCATATACGAAGCAGATGACTGACGCCCAGGTTTAGGAGGTGGCCCCAGGGAAAGGCCTGGGCCATTTTCTGGGCTGCTGGCTGGCCACTGTGTGGAACAGAATGCTGGACTAGAGGGGCCCTCGCTGGTCTGCTCCATGCTCTTGCACACCTCTTCTGCACCTGTGCACTCTACATGGGGCTTTAACAGAAACAGCTGCACACTCAGAATGAGGCTGCTACTCACCGGTAGCATCAGCATGGTCCCCGGAGGTCCTGGCAAGCCGTCTGCTCCGGGAAGCCCGGGTCGTCCAGGAGGTCCCTAAGAAGGTAGGAAACAGACAGTACCCGTTATATTTTGGACACAACTGTCCCAGTTGATGAAGTGTGGGAAATATTCTGCCACCCCAGTGGAAAGTTATGATACCACCGATTACCACCTGACCTGCAAAGCGGACTGTTGGCCTTCCATGGTGGAGGAGAATGGGCATTTGTCCGGCTGGACACTCCTGCTGATCCATGCAATCTCTTTGCAAAGGCAGCCCAGGGCTGCTGAAGCCACCGGAAGGAAGGTGCCAAGCCCCCCACCCCCCCAGGGCGGCACCTCAGTGGGATCCCGAGCTGAGCTTTGGACAGCTTTTTAGGGTCCCACTTTTGAAGTAAGCTTTTGACAACTGATCCGTTGCTCTCCTTGGTGAATTCTGAAGGGTTTGTTAAATTGTAGCTGTTAGTATGAAATTCTGCTGTAAAAGTCAAACCAAATTGCAAGACAAGGAGGGGAGACACATCTCAGCCACAAAACCACAATGAGTATTGTTTACAGCTTTGGTCTAGCGCAGAAACAAATTTGCTCCCACAAATTTCCCCCCATACATGTCTAATATGCTCCAAATATTTTCCACGTATTCAGAGGCAGGCTTTAACATCCTCTGAATTTGACTTAATCTGAGGGTAGGACTTTTGATATTCCACAGGTGAACTGAAGGGCTGTTTGGCATCTGATTGGTTAGAGCAGGATTATCGTGACATTCTGCATGCAGGATGTTCAACCCAACCTTTGTACAGGGCCAGTGTCTGAGATGCTTTGTAACTTATTATTTATGACTGCTTTGAGAGCTTACATGCCGTGGCTTCCAAGATATCATGAGGCAATGGCATTCAGCATTTGACAGCCAATGGATTATGAGAAATTATTTTTGATATCCACCCAAACAATCCAAAGACACTAACAGGTCTAAGCATAAATCCTAAGCAGGTCTACTCAGAATCTTACTCAGGTGTATTCAGTGGGAATTACTCCTAGGAAAGTGTTTGTTTTTCTTACTTCATTTATACCCTGCCTTACTCCCCAATGGGGCCCAAAGGGGCTGTCATACTCCTCTCCTCCATTTTATCTCCACAACAACCCTGTGAGGTTAGGCTGAGAGTGTGTGACTGGCCCAGGGTCAACCAGTGAGCCTCCATGGCACAGTGGAGATTCAAGGGCGGGTCTCCCAGATCCTAGCCTGACACTCTAACCACTACACCACACTGGCTCTCTAGCTGTCCTTAGGAATGCACTTGAAACTTTGAAATAAATGGAGATCTGAAATGTCACATTCAAAAACCGAGTTGCAAACATTTCCCCAGATTTGGAAACGTTTGTCTCTGGCCCCCCCTCCAAATGGCGGCGAGAACAAAGTCCGAGCAAGAGAGCTCTCCGTGGGAGCAGCAGGTGCCTCAGCATGCCAAGAGAGCTGGTCTGGTGTCAGCTGGCAGGGCTTTGGCATCTGCATTGCCAAGAATCTCCAAACAGACTGGCAAAGCCCAGCAGCAGTGAGATGAATCAGGCCATTAGGAAGCAGAACGGAACAGGTCGTGGCCCAGCCCCTGCTGAAAGGGCAAGCTGCAACGCTGATTTCCTCGCAGGGCAGGATCAATGTCGCACGGCTGGGGTGTGGCTGAATGCCTGCATGGCTGTTCTGCGGCCAGGAAGTGCCCCGTCCACTTGCTTCTCAGGTCCAAGCAGAGGCGTGGCCTGGAAGCATTTGCAGAGGCCGAGCCTCAGCCCGTGAGACATGGCTGCCGGTTGCTGCTGACAGGGCCTTCTTCCCTTCTCAGCAGCCCCCTCCTTCAGTCTGGCATGAGTTCTAATAACATTCTGGAAATAAGAGGTGGTGGGGACTGAAACGTCACATCCACACATGCCTAAAGTGCTTAGTCCCACACCAGGCATCATCATTGAACAATGCAATTATACGATCTTGTTAAAAGGTTTTGCACATCCCTGTTTTACAACCAGGCTGGAAGTTCTTTTTTGACCAAGATATTGCCAGGCTGGTGTTTCTGCTTTTGCTAAAAATTCCACACACTGCAAATGGGACATGCTCCAAGTTACATTTATGTCAAAGGAGAAAACGGCACAACATCTGCACAGCTTCCTGTGTTTAGGGTTGTCCAGTTGGAGGAAGGGTTGCCAAGTCAAGGAAGAGCAAAGTGCTGGGAACGGAGCTCTCCAGAGCTCCCCCAAGCGTCTTGTCGCAGGTGCCGACCAGATCACAAGGGCTTCGATGACAGCAGGGGAGCCTTTCAAAATGGGGGGGGGGGAGGGGAGTTGAAAGGGTAAATTCCAAAGGACTCACACTTGGACCAAGCAAAGGCTTGTTTTCAAAATAGTACAGTAGTCCTTTCTCATATGTATGTGAGAAGACATGCCCGGTCAATAGAAATCTACTTACTCTGTCTTTTAAAAGCAGTGAGCAGGCCAGAGGGAGGGGGGCCTGATGAACAGGCGCTTGTGTGTGGGGGGGGGAGGAGGTACTATCACAAAATGGTACCCATGAATTAGAGGGATCCAGGCAGAACTGCGGAGTCATGAAGCGAGCGCCTTCCTGCGCTACTCCAAAAACCCCACTAGGTGTCAGTCCCAGACACGCAAACAGAGGCCCTCTCTGGAGCTGGAAACGACAGCCCCTGCGGAGTGAGGCTTGCAAACTTCCTCCCTGCAAGAAACACTCTGAAGACCCCGAAGCCTCTGTCTTGCGCCAAGGATCCTGGGGCACTCACTGTCTCCTGGCTCAGACTGAGGATGCACCCAGAACATACCCCACAGGCCCTTGCCAGCTGCACTCTGCAGGGGTGGATTACAAGCAGAGAGCTGCTGGATGGCCACATGGATCCTTCCATCACAGCCCCCTTGATGAGGGTCCAAAGGGAACCCAGCTGGTGCCGCCCGGCTTCAGGGCAGAGCAGGCAGGGAAGCAGCAGGGCTGCCCAGCAAGGGCTCTGGAATGTGGCGGGAGGCAGCGGACTCACCGCAGGGAAGCTGTTTTCAGCTGCATCCCCACGGTCAGAGTAACGCCAGTGTGGCATAGTGGTTAAGGTGTCAGACTAGGATCTGGGAGACCCAGGTTCGAATCCCCACTCTGCCATGGAAGCTTACCAGGTGACCTCAGGCTAGTCACGCACTCTCAGCCTAACCACCCTCACCAGGTTGTTTTGAGGATAAAACAGAGGAAAGGAGAACAATGCAAGCCACTTGGGGTACCCATTAGGAAGAAAGTCAAATAAATAAAGTAAATAAATAAACAATAAATAAATAATGCTTTTGTGAGTTGGAAAACCCAGGGTGAAGGAGTGAACTTGCTCATCTTTGTGGACTTTATTCAGTCCAGGGCGTCTCCTTCATGAGGCAGGAATATTGGGGTGGGGGGAGAAAAGGTAGGGTGGATGATTGCCCCCTCCCCATCCCAAGAAGTAGTGCAGACAGTTCCCAGCCACGGCCGCTGTGGCCACACGTGAACATGCCTGTTACTACTTTCCTTTCTCTTTTTGGTTGCTTCCACAACAATCTGCTAATCTTTAATCTTTTGCCGAAGTTTCAACATTTTGGCTTCAGGGTCAGTTGATGGGTGTGGGGAGATGATTTATTTGTAATTGTTTTTTGAGAGATCGCAAACACGAGCATCTTGCCTGAACAAAATGCAAACAAGCACACACACACATCCCCTCCCCATTAAACTACTCAAGTGATTCCTTTTTGGAGACGCAGATTACAAAAGCGCCTCCTTCTTGCCATGGGTGGGAATGCAAAGGAAACTTCCCCCTATAAAGAGGAGTCTGGTTAACTCACAATCCCCCACCCCCACCCTGTGGGGGCTTTCATGGACCCCTCTGGAATTGCTCTGTCTGTTAACTGGTCCAGCAGCACCGTTTGGGGTCTGGAATTCTATTCCTTCCCCTCCTCTGTAAATCATTTTAAACTCTAGAGAAAAAAGTCCACTGACACTATTTATCTTGGGAAACCATCTAGTACATCATATTGTTGAAGGCTTGGCTTCCTGTCCTGAAAACCTCCAGACTAACAAAGACTACAGTCCACAATAGCCATGCAGATTAGCTTTGGATTTCACACATTAACAGATCACTTCAGGATACAATGGTTCCTTATTAACATACCACACCCTCATTAGCACATTATCTTGATACTTACAGGACAATGATTAGCACATTACCTTTGATACTTTTTGCAGGACAATGATTCAGCTCAACCCCCCACCCCCTTTCTGACTATATATTACTCTTCCTACACACTTGACACTGAGAGACACTGTCCTTCAGTGTTACTCCTCTGAAGATGCCTGCCACAGCTGCTGGCGAAACGTCAGAAAAGAAAATACCAAGACCACGGTCACACAGCCCGGATAATCTACAAGAACCATCTAGTACATCCCCTAAACTTGAGAACATATTTGTATTTTCTCAGCCCCTCTTTTCAGGCAGATATGAAACGGGCTGGCAAAGCTGCCTTCTGCTTAGTCCGGATTCCTGGGAGTGGTCTCCATAGGGCTAACATTTGACCAAGAGATTTTACAGTTTGAAGGTGCAGGAGAAAACCAGTTTATATCCTTTGAACTAATTTCAGAGGTAGACACCCGTCTCATGAGTCAGCACCCTCACATTTGAATAGGCTGGTGTGGTGTAGTGGTTAGAGCAGTGAACTAGGACGTAGGATCCTTCGCTTGACCATGGAGGCCTGCCAGGCATCCTTGGGACTATCACAACCTTTCCATCTAACCTACCCTCACAGGGTTCTTGTTGTGACAATCAAGTGGAGGAGAGGGGAACGATGCGAAAACGCACTTTGGGTCCCCAATCAGGGAGAAAAGTGGGAAAGAAATAAAAACAAGCACGAAGAAGCAACCCAGCTGAGCTGCCGGGGGCCTGGGTCGAAGCCCCTTTGTGCCAGCAATTGGTCAGCTTGGTTTTTCGTTGTCTGCTGTATGCTTGTGCATTTCAACTCGCATTTGGTCTGGGTTGCTTTGTGTTGCTTGCTTGCTTTGTCCTTTTGCTTTCTCACGACTGGGAACAACAGAAGGTCACAAGACTCCAGGTGCCTTGCAGTGGTGGGAGAAGGCTGACGGTGCTTCCCCCTACAGCCCTGACCTCTGCATTGCTGTGGGCGGGAAGCCTGAATGCACTGCAGCATTCCAATATGGTTCCAAGCACTGAAGGCATGCTTAGATCCCACTGCAGCTTCACACCCGAGCCGCACAGGTAGCCAGGGGCCCCAAGACAGCCTTTCGTCCTAGAGGAGGACTTGCAGCTCCAAGGCCCACCCAGCCACAGCTGCAGGTTTGCAAAGCCCAACTGTGTGACAATCTACATTGACCGGGAACAGAAGCGTGCAAAATGCTACGATAGCTTACCCTTTCTCCAGGATCCCCCAGCGGGCCCGTTGGCCCTGTTGTTCCTGGAGGCCCTGGAAGACCCTGATGTGGAACAAAAAGGAAGAACATGAGCTGGGCAAGAGGAAAGGAAGGGTGTGCATCTGTGTATACACACACACACACACACACACACACACACACGTAATGAACAGGAAAAGTACGCAAAAGATCTGTTTACGTTAGCATGGTCAAATTGACCTTGCAATGCTTTCAGCTGAATGCCCGTCATATGGAAGCAATTGAACCCAGGGAACAGCTGCCTTTCGCATGTTCGCTCAAGCAATGGTGGGAGGTTCACAAACACATTGTTTGTGCTGAGCGGGGGGCGGGGGGGCGGGGGGAGAGCGGAGCAAAAGGGGGAAATCTATGGAGCTGTGACTTACTGCCGGGCCTTCTGAGCCAGGTGGGCCTTCAATGAGCATGCCCTGCAAAAGAAGAGGCCAGAGTGAGAAAGGACTTCCGAAGAAGGGGTCCCGTGCACCCCACACCCATCGCATAAACTGTACATTCTTCCATGACAAAGTTCTTCACATTATCCTCTATCTGAATTTTTCTACCTGTATAAAAGATGTACAAAAGTATTTATTAATTAAAATACTTGTGCAAGAGCAGCTCACGACAGCATGCAAAAACCAGCACATGCCAGCACTATGAGCACACGTGGCAGCACCCAGACCAGCTATTAAGCAATCTGCTTATTTCATTTGGGTTCTGGTAGTCGTGGGGGGGTGGGGGAGCAAGGCTTGGCTGGTGAGTGGCCGACCTCTCTCAGACCACCAGAAATCCCCCCTGGCTAGACATTAACCTTCTTAAAAGTAAAAAACAAAAAAATGATTCTCACTTTTTCTGAGCTTTTGTGGCAACGTGGCTAATAGATTCCGATATTCCCAATGGATTTGGAGAACAAGAGGGAAGGGTCTGAGAAGACCGGCATTCTTCCTCCCTCACTGGAGTTTCCCAAAGCATCTGTAGCCTGGCAGCCCCCCCAGCAGTGAGTCCCACTGAGGAGGGCCACCCACGTGTCTTGCCAGCTCCAGGGCCGGAGGAGGCTGTTGCAGAGCCCCAGCAGAAGGCGGGGTTCTTGGAGTCACAAGAAGAGAGAAGCGTCACCCACTGAACGCTACCCCAAGATCCAAAAGCTCCTCAGCCCCACTGCGCACTGAATGGGGGGACCCTCCTCCCGCTCCCCCCAAACTTCTTATTTCTAGATAAGACTTCAAATGGCCCTTCACTGTGAAAGACCCTGAACTCAAGAAAGGAGGCACTGAGAGAGAATCCCCTCCCTCCCCGGAGCCGGCTGCCCTGGCTGCTTTCAAAATGCTGAGTTTCAGCTCCGTACCGACTGCCCAGGGGCTTCCTTCAGCAAGATTCTCCAAACTATCCCCTGCATAGGATACTAACTATCCCCTGCATATCCTATCCCCTGCATAGGATACTGACCAGGCAAAGAGCCTTCCGCTCCCAGAGGGCCTTTCCAATTGGAAAGAAAGCAACATTTCCAACAGGATGCCCTCTTAAATAAAGAGACAGGTGCTATTCAGAAGCTTGCACACAACAAAAGACCTCTCTGCAACTACAGTGAGGGAAAAAGGTATTTGATCCCCTGCTAAATTTGCCCGTTTGCCCTCTGACGAAGAAATGACCAGTCCATAATTTTAATGGTAGGTTTATTGTAGCTGTGAGAGACAGAATAACAACAGGAAAACCCCCAGAAACCCAGAACACAAAAGTCAGAGATTGATGTGCATTATAATGAGTGAAATAAGTATTTGATCCCTTTGCAAAAGATGACTTAGTACTTGGTGGCAAAACCCTTCAGGTCAGACGTTTCTTGTAGATGGCCACCAGGTTTGCACACATCTCAGGAGGTATTTTGTCCCACTCCTCTTTGCAGATCCTCTCCAAGTCAGTAAGATTTCAAGGCTGATGTGTAGCTACTCGAACCTTCAGCTCCCTCCACAGATTTTCAATGGGATTAAGGTCTGGAGGCTGGCTAGGCCACTCCAGGACCTTAATGTGCGTCTTGAGCCACTCCTTTGTTGCCTTGGCCGTGTGTTTTGGGTCATTGTCATGCTGGAATACCCATCCTCGACCCATTTTCAATGCCCTGGCTGAGGGAAGGAGGTGCTCACCCAAGATCTGATGATACATGGTCCCATCCATCGTCCCTTCGATGCGGTGAAGGTGTCCTGTCCCCTTAGCAGAAAAACATCCCCAAAGCATAATATGTCCTCCTCCATGTTTGACGGTGGGGATGGTGTTCTTGGGGTTGTAGGCAGCATTCCTCCTCCTCCAAACACAGCGAGTTGAGTTGATGCCAAAGAGCTCGATTTTGGTCTCATCTGACCACAACACCTTCACCCAGTTCTCCTCTGGGTCATTCAGATGTGCATTGGCAAACTGCAGACAGGCCTGTACATATGCTGTCTTGAGCAAGGGGACCTTGTGGGCTCTGCAAGATCTCAGTCCTTCACGGCGTAGTGTGTTACCAACTGTTTTCATGGTGACTATGGTCCCAGCTGCCCTGAGATCATTGACAAGTTCCCCCCGTGTAGTTCTGGGCTGTTTCATCACCGTTCTCATGATCATTGCAACTCCACAAGATGAGATCATGCATGGAGCCCCAGACCGAGGGAGGTTGACAGTTAGGGTTGTCACCTTCTCACCAAGCTGCTTGGCAATAGTCTTGTAGCCTAGTCCAGCCTTGCCACACCAGGTTTCAGAAGGGCATTGTCCCCCCCCCGCCCCCCCCCCCCAGCTGAAGGGCAGCATCCAGTGTTACGCTGAGGAATCAGGCTTTGGCTGCCTGCCTGGCTGAGGCCCCAGAGATGGCACCTCGACAGTTCAGATGACCCAGGGAGCACATGTCTAAAACTGGGAAGGGTCGAGGCAGGGCCCGCCTTCCTCCCTAATAGTAGAAAAGAGCAAGAGTCCAGTAGCACCTTAAAGACTAACAAAAATATTTTCTGGCAGGGTATGAGCTTTCATGAGCCACAGCTCACTTCTTCAGATAACTCCTAATGTGAGTGTGGGGGGTGGGGCAGTTTCCCCCTCCTTCAGGCCCCCAGTTTCACTCTAAGGGGAACAGGGAAGAGCTGCCCCCAAACCACCCCTGGTGAGTCAACAACACCCCCCCCCCCCCGCCGCTGCCGCCCCAGGGCCAGGGCCTCTGCAGCAAGGGTCTTCCTCAGCTCCAGGACAATGTGCAAAGCAGAGGCAGAAGCAGGGCTGGGCTCGCAGGAATTGGAAGAAGCAGGCCCAGTTCAGCATGCATCCCGGAAACAATGCTTGTTAATGCGGCTCACTTCTGGACATGCACGTGGGTGGGCCTTGTCCAAAAAGCCCTTCCTTTCCCCCCTGGCTTGCTAAAGTGCAACAAATGCTTGCTCCCGGAACGCAGAAGAATGTGGCATGCTGACTTTACGGGTATAGGCATGCACACGTGCACGCACACACTCACACATAGTGGCTGATTAAAGAATGACCCCCCCCCCACACACACACACACACAAGGGCGTCACTTGAGTAAAATTACTGTCCAGGACCTCACTCAAATGATAACCTTCACCCCCTCCTCTAAATGCATCTAAGACTTTGCTGAAGATAAGGAGCATGCCACTGCCTCTTTTCTTTTTTAAAAAGAAGACATTTTGTCTTTGGACAGGCCAAATAGAGAGAAAGGCAGGGAGGGAGGGAAAGGTCTTGTTTATCTTCTGGCAACCATTCTGCTGTCCGGCGTTTTGAAAGCTGTTGGGACTGCCAAATACTTTTGGGATGATTAAGCTGAACTGTGTTTTGTTCTCTGGGTAACTTCTTGCAGAATGGATTCTATGTAACTGTATTAGCAGATCCTGCCACACATGGATTGCACACATTTTGGATTTTCTCCTCCTAGGCATGTACACACTTTCAACTTTTAGCAGCGGCCTCCTGCCCAAAAGCCGAGTCTGGGAAAGGAGGAGGAGGATTTTTGGAAAGCAGTTGTTGATTTCATTTCCCTTTGCAGGAAAATCACACATGGGGGCACAGAGAATCAGCAAATGAAAACCTCTGACACCCCCCCCCCCTTATCAGAGCGGATGGCGATTCCTCCAGTTACTCTGCCAAGCAAAACTGGGTTGAGTTCCTGGTCAGCAGCAAGTACAGGACTGGGAGGGGCCGGCAGAAGGAGGGACTGCGGAAAAGGCCCTCGAGAAGCCACAGCTGCAAAAGGGGAGTGAACGTAGTGTGGATGCTGCAGGGACCAAAGCTTGAATTGAGATATGGTGAGGGAGAACTGCCAGCTTTGCTTCCGGCAAGCCGGCACCCGTACTTTAATGCTGCATAGAACGCAGGCAGCTTTTTAGGTGAAGGGATGGGGAAAGCAGCAGAACTTTGGCTTCGCAGGCAGCAGTTAAAGGCACCCCCCACACCGCAACCTGAGTCTCTGAAAGTGTCAAATGGTCTCTAAAGGCACAGAACCGCAAAATTAGGCCCACCAGAGACAAGACGCTGCAGATCAGTGAATGGACAATTAACAGTCAGGGAGAGGCAATTTAGATTAGTCCAGTATCATGGTTAGTTGTTGTTGTTTTTTGCCAAACAGGGGTTTAACAATTTCTCCCCCACCAGTTTCAGGACTTCAAACAACCCATCCCCCAACTGCTAATTTGCCCCGTTGTGGAAAACCAAACTTCCTGAATGTTTCCCCCTATGGACCAAATAGCAGCCAGGGGTGGGGGTTTAGGGTGAGGTTTGGAAAATGGCACAGGGAGAAAGGATGGACCCCCCCCCCCACACACACACACACATTTGTGAGCATGCAGTCCAAATCAGGGTCTCGGGCACAACTGGGCTAGTTTGGCTCTTAGTTTTCAGGAGATGGCAGAGCTGCTGCTAAGTGACTGTTGCCAGCGCTCTTAAAAGCGCAAAAGCCCTGCCGGGAAAAATGTTGTCCACCCCATGCTGAAAATGTTTGCAAAGGGAAGGTGAGGTGGCCCCAAAAGTCAGAAGTCACTTTATGGACATGCCAAGAAGATGGTATAATTGTCAGCAGCAGCATTAGGTGGGGTAAGAAAATCTGCATGTGCTGAAGTTTCATCTTTTTAATGTTTATTAAAGGTACAGGACACACACACACACACACACCCCCCCCCGCACAATGATTCCAGCCCTCCCAGCCACAAGCAAAGCCGCCTGCTCTGCCTGACAGGCACACCACGAGTGGCAAGACCAGGGCTGGGGCCCCTTGCACATCACCACTCCCACTGGTCTCTCTGCTCCTGCCAACAGCGGCCTTGAAGACACCCAGCTCCCCACCCACAGGGCAAAAGCATTCAAGCTAGTAGCACACCCGCTCTCTCCAGCAATGAAGCTGCACTGACCACTTGAAGTAGCCACAGGAGATGGACGTGTGTGTGTGTGCAAGCAAACCCTCAGCGTTCATAGGATAGCTTCTTTTTCTTGCTCAGAGCATTTCACCAATATATTGTCAGTTAAGATCCAATGCCCAAACTTTCCCAAATGGGAACTGCTCCTGGCAGAATACCCTGGAAAGTGGTGGGGGGGGGATGTTTCTTGCTGCATTTCTCATAGAGTTGGAAGGGACCACCAGGGTCATCAAGTCCAAGTCTGTCTGTCTGTCTCTCTGTCTGTCTGTCTGTCTGTCTCTCACACACACACACCATCACCATGGGAGTAGTTACAACAGAACCTCTTGTACTCATTATACACATTTAGTGGGTGTTTCTAGTTTCCCCAGTGGGTTTACATGGATTCCCCAGATACAACACACAGGCTAATCAGTGACAAAGGATGGCTGTTACCGGTTCGATGATCGCTGGCTCCCCCTTCTGCCCTTTTTCACCTCGCGGCCCACCGACCTGCACCAGACAGGGAAGACACAGGTCAGAATGACTGGTCACGGGCACACTTTTGCAAGAATGGCACACGCTGAAGGAAGCCAAACGCCTCATTTGCCCAATGAGATGTAATGGGAAAGAGGGTGTCTGAGGCGCGCTGCTCAGCCGTTTCATTTATTTCTCACATGTGCATTCTGTGCTCCTGCTAGTTAGCTGACATGAGTTATGCTTATCCATCTTGTTACTCCAGCACACTCTCATTAGACCCTTATAGCTATGAATAAACCAAATACATACATCAATAGGTGGGGTTGGTCCACTATTTTCTTCCTTACAGCAACAACCCTGTGAAGGAGGCTGTGAGAGAGGGGCTGGAGCAGCTTACCCAGACTGCATCATGGCCAAGGAGGGATTTGAACTGAAGTCCAAAGGAGGCCCTGAAACACCCTGACCAAAAGAGTCCAAGGAACTAGAAGGCAGGACTCCAAACCAGAACATTCCTTGATCTGTCTAGAGCCAAGAGCATCACGTATTCAGATTGCCCTGTTCTTCACGAAGAGTCAGGATGAGAGATAACGCAGAAGAGTTAAGGGCCAGTAGAAACCATGCTGGATTTACACTACTGGTTCAATTCCCTGCTCTGACAGGACATTTGCAGGGTGACGTTTGGCCCACAGTTTTCTCTCTGACCAACCTACCTCACAGGGTTGGTATGAGGATGCTGGGGAGGAGCCTCGGGCTCACTGCCTGGAGCTCCTTGGAGCAAGGGCAAGAAAAAATGTAAGGCAGAAAGAAAAAAATATGTGTAGGCAGCATCAGAAAATGGAGTGAAATAGCCGGCACTTAAACACAAGTGTACAGTTCAAATTAAAGCTACTCTTTTACACAATGTAAATTAAAGTAAATTAAATTAAGAAGTGCCAAGTGTGTCAATCATCCTGGAACTTTTTCACTCACAGGCCAGAACAATGGAAAGCAGAAGATTAACACTTAATAAGCAGGCGGCAGTGCAATCCTAAACAGACTTACATCCTTTTAAGTCCATTGGCTTCAATGGACTCAGAAGAATATAATTCTGTTCAGGATTGCACTGTGGATAACCTGTGGATAAACCTTCCTATTTCTCTGAGGGGTGGGCCAGTTTTGAGGCTGTTGGCAGCAAATGTCACATGAGGTTCAACCTTCATCTTGCTTTTGCTTCCCCCCCAAATGCCCTAACTCCACAGAGCAATTACTGGGAGGAGGCAAAGCTGCCATGCTGAGGAGATGGCCGAACATCTGCTCCAAGGGTGGCTCTTATGGTTGAGCCAACACTCGGGAGGCCCGGCCGCACCTTACCCCTTCATAAAGCGTGTCCTGGTTCGCAGGCATCCCAGGCCCAATATCAGGGGAGTCTGTCCTGTCGTAGTACCCATCATAGTAGGTGTCATACTCCCGGATGGTTTCCTCGGCAAAGTCTCTGTCAGCATCTTCTCCATCTTGGCTCCTTCTCCCTGCAGTCTAATACAACAGCAGCCCACCTCAGACATTTCTTCGTTTAAGCCAGCCAAGGGAGGGGCCGCTGCCAGGTCACAATTCTGCCTCCCCCCCCCCCCCCGCCTATTACGGCATCAGACTTTTCCCATCCATCAGTGGACTTCCACACTGCCTTCGGCCAGGGAAGGCTGGCTGGTGCGTCTGCGGAGGGACCCCTGGAAACCAGGACTGTAGAGGACTCGGGGCTACAGCTCTCGGAGCACGTGCTATTAATCGGCCTGCTACGCACCAGGCAGGCTGTCCAGCTGTTTAACTAGGCACGTTCGAAGGTGGCCATCAAATGTGAGCCAATCACTCGGTCTGTTTGGTTCACGCCGAGGTGTTCAGGCACCCTTACTGGCACAGCAAGCAGGAACCAGCCTTCTTCCGTGGCCCCACACTGCAGGGGACAGAGCCGAGGCTTCAGAGGGCGAGGTGCCCCCCGGGAAGCATGTCCATTCATTACCAGGGTTGCCAACCTCCAGGTGGTGGCTGGAGATCTCCCGCTATTACAAGTGATCTCCAGGCAACAGAGATTAGTTCCCCTGGAGAAAATGGCCGCTTTGGCAATTGGACTCTACGGCATAGAAGTCCCTCCCCTCTCCAAACCCCGCCCTCCACAGGCTCCACCCCCAAAATCTCCAAGTATTTCCCAACCCGGAGCTGGCAACCTTATTCCTTACCCTTCCTCTCAAAAAGGAGTATCCATAAGCTTCTGAGGTTCACTGAAACAGTTTTAAAACCCCAGGTCTGTGACCAGTTCCAGATAAAGGAACAAGGATAAAGGAAGAGAAGCCACCTCCTGATCTGCAGTGGGGTCAGGATCAGAGCCAGAAGGGGCAGCGTCAGGGCTGGTGGCCTGTGCTGACCGCCTCACCTCTCAGGAGCATTCTTGGCTCTCCAGACACCGACAAAGATATCCAGAAAGGAGAGATCGTTGCATAAAACAGGAGAACGGGCGACTCACAAAAAAGACACACCCTTGTTGGTAATGAACCTGTTACAGAAGGGCCCAGCTTGCAATTCCTGAGGCCATTTTAAAGACCTCTGGGTCAGAGGTCAGGGATGGCCAGCTTGCTGCTCACAAGGTCTGGCCCACAGCCTAAGCGCTGCTCTGTTGGGTGAGACCAACGTACATCTACTCCCTTTCCAGCGGAAGCCACTGAGAGGCCCCTGGAACCCCTCAGCCATGAGAGCAGGCCACCTCCTCCTGTGCTCTTGGGAAGTCTTCCTCTGGACATGGGCGCTGCCATCTGACACTGCCCTGGCCTCTAGCAATGTGTCCAGTCCCTTTTTAAAGCCACCCTTGTTAGCAGCCGTCCCCAGGTCCCGATTTTGCTTTTCCCTCTCCTTTTATTGAAGCAGAACACAGATACCCCGAGAAATCAATACTTTCAGTTCCCCACCAGTTCTGACAGACACTTCATGTAAGCCGAGATCTCTGAATTCACCTCAAATTTCATTCTGGCCCTTCTTGGCAAGCTTTCTAACAGACCAAGACATGATGCAAGAAAGGCCAGAATTCAGAGGTGAAGATTTTCCAGAAAAGAGATGAAGGGATGGGGAAAGTTACACCGACTGATTTTCTACTTCGGTGTGGAAAGCACAGAGACACTTTGTGGGTCTCACCCTCAGTCTTCACAGGTGTTTCACCCCATCAGCCCCACGCGGGCACCAGGCTGGCCACGGTACTTTCATTAGGGTCTGAATTGCAAGTAGAGCCCGAATCTGCCACTGTGGAAGACATTACCTCCGTTCCATTGACAGTGATGACCGTGGTGGTGGGAACCTCTGCCTCAATAGCGCCTTCTGGGAGCTTCTCTGCTGGGTCGAGGTCATCGTAGTTGAGATCCTCATATGGGAGCGGGGTGTAGTATTCATCTGTGATGACTCCATAATTATACTCGTCCACTAGTGGGTCGTCTACTCTGTCCTCCTCCCTCGTCTCCTCCTCCCGAGCGTTCTCCACAACTGGCGGGGCTGGTGTGGAAAAAGGGGCGCGATCCTGTTTCCGGAGAGGAGAGGCTCGTGTTATACACGCTTGGGGGATTTTCTGCCCAGCATTCACAAATGCTCTCCCAGGCGCTTGCTGCTGCCCACAGGGTTAGAAAAGGTCAGACTCATGAGAAGGTTCATTGGCAACTTTACACCTTTCCCCACAGGCAAGCAACTGAACAAGCACATGTGTGCTGAAGCTGCAGCACTGAGTGGGTTAAGTGATGAAAAACTATTCAATAAGTTGCAATGTTGCCTTGACCCACCTGGCAGCAAACCTTTTAAACAGAGGCCTCTACAAGCCGGCCGAGCTTTCCCCAAAATCTAGGGCCCTCATCCAAACGAAAGGGTGGGAGGGTCCGACTGGTGAGCACCGGGCTCTCCTCCCTTGGCGTGTGCTTCCATACCCCCTTCAGGCTTTCCTTGTTCCCAGGTGGTGTGAGGAAGGAGGTATTCCGTTTGGCTCTGCCTCCTGTGGAAGCCGTTTTTGGGGTGGCGCTCACCACCACCTCTGAAAATTCCAGACATGTCCACGGACTCAAAAAGGTTGGGGATGCCTGATCTAAAGAGAATACTTTCTGATGAACATTTAATATTATTCTTTTAAAAATGTACAAGTGGGGGGCGCACCGAGATTAGGGGCAGGGCAGATGGAGGCCCCAGCCCTGGCGGAGGAGTTCTGGCCGAGCACTGTGGGCTCCGCTCCATGAGACTGGCTTGAAGGGCACTCTGCTGCAGAAGGTCAGCCCCACGAATTTATTCCCGCCCCTTTGGATCCTGGTAGCTCCTGTGGGAGGGGGAGACAGTCCCATGAGGAGCTTAAAGGACCTTGGGGGTAGGGGATTGTGCTTTGACCCACCTGGCTGGGCCATGATGCCCCACCCCGAAGCAAGGGGCAGGCCAACTGCCCCGTTCCGGAGCAGCTCCCCTCTCCAGCAGCCAAAGCCTTGCGCCTGCGCATGGATCTCTGCTGGCAGCCTGAAGGCAGCACTAAAGTAGAGCCCTGACACCCAACAACACCAGAGGAGAGGTGGGGTTTCCCCAGATACTCTCCCTCCTGCCATCCTTGCTTGGCACCCGACATGTCCGCACACACGCTTCCTCTGCCTAAGGCACCTTCGTCCGCATAATTTGTAGGCGCCAGTGTACCAGACACACAAGGGAGAGGGAGAGGAGGGAGATCCCCAAAGGGCAGCCTCTTCACAGGCTTCTAAGTACTGGTCGGGCCAGGCTAGTGGTTAGGAGGTGTCATGGGCAGGGGCTCAGGCCACGATGACCCAGAGCCGACGCAGCCAGTGGACAGGAGCTAGGCCCCAGCCTTGCTGCAGCGGACCCCTCCACCACGCAGTTCCTGACCTCCGTGGTTTCGCTGGCTGCTTCTGCAGCATCCACAGGCTGGGCAGTGGTGGGAGCTGCCTTCCCGATCTCATCAACGTCTTGATAGTAGGGATAGTCGTAGTAGTAGGTTTGGCCCTCTACCTCCAGGTTGCCATCCCCGTCCGTATACTACAAAAGGCAGACAGAGAATGAAAACAAGGAAGCGCTGGCACAGCCTGAATCAGCAGCCTTTCAGAACTTCCAGCTGATGCCTGGCACACACGGGGCTCTGCGGCAGGCTACGGGACCCTGGGCACCCAGAGGTCCCTCCTCCCCTACCAACCCAGTGGAGGAACGAGGGGTGCCCACTCCCTTCTCTCTTGGCAGCCCCAGCTCCACTTAGTTCTCCTCCCCACCAGCTCCCTGTTCCTGGCTGCTGCTAGGGAAGAGCCACGGAGGAGGAGGTCATGCCCTTGAGCAAAGAGGCCACTGGGCCTGCAGCTGCCTCTGGAGCGGCATCTACTCCTGCTCACAATGGTGGCGAAGATGGCTTTGGATGTGCCAAAGTATTCCAGATGCTGAGATGGTCAAGCTGTTCTGCTGCTCCAGGAGGAGCCACATTCTCCCTGTTCACACCACTGTGGAGCCGCCTGGAACAGGCTCCCCCAAAGTGTGCAAGCAATAACATCAACACGTTTAAAAACTGTGGCATGTGCAAAGTGTCCACCTGCCTGGGAGGCTGCTTGCTGCATCTCTGCACGATTCATTGTTCTGGCTGTGCCTCCTCCCTTTCAGTGCGTCTGAAACCTTGCCAATGCACAGACACAGCCACACTGTTCACCCAATCATAAGAAAAGCCCAGTGACTTGTGTGTGTGTGTGTGGGGGGAGGGTTTCAGGGGGGAGAGCTTCTTGTCAGAGTGGGCGGCTGCTCTAAAAGTCCATCTGTTTCGGTCAGGACTGCCTCACAGCTTAAATTCAGAAAATAGTAATGAGAAGTTCAGAAAACACCAAACTAAATCTGTAGAGGATTCATAAGTCTATTCGATTAATTAAAGCTTGAGCTGTAGCCTTAATTTTGACAGGCCTAATTAGGATTGTTTTATATCATAAATTAAGATGAAGGATCCTTGCAGAATAATAAAATATACTGCAGAAAGACTACTGAGGTCATAGACCGTAGTCGGAGGCAACCGCTTCAGGGGCGTTCTCTGGCAAGGGTCTTTCCATCTCAGGAACCTGACAGCCTGTGAAGGGGAGATCCTGAGGTCTGAATCTGGGACCCCCTGCTGGCAAAGTCTGTGCTTTGCCACTGGGCCATGCTCTACCATCTCCACCTGGAGCAGGAATTGGCCCCCTATTTAGCTGCCCGGCC
This sequence comes from Euleptes europaea, assembly GCF_029931775.1. Lineage (NCBI taxonomy): Eukaryota > Metazoa > Chordata > Lepidosauria > Squamata > Sphaerodactylidae > Euleptes > Euleptes europaea. The sequence goes on from NC_079325.1 coordinate 60,231,142, forward strand.
CAAATCACAGCAATCTTCAGGCTGGACTGCTATTATAAATGGGGCTGTTCCTGAAGACAAGCCAGAAACCTCCACTAGTCCAAAATGCTGCAGCTCATTTATTATCGGGAGTCAGTCAAGACTGTTAACTGGTTTGCCTATTTGCCTGAGTCCGCTTGAAGGTTCTGTAAAGCCCTTCATGGCCCGGGGACCACAGGCAGCCAGCATGGTATGGTAGTTAGAGGAATGGAGGAGGATCTGGAAGGCCCAGGTTCAAATCCTCCCTCTTCCATGGAAGCTTGCTGAGTGACTTTGGGCCAGGCACTCCGCCTAACCTACCTCACAGGTTCGTTGCGAGAATAATATGGAGGAGAGGAGAACAATATGTGGTGCTCTGGGTCCCTACTGGAGAGAAAGGTGTAGTGGAAATAAAGGAAATAATAATAAATAGCCTCTGCAGCAACCTCCGCCTTCTGCCCAAACCCTGCTCAGGGTACCAGCGCGCCAACGCCTGCCCATAGGGGCTCCGGCACCCTGGAATGGCCTTCCTGCGCCTGTCGCATCGGCTCCCCTTCTGCCAGCATGCCGGAGCCTCTCTGAGGCTGAATTATTTAGCAGGGCCTTTCCAGTAGACGGGAGCAGATCAGGGAGTGGAAGTCTAACAGCTGTTGTTTGCCTCAGTAGCTTGAATCTATTTTAATTGTCAAATAGGTAGTTTAACTTATTTCTTTTGAGATTATTTTAAACAGTGTAATTCATCTTTGGTCATTTCTAGGAAGAAAGTGTGCTAAAAATGCCTTAAATAAACAAACCTTTCTTTCGTGACATATTTAAAGGAAAAAAGGTATTTCTTTTCTCCCAGGTCATTTATGCAGGGGGAAATTGAATTTGGTTTGCTGCAGTTTTCTGTTCCAAATTCTCAAACACTACATGTGTGAGGGGTTCCCCCCCCCCACCAATTCCAGCAGTACCTTGTGATTAATTAGGCATCCCCAGTGAATCCTGCAGCTTCTGAGTCCCCCCCCCCTTGAAAACGCAGCCTTGTTGCACTTTACTTGGAGGGAGCGGGTCAGCTCTTAAAAGGGCTGCGTGTGCTTTTGCTGGGTATTCCTCCCCACCTTTCTTCAACAGTTTCCTGCCAGGAACTGCCATCCAACCTTTGCAGCCTCTCTTTGGTGCCTTCCTGCACATTTCATGACGGTTTAACTCCCTCTTTTGTGCTTTGCTTTGAGGGAAAGGGTTGGATGGGACAGACACGTGGGAGGGAGAAGCCAAAATGGATATAGAGAGAGAAACCCGAAGTTAAGAGCTATGCATGGAAATAGGGGGGATTTGTGTTGCTCTTGCCTCAAAGCAGTATTTAAATGCGTCCTAAAACAGGAGCCTAGAACTGCGGAGGAAGAACGAGGCCAGAGCGAAGTCACGTCCGAAGGTCGGTGAAATCATGAATAATGCAATGGAAGCCTGGGAGCAGTCCAGCAGGGACTGAGAACTTAATACCCTGGCATAAATGGCCCCAGTGTTCTTTTTCCAACTCTTGTTTCATCTGATCACATTTAGCTGGGAAACGAATGCCCCCATTCCTACCAGTCTTTGAATGAGGGAGAGAATCCGGCCTCCAACAAATCAGAAAACAACAGCTCTCAATTTTCCCCTCAGGAACAGGTAAGAGCTACTGAGTTTTACACAGGAAACGAAAAAGGAGCTCCTCAGGGATTCATGTGTCCCGTCCCCCTCTCCCCCAAGCTTGTCTTGTTTCTGGTGAACCCAGTCAAGCTGCCCCTTGCATTTGCTTTTGTCCTCTGGCCATGACAGTGATGGTGACTGAGAGGGGCTGCAGCTTAGTGGTAGAGAATTTACTTGGCATGCAGAAGGTCCCGGGTTCAATCCCCAGCCTCTCCAGTTAAGGATCAGGTAGCAGGAGACATGAAAGCCCTTCATCTAAAACACTGGGGAGCCGCTGCCGGTCTGAGTAGACAGTGTCGACCATGATGGACCAAGGGGGGATCCTGATTCGGCACAAAGGCAGCTTCATGTGTTCGTGTGACCATGGTCCCACTGCAAACTGGGTTTACATACGGGTACAAAGCAGTGAAATGCCCAAGACATTTCATGGGGGCGGGGGATGTTGGGGGCTGAGTTGGATCCTCTGCTCTGCTACCAAAGCCAGCTCTGGAAAAGTAATGGCAGTGTCCGGCACCTCCCTTTGACCTCCCAGAAGAAGAAGTACGTTACAGCAGGGTTCTCTGCGTTCTCCCCCCACCCATTCTCACTAGTTTCCTGTTTCCTGTTACTCTGACATGCTCCAGTGTTTCATTTCGGGCTGTGACACAGACAGAAGGCCAGCAGCTGGCCAGGTATGTAAATAACAGACAAGCTGTGTTGGTCCGAAAACAGAAGCCAATATGTGTGATACTTTTTTAGGACCAACAACGTGACACAGAACAGTGTGCAAACTTTCCAGTTCTCAACAAGAGGGTCCCCCAAGCATTTCCCCTCTGCTCAATTTAACATGATCACAATGCACATGGTACCTCTGCACCCTGCGCCCCTTCTTTTCAACACCCCTCCCACCTTTGGACTGAGATATAAGGACTCCAGGATCTCCATTCCAATTTGTATCTGACGAAGGGAGCAGCTTTGATTCTTGAAAGGTTATGCCCTGAAACTCTTGGTGGTGTCAAAGGTGCTACTGGACTTGAATCCAGCTGTCCTACTGTTGACTAACACGGTTACCCTCTGAAATCACAACAGTGTGTACATAACAGTGTAAACAACCAACCTAAGGCTTGCGGGGGGGGGGGGGGGGGAAGGGAGGAATTGCAACACCACTTGAGAAGCAGAATGCCTTCCACATACGTATTCATCTGGACTGGGATCCTGGGATTGGGGTGCTTCTGGGACAGCGGTGTCACAGTCCGGGCTGTAGTGCTGACAGTAATCGGCGGCCGCTTGATGATCATCCACCACGAGGAGCTGCTGGATGTCGCCCTGCAGGGAGCGGGGGTGGGGGGAATAAGACAAATGGCACCCAAAGGTGAAACTCCACATTCAAACAAGAGAAGCTCCCGCCCAGGCAAAAATACTGTGGCTCTGAGAGGGAAGTGATCTTGTGAAGGAGAGAGTCCTTGCCTGCAGCTGAATCTCTTCAGGACAGGGTTGCCAACCTCCAGGTGGGGCCTGGCGATCTCCTGGGATTACGTCTGATCTCCAGACAACAGAGATCAGCTCCCCTGAAGAAAACAGCTGCTTTGCAGGGTGGACACTCTGGCATCATACCCTGCTTAGGTCTCTCCCCTGCTCAAACTCTGCCCTCCTGAGGCTCCACCCCCAATCTCCAGGAATTCCCCAACCCGGAGATGGCAACCCTACTTCAGGACCAGCAACTTAGGAACTGTACAGACATAGCAGGAGGTCGTCTTGAATAAGCAACAGCTGTTGCAAGGTTTGGGCAGGGTGGAGGCTGCCCCTAGGAGTCTACTTCCCCCCCCCTCCACACACCCACCCACACACCAAGCACTCTCTGAATTCTGACACTGACGATCCACCTGGATTGCCACTCAATATTTGAACACCTCATCTATATATAAGGTTGTTGTGAGGATTAAGTGGAGGAGAAGGGCATGACACAAAAATCCACTGTGGGCCCTTGATGAGGGAGAAAAGTGGGATTTAAATAAGACATAAATATCATTAAAAATAAGCAAGTATTGTTCACATTGAAGGTATCTGGGGTCAGAATTGCTGCTTCTGGCAAAGCTCTCAGTACTGAAGGACTTGTGAGTGGGGCCGGCCAACCCCCAGCCCCCAGCCCCTCTGGCAGACTCCTCCATTCCTACATCAGGCTGTTCCTCACACAGAAACCCACTCCCCATGCTCATTTGCCTCTTCTTCAAGACTGAGGGGACAGAAGGGCAAAGAGTCAGTCCAGATTCTTCCCACCATTTCTCCCCAGGTTTTGCAGCCAGGAAAAAATGTGCAACTAATTACACAAATATGTTGGAATAAATCCCGTTTCAGGAATTTGACATATCTGATTGCAAAAGACCTTCCCCTCTGTACTCTAAACTCACATCCTCTCTGCCTTGCTGCTTGACTATCATTGTTGCCCCCTAACCACGTAACACACCATGGTCCCCTGGAGAGTAACTTGGTAAAGTGGATTAGATGGGTTACATGGCTGTGTGTGTGTGTTGAGTGCCGTCAAGTCACTTCCGACTCGTGGCGACCCTATGAATCAGTGTCCTCCAAAATGTCCTATCTTTGACAGCCTTGGTCAGATCTTGCAAACTGAAGGCTGTGGCTTCCTTTATTGAGTCAATCCATCTCTTGTTGGGTCTTCCTCTTTCCCTCAACTTTTCCTAGCATGACTGTCTTTTCCAGTGACTTTTGCCTTCTCATAATGTGATCAAAATACGATAGCCTCAGTTTAGTCATTTAGCTTCTAGGGTCAGTTCAGGCTTGATTTGATCTATAACCCACTGATTTGTTTTTTTTTTTGGCGGTCCAGCATAACCGTAACACTCTCCTCCAACACCACATTTCAAAGGAGTCTACTTTCTTCCTATCAGCTTTCTTCATAGTCCAGCTCTCACACCCATACATAGTAATAGGGAATACGATGGCATGAATTAACCTAATCTTGGTTGCCAGTGACACATTCTTATACTTCAGAATCTTTTCTAGCTCCTTCATGGCTGCCCTTCCCAGTCTCAATCTCCTTCTGATTTCTTGGCTGCAGTCTCCCTTTTGGCTGATGATGGAGCCAAGGAATAGAAAGTCTTGAACAATTTCAATTTCCTCACTGTCAACCTTAAAGTTGTGTAATTCTCCTGTAGTCATTACTTTTGTTCTTCTTGATGTTCAGCTATAGTCCTGCTTAGGCACTTTCTCTTTTAACTTTCAGCAGTAGTCGTTTCAAATCTTCGCTATTTTCTGCCATTAATGTAGTATCATCGGCATATCTCAAATTGTTAATGTTCCTCCCTCCAATTTTCACTCCACCTTCATCTAAATCTAATCCAGCTTTCCTAATTATATGTTCTGCATATAGATTGAAGAGAAAGGGAGATAAAATACATCCTTGCCTAACACCTTTGCCAATTGGAAACCATTCTGTTTCTCCATATTCTGTTCTAACTGTGGCCTCTTGTCCAGAGTGCAGGTTGCGCATCAACACGATCAGATGTAGTGGCACACCCATTTCCTTTAAAACTAGCCATAGCTTTTCTTGATCTACACAGTCAAAAGCTGTAATCTATGAAATACAAGCTGATTTTCTTCTGAAATTCTCTCGTATGCTCCAGTATCCAACATATATTTGCAATATGATCTCTAGTGCCTCTTCCTTTTCTGAATCCAGCTTGAACATCAGGCATGCTCCACCCTATACTTCCCCCTTCCCCCCCCCATTAGTCACTGCCCTCGCCACAGGGGCTGAAGAGTAGGAGAATCATTGGTTCTTGTAGGTTATCCGGGTTGTATGACGGTGGTCTTGGTATTTTCTTTCCTTGACCAAGAAAATACAACAGATGCTACGATCAGAAAAAGACAAAAGAGACCCTCTCACCTCTGCAGGAGTATATCGTATACATTGCAGTTGTGGACAAGTGTACATCGAGACCACACAACGCAGCATACAAACAAGGATAAAAGAACATGAAAGATACTGCAGACTAGGCCAACCTGAGAAATCAGCAGTGGCTGAACATGGACTGACCCAAACAGGACACAGGGTCTTATCCAAGACACTGAAAGACTGGACAATTGTACCAACTATTTTGTCAGATTGCACAGAGAAGCCATTGAAATTCATAAACATCAGCACAACTTTAACAGAAAAGAAGAGAGTTTAAGAATGAATAAGGCTTGGCTTCCTGTCCTGAAAACCTCCAGACTAACAAAGACTACAGTCCACAATAGCCATGCGGATTAGCTTTGGATTCCACATGTTAACAGATCACTTCAGGATACAATGGTTCCACATTAACATACCACACCCTCATTAGCACATTATCTTGATACTTACAGGACAATGATTAGCACATTACCTTTAATGCTTTGCAGGACAATGACTCAGCTCAAACCCAACCCCCTTCTGACTATATATTACTCTTCCTACACACTTGACACTGAGAGACACTGTCCTTCATTGTTACTCCTCTGAAGATGCCTGCCACAGCTGCTGGCGAAACGTCAGGAAAGAAAATACCAAGACCATGGTCACACGACCCGGATAACCTACAAGAACCAATGAACTCTGACTGTGAAAGCCTTCGACAATATAGTAGGAGAATCCTTTGGCATTATCCAGGAGGGAAGGGCATTGCTTCAAGTAAGGCAGCCTCCACACAGCAGTGGGCGTCCCTTTCTTGCTTACAGACAGCTGCCTAACCTAAAACAGCTTCTCACCCATGATGATAAACTACTTAACAGGAACATGGACTCTGGCACCAAGGCCTGCAACAAACCAAGGTGCCAACTTTGCCCTCATATAGATTCTAGGAACATCATCCCTGGACCCACCAATGTCAGCCATACTATCTCAGGTTCATACTCCTGCTCATCTTCTAATGTGATTTATGCCATCACATGCCAGCAATGCCCTTCCACAATCTACATTGGACAAACAGGTCAGTCTCTTAGACAAAGATTAAATGGACATAAGTCTGACATCAGAAACCACAATATTCAAAAACCAGTGGGAGAACATTTCAACCTTCCAGGACATTCTGTTGCAGATTTAAGAGTAGCAGTTCTCTTACAAAGGAATTTCAAAGGGAGATTGGAAAGAGAAACTGCTGAATTACAGTTGATATTCAAACTAAAGACAATGCATTTACCTGGGCTGAATAAAGACCTTGAATTCATGGCTCATTACCAATGCTGATTTCTCCACACCCATCTCTCCCCTGGACATCACACTCTTCTGCATACCACACCTAATCCCATCACGCCTGCTATTCACATTTACATACTGTTAACATTTACATACTAATGCTTGTTTGAATTCACTCTCTAGCTCTAGATGGATTCACATTCTAGCTGTATCTGAAGAAGTGAGCTGTGGCTCACGAAAGCTCAAACCCTGCCAGAAAATATTTTTGTTAGTCTTTAAGGTGCTACTGGACTCTTGCTCTTTTCTACTACATGTCCTCCTAGAATTCCTTTTCCTGTGGAGGACCAAGGAAGTTCATAGCCACACGTGCCTCTTAGATTTCGGTAGGGCAGATTTTAATAAACTCAGAGGCATGATGAGAATCATTCCATGGGCAAGACTGCTGGAAGGGAAAGGAGCAAGTGAAGGTGGGCTGTACTAAACCAAGAGCTCTTGCAAGCTCAAACAATCTCTATTTCTAGAAGAAAAAACATGGTAGGGGATCCAAGAAGCCAGTGGGGATGAACAGAGAACTCCATGATGAGCTAGGGGGAGAAAAAAGAAATGTTCAACAAATGGAGGCAAGGACATATATCTACAGAAGAGTATCTGCAGGCAAGGATATATAGAGTAACTAAGGATTACTAGTCACTGTACGTCAGCCGCCAGAAAGGCCAAAGCTCAGTGCGCTGATGCTGGCCAGGGAGGCTCGCTAAAAGAAGACCTTCTTCAGATATATGAAAAGAGCAAGAGTCCAGTAGCACCTTAAAGACTAACAAAATTTCTGGCAGGGTATGAGCTTCCATGAATCAGATACCAATACCTTCTTCAGATATGTGAGGAGCAAACACAAGGGAAAAGAGGCCATAGGTCCACTGCTGGGTGAAAGTGGAGAAACTCTAAGAGAGGACAGAGAGGAAGCAGAAAGGCTGAATGCCTATTTTGCCACAGTTTTTCCCCTGAAGAAAACGGCCTCACCTAGAGACTGTAGTAGGCAAGGATCTGTCCTGGGGCCTGTGTTGTTCAACATCTTTATAAATGATTTGGATGAAAGAATAGAGGGGATGCTTATTAAATTTGCAGATGATACTAAATTGGGAGGGGTAGCAAATACGGTCGAAGACCGAGCCAGGATACAGGATGATCTTGACAGGCTGGAGAATTGGGCTAAAACCAATAAAATGCATTTCAACAGAGATAAATGTAAAGTTCTGCATTTAGGTAGGAAAAATCAAATGAATAATTATAGGATGGGGGAGACTTGTCTTAGCAGTAGTGTGTGTGTAAAAAGGATCTTGGGGTCTTAGTAGACCAAACACTGAACATGAGTCAGCAGTGTGATGTGGTAGCTGAAAAGGTAAATGTGATCTGGGCTGTATCAACAGAAATAGTGTCCACATCACATGAAGTGGTGGTATCACTTTACTCTACTCTGGTTAGACCTCACCTACTCTACTCTGGTTAGACCTCATTTTTGGGCACCACAATTTAAGAAGGATGTAGACAAGCTGGGACGTGTGCAGTGGAGGGCAACAAAGATGGTGAGGGGTCTGGAGACCAAGTCGTATGAGGAGAGGTTGAAGGAGCTGGGTATTTTTAGCTGCAGAGGAGAAGACTGAGAGGGGATATGATAACCATCTTCAAGTACTTGAGGGGCTGGTTGGAGAAGAGTAGTTGCCAATGGCATTTCATCTGAATGGAGGGAGGTGTCCAGTAGGGTGCCACAGGGCTCGGTTCTGGGCCTGGTACTTTTCAATATTTTTATAAACGATCTGGATGAAGGGGTGGAGGGACTACTCATTAAATTTGCAGATGACATTGAATTGAGAAGAGTGACACCAGAAGATACAGATTTTAATGAGATCTGAACACATTGGAAAAGTGGCCGGAATGTGAACAAGATGCAATTCAACAAAAATAAGTGCTGATTTCTACATCTGGGTATCAAAAATGAGCCATACTGGATGGGGGATACACTTCTGGGCAGTAGAGTATGTGAACAAGATCTTGGGGTATGGGTGGACTGTAACTTAAATATAAGCAGCTAGTATGATGCAGCGACAAAAAAAGGCTAATGCAACCTTGTGGTGTATCAACAGAGGCATATCATCCAAACTTCAAGATGTCATAGTGTTACTGTACACTGAACTGGTCAGGCTGCACTTGGAGTATTGTGTGCAGTTCTGGAGGCCTCACTTCAGAAAGGATGTGGACAGAATCAAGCGGGCGCAGAGGAGGGTGACGAGGAGTATCAGGGGCCTGGAGACCAAGCCCTACGAGGCAAGGCTGAGGGAGCTGGGAATGTTCAGTCTGGAAAAGAGGAGGTTGATGGGGGATATGATTGCTTTCTTTAAGTATTTTAAGGGCTGTCACTTAGTGGAGGGCAGGGAGCTGTTTCTGTTGGCAGCAGAGGATAGGATTCACAATAATGGTTTTAAATTAAGGGTGGCAAGGTACCAGCCTGACAAACACTTGTCAGGGATCCTCTAGACTGAACCTGCATTGAGCAGGGGGTTGGACTAGATGGCCTGCATGGCCCCTTCCAACTCTGTGATTCTATGTGATGTCCCCCCACACTTTGAAAGCGAAAGTAGAGAAAAACTTTCATGTGGAAGCAGCCAAGGATATCTAACTAGTGGGCACTCTGGGTAACAGTGACCATGTAATTTTGGAATTTACAATCTTGGGCAGGGGAAAAGTTGTATAGAATCAGACATATAAGTTGGACTTTAGGAAAGAAATTTTTAACAAACTTAAAACTTATGCTGGGTAGAATCCCATGGTCAAAAATACTTAATGAGAAGGGAGTTCAAGAGGGGTGGGAGTTTTACAACAAATTATCAATCAGTAAATACTTAAGCATTTAGAAAGGATGGTTGTGATCTCTAAGAGCCAGCATGGGTTTCTCAAGAACACGTCATGTCAGACTAACCTTATCTCTTTTTCTGAAAAAGTTACTACCTTGCTGGGTCAGGGCAATGCTGTGTACATAGTTTATCTTAATTTCAGTAAGGCTTTTCGTAAGGTTCCACATAGTATTCCTGTTGACAAATTGGGAAAATGTGGTTTAGATCCTATTAATGGTCAGTATTCGATTTATTACGGTCATTTGACCAGCATTATAAAAATACAAGAATGAATATCGTCGGCCTTACTAAGAAAGTCAAGGCAAATTTGAAAACAAACCTTAAGAACATTATCAAAAAAGAGTATGACCGTTATTTAAATAAATAAATTAGAATTAAAAAATTACAGCTGTAATTTCCAAGCCTTACATATCAACATGCAGTATCTAGCGACATTGATCGAGACCTGGGGATTATTGTCTGCTAACAAGCGATCCACTTTAGTTTTGTCCATTTCTCCAGAGAGTGTTTCTAGCAGAGGGTTAATCACTTTCATTCTAGCCTCCCTGTAGAAGATGCACCGGAGGAGCATATAATCGATCATTTCCACCTCATGGAGCAGGCATGGGCACTTTCTTTCTATAAAAGGGATCTTCTTAAATTTGCCTTCAAGTACTGCAGAGGGGAGTGCCGCACACCTGGCAAGGGTGAACGCTCTCCTGATGTTATTGGATTCCAATGTGACCAAATAGGCCGCTGGGCGACCACATATTTGGCACTCTGTGGGCATATAAAATCTGGTGTTCTAGATATATCAGCTTGATGATCGGTGTCTTCGATCCTCCGCCTGATCAGCTGTTTTGCTTGATCAAGCCCACTACTTAGGAGGGCTTGAGGGGATAAACCTAAGTTCCTAACATAATTCAAAACAGCCCGTAGCCATTTTGACTGGAAATTATCCTATTACTGTTAGGTAGATCTGTAACTGGTTGACAGATCACACCCAAAGAGGGCTTCTTAATGGTTCCTCATCCACTTGGAGATAAGTGACTAGTGGAGTGCCTCAGGGATCTATCCTGGGCCCTGTGTTGTTCAACATCTTTATAAATTATTTGGATGAAGGAATAGAGGGGATGCTTATTAAATTTGCAGATGATACTAAATTGGGAGGGGTAGCAATAATGGTCGAAGACCGAGCCAGGATACAGGATGATCTTGACAGGCTGGAGAATTGGGCTAAAACTAATAAAATTCACTTTCTTCTAGTTAGACCTCTGGTTAAGCTGGAACATGTCCAAAGGAGGGCAAGAAAGATGGTGAGGGGTCTGGAGACCAAGTCCTATGAGGAAAGGTTGAAGGAGCTGGGTATGTTTAGCCTGGAGAGGAGAAGACTGAGAGGTTATTTGATAACCGTCTTCAAGTACTTGAAGGGCTGTCATATAGAGGATGATGTGGAGTTTTTTTTTCTCTTGTCCCAGAAGGTCATACCAGAACCTATGGGTAGAAATTAAATCAAAAGAGTTTCTGCTAAACATTGGTACAAGTGAAATTCTGACAACTGACAGTTTTTAACCACCCAGCTGTTCTTCCTTTCTTAATTTACTTGTTTCATTTATACCCCACCTTTCTCCTCAGTGGGGATTCAAAGAGACTCACACTGTTCTAGTCTCTGCCATTTTATCCTCACGACAACCATTGAGGTAGGTTAGGTTGAGAGTGAGGCCCAAATTCACCCACTGAGTTTTCATGGCAGAATGGAGATTCAAACCTGAGTCTCCCAGATCCTAGTCTGACACTCTAGCCAATAAATCACACTTCCTACTTAAAGGGTTTTCTTCAGTTAATATCTCCCAAACACATCATGTGGGGTGATATAAAATTAAGGAGAATCCTTTCCTCTCCTGATCAGAATGCCCAGGTCTGCATAACCAGGGAATGAGGTTTAATAAGAAGTACAAAGTGCACAGAATTGCACTAAAAGAAATAAAAATACAAATTTGTCAAAAATCAGAATCTCTCTCTGCCCCTTCACTCTCTTGGCACAAACTGCAATGGAGAATCCCGAGAGCAAAACTAATGTTTGCTAACTCCAGACTGAAGACTTCCAATTAAAGACTCAGCTGAAGCTTTCCAAGAAAGCTGGCTAGGAAATTGGCACAAGGGCAAAGCCTGATTTAGAAAGGCTTCCCATTTTAAGACATGAAGTAGGACACGCATGGCCTAGCCAACGCACAGTCAATGTTCAGGAGGAAACAAAGAGCAGGTCCCATCTGCAATCAACAGCCAGTGCCTGGAAAAACAACACACCCGTAGAAACAGGCAGCCTCAGCCCATGGAAATGGAGTCAGGCAGGCCCACCCAGATACCAATTTTTAGAGGATGCTTTTTCATTTCAAAGAAAGTTAAGGTTAGAATCCCCCTGTGGAGAAATATCCTCCACCCAAGAATTCGTCCCAATATTTCAGTTATTGTGACTGTACTCTGTGTGTAGAAATCCAGCTGCAAACTCAGAGCTAGCAGGAGGGAGGGGGCCAGGGGGATCCTAGAATCATAGAGTTGGAAGGGGTCATAGAGGCAATCTAGTCCAACCCCCTGTTCAATGCAGGATCAGCCTAGAGCATCCCAGACAAGTGTTCATTCAGTTGCTGCTTGAAGACTGCCAGAGAAGGGGAGCTCACCACCTCCCTAGGCATCTGATTCCACTGTTGAACTACTCTCACTGTAAAAACAATTTTCCTAATGTCCAGCTGCTACCTTCTCTTCCCCTGTAATTTAAATCCATCTAGCTCCAAGCACAGTGTACTTTAGGCCTTAGGTATGCTTGTGGCTCTGGCTGAAGTAAGGAAATAGTTTACCTCCTCACACCTCCTGAAATGTCACACCTACAGGGACAGGGACTGATAAGAGTCATTTGGCTAGATAGAAAACCCTTCCTCTTGAAGCAGGGACTCTCCCAAGCAGGATTATAAATTATTAGGACATAGGGAAGAAGGTCTCTTGCAATTTGCTTTTGAGTTGGAAGTAGAAGCCAAGAAGGACTAAACTTTTAACCAGTGACTCCATTCAACCTGCTCTGACCTTCTGAGGCAACAGAAAACAACTCAGCACCATCTTCTATATGACAGCTCTTCAAGTACTTGAAGATGGTTATCATATCCCCTCTGTCCTCTCCTCTGCAGGCCAAACATACCCAGCTCCTTCAACCTTGAAAGGCTGTCATATAGAGGAGGGTGCCGAGTTGTTTTCTGTTGCCCCAGAAGGTTGGACCAGAACCAACAGGTTGATATTAAATCAAAAGAGTTTCCGTCTAGACATTAGGAAGAATTTTCTAACAGTTAGAGTGGTTCCTCAGTGTTGGAAAAGAGGATTCCTTGTCTTCACCTTTTCTTTGTACCCTTGGTCAACCCAAATGCTTGCATGGACTACGTGTATTCTTTTTATTCATTTATCAAACTTTCTTACATTTTTATTCTAAGCCTGATCTCTGTAATCACACCACACCTATTCAGTCTTGCCATCTGATATGTGGTAATAAAGAGGGGCAATGGGTTAGTTTGCCATCCCTGGCGCACAAGAGCTCAAAATTGAATAGTTGTAATAGATTGCCCCTGCGTTGGCTTACAGGAATAAAGTTAAAGGTATGACAAAGAGCCCCTAAATGGCAGCACAGGTACAGAGTACTAGTCATGTGACTCAGTTTAGCAGGAAATACTCTCAGAGACGTCGCTGGCATTCGTTGTTATCCAGTTTGTTTTTGACAACCCTGGAAAGTGTTAGCAGCATTGAGCAGGGTCGCAGAATTTTCAGGGACCAACCCGACAGAACAGGAAGGGCTCATGATGTCTTTCCTTTACACTTCCTCACACACACACACACACACCATGCATATTCTGGTACGATGCATGCCAGCTCATCTTTTTCCATACAGGCTAAATGCAATTTGGCTCTGAGACAAGGCCTCAACAAAGCCTGTGCTATTCTTTGGCTGGTAGTCAAGTATTCACTTTAGCCCTGGCTGCACAGAAATAGACTTTTCTCACTCACTCCCCTTCTCAATTTTATCCAAGCAATCAGATACAACATCTGGAGGGAGGCAGACAAACCCTGCTCTCAACCTGGCTCTGCCAAAGGAAGGTATATTGGCAACTGCCAAACAACAGGCCATTGGAGTGGTTTTGAGTGGACCTCTTCTGCTCGGCTACATGAAACACCTTTAACTGGACTCGGCCAGACTGGGCCATGGTCCATGTGCCTGATCATTAGGCACTCTCCCCCTCCTTCCTGGCAGGCGAGAAGGCCCGCCACTCCCCAGCAGCCTGGATAAAGCTAAGGTTATATCCAGCCTCAACTATCACAGTGCCAACTCACAAATAAGGAAGATAAGTCAGGCCCCAAGATTTCAAGACCCATTTGCCATCTTACTGTGCCCTTTACTATCTACAGGCCCTACCTGCTTAGTCTGCTAGGATCACACCTAGATTGCCAGGGCCTGTCCCGGCCCAGCCAGGGCTTGGGAAGAAGGCTCCTCAGAGGGAGAAGGTGGCTCCCCAAGGGACAAGGAGCCCGCCACCATGGACTCCACTAAGCTCCAGGCCCCCTGTACTCCGCAGCCTCCAAGGAAAGGCCCCTGCCTTCCTGACCCAGGGCAGCAAGCAGAGCAGCAACCCCTGTGTCCAACCATCCACTTCCAGCCCTCTCAGACCTGGGGGGGGGGCGGGACAGAAATCAAATCAAATAAAAATAAAAGGAAGTGAAGAACTAGAGCCTGAGCCAGATGAAGGAGTGTCTGCTTGGCCACGCGAGGCCACTCCACTTTCTGGCCTCATACAAAAATCCTGAAATGCCACAGCACTGATGTGAGCGTGAGAACATAAGAAGACTAGTGAGGGCCCATCTAGTCCAGCACCCGTTCTCACACAGCGGCACACCAACTGTCATGGGCTTGAGTGATATGGAGCCTGTACCTGTGGCATTCCTATGAATCTTATAGATATATAAGCATAGAAAGCATATAGAATGAGGCTTCTCTGAAACAGAAATAAAGTGGGGTAAAGTTCATGCTGGCTAAAGCTGTTTTAAGATAAATGAAGCTGCAAAGCTACAAGGTTAAGATAAACAATTTAGCCACTTGATGGTTGAGTCTGTAATAAATGTCGGAATTGCTTATCCAGGGTGTTCTTCTTGGCATTAATGAGAAGGTCATCTCAGCCTGGGGATTTTGGTCTCTTTGATAGATACAGGGTAAGAAAGAAAGAAATTCCACCATCCAGTGACTCAAACCTAGTCTTTAAACAGTACAACAGATGGTGACCTTGCACTTGTGAACCTGGTGACTTAATGCCACATACATAGTAAAGCTTTGTTCACAGACCAGGTGGAAGTGACAATGCCACTATCGAGAGTGACCAATTCAGCCACCCAGGACAAAGAAGTTTCTGGCCTCTCAGCTCAGATAACCACTGGTCTGAGAGAATATAAGTCAGGACCAAACTGCCAGAAAGCAGAGGGTTGGTAGAGGGCAGCTGAAAGCTGCCTGGCTGCTAGCCCTCCCAAACATCCACCAAGATGTAAAACTAGGAAAGCAGGGAGTTGAAGGAAGATGGCTGGAAGCTGTCTGACCTCACTCTCTACATCTGTCTCTTGCATGAGACATAAGAAATGAGTTCTTGGAGGACAACCTGGTTGCCTGGCCATGGCTCATTCTATTATTTCATATCTTGCGTGATATGAAACTTTACCATTTCACAAGTTCTTTGTGAGAATGGGAAAGACTCTCTTTGAGAGGGATTCATGTCCAGATGACCTGCTAAGGCTGGATGTCTGGAATGAAAGCTTGTAGACTATTCCATATAATGGAGGCTCTTAGTATTCCTACTAAACCTTACTGTGGGGTCTAAGAGTATTGGATCAGTTCCATATTTGGAAACTCTGACATCTCATTAATCCTAGTAAAGATTGATGAGTTCTCACTGAATGATCTAAATAGTCTGACTTGGCTTTCCTTGAGAAACATGGAAGTTGTGAAACCCAAGTTACAGAACTGGTCTCTTCAGTTCTCAGAACCAGAAATAGAATTCTTAGATACTCTTAGAGATTCCTCTAGGCAACCAGAGATATCTCTCAAGGTAAAGAGGCAGAAATTTCCCCAACATAACAGGGGAAGCTTCTACACTCAGGGTAAGAGGCCAGAGATGTTCCTGGGGAGAAAGGAGAATCTCTGTTCTCTGTAATGAAGCTTAAGGCACATATAAAGCAATGCTTACATAAAACATATACAAAACCTATCGGGCTTATTCATGGAGACTCTTAATCAAGTAAACATATTCTCTGAGACTGGCAAAGCCAGAGAATAACTGAATCTTCCATAAGAACACTAATACAGCCTTAAGCTTACACATAATGAATTATATATAATATATAAGCTCTGCATTGCTGACTGCTAAGATACACAGATACTTTCAGCATATGTATGTAGCATTCCTGATCTTGACAATGATCAGAAGTCCATAAACATAGAATAGATTAAATACAAAGCTTATAATATCTTATCCTCTGCACACAGCATTGGATAAGTTTACACATACTGAAATATATAAATATCTTAAAACATGAGTTAGGACCTTTACAAATCTAAACTAAGCATATGAGCTGGAGAGATTTAG
Organism: Euleptes europaea; assembly: GCF_029931775.1. Lineage (NCBI taxonomy): Eukaryota > Metazoa > Chordata > Lepidosauria > Squamata > Sphaerodactylidae > Euleptes > Euleptes europaea. The sequence goes on from NC_079325.1 coordinate 60,247,506, forward strand.
AGATAATATAGGGTTGTACTTGGTTTGTTATAACTTAGGTTTTATATTTCAGGTATTCTGGATTAAGATGCTCTTAACTATAACAGGTCTTTTTCCATTATATTAATCATATTTTCTCTCCTATTATATTAATCATGTTTTGACAGGCTTTCTGTAATGATTATTCACTAACCATGTTTTTACAAGATTCTGTAACTGTAGTATTCTAAATGAATCTAGAGATGCAAGTTCAAATCTTATAGAAAGAAATGCATTACAGGTTTAAGGCTACAAAACCTTACATAGAGAAATTGCTTATAAAGATTGTATGAAACTGCTTGCATATATTAAACTAACTGAACATGTAAGTAAATCATAAATGTTTGTATTTTATGACATGTTTTGAGAGTGTGTAAATATTCACATGCATATATATTTTATGTGAAATAAATGTTATTTAAAGGAAGTCCCTTGTTCATAAATTTTCTGGCACTCTTCAATAGAAAGCCTACAGTCCTAGTAGGAATTATCATTGACTTCTGGCTGTGAGGTCTCGCTGAATAAGATAGCTCCACTTCTTAGTAAGTGGTACATTCTAGGAGTGTAGACCCCTTAAAGCCACAAGCCGTGACACAACAACGCGGCACGGAGGCTGAGGCCTTCCCCATGTTGCCTCCTAGCACTGGTATTCAAAGGTTTACTTCCCTCTAGTCAACACAGGTAGCAGCTACTGATGAACCCCCTCTCCTCCATGAAACATCGGAACTAGGCATGCTGAGAACATCACATGCCTGTCAGCTTGTTCAAGCTCCCTCAGTCACTTGTCAGGTGAGCTCCGAATCGGATCATCACAATGGTCCCTGGCAAAATTCATCACAAGCATTTCACCATTTGGTTATTGCAGGGGTTTTGCCCAGTCAAAGAATTAGATCCTCTTATTTGCGTCAGAAGAGGTTTCATTCCCTGGAGTTGTGGTCATTTAGGCCATTAAAGTGACCAACCTGAATAAAGAACAGAACCGCTTGCAGTTCATCCTGCCCTTACGCCTCCGCAGTCACACGCATCCTTGGAATAACACCGGAAAGAAGGCACTGCATGCTTTATATGCTTGCACACTCAGTAGGTGTTTATGATCACAAGAACAGTTTGTAAGGTGAGATGGGTTTGTGAGCAAATACTGAGAAACTGAAGTGGTAAGCCTCATTTCAAAAACCTCAAACTGATTCCCCCTGCAATATGCCTTTTCCAAACCCGGAGGGGATGGCAGTGACAGACAGGTGGTGGTGAGGGGCGGGGGGCAACGGCAAGAAGATATAATTTTGCTACCAAACAGCATAATCACCGAAAGATACATCTGAACAAACTCTCCAAATAATCAGTTCCCTGCTTACAGCTCCTGAGTGGGAAGTCCGCCAAACCAGCAGGTGTTCCAGCAGATCTGATCAGAACAGGGCCAGACAGACAATTTTCAAGCCGAACTTTAACCACCAGAGGGGCAAAGCGTGTGCCAGGGTCCACGTCCCCGGACTTCCCCAGTGCGTCACCCAGACAATACGGCCAGCAGGGAGCCCTCCAGAGCTCGAGTGGGGGAGGCACGGAGCCAAGGAAGCGGCGAGGAGAGGCGCTGGCGTGGTCGGAGGGCCTGGGAGCTGCCCGGCTGCTGCCCAGCCCACCAGCAGCTTGTACGCATCACAGGGGAAGGCCAGGGCCTGCCTCTCTCCCCCAGCCAACAGGGAAGAGGCTCCAGAAGCCAGCAGGAAGCAGCGCAATGGTGGGAGGAGGCTGCGGGATGGGCCTCCTCGCACAGGTAACCAGGACAGAGAGCAGTGAAGGGACCAGGTGAGAGCCACCCGGAGGAAGGAGGGGCAGAGTGAGGGTTAGGGAGCATGGGCAGTGGGGAGACAGGAAGGGCGGAATGCTACCCAGCAGAGATGGACCATGGGGGGAGGGGGAGGGATCTGGCAAGGCAGGGTGGGGGAGGGAAAGAGAATAAAAAGGAGGACAGCCAAATGGCCGGGGAGGAAGAAGGCTGGAGTGTCTGCCGAACAGCCAGGGAGTCAGGACCTCTCGTTTTGTGAGGCCCGCCCCACTCTGAGGACGGGCGAATACCTCCAGGATGACGGCGGAGGGCAAAGGGTTTGGGCAGGCCAAGGAGGCACCTCATAGCAAGGATGGTGATTCGTTTCCTTTAAGCTTTATACAAGCAACCTACTATAAGAATTATATGATTCCAAATGTTTTTCGCCATCCAGATGCCAAACCAAAATATATGCAATTTCTGACCGATGTCAATGAAATGACCTCATGTCACACATGTAGGGATAAGATGCCTGATTAAAAGCTTTGGAGAATATGGTGTGCAAGAATACCTAATATCAAACCACCTCTACTAGTCTCTTGCCATGAAAACCCCAAAAGGGGTCGCCATAAGTCAGCTGCGACTTGACGGCACTTTACACACACACAATATAGCATAATAAATAGGGGAGTTCATATTGAGCCAGTTAAAAACTTTACATTTCTCAGAGTGCTGTCTGAGGAACGCCTTTATTGGAAAGCCAAATGATGACAACAAAATTGGCATAAGAATTCCACCATTGTTCAAATGGCGGGGGGGGGGGGAGGGAATTGGTTGAGTCCCACATAAAGGCTTTGGTTGGGAAGACCACAGCACACTCGCCAGACTAGGCCAACTTGTGAGGATTCAGACAGTAAAATGGATTTCAATAGGGAGAAGTGTAAGGTACTTCACCTAGGCAGAAACAACATAAGGCACAGGTACAAGATGGGAGATAGTTGGCTTGACAACAGTACATGTGAAAGAGATCTGGGAGTCTTAGTGGACCACAAACTGAACTTGAGTCAACAGTGTGATATGGCGGCTAAGAAGGCCAATGCAATTCTGGGCTGCATCAATAGGAGCATTTTGTCTAGATCAAGGGAAGTAATACTACCACTGTATTCTGCATTGGTCAGACCTCACTTGGAATACTGTGCCCAGTTTTGGGCTCCACAATTTAAGAAGGATGTTGACAAGCTGGAGTGTGTCCAGAGGAGGGCAACCAGAATGGTCAAAGGTCTGGAATCCATGCCCTATAGGAGCTGGGTTTGTTTAGTCTGGAGAAGAGAAGGTTGAGGGGTGACATGATACCCATGTTTAAATATCTGAAGGGATGCCATGTTCATTCATTCATTCATTCATAAACCTTTAATGGCATATAAAGGGATGCCATGTTAATGAGGGAACTAGCTTGTTCTCTGTTGCTTCAGAGACTACAACACGGAGTAATGGATTTAAACTAAGAGAAAAGCGATTCCACCTAAATATTAGGAAGAACTTTCTGACAGTGAGGGCGGTTCGATAGTGGAATGCCCTGCCTCGGGGGTGGGGGGTGGGGGGGTAGAGTCCCCGTCTTTGGAGGTCTTTAATCAGAGGTTGGATGGCCATCCGTCGGGAGCGCTTTGACTGTGGGATCCTGCACGGCAGGGGGTTGGACTGGATGGCCCTTGTGGTCTCTTCCAACCTTGTGTGATTTTGTGATTTGTGGTTAATATCACCCATGCAGAAGAGATGGCATACAACCACCTTTGAAAAGTCTTGTTGGCCCTCCTCAATGGGGTGCCTGCAGGACTGTGGAATTGGGCTGCCCTTCATTCAGGTCAGGAGTGCAGAACCCAACTCTGCCATATTGGTCAAGGCTAGGCCCAGGTGCTCAAGAATTGCCATCTCAAGAAATGCCAGAAGGAGCAGGTGGCATGAGATGGCTTGGAGATGCAAAGCCCTGTTTCCTCAATGTGGACCGATAGCAAGGGGTTCCTGGCTGCAGAGACCTGAAATCAAAGCTAAAATACATATGACGAAGGTGCTTCAGGAGAAATGAAAACTGTTCAGAAAACTCCCAATGGTTTTGGAGCTGTAAGTACAATAATGCTCCCCAAATAATATGTATTAGAGTTTACTTTCCATATGCCAAGAAGGGCATTTATAGAATTTGTGTTTACAGTCAAAGCTGAAGGCATAAGCATAGGGGAGTGATAAGAGCACAACATCTTTGTGTCTGTGATCAAAACATTCCATTATGTTCCTCACTGAGTGTTACAGAAAACTCCAAAAAAATCCTACGGGGCCCAACTCAGAGCAACGTTTGGCTTTCAAATTCTGCTGAGATTTGTGTGTTGCTGGCTAATTCAGAAAAAAGATGTGACTGATAAGAACTGTGCTGTTTGCAGCTGCTGCTGAAAATAATCCTAAGAGCGGTGGAGATTCTACCTCCTTAGATCATCCCCTTTGGTGAGCGATGCTTTTACTGACGTTGCCGTGCATAAAGCAAATCAAGTGCTGGCCATTTTCTCAACTATCTCTCATCATTCCTAGAATGCTCTGGCCTCTGTGCATTTCTCTCCCCTGGATTCGCCTGAAGCACTGCCCTGACTTACACATACACATAAACACTTGATGCCTGCTGCACTGCGTGATTACTTTCAAGGGTAGATCCATCACAGGTATAACCCCACACCTCATAGGAACTCAAACACAGCAATTCTCAATGGAGTTCAGCTCACATATTCAATTCATGATCACAGCTGCCAGGCGGAGGCTCAAGCGCTCTGCTGCATCACCAGGTGTTTTGAAAGAAATGTAGAGTTGAAAATCATCAGTTTATTGATGACAGCCAATGCCAAACTGGTTCTTGGTTACAGATGTTGGGATGAAGGTCAGAAACAGACTTTCCGGGAGTGGGGGTGGCTCTCCCAAGTGTTGTGGCCAGGATTCCATTCCAGACATGGTTCTGTTGAACTTTAACCCTTGAAAGGGGAAGCTTAACCTGTTGTCCATATTTAGTGAAGGTCACAATCTTTTGCTTTTACAGCGTGGAAAAGGGGGAGAGAAAAGGTTAATTTAAGTCACTTCCTGGATGTTGGCTATCAGGGCCCTTGAAGCATTAATCCAGTCTTATCTGGTAGAAGGCCTCTGAGTTTCCTTCCTCTCTGATACAAATCCTCTATCTCAGTCCACTGGGTGTTTCTACTGTTGTACACATTAAGCAGCTAAGTTGTATATAATATTAGCAGAAATGGAATGAACTATTCATAGAGGGGTGCGCTGACTCTCACAGATTCCTGCTATGAACAAGAGAGCAGGGCCGGCCCAGCTCGAACGGTTGGTCCATCACCCTGTTTCTAGCAGCCAGGTGCCCCGGGAAGCCAATAAGTAGGGCAGGAAGACAATAAGCATGTCTTGCTGTTTACCTGCACATTACAGGGGCACAGGTGTACATTAAATGAACAAGAAGCGAAGGAATGTTCTCACTCAATAGGCCAGGTGTTTCCAAGGCCCCAGTGAATGAAGGTGGGCTTCACCGAGCGATGTCAGGACCAGCAGCAGAGGACTGCCGAGAGCTGAGAGCCACGGCTCCCTTCGAGGGCTCCTGGGTCAGATAGCACCACTGGTTGACCCTTTTGCCCTGATTAGGTGCTGCTCCTTCCCTTGTCTCTGAAAGAAGCCACTGCAGTGGGGGACCAATCTACGGATCAGTGCATCCTTCCTGCTCCCATCCCCCTTACAGACCTGGTTTCCCCCATCTTGCAGGTCTCATTGCCTGCTTCTCCTCACACCCACCTGACCTCCCTGTCTCTCAATCTGCAAATTTTCACAGAATCATAGAGTTGGAAGGGTCCACAAGGGACATCTAGTCCAACCCCCTGCACAATGCAGGAAATTCACAACTACCCCCCGCCACACCCCCAGTGACCCCTATTCCATGCCCAGAAGATGGCCAAGATGCCCTCCCTCTCATCATCTGCTTATCATCTACCTCTCCCCACACAGGATTCCTTTGGGGGGGGGAGGTAGTCGTGAATTTCCTGCATTGTGCAGAGGGTTGGACTAGATGACCCTGTTGGTCCCTTCCAACTCTTTGATTCTATGAATATACTATGCTTCTATTGATACAGGCCAAGATTTGTTTTGTTTTGCCCTTGTCATCCAGAGACCTCGCTGGGCACCCCATTCTTCTCGCTGGGACATGTGACCAGACATGTGACCAGAAGTCATTTTTACAGATGCTTCATTGAATTAAGACAGAATTGCAGCAAATAAGGAAAGAAAATCAATATAGCTCCTAGACGTCACCCCCTCAATAAACACATGGATTCCAGAGAGGCAAGCCCTGATCAGGAGGGCTTTAAACCAAATCCTATGAGGGAGCGAGACAAGAACTTAAAGCCTAGCATGAGGACAATAACTGGAGATGAGAACAATAAAGATTTGCGGGGAGTGCCCATGTATACGAGGAAAAATAAACTCACGGGTAAGTTCAGAAACGAAAACCTCGGGGCACATAAACCATGGATTCCGATGTCTGTACACTAATGCGCAGAGTATAGGAAACAAGCAGGAAGAACTTGAAGCCCTAATACAGGAAGGTTTTTTTTTACCTAATACTGAAACTTGGTGGGATGTCACTCACTATTGGAATATTAAGAGTGAGGGGATAGATAGATAGATAGATAGATAGATAGATAGATAGATAGATAGATAGATAGATAGATAGATAGATAGATAGATAGATTCTTACAATCAAAGAATTACAGTCTGAGACATAAAACATGTAAAAAACATTTAAAAAAGGAATTACAGCTGGGGCATATCTGTCAAGTGCGCTGTTCTAAGGCGACGAATTTTCATTGCTGCTAAACAAAATTTTGCTACCCGAAGAGTGGTTGAAGGATTACCCCCTTGTAGGAGCATCTCAAACCTTTCACCTGCCCTGTCAGGTCTCAATCTCGATAAGAGGGGCTCAATAAAGTTCGAACGGGGTAATGTATAGAAATTGCAGTTCAGGAGGGCATGCTCAACAGTTTCTAAGTCCCCTGATTTGCAGGGGCAGAATCTCTCTTCCCAGGGTGTCTTCTTATATTTCCCCTCAAGCAAAGCAGATGGTAAGGCTGCACATCTGGCCACGGTAAAGGCCCTTCAATAATTATTTATCTCTAAATAGTGGAGATAGGCTGCTGGTGCTAGGATGTATTTAGTATGGAGGGGTGCAGTGAATAGAGGCGCCCTTGCTAGATCTGTTTGTCTCTCGATGTCTTTGATCCTTTGGATATAATTAACTTAGCTTGTTCCCACCCTAACTGAAGTAAAGCTAGGGGTGTAAAACCCAAGTTGTTTAATTTGACATCTATGGCTGTCACCCATTTGGATCTAAGGGAGTCACATAGGATCAGTGGGAGAAGACCATTAGGGTTGAAGTTAATATTCAGCCAGAGAGAGATCGAGGACAGGACAATCCTTGCCTCCACCTTCATCATGCCAGTTTCTAAACGTATCAGAGCATTTTGAACACATCTTGGCAATTGCAGGGCAGCTCTAAGGAACTTAGATTGCACACGTTCAAGGGGAGTAAGACTAGAGGGTGAAGAGTCGAGTTGTGTTCCATATAGCATTTGTGCTAGGGTTTTCGCCTGATAAAGTTTGAGTGCTGCTGGAATGTAATGTGCCTCTTTGGTCCGGAGGAAATTGATTATCAAACGGGCTGACCTTTCCCCCAAATTGGCTACATGAGTATTATGGGCCAACTTGGATCCAGATGCCTGGATTGTCGTTCCGAGATATTTATATTGGGTGACCTGTTCCAGCCTGTGGCCATTAATGCTCCACCTCCTATATTTAGGACATCTACCAAAGGCCAAAGAGTGAGGGGTACAACTTGTTTAAAAGGGATAGACAGATAAGGAAGGGAGGAGTAGCAGCATTATATGTCAAAGATGTGTATACTCGTGAAGAAATAAATGAATCTGAGTATGGAAGTTCAGACGAGAGTCTATGGGTAAAAATAAAAGGAATAAGAAATAATAGAGCTATTATAGGGGAGGGGGTCTGCTGTCAACCACCAAACCAGGCAGAGGACTTGGTTGAGACTCTCCTAGACCAGATTACAAAGTTCTCAAAGAGACGGGACATGGGTAGTCATGAAAAATTTTCATTACCCGGATATCTGTTGGAAGTCCAACTCCGCTAAAAATGCAAGTCGGACTAGATGACCCTAGTGGTCCCATCTCTATGATTCTATTATTCTACTTACCTGCCCACCAGCCAACCTGAACTCATCTGCATTTGTAGTATTAACCTCAGATACGCATGACAATTTAGTTTAAGATCCCATCTGTAGAAATTTGCTCAACCGGTAGCAGACAGCCCTGGGAAATGGTAGCACTGTGCCACTCGCAGAAAACGGTCAGTACCTCAGAATTCGAACCTCAACAAGATGGCTGTGTTTGGCATTACCAGCCAAGTTCTGTAATTCGGCACGCCAAGTAGGACTGCTGTTTTAGCAGGACTGCAAATTTTAGTGACTTAATAACAATAACATTTTAGTGACTTAGTAACAATAACAAAATAACAACATGGATGGAACGGGTGGAAAGATCACCTTTCCTTAATGATGTCACAGGGCCCAACTAGGCACGACGGTGTCCTCATGGATGCCGCCACCAGTTTAAAAGTGAGTTAAAATGCAGCAAGGGCCCTACCCTGAGTGTGCCCACAGGGCAGTGGGCTGAGGCACTCTTATCCCTCCCCCCCCCCCACACACACACCCCTTCTGAAGTGCCCAGGCGGACACAACCTCCCCATGGCTATCTCAACAGTTCAAAAGGCACGGGGGGGGGGGGGGGAGAGCACCATGCTGCAGGCTTGTGATTGGGCCCCTGTGGCATTTGTAAACGCCTTTAAAATGGCAGCTGCATCTTTGTCACATCCACAGAGGATATGCCACCAGGGCTAGTTTGGCCAACAGGTGCTATCCAACAAGTGACTAGCACCTTCCAGCTGGCTGTGAATATGGGAAAGCAGACTCCCGATTCCTGCACAGTAAAGACGTCTCTCTCTGTGCCTCTCCCACCTCTACAGGCATTCACATTTGCTGCCATTCATCCCTTACCATCCTCATATCTCCTTGCACTCCCCACCTCTCCATGTAGTCTCTTTAGGAACGGGGACCGAGATTGTCACCTCAGGAGCCTCTGTGAGCCACCAGACAGACGGATGGTGCCGTGATGTTAGCAGTAAAACCATCTGTGTGTATTTGCGCTGCCACCAGGCTCTGCTCTCGCCAATGCAAGCAAAACACTCTCTGAAGGTTTCTTGGTCATTTCCCCTCCCCCCTCCCCCGCTCTTCCCCAGGCAATAGGATGATCACTGCAAGCTCTACATGAATGTCATCTCACAAGGGTTTTCTTGTTTCCTCAGCTGATGCGAGACACTACTATTCTCCAGACTGTTTGCAGCATGTCAGAAACGGGCTGTCGTGCGCTTCCCTTTAATTCCCCTTTGGTTCCAGCCAATATAAAGCCTGACTTGGGTCAGTTTTAAGTCATCTATGGGCATACAGCCTAATAGAAACATTTCACTCTTCCAGAGAATCATCACAATTTAATTTGCATTTTAAAGATCCTGGAAAAAGCTAGGATTGTGTCTGTTTACTTAACCTTGCCTGGTCTCCCTCCCCTCCCTGCAGATTATCTAAATTTAAGGGTAGGTCCTGTCTCACTAACCTATTAGAGTTTTTTGAAAGTGTCAATAAGCATGTGGACAGGAATGAGCCTGTGGATATTGTGTATTTGGATTTCCAAAAAGCTTTTGACAAAGTCCCCTACCAAAGACTGCTAAGCAAACTTCATAGTCATGGGATAAGAGGACAAGTCCTCTTATGGATTGAGAGCTGGCTGAAAAATAGGAAGCAGAGAGTAGGAATCAATGGTCAGTTCTCACAATGGCAGGATGTGAGCAGTGGGGTGCCTCAGGGATCTCTGTTGGGACCGGTGCTTTTCAACCTGTTCATCAATGACCTGGAGTTGGGGTTAAACAGTGAAGTAGCCAAGTTTGCAGATGACACCAAATTATTTAGGGTGGTTAAAACAAAATCGGACTGTGAAGAGCTCCAGAAGGATCTCTACATACTGGAAGAATGGGCATTAAAACGGCAAATGAGATTCAATGTGAACAAATGTAAAGTGATGCCTATTGGGGCAACAAATCCCAACTTCACATATACACTGATGGGATCTGTGCTGGCAGTGACAGACCAAGAAAGGGATCTTGGGGTGGTAGTGGATAGCTCAATGAAGATGTCAACCCAGTGTGCTGCTGCTGTAAAAAAGGCAAATTCCATGCTGGCCATAATTAGACGAGGAATAGAGAATAAAACTGCTGATATCATACTGCCCATGATTAGGGGTCTAGAGCAACTGTCCTATGGGGAGTGGTTAAGATGCTTAGGGCTGTTTAGCTTGGAAAGAAGGCGGCTGAGGGGAGACATGATAGAGGTCTATAAAATTATGCATGGTTTGGAGAGAGTGGACAGTACTAGAACGTGCGGTCATCTGCTAAAGCTGGAGGGTGAGAGATTCAAAACAGATAAAAGGAAGTATTTCTTCACACAACGCATAGTTAAATTGTGGAACTCCCTGCCCCAGGATGTAGTGATGGCTGCCAGCTTGGAGGGCTTTAAGAGGGGAGTGGACATATTCATGGAGGAAAGGGGTATTCGTGGCTATTAGTTTGAATGGATACTAGTCATGCTGCATACCTATTCTCTCTAGTATCAGAGGCGCATGCCTATTATTTTGGGTGCGGTGGAACACAGGCAGGATGGGGCTGCTGCAGTCGTCTTGTTTGAGGCTTCCTGTTGGCACCTGGTTGGCCACTGTGTGAACAGACCGCTGGACTTGATGGGCCTTGGTCTGATCCCGCAGGGACTTTCTTATGTTCTTATGTTTAGACCAAAATATTAAGGTTGCTTCATTCACAGCTGGTTAATACGCAACTGCCATTCAAATGATGAATCCATTCTATATACAATGGGCCATGTGCCTTTCCAGGCCAACAGCCAAAGTCTACAGTTGGCAAGACCATCCAGCCAACAGGTAAAGGCAGCCAGACAAGCTGATTAATGAACCATTGGCTGATAAGGATCCCAAAGCTCTAACAGGAGAGAAAATGTCCTTAAGAAGTATGTTCTTTGGGAAACAAACCCATTGAGCTCTGGCAGGGCTCTGCAGGTATCCGTCTTGATTCTTTGGTTGGATGACAGCAATGTTGACAGCCAGCCTGCCGTGCAACCCAGAGGAAGGGAACACACCCACCAGTGGGTTGGCAGTGTGCAGGCCACAGGGCTAGGTTCACACTCGTGCTCCTTGAAGTAGAAGTGGTGGGTCGAGAGAAACACCCCCAGGTTCATGCCATCTTCTGGGCATGGTCACTGGGGGTCTGGGAGTGAGGTAGTTGTGGATTTCCTGCATTGTGCAGGGGGTTGGACTAGATGGCCTGGGAGGTCCCTTCCAACTATGATTCTTTTATTTATATCCCGCCTTTCTGAGACTCAAGGCAGATTGCAAAATTTAAAAACAAATGGATAAGCAGTATAATACACCCAATAAAAGTTGCTATAAAATTGCCTAATTTTTTTTGCAGGCATTTAACGACAAACCTATTCCATTTAAAAAATGCCCTTGTGAACCGTTCTATTTTACAAATTCTGTGGAATAATAAAAATGTGGGAGGCTCCCTGGCCACATCAGGCAGGCTGTTCCACCAGGCGGGATCGACAACAAAGAATGTCTGGGTAGGGGGGCAGTTCACCTCACCCATTTGTAGGGTGGCACCTTGTAAAGCCACGCCTCGCCCTGGCCGTCCTGGCTGCCTTCCTCCACCCCACCTGAGCCAGCCTCAGAATGGGGGGTGCTCTTGGAACTGCACTCCCCTACAGCCTCTTTGCCCAGGTCTCTTTGGCCTACCTGTCTCTCTGGCGTAGGCTTCCTGTCCAACCTCCTCATCGGCTGGCTTCTCCCTTCTTTTATCCCCCTTTCCACCTGTGACTCCACCCCCTCCACCTACTACTTCTTCTCTCCCAAGCCCCACACCCTTCACCTTCAGTGTTGATCCTCCTCCCAAGTAGCAACCCCAGTCCTTCCCTTGGCCAAGGTCTGGCCCTACCTGAGTTACTCCATCTACTCATGAGGCGGGGTGCAGGTTGGGCAGCCACACCCAGCTCCCTCTGCAGGTGTAGTCTCTCTGCATATGAGGTGGTGCTCTGTTGCCAGCTGGTTTCCCCCCCCTCCAGTCAGCCCGGCTCTTACCTGGGCTGCTGGAGGGGGGGAGCCTGAGTCGGAGTCTGCCGACTGCCCGGCAGAGGGCTGGGGCCGGCCCTCTCCGGCAGGAACTTCTGGCTGCAGCTTCTTTGCCCCAGGTAAGTTGCCAGCCATCACGGGGCCACTAGGGCTGGGAAAGTCTGGGGCAGAGCCACACCAGGCGGCTCCTGCCTGCTCCAGCCTCAGTCACACCTTTAAAGGGATTTGGGATGAAACAGCTAGATGGGAGGAGAAGGCCCCTCCTGCGAGGAGTCACTCAAAGGCCCAGCAACCCCACCTGCCTCCAGGAAGGAGCTTCTTCCCATTAGCAAAGACTGCCCCCACCCCGGCCTGCTCCTTTACCAGGATGGATAATCCCAAAGACCTTGGTGACGTCCACCATGGTAAGCAGGTTGAAATGATTCAAAAACGCCCCAGACACTTCTACTGTCTGAACTACATGGTGTACTATATGGCAACCAGTGTCCAAATTAGAACGGATCTCAGAGATTTTATCAGCAAAAACCAGCACAAAAGTGTCACAATGGCCAATTCCTGAAAATTTAAAGCAGATTTGCACTGCTGTTCTAGAAAACTCCCAGAGCTCCTTGTCACACATTGTGGGGGAAGGTTGTCTGGCATGGTGGTGAAGGTGTCGGACTAGGAACTGGGAAACCCAGCTTCAAGTCCCCACTCACGCCCCGTGGAAGCTTCCTGGGTGACCTTGGGCCAGCCACACACTCTCAGCCTCGACCCTGGCAAGAGTTTGGGTAGGAGACCTTCAAGGAACACCAGGGGCGTGACGCGGTGGGCAGGGCCATGGCAGACCACCTCCAAAGGTCTCTTGCCTTGAAAACCCTACTGGGCCACCATAAGTCACCTGTGACTTGACGGCAAAAAGCCCCCAACCCTCCCAGGAACTGACCCCCAGGGCTCCTCAGAAGCATCTCTGAAACGGTTACAAAAATCAAAGGGGTAGGAGGCAGGAAAATCAGAGAGGTAGAAAGACACTGCCAGGTTAGACAAAAGGTTGTTTTATAGCAGCTGTACTTGTTCAGTGGCCCAGCAGCATTTGTGTGTGCACACACATGCGCCACGGGCATTGAGGGGGAGGGGAATAAACAGAGAATAATGCATTGTTTAAATTGGGGGAGGGGCGCACTGCTCCCTCTTTCTTGTTTTCCTTAAGAAATATTTAGCTACTACTTCCTGTTCCCTTAGTAAAGGGGAAAAAATTCCCATTTTATTTTTGTTCTCAGATTTCACTCTTCAGCTACAGGGAGAAAATTCCCTCCTTCTGTCATTCCATCTGCAAGTTCAGCACTTTCTTTCCTCAGTTTGTTGGGAGCCGCATATTCTCAGGATTGCTCAAAAGCCCCGTCTGATGAGAAACACATGGGGATGGGCACCACAGCCAAAACCGTGGGAGTTTTTATGCAGCAGTGTGACTTCTTGTTCAAATTTCACCACATTCCAGCCTCTATTTTCTACCTCAATTGGCAGCTTTGATGTGAGGCAATTAAAAAAACGGCCACCAGAAGACAGACCTTATTTAGATACCTGCCAGGATAGCTAACTAGTGCCTCAAGAACATTTAACATAGCCATCGAACCCCTGGGACTATTACAGCCTCAGATCAGCCATATCCAGGCGAAATCCCATTCAGCTTTTACAAAATGCACACGATTGCAAATATGACCAATACAATCCAGTAAGAAGCTCTCTGGCACAAGCCCTGTAAAATCAGAAGGGCAGCACACAACCTATACTCAGATCGTGAACAGCCTGTCAGCACCCTTGGCTTGTAAAAGCACCCGCCAACGACTCTCGTTCTTCACACGCTGGGCAGAAACCGTACAAAGCAACAGCAGAGACCCCATCAGTCCACAAACACAGGAGGGGCTGAAGAGTCTGGGCTGATCCGCATACTTCAGCGTCACGCAATCACCAGCCTGGTTATGTGACAATTAGGGGGATAAGCAACAAGGCTGCTATCCAGTGGCTGTCCTGCATGAGGAGTCAGGAGACGGCTGCTGGCCCCGGGGCCCCAAGTGCCAAGGCTGGCCCTTGCTCTGCCCAAGCGTGGTTAGTCTGCAGGCTTTGCACTGGGGCTGACCCACTTCCATATGAATGGGTTCGGATATATCAGCCCACACATCTGTTTGTATCCTCAGGGCCTGAGAGGGGCCACCCACCCAAAATCATAGCAAAGAACACCTACTGAAATGCTCTGTCTCTCACACAGAGAGATACCTGCCATTGCCAAAATTCAGAGTGGCCATTTAGCCCACCTCTAAGAGCATCACAGGACCTGGGTCAAGCTCTGCCTAGAGGATTCAGATGCCCAGAGCCCTGCTCCCTCCGCCTCAGTTCTTCAGCTGTGGCATTGGATAATCACAGACTCCCCATGCCACTTTTGGAGTAGGAAGAATAGAGTTAATTGCTGTAAACTTTCTGCTTTAAAGTGCTATAGAAATGGTATGTGTGAAGATATACCACGCACCCTAGAATTTCCACTCAACAGTCACTGCAATTGGGTCTACACTACAGTATTGTTGTGAGGAAGCAATGGATGCCTCTCAGTGCTAGCTGATACATCTGGGGAAAGCAGCTGGAGCTTGAGGGATTGTACAGGCACAGGGCAACTGGGGCCTTCCAAATGCAAATGACACAAGCTGAGGGAACAAAGAGTTACCAGCTCACATCCAAACACACCTAGGCATGCAGAGTTTAAATGACCAAAGCATACAGAATATCCTTCCCTTCGAACAGGAAGAGAAAGATACTACACAAGGGGGCAGACAAGAAAAGAGACCAAGAGACCAGGAGAAAGACGGGGGGAGTCACTCTTAGCCATTTTGCCTCAAAGCATGAAGGCCTAAGCTTTTTCCTAGGGACTCCATCTTGCCCACATATTGAGGGACAATGGGAGAGATCCCATCTCTGAAAAAGAAAGTCAAGGGACTTTGTTAAGGCCTTGTACCTCCAATGGAGATCTAGCGTGGTGTAATGGTTATGGTGTCAGACTAGGACCTGGGAAACCCAGGTTCAAATACCTTGGGCCAGTCACATAATCTCAGCCCTGACCCTGACTAGTTTTTTGATGGGAGACCTCCAAGGAATACCAGGGACATGACGCAGAGGTAGGCCATGCCAAACCACCTCCCAAAGTCTCCTGCCTTGAAAACCCTACAGGGTCACCACAGCAAAAAAGAAAAGCCCTCCAAGGAGAAAGTGCCAGACCTCATTTTACCATCTATTAGGGAGAAGTTCAGAGCAGGGTTAGGACGACTGCATTTATTCACTT
Organism: Euleptes europaea; assembly: GCF_029931775.1. Taxonomy (NCBI): domain Eukaryota; kingdom Metazoa; phylum Chordata; class Lepidosauria; order Squamata; family Sphaerodactylidae; genus Euleptes; species Euleptes europaea. The sequence continues at coordinate 60,262,924 of NC_079325.1, forward strand.
TTCTTTTAACTTTGCTCTGTTCTGCTGTATAGAGAAATCTTGTGTGTGTTTTATTTATTTTTAATAAAACGTGTATTGTTTCAATACTGGAAATCTGAATTCTACTCCCATACCATGCTTGCCTTGCTTCCCCAAGGAAAAGTGTATGTGTGTTTGGGGGTGAGGGGTGGGGGGAGAATGATCCTTCCATAGCCAAGTAAGCAAAGACAGTGCTGGGGTCCCAATCCTCCAGCCAGAGAGGATCTTACAAGGTGGCAGAACTACCAAGCAAGTAGCGGTCTCAGGGGAGTGAGGGAGAGAAGGGCTTTGCAGAACTTTTGACCTTCCCATGGTCAGAAACTGGGCCCTGAGAGGGCCGTTTTTCTACAATATGTATTGCTCATGGATTTGTGGGAAACAAATGGCAGGAGTCTGGGGGCACCTTGCAGACCAATGGACGACTGCCAGTGGCACTTTAGAGAGAGGACCCCTGCCCTCCTCGTCAAACGTATTGCTGTCGGGAGGGCTCTACACATCCCCTACAGAACTCCTGGTCCCAAAGACTGGCGGCAACACAACTGTGCAGGTCAAACAAGGGTGATGACCACTACTGGGCTTTTCAGCATCATTTTGAGTGACAGCCACTATTTCAGTTCACAGATTTCTGAACTGCCGGTTGCTTACAGGTTGTCACCCATGAGATCTTGTGCCCTCAGCCTTGTGCAAAACCTTCCCTTAAATGATTCAGCAAGTTAAACAGGTACCTGCTGCAAGAAAGGAGAACAGGCTGTGTGAATACACAGGTGACTATTCAGAAAACATCAGTTTCAGGTAAGCAACTAACTCTTCTTCCCAGTCTCCATGAACATAAGACCACAAGAGCCCTGCTGGATCAGACCAGTTGTCAGGCTGTTATCTCGGTTTAGATGTTTCCTCTGTTCCTTTGCTGAACTGTCCAGACTTCAAGGACGGCTCCACATACCAAAGCCTGGGAACGCTACTCCTGGGAAATAGTGCTCTGTTTATGCTTTGTAATCTCCCGCCGTTTCTAGGCTTTATATCTCCAACTAACGAGCAAGACACTCATAGCTGTCATCTTATCCTTGATGCACTGTATTGCCTATTTGACCAGTAAAAGCCATCTGCTTGGAATCTAATTGTCTCTGTGGTGATTTCTGGTTCTTTGGGTCAAGAGCTCACATTATGACAGCTATCAGTCACACAACTCTTCCTAATCTATTCCCTAGTCAGGCTGGAGCCCTGGAGGGTTCGCCTGCCACTCGGATGGGAGCTAGAAGGACGCTCTCCGAGTGAACCGTGACTACTACTTCTTGGAACCCTGGAGTCCTCATTTGAGGATCCTACCCTTCTACAGGACATAGTCGCTGAACTCTTTAGGACTAATTTAGAGGTTTGCCGCTTGAGAGGACTGGTCCAGACACAGTGGCAATCTCTAGTGAGAGTCCTCTGGATGTTAACGTCGGAGGATACTAATACTCGTTTAGACCTCCAGGATTTTGATCAGTTGCTGGATGATGCCCGGCTGGCAACTGAGGACTTACAAGTACTAACCGGATTATTGGACAAGCTTATTGCTCGTGAGGCTCTCTCATCCACGGCTCTAACGCATCCTAACGTCTTGGGGAAAGCTACCATGGCGGGAGCCACAGCAGCAGATGTGTCTCTGATAGCTAGCTGTCAAGCTGAAGCCAAGCGGGTCGCTATCCATACGGCTCTCCTCTTTGCGGATTGTACAAAGGATACCACGGTAGCCACCTTGGCTCAACGTTTGGCCTCGACGTTTGGGGCCGATGCACCCGCGATTGCGGTCCGAGTGCAACCATTGCTAGGCGGGGAACTCGGCCCCATACTCACACTCCTGGAAACGGAACTTTTACCGCACGTTACCGCAGATGCAGCCCTGAAACTTGAAAGCGCAAAAGTTCTCGCGGATAAGGAAGCTGCTGAAGCGGCTAAGGCGGAAGCCGAGGCTCAAACCGCAAGGGATAAAGAGCTACAGTTGGCTGCGGATCGGGCGCGGACAGGCGGTCGCCACAAGGACACCTTAAGGAGCGGTCCTCCGTTGGGTCTGTCTTTTTCCCCGGTATTTGCCCCGTCGCGCACGACCCAACGCACACGCCGCCTTGCTGACCGACGCCAAGACTCCGGGGAGTCTGAGGAAGAGGACTTATATGGGGACAGTTCTCAATGGGCCACGAGTTTTAGGACAAGTAAACCTCATCGTACGGGTGGCCCAGGAGAGGACGTTCACCTGTTACAAGCTCAAAATCGAGAGCTATCTGACCGTGTTGATCAACTCCAGGAGCTAATGGAACGTGTGCTTCAGGACAACAGGCAGTTACAGCAGGCTCTGACAGCCCAGGCACAGCCCGTCCCACAGAGACCCGCAATACCGGGTCAGGGGGTGCCAGTCCAGCCACCCGCTAATGTGCCTGCGCAACCTCCGCCTCCCGGAGGTCCCGTTTTACCTGCACCCGGGGCACCCGTGCAACTGGGTCAACCTATGCCCGGCCCTTGGAAACAACTCAAATTGAAAACTACGTACGATGGATCTCTCGAAACCCTACCCTGTTTCTTGCATCAAGTGGACAGCTATATGCGAGAACAAGGACAACTCTTCCCTACAGAGGACAGCCGGGTTCGCTATGTGGCTTCCCTTTTGACAGGTAAAGCAGCCGACTGGATGGTCCTCCAATTCGACACCCGATCCCGCTCTATCCGTTCCCTCAACAATTTCATGACTGCCTTACGTAGGAGGTTTGAGGACCCCTTTCTGGGGGAACGAGCCAAAGCGGAGCTTCTACAACTAAGACAGGGCTCTACTCCAGTTCGAGAATTTGCCGATGAATTTCAAAGACTGGCGAGCAAAATTGTGGGTTGGCCCAAAGCCACCCTAATTCACCATTTCAGGGAAGCCTTACACCCTGACGTTCTGAACTGGTCATACATGCGGGGTGATCCCGACACTCTCGAGGATTGGATTCTATTAGCCGAAGAGGTGGAAAGCCGCCGGCGCTTCATTTCCCTTGTCCGCCAAAAACACAAGGAGAAAAGCATCCAAAAGCCCCAGCCCAAGGCACCACCCCCCACTCCACGGAAGCCTGCGCGTCCACCCCAGGATCGCGAAACCCGATTTCAAAGGGGTGCCTGCCTCATTTGTGGGGAACTGGGCCACTTTGCAGCAGTCTGCCCATACCGCCCTGAACCCTTTCGTCCCAGCACGACAACCCGAGCTAGAGGACGACCGCAACGCAGAGGCACCGCGGCCACCCGCAGCGCAGCGCCGGGAAGATCCACACCCTCTGCACTTCACGCTGGAGACTCATCCCTCCTGCCTGCATCAAATGACCCCGCCGGGTCCCGGATTACAAGTGCCCCATTGGGGGACAACTTTCCCTCTTCTGAAGAAGAGAACCCATGGAATTCTCCGGCTTTAAACCTGGAATCCCCCCTTGATTTGTCAAAAAACGGCTCCGGTCTGTGGTGAGTGGAGCGTCTCCACAGACCTCTGCAGATTCTCCTGCTAAACCGACAGCTCCCACTAAAGTAAAGGAAGTAGAAACCACCGTTTATGTGGACGTAATTTTACAACACCACGAAGGTGGTCCCCAACTACCCGTTAAGGCACTCATTGACTCCGGTTGCAGTCGCACTCTCATAAATGAAGCCACATTTGCAGCACTCAAAGTCGAGTCCGAGGCTTTACCAGCCCCCGTCCAATTTGCCCAAATGGATGGGAGCCATTTCAAGGGGGGCCCAGTTGATCATCGTACTATAGGGGTGGCGATGGGAATTGGCTCCCACTGGGAGCAAATAGACTTTACCATAGCCCCTATCCGATTTGAAGTGGTCCTGGGAATTAACTGGATTAAAGGTCATAGTCCCAGTATAGACTGGGATACGAACACCATCTCCTTTGCCAACCCCAAATGCGACCAGCATCGACAGCAAGTTGCACTGCTGTCTCCACCCGCTTCAGCCTTAATCTCCGATGTCCCATCACCACCATCCCTCCCTGCTGTATACCAGGACTTTGCGGATGTCTTTAACATTAAAGAATGTGATGCCTTACCCCCCCACTGGGCCACTGACTGTGCAATTGAAGTGGTAAAGGACTGCACATTAACCAAGAGTAAAATTTACCCTATGAGCACTTCCGAGCGCACTGTACTACGGGACTTTTTGGACAAAAACCTTGCCAGAGGGTTCATTCGCCCCTCGAATGCTCCCAACTCAGCCCCCACGTTTTTCGTCCGAAAAAAGGAAGGCGACCTACGCCTCTGCATTGACTTCCGAAAACTCAATGCAGTTACTCAAGCCAACGCCTATCCTATACCGCTGATATCGGATATTTTGGGACAACTGCAAGAGGGACGTATTTTCTCTAAATTGGACCTAGTAGAAGCCTACTACCGCGTCCGTATCCGCGAAGGGGACGAATCCCTCACTGCCTTCTCTAGCTGTTTTGGAATGTTTGAATTTCTTGTGATGCCCTTCGGGTTAAAAGGGGCTCCGGGGGTCTTCATGTAACTCATCAACGAAATCCTTCATGATTTATTGTACCGCGGGGTGGTAGTTTATTTAGATGACATTCTTATTTATTCAAAAACCATGGACGAGCACGTCGCTTTGGTCCGAGAAGTTTTACACCGCCTACGCAACCACCAACTCTTTGCAAAACTGGCTAAATGCGAATTTCACCAGAGCAAAATAACTTTCTTGGGATACATAATCTCCCACCATGGCCTTAGCATGGACCCTGCCAAGGTCCGTTCCGTCCTCGATTGGACACCTCCCTCCAACCGCAAGCAAGTACAACAGTTTCTGGGCTTTGCTAATTTCTACCGCGGATTTATCCCTAACTTCGCCCAAATAGCACTGCCCATCACCGACCTTCTGAAAACCAAAGGTAAAGAAAACTCTGCCACTTTACCCTCCGCGAAGATACTGTGGACTGATCAATGCCAGACCGCCTTTGTAGCCCTCAAACACCTTTTCGCATCGGAACCTGTGCTACGGCACCCAGACCCTAATCGAATGTTCATTGTACAAGTCGATGCCTCCGACGTAGCTATGGGAGGGGCCCTACTCCAAAGAGGACCAGATGGTCTCCTTCACCCCTGCGCTTACTTCTCAAAGAAATTTGCGCACTCCCAATTGAACTGGCCTATTTGGGAAAAAGAAGCCTCAGCTGTTCACCATGCACTTACTCTATGGCGACAATTCCTGGAAGGGTCTAAAGTCCCCTTCGAAGTTTGGACCGATCACAAGAATCTAGCTGCCCTCACTGGAACCCATAAGTTATCCGCAAAACAACAGCGTTGGGCAGAATTCTTTGCTCAGTTTCGTTTTGTCCTGAAGCATGTCCCAGGAAAACAAAACGTTCTCGCAGATGCTCTCTCCCGATTGCCTCAATACCCGGCGAAACTCGATCGGCCAACAAGCTCTTTATTTACGCCTGCACAAAGAGAAGCCCTGCCCGTACTGGCTGTACAAACTCGATCCCAAACGCTGCCCCAGCGAAAGCACACAGTCACCAACGTGCAAACCCCTCCAACCCTACCGACTGCCCAGCTGCCCCCGCAACGGAAACCCACGATGACCGGCGCTCCAGCTCCTCCAACCCAACCGGCTGCCCAGCCGCCTGCAGTCTGCGCACCGCCGCACGTAAGCGCTTCCCCCTCGTCAACCCCCATAGCTGCTCCTACTGCCATTACAAACAAGGGGGGGGTCCCCGTCTCCGAATCCTTCTTAAATTCCCTTCGGGAACAATGTCTTATGGAGCACTCTGATCAAACCCTGCCTCCCGGTGTAATCGAACAGGGAGGCTCTTGGTACAAAGACTCAAAATTGTATGTGCCCAAGGCGCTCCGAAAAGACGTCTTACACTTGGCTCATGGAGTCAAGACGGCTGGACACTTTGGGTTCCTAAAAACCCTTCACCTGTTGCGAAGACAATTTTGGTGGGGGGGAATGCATTCTGACATTGACTCTTTTATTCGCAGCTGTCCCGTTTGCGCCACAGTCAAACGATCTCAAGGCAAGCCCCCAGGACTACTGCAACCACTCGAAATACCCAGCAAACCCTGGGAAGTAATTGCTATGTATTTTATGACGGATCTCCCTCTCAGCGGGGGAAAAACTGTATTATGGGTTATCACTGACTTATTTTCTAAGCAAATACATTTGGTTCCATGTGCGGGGATCCCCTCCGCTCAGAAGTTAGCCCGCCTCTTCGTGTCACATGTCTTTAGACTACATTCGTTTCCGCGCAAAATAATCTGCGACCGCGGAAGTAGTTTCGTTGCTAAGTTTTGGAAAGCTTTTCTCAAATTGGTAGGGGTGGAGCAGGGGTTGTCTAGTGCATACCATCCCCGAACGGATGGTCAAACCGAACGTGTTAATGCTGTACTTGAATGTTATTTGCGCTGTTATGTCAACTACCACCAAGATGACTGGGTAGAACTGTTGCCTTTTGCAGAATATGCGTACAATAATGCTGTACATCAGTCCACAGGTTTCAGCCCGTTCTATGCAGTGTATGGACAGGACTTCGGTCCTATCACCCCAATAGAAGGTTTAGAAGGGGAGGGGGATGCCGACATTGCCTCTTGGGCACACACCCTCCGTACCACATGGCCCTGGCTGGTTAGCAACCTTGACCGAGCCAAGCGCAAATATAAGGCGCAGGCTGACAAGCATCGGTCCCCCGGTGGGGACCTGCAAGTGGGTAACCTGGTATACCTTTCCACCAAGAACCTGCGTTCCACCCGCCCGTGCCATAAGCTCAATGCTAAGTACATTGGCCCATTTCCCATCACTCGCATCATAAATCCTGTCACGGTGGAACTGTCTCTCCCCAAAACCCTGAGGCGTGTGCACCCCGTTTTCCACATCAGCCTTCTAAAGCCCCATATTGCTTCCCCGCAATGGCATCCGGAACTGCCGCCTGAACAGCCCGTAATGGTGGGGGGGGGGAAGAACATTTCGAAGTCTCCAAAATCCTGGATTCCCGCATACACCATGGGGTCTTGCAATACTTGGTCCGCTGGAAACACTTCCCCCCTGCCTATGACGAATGGGTTCGCGCACGGGATGTCTCCGCCCCCAAACTCGTCAACACCTTTCACAATACTTACCCAGACAGACCAGCCCCCTTGCTGGATGGGAGGGGGCTTTAAGGGGAGCAGGATGTCAGGCTGTTATCTCGGTTTAGATGTTTCCTCTGTTCCTTTGCTGAACCGTCCAGACTTCAAGGACGGCTCCACATACCAAAGCCTGGGAACGCTACTCCTGGGAAAGAGTGCTCTGTTTATGCTTTGTAATCTCCCGCCGTTTCTATGCTTTATATCTCCAACTAACGAGCAAGACACTCATAGCTGTCATCTTATCCTCGATGCACTGTATTGCCTATTTGACCAGTAAAAGCCATCTGCTTGGAATCTAATTGTCTCTGTGGTGATTTCTGGTTCATCTAGGGTCCATCTAGTCCAGCATCCCGTCTCATGAGGTGGCCGACCAGTTCCTCTGGAGGGCTAACAACAGGTCACAGAGGCCAAGGCCCCTTCCCCCTGATGTTGCCTCCTGGCCCTGGGGTTCAGTGCCTCTGAATATGGAGGTTCCCTTGAGTCGCCATGGCTATGCATGAACATTTATGCCTCAAACCATGAAGGCCTAAGCTTTTTCCTAGGTACTCCATCTGCTTTGGTGGCTGAAAAGTAGCTGAGTGGGCAGTCCTCCCCACAGAGACACATGGGGTAGTGCTCCCCTTCCTCAGATGGGAAATGGCCAAAGCATTTCAGCTTAACTCTCGAAGGTTCCAAAGGATTTCCTGTGCAGATGAAAGACCCCTGAGGAATACCTGCACAGAAACCACAAAAAAGAATCTCTGCATTACTAAGAGGCCCTGGGCTGTTCGGCACTGCCGGCCCTGAGACCTGGTCTACCCATCTGGTCTCATCTAAGAAAGGGCTTGTACTAACCACAAGGAAGCAAAATGCGTGCGGCCCAGAACTGCTTTCTGGGGAGCCGGCTGGCCCACTGAGCCCCTGTTCTTACAAGCCATGTGTCAGCCTGCAAGTATCCAAGCGGGGGCTGGAGAGATGGAGAGGCTGCAGGTAGCTGGATTCAGTGTGGGTGGGCAGGGTGTTCTTAGCCCGGGCAGGAAGCTAACGCAAGCACAAGATTTCTTGGGGTTCAGGGACCCAGCCGGGGAGAGTACATAAGGAAGGCCAGGGGGTAAACAAGGATGACAGCAAGGAAGCAGGCGGAGGAACCATCCAGAAATGCAGAAAAGAAGTCTAGTGGCTGAAGGGATGCAGCAGGGGACTCCTGAACATCCTCGGGCCACCTATCCTCACAGGTGGCGAGGGCCCCGTGTGCCAGTGCAGGCGACACATTGCACAGACCCAACAGGGCTCTCCTCATGCTACACGGCTCTTTATCCTAATCCAGCCTTTCTGCATGGAGGAAAAGGTCTTGCCCTCAGTGTTCCTCAAACCCTTCACTGACATCTCCACGAGCGGTCCCAGATAGGCTGGTACCGAAGTTGGCAGAAACTGCTAGAAAGGAAAGAGTGGGCTCATTTGACAACTCCGTTCCTACCCTTGACCAGAGCCAAGTGAGTGATGCCATGAGAAATCAAAGGCGAGGTGGGGGGGGGGGGAGGAAGAAACCAGACAGACAATCCTAACATTTTCCAGCCTGCAAAAGTGGTTTGGTTTGGACTGAGAAGTCAGCGCATGCTTTTTTCCCCAAGCTGTCTCCCTACCTCCAGTCGGCAGCCTGTAGCCCTCATTCTCTCTCTTCTCTCTCTCTCTCTCTCTCTCTCTCTCTCTCTCTCTCTCTCCCTGCTGATGCACAAACATGTTGTAAAAACTACCAAGTAGTTCAAGAATCTTTCCCAAGTTCACCAATTCCTGTGAAGAAGAGCATTCTTCTGTAAACCCCATCTGGCTAGCAATCAAAAGTCTGCAAAGGAAAGCAAGGGGAATCCTGTTGAAAAAGGCAGTCTGTTGGAAATAGGAGACACAATGCGTCCGTCGGCTTCTGGCCCAGACTGAGAGAGCCAAGATGTGGATCATACATGTATTTTTGGATGAGAATTACACCACAGCACAGATTCCTTTGCACCCAATTTTACATCTGTCCTGAATAGTCATTCTGGGTACCAACTGTGAAGCGCTTCGTGGCAAAGTTTTAGCACCCTCCCTATGTCAGCTGAATTCCCAGATTGGGTTCATATCCCTTCTCACCCATTAGCTGCATTTTACCTTTCAAGATGGGCAAACTGAGGGGAAAATATGTTATGTAGGGATGTGTGAAATCTGTCCTGATTGCCACAGATACGTCCTCCTTCCTGCACACATTCGGGACGCTTGCCCATAGACGCAAACATTCGGGGTTTTTTTTTGCAATGCAGCTTCCAATGGCTGTGCATCACCTGCACATCATCACGACTGCACTCACATTTCCCATTCAAGGCACCACCTTGGCCTGCCCAGCTGAAACGGCTGCACTGCCCCCTCCTCACCCCATCCATCGCTTGTTACCGTCCCCTCTCTAATCCCTCCCCCTGTCCAAATGTTGACAGGACGTCCTTGGGGGGGAGGGGAGGGTCCTCTGCTCGCACTGCTCTGAGGTGCCACGTAGGCTGGTGCCACAAAACAAGACACGTCTCCAAGCAGGGAGCGTTCAGACACTGGAAGAGCCGCGGTTTCTTTTCCCCTTTCAGGCTTCCAATATGCCATGAAATGACAACCACGGCAAGTAGGAATGGGCAGGCAGACTAGTCAACATTTTTGTGAACCAGTAACTTTGGCAGACTTATCTGCAATGCTGGCATAAATAGGAAGATTGTCATAAGGAAATATATTCTGTTTTAAGCTCTGGGAGGAACCCAGAGTCAGTACAAAAACAAGCCCATCCAAGTGCCTCCTGCCCACCCACCCCGCCCCCGCCAATTATCCCTGCCACATTTCTGATAGTCCAAAACACACTTCTGAAGTGCCAGCCATGAGCTCCAAGCCCCCCTCCCCATTCACCACTAAGAGCTGGGATGTTGTGGCTGGTATCTCCTGGCCTGCTTCTGATCCCCTCCTCTATTCTCCTATTCTCTGCTGCCAGAGATCCAAGCCGAGTCTCTGCTACGAAGGAAACAGCTGCGCTTGTATTAGAGGGGCGGAGCGGCCCTGCACAGAATCCAGTCAGCCAATTTCAAGGGGCTCCAATCTGCCAAGCGTTTATCTTTGGGGTCTCGCAGGAGTTAAATTTATGGTTGCCAACCTCCAGGTGGTGGCTGCAGATCTCCTGGGATTACAAGTTATCTCCAGGCAACAGAGAGCAATTCTCCAGGAGAAATGGCCGTTTTGGAAGGTGGACTCTATGGCCTTATACTGCATTGAAGTACCTCACCTCTCCAAACCCCACCCTCCTCAGGCTCCACCCCCAAATCTTCAGGTATTTTCTAACCCAGAGCTGGAAACTCTAGTTAAACCACATGCATCAGACTTGTAATTTTTTCCAGTTCAGTTCAATATTATGTTTCCTTCTTTCAGCAGAACCCTCGTCATGTCTTTGGGTCTTGGCTTAGGCACTTTACCCACAGACCAAGTTTCTCCAGCATCCAAACCAACAAAGCAAACCAAGCAAAATAGGCCTACTCTTTTCCAAATCCTACAACAGTGCATACATAACAGGGACAGCCAGCTCTAAGCTTGTGTTAAAATGTTAGAAGGGTGTTAAATTTCCCCTAACCCCACAATAACAGAATGGTGGGGCCAAATTAAGCTGAGTGACAGTAGGAAAAATCACATTTTCAAACAGCACATAATTAATTATGTGTCATTAACTCATCCGCTCTGGACCCTTTTCAATCTGGCTTCAGGCCAGACAATGGGTCAGAAACAGCCCTGCTGGGTTTAGCTGCTGACCTCCATCTGAACATATACAAAGGACAAGCCTCTCTGTTGCTCCTACTGGCAGCCTTTGATATGTGGACCATCCCATCCTGTTGAGACATTTGGAACTGTGCCTTGGACTGGTTTAAATCATCCCTCGTGGACCAGACTCAAAGGGCTGCCATTGGAGGCCAGGGGCCATCAATGTGGGACACGTCCTAAGGGTTTCCATGGGGGGCACACCGATTTCCCATGCTTTCCAATCTCTATGTAAAGCCCTCGACAAAAATCATTTGTGGGTTTCAAGTTTGCTGTCATCAGTATGTTGACGATAACCAGCTCTGTAATCTATTTATCCAGGTTTCTCGGTGATGCAGTAGAGGGCCCGGCTGCTGTGGCTGAGTGGTTAAGGGTGAACAAATAGAAACTAAACAGTGAGCAAACTAATTGAAACTAAACTTTGAAAAGGCAGAGGTAGCACTGGCTGGGAAGGCTGAGATCTTGAGGGACGTTCTGCTCCCCGCTTTCGATGGGGGTCAGTTCAGAGCCCTGGGGTTATACTGGATCCGGCACTGCTTAAGAACATAAGAAAGGCCCTGCTGGATCAGACCAAGGCCCATCAAGTCCAGCAGTCTGTTCACAAAGTGGCCAACCAGGTGCCTCTAGGAAGCCACTAACAAGACGAGTGCAGCAGCCCCATCCTGCCTGTGTTCCAAAGCACCTAATATATATGGCATGCTCCTCTGATCCTGGAGAGAATAAGGGTGTATCATGACTAGTATCCATTTGGACTAGCAGCCACGGATAGCCCTCTCCTCCATGAACATGTCTACTCCCCTCTCAAGCCCTCCAAGTTGGCAGCCATCACCCAATCCTGGGGCAGGGAGTTCCACAATTTAACTATGCGTTGTGTGAAGAAATACTTCCTTTTATCTGTTTTGAATCTCTCACCCTCCAGCTTTAGCAGATGACCCCATGTTCTAGTATTACGGAAGAGGGAGAAAAATTTCTCCCTGTCCACTCTCTCCAAACCATGCATAATTTTATAGACCTCTATCATGTCTCCCCTCAGCCGCCTTCTTTCCAAGCTAAACAGCCCTAAGCATCTTAACCACTCCCCATAGGACAGTTGCTCTAGACCCCTAATCATGGGCAGTATGATATCAGCAGTTTTATTCTCTATTCCTCGTCTAATTATGGCCAGCATGGAATTTGCCTTTTTTACAGCAGCAGCACACTGGGTTGACATCTTCATTGAGCTATCCACTACCACCCCAAGATCCCTTTCTTGGTCTGTCACTGCCAGCACAGATCCCATCAGTGTATAAGTTGGGATTTGTTGCCCCAATAGGCATCACTTTACATTTGTTCACATTGAATCTCATTTGCCGTTTTAATGCCCATTCTTCCAGTATGTAGAGATCCTTCTGGAGCTCTTCACAGTCCGATTTTGTTTTAACCACCCTAAATAATTTGGTGTCATCTGCAAACTTGGCTACTTCACTGTTTAACCCCAACTCCAGGTCATTGATGAACAGGTTGAAAAGCACCGGTCCCAACAGAGATCCCTGAGGCACCCCACTGCTCACATCCTGCCATTGTGAGAACTGACCATTGATTCCTACTCTCTGCTTCCTATTTTTCAGCCAGCTCTCAATCCATAAGAGGACTTGTCCTCTTATCCCATGACTATGAAGTTTGCTTAGCAGTCTTTGGTAGGGGACTTTGTCAAAAGCTTTTTGGAAATCCAAATACACAATATCCACAGGCTCATTCCTGTCCACATGCTTATTGACACTTTCAAAAAACTCTAATAGGTTAGTGAGACAGGACCTACCCTTACAGAAACCACGTTGGGTTTTGACCAGCAGACCTTGCCCTTCTATATGCTTGACAATTCTATCCTTAATAATGCTTTCCACTAATTTACCCGGAACAGAAGTTAAGCTAACTAGCCTGTAATTTCCTGGGTCTCCCCTGGAACCTTTTTTATAAATGGGTGTTACATTGGCCATTCTCCAGTCCTCTGGTACAGAGGCTGATCGAAGGGACATATTACATATCTTTGTTAGAAGTTCAGCAATTTCCCATCTGAGTTCTTGAAGAACTCTAGGATGAATACCGTCTGGTCCCTGTGACTTGTTAGTTTGCAGTTTGTCTAGACCAGTGGTTCCCAACCTTTTTTTGACCAGGGACCACTAGGACTTTTTTGTTCGGTGCAGGGACCCCAAGGTTCAAAATAAAAATTCTGAGAATTTGAAAATAAACTTTAATCATAACTGTTAGTTAAACATTAAACTTAGAATAATATTTGAATATATACTTTCTATAATAGAGAACTTTTAATTGAAAATATTAATTTATTATGGGTTTATAACTTTGTTTCGCGGACCTTAATTTAGTTTTCGCGGACCCCTGGGGGTCCATGGACGCCTGGTTGGGAACCAGTGGTCTAGACGTTCTAGGACTTCCTGCCTTGTTACCACTATTTGCCTCAGTTCCTCATTTTCCCCTCTCCAAATCTCTGTTCAGGAGAAGGAATCTGCCCTGTATCTTCAACAGCGAAGGCAGATAAGAAGAATTCATTTAGTTTTTCAGCAATCGCTTTATCCTCCCTTAGAGTTCCGTTACTCGCATTGTCATTCAATGGTCCAACCGCTTCCCTAGCTGGTTTCCTACTCCTAATATACTTAAAGAATTTCTTATTGTTTGTTTTGATGTGTTTAGAAATATGCCCCTCAAAATCTTTTTTTGCATCTCTAGTTATCTGCTTGCATTTCCTTTGTGCAATGATGGAGAAGCAAGATGGAGAAGCTAGTTAATGCAGTGCAAAAAAGGTCTTCTTCCAACTCAGTCTAGCCCAGACCACAGCTCCCAACATTGACATAGCCATTCTGGCCACCTGGATCCATGCCACAGTAATATTGAGACCAGACTGCCAAATGGAACCTCCATGTTCAGAGGCAGTATAATGGAAACAAAGAACAGTGGGAGGGCACCACCTTTATGCCCTGCTCAGGAGCTTTTCTGGGGACCAGTCTACAGGTAGAAACAGAATGCTCGACTAGATCTGATCCAGCCTGGCACTTCTGGTCCTCAGCCTCACAGGCCAGCAACATAGAATAATAGAATCACAGACTTGGAAGGGGCCATACAGGGTACCTAGTCCAACCCACTGCTCAATGCAGGATCAGCCTAGGGCATCCCTGACATGTGTTCATCCAGCCAATGCTTAAAGACTGCCAGTGAAGGGGAGCTCACCACCTCCCTAGGTAGCTGATTCCACTGTCAAACAACTCTTACTGTAAAAAATATTTTTCCTAATATTCAGCCAGTACCTCTCCGACCCGTGGCACAGAGTGTTAAAGCTGCAGTACTGCAGTCCAAGCTCTGCTCACGACCTGAGTTCGATCTCGACGGAAGTTGGTTTCAGGTAGCCGGCTCAAGGTTGACTCAGCCTTCCATCCTTCCGAGGTCAGTAAAATGAGTACCCAGCTTGCTGGGGGTAAAGGGAAGATGACTGGGGAAGGCACTGGCAAACCACCCTGCAAACAAAGTCTGCCTTGGAAACGTCGGGATGTGACGTCATCCCATGGGTCAGGAATGACCCGGTGCTTGCACAGGGGATCTTTACCTTTACCTTACCTTACCTCTCCGCCTGCAATTTTTACCCATTATTACGAGTCCTATTCTCTGCTGCCAACAGGAACAGCTCCCTGCCCTGCTCTGACAGCCCTTCAAATACTTAGAGAGCAATCATGTTCCCTCTCAACCTCCTCTTCTCCAGACTAAACATTCCCAACTCCCTCAGCCTTTCCTCATAGGGCTTAGTCTCCAGGCCCCTGATCATCCTCTTCGCTCTCCTCTGCACCCACTTGAGTCTGTCCACATCCTTTTTGAAGTGAGGTCTCCAGAACTACACACAATATTCCAGGTGCAGCCTGAACAATGCAGTGTACAGTGGAACTATGACATCTTGCGATTTAGATGATATGCCTCTGTTGATGCACCCCAAGATTGCATTAGCTTTTTTGGTTGCTTCATCACACTGGCTGCTCATATTTAACTTACGGTCCACCTGTACCCCAAGGTCTTGTTCACACACACTGCTGCCCAGAAATGCAAGATCAACCTAGAGCATCCTTGACAAGTGTTTGGCTAGTCTCTGCTTAAAGACTGCCAGTGAGGGAGAGCTCACCACCTCCCTAGGAAGCTGATTCCACAGTCGAACAATACTTAGTGTAAAAAAAAATTTCTAATATCCAGCCGGTACCTTTTTGCCTGCAATTTAAACCCATTATTGTGAGTCCTATCCTCTGCTGCCAACAGGAACAGCTCCCTGCCCTCCTCTAAGTGACAGCCCTTCAAATACTTAAAGAGAGAAAACAACCTCCTCTTCTCCAGACTAAACATTCCCAATTCCCTTAGCCTTTCCTTTTTGGGCTTGGTCTCCAGGCCCCTAATCATCCTTGTCACTCTTCTCTGCACCCACTTGATTCTGTCCACATCTTTTTTGAAGTGAGGCCCCCAGAACTGCACACAATACTCCAAGTGTGGCCTGACCGATGCAGTGTACAGCGGAACTATGACATCTAGTGATTTAGATGTTATGCCTCTGTTCATGCAACCCAACATCGCATTTGCTTTTTTTTGGCTGCTCATATTTAACTAACTGTTCTCTTGCTGACAACTTCCTATTCCAGAAGGTGGACAGGGAAACAAAGGGATCTGCTATCTTAGATTTGATTCTCACCAACAGGGAAGAACTGGATGATGAGATTAAAGTAGTAGGCTGTCAGGCCTGCTCTCTGTTGAGACAGCCAGACTGTGTGTGTGTGTTATGATTCCGCCAGGTGCGTCCCAAGGCCAAGCCTGGTAACTGCCAAATTCCTTTCCTCTGTGAGAACCGTTCTCGTAGGGGAGGGGGTTGCCATGGCTGCCTTCACTATCTGATAAGACCAATGCTCTTCCATATAGGCCCTTAGCTGTGCCTTTAGTTCTCATTCGTGCCAATTTACCTGTTAGCTCTGTATACCTGTAGGTTTTCTAATAAATCAACTCTCTTTTGGACTACTCGCCTGTGGATGTTGTTTATGGGATTACCACGGGGACAAGTGCTCACATAGGCACCCTGGGTAGTAGTGACCATGTACTCTTGGAATTTACAATCTTGTGGAAAGGAAAAACTGTACGTAGTCAGACATATAGGTTGGGCTTTAGGAGAGCTAATTTAACAAACTTAAACTTATGCTGGGTAGAATCCCATGGTCAGAAATACTAAAGGAGAAGGGAGATCAAGAAGGGTAGGAGTTTCTTAAAAATGAAATACTGAAGGCTCAATCACAAACCATTCCCATGAGAAGGAAAAATGGGAGGAGCCTAGAGGCCAGGGTGGCTCCATAAACACCCTTTTAAAGAGATGAGAAATAAAAAAAGACTCATTTAAGAAGTGGAAGGAGGGCCTTATAACCAAAGAGGAATATAAGCAAATAACTAGTGCTTGTTGGGAGAGTGTTAGGAAAGCAAAAGCTCAGTATGAGCTGAGGCTAGCGAGGGATGCTAAACACAACAAAAAGGCGTTCTTTTCCTATGTACAGAGTAAGAACAAGGACAAGATAAGCCCATTGCGGGAACCGGAAAGTGAAATTGTAACAGGAAATTAAGAGGGGGCAGAACTCTGCAATTCCTACTTTTCCTCAGTGTTTTCTCGTGAGGGAAGTGGTGCTCAACATGGCATAAACAGAACATGTGATGAGGGAAGGGATTTGCAACCTAGAATTGGCATTGGGGTAGTGCACAAACACCTGGTTCCTTTAAATGAAACAAAATCCTCTGGGCCAGATGAATTGCATCCAAGGATACTCAATGAACTTGCAGATGTAATTTCTGAGCCTCTGTCCATTATTTTTGAAAAGTCTTGGCAAACAGGTGAGGTGCCAGAATATTGGAGGCGGGCAAATGTTGTCCCCATCTTCAAGAAGGGGAAAAAGGAGGATCCAGGTAACTACCGACCCATCAGCTTGACTTTTATACCGGGAAAAGTTTTCAAACAAATCATCAAACAGTCAGCCCTTGAGCATTTAGAAAGGATGGATCTGATCACTAAGAGCCAGCACGGGTTTCTCAAGAATAAGTCATGTCAGACTAATCTTATCTCTTTTTTTGAGAAAATTACTACCTTGCTGGATCAGGGAAATGCTGTAGACATAGTTTATCTTGATTTCAGTAAGACTTTTGTTAAGGTTCCACATAGTATTCTAGTTGACAAATTGGGAAAATGTGGTTTAGAACCTATTATTGTTAGGTGGACATGCAACTGGTTGACAGATTGCACCCAAAGAGCACTAGTTAATGGTCCTCATCCAGGGGAGTTCCTCAGGGATCTGTGCTGGTCCCTGTGTTGTTCAACATCTTTATAAATGATTTGAATGAAGGAATAGAGGGGATGCTTATTAAATTTGCAGATGATACTAAATTGGGAGGGGTAGCAAATATGGTCGAAGACAGAGCTAGGATACAGGATGATCTTGACAGGCTGGAGAATTGGGCTAAAACTAATAAAATGCACTTCAACAAAGACAAATGTAAAGTTCTGCATTTAGGTAGGAAAAATCAAATGCATAATTATAGGATGGGGGAGACTTGTCTGAGCAGTAGTGTGTGCGAAAAGGATCTTGGGGTCTTAGTAGACCAAACACTGAACGTGAGTCAGCAGTGTGATGCGGTAGCTAAAAAGGCAAATGCGATCTTGGGCTGTATCAACAGAAGTATAGTGTCCAGATCACGCGAAGTGATGGTATCACTTTACTCTGCTCTGGTTAGACCTCACCTAGAGTATTGTGTTCAGTTTTGGGCACCACAATTTAAGAAGGATAGAGACAAGCTGGAACGTGTCCAGAGGAGGGCAACAAAGATGGTGAGGGGTCTAGAGACCAAGTCCTATGAGGAAAGGTTGAAGGAGCTGGGTATGTTTAGCCTGAAGAGGAGAAGACTGAGAGGGGATATGATAGCCATGTTCAAGTACTTGAGGGGCTGTCATATAGAGGGTGGTGCCAAGTTGTTTTCTGTTGCCTCAGAACGTCAGACCAGAACCAACGGGTTGAAATTAAATCAAAAGAGTTTCCGTGTAGACATTAGGAGGAATTTTCTGACAGTTAGAGCGGTTCCTCAGTGGAACAGGCTTTCTCAGGAGGTGGTAAGCTCTCCTTCCATGAAGGTTTTTAAGAAGAGATTAGATGGCCATCTGTCATCAATGCTGATTCTGTGACTTTAGGTAGATGATGAGAGGGAGGGCATCTTGGGCATCTTCTGGACACTGAGCGTGTGGGGTGGGGAGATAGTTGTGAATTTCCTGCAATGTGCAGGGGGGTGGACTTGATGACCCTGGTGGTCCCTTCCAACTCTATGATTCTATGATTCTATACTGGCTGCTCATATTTAACTTACGGTCCACCTGTACCCCAAGATTTTGTTCACACACACTGCTACCCAGAAGTGTATCCCCCATCCAGTATGCGTGTCCCTCATTTTTGTTACCCAGATGTAGAACTTGGCACGTATCCCTGTTGAATTGCATCTGGTTCACATCTACCCACTTTTCCAGTATGTTCAGATCTCATTGAATTCTATCTCTATTTTGTGGGGTGTTCACTGCTCCTCCCAATTTGGTGTCATCTGCAAATTTAATGAGTAGTCTCTCCACACCTTCATCCATATCATTTATTAAAATATTGAAAAGTACTGGGGCCAGAACGGAGCCCTGTGGCACCCCACTGGACACCTCCCTCCACTCAGATGAAATGTCATTGACAGCCACTCTTTGAGTGTGGTTCTCCAACCAGTTCCCTATCCACCTAACTATCCTCATGTCCAGTCCACAGTCCTCTAGTTTATCCATGGGGAACCCTGTAAAAAGCTTTACAGAAATCTAGGTAAACATCAACCACATTCCCTCAAGTCAGTAAGCTCGTCACTCAATCAAAGAAGGAAACAAGGTTAGTCTGGCAGGACCTGTTGGGGACAAATCTATGTTGACTGCCCTGGATCACCGAGTTGTCCTTCATATGCTCACAGATTTATCTCTTTCAAATCTTCTCCAGTATCTTCCCTGGGACAGAGGTCAAACTGACTGGCCTGTAGTTTCCTGAGTCATCCCTCCTCCCTTTTTTGAAAACTGGGATAACATTGGCCCTCTCCCAGCCTTGTGGCACATCTCACATCCTCCAAGAAGTCTGGAAGAGCATAGAATCATAGAGTTGGAAGGTACCACCAGGTCATCTAGTCCAACCCCCTGCACAATGCAGGAAATTAACAACTACCTCCCCCCACATCCCCAGTGACCTCAAATAGAAAAGATGGACAAAGATGATGGACAAAGGCTCTGCAAGCTCTCTAGAAAGTTCTTTGAGCACTCTTGGGTACATACTCTCCAGCCCGGGGGATTTGTACTCATCCAATGCAGCCAGGTACTTCTCAACTACCTCCTGTGTCTCCAAGAATTTCAGGAGAGGAGAAAACACATCAAGGCTCAAAGGCTTGTCCAAGCCCACCCGCTGTCCTTGCACACACAGAGAGACAATGGAACCAAAAATGGCCATGTGCTTACAAGTCTCTCACCACGTATTCAGGTGATACTATACGCCTGCGCATGCTTGCATGAGAGTATGGTCCCCCATGGATTCAGCATGAAAAATGTTGTGTGAGAATCCCTCCTACCTTGCCATTTGTCCCCCTGCCACACACACACACACACACAGCATGGTGGGAGAGAGCCAGTCAAGAAAGCTCCAAATGTAAGATATGCCTAGTTCTGACCCCCAGCTTGCAATTTGCTCATTAGCCAAAACAAATCACATGAAAATCCTTATCCGTGTTTTGACATTTTCCCACAATAAGTCAGGCATCAGCTGAAAAGGCCTTGCAGCGGCAGGAGCCCCCAGAGAGCGCCAGGAAAACCCCCAGGATGTTTCTGTGGCGTGGCACCTTTGAGGGTCAAGAAATGTTTGAAATTGTGTCACAATACGACTCCAAAATACATCTGAGCCTCCCCAAGTGCAACAACTGGAGTCTCAAGTGGGGCAGGAGCCTTTCGCTGCCCTGTATCCTCCCTCCTCTTGAGAAGCACAGGAAATCTGCTTGGAGGGAAAGCAGCAGACTCAGCAGGGGGGAGATTGCTAGCAGGAAGCCCTGAGTCACAGCCCCGCACCACCCCGCAACACGCTCACTTGGCACCCAACCCTCCCATCTTTCGCCAGGCTCCTCGCCTTAACGAAATGCAGCATCAGTGAGCACACAGAGGAGAGAAAAGCTGTGTGTGACCCCCCACACACTCTTGAGACTCCAGCCACCTTCCTGGCTTGCCTGCATGCTGCTTGGATCGCCTTGTTCTCTGCACCAAGTATTGGTGTTGCTGCCCTCTCCGGACAGTGGTCATCACGGAGGAAGACCTTTTGCTGGAAATGTGTTTGATTTAGGGTGATTTTTTAATGTCTACATGCTTTGTCTTTAATGATTTGTGTGGGAAGTCTGGTGTTTAATTATGGTGAGATTGTACTCAGAAATATTACATTCCCTATTTTGAGATCATTTACAATTTGCAAACAGATGGTTATTTCCTTACATTTACCTGTTTGTAATCCATCTGGACTCTTCCTCAGCTGCTGTTTCATTTTCAGCTTCTGTCAGCCCTCTGCTTCCTCCCTTCAAAGCATCCCAGATCTCCTGCTGTTGTGAGGTAAGTGTCCAAAGCCCCACTGGGTCTCCCTGGTGCGCGCACGCGCACACACACACACACACACACACACACACACACACACACAGAGGTAGGAGCAGCCCACAGCAACTGATGAATGCAAGAGGTAGCATCTGAACTGGGGCTGCAAGCTTTCCAGCATAAAAAGGGCATTCAGAAGGCCTGCAGTGTTCCTTCTAAGGCACCCCCGTGCTGGCCCTTGGACACCTGATTCCCGCCCCCTCAATAGCTGTTTCTCTGCCATCGGCGCCATGTTTGGAGGCAGTGGTGGAAAATGTCATCAAGTCACAGCTGACTTATGGCAACCTCATAGGATTTTCAGGGCAAGAGCTGACCAGAGGTGGTTTGCCATTGCCTGCCTCGCATAGCGGCCCTGGACATCCTTGGCAGTCTTCCAAATACTAACCAGAACCGACCCTGCTTAGGTTCTGACAAGATCGGGCTAGCCTGGCCTATCTAGGTCATGGCGTGCCATGTTTACCGCCAACCAATCAGGAATCACAGACCCAGTGCGGTGACAAAACCACACAGGCACTCCAGTTAGGCTGGGTTTTTGGAGAGATGCCCTGAGGAACAGGCCCTTCTGAAAAGAAGAAGGAGAAGGAGAAGGAGAGTTGGTTTTTATATGCCGACTTTCTCTACCACTTAAGGGAGACTTGAACTGGCTTACAATCACCTTCCCTTCCCCTCCCCACAACAGTCACCCTGTGAGGTAGGTGAAGCTGAGAGAGTGTGACTTGCCCGAGGTCACCCAGCTGGCTTCGTGTGGAGGAGTGAGGAAACCAATCCAGTTCACCAGATTAGCCTCCGCTGCTCATGTGAAGGCGCGGGGAATCAAACCCAGTTCTCCAGATCAGACTCCACTGCTCCAAGCCACCGCTCTTAATCACTACACCACGCTGGCTCCCTTACACCATGCTGGCTCCCTGCTTGGGAAAAGTGCCCCCCTTTTCATGCCAGCCCTAGTTTGAACCAGTTCTTAGAAGCTTGCATGGAACACCTATCGCAACCACGTCTGTCACATTCAAAGTTGCTTTGGATACAGCAAAGAACCCCCCCCACACACACACACACCCAAAAGAAAGAGAATCCATTTGGTTCCTATTACATTTGCACTTCTTGGTTCCAGTTACATGAAAGGCTCACATCCAATCAAAGGCACAAAACAGAACCAGCAGGTGACTTCAGCTGCCTATTGAGGGGAACAACACCGCTCCAAGTTTGCAGGGTACATTCTTGGGTGGGGGGGGGGGAAGCAGAAATTCTAAGAACGTGGCAACAAGCACAGAGAATTTTTCTCCTCTCACCAGAAAGGATTCAGTTATGGATCTGTTTGTCACCACGTGCGCAACGTCTGTGCCACATGGGTTGGGGCAGCGCTTTGTTTCAGCCGGCCGCCTCCCCAAGCTCAGCCAGCATGCAGCTGGAGAAGGCGTGCCCATGGCTCCATGCAGCTTCACTTGCGCAACAGGAGAAAAGTGTTCTGTCTCCCAAAGGCAGCCTGTACCCCTCCTCAAGAACACCCTTCTTTTACAAACCCTGCCACTAGAGGGGTGGGTTCCCAGTTCCCATGTACTGTTCAACTTGCCTAACTCAAGGAGTAAAAATATATCCATATCTCAACATTGTGCGTGCAAACCACATGGCTGATAGCTGAGACTCACTTTCCCCTCTGGATTAAAACTGGAGCCACACTTTGCTCCAACACCCCAAAATTTTTACTTTCCCATTCTTCCACACACCCTGGTACTTGATCCTTTTAACTGGAGATGCTTCCAGGGATTGAAGTGGGAACTTTTGCACGCAATGCAGACTCTCGACCACTGAGCCACAGCGCTTTTCTCCTTGTTCATATTTTTAAACTTATAAAAGTGCCCTAAATTTTGCTGCAAATGTTTTGCACAAGTGCATTTCTATGGCTGTCCCTGGCCTCTTCCCTCACCCCCTGCCTGACCACAAAAAAACAAAACACACCTGATAAAAAAGGTCATTTCCTTGTTGCCTCAAGTCTCCAAGGGCAGGGGAGAAGGAAAGCTGCCTGGCTTGTCTCCCTAACATTCCAGCCTTGCCCATTTTGTCTGTCTGGCTCCTAACGCCGCATTCATCTCGTGTTCTAAACTGGAGTGCAAATACAGTGTGCGTTCCTGCACTGCTGCCTGGGAAATGTAGTCCAATCCAGTAAGCGCTGAGCACGTGCCTACATAATGAGTAATGCAAAAGCAGCATATACGTTCAAACTGGGACCGAGAAGCAGCACAGTGTAGTGGTTAGAGTAGTAAAACAAAATGCAAGAGTCCAGCAGCACCTTAAAGACCAACGACATTTTCCAGGATATTAGTTTTCACGAGTCAGGGGGCTCACTTTGTCAGACGCAAAGTGGTCAGAGTGGCGGACCCGGGACCTGGGAGTGTCGAGTTTGAATCATTGCTCTGCCGTGGAAGCTTCCCTGGCGACCTTGGGCTCATCACAGTCTCTTAGCCTATCCAACCTCACAGGCTTATTGTTGTGAGGATAATGGAACGAACAATGTGATGAGCTGTTTTGGGTCCCCATGAGGAAGAGGGATAGAAATTTTAAAAATCAACTGATCCCTGGCCTGCTCATGATGACCTGTGGAACATGCAGTCCACACAATCCTGTTCCCTGTGAGCATGTGCCAACAGCAACAACTGCCCACCCAGCTGCCACACTGAATGCCAAACCGTGGACAGGAAAACGACCCCAAACCTACTTGTTTTAGATAAGCCGCCAATGTACTCATAGGAAATGCCCTGCTGGCACTGCAAACAAAGTCACTTGGGTTTCTGTAAAAACTGCATCCACCCAGCTGCATTCTGGCTGCTGCAGGTGAGCCCACTCAGGCGGGTCAGTGCGTTTCAGTGCCTATGCTCTCAGAATCGACCCCTTCCTGAGAAGAAGTATGTTATCTTATTCAGTTAGACACCTAGTAAGCAGGACTCAACTGCTTTCTTACCGGAGTAAGCTTTTTATTGAATTGCTTCAAAAATATGTAAAATATGTATATATATGTACCGTCTTAACATAATGTAGCATGTATATATGTAGATGGTTACAAAGTCTTTACATGTTACGAAAGTTCAGACATTATCAGCGCATTCCTGAAAGGCTTAGGAGGCAAGCCAGAGGCCGAAACCTCTACCTGGAGCAAAGAAACCCAGCAAAAAGCTCAAGAAAATAAAAAAGGGGCGCTCCCGAGCGAAGGCTGACTAATGTCAGCCCCGCCCCCCGGCTAGCACCATCACGCCCCGGGAACATGTCTCGGGGTGCCGTCACGCCTCCCAGCTCGCCGACACGGCTTGTGCCAGCGGCAGGAGGCCAGCATGAGGCTGCAGTAGCAGCAGGCTCCAGCGCTGCTGCGGAAGTGGCCAGGGACCAGCTCCTGGACCTGCACAGAGGCGCTGGGACCACTCACGCCGGCGTGTGCCTTCTGGGCGCCGGCGGTATAGGCACCAGCGCCGGAGGCCGGCATCGGCCTCCTAAGGCCTTTCGGCCCAAATTTCAGGAATGGGCTGTATGAGTCTTAAGCATGTTCATGTTGCAAGCGATCTTAAACAATCTCTATTTTACCTTATATGAGAGTCTCAAACCTTAAAACAGTGATAATATTTCATTCAGAAAATACAACAGTTACAGAAATGGTTAGTTCAGTAAATATGATCTGATTTAGTTAAAAGTAACTTAATTCAAAGTATCTAGAATATCATAAGAATAATAGGCATACTTTACCCAATCATGTCATCTGTGAAACTCTCCAGTCCATCAGGACTGGCGAGATCTGAGAGTCCCCAGTCCATGCTAAGGATGGGTAGACCTCTAAGGCCCTCTATTTGTTGTTGGAGTCTCTGAGAATCTCTAGTATATGCAAAGCCTAGAGAAATCTCTGAGTATTCTCAATCCATGCAAGGACTGAGTCTATGAGCCTATAGAAAAATATCTGAATATCCTCAGTCCATGCTAGGACCAAGTCTATGAGACTCTCCATTTGTTTGAGAGACCTCTGATCTTATGCAAAGACCAGAGAGATCTGTGCAAGATCACCTAGCTAGGGGGCTAGGGAAATCTAAGAACTATGTCTGCGCAAAGACTTGGAAAGATTTCAGCTCCTTCAGTCCATCAGGACTGGAAAGTTCTAAGAGCCTCAATCCACACAAGGATCAAGGTCTGAGAGCTTACATCCCACGCAAAGGATGGAGAGATCCATGAGCATCCAACCTACACAAAGGTTGGAGATCTGGAAGCTCTAACTTTAGGCCAGGAAGCTTCTTCTTTTATATCTTTCCAAGATTGGATTTTTTCCGACTTTATCTAATCTGATCTGAGAAATGCACTCTGAGTCTGCGCATAACTGCTGTATGTTTCCTGTGGCAGTTTTTCTGGATATTACCTTATAAGGAGTTCCTTTTCCAGTAGATCATTTGCCGATCCTAGCCACATATACTAAAGTCAGTTTTTGTCTTTGTTATGCATTTATAATGGTTGATTTTACCAGCATTCTCATCTTCTAAAGAGCACAATCAAAATGAATATATTTTCAACATTCTACTACCATTCTTTCATATTAAACCTTAAAACCCAATATAACATTATACAATATCATTAGGTAATGTTTCAGACAGCTGTTGCTGACTAGTCATTGTTAGATAACAGTTAGGAAAAATACTACTGGATAAGTATGAAGCGTAAAAAATCCAAGAGTATAATTATTTTTCCAAAACGTAATTTTTCCAAAAGAGTCTCTTGGCTATGCATGTCTAGGCTTGTCCAGTTTAAAAGGAATCAAACCTCTAAATGGCTTTACAATGAACTTTAAATAGGAAAATTCTACAAACTTATCTGCTCCATATGTTCCGATAGGCCTCTATATGGCCTGTGGGTACAGGGCCGTAACACCACCACGAAGAGCCCTCCCATGAGACGGAAGACTTGTGAAGACTTCTACTTGTGAAGGAGCAACAGGATGAAGAAAAGGCCCATGGGGAGGGGGAGACCATAGCGGGGGTGTGGGAGGGAAAAAACCAACCACTGGGTAAGCAGCACCCTGACCTGGATGGCCCAGGCTGGCCTGATCTTGGAAGCTAAGCAGGGTCAGCCCGGGAGAACATTTGGATGGGAGACCCCCACGGAAGTCCAGGCAATGGCAAACCACCTCTGATCATCTCTTCCCCTGAAGACCCCTTGAGGGGGGTCGCCATAAGTCAGCTGCCACTTGACAACACTTTCCACCGCAGTGTCGGCAGCACAAGTGGGAGGTTCATGATTTCCACGAAACAAAGGAAAGCCTCGTTCCCTCGTCATTCCCCTGGAAATCCCAGCCTGCCAGTGAAGGCCCAAGCAAGGAGCGACGGATGAGGAGGTCTGCCTCACGCTATCCATCAACCATGATGAGCGGGACACAGGGCCACCTCCAGGACAGCAGCGAGGGGCCCTGCTCTGCCAGACACACGTTCGGAACAGAAGGGAGGCTGCTGCCCAGAAGGTTTCCTAATCACTTCAGTGCAAACAAGGAGAAGGAATGTTTTCCTGCTTCTCTTCTCTCTTTTTTTCTGTGTGCACCCTTTTAAAAGGAGGGGCTCCAGTCCACAGCAAGGTATATCTGTGTTATGTTGATACTTTAGGTTCCAAAACAGTCCAGTTCACAAGTTGCAGTGAATGCATACACAATCCGTGTACAGGGCACACTTAATTTGTCTCTGTTGGTCTATTGAGCAATTCTCATTTTACATTCAACATATGTAGAGCTGTACTGCCCCCCGTCGCATCTGTAAAGCAAATGCACATTGGCTCTTTCTTACAAAGAGACGCACACCTGTACGTGTAGGTTGTACGTGTAGGTTTACTATAACATGTGAACAGAGCCAGTGTTCAGACCAATACCAAATCTTCCCTGTCTGCATTCTGAGACTCCAGGAATTGGCAGGCGGCGGAGTCCAGGTGGAATCTCATCCCATAAGCCTCTGCTGTGTGAAGAAGCACTTCCTAGACCCCTGAGCTCAGACTGCAGCCTCTAGCCTGCTCATCACTGCTGCTCTTTGCATTTCCTCAACTAGGGAAGAGCAGATCTATCCTGTCCTGTCTCACAAGCTGTCTGGAGCTCGGCTGTAGCCAGAGTGCTGCTCCATTTATCTCCCAATTGTCCATGAAGAACTTCTCAGACTGGCTTCTGCTGCTGCAGGTTCCTGTCTGTTCATGGGATTTAGGTTTGTTCCATCTCCAAGCTAAGCTCCAAACATGAGTAATCCTGCACATTGACTCCAAACATGAGTAATCCTGCACATTGACTCCCACAATGAGAACCAGCAGAAAGTCAGCAAGAGCTCATAAAACTCATCACCAAATTGGGTGACGGAAGGGAGTGGGGAGATGGTTATGAAGAAAAACCTATCAGAGGCTGCAAAAAGCCCTGGCGGCTCCCAAGGGTGCAGGTATTAGGGTGCCAACCTCCAGGTGGGGCCAGGAGTTCTCCCAGAATTACAACTGGTCTCCCCTGGAGGAAATGGCAGCTTCCAAGGTTGGGCTCTATAGCATCACATTCCTGCTGAGCTCCCCCCTCCCCACTCCACAAACCCTGCCCTCCCTAAGCACCACCCTCAAATATCCAGGAATTTTCCAAGCCAAAGTTGACAAGCTTAGCCAACAGGGACTGACAAACAGAGTTGCTCTTCCGTTGCAACTCTAAAAAGCCATCAGGGACTTGGTGCTGTGGGCAGCCTGAAACACAGCAGGCAGGGCTCTTGCGAAGCAGAAAGCAGAAGCTCCAGACCAGTGGGCAAGGCAGGCATGTGCCCCTCTGCCCTCTGCGGAAAGCTCAAGTGCCATGGCTGGACATGCATCTGCCACAATGTGCCTGTAAGTCTTCAAGTGTCACAAGAGATGACTGTCTTGTCTGCAACAGGCTAGCACAGCAATCCCCTTGGAATCTGATACGTTCAACTCTTATTTCAGACATTCTGCAAGGAGCAGATGGAAAACACCAGAAGTGCCTTGCCAGACTAGACCGAAGTCCCTCTACCCCAGTGTTCTGTTTCCATCTGTAGTGTCGGGTCTTGAACAGGGAACCTCCTTGGGACTACCTGGGACTGTGGTCGTTTATGCATGGGAGTTTTACCTGGCGTTCCATGCTCGCTCAACCCACACTTTTCTCTTGAAATTCCCAAGTAGCTATGCACCAGCAAAAGTCACTAAGCTCAAATCAAGAAGCATTTGAGTCCCCTCCCCTTGAAACACTGCTTTGTAATTGGCTGTAGAGCTTACTGTGAGAGATGTCCAGTCCACCCCACCACTCATGGAAACCCAAGTGCAGTGTTAAAAAGCATTTTAAAAACAAAACGGAGCTCTCTAAAAGGAATGGGGCGGGGGAGAAACCCAACCCTCGTTTTTAAAATCTTTTCTTCTGCTCAGAAAGAACTCCAAGGAAGCAGGAAGCATTTGAGTCCCTGCCCTTTGACATGCTGCTTTGTAATTGGCTGTGGTACTTACTGGGAGAAAAACATCACCCCTCCCCCCAAGCTTCCGTGTCCCATGCTTTGGCTTATGCATGGAGACTTCACCCAGGCTGATCTCAGGAGAGATCAAAGAATCGGGCTGAAACAGCAACAGCCGAGTCAGACTGGGGGCCACTGTGAGTGACAATACCCATATGCATAACTGACCTGCGTAGGGTTCACTCCAGAGCCCTCTTCAGGCAGGCACAGCTCAGACCCTGTGTTGGGCAGGTTTCAGGGAGTTTCTGATAGCCAGGAGCAGGGTTTTGAGCCCTGGCCCTAGCAACAGAGCAGCATCTCCTACCATCCAGCTCAGGCCACAGCAGCTGCAGCTGAGCTTAGCCACCCCACTCCATCTCTGGAGCTGGCCAGGCTAACACATGCCTGTGGAAGCTCACAGGCAGAGCAGAGTTAGAGTTGCCAAATGGGCTTACAGAAAAATCTCCTGCCCCTTTAATGGAGACTTCCTGTGTAGAAATGAGGCATGGGGGTAAATGACATCCCACTAAGGGAAAGGACAGGACATTATTTAACAGGCCAGCCGGCAACCTGACACACTGACTTTCCTCTGTGGCACCCCGTATGGGCACACACCTTGGTGTGCCTCTGTGGCACGGCATGCTGCTGACTGCTGCCCCCCCCAGGTAAAGAACCGCTTGCCTTATTTGTTTTGGGAATTGGGCTTTTCAAGTCAAGATACACCACACAGCTTTCAAAACTACACCAGAAACAGCAAAGCTACTGGAAAGAATAATGTCTAGCCAACATTTTAACAGACCTCAATATCAATATTAGATCAGACTAAAAGAAAGCAGTGGTATTTTTAAAAGCTTTTAAACGTTGTGTTTAAATTTTAATAAAACTATACCCCAAAGTAGCTGTTTGGGGTCAGCTCAGAGGCACCTGAAACGACACACGGCACTCCCAAAATTCTGGTCACAATGAGAATTTATCTCCAGGAATTTCTGGAGTGTTTCAGGGTTTCAAGGAGGCAGGGAATAGCGAGAGAGAGAGAGAGAGAGAGAGAGAGAGAGAGAGGAAGCCAGCCTGGGAAACAGCTCTCATTGGACAAGAGAGACACCCTGAAGCCTGCCCATCACAGGGTCTGATGTTCAGGAGGAACTGACCCCCACCCATTTTAAAAGGGACGGGACTGAACTGGCCCCAGACTTACCAGGCCAGCAGTCTCTCTGCTGGAGGTTTCTCCCCACTGCCAGCATCGGAAGGCAGGCTGGCGGGCCCTGGACTCCCAATGATGCCACTGCTAATATAGTGGCCAATAGGCCCCTGGTTTCCCCACTTTGATGAGCTGAGAATGGTGGGAAATCCTGCATGGGGGCCAAAGGCACAGTCTGGGAACCACCAGCCGGCTCTTTGCTTTCAGACAGAACTGCCAGAGCTTCTTGGACTGCTGTATGAGACGCTCTGAAGTGATCGTAAACTTTTCCAGTGGAAGAATCTCAGATGAAAACCAACAATTTCTTTTCCTGAGGCAGAACATGTGACTCCCCCCTAAGCCTTGAGCTTGATGATTTGATCCATCTGCTCGAAGGGCAGATATTCCAGCAGAAGAGAAGAATCCTTGGAAAAATAACAGTGGGGATCAAAACAAAGTGAAATCCCAGCTATTGAAACCAGAAATTGTATTTGGAGCTTTTGGAGAGCTCTGCGTTTTTATGTTTTGGTAACAGAAAGAGCCTCAAAAGAAGCTGCCTCAAATGCTTTTCTATTTTCCATCATTCCATGTGATACACTCGAGGCTTCGTATATTTGTTAAAGAAAACTTCCTTAAAGGGCTTTGCAGCCAAAAACATGAAATCAGCTTTGGCACAAGTGGTCACACAAGAAACCAACACCATAAATTTGCTCTCCTGAAGCAAAGGAAGGAAGGAAGGAAGGAAGGAAGGAAGGAAGGAAGGAAGGAAGGAAGGAAGGAAGGAAGGAAGGAAGGAAGGAAGGAAGGAAGGAAGGAAGGAAGGAAGGAAGGAAGGAAGGAAGGAAGGAAGGAAGGAAGGAAGGAAGGAAGGAAGGAAGGAAGGAAGAAAGAAAGAAAGAAAGAAAGAAAGAAAGAAAGAAAGAAAGAAAGAAAGAAAGAAAGAAAGAAAGAAAGAAAGATAGATCTCCTGTCTGAGCTCAGCAGAAAAGCGGAGGCCCCAATTCTGAGCTGCAACTTGTGATGAGCAAGAGAAACCATTCCACAAACGGCTCATTGATGAACTGCAGAAAATGAAAACAATTAAAAGCTCCTGTGAGCCCAAAGCAGCTACCTGCAAAAGGAAGCTGTCCACTGCATCTGTGCATGAGTCTGCTCAGGCCTTCCCTCCTCTCAAACAGCTGTAGGTGGCTCATCTAATATGTCTTTCCATTGGGTCTGAAGGGCAGGAAAGCAGTTGCAAATGCACATATCCTCAGAGAATACCGCCTGCTGTATTTCTAAGTGAGTCACTCTGGATCTGACTCCTTTCAACCAGGAGTCATGCCCAGATCAATGGTGAACTTTCCAGATAATAAAGGCTACCCCTACTCTGCCATGGAAGTTTGCCGGATGACCTTGGACAAGACACACCCTCAGCCTAACCTGCCTCACTGGAAGGGAGGAGAGGAGAGGGAGCTCGGCTGCTTCGGGTCACCTCTGGGGAACAAGGTGGGGTGTAAATGACGAAAATAAGCAAATAAATGTCTCTCAGAATCTCCCAGCCATAAGGCTGGGGAAATACTACTGGCCTACCTGACAAGGTTGTTGTAGCAACCATCAAGATCATATATATGAACTGTGCAAAAGATTTTAAGCGCTATATAAATATAAAATTTCATAGTAACAGAGTAATAGAGTCTGTCGTCTACATGAGGAAGTAACTTCCCTCACTGGAACCCCCATGCCCAAACTGCCAGTGGCCTTCTCAAAACTCTTTGCCTTCTTCCCAGTCTTGTAGGAGTTCCTCCTAAGCAGAAGTCTTTCCATTCATTCAAAATTTTGCTTGGAGTGAAATTGACTCACATAATTTTGTGGAGACTTATTTTTCACCAACCACAGACTCCCACGAGGTCATCCAGGGAAGATGAGAGGCAGAAAGCCAATTAAAACATGTCCCCCAGGGCCACTGGGAATTTCAAAGCACACACCAGCAACAGAGAATACTATCCTTAAATGTTCTGGTTCTGATCCAACTTGGGTTCATCTGTGACTGATGCTACCAAAAGCTCAGAATCCAGGTCCATTCTGGTTCACATGGGAAAGCTTCAACAGGATTCACGCCACAGCAGTGATTTCCAAAGTGGGGTGAAGCAAGTTAACCTGATTCTACAGAATCCCTCGGATGGAGGCGAGAAAGTAAAGCCCTGGCAGGTGCCCCCAGTCCTTGAACTCTCTAGCAGCCCTTCAAGCATACCTGTCTGACAGAGCACCCAACAAGCTGAAAAGCAACTTGAGAGCTTGAGGAACAACTCCGGTAGATCTCTCCTCCCCACCCCACACCCCCCCACACCGAGTAGTAATCTGCCTACCTCAGCACTGTATGGTCACAATCCGGTCTGAACCAGCAAGCTGAATTTTTGTTTAGGATTCTATTCCAGTTCGGGAGGGGGGGGGAGTACTAGGTAACTTTTGTAATCACGCTAAGCTCCAGCTTAACTTTCGGGCAAAAATGAAGCCAATGAACATCAGGACAGGAGAGATCTACAAAGCCCGTGCCGCACACGTCTGAGCCTTTAATTTTACAAGGGCACACCATTTGGACAGGGTCTCAACCCATGTGCTGAAAAGTCAGTTGGAGAAAGATCACTGAAAATATTTGTGACTGCCTGGCACGGTGGCAATTGTCTGAGCCCAGGTCAGGGTCCATCACACAACGATCTGCAACCGTGCTTTGAAGTGGGTTATTACACAGTGAGTCTGAGCTAAATATTGTCGAAGGCTTTCACGGTCAGAGTTTATTGGTTCTTGTAGGTTATCCGGGCTGTGTAACCGTGGTCTTGGAATTTTCTTTCCTGACGTTTCGCCAGCAACTGTGGCAGGCATCTTCAGAGTAGTAACACTGAAGGACAGTGTCTCTCAGTGTCAAGGGTGTAGGAAGAGTAATATATAGTCAGAAAGGGGTTGGGTTTGAGCTGAGTATTGTCCTGCAAAAGTATTGTCCTGTAAGTATCAAGATAATGTGCTAATGAGGGTATGGTATGTTAATATGGAACCATTGTATCCTGAAGTGATCTGTTAATGTGTGTAATCCAAAACTAATCTGTATGGCTATTGTTGAATGTTGTCTTTGTCTGGAGGTTTTTCAGGGCAGGAAGCCAAGCCTTATTCATTCTTAAACTCTCCTCTTTTCTGTTAAAGTTGTGCTGATGTTTGTGAATTTCAATGGCTTCTCTGTGCAATCTGACAATTCTACCAACTATTTTGTCAGATTGCACAGAGAAGCCATTGAAATTCACAAACATCAGCACAACTTTAACAGAAAAGAGGAGAGTTTAAGAATGAATAAGGCTTGGCTTCCTGCCCTGAAAAACCTCCAGACAAAGACAACATTCAACAATAGCCATACAGATTAGTTTTGGATTACACACATTAACAGATCACTTCAGGATACAATGGTTCCATATTAACATACCATACCCTCATTAGCACATTATCTTGATACTTACAGGACAATACTTTTGCAGGACAATACTCAGCTCAAACCCAACCCCTTTCTGACTATATATTACTCTTCCTACACCCTTGACACTGAGAGACACTGTCCTTCAGTGTTACTACTCTGAAGATGCCTGCCACAGTTGCTGGCGAAACGTCAGGAAAGAAAATTCCAAGACCACGGTTACACAGCCCGGATAACCTACAAGAACCAATAGTCTGAGCTAAAGTTTGAATGGTGCACAAATGTAGACATCCTGGCTAGAATCCTGGCACTTCCCTTGCCACAGTGCAGGACAGCATGCCAACCAGGCCTCCGGGGGGCGAGCAAAGGTGCGGAAACAGGATTCATTCAGACAAACCAGGAGCTGAGAGATAGGCTGCAAGACGAGTCCTGGTTTCACAAACTACCCATTCTGTCAAATGATAACTGACAACGGCTCTCCAAAGTCTTCTGGACCAGGGGTGCATCTGAATAGTAAAATCAATATCTCCGCCCCACACACACACACATCTTTTTTTTGTTTTAAAATCCAGTCTGACAAAGCATTCTGGAGAGAAAAACCCTGCACACTGTCTGCTGTGCATGATTTTAGTTGGTCTTAATAGATATTATGTATATACAAATATCTAATAGCTCCTTTGTTTTTATTTTGTAAAAATTTAATTCTTAATGGGACCATTTAAAGAATACTGTTTAATCTAATCCCTTGTTTTTACTTTTTAATTTTTGATTAGTACTGATTTAATAACTTTAGATAGGATAATAATATGTTTATTAAAATACTATTGGGATTAGTTCTGTTAGCAAAAGATTACATAATCTACTTTATGATGGAAGAGGGTGAGGGGGAAGTCGTATTATTGATGAATTGTATTAATATATGTTTTTTTTACTATCATTATATAATTGAAAAAACAATGAAAAATATTTTTTTTAAAAAGAGTTCTTTCTGATCTCCACTAATGAGCTTGGAGTGGTTCCCCACCCCACCCCCCGAAACTAGTTCAGGCTGAACAATTCCATTCAGTCCAATAGTGACATATTAACACAGCAGGCAGATGAGCCAAAATAATCCAACAATAAACCCATTAAAATATGACAGATGGCAAACAGGAAAAGGAATCTTGATCACTCTGAAATTAAACCGGCATTATTGACTTTAATAATAATTGGAGGTGTTAAGAAGTCAGCAAAACCCCAGATAAAATACAGTTTGGCATATCAGAAGTACTGGAAGAATCACAGCTGGAAGCCCTGGGGAAGGGGTATGCGGAGGGCCGCCACATCCTCCCTTTCCTCCAGTGGGAGGCTATGGGGCTGAGGTTGGGATTGCGCGTGTGCCCCACTTCTGGTTTACAACCGGAAGTGCCGCCTCTCGAGGGGCCTTATACCTCTTAGTTTGAGTGGTAAAGTGGCCCTTTACCACTCAAACTAAGAGTTTGAATGATATAAGGCCCCTCGCGAGGCGGCACTTCCGGTTGTAAACTGGAAGTGCAATGTGTGCGGTGTGTCCGCGCACGTGCACATTTGCCCGCCAACCCTCAGGTGGTTCGGTGGGCAGAGGGGTGAATTACTGGGTGTTTGCCCGCCACCTCCGGGCACCTGGCGACCCTAGGTGTGCATGTATGTGTGTGTGTGTGGACACACCAGCTTCTGTGCTGCCTTCCTACCCTCTGAACCATTCAAGGGAGTTAAAAGGACCCCCTTTGCACCCAACCCTGGTGAAATGGCACTCCGCCCTCCCATTCCGTTGCACTTCACGGTTCAGGAAAAATGTGTCCGAGAGTCGTTAGCCGAGCTTTGGGGTCCGTGATTCAGGCAGTGCCCTTCTCAGGGACCAGTGACAAGGCCCAAACGTTATGGCCGGCTCATTTCAGCAAGGCTCACACTGCAGAACTTCCTGTGGGATCTCAGCTGGGCTTCTCTCTCTCTCACTCTGCCTGGCTCACGGGAGGAGAACCATCGGCAGCGGAGAGACTCTTGAGCTCCAGCCAGGAAGCAAACTGTCCCCCTCCTCCCTGAGTCACAGGTACAGACTCTAGACTTCCTTCAGCACCCCCCAAACTCAACTCACTGAATCGCAAACATTCAGTCTCTCGTGTACACACACACACACACACACACACACACCCTTAGCTTTGCAGCCGCTCGTAACATGTGACCGTGGCCCCAGTCTGTCCCCTGCTGACGCACTGTGTAGGGCTCTTCGTATGGCCTTGCCATTGAGGGAGGCGCCCCAGTGGTCTGAACACCTGAGGGGCTTGAGTGGGGGGGGGAGGATCCGGGAGAACGCAGGCTGGGTCTCCGCAGCGATGCCCACAGGCCTTCTTCTCTGCGTGAGCAGAGGGATTCCTGGGCTGCCTGTCAGGCTCTGGCTCTCAGCCTTCCCCTGACTGTGCTCCTAGAAGGCTCTTAGCCAGAGCAGGCCACGATTTGACCTGACACCAAGGGTCCTGGGTCACATGTTACTGGTTCTCATGCCTGGGTATACTCATGCTTATCCTGTTTCCACAGCTGCACCCATGTTGTGTCTTCCTACCCTTGGGAAGTGTTATCTCGGATTCTACTTGCCTTGTTTACCTTATTGTCTGCAGTGCCTTTTTGTACCATGTATTCCCGCCCTGATTCCTCATTAGTAACCTTCCATGCCACTATGGCAGTCAGCTTTTGTCTTCTTTGCTCTTAATAAAGTCTTAGCTGCTTCAGAGCTCCGTGCCTGGATGCGTTTTGCTTGATGGTTGCGAGGGACAAACGCCTGAGTCTGACATTAGGTTAATAATCATCTCTTCATTACCTTACCACTCGTTCTCCTCTCTTGTGGACCGGGGGCCTGGTCTGCTATGGAGGGGAATGGTGGTTCGAACGGGGCGCCAGACAAGGAACAGCCCGAAAAGCCCGACGCATGAAAAGCCCGACGAGCTGAAGGAGTCCGATCCCAGGGTTCGTCCCAAGGGTGAGCAACGCCCAAGGGGAGAACGCCCGGTGGGGGACCTGCGAAGCCGTCCAGACTTTCGTCAGAGCTCTTGGTTGGACTCATCTCGGGCTTGGATGACTTCTGGGGCCAATGCTCGCCGGCGACACCCGATGATTTCGGGGTTTCCTGAGGACCTGTGGGGTCCAGTGACTGCTCCAGGGGACTCGCAGCGGCGTGAGTGGGAAGAGGAACGCCAACACCTCCTGCACCAGAATCGAGAGCTGGAGGAACAGCTTACAACGATGGGGAGGTTCAGGCAGGACATGTGGGTGGAAATAGACGAGCTACGACACGCTCATATGCCCGACCAGCCGGCAGGGCCGCTGGTAGACTACCGAGACAGCAACCTCCCGGGCAACCAGCGCCCGGGCAGCCAGGGCAGCCGGCCCCAGCGCAGCCAGCTCCTGGTCAGCCAATACCAGGGGGACAGCCTGCACCGCCAGTGCAGCCGGTCTTACCTCTGCCTCCTCTCCGGAGGGAGTTGAAGGCAACCTTTAGTGGGGCCAGCGAAAAACTTTCCTACTTTTTGATCCAAGTGGATGTGTACATGCGGTAACAGGGGGCTACTTTTGCCTCGGAAGAGACTTGAGTGGAATGCGTGGCATCCCTGTTGGAAGGGGAGGTGGCAGCCTGGATGGTCCAACAGTATGAGTTGCGTTCCCGGGCCCTTCAGACTCTTGACGATTTCATGCTAGCGCTCTGGTGGCACTTTGAGGACCCCCATCAGGGTGAGTGGGCGAAGACGGCTCTTTTGCAGTTGCGCCACGGGAGGGCAGCGTGGCAGCTCAGCGTGAGTCAGGTGACAAATGGGGCTCACAGGGTCCCGTTGGGTCCCACCAGGCTGCTCGTGGACTGCCCACCCCTGCATGGCTGCCAGAGTGCCAGCCCTGCCGCCAAAGAGCTTCCTTTCTTTTCTACACTTCCTACCCACTAGGCATCATTTATTCCAGTCCTGAGGAGAACCACCCCCTACCCGCTGCTGGCAGGCCTCAGCAGCTGCACCCTTTGCAAGCAGAAGGGCAGAGAGGTCTTTAGCCAATGCCATGCTTGACGGCACTCCGTCTGTGCAAATGCCCGCAGTCCCCTGCAGCCTCCGTGCCTCCATTTGCTGGGGGGGGGGGGTGCTTTTGGTATTTGCCATGCCTGGCAAAAGCAGCCTTCTGGTTCCTTCAGAGCCGGCCTCCCTCCCTCCCACCCTCTTCCACTCACAGTGCAGACAGGCGCAGATCTTCCCTGATGTGTTACCACATTTGTATATGTGCATTTCTAACCACATCTCTGTCCCAGATCATGGAGCTTCAGTGCTGGGCAGCTAGGACTGGCAGCTCCTCCAGCCCACTGGAGCAGGTTTCCTTTCTCCCCCCCTCCCATGCTGAGAGAGAACCACATGATCTTGGAACTAATTGAATTGTAATGAGAGGAAGTCCTTTTCCCACTCAAATAATGTTGGCAAAAACGTCTGAAATGCTGTTCTCCCTGGCCAGGCCATTCATGGCAGAGGGGAAAGGCAGAGGTTTTACTAGACCCTCGTGAATGCCGAGCTTAGCCTTCGAGTCCCTGTTGAGGAAGAGTTAAGTGACTCTCCAATGGAGCTGGCTTTCATACTGGCCTTCCTGACCAGGGCTTGGAGAAGCAGGACAGAAACTCCCTTGGCTTGAAGCTGTCACTGAAAGAGGCGGCTTTCAGTCCTCCCAGAGCTCCCCAAAGAAATTCCTGGATGACCGAGTCATTTCCAGTCTTCCATCACTTACTCCATTCACGCCACAAGTGAATGAAGTGAAAGGCAACAATCCACCAAACGCACCGCATGTGGCACCAAGGTCTGCCGGAGCGCATTCAGCTCACCATCCAGAAAGGAGCTCAGCACTTTGGAACTATCACAGCTACCTGGCAGTGTAGGAAGCTCTGAGCAGTAAAGCAAGCCAAAGAATTGCCAGGATTGGTCTGACCACACAAGCAAGTCACGAGGCAGTTGGGAGAATGAAATGGGATACCCCTGGATGCCTTGGAGAAAAGAGGGGAGAGAAACTTTAACTGAACGAAGATGGTGTCCAACCCTGAGCACCAGGGACAGAATAGCCAAAGAAATTTACGTGCCTGAGATACAGAATTCACAGGAAGTCTACATCATGCACCTGAAGCCATACACTGCTGACATTACAGGAAAGTAGGCTAACTGAATCAAGCTGCAGAGTTTCTTCACCCCTACCAGGTGCCAGGGGTTGGCCACCCACTCGCTGAGCCAGTGTGGCAGCTGGCAAGCACTGTGGCAGCTGGCAAGCACTCCCCCACTGCGGAGGAGCAGCACATGATAGGAGAGCTCCCCTCCCAAGCAAGGTTCAGGGGCAGTAGCTAGAGCAAGGGAGGGTACGTTGCCCCGCCCAAGGGCCACAGTGGAGTCTCTGAGTTGGACACCACCTCTCCCTGGTTCTGGTGCAAGCAATAATGATGCCGGAAAGAGGAAAAGCCAAAGGACAACCTGAAGTCCTCGAAAGCAGGCCGAGACCAGCGGCTGCTCCTTCTCCCACTTGGCTGCTCCCAACAACTGCCAGCCCAAGCTGCTCCAAAACCTTGGCAGTGGTAGGTGGGGGAGGGACAAGAAGCTTCTACAGGATGGGCCTGGGAACCAGCCCCTGCACCTTTGTCAGGAGGATTCAGCCCGAAAGTGGCTCAAAGCCCTACTCAGAGGGGTCGCTTGTGCTCCTCTTATCTACTTCACCTCCTCGCACTAATAATAGGTCACTCTGAACTCCTTGGAGAAGACGAGAAATAAAAAACAAAATGTTGCACGGCTGTGATCACGCCTTTCAAAACAACAGAATAGGGTTGCCAGCTCTGGGTTGGAAAGTTCCTGGAGATTTGGGGGGAGGGGTGGAGTCTGGGGAGGGCAGGGTTTGGGGAAGGTCTTCAGCAGAATGTAATGCCACGGAGTCCACCTTCCAAAAAAGCCGTTTTCTCCAGGGGAAATATGTTAATTTTCCATCAGTTGAACCATTGGTTTCCAAACGTTAATGCTTTTCATGGGTTTGCTTCTTAAGTAAGCTATTGATCTAATCATACAAAATGTAACTTTTGATTTGTCTAACCATTCTTTATTACTTGGAGAAGAATTTTTCCTCCAATATTTGACAACTAAATTTTTTCACATTTTGTGAGTTCTCTCATTAAAGTTCCTTTTCTTAACTGTCATATTACAAAATTCTTTCTCTGAAAATAATGAAAGATGGGGATTTTCCCATCTCCTTTATCCAGATTAATCTCATCTGCTTATTTGCTATAAGTATTTGGCCTCTTACATATTCAGGATCAGAGCCAGAGATGACTGATTTTTTTTTAATAACACAAGGCAACGAGGAAATGGGAGGTGCTAATTTATGACCATAGTATGACCAGTTCTGCATTGATGAGGTAATTGTCTTGGCTGTAACACATCTGTTTCTCATTTTTCTTTAGCCATATCCATACACCTAATGGAATTTTAACATAGCCTCGCCCTATATAAATTAAGACAAGAGTCACTGGAAAAGACAGTCATGCTAGGAAAGGTTGAGGACAGCAGGAAAAGAGGAAGACCCAACAAGAGATGGATTAACTCAATAAAGGAAGCCACAGCCTTCAATTTGCAAGATCTGAACAAGGCTGTCAAAGATAGGACATTTTGGAGGATACTGATTCATAGGGTCGCCATGAGTCAGAAACGACTTGATGGCACTTCACACACACACACACACAAATTAAAGAGCCCTTCCCTTAAAGATATCCATTTTATTAACTAAGATAATTAGACTGCATGATAATAAACCCTTACATTGGGGCAGCATAAACAACTGTTATACCTCTGGTCTTGTGCAGCAGCTAAACTTATTCTTGGCTTCTTATCATTCCGTATGCAGCTTTTAAACTAATTTTGTAATTCTGTCAGTTTCTTATCGTGCATTAAAACTGGAACATTGATGAATATGTAGATAACCTTTGGGACTATATAGATTTTTATAATGTTAATTCTGTCAAGAAACAAGTTATTCAGTTTTGACCAAATTGCTATTTTTGCTTCAGTCTCAGCAATCAGCAGAGTAAAACTATATTTTAAAAGATCATTGTTATCTCTAGGTATTCAAATTCATAAGCATTCAAAGTTTTTACTGTTCCTTCTTTGGCTACACTGGGCACATCTTCCTTCCCAATTTTTAAAAAAGCTTTTGTTTTATCCACATTTAATTTGTAGCCAGATACTGTTATTGTTCTAATCTCACATCAGAATAAAACAGGTCTGTTAAAAACGACACCGGCATTCATCATGTAACCCTTTCATGTCCACTCCTTGGACCTGTTCTGAGGACTTCAGCTTTAAAGTGCATGGTTCAAACCCCCTCCTTCTAAAGGCGTTCACTAGGCCTTGCAGCAGTTAATTCTGTCATTTAATCCGAATGCATTAGTTGTTGCTATGGTACTGCAAAGGAAGGGGCGGGGATCCTTCCTGACCCTAGAGAGCCAAAGCAGAATTCTAGACATAAAATCTCAAACGAGCCTTCGTAAACGCAGCTGCCTCCGCCTGGGATGCAGAGAAATCCCCGGTTCCCACATGTGGCCCAAGAAGATTCCTGTCTATCAAGGGCAAACTTGCATGTGTGTCTCCCCCCACCCCCGCCGCCCACATGCACACATCAGGTGCCCCTAAATTTTGCCGTCTACATAAGAACCTGAAGCCAGAGAGGCCGCAAAATGGAGCCAGGTTCCAGAGAGGACCTGGAAGGAAATGGCGCTCCCTCCCTTCGCAGCTGGCCCCTTTGACCCTTTGATGCCATCCTACCCGCAGCTCCTGACACTTTGATTTGTTATTTTGTTGAAGGGGAAGAAAAACACAGGTGGACTAAAACCCATCAAGTAAAATTTTGGGGAGTTCTGAAATAATGGACTGCTTCTGTAATAAAATTTAAATCTCCATTTTTATAACCACTAATGGTATATTCCTGCCTAGCCTGGAGTCAGGAAAATGCTCTTTTTAAAATTATATTTTATTTTTATATAAAGGGATACAGAAAGGGAAACAGAGGAAAGGGAAAAAAGATAAATCATATTTCATCCTCCGAGCCTCGGCATGATTTGAAGTTTAAAAAGGGGGCTGCTGCCGTAGTTTCTGTCATTCATCCTGAACGTTTAAACATCTTAAAACTCACTAAAACATATTTCGTCCTCCAAGCCTCAGCATAAACTGAACTTAAAAAGGGAGGGGGGACATTTAAACATCTTAAATCTCATTTAACATTTTCTTGTGATAAATCATTAATTTCTTGGTTTTTAAATTATTTACTTGGCACCTAGGTAGTAATGATAGAAGGGTTGCCATTTCAACACAAATTCATCTATCGATTTCATGTTAATCAGGTGTGTTAATCTGGCCATCAATGCAAAGTCCGAAAGTTTGTTATTCCACTCTGTAGTATTGGGAATTGTACTGGACTGCCAATACCTAGCATACACAATTCTGGCAGCAGAGGTTGCATATTGGTAAAGCTCTTTATAAACTAAATTGAAGGGAAATGCTCTTTTGATGTTAAGATAAGCCACCTCCCACACAGATGGGCTTGCGCATCCCACAAAACCACCACATGCCATAAAACAAAACTGGACGAAGACTTATCCAGAACCTCTGGCCCCTCTGGCCCCAGAGTGGGGGTATCCAAGATCATGCAGCTGCTACCAAAACAGAGTAGACTTGTCTACAGTTGTCTTTCCAGGTGAAATAACTGATCGTGTGTTCAAGAGGCTTTGGTGAAAAGCCAGACGGGGGTCTGCTTGGAGGCAGGAGGAGGTCAGCAGTCCTGGCTGAGCAGAACCAGCTCCGCTTCTCTTTGGACCACTTCGCTGGGCCTGGCTTTGCAGCTCAAACGGTTGCGTGGGCACACGCTCCTGGGCAAGGCCTGCCAGGTGGCAAGCTCATTACCAAGGTCAGGGCTGTTTATGTCACTTCTGAAGCAAAACAGAAATGTTTCTTACGTGACTCATGTGCAAAGGATGAGTTCAGGCCCCTGTGGGCAGTGCAGGGGATGTGTGTGTTACAAGCAGGCAACATGTGACATTCGGCAGTCGCTGCCAGAGGGTTTTTGCACAGCAGTGAGGATGTGGGGTTTCAGCAGCTGTATACTTGGAGATCTGCAGCCTCCATCTTAATGTGCCCATCTGCTGGCTCGGAGCACCAAAGGCACAACTCGGGGTGCTGCCGTTCTCTTTCCCAGCCCATGTTCATCACGTGACTGCCTGCAAGGAAAGACTTTCGAATCACAGCTTCACCTTTGCTAGCTGTAGGAAATGTCTGCAGCAGAACAGCTGTGGAAAAAATGGGCGTCTGGCTGACACTGAACACCAGCCAGTTTTTGGCAGAATGGGGAGATAAGTCAGGCTTTCAGGACAGTGATGAAAACTGCCGACTGGAGTCCTTTTCAATTGCCGAAACCTACCCTGGCCATTCAACGACAGAACACCACCAGACGTCCCATAAAACTGCTGAATATGGATGATCCTATTACAGGATAATGAGAAGCAGGACTGGAAGACGCTGCTCCATAATGGAAATCCAGTCATTGGTGAGCCAGATTTCGCTGCTGTTTTTCTAAACATACAGGACTGCAGAACAGTTTGCTTGTTCATGCCTCCCGACTCCTCTTGCAATTCACCACTAATATAAAGTCCAATATAAAGACACAGTATGTCGATTATCAGTTACTGGACAAGGTGCTGAGACGCACGCTGAAAGCCCCCAAAGGCTGGCAATCTCTCTGAGAGCATCTCTTCCAACAGGGGCTTCTCGACCAGCAACAGGCCTCTGGGTGCCACTTCAGGTTTTAAAAACACTGGGGCCCATGTTTCTTTATTTATTTATTTAAAGTATTTCTACTCTACTCTGTTAATCTGACATCCCTGAAGCATCATGCAAGAATTTTTTATAAAGACTGCCAAGCTAAAACAATAACAAACACAAAATTAACCATCTCAAGAGCAGAACGTATCAACGTCACACTTGGCTTTGACTGCATGGTCTTCTGTCTTTGTAATCCACTTTCTGTATTATGATGTCTCACGCCTTAGGCAGTGTTTGCACTGTTTTCCAGTTCTGTAATCCTAATCCTGCCTTGACCTGGATGGCCCAGGCTAGCCCCATCTCCTCAGATCTCGGAAGCTAAGCCAGGTTTGCCCAGGTTTGTATTTGGATGGAAGACCACCAAGGAAGTCCACGTTGGCTACGCAGAGGCAGGCAATGGCAAACCACCTCGGAACATCTCATGCTTTGTATAACCTATGGCGAGGCCATTAATCCCTCTGACTTGATGGCACTTCACACCACCAAGCCTAATCCTATTGCATTGTTTATTAAATATCTTATGCTGTTAGAGAAACCCCATGGCGCAGAGTGGGAAGCTGCAGTACTGTGGTCCAACCTCTGCTCACGACCTGAGTTTGATCCTGACAGAACTTGGTTTCAGGTGGCCGGCTCAAGGCTGACTCAGCCTTCCATCCTCCCAAGGTCGGTAAAATGAGCACCCATTTAGCACCCATGTAGATGACTGGGAAAGGCAATGGCAAGCCTCCTGTAAACATCATGATGTGACGTTACCCCATGGGACATTAATGACCTGGTGCTTGCACCTTTACCTTTATGTTGTTAGACTAAATTGTTTTTTGTATTTTATAATTTGCCAGTCTCAGTGAGAAAAGCAGACTATAAATGCAGAAAACCAATAAATAGACCAAACCTAAAATAAAAGACAAGAGCAGGTAAAATTTCTAACAACCCCC
Organism: Euleptes europaea; assembly: GCF_029931775.1. Classification (NCBI taxonomy): domain Eukaryota; kingdom Metazoa; phylum Chordata; class Lepidosauria; order Squamata; family Sphaerodactylidae; genus Euleptes; species Euleptes europaea. The sequence continues at coordinate 60,306,477 of NC_079325.1, forward strand.
CACCCCTAAGAACAATTTTAAGTCAACAAAAAAGAGAAGAAGAGGAAGAGGAAGAAGAGTTGGTTTTCATATGCCAACTTTCTCTACCACTTAAGGCAGAATAAAACTGGCTTACAATCACCTTCCCTTCCCCTCCCCACAACAGACATCCTGTGAGGTAAGTGAGGCTGAGAGAGCTCTAAGAGAGCTGTGATTTGCCCAAGGTCACCCAGCTGACTTCATGTGTAGCAGTGGGGAAACCAACCTGGTTTACAAGATTAGCATCTGCCGCTCATGTGGAGGAGTGGGGAATCAAACCCAGTTCTCCAAATTAGAGTTCACCGCTCCAAATCACCGCTCTTAACCACTACACAGTGTCTCTCCAATGAAAGCCATCAGTCATGGCAACATATTGAATACCAGATTAAAATGGGTCCAGATAATTCATTTCATTCAAGGAAGTGTTACAGGCTTTGACATATTAGAGCACATGAACATGGTATGAATATTGTACATATGCAGAATTATTCAAGATAAAGCCCAAATACACATACAAACTGCAAAAGAATACAGCAGAGGTTTTAATTTCCTTTTAAAAGGAACAGAAAGTCTGGATATTCTTGCCAAAGGCTTATGTTTCTGAATTAGTCTGTCAAATATTTCAGTGTCAGTGCAGATTTGCTCGCTGCACTTTTCCTATTTTTTCATGACCTTCCCCAGTCATTTCAATGGAGAAAAGCAAAGCCCCCGCAGCACTTTTTATATTTTTTAAGCTACAGAGCAGCATGTTTACCACACTTCCTGACATTGCAATGTCTTCAAGTGCAGAAATACTCTCCATTCCAAGAGTATTCAATGCTGACTAAGATGTAATGATGTAATGTAAACAATATATTGTATTTTATGATTTAAACATGAAAACAAGATGCTAGAAAGTAATGAATGGGTTCACTCTCAACCTATTTTTCTAGAGATGAGAATGATGATGATAAAATTGATTATATAGAGTATAACAAAACTCAAAACTGGCTGTTTAAGAAATAGTATGTTTAGCCTAGAGGAAGTGGATGTCCATATATGGCCATCTAAAGTAGAGCAACTGAGCATGTGCAGTAACATTCCTAAATCAGTGCAGCAGCGCCGTTACTCCAATGCATGGAGATTTTTCAAGACAGCCCCTTTTCAAGGTGATTGAAACAGTATAAATACAGGCAGGGAAAGGGCTAGAATTCAGACCTCTCTCAGAGGGTCTTAGAAGATGGTGATTGGTATGTATGGCTTTACAAATATATTATTCTAGAGTGTGAATTAGATACTTTGAACTAAATCGGACTTCTTTAACTGTTATATTTTAAGTGTTGGATTTTAAAACTGAATAGTATGTAGAACTTGCTTGCTTTACTGTATACATTGTTACTGAATTTTAAGATTTTGTAATACTTGCATATACACATATATATATATATACACAATTACATTGGAGTACATCAATAAAAAGACTTACTTTTTGAGTAAAGTAGTTGAGTCCTGCTTAGTCGGTGACTAACTAAATAAGATAACATACCACTTCTCAGGAAGGGGTCATTTCTAAGAGCATAGTCACTCGAAAGGCACTGACCCACTTCAGAAGTCTGGAGTTGCCTAGCCAACACTTGCTCAAGAAAAGAATACTGGTAATAAGATGGCTGTTGTTGAGATCTAGAGGCAAACAACCAGGATGATTCCTTCCTGCAGTGAAGCATTAAGCACCCCTAGGGCAGGGCTAGGGTGTGCATTCCAGCTAATGACAATAAGCCACCGAGGGGGCAGCTAATACTCCTCTGAGCAATCTGTCTACTCCTCAGACCACACAAACCAAAATCCATAGAAAAAGTGAGGATATAAGTGTGCTCTATTGCTATCCTGCGGCTGATCTCCTAATGAAACTAATTCATCATGGAAAGGAGTGATTTTTACCCATGAAGTGCTTTGCAATGAAGTCACAGTAGGGTACTGAATTATCCAGATTTAAATCACCCAGGGCCAAATGTAAGAGCTCCCTCCATTGGCATATCACCATCTTCTCCCAGCTCCTCAGAGACCCAGAGTGCCAAAGGGGATTGAAGGACCCTGAGGAACAACCGCAGCCATGTCCTTCGTCCATAGGTCAAGTAGGGTTTCGACAGGAACACCAGCCAAGTGTCAAGAATCCATCTGGATCCCTCAATCTTGGGGGGGGGGCAGCCATTCAGATCGATCCTCCACCTTGCAGAGGTTTGAAGGCTCTTCAAGTCCAACCTCACTATGGTCAAACCATGGCAAAGGAAGCACAGAGATATCCACCATTTCTAAACCATGTTGCATTTGACCAGTGTAGAAAATCAGACTGTGTGTACAGCTTGCTAAATGTGTGGGAACGAGGATGTCCTGCGTCAGCCCCATGGCTGTCAAGCTAAAACAGGAGACTCACAGATGCCTGAAACCCTGGAGAGGCCCTGCTGGTCTGAGTAGACAGTACTGACATTGATGGACCAAGGGTCTGATTCAGTATAGGGCAGCTTCATGAGCTCCCACAAGTCAGAGCTCACTACAACAGATGCCTGATGATGATGATGCATCTCACGGTACACAAAGACCTGCACCGCTCCTGACAGAAGGACTAAATATGAACGCCTTGGACTCAGGGGCAGATCCTGAAGCAAGCTGGTCAGTGAGGAGCCGAGCCAGGGCAGATCTTGGAGGGGAGGGGAGGAGGCAACATCTGGCATGGTGCAGGAAGACTTGACCGAGATTTTAGTCAGGAGATGTGGCTCCATAGTAGAGCATCTGCTTCACATACAGAAGGTCTCCAGTTCAGTCCCCACATCTGTAGCTAAAAGGGTCAAGTAGCGGGAGATGGGAGAAACCTCCAGCGGACGACAGGGGACGCTGCTGCCAGGCAGAGTGGGCTTAATGGTGCCAGAGCTTTGAATCCACAGAGCAGTGCAACAGAATCATCCCAGCAAAGCGCTATGGGGTTCATTGTCACAGGCAAAAACCCCCAGAGGTGATCAGAATTTGACTGTAATGCAAAATATTTGCCTCTGGTTCAATGATCAGGTGTGGATCCCCACGGGCAGATGGACCCCCCGCTTGTTATTAGCTCAGTCATTCCCCACTCACATACACAAGTTTGGGGGAAAGGGGGCCTGAGTCTCATAGGGTGTGCAAGTTCAGCAAGGAACGGACTTGAGCGACCCCACACATTCCACCCACCACCACTATCCCAAGGACTACTTGGAGGTGAGATATAAGCACATGAAAACTCATTACTTTCCACCTGGAACATTCCGATATGAGAAGAAGCCCTCGTTCCCCCCTACCCAAAAACCTGCAATGCCCTTCCAGCCCTGCCCCCCTTACCTCAAAGACTTCTTCATCCAGGATCCTGGTCCCAAATACAATTATGCCATTGACATCAATGATGGGGTGATCACTGCGGTCCAAGAACTTTGTGATCTTCTTTTTACAATCCAAAATCAAGGTGACGTTCTTCCTGTGCACGCTGATAGCTATCCGATGCCACCTGGGAAATAACAACGCCCATGAGAAGGTTAAGGAGAGACCCCTGACAGTAGCATGGATAAGGGAGATGGCAACGTGGATTCTACCCTCAGGCCCCACACCATCAGCACCACCCAGGTATTTATTTTTTATATCTTGTTTCTCCCCCATGGGGACCCAAAGAGTCTTATGCCATCTTTCTTTCCTCCTCCATTTTATCTCAACATCAACCCTGAGGGTTAGGTTAGCCTGAGAGAGATCTGACCAGCCCACCACTGACTTCCTGAGGAAAGTACAATCCACCGACTGCCTCCTAGAGAAAATCTCTCAGGCACTACGGACGTAACCCCACGGAGTTGGACTCCATCCGGAACATCATCCGTAATGATACCGCCACACACATTGCTACAGACTTTGCCACTTTGTCCTCACCCACAGTTGCTTCAGATTTGGCACCAGTTTGCCCCTTCAGATTAATGGCATAACCCACGACTCCACAGAATGCAAAGACATGCATGCCTGGCTGGAGCAAGGCCTCCTCCGCTTCTGCCCCATCAGTACCTCTCCGGTGCTTGAGATTTTAGCCATGACATTTTCATCCTCTGCAGCAGGGGTCCCCGACCTTTCTGAGCCTGCGGGCACCTTTGGAACTCTGACTCCGCGCGGTGAGCCCAGGCCACAAAACGGCTGCCTCAAGAGGTACAGCCAGCCACAAAATGGCTGCCACAGCTTGCCTTCAGTCTCAAGGAAGATCCTTGGACTCTGGGAGCAGCTGCTACCAAAGCAGCATTTTAAAAATCTGAATCACCAATCAAATCCCCAACAGCCAGTTAGAAGCCTTGCTGGGCAAAAGCCCCACGTGGCCCCACCCACTTTCTAAAAACACTTGTTGGCGGGCAACATGGCACTCATGGGCACCCCAGTGGGGATTCCTGCTCTGGACACTCGGGGAGGGCACTCTCGAGGAAGCCCACCAGGACTTCCAACAACTTTCGCTGCACCAAAATGGACACAACAGGACACATAAGTACAACTTTATACCCACCAACAGCCACACATATCTACATGCTTCCAGCTACCATCCTGAACAGCCGGCTACACAAAAGAGGTGGCAGCAGAACAACGCCTGCCATCACGCAGACCTTCCTGCTCGAACCAGTCCAGGTCAGTCCCCTATGGAAAAGTCCCTATGAGCACACATATGGCACTTAAAATTGCAGTATTCAGAAGAGTTGGTTTTGATATGCCGACTTTCTCTACCACTTAAGGGAGAACCGGCTTACAATCACCTTCTCTTCCCCTCCTCGCCACTGTGAGATAGGTGGGGCTGAGAGAGCTGTAACTAGCCCAAGGTCACCCAGCTGGCTTCATGTGCAGGAGTGGGGAAACAAATCCAGTTCACCGGATTAGCCTCCGCTGCTCATGTGGAGGAGCGGGGAATCAAACCCAGTTCACCAGATCAGACTCCACTGCTCCAAACCACTGCTCTTAACCGCTACACCACACAGGAACCAGGGGGAGAATATTTCAGTCCCTTGGGGAGGACACACAACCACTGACCCAAAATCCCCATTTTTCAGCAAAAAAACTTTGAAGGGAGGCTCCAGTGCAAAACTGCTGACCTAGAATTCATCATGACGTTTGATACAATCCCTTCCCTGGCAGTGCTCATTGCAAACATCGCTCCATGCTGTAAGCACTTGGTCACTGCAGCTCCAAGTACTAAATCAACTCATTTTCCAGAAAAGAGGCAGCACCTCCTCCAGTCACAGTTACTGAACTGACCAACTTGTCTGTCCTTTATGCCTGCAAAGTCACAACCGACATCCAGTAGGAGGCATAGCCTGCTTTTTGTGTTTCTGCAATCAACTGAATCTGTTCAAAACAGTGATCTCAACAAGTGATTGCAAATTTACCTAGATTCACAAGCTGACACCAACAGCACACAGAGACACCTAAGTAGTAAGTCTGAATTCAAATACTTCAAACAATTCTTCTCCTTTTGAAATTGGAATCAGTGGTAGCAGATGAATGGTGGTAGGGGAGTGTTGGCAACTGTGATGAAGACATCTAACCACGTGAAAAAACAGTGTAATTGTACAAATCAGATACGCCCATACAGTTCACCAAACAATCAGCTTTCAAATCAGGGCAACAAGTAACACATGGCCCGCACATGGCTTCCTATGTTCTCCTTGGCTTACCTACTCTGGTGTGAGCTTGTCGACCAGAAAGGGCGGCCAAACTCTCGCAAGAGAGAATGTTGTGAGACTTCAGGCGCTGGCCCGCACAACCCGCCAAGCGGCTTTTAAAGAGAGGCAGGCACCAGAGAGGGAAGGAGGCTCCCAGGCGGGGCAGTGGCTGGGCAGATGGCAGGAAAACAGCTGGCTGGATGGTGCTGGACAGACCATGAGGCTGAGTCCCTCCCCCCCGCCTCCACATCTGCCACCCAAGGCCACCATTTCTGGCCACCTCATTACAGAGCTCGCCCTGCTTCTGGCTGCGGAGAAGGCTTTCTGTGGCTCCTGCAGCCTGTGATGCAGCCTCAGCCACGCATGGCACTGCAGCCCCTGGGCCAGGGGGGTCCCTGACCTTTTTGAGCCTGTGGGCCCATTTGGAAATTCTGACACGGCATGGTTGACGCAGCCACAAAACGGATGCCACAGAATGGCAGCTGCAGGAGGCGGAGCCAGTTGCAAAATGAAGGCCACAGCTTAATGTCAGCAACTCAGTGTGGATCCTTGTGCTGCGGTGGCAGCTGCTGCCAAAGCAACATTTATAAAAAATCTACACAGCCAATCAGATTTCCAGGGGCCAGTCAGAATCCCTGGTGGGCCAAAGGGCTCCTGGGCCTGCCCACTTCCTAAAAACACTTGGTGGGCATCAAAAAAGGTGTGGGAGGGCACCATGTTGGGGACCCCTGCCCTACTGAATGCACCACCGTCAGCCCTCTCTCCAGCAACCTGGGGTGGGGAAGTGAAGAGGGTCTGGACAGCAACAACTGGACAGTGATCACAGTGGGAAGAGCCCAGCGCAAACCAGACCAAGCTTTAGAAGTGTTTGTAATGGACTCATCTTTCCTCCTGGCTCTAAAGGCCTCCAGCGTCCTCCTAAGTTCCAGCCGTGATGGGGCTGATAAAGACGTCACTCTAAAAACGTCTCGGCTGGATCTCTCCTGCCAGCCTCAGACTCCCAGGCCTCTCCACAGGTGAGTGTGTGTGTATGTGCGTGTGTGGACTTCTGGGGCCATGAGCCTGCTAGAGAGCAGCCGTAGCTCAGCCACTGCTGCTCACAGTACAGAATCTCCACACCAGGTGTTGCTGGACAGCCGAGCATCTCTGTACCTGTAGCTGGCACAGCTAATCGGTGTCACATGCTAGAAGGCAGGTGAGCCAAGCCACGGAAATACAAAAAGGGAGAAGAAGAGTAATCCCCACAGTCAGGAAGTGAGTCCCACAAAGCTCATTCCATATCAAATCAAGCAGAGAAGAACATGCAAAATAAGTAAAGCATGCACCATTCTCTGGATCTGCCATCCCTGAGTAAAAAGGCGAGCTACAAATCTCCTAAATAAATAACTAGCAGAATGCAGCTCTTCTTGGCTTATCCTTGTAGGTTCCAGCAAAACCACAGTAGCTGTGAAGTCTCCTTGTTCAGAGGCAGTCTACCTTTGACTGACTGGTGGCTAGGAGGCAACGGTGAGAAGGGCTGTGGTTTTTATACCCTTCCAATAAGGGTTCCACTACTGGCTGTTGTTGGGACCAGGGCTACCTTGGGCCAATCCACCCAGGTTTCATGTTTCCCAAACCGCCCCCACCCCCCGCTGCCAGTGTTTCTGATTCACTAGCATCATTCGCAGCCCAACCACAGACACGTGTGGCCCACACACCACTTACTTGCCATCGGAGAGATTGATGCCTCGGAAGAGTGGGTAATCCTCTGGGCTGGGCTTCCCTGCATGGTCTTCGTAGAGGAACACGGGGGACCTACCCAGCTCCACTCCCACCTGCTGGATGCCTTGCTCGTTGTAGATGGAGACCAAGAAGGACTGGCCTCCTTTCTTGGCTTTTACAGTGGTTAGGATTGAGAAATCTTCAGGGAATGGAGATGCTGGAATCAAAGGAGGGTGGGAGGAAGGTGTTTAGCTCTCTTTTGCAGTGCTACCAGGATTCCATCCAACGCCACAGTGCCTCGTAACACATGGAACTCCTTGCCACAACTCCTTGCCATGTCACAAGACATGAAGGTGCCCAATAGCTTAGAGTACTTATCAAATTTAATAAAGGAGTTGATAAATTCAAAGAAGCTGTGGCTATTAATTAGTGCTAGTTCTGAACTGCTGGGAGGGAAGGCAGCATGGTATGGCCCGATCTCATCAGATCTAGGAAGCTAAGCAGGGTCGGTACTTTGAAGAGAGACCACCAAGGAAGACTGTGCAGAGGAAGGTGATGGCAGACCACCTCTGCTTCTCACTTGCCTTGAAAGCCCCTACAATTTAACAGCATTTGTGTGTGTGTGTGTGTGTGTGTGTGTGTGTGTGTGTGTGTGTGTGTGTTAAGTGCAGTCAAGTCACTTCCAACTTATGGCGACCTTATGAATTAATGTCCTCCAAAATGTCCTACTATTACAGTCTTGCAGACTGAGGGCCGGGACTTCCTTCAGTGAGTTAATCCATCTCAATCAATCTGTATTGTTATAGTCAAAGACCAGCATATATACAAATGACAATCAACTATTAATCCATCTCATGTTGGGTCTTCCTCTTTTCCTGCTGCCTTCAACTCTTCCTACCATTACTGTCTTACTGAACTGCTAATAGCTCTGAAGGGAATCTCCTTACCAGATTCCCAGGGTTGGATTAAAGAAATGAACAGAGGCAGACCCCCCCTTGGTCCGCTGACTGTCTCTTCTTGAGGGGTGGTCCCAGCAGCAGCAGCTGCTGCCCTGGGTGTGCAGAGCCTTGCATTTCATTTCATTTCATTTCATTAACCTTTATTGGCATACCAAAAGACAGAAATAGAAAAAAAACAACAATATACCTCCAAAGGGCAATACATATAAGTTACAAGTCGGGTTAATAAAACTTTTCTTGTTCTTTAAGAACTCCTGTAAGAAATTCAGCCACAGTAGCCATAATTTTAGGATCATGGTCACTCAAAAGAAATTTGCATTTCACTTCATTACTCCTGTATGTCTTGTACTGGAGCAAAGTAGATAGCAGTTTATCCCGCAGTCACATAGAAGGGGCAATCTAAAAGGATGTGGTCAATTGTATCTAACAAGTTTAAACTGCATGTGCATAGGCGTTCATGTCTAGGGATCTGGAGGTATCGGCCTAAGAGCATCCTAGATGGGAATGAATTAACCCTAGCTAATAGAAAAGCACGGCGTTGAGAAGGTATCTCTAGGTTATCTAGATACCTAACCATTTTACCCGATCCATTATTAAGGCCTAGGGCCGCCGGAGAGCAGATGGGGGGAAGAGCTGGGTTAAAATTCTGCAATTCTATATCAAGGAGACGTTGCTTGATTCTTTTAAAGATGTAAGATTCATTGGCCAGAGCAAGATTATCTAAATCAATTCCAATTTGGCAGAGTCTAGATCTAATCAATATGTCCCATGAGAAATAATGAAGTTCACTTTTCAAGAAATATAAAAGGGAACCTGGCTCAGTTTGAAAATATAATTTGAGCCAATATCTTATTGTTTGAATCCAGGCTTTGGTGGCAATCAGGTTTTGCCCAGTTTCATGACAAATTGTGAAATATGAGACACATTTAGGTATCCCCAATATTTGTCTAAGAAATATGGCTTGGATGTTCTCCACTTCTTGATTAAGAGTTCCAAGCCATAAGGGAACTCCAAACAGAAGTTGGGGGAATATTTTCAAATTCAGGATTTTGATCACTGCAGGAACACACTGATTCCTCTTCGCGTAGAAAAACTGCTTGAGTTGATTTAAGGAAATCCTGGTGGCTTTAATAGTATTTTGTCGATGTATAGACCAATTGAGATTATAGTTATAAGTAATTTCCAAATACATATAGCTTTTAACTTGTTCAATTGAATCCTTCCCGATGTGCCATTTGTATGAGGACCATTTTTTGGAAAATACCACTACTTTTGATTTGGAGGAGTTAATAGAAAGTAAATTAAAATGGCAATAATTATTAAAAGCATCTAGATAACGTTGGAGGCCTACTTTAGTGAAAGAAAGAATGACGGTGTCGTCCGCATAAAGAAGTAGAGGTAAAGACTGGGACCCTAATTTAGGTGGATGACCATTAACTGAACCCAATGACTGCACTAGATCAGAAAGAAAAATATTAAAAAGTAGGGGAGCTAAAACACACCCTTGTTTAACGCCTCTTTGAATTAAATTTTCTTAGTCAGTCCACCATTAGGTGAGTATTTAACTTGGCAGGTGGTATTTAAGTGTAATTTCTTTAAAAGTATTAGCAGCCTGGGGTCAATTCCTAGATTTGACGATTTGTCCCACAGTTTCTCTCTAGGAATAGAGTCAAAAGCACTTTTTAGGTCTATGAAAGCTGCAAACAATTTCCCCCCACCTATCTTCATGTATTTTTCCACAAGAAAGGATAAAACGATACAGTGATCTAAAGATGATTTGTTCTTAGTGAATCCTATTTGCTCTGGGCCAATAATGGATTTAGCTTGAGACCACTCCGAAAGGCGGGTCTCAAGGTGTCTAGCATATAACTTGCCCAGTACTGATAGCAAGCTAATAGGACGATAATTTCCCGGTAGATTGGGGTCTCCCTTTTTATAGATTGGCATTAATATTGAGTTCAGCCATGAATCAGGAAGGATACCATAACGATCATTGATGTAAAAAGACTGGCTAGTAGTGGAGCCCACCAGTCAGCATATTTCTTAAAATGTTCGACAGGGAGCCCATCAGGACCTGGTGCTCGACCACTTTTTAGTTTAGAAATTAGGGTCATAATTTCTTCCCTACTTATTGCATGCCATGGAGGGATATTTGCGGGAATAATTTCCTCATTATCAGATGGAGGGACCACAGCATGGCCAAAGACGTTACAAAAATAATCAACCCATACTTGAGGCATAATACCTGAGTCAGGAGAGGGTTTGTTGTTTAATAGACAAGAAATGTTTTCCAAAAGATTTTACTGTCACTTGATTTCAGAGATAAAAAGAGCTGGTCCCATCTTTTTTGATAATAGGCTTTCTTTTTATTAACCACTAATTCCTGATAAGCTTTTTTTTGACGATAAATATTGCTCCATATCGATTGTTTGGCCTCCTTTCCTAGATTTCCCAAAAACCGATCGCAAATTCCTTTTTTGAGTTAAACATTCATGATCAAACCAGGTCGATGTTTCAAAAGTAGTTTTACGTATCGGTTTGGCTATAGAGCTACATTGCTCTATAACTTGAGAAAAGGCTATTAGCACCTCCTCATGAGAGGAAGAGCCAATTATGGACATCTTTAGTTTGGACAATAAGTCAGATTGGAGGATATTGAACAATTCGATTTCTGTAGATTCTGACCATTTAATCCTTGTCAGGATTAAAACCTTATTCGCATCAGGGGAGGGATTTAAAAAATTGAAGGTCTTTATTGGCAAGTTTAATAGAAATGAAAGGGGGAGATGATCACTTTCAGTACGGGTTTCAATATTCACTGACTTGACAAGGCAGCAAGTTCAAAGAGCATAAACCATAATCAATCACACTACAGCCTCTTGTAGATATAAAGGTGGAGTTTGTTGATGAAGGGAATTGTGGTAGTCCATTTAGGGTTATTAAGCTATGAGTCACACAGAACTCTATCAGTCTAACTCCAGCCTTATTATAAATTTTATCAGTAGAGTAATGAGGCAAACTTAATTGGGGAGGTAACAAGTCTTCCCCATCAAAACCCATAGAGGAGGACCATTCCTGCTGGTTTGACCCAATTCGAGCATTTAAATCTCCCAATAAAACAATTTGAGCCAACGGATGATTTTGAGCTATTTTAAAAGTAAATTTAGAGAGGTTGGACCACATAGTGTCCAAGTCCTTAATATTATTAGAGGGTGGCAGATAGGTATTAATCATAATAAGGCTCAGAGTAGGAGAGGAGAGTAATATTGCTTGAGCAAAACAATCACAATTTCCCAAAAAGGTTTGCTTAAAGAAGCTATTGTTCCTGATCAAACTGGCTGGCCGCATTTTGGGCGACCCATTGAGGACACTTTATAGGCTGGGAGGAGAAAAGTTTGGAAACCATTTATACTCAAGTCAGTAGCTTCCCAAGTTTCCTGTAGGAATATACCATCAAACCCTTTAAGAAAATTAATAAAATCAGTATCCTGTCTTTTGTTATTCCACCCAGCAATATTCCATGATAACAAATTAAAAGCTCTGTTATTACAGTCTGGAGATAGTCAATCCTTTTCTTCTATCAGATCAAGCTTTTTCAGAGGGTCATTAAAAATACAGCCATTTGATTGAGGTGGGATTAGAGTACCAATAGGCATTCCTAACGATTCCAAGACGATAGTAGGCTCAGTTGCATCCAATGGGGAAGATGGAGATATATTTGTCAGTTTTTGCAGAGAAGCAGTATAAGGGTCATCAGTGTCTGTCAAATCTGTTTCCTGGGTGAAATGAGGATCCGATGTAGTAGAAGGACTAACAGACTTTTTCATTTTTAGTGTTAATAAACGGTTTTTTTGTACATTCCAATCTCTCAATTACGTCTTGTTGTTCCTGGGCAGAGAGATCCCCAAATGAGAGTAAAAAGGAGTCTTCACTTAAGTTCTCCAGATTTTCTCTGGCTTGGGATGCCTGAGAAGGCAATTCTTCCACCTCAGAATCTGTTTGAATATTTTGTTGGGAGGGTGAGACCAGATTAACAGTCGCAGTAGTAAAGGGAGACTGAGTTGAAGGTAATGTGGGTAGAGGATAAGACAGAGGGATATTAGTTTCCATCTCCTTAGGGGACCCTTTTAAGTGGAGGTTCAAGGGTAAAGTTGTTAAAGTAGTCTGCTGAGCAGTAGCATGTTCGGCTTCCAAAATTTCAGTAGCTAGATATTTATTATGCGACGGGAAACATGGTGTCTGAAAAGTAACTCTGTGTGACCTTAAGTCCAAATCCATCTCATAATGAGCTCCATCCTGACACTTGGTTGCCAGATTCCCTGGCAATTTAAAGGTCCTGGAAATTCCGTCCTGAGATGATGATTGCAGAGAAGAAGAACCTTCACCATTTAGAGGATGATCAGATGGAATTACATTCGAATTGCCAGGTTTGATAGGGTTGACTCCATCTCTTGTCTGTTTCTGTTCTGTTCTAATATTACTGAGAGAGACTACTCCTGAAGCATCCTTTGTTGGCTTAAATAGAAAATCTTTTCCCCTTAACTTGAGGCACAGGGGAGCTTGCACACAGTTCTTAAAAACTCTGGTCACCCGAATTCCGTATTTCCTATATAAAATTTTTTGGAGGTGTAGCATCCTAGAAGGGATATCTCCATTTTTAAATTGTAGAACCAGTCTGTTATAAATTCCCACTCTGGAGAGTCTAAAATAGGAGCGTAGGGGTATAGTTGAGATATTGCAGTTAAGCAATTGGCTCAATGAAAGGGTAATAGCATTAAAATTGCTCCATCTATAGTAATCAGTCTGAGAATTAAAAGATAGCCAAATGGTTCCGTTGAAATGTCAGAGAAGCTGGTGGAGAATGCACCCGAAAATCCTCTTTCATATTTGGCAAGTCAGCTACAGTCAGTTTGTTTGGTTGAGGAAGTTCAAAGTCTGCCTTATCATTACGCATGTTAGGCTTGTTAAGGCTTACAAAACGGTCAATAGCTTCCCTCATGGAGCTTACTTCGGCTTCTATGTCCTTGACTTTAGCTAATAACATAGCCATGGATTGAGAGGTTAAAATTGCTTCCTTAGAGAATATATCCAGGAGTAATGCAGGTAATTGCTGGCAACAGTGTTGACGTGGGTTTAGATCAAGAGGCGTATCCTCCTCTTGCAAAACTCCCTCTTCATCACCCGGGAGTAATGGGGTTTCCATTTCTAAAGCAGCAAATCTGGTAACAAGTCTAATTACACCAGGTTGCGTTTCAGAGGCATTGTTGTCAAGGACGTACCTATCTATTTTTTGTTGTTTGCCAACTTTTAAGCCAGTTGTTTCAGAGGGGAAACGTCGGCGTTTTCTTGTAAACATAGTCTCCTTCAAGCCTTTAGAGATTTTTCCAGCCACCGTGTTACTGATTTATCTTTAAAACAATTCTAAAAAGACCCTGAGATTATTTCAGGTTTCAGACTGATAGTTAAAACACCCTCAGATAGTTAAAAGTTGTAAAAAGAGAAGATAAAAGTTTTCACTTGCGGAGAGAGTGTACTGGAGCTCCTAACGAGACGCCATCTTGCTACGTATCTCAGTCAAGTCACTTCCAACTTATGGCGACCTTATGAATTAATGTCCTCCAAAATGTCCTACTATTACAGTCTTGCAAACTGAGGGCTGGGACTTCCTTCAGTGAGTTAATCCATCTCAATCAATCTGTATTGTTATAGTCAAAGACCAGCATATATACAAATGACAATCAACTATTAATCCATCTCATGTTGGGTCTTCCTCTTTTCCTGCTGCCTTCAACTCTTCCTACCATTACTGTCTTACTGAACTGCTAATAGCTCTGAAGGGAATCTCCTTACCAGATTCCCAGGGTTGGATTAAAGAAATGAACAGAGGCAGACCCCCCCCCTCGGTCCGCTGACTGTCTCTTCTTGAGGGGTGGTCCCAGCAGCAGCAGCAGCCGCCCTGGGTGTGCAGAGCCTTGCATCTTTTGAGTGTGTCAGGCTGTCCGAGACACAGGGGCAGGGCTCACAGGAAAAGGGGGGGGGCGTTTTCGGACTCCTGGCTGGCAGAGACGGGTAAACTAGAAAGGTCCTATCAGAAGCATCCCTTTAAGTGCAAAGAGAACCCCCATTTGCCAGGCACGGCACCCACCTCCTGTGGAATTAATTTCTAATAGTGGGCAAGATGTGGTTACCATGTTTGCATTTGGTATCCTGGGTTGCAGTTCTAGTTGCAAAATCCAGTTGTTTGAGTTCACCACAAATGTAGAGAGACACCCAAGTACTGATCCCTCCCCGCCAAAAAAGCATCAGTGAGATGACCAGGAAGAAAGCGCTGTGGCACCTTAAAGAGATTGATCATGGAAGCAGATTTCCTAGGCAAGGGCCCACTCGACTCTGACGATGTGCGCTCTTACCCCGAAAGTCTTTGCCACAGCCATTTGTTCTTTAACATTTTCTTGTCTGGCAAGCACACAAGAAGGGGAAGGTGGCAGCCCCACAATTAGGGAACAACCTCCCCCAGGTAGATGTGCCTGCCCTCCTCACTGTTGATCTTCAGGAGGCAGGGGAAGACAGTTGTATGTAGGACAGCATTTGATTTCATTTTTATTTATTAGCAGTCCTAATTGAGGGGGGGTAATTGTGACCTTTTATGTGCTTTTTATAACTGTTGTTTTATTTATACTGTTTGTTTTTTTAATCATCATTTTATGTATATTGGCTTACAATATACATAAAATGATGATAAAAAACAATGAATACCACAAGGGAGAAAAGTGGCTAATAAATGTTTTAAATAAATACATAAATAACATGTTACAAGATTTCTTTGATGTTTCTCACTACCCAGGGTTTCTTCCAAGGATTCAGCTGGGCCTTCAAATTCCACCAACGCAGCCTGAATCTTAGATATTCAGAAATCCCACAGATAATTCTCTATCAGACTCCTACGCTTTGCCTTTGTTTCAATGGAAGGGGGAAAAATATCTCAAGCTTTTGTGTAAAATTTCTCATTCTTTTGAAACTCCATAACGGAGCAAAATTGGTTTCCTTGCAACCATCTCCTACCTATACAGAAGTTTAGGATGGGAAGCCTTTGCCTGCTCAACTCCTGCCCCAGGCCTGCTGCGGCTGCTACTGAAAGCAGGGGAGCCCGGATGGAAGCGGCCGCTAAGCAGTTAGCCAGCCAAAAAACTTTGGTTAACTGACTGGCCAAAACTGTAAAATAATGGTCAAGCGGTGTTAAAGCATTCAGTTTATTACAACAAAAAAGATGGTGATTTTTCTGTTCTAGTAGGGGTATTTTTCACGGTGGATTTTGCTTCGGTTTTGAATTGGAGCAAACAATAAACCGATTTAAATAGCTTTTTCATGGCAGCGCAGCTTCCCCCCCCCCCCCCGTCCCGATTCATTTTCGATTTTTCACGGGAGAAACAGCGCACTTTTCTGCGCTGCTTACGTCTGCTCCGCTCATGACTCACTGCTCCAAATCTGCCTAATCCCGCCCACTCTTCCCATGATCCTGCCTTGCTCCATTTGCCCCCCCTCGAGACTTTCACACATGCCTCCAGCTCGGCCGGGCTGCCCGGCTCCAAGAAGCTGTTATGGCTCTCTTGGGGCTTTTCCATGCCGCCGGCTGGGAAGGAAGTAGGGGAGAGGGCAGGGAGGAAGGAGAATGGCAGCAGCGGCTCCTCTTCCCTCAAGCCAGAATAAGACCCGGGGAGGGAGCCGCGTGCCGAACGGGCCAGCCAAGTTGCCGGCCGTTTATGCCTGGGAGGTCTCACCTTGGATTTGCCGCTCTCTAGATGCACATTTCCCCCATCCGAATTCTCAAAACCCTGCATGGGGAGCTTACTGTTGAGTTCTGAGAATTTGGATGGGGAAAATGTGCATCTGGGAAGGACGAGGGCTGCCCAGGGCCACCACCCGGTTAGCTGCCTCTCCTCTCCAGAAACCCCCCCCCCAACAGTCCCTGCCTGAAACCCGGAGGCACCCTTCCTCCCAATGTGTGTTATGCCTGGGAGGTCTCGCCTTGGATTTGCCGCTCTCTAGATGAACATTTCCCCCATCCGAATTCTCAAAACACTGCATGGGGCGCTTACTGTTGAGTTCTGAGAATTTGGATGGGGAAAATGCATCTGGAAATGTGCAAACCCAAGGCAAAACCTCCCGTGCATCAATGGCCAAGGAGCATCAGACCTCCTCCTCCGACCCCCGCCCGGGAACGGGTTAAACACCCACCCAGCCTCCCTCTGCGATCCCCCCACTCTTCCTCAACTTGGCGCCCTTCAGCCTGCCTTTCCAGCCCACCCCCGGGGTTCCCGAGCAGCTGGGCTCCCGGCCGTGGGTAGGGCCCGGCTGGCCGGTGAACTGCAGCGGCTCCCTCGCTCGGCTTGCTCCCGACGGCCAGGCTGAGAAGCCGCCGCCAGAGAGACCTCTGGCCCTTTTCTGCGCCAGCCCAACTGGTAAGCGGATCTGCTCCGAAAGGACGAGTGCTGCCGCTTTGGGGGGGGGGGAATTAAGCCTTCTGCCTGTCCTCTCCATACAATCTCTTGTAATCTCGACGCAGCGATTTGGTTTTAGTACGGGACTCAAGCGCAGAGTGATGATGGCCCTTCCGCGCCATCTCTGCGGCTATTTTCTCAAACACATCAATGTTGCGTTGCGATTTGAGCAGAGCCCGCTGCATCCTGTGCTCGCCCCATATGGAGAATAAATCGAGCATTTCTCGTTCCCTCCATGAAACACCACGGACATCAGTTGATTTTTGGCTTCCAGCCATCGAAAAAAAAATGCAGCTTCTTCAGTTGAGTTAGGATGAGCGTGCTTGCCCAAGAGGAAATACAAGAAATGGGTCAGCCTCTACCAACACAAAGCACATTCACGGCAGCGAGCGAGGTGCAAACCCTGTTCGCCATTGGGCAAGGGGGGGCAAGTGACCTGGACGTGTGATGCGATTGGCTCGAGCACCACAGCAATACAGCGGGACTTTTGAAACAAAGGAAATAACTTGAAATAGGCACACAATGCTGACCACTCCCGAAGCAAGCTACATCTGCTGGCCGCTGCACAAACTGAAACAAAAGGGGTGGTGTCTTCAACCAAGCACGAAACTCCCCCAGCCAATCGCCGTTCTTGGGGGAGGGGTCATTGCCCATCATGGGTGGTGGCAAATGAACCGAAGCAAAACTTCTTCATGGAATTCCGAGCCAAAAAATGCGCTGTAACAAAAAAGTACAGCGCAAAAGAGGTTTCAGTTGATGAGGGCTTAATGCGGGTTTTGTTGCTCGGTTCAGGAAAACTCGGCGCTCCAATGAATAATCAAAAATTTGGAGCGCCTCAAATCAGATTTTAAAACGCAGCAAAGCTCCGTGAAAAATTCCCCGTACAGGTAATACTTCAGCACTGGTGGTGGAAAATGCTTTCAAGTTGCAGCCGATTTATGGGACCCTGCAGGGTTTTCAAGGCAAGAGACGGCCAGAGGTGGTTTGCCATTTCCTAGACTTCCAGGTACTGACCAGGGCTGACCCTGCTTAGCTTCCAAAATTTGTATGATATCGGGCTAGCCTGGACCATCCAGGTCAGGGCAGATTTCAGCATTACTTGGCCATTATTTTACTTCGTCCACTCGGATTTGGGGCTGTGTGCTTGAAAAACAGAACAACCTCAAAATGTTAATGCTCTGCTGTGCTGGGAACCAAAGCAAAGCCCTCCGATTAGCCCAAACAACCACCTCCTTTGGGCTGGGAAGGAGGGGCCTTTAGTAAAGCCCCCCCCATTTCTTAGCCATGTGCTTGTGGCTTTCCTCCCGAACACCCTCAATTACCCACACTGTGGGTAAATCCCCACACTGCTTCCCTGAGAAAACTCCTTGGTAATTACTTGCATTGTCTTTCATTTGGAGTTGAAGTAACAGCTGGTTATTTGGACAATGTGTATTATTGAACAGAAAATAAAGGAAGGCATCACCAAGCCCTGGGCTTCCATCCAAGTGACACATCCAAAGTCTCAATTCTGCTCACCACTTTCCGAGGGTTTTGTAAGCACGCGCCCCCCCCCACCCGCCTTGTGCCACGGCTCAGCCCCCATCGCCAGTAACACTGCCAGGGCTTAACCACAGAATATGCAAATACAGAAATAGATGTACTTGGACATGTGCAGCCCCCCCCCCCAGAGATGTTTCACTGGTTTTATTGAAACATTTTTCTGCTTCCCTCAACATCCTTCCGGATGTTCACCCAGTCCTCTGTATCAGTCCTGAAACGACACTTCGACATGAAATGTCTTCGACATGTCAACTATCCTGCGGCTTTTCCGTTGGCACTACAGCTGCTGGTTCCGCCCACAGGCAACCAGGCTCCCACGTGGCAGTTTTCCCCACCTGTTCCCTGCCCTGCAGCAGCCATTTCCCACCTGCACCAGCAGGGAACTTTATTTGTGTGGGGGGGGGAGGGGGTTAAATCAGCAGTTAATATATTTGTTACCCATTCATTGCAGAGATATAAGGGGAGAGAAGCATCTCTGAATTGAAAAAGGCAGGAGACTAACTTTAAAACAAAAATGAAATCTGGAAATTCAAAGGACCTGGTAAACATATGGCTGTGTTAAAGCCATTTGCTATAATGTTATAGCAATTTGTCAATTAGCAACTTCAGACGATCCCCAAAAAGCTCCCCAGTGACATGGAAAGGGAAAGGGCCCAGGCGAGGGACTGATCAGCCGATGCTGATGTGAGCAGAACTGGGAACGAGCCGGACTTCCCCATCCACACAGCAAACACACATACAAAAATCGGAGGTGAAATCTGAGGCTGCTACCTACACAAAGCGTCCACTATAATGCAGTGAGGTCTGTGCAAATATTCTGGGATGCCGGCCTCATCGGACACGAAGCCCCTGCTGCTCAACCAGTTGTTTAACCCATTCACCTGACTCAGGAGCATCCCGAAGGATGTTTGACTCCAATGCTGGGATTGTGGGTACTGTCATGTCAGTGAATGAAAATTCCGCTCCAGTGTCAGTTGCTTAATTCAGGCCATCAAATAAAATAATGAATTGGCCCAGGTATAAATGTTACCCTCCATCTTTCTACTTGGGCAGCACGTGGACTTTGGGGGAAAAATATGCCATGATTAAACTTGCTCTTGGGTTATATGAGGGTTCCTGCTCATCAAAGCTGTTTTGGATCCTGGTTCCTGTTGGTGGGCAACAGGACCCAAATTATTATTTTTAATTACATTTAATAGTCTTAGAGAGCCAAGCAGTGGAACAGGTGTTACCCTCCACAGTCCTGGGCGTTTGGCAACCTGTATTTAGCAGCAGACAGCAGTCACATTTTGGAGTCTTGGGAAGGGGTGCAGTTATTTTACCCCACCCCCTTCAAGGGATGCTCCAGGACCACCGTTGTCTCTGGCCAATTCACTGGTTCCACACACTGGCTGCTTCCTGCGATCAACAACGGGACTGATCTGTCCCCTGGATGCGCTTGTGGCCAGCACAAAGCCCTCTGCTGTAGAAAGGGAGGTGTGGGGAAATGGCCCGAGCAGAGTTGATAAGTGCTGTGGTTACTACAGGGTAACAACAGATAACCACAGCGAATCCTCTTAAAATGCTTGGCTCTTTCACCATTTAAGTCTGACTTGGCTGAATCTTGGCTCCCCCACTGAAATCCAATCTCTGTCACTCACAACAAATACATGCACTTGAAATCTGAAATTATACCCTACCAAAATAGATTTCAGATTTTGGAAAACAGAGGGGGGAAATGAGTAGTGTCAGAGTATAATCTTAGAATAAAAGACAACGCTTCTTACCAGGGTAGAGCTGCTTGGTTGGAGCACTTAGCTGAGCATCTTTCGTTACTCGATATGCCACGTCAGCTTCTTTGGAGGACCTTCTGCTTGTGCAAAAACCTGTTGTCTTTGATATGCCATCAGGTAAATTGTGAAAATCTAATACCTTCAAGAGATCCGCAGGCTCTGCTGTAAAGAAAGAAGGGGAGAATCCAGAATCAACAGGTGAAAAGAAGGTACTGTTGCAAAGATCCAACACAGGCACCTGGAGATGGCGCCTGGAGATTTCCCATAATTACAACTGATCAGTTCCTCTGGAGAAAATGGCTGATTTGGAGGGTGGGCCCTGTGGCAGGGGCTCCACCTCAAATCTCTAGGCATTTCCTAACCCAGAGTTGGTAATCCTAAACACAGGGCAGAACAAAAAAAAGTGGAAGGGGGATGGAGACTCCAAAGTTGGCAAAGTTGTCATCTGAAAGGAGAGGGGGAGAAATTTCCCTTACAATAGGGCACTGCCTTGAAATACACTGGATTTGGGGTTTTTTTTAATCAGTTATCTGCACCATTCCTGTTATTAGATTGTTCTGTTTGTTCTGTTACTAATGATGCTCTCACCTCTCGTGTGCACTGCATTTTCTTTATCCTCCTAAACAGGCCTGTTTGGAACACAGTGCTATCCTAAGCATGACCAGTCCCTTGCAGAAGATGTGATGTGGGACAACAGACCCGCAAATCTGGGCCTAGCAGTTGGGGAGCAAAGAGATGCAAGATGAGCCTCTTTCCACCCGTAGGGCTCCCAACTTCCAAGCAGGGACTGAAGATCTTCCAGAAGTACAACTGATCTCCAAATTACAAATATCAGTTCCACTGGAAGAAATATGGGGACTCTACAGCATTATACCCTGCTGAGTTCCTTCCCCTCCCCAAACCCTGCTCTCTCCAGGCTCCACGCACAAATGTCCAGGAATTTTTCAACCCAAAGCTGGCAGCCCAAGAATACACTGCAGCAAAAAGGGCCAGAGAAAGACTGGCTCCTTCGTCACTGGGCAAGGCACCCTGCCCCGGTCACCGAAGAAATAGGAAAACAGTAAAACAGAGGAAACAGCCTGGATTCCAGAGGCCCCCAACAAGACCAGGCTGATTGACATGCCTACCTCTTGGTGGCACTTAAGGCCACACGATACATGACATTTTTGGCAAGGTGGGTTGAGGTTCCCCAGATTCAGCTTGCTTTCCATGCACAGAGAAGCTGCACAGAAAGGCATATTTAAGCATGGGAAGAGGAGGGACACCTGCCTTCCCCTCCATGCCATTTCCCCAAGCCAAAACTGCCCCTTCAGGGTGTTATTGGCATAACTTTGGAGCTGCACATGGAGTATGCAGATGAATGTGCATGCGCAGCTCCAAAGTTATGCCAATAACTCCCTTCTGGGGCAGTTTTGGCTGAGGAAAATGACACGGAGGGGAAGGCAGGTGCCCCTCCTCCCGCCACATCACAGTGCTGAGCAGAATTGGGCTCCCAAAGACTTTAAAAATGCATTTCCCCAGAGGTGCTGGGTGACCACAGGGAAAGCGAGCTGAATCCCAGGAAACCCAACAAAACTTACCCAAAAATGTAAGATGTGGCTTGGCCCTGAACGAGAAATGCATGAATGCTATCCGTTGAAAATTATCCTGCCTGAGGCAACTCCATATAAAATGCATGCTTCATGCTGTATCGTCTGCAATGGTGGTCTCTGCACACATGCCTGGCAGTACTGGAGAACAATCCTGTATAACCATGTGAACCTGCTCTGAAAGTAGGGAACTGAGGAGGTTCTGGGTCACAAAGAAGAGTGGGAGTGGGGGGGGGAGAGCCAGAGATCTCCCCCACTTCCTGCAGGCCACCCATACAATTACTTGGGGCAGCACAACAAGGCGCTGCCAATGCACTCCAGATATCAGTGGCAGGCAGGGTTGCCAGGCCTGCTGGCAGCACCCCCCCCCTGGGGTGCCCACAGGCACTCTGAGCAGCGCTGGGAGAAAAATAAAATTTAAAAAGTCACAACAGAGTTTCCGGTGCTTCCTAGAGCTACCCCCGGTGTCATTTCTGGGCCTATACGTGAGATCATGGCACATATAACGCTGCTCATCACCCTGTCCCCACCCCACCCCCCAGCAACTTTTAAAAGCAGATCAGGAGCCTGATTCAGCTCGGGAAAACAGCGCTGGGAGAGGCAGAAGCCCCTCCTCCCCTCACCCTGCAGTCCCGAGCCAAATCACACTCCTGAAGCAGTTTAAGAAGCAGTTCCCCAAAGCTGCTGTGTGGCTGCAGGGACAGAAAACTGGGCCTTGGGAACTAGGATCCGACTCCTTAACAACTTAATGTTTAAATTTCCTTTCTGTTAAAGTTTAGCTTTAATCCTTTGTTAGAAGAAGCTAGGGAGTCAGAGCACACACTCCAAACCAGTAATTTTGGCTGCCTTTTCCTGCCCTTTGCCACCTCTTCTTTTTTGAGATTCAACAACCAGAACTATATGTTATTTATTTGCATCATTTATAGTCTGGCTTTCTCACAGGGACTCAAGGCAGATTACATGTCAGCTCTAGCCCCGTGATAATTTCATGAACAAATTCCATGAGATGCTTAGTCCAGAAAATCAGGTTTATTCAGAAAAGTCAACAGGTTTCAGAAGCCTAAAAGTCAAATGGACTCTAATGCAGGTGATAGGCGGTTACAGAACATAAGTAGCAAAACGAAGACAGATAACAGGGCACCATGGCAACCACCACCACCACCACCACCCCGGAGACCAAAGGAGACCCACGGGGCACTCAGCGCTTCGCACGGTGCTAAGTCTAAACAGAGGACAAGGGGAGACCTTGAATGAAGAACACAACAGCAGCTGCTCCCAACCACAGCATACCATTCCCAGGACTTGCTCCTGACATTACACAGGGCAAGACTGTGGCCCAAATTTATCATCCATAAATTTCACTACCTTGTTATTCATCCCTAGTTCTGCATAACTTATCCATAAGCTAAATAGCTCCAGTCCCATCAGAGTTCCCTTCGGTACCCAACTGCTAACATCCTTCTACTGCAGAGAAATCTGTCCACTTATGCTAACTCTGCTTCCTTTTTTTGTTTTTTGCCAGTTACCAAACCATGAAAGGACACACCCTCTTATCTGACAATTGTTGTTTACTTAAGGCTGATTAACATTTGACAAAGGTCTCAAGGGCCACCACAACAACTTTTGATCAGATGTGCACCCAGACTTCTTCACTCTGACGTGGGCCTGGTTCAGATTGAGACTGCTGTCAAAGGGGAGAAAGGACATAAAGCCTTTCTCCACACATCATTATCCCAACTTGAAATGGCACTGGAGAGCCGCTATTTGTCCCACTGGGGAAACCTGCATGTACTGATGGGTACACATAACCTTTCCGAACAGTACAACCAGCAGTTCCCCAGGGCCATTTCAGGTCAGTAAAAATGATACAGGTAGAAGGCTTCAGTCCCTGATCTGAATTGGGCTTTTGTGTACTGGGAGTCAAGTCCCAAGAATAGAACTCCCAGAACACATCTGAATGACAGACACTTGGTGGCCACAAGGACTTTGTCACATATGGTTAAGTCCTCAGATACCTTTGGGAAGGCACTTTGTCAAATGGTTCTAGTGGATGAACCCTGCTTGCTGACAAGCTCAAAGAGGCAGGATTGCTCTTTACAGAAGCCATGATGACTCCTCTTCAGCAAGGCTTGTTCTTCTATGTGTTGAATAACCTGTTGCCATTTTCTTCCAATTTGCCCAGAACAGACATTAAGCTAATTGGTCTATCGTTCCTTGGTTCCCCCAAGGATCTCTTTTATGTATAGCTATTGGTATGATGTTGGCTATTTTCCCAATCACTTTGAAAGTCTATAGCAGGAGAAGCTCAATTCATCCACTGTTCCATGAAAAAAATAATAAGTTGGGCAACTACAGTTTGACTTATTTAAGATACATGGTATCACAACCTCTAGAGTGAAAAGCATTATTTCCCACCACCAACACCAAGTTCACTGTATCAGAAAACAGTTTCAGAGAATGGCCCATGTTGGTCTGCAGTAGGAGAGCTAAATTCAAGTCCAGGAGCACCTTAGAGACCAACAAGATTTGGGGGGTATGAGATTTCGAGAGTCAATGCTCCCTCCATCAGATACAAGCAGGAATGGAGCTTCCTGAGTCCTTATTTCCTAGTCAGAAGGTGGGAGGGGGCTGCAAAGAAAGGAGTCAGGATGCAAAGGTACCATGCACATTGTGATCAGAGTGATTAGAGCAGAGGAGAAATGCTCAGCGGAGGGGGGGGAGAAAATCAGAATCTGTAGTGAGGTAAGAATCCTATGTCCCTATTCTACTCGGGGGGGGGGGGTCCATTGTTCTGAATTTGTGGATGAACTCAGCAATATCACTTTGTACTCTCCCCTTGAAGCTTCTCTGTTTGAGGACGGCCACCTTTAGGTCAGCAACAGAATTTCTTACAAGATCAAAATATTCTCTCACTGATTTTTGAAGGCAGGAGTTCCACCATCGGGCATCATCACCCAATAACAGGTCATGTGAGGAAGAGGCCGCTGTCCTGTGATACAGTGCCCCAAACAGGAACCGAGGTGGGAATCTCCCACGGCAAGAAGCAAGCACCAACATTTCTAACACCCGGTATTGACAGCGTTGTCATTTGGTGGGTTTATGCTAACAGTTCTATCCCATCTGCCAGCCCAAACATTGGCTGTTGTGGAGGCTAATCATAATGTTACAATCAGAACCACCCGAACCAGGGTTGGGGTCAGCATACCCCAGGGCCCATAGTCACAGACCCCCCCTCACCTGTTCCCCTGCCCCCTCCATGTGCCATTCCCTGCCCATGTGCATGCAAGTACTCCACCAGATGTGCTACCAGCATACCAGCATGCAGGTGGTGCACAGATGCAGCGCTCCCTAACGGCCACAGTAGCTGCAGGCACCAGCCAGTGCTGTTGGGGAAAGGGCGCATGAATGTGGCACAGGCAGCCGTGGGAGACTCCAGACCAAGACAAGATCCAATCCCACAGGGGCTGCAAATACTGAAGATTTTCCAGCTAATCTCTGAGTCCTTTTTACCACTACAGCATTACGATCTGTCACTTGGGGCAGGGGAGAACATGGTGCCAGAATCAAATCCTTTTCAGTGTTATTTGGCGATACGGCGGCTAAGAAGGCCAATGCAATTCCGGGCTGCATCAATAGGAGTATTGTGTCTAGATCAAGGGAAGTAATACTACCACTGTATTCTGCATTGGTCAGACCTCACTTGGAATACTGTGCCCAGTTTTGGGCTCCACAATTTAAGAAGGATGTTCACAAGTTGGAGCGTGTCCAGAGGAGGGCGACCAGAATGGTCAAAGGTCTGGAATCCATGCCCTATGAGGAGAGACTTGGGTAGTTGGGTTTGTTTAGTTTGGAAAAGAGAAGGTTGAGGGGAGACATGATAGCCATGTTTAAATATTTGAAGGGATGTCATGTTGATGAGGGAACTAGCTTGTTCTCTGTTGCTCCAGAGACTTGGACACAGAGTAATGGATTTAAACTAATAGAAAAGCGATTCCACCTAAACATTAGGAAGAACTTTCTGAAGGTGAGGGCTGTTCGACGGTGGAATGTGCTGCCTCGGAGGGTGGTGGAGTCCCCGTCTTTGGAGGTCTTGAAGCAGAGGCTAGATGGCCATCTGTCGGGAGTGCTTTGATTGTGGGATCCTGCATGGTGGGGGGAGGGTTGGGGTCACTGGGGATGTGGGGGGGTTAATTTCCTGCATTGTGCAGGGGGTTGGACTAGATGACCCTGGTGGTCCCTTCCAACTCTATGATTCTATGATTTCCCCAGACTGGGGAGATCCATTAACCCAACTGTGAAAAGATGGTGGCTACCACAAACCTGAACCCAACCTCAGCAGATTCCCCACACCCTGCAGGTGAACATCCCCGCTGAGATTCTTGCCCCCACCCCCCATCATATTCTTCCAGTTGCACTTAGCAAACAGGCCACCTACTGAAAATAAATTCCAACTGACAAACAGGTTCCCCTCAATTCCTTTTGCCTTCTGTTCTTCATAACATAAACTTTTGTTTTCAAAGCATTAAAGCTACTATGTTGCTGCACCTAAATGCCTGACCATCTAGAGTCTTAAGATTCCCTATTCTGATAGAGTGTGTGATTGTGGTGCAGGTAGTGTAAATATTGTGTGACTTTTGAATGCAACTATTTTACTGAGGCTAGAAATCTTTTAATTTTTCCTTTGCTCCAAAATACAGATCAAGAGGAGACATTACCTCTTTTATTAGACAATAACAGTAGACCTATAACTCAGTTGCAAATTTTTATGTCCTTGTGACTGATTTTGGCAGCCGTTCAGATGCGGTCTAGTTTTGTATATTTTAGTAATCTGTTTAAAACTAATAAGAAGCAGTATGAGGAAGAGAGAGAGAGCAGAAAAGCTACAGCAGCCTTTCTGCCAGGCAGGAGGGAGAGGGAAGCGCAAAGGGTGTCTCCCTAACCCTCCACTGCAGTCCTCAGAGAAGCCGTGGCCCGACAAGGGGCCGTAGCACGCACGGCACTCAGGGAGGGCATTTAGAAGGAAGGGTGTTTTTTTTCTGTGTGCTCTCCACTGACACTCAGGGTTGCCCAGCCCAGCCCCATTCCAAACAGCAAGTGACCCCTTTACTGGGTATTAGCGATAGTTGCCACATGAATTTTTCTTAAAGCCAACACAAGGAATTGTTTGGTGGGGTTGTCATCTTAAGAATGAAAGAATGTAGAAGAATTAGCAGAAAATTCAAAACATTGTGATACAATGTGAAATTTCCTGTAGTATTCTACAGGAAATTCTCTCTGTAGTATTTTATGTTTCTGAGTGGTTCCCTTTGTTCTTTTGTCTAGCTGCTGCTAAGTGAGGAGGGTGTCAGGCTGCTATCTCGGTTTCGTTATTGCCTCTGTCTCTGTGCTGTATTGTCTGCCCCCCAAGGTCGCATGCCTAAGCCTAAGCCTGGGAACTCAGCTCCTGGGAAACTGTATTCCTGCGTGTAATCTCCCGCCTTTCCTGCCTTATAATATCTCCCAGCTAGTGAGCCTTTCATAGCTGTCATTTTATTCGTTTGCACTGTATGCCTATTTGATCAGTAAAATCCATCTGTTTGGACTCTATACGACTTTGTGGTGATTTCTGGTTCTGTGGGCCAAGGGCTGACATTATGACAGCTATCTTACATCTTCACCGTTCTCCTAGCCAGGCTGGAGCCCAGGGGGGTTCGCCTGCCACCTGGATGGGAGCTGTGCAGCTCTCCAGGTGATCTACTACCCTGGAGCCCTTCTCAGAGGACCCTACTCTGTTACAGGACTTAATCGCTGAACTTTTCCGGACGAACCGAGAGGTTTGCCGCTTGAGGGGACTGGTACACGCGCAGTGGCAATCTCTTACAGGACGTCTCTGGATGTTAACATCGGAGGATACTGATGCTCGTTTAGATCTTCAGGACTTGGATCAATTACTGGACGATGCCCGATTGGCGACTGAGGATTTACAAATATTAACTGGACTTCTGGATAATCTTATTTCTCGACAAACTCTTTCTACTATGGCGGGAGCCCCACCGGAGGGTTTTTCCCTGATCCCGGATGCGGCCAGCTGCCAGGCTGAGGCCAAGCGAGTCGCTATTAGCACCGCTCTTCTCCTTGTGGAATGTACAAAGGACACCCCGGTAGCCACCTTGGCTCAAGTTTTGACCCCGACGTTTGGAGCCGAGGCATCCGCACTGGCGGTTCGAGTACAACCTCTGCTGGGCGGGGAACCTGACCCCATACTCTTGCTCCTCGAGACAGAACTTTTGCCGCGCATTACGGCAGAGGCTGCCCTAAGACTTGAGAACGCCAAAGTTCTTGCGGATCAGCAAGCCGCCGAAGCGGCTAGGGTCGCAAGAGAGAGAGAGGCGGCGGAAGCAGCCAGGGCGGCTGCAGCAAGGAATCAGGCGAACGTGGACACGCGCCCCAAGGACTATGTACTGGGACTATCAGGTCTAACCTTTTCCCCGGCGTTTGTCCCGTCGCGTGCGACCCAACGCGCACGCCGTTTGGCTGACCGACGTCGAGACTCAGATGAGTCTGAAGACGAGGATTTATATGGGGATAGCTCTCAATGGGCCACGAGCTTCCGAACCAGTAAGCCTCATCTTACTGGGGGCCCAAGTGAGGAGGTTCATCTTTTACGAGCCCAGAATCGGGAGCTCTCCGACCGTGTGGATCAACTCCAAGAAGTAATGGAACTTATGCTTCACGAGAACAGGCAATTACAACAAACCCTGATAGCTCAGAGACAGCCCGTTCCGATACCGGGTCAGGCGGTACCCGTACAACCACCCGCTAATGTGCCTGCTCCACCCTTGCCTCCTGGAGCTCCTGTTGCTCCTCCGCTCCGACCACCCGTGCAACCACCTGCTAATGTGCCTGCTCCACCCTTGCCTCCTGGAGCTCCTGTTGCTCCTCCGCCCGGACCACCCGTGCAACCGGGTCAGCCCGCGCCCGGCCCTTGGAAGCAACTCAAATTGAGGACTACGTATGACGGATCTCTTGAGACTTTGCCTTGTTTCTTGCATCAAGTGGACAGTTATATGCGAGAACAAGGTCAACTTTTCCCCACGGAAGATAGCCGGGTGCGGTACGTAGCTTCCCTCCTGACAGGCAAAGCGGCTGACTGGATGGTCCTCCAGTTTGACACCCGCTCTCGTGCGATTCGTTCCCTCAACAACTTCATGACTGCCCTGAGAAGGAGGTTTGAGGACCCCTTCCTGGGAGAAAGAGCCAAAACGGAACTTTTACAATTAAAACAAGGCTCTGCTACAGTTCGGGAATTTGCCGATGAATTTCAGCGACTGGCAAGTAAAATTGTAGGTTGGCCCGAGACCACCCTAATCCATCATTTCAGGGAAGCCTTGCATCCTGACATTCTGAACTGGTCTTACATGCGGGGCGATCCCGATACCCTCGAAGGCTGGATCCTATTAGCCGAGGAAGTGGAAAGCCGCCGCCGCTTTATTTCTCTCGTCCGTCAAAAGCACAAGGAGAAGGGCACCCAAAAGCCTCAACCCAAGGCATCACTGCTCGTCCCGCGAAATCCCCCACGTCCGCTCCAGGAACGTGAAGCCCGATTTCAGAGGGGTGCTTGTCTCACATGCGGAGAAATGGGCCACTTTGCAGCCGTTTGCCCACGCCGCCAGGAATTATTTCGTCCCAGCACGACAACCCGCGCCCGAGGTCGTCCACCACGCAGAGGCACCGCGGCCACCCGCAGCGCAGCTCCGGGAAGGCCCACACCCTCTGCACTCCATGCCGGGGACCCAGCCTCCCTGCCTGCTTCCAACGACCCCGCCGGGTCTCGGATTACAAGTGCCCCATTGGGGGACAGCTTTCCCTCTTCGGATGAGGAAAACCCTTGGATTTCTCCAGCCTTAAACCTGGAATCTCCCCTCGACTTGTCAAAAAACGGCTCCGGTCTGTGGTGAATGGAGCATCTCCACAGACCTCTCAGGATCTTCCTATCAAACCGAATGCTCCTACCAAAATCAAAGAAGTGGACTCCACCGTCTACGTAGATGCAGTTTTACAACAACTTAACGGAGGTCCACAAATCCCCGTCAAAGCACTAATTGACTCCGGTTGCTGTCGCACTCTCATAAACGAAGCCACGTTTGCTGCCCTCAGAGCCGACTCAGAGGCTTTACCCGCCCCCGTCCAATTTGCTCAAATGGACGGGAGCCAATTCCAGGGGGGTCCAGTTGATCATCGCACCATAGGGGTGGCAATGGGAATTGGTTCCCACTGGGAACAAATAGACTTCACTATAGCCCCTATCCGATTTGACGTGGTCTTGGGAATTAACTGGATTAAAGGACATAGTCCCAGTATTGATTGGGAAACAAACACTATTTCTTTCGCTAGTCCCACCTGCGACCAGCATCGGCAAAACTTTGCTCTGCCATTTCCGCCCGTTCCAGCGTTAACCTCTACTGCTCCAGTACCACCGGCTCTACCCGCTGTATACCGGGACTTTGAAGATGTCTTCGACCTTAAGGAATGTGATGCCTTACCCCCCCACCGGGCCTCAGACTGTGCGATTGAAGTAGTAAAGGACTGCACATTAACCAAAAGTAAGATTTACCCTATGAGCGCTTCCGAGCGCACTGTCCTCCGGGACTTTTTGGACAAAAACCTCGCCAGAGGGTTCATTCGCCCTTCGAATGCCCCAAACTCGGCCCCCGCGTTTTTCGTCCGGAAAAAAGAGGGCGACCTTCGCCTGTGCATTGACTTCAGAAAGCTCAATGCGGTTACCCAGACCAACGCCTATCCCATTAATATCGGATATTTTGGGACAATTACAGGAAGGCCGTGTATTCTCTAAATTAGACTTGGTGGAAGCCTACTACCGAGTCCGTATCCGCGAAGGAGATGAACACCTCACTGCCTTCTCTAGCTGTTTCGGAATGTATGAATTCCTTGTAATGCCGTTCGGATTAAAAGGGGCCCCGGGGGTCTTCATGCAACTCATCAATGAAATCCTACATGACCTTCTATATCGTGGGGTGGTGGTCTACTTAGATGACATTCTCATTTATTCGAAAACTATGGACGAGCATGTGACTCTGGTCAGAGAAGTTCTACAATGCCTGCGTAACCATCAACTGTTCGCTAAACTAGCTAAGTGTGAATTTCACCAAAGCAAACTCACGTTTTTGGGATACATCATCTCCCACCAAGGTCTTCGCATGGACCCCGCCAAAGTCCAAGCCGTCCTCGATTGGACTCCCCCCACCAACCGTAAGCAAGTACAGCAATTTCTGGGATTTGCAAACTTCTATCGGGGATTCATCCCTAACTTCGCCCAAGTGGCTCTACCCATTACGGACCTACTGAAAACTAAGGGAAAAGTAAGCTCGGCTGCCTTGCCCTCCGCAAAAATCCTATGGACTGAGCAATGCCAATCCGCCTTTCTGGCCCTCAAACGCCTCTTCACTTCGGAGCCGGTGCTACGGCACCCAGACCCAAATCAAATGTTCATTGTACAAGTCGATGCTTCCGATGTAGCCATGGGAGGGGCTCTCCTCCAACAAGGACCGGACGGTCTTCTTCACCCTTGCGCTTACTTTTCAAAAAAATTTGCGCACGCTCAATTAAACTGGCCCATCTGGGAGAAAGAGGCCTCTGCAGTTCATCATGCACTGACTTTATGGCGGCAATTCTTGGAAGGGTCTAAAGTACCCTTTGAAGTTTGGACCGATCACAAAAATCTAGCTGCCCTCACGGGGTCCCATAAACTATCGGCGAAACAACAACGGTGGGCGGAGTTCTTTGCTCAGTTCCGTTTCACCCTGAAGCACGTCCCTGGGAAGCAGAACGTTCTCGCGGATGCCCTCTCCCGTTTACCACAATATCCGGTGAAACTCGAAAGACCCACCAACTCTCTGTTCACCCCTATGCAACGTGGGGCCCTACCTATGCTGGCTGTGCAAACCCGATCCCAGCATCAACACACCTTCCCTAACTCGCAAGCTCCGCCAGCCCAACCGGCTGCCCAGCCGCCACCGCAACAGACCGGAGTTCCCGCCCCTCCTACCCCTCCGACCGCTCAGCCGCCTGCAGTCTGCGCGCCGCCGCACGTAAGCACTAACCCTATAACTATTTCTCAAATCTCCGGGACCGACGGGGGGGCTCCCTCCAAGCTCCCCATCTCCGAATCCTTTTTAACGGTCCTTCGGGACCAGTGCCTTTTAGAACGTTCCGCTCATACCCTACCTCCTGGTGTTTTGGAACAAGGGGGGTCCTGGTACAAAGACTCAAAATTGTATGTACCCAAAACTCTCCGGAAGGACGTTTTACATTTAGCTCATGGAGCCAAAACAGCTGGGCACTTTGGGTTTCTGAAGACCCTTCACTTATTGCGCAGACAGTTCTGGTGGGGGGGAATGCGTTCCGACATTGACTCCTTCATCCGCAGCTGTCCCGTTTGTGCCGCTGCGAAACGATCGCAGGGCAAACCCCCGGGATTGCTACAACCTCTTGAAACGCCCAGCAGACCTTGGGAAGTGATTGCTATGGACTTCATGACTGATCTCCCTCTCAGTGGGGGTAAAACTGTGTTGTGGGTTGTTACTGATTTGTTTTCTAAGCAAATACATTTGATTCCATGTGCAGGAATCCCCTCTGCTCAGAAACTGGCCCGCCTCTTCGTAACGCATATATTTCGTTTACATTCGTTTCCGCGTAAAATAATTTGTGACCGCGGAAGTGGTTTCGTTTCTAAGTTTTGGAAAGCTTTCCTCAAGTTGGTAGGGGTGGAACAGGGAATGTCTAGTGCATACCATCCTCAAACTGATGGTCAAACTGAACGTGTCAATGCTGTACTCGAATGTTATTTGCGTTGTTATGTTAACTACCACCAGGATAACTGGATAGAACTGTTACCTTTAGCAGAATATGCCTACAATAATGCCATGCATCAATCCACAGGTTTTAGCCCGTTTTTCGCTGTGTATGGACAAGATTTCAATCCCATCGTTCCTACAGATGATGTAGAGGGGGAGGGGAACCCCGACATTGCCTCCTGGGCACACGCCCTCCGTACCACTTGGCCCTGGCTCGTTAGCAACCTCGACCGGGCCAAACGTAAATACAAAGCGCAAGCTGACAAACATCGCTCCCCCGGGGGTGATCTGCAAGTGGGTGCTTTGGTTTACCTTTCCACCAAAAACCTCCGGTCCACCCAACCGTGCCATAAACTCAGCGCCAAATTCATTGGCCCTTTCCCCATTACTCGGGTCATAAACCCTGTCACAGTGGAACTGGCTCTCCCCAAATCTTTGAGGCGTGTGCATCCTGTTTTCCACATAAGCCTCCTAAAACCCCATGTTGCTTCTCCACGGTGGCATCCGGACCCACCGCCTGCG
This sequence comes from Euleptes europaea, assembly GCF_029931775.1. Classification (NCBI taxonomy): domain Eukaryota; kingdom Metazoa; phylum Chordata; class Lepidosauria; order Squamata; family Sphaerodactylidae; genus Euleptes; species Euleptes europaea. The sequence continues at coordinate 60,339,606 of NC_079325.1, forward strand.
CAACCCATCATGGTGGGGGGGGAAGAACACTTCGAAGTCTCCAAGATCCTTGACTCCCGTATTCACCATGGTACTCTCCAGTATCTAGTTCGTTGGAAACATTTCCCCCCTGCCTATGACGAATGGGTGCGCGCACGGGATGTCTCCGCCCCCGACCTCGTCGACGCCTTTCACATTGCTTACCCGAACAGGCCAGCCCCCTTGCGAACTGGGAGGGGGCCTTGAGGGGAGCAGAATGTCAGGCTGCTATCTCGGTTTCGTTATTGCCTCTGTCTCTGTGCTGTATTGTCTGCCCCCCAAGGTCGCATGCCTAAGCCTAAGCCTGGGAACTCAGCTCCTGGGAAACTGTATTCCTGCGTGTAATCTCCCGCCTTTCCTGCCTTATAATATCTCCCAGCTAGTGAGCCTTTCATAGCTGTCATTTTATTCGTTTGCACTGTATGCCTATTTGATCAGTAAAATCCATCTGTTTGGACTCTATACGACTTTGTGGTGATTTCTGGTTCTGTGGGCTGGTGTGACTGAGGTGAATTGCTGGCCCCACTTTCTGCTGTTGGCTGCTGAGGGGTGGGACTGAGAGCCATTCATTGAGAAGGCTCCTCTCGCCAGAGGCAGAAGCTGAGGCAGCTGGGCTGAGAGTCAGCAGGAGCCAGAGCTTCTACAGAGGTCAGTGCAAGAGTTTATTTTTTTCCTCAGCTGCTGGGGAGCTGCAGCTGAGGTTGCTGTGTGTGAGAGGGTAGTGTGTGAGAGTGGGTGGTTGGGTGCTTGGAGCCTGCTGGAGAGGGGTTTCTGAGTGGTTCCCTTTGTTCTTTTGTCTAGCTGCTGCTAAGTGAGGAGGGCTGGTGTGACTGAGGTGAATTGCTGGCCCCGCCCTCTTCTGATGGGAGGGACTGAGAGCCGTTCATTGAGAAGCTCCTCTCGCCAGAGGAGCAAGCCTATGGCATGTCTCACAGGAGCAGGAAAATCAGGACTACTTCTGATCCTCTGTTGCTCAGCAGTCGGTTCCAGGATCTCCCCATAGATACTGATTCTGGACCCCCCAAAGCTTGAAAGAAATTACTCAGGTTCCTACGAATGAGAGCACTCGAGCTTCTGCTCCCCAATCAAGGAAGAGGCGTGTTCTGGTAGTTGGGGATTCCCTACTGAGAGGGGTAGAGTCTAAAGTGTGCTGTGGCTCAGTTTGTAGAGCATCTGCTTGGCATGCAGAAGGTCCCAGGTTCAATCCCCAGCATCTCCTGTTAAAAGGACTAGGCAAGCAGATTATGTGAAAGACCTATGCTTGAGACCATGGAGAGCCGCTGCCAGTCTGAGATGACAGTACTGACTTTGATAGACCAAGGGTCTGATTGGCACCTTTGTGTGTTCATGTGTGACTTGTTGTCTTGAGAGGTCTGCTGTCTACCAAGTGCATGCATCCAGGATGTGAAAGAAAGGATAGGAAGACTCATCAAGCCCACAGATTATTACCCTTTCTTGCTCATTCAGGTGGGAACAAATGATATTGACCAACACAACCTAGAACGTATTAAAAGTAACTATGCAGCTCTGGGCAAGAAGGTGAAGGACCTGGGGGCACAGGTTGTTTTTTTGTCAGTTCTGCCTGTTGAAGGTCGTGGTTTAGGAAGGGAAAGAAGAATACTACAAATTAATGACTGGATGCGTAGATGGTGTTGTCAAGAAAGGTTTGAATTTTTGGACCATGGATTATGCTTTCGAGAAGAACCTCTTCTATCGGAAAAAGGTTTGCACCTCACGAGGGTAGGAAAAAATGTGTTTTGTGAGAGCCTCGCAAACCTGATAAAGGCCGTTTATGCATGGGTTGGATCTCCCTGGTTGGACCTGGGTTCATCGTACATTAATGTAACCCGATTTGGGGAAAACTGTATGCATTGGCTTGAATGATCAGGGACGAAACTGTGTGCTAATTGAGCCATGAATACAGAAAAGCAGTCTCCCAAGCTCATATCAAGTCCCAGCCCTTTAAATGCCACTCTGTAATTGGCTTACTTCACAGTGCTCACCGTGAGAGAAGATATCCTTCCCCCAAAACCCAACTGCCGCATGAAAAAGCATTTTAAGAACAAAAAACAAAAAATGGAGCAATCTGAAAGAAGGGGGGGGGAAATCCAACCCTCATTTTTGAAAAGCCTTTCTTTTGCTCTGAAAGAGCTCCAAGATAGCAGGAAGCACTTGAATCCCTGCCTCTTTACACACTGCTTTGTGATTGGCTGTGAGAGAAGCCAGTCTTCTGTGTTTCCCCCCTGTTTAGTCATCTGCATGCTGCTTTGATCCGGGCTGAGCTTAGGGGAGAGGGAAAAGGCGGATTAACAGAGGCACGGGAAGACCCGGGTTGGTTTTGCATCGAAACAGCATCGAGCTACCAAGCAATGGGATATCGTGCATACTGAAAAGTTAGATCCTGGAATAAAGGAGGTTACAGCGACCATGCATGAATGACCCAAAGAGGGCTTTAATGGGGGAGCGAAACAAAAAATTAAGGCCTAGTATGATGACAATAACTGGAAATGAGAACAATAAAGATTTTCAGGGAGTGGCATGTATGCGAGGAAACATAAACCCGCGGGTAAGTTCAGAAACAAAAACCTCGGGGCACATAAACCATGTATTCCAATGTCTGTACACTAATGTGCAGAGTATGGGAAACAAGCAGGAAGAACGTGAAGCCTTAATATAGGAAGGAGATTTTGATCTAACAGGCATTACTGAAACTTGGTGGGATGTCACTCATGATTGTAATATTAAGATTGAGGGGTACAACTTGTTTAAAAGGGACAGACAGATAAGGAAGGGGGAGGAGTAGCATTATATGTCAAAGAAGTGTATACTTATGAAGAAATACATGAATCTGACCACAAAGTTCAGTCAAGAGTCTATGGGAAAAAATAAAAGGAGTAAGAAATAATAGTGATATTATTGTGGGGGTCTGCTATCGACCACCAAACCAGGCACTCCTAGACCAGATTACAACATTCTCAAAGAGACGGGACATGGTGGTCATGGGAAATTTTAATTACCTGGATATCTGTTGGAAGTCCAACTCTCCTAAAAATGCAAGCTCCAATAAATTCCTGACTTGTCTTGCTGACAACTTCCTATTCCAGAAAGTGGACAGGGAAACAAGGGGATCTGCTATCCTAGACTTGATTCTCACCAACAGGGAAGAACTGGTTGATGAGGTTAAAGTCATAGGCAACCTGGGTAATAGTGACCATGTAATCTTGGAATTTACAATCTTGGGGAAAGGAAAAACTGTACATAAGAACATAAGAAAGGCCCTGCTGGATCAGACCAAGATCCATCAAGTCCAGCAGTCTGTTCACACAGTGGCCAACCAGGTGCCTCTAAGAAGCCACTAACAAGACGAGTGCAGCAGCACCAACCTGCCTGTGTTCCAGGTCAGACATTTAGGTTGGACTTTAGGAAAGCAAATTTTAACAAGCTTAAACTTATGCTGGGTAGAATCCCATGGTCAGAAGTACTTAAAGAGAAGGGAGTTCAAGAAGGGTGGGAGTTTCTTAAAAATGAAATACTGAAGGCGCGATCACAAACCATTCCTATGAGAAGGAAAAATGGAAGGAGCCTGAACAGGCCAGGGTGGCTCCATAAACAGCTTTTTAAAGAGTTGAGAAATAAAGACTCATTTAGGAAGTGGAAGGAGGGCCTTATAACCAAAGAAGAAACAAATACCTAGGCTTGTAGAGAGAGTGTTAGGAAACCTAAAGCTCAGTATGAGCTTAGGCTAGCGAGAGATGCTAAAGGCAACAAAAAAAGGGTTTTTTTCCCTACGTACAGAGTAAGATGTACTGTCGATCCTGACAGAAGTCGGTTTTAGGTACTGGCTCAAGGTTGACTCAGCCTTCCATCCTTCTAATGTCGGTAAAATGAGTACCCAGCTTGCTGGGGGTAAAGGGAAGATGACTGAGGAAGGCACTGGCAAACCACCCCGCAAACAAAGTCTGCCTTGGAAACGTTGGGATGTGACGTCACCCCATGGGTCAGGAATGACCCGGTGCTTGCACAGGGGACCTTTACCTTTACCTTGACAGAGTAAGAATAAGAACAAGGACATGATAACCCCAGTGTGGGGACTGGAAAGTGAAATTGTAGCAGGAGATGAAGAGAGGGCAGAACTCCGCAATTCCTACTTTTCCTCAGTCTTTTCTTGTGAGGGAAACGGTGCTCAACATGGCATAAACAGAACACATGATGAGAGGGAAGGGAGTTGCAGCCTAGGATTGGCATTGGGGTAGTTCACAATCACCTAGTTTCTTTAAATGAAACAAAGTCATCAGGACAAGATGAACTGCATCCAAGGGTACTTAATGAACCTGCAGATGTAATTTCTGAGCCTCTTACCATTATTTTTGAGAATTCTTGGAGAACAGGTGAGGTGCCAGAAGATTGGAGGCAGGCAAATGTTGTCCCCATCTTCAAGAAGGGGAAAAATGACGATCCGGGTAACTACCGACCCATCAGCTTGACTTTTATACTGGGAAAAGTTTTTGAACAAATCATCAAACAGTCAGTCCTTGAGCATTTAGAAAGGATGATTCTGATCACTAAGAGCCAGAATGGGTTTCTCAAGAACAAGTCATGTCAAACTAATCGTATCTCCTTTTTTGAGAAAGTTACTACCTTGCTGGATCAGGGAAATGCTGTAGACATAGTTTATTTAGATTTCAGTAAGGCTTTTGCTAAGGTTCCATATTATATTCTTGTTGACAAATTGGGAAAATGTGATTTCGATCCTATTAATGTTAAGTGGATCTGCAACTGGTTGACAGATCGCACCCAAAGAGTGCTAGTTCATGGTTCCTCATCCACTTGGAGAGAAGTGACTAGTGGAGTGTCTCAGGGATCTGTCCTGGGCCCTGTGTTGTTCAACATCTTTATAAATGATTTGGATGAAGGAATAGAGGGGATGCTTATTAAATTTGCAGATGATACTAAATTGGGAGAGGTAGCAAATACGGTAAAAGACAGAGCCAGGATACAGGATGATCTTGACAGGCTGGAGAATTGGGCTACAACTAATAAAATGCACTTCAACAAAGATAAATGTAAAGTTCTGCATTTAGGTAGGAAAAATCAAATCCATAATTATAGGATGGGGGAGACTTGTCTTAGCAGTAGTGTGTGAGAAAAGGATCTTGGGGTCTTAGACCAAACACTGAACATGAGTCAGCAGTGTGAATCGGTAGCTAAAAAGTCAAATAGGATCCTAATCTGTATCAACAGAAGTATAGTGTTCAAGTGATGCAAAATGATGGTATCACTTTACTCTGCTTTGGTCAAACCTCCCCTAGAGTACTGTGTTCAGTTTTGGGCATCGCAATTTAAGAAGGATAGAGACAAGCTGGAACGTGTCCAGAGGAGGGCAACAAAGCTGGTGAGAGGTCTGGAGACCAAGACCTATGAGGAAAGGTTGAAGGAGCTGGGTATGTTTAGCCTGAAGAGGAGAAGACTGAGAGGGGAGATGATAGCCACCTTCAAGTATTTGAAGGGCTGTCATATAGAGGATGGTGCTGAGTTGTTATCTGTTGCCCACGAAATGTCGGACCAGAACCAATGGGTTGAAATTAAATCAAAAGAGTTTCCATCTAAACATTAGGAAGAATTGTCTAACAGTTAGAGTGGTTCCTCAGTGGAACAGGCTTCCTCGGGAGGTAATAAGGTCTCCTTCCCTGGAGGTTTTTAAACGGAGGCTGGATGCCCATCTGTCAGCAGTGCTGATTCTGTGATCTTAGGCAGATGATGAGAGGGAGGGCATCTTGGTCATCTTCTGGTCACTAGGGGTGTGGAGGGGGGAGGTAGTTGTGAATTTCCTGCATGGTGCAGGGGGTTGGACTAGATAACCCTGGTGGTCCCTTCCAACTCTAAGATTCTATGACAGACACTGAAGCAGAATAGATGCAGATGGCTTTGTGTCTTGGATGAAACACCTTTAGCTCACAGGCTGAACTGTGCAAGAGTAACATGCAGCACAACCCCTTTCTGGCCTAGACAGTGCCACAGTGGGAACAGAAAATATTCCCCCATGCACAGGATGCATGAAAAGCTACTTTGGGGATCTCACAGGTCACTAAAAGGGATGTTTCAACATATGCCCAGGCAACGCCTTCTCACTTCAAAATGCAAACTTGAGAACAGGCTGAACTGTGAACAAAGCTCTACTGAGAAGCTCAATGTGTCTCCCATCAACTGAAAATGAAAATCAACTTGCCCTGGAGCTCTATAAAGGAACAGAATCACCTTGAGAATCAGCAACAGGATATCCCAAAGAGGGTGGGTCAGTGGGGGTTCCAAGGGCCAGTAAGTCAGCATCCGTCCCACTGATTACTGTCCTAATAGTGCTAACACAACCCAAACCCTCCCAGTACTGAGAAGGACAAAGCATTTCATTGTCTCACGGCAGGACTTGACAAATGACTTTTAGGATTCCTAGAGGGGAAAGAGAAGAACTGGGTTTCTACATGAGGGGAAATGTCTGTGCGTCTTATGGAGTGAATGCCAGCTGGGCGCGTCGGGACAGCGCAAGCTGGCTGGGCGCGTGCGCGTCGGGACGGCGCGAGCCGGCGTTCCCCGCCCTGACAGCCAGCTGGCCGTCGGGGCCGCCGTGCACGAGCCCAGCCGGCTCTGTGCGGCCCGGCCCGCCTCCCAGCTGGCCGTCGGGGCGGGTAACGCCGGCTCACGCAGACCCAACGTGCACGCGCCCAGCCACTCCATAAGACAAGTTTTTAGAGGAGGAAAACAAGATTTTTTCTTGTTTTCCTCCTCTAAAAACTAGGTGCGTCTTATGGTCAGGTGCGTCCTATGGAGCAAAAAATATGGTAAATACATACCTCATCTTGTCTTCTGACAAAGCAGAACATTAGCCCACACTAGCAAGGCAATTTGCAGCAAAATCTGATTAAAATAGGACCATGCTTACTCTGTATTAGTAAAATAAAATCTTTCCTTTGTATTAGGTATAATTTATTCAGCTTCTACTATGCAGGACGCTGGAGCCCCACTTTCTGATCAGCCTCCACTTCTGTGGGAGCTAACCCTTGGTTAAGGCAAACTGAAATTCACTGGGAGCTGAGCGGGAGTCCATATTCCATTGGGTGGATCACAATTCTAGAGCAGGCTTTATGACCAAGTGCAGTCCAGCTTGTTGGCAAGCAGGTCTGTCCAGTGGCACATTTACTTTCCTTCGGTATGCACAGGGTGCATGGGCCCTAGATAGTGTGATACTGCTTTGGGGGCAGTTTGGGAACTCCTTTGTAAAGTCATCTTTGGAAGCCTTCCACATTGTACAGCAAGGCTGGCTGGAGATGAGAGAATCATTGCAAGAATGTCACACTTGGAACAGCCTCAAAAGCATGACTTCCAACCCCCCCCCCAATTTAAATCCCTGGGGAAGCCCCACATTCCCACCAGCTGCATCCTCCTGTTCTGATCAAGCCAGAGCACAACACCCACCAAGTGGATGTAACATCCTGCTCTGATCCAGAAACCAACAAGTGCCACTAATTTCAGACGAGCAGAATTGTGTAACAGAAACACACTGATTTACAGCCGGATGGAGGACATTTCCCCTCTCCCAGTTCCAGCAGACCTCTCGGCTGTTTGTCTTGGAGGCCAAAATTGGGTCGGAAGGCACACTGCCAAAGTGGTTCTGTCCACTTGTCTGGGCAAACCCAGAAACTCACCATGGGTGGCATGAGCCAAGTTTCAGTCCTTTCGCCTGTGCTGAGTGCCAGCACCCAAGGTGGGGGAGCTCAGCACCTCCCACATGCCAGTGATATCCATGATGGCTTCTGCCTACTATCCGTTTTATTGAATTTAGTCAGTGTTTTTCATGTATTTTATTCTTTTATTATTCTTGACATGGCAAGCCACCTTGGGTTCCTATAAGGTAGAAAGGCAGCTGGTCACTGTTTTGAATAAGCAAACACCCAGCTCCAGACAATCATTCTTCAAGTCACCAACAGCTGTCCGGCCAGGGTCTCAAAGCGGAGCAGGACAGAAGCTCCAACCATGTCGGTCACAACGGAGTGCATCTAAATTTGGCCAACTCCATAAAGAGTCTAGGGCTGCTTCAACACAGTTAAAGCCGGGGGGGGGGGTTGTCTCCATATCATATTGTGAGGCTCAGGCGACGCCCCCTTTTCGCCCTCTTTGCTGCCGAGCAGCCTGACCAGAGGAGGCTCCTGGGCTGAGGCCGAGCTGGTCTCTCCCTCAGGGGATGCCAGGGCTCTGGGATCCACACCAGCCGGTACTGTAATGCCTGAAATCATTATATGCTATGGGAAATGTATTGGAAATGTATTCTTTGATTTGAAAAATATTCTTTGTACTCAATAAAGTATATCTGCACTTATAAACATGCCACACTCAGTATATAAGAGGTGGCATCCCTTACTATAGTTACACCAAGCACTTGCATATGTTACAGGCCTCAAGTATAAGAGGCCCAGTGTTGCTCCTTAGTTAGAAGCTAATTAAAGAATCCACAGATGGCCTTAGTATGTTTTCATAAGCTGGCGTCCCACTCATAAGGACCAGCTAGAAACCTCCTTAGTTAGCCTTGGCAGGCACCAAGGTCCAAGATAAGGATGGCAATGATTTAGCATCAAACAGAAAAGCACCTGACACTGGTGGGTCTTCTCTGCTCGTTAGAGAGCATTAGATCACCACTTTCTATAAGACTATATTCATGCTTGCAATCCTTTGATGTTGGTGTGAATTGTCCTGTGCTTTGGGCAATTTTCACCAGGTGTTTTGTGTATTGGCCAATAAACAAACTGCTTTGAAATCTTCAACCTCCTGCTTTTATTGTCATTGGATATTGATACAATAATACAGGCATTTCAGTACCACCTGCGGCCTTCCTTCCTTCCTTCCTGGCCTCAGCTCCCTTCCAGCCTTAAATAGGGCCAGAGCTCAGAAGCCCCACCCCGCCCCGCCCCGCCTCCTGGCCCACCTCCCCTGAGCCCCTAAAAGGCTGGTGTGGGGGCTTGCTTCAGCCCACTCCTTAGCCCTGTCAATGCTGCTGCTGCGGCCTCACCTGCCTCGCCCCCCGACTATCAGCCCGGCCGGCAGGGCTCACGGGAAGCGGCGGTGCTCTCGGTGCAGCTCGCACACCTGCAGCCAGCATTCCTCCTCCCCCCTCTCCCTTGGGGAGTTGTCCTGGGTCGTCCTGGCCTGGGTGTTGTCCCATGGCGGCAGTATATCAGCCTGCAGAAGGAAGGGGAGGCGGCAGTCGGACAGAGCGGTTGGGCATGGCCGGGCTGGAGGCCTTCCCAGGGAGGTTCTTTGCCCTAGAGGTGAGTGGCAAAGAGTGGGGAGGGCGCGAGACGCCCAGCCTTGGGGTCATCGCAGGACACATCTATTTCCCAAGTTTTCCCCTGCTTTGCTCTGATCCTTCCCAAACCAGGTTTGTTATGATCTCTTTGGAAACATGACAGTCAAAGAGCATTTACACACCATGCTATTTATTTTATTTGTAGCCTACCCTTTCCGGGTGGAGCCAATAGGAAAGTGTGAATTTTTATGGTCCCTTTCAAACCCCTGCCATTTTCCTTGCCTCAGCCCCTCATGATCACCATTACCCATTCTCAGGATGACGTGGGAAGGCTTGCTATAAAGTGGTGATTTCCAGATTGCTGTAGTGTTACAATGAAGTATTGGTGCATTACAATATTTCCTCTGAATTTCAAGCTTTCATTTTTGACAACAGTAAGCCTTTTCATTGCAGAGATATAAAGGGATATCTTTGTCATGAATAAAAAGAAAACCTGGAAATTTAAAACAACTAGTAGATCATGGCAACAAATCACTATAGGTCATTCTAATGTTATAATGCAATACCACAACAACAATTACTGATTTTTTTAAATTCTGAAAAAGGCTTCTGGAGGCACAGTTGTGGGGGGGGGGAGCAGCAGCTGCTGAAGGAAAGTGCATCCCAAACTCCAGTGTGGTGGCTCCATTGCCAGTACAAATGCCTCTGCAAGAAGAATCCTCCCCGGGCAGATGCCGACTAGGAGGATCACTTGGCCCGGCATTGCTAAGAGAAGTTCAGACAAACAAAGAGGCAAATACATTTTTCCAGCTATGGCTGGTGCAGAAACTGTCCTCTTGGAATCTGCCAACCTGTCCACCACACAGACCCATTCTTCTGCACCTTTGGGACTAGACCACTGCAAGACATGTGGCTGCCCTCGAAGATGACTAAAAAAATACAAGTGGTACAAAATTTGGCAGGTTGCAGCCGACTTATGGTGACCCTCTCATGGGGTTTTCAAGGCAAGAGTCATTCCAAGCTGGTTTGCCATTGTCTGGCTCTGGACTTCCTTGGGGATTCCCCATCCAAATACTAACAAGATAAGGCTAGCCTGGCCATCCAGGCCAAGGCAGGATCTATTATACCCACCTTTAAAAATAAAATAAATCAAATCAAACTTCAGTTGCTTATCCATTAGCTTCCAGGCTGAATTCAAGGGACCAGTTTTGGCCTCTGAAGCACCTCTTCTCTTGCTCTCAGGCTGTGTGCCGCCACCCCAAGACCCTTCTTGTCAATGGCTTTCCATACAGAGTGTCAACCGACTGTTCAGCCTCTCTGAGAAGCAGCCCCAGAGTTAGGGAATGGCCTGGAGGAAGTTCAGAAGGCACAGGCAGTGCCATGAACCAGAAGCAGTGTGGGTCCGTCCTCTGACTCTGCCTGAGGAAGTTATGTTACCGCTTGAGGCAGGTGGATGGTAGGGAGTGAATTCACTTTCTAAAGCTTAGATATGATTATTTATTTATATCAGTGTGGTTTTTTGCCCCAAATAATGAAATAGTTCACACAAACAAAATCCAGATTTAAATATAACTAGAACCCTCCTAAAGCCTGAGACACTGGGTTCCTTGGCAGAGTGAAACCACACAAAATAGGATGATCCTGTCTGGCAAGAACATCAGAAACATTTTCTGGTTGGACCCAGCCCCTGTCAAGCACATATCCACTGAGTCGCCTTCTCTCCTTCCTGACCCTACCACCACTGCTGCCCCCAAAGTTACCCTGAAACTGGGCAGTGAGGCATCAGAAGAACAGATTCAGAGGTTTCCAGCCACCTGTTGATATGTTCCCTCAAATACTTTGTTTTCCAATCAACACTTCTAACTTGAATGAGAAGTGCTGCTTGCGCATAGCCCACCAGCATTTTGAGCAAGCCCACCCTGCCTCTGACCTTGGCCAGAGCCCCCACCTGCTTCCTTTATGCTGGCCAGCACACAAAGCAGTGCCAGGAGGGATGAGGCTGCAGCATCCTCCCCCCAAACATGCAGCAAAGAGTTTGGCTGATGCTGCTCAGTACCAAAGGGGTCCCCTCTCCAAGCCACCCCACCACTGGAGCCAATGATGGTCAGGCCCTTCCTCAAGGACAGCAATCCCAAGCAGCCCTGCTCTGAATCCTGCTCAGGTCTGTACAATAGGGCTTATTTCCAGGAGAGCATTCTTAGGATTGCACTTTTAACCACCAGCCTGCACCAAACCTGCCACTTTAGGTGGATCCTTGCAAGTCTGCTCTTGCCAGGCCTATTTAAATAAGTTGCTGTTCCCTGACACAGTGTCAAACAGGCAAAAAGCGCTCTGTCACAACCAATGAAAGACAGCCTCCTAAATTTTTTGCTCAGCCCAAAGTGACCAGCAAATCCCATACTGTAAAGGGCCTAATATATAAACATGTTAATATCCAAATAAATCCACAAATTCAGACCAAATGCATAATTTGTTTAGAACATAAGAACATAAGAAAGGCCCTGCTGGATCAGACCAAGGCCCATTAAGTCCAGCAGTCTGTTCACACAATGGCCAACCAGGTGCCTCTAGGAAGCCCACAAACAAGACAACTGCAGCAGCACCATCCTGCCTGTGTTCCACCGCACCCAAAATAATAGGAATGCTCCTCTGATACTAGAGAGAATAGGTATGCAGCATGACTAATATCCATTCTAACTAACAGCCATGAATACCCCTCTCCTCCATGAATATGTCCACTCCCCTCTTAAAGCCCTCCAAGCTGGCAGCCATCACCACATCCTGGGGCAGGGAGTTCCACAATTTAACTATGCGTTGTGTGAAAAAATACTTCCTTTTATCTGTTTTGAATCTCTCACCCTCCAGCTTTAGCAGATGACCTCATGTTCTAGTATTATGGGAGAGGGAGAAAAACGTCTCCCTGTCCACTCTCTCCAAACCATGCATAATTTTATAGACCTCTAACATGTCTCCCCCTCAGCCGCCTTCTTTCCAAGCTAAACAGCCCTAAGAGTCTTAACCGCTCTCCATAGGACAGTTTCTTGTCTATTAATGGCAACTGTTTCTTTGACTACAAGAACAAAATCCCTTCAGTCCATATTTCAACAAGTGGTATAGTGTTGCCTTCCATTTTTGAAGAATTGTTCATTTTGCTGTCAGGAGAGGTTCCAGAAGGAAGGAACAGACCCCAATATTGCAGCAAGTGTACTGAGAACACAACCACAAAATATGTGTCAAGTTTGCTCTTGCCTATCCAGGTCTGATAATCACAATTTAAGAAATTTACTAGGCATCCAAAGAATAATTTTTTTTGTATTAATTGTAATCTAAAGAGGTTTGCTGAACATTATAAGCATTTCTTGTCAGACTGTTTTCTGAATTTACATGTATAGCTGCGATTTGGGTACAGTGATTTTCTATCGGGGGGCGGGGGCATCTTAGACTTTTTCTCAGGGACCCAGAATCACTAAGACCACCAGTTTCCTGGCTGATCCAATTTCTTTCCAGATTCTTCTGGCTAACTTGATCATGGGGCAGGATGTGTTTGGTTTTACTTAAGCCCAATGCCTCCCAGCCAGAGACAGAATAAAGTAAAGCTTTTTCTGTCTGTGCCCAGAGAATAAACAGAATAGTTAAAAAGCTCAAATAATAGACCCTAAAATGAAGGAGCCCAAACAGTCAGTCTTCAGTTGGCAGCTGAACTGTTTTTATAGGCAATAATTGGTCTTTAATTATGCTCCCAAATAAAAGTTCAAAAATTTTAAGATATAATTTTTGGGTCTTTAGCTTGGGGACAATGTCTATCTTTAGGGTGCCAATTTTACTTCAAAATGTTAAAGGTTTACATCTATTTAGATCCTCCATGATACTGTTTTTAATAAGGTGGTGATATTTATTGAGATCCAAACCCCTAAATATTTCAGTTCCCACGTTCACTTAAAGGGCTGCTGCAGTGGAAATGAGGTTACAGGAACATCTCCAACCGGCACTGGTATGGGACTCTCCTAGTTAATTTTATATCCTGAAAAGTTTCCAAATTTAGTAATAAGATCCATTAAATTGTAGACTGCGTTATTCAGATCTTCAAAAGATAACAGTACATCATCTGCATATAATACTAATTTCTGTTTCTCCAACCTTTATTCCTTTAATGTTTTATAAACATATTGGGGACTTCTGGTGGAGCAGCTGGGTTGAGTGCCACGTTTCCCAGACTCTCTCCGGGAGAATCCAAGAAGCATTGAATTTGGGGAGCAAAATAGCACCCCAACCCGATCCTAATAAGTGGGTTGGGAAGCAGGAAATTCCCTGCAGCCACCAAAGAGGTCAGACCTCCTGAACTCTCCGAGGGAGCTTTTCTAAGTTCCCCAGAGGTTTAGATGCCGGACCCGCAGGCAAGAAGGGATATATCATCGCCAGAACGCTACTTCGGCATTAGGCTCAGCCCTCCCCCATCAATAACCATCTAATCGACATCATTAAAACCGAAACCTCACCTTCTGAAACCCGAGTGAGTTACCAGCAATCTCTCATTTTTACTTGGAATAAATGCATAACGGGGGGCCGATGAACATTCTCCTAAAATCCCTGCTCCTCCCTTAATATAACTGGAGAACTTTGGCTTTTAAACTCCATCAGATAAAGCAGCAGGAGCCTTATCAAACTGATCAGCTTAAAACAAAATAAACAAGACTCATAGACTGGCAGGGGACTTACCAATCAGATGCGATATCGGCAGAAGGGGAGGGGAAAATCCAACTTCCTCTCTTAATAATTGGGACGTTTTTCTGGGCTAAAAGAGTCCTCCAGCCACGTTGCATTGGAACGGAGGGACTAGAACCGGAAGACTTCTATATTTATTCTCTACTGCTTGAACAACTTGGGAAGAAGGTCGTAGGACCGGAACTACATCTTACTCATGTAACATCAAAATCGTTCCTACACTCAATGATCATCGAGACGAGGTGATAGACGGTCCGCACCATTTTGTTTCCCTACTACTTCCTGCTTCTGCCGACCTAGAGCATCCTGTACAACTCGATGGTTTTACAAATTTTTAAAAAGTTTATTTTTAAGCCAAAAATAACTTTGAAATGGCAAAATTTTAAATTTGCTGATCAGTAAACTACCTTCTACAAGTTCTACCTACTGGACTCCTGCCAGGTACTTATTATTTTTGTCGGTCTTTGTAAATGTCTGGAGGCCGTCCACGTTCTGGTTCTTTACACAGCCCTGCATTTACAAAGTTAAAAGAAACTTCGCAAGATCTAACAATGGAGAAAAAAGTGCAGGACATGCTGGCCAAACAATCGGAGGTGATTGCAAAACAGTTTGAACAAATGTCTAATCAGATGACAGTTGACATCTATGTTGACTACTCTTAGTCAATCAACACAGGCTATTAATCAGAAATTGGACACTGTTACAGAAGACATCAAAGACGTCAAGACTCAAATGATGACAATGAAAACAGATTTGCAGGCGATGGATTCTTCAGTCAAGAAGGTAATAGAAGAGCAAAAGGAAGTCAAGAAGAAGATAGAAGGACATGAGAGACAAATTGATGCGATACATACTAATCAAGACACAGTTAAAGATCAATTGGCAATGATGGACATGAAAGTTAGAGAATCTAACCTCCGCTTGCGCAATTTACCTGAAGATTATGGAGATAGTAAAGAGGCCCTGACTACAGCATTGGCTGATCTATTTCAAATTCAAGAACAAGTATTGAACCAGACAATTAATAGAATTTACAGGATACCTTTACCAGCAAGATTGAAAAAATCAAAACCAAGAGATGTCATGATAAATTTTTATGATATTAGGATCAAAGACATGATGATGTAAATTCACTATGACAATCCTGTCGCTGCCGGAGAGACACCTTTGGTTATTCTTAAAGACATACCTCGCCATCTTTTGTCTCAGAGAAATATATACAAAGAATTTGTGCAGGTTTTGAAAAACAATGGCATAAGGTATCATTGGATAATGCCACAAGGCCTGGCTTTTGCCTACAAAGAGGTCAGAATAACTGTTACTTCACTAGCGGATGCTGGAAAGTTTATGAGGAGATATAAGAAAGAATTAGTAGGTCTCACTCCAGAACAAGAATGAGAACAAGAGGAAGAAGACCAAGAGGAACTGAAAGGCGCGGCCGGAGGGTCTAAATCATAAATTTAATTTTCCCTTCTTTTTTATCAAAATTTAATTACCATGGCTAAAGTAATCTCATGGAATGTAAATGGACTTAATGAAAAAATCAAAAGAGCTCGAATTTTTAAATATCTACAGAAACAAAAGTACTCATTGATCTGTTTACAAAAAACACATATTTCATTAAAAGACAGAATTTTTTTGGAAAGACAGTCATAGGGCCAAGTTTTTATTTCATCAGTTAAAACAAAAACTAAAGGAGTAGCTTTATATGCTCATCCTAATTTGAGTCCAGAATTGGTGTACAAAGACAAGGAAGGCAGAATTGTGATTATTAAAATAAAAATATTGGGGGGAAAAACAATTGTTGTTGGAATATATGCACCTAACGATGGGAAAGCTAAATTTTATTCACAACTCCATGAAGTAATTTCCCAATATGCGGGGGATCAGATATTATTTATGGGAGATTTTAATGGAGTTACTCTGCCTACATTGGACAAGAAAACTAAAGCCAAGAATGATAAAGATGGATGTTTACCAAAAACTTTTTTTCCCATGATGAATGAACTGGAATTACAAGACATCTGGAGAACAATGACTACAACAGCCAAAGAATATACGTTTTATTCAGCAAGACACGATTCACATTCCAGACTCGATATGATATGGGCAAGTAAATCCATCTTTACACAATTACGTAAAATTCAATTATTCCAAGAACTTTTTCGGATCATAACCCAGTTTCGTTTGAATGGAATAACAGACAAGCATTTAGATGGAGATTAAACGACAAACTTTTAAAAGATGAGAAATTGCAGAATGAACTTAATACTCTCATTAAAGACTTTTTTGAAATTAATTTGAATGGAGAGACCACCTTGAATGTTGTATGGGATGCCTTTAAAGCTGTTCTGAGAGGATTTATGATACAGAAACATACAGCATGGAAGAAAACACAACTACAGTTGACTAATAATATACTTTGGGACTTGCAAAATTTGGAACAACAACTTATAGCAAAGTCACAAGAAGACAAAAAGAAGGATATCGTGATGAAGATATCTGCATGTAGACATCAATTGAATCTAGTGGTGACGGAAGAAATGAATAAAAATTTGAAATTTGCTAAACAAAAATATTTTGAACAAGCAAACAGACCTGGAAAATTTTTGGCTTCTCAATTGAAAGACTCTTTAAAAAAAAAAAAAATTAACAAAATTACAATCTGCAAAGGGACCATTATATACATCTGTGGAAATACAAAAAGAATTTGTGACTTTTTACACTAAGTTATATCCAAAAGATGATGTTCCAAACAAGAAAATAGAAAAGTTCTTAAATTCGATACAGATGAATTCTCTTTCAATTGCCCAACAGAAAATTATAGATGCTCCCATTACCAAAGAAGAATTACAAGAAGCAATAACAAAACAAAAAATTGACAAAACTCCTGGTCCAGATAGAAGCACTGCTTTATTTTATCGAATGTTCAAAGGAAGTATCCTAAATCCTCTTTTGACACTCTGTAATACAATTTTAGACACTGGAATCTCTCCTGAGAAGTGGTCACATGCTTTCATATCATTGATTTATAAAGCGGGAAGAGATCCTGAGAAAGTTTCAAATTATAGACCAATCTCACTGCTGAATGTGGATTATAAAATCTATGCCTCGATACTATCAAATAGAGTTAAACAGTTCATAGAAGATTTAATACATGAGGACCAAGCAGGCTTTGTACCAGGAAGGCAAATCAAGGACAATATTAGGATATTATTGGACTCTTTGGAATATTATGAGCATAATAATCAGCATAAAGCAGCTTTTGTTTTCTTAGATGCAGAAAAAGCTTTTGATATGGTCTCTTGGGACTTTATGAAAAAAGTTTTGGAAAAAATGAACTTTGGTGAACGATTTATGTGAGGCATAACAGCTATATATACATCACAACAAGCAAAAATTTTGGTTAATGAAACCATATCTGGTACTTGTTCAATTCAAAAAGGGACAAGGCAAGGTTTCCCGCTATCTCCATTGTTGTTCATTTTAGTATTGGAATCCTTGTGTTGTAAGATAAGGGCAATGGAGACCATCCGTGGATTACAAATAAAAAAACATGAATTTAAAATGAGAGCATTTGCGGATGATCTCTTATTAATCCTGGAAAACCCAATACAATCAATGGGCGCGTTGATGGATGTTTTGAGGGCATTTGGGCATGTCTCAGGGTTTAGGATTAATCAGGAAAAAACTCAAACAATATTTAAGAATACACCTGAAACTGAACAGAGGGACTTTGTATCATATACAGGATGGGAAAAGGCTAATAAAGTTAAATACTTGGGTATATGGATTTCTACAAAAAATAAAGATCTGATTGTAAATAATTACATTAAATTATTGGAGTCAATTAAGAAGGATATGATATCTTGGTCAAATAAGAAACTCTCCTTTTTGGGACGCATATCAACAACTCAAATGAACATTTTACTGAGGATACTTTTTTTTATTTCAGATTCTGCCAATTATTTCCCAAGTAAAATACTTGGGAGAAAAGATTTACTAAATTTCATCTGGCAAGGGAAAAAATCGAGAATTGCTTACAAACATCTTGTGGACTCCAAAGATAGAGGAGGTTTTGCACTCCCAAATCTTCAACTGTATGCTGAAGCGGCTGCTTCGGTATGGCTTAAGGACTGGATTACCTTATCAAATGCACGATTACTTGACTTAGAAGGTTTTGAGAATATATGTGGATGGCATGGCTATTTATGCTATGACAAAATTAAGATACAAACATCATTTCGGAATCATAGAATTAAATCCACACTTTTTACGATTTGGATGAAATACAAACATCTTCTTGAACCAAAGACGCCAATGTGGATATCATCACGAGAAATGTTGACATTACACCCACTTAGATCTGAATAGTTTATCACATATCAAGACCTATTGAAATGGGATGGCAATAAATGTTACTTAAAAGACTACCAGGAGGTGAAAGATGTCTTAACCTGGTTTCAATATTATCAGATTAATTCAGTTTTTTTACAAGATATGAAAACAGGCTTCTCCAAAAATAAGTCACCTTTTCACAAATCTTTATTGGATTACAATAATCAGCTCATCTCCAGGATGTACAAATTATTATTGGAAATTTATTGTGAACAAGAAAGAATTAAACCTACTATGATAAATTGGGCACAAACTTTGGGTCATGATATTCCCTTGGATAAGTGGGAAAGTCTTTGGTCCCGGGACTTAAAGGGTATTTATGCTCAATCAATGAGGGAAAATGTTTATAAAATGATGTACAGGTGGTATTCAACACCTAAAAAGATGGCAAAGATATATAAGGTGATATCCCCACAATGTTGGAAATGTAAAACAGAAATTGGTTCATTCTATCATATTTGGTAGACATGTGATAAAGCTAAGGACTTTTGGGATATGATATACAATGAGATAATATTGATTATTCAAAATAATATCCCTAAAACACCAGAGATGATGTTACTTAGTATGATACCAAATTATATTTTAACTCAAAGAACATTTTTGATCTATGCCACCACAGCTGCAAGATTGCTTTATGCAGCTAAATGGAAATCGACGGACATTCCAGAGAAAAAAGACTGGATATTAAAAATGCTGGAACTGGTGGAGATGGCGAAATTAACTGCAATGATTAGTCAAAAAGACTGTGCAATTTATGGGAGAATGGGAGGCTTGGAAGAATTACTGTGAACAAGAACTGCATATGGGGAAAATGGAAGGTTACTCTTTGATCTGATTTATAGTGTAATATCTATATAATTGATTGAAAGGAAAATTAGTTATATTATTAAGTAATTAAAGGTAATATGGATGTAATGATAATATTAGGATCAGAAAGTAATCAAAGATAGAATTTAGAATTTTATTTTGAGGTAGAAGAAGGTGATGGGGAAGTCAATATATTAGTTAATTAATTTACATCTTTAACAACAATTTTGGATTTTTTTAAATCCTTTATTACTATGATTTATTTGATATAATTGTTGTCAAATAGTGATACATTTGAAAAATCAATAAAATTATATTAAAAAAATGTTTTATAAATATATTGCACACACAATTTGTATCATTAACAATATTCCTCTAAATGAGTTTGACACCCCTGCTCTACCCGCTTCTGTTTCAGAGATATAATCCCATCCCGGCTATTATCTTTATGATCTTAATGATTCTCACAACCACCTTTGGTACCTCAGAATTATTTCCATCCTGCCTGCATTGATGGGGTGGGTGGCGGACACTTTGGGGTTTGCCATTGGACACCTCAGGGGGACTTAGTGGCTGAACTCTGGACTTTTGAGCTGGTGGCTCTTCAATCACTTATCCCTAAGGTTGCCAGCTCTCAGCTCTGAAAGTCCTGGAGATTTGGGAGTGGAGCCTGGGAAGGGCAGGGTTTGGGGAGGGGAGGGACCTCAGCAGGTATAATGCCACCCTCTGAAGCTACCAGTTTCTCCAGCGGAAATTATCTCTGTAGTCTCTGACATTCTGGGAAATCTCAAGGTTGCACCAGGAGGTTGCCAAGCTTACGTTTGAGCAAGCAAGGAAACACCAGTTTGATGATGTCTCCTTATGCATTTCATACCAGGAGGAGCCCTTGAAGGGGGATTTGTTTCCCCACTCCTACACATGAAGCCTGCTGGGTGACCTTGGGCTAGTCACAGTTCTCTCTAAACTCTCTCAGCCTCACCTACCTCACAAGGTGACTGTGGTGGGGAGGGGAAGGGAAGGTGATTGTAAGCAGCTTTGAGACTCCTTAAAGGTAGAGAAAAGTGGGGTATAAAAACCAACTCCTCTTCTTATTTTTTTCAGATTCCTCACCATGCTGTTGCCATCCTCTGCTAAGTGTTGTTAGCAGAGGGGTCATGGCTTAGCGGTAGAATATCTGCTAGGCATGCAGAAGGTCCCAGGTTCAATCCCCAGTATCTCTATGTAAAAGGATCAAGTACTAGGGTAATGGGAAAGACCTCGGTTAAAAAGACAAGGCAGGTTCTGCCCTTTGCCAGTCTTAGCAAAACTCTTTGTCCTTCCTTTCTCTATTCCCAACCAATAACTCCCTCAAAAGCATTGTCCTTTGCTCTTAGTTGCTTTGGCCTTCTCTATGATGTCATCACATACAAGAATCTGGCTATACAACATTGTGACATCATTGTATCATTCCTGATTGGCTGGCAGTATCCATGTGATTGATCTAGGATGAAGAAAATAGTAGCTACTCCAGCAAACAAGGACAACAAGCAGGATAAAATTAAATAAATATTCACACAAATAATTTTGGGGGGAAATATTTCCACCTTACCAAAATAACTCCGATGAAATGAGAAAATATTTGCTCTTGCTAAAAATACACTTTTCTTGAATTTCCTTAGATGGTTTACCCACAAAAGAACCCCCAGAGCTGCGTTGAAGGAACATATACATACATATACATACATACATATACATACATACATACATATATATATATATATATATATATATATATATATATATATATATATATATATATATATATATGTTTCCGTTTCAGTCACCTTTAATGGCATGATAATAAATATAGTAGTAACAAAAATACATAAATCTCCATATTCCATACACACAATTCAACATAATAACTAAAACTTAACCATCAATCTAGAACTCGTTGGAATTAGATGCTGTAATAATACTTTATCCCGAGCGACAAGTAAAAAAAAACAAGACTTAATGTCCAGCACAGCTGTCACCAGCACCCATTTATGTATTCTTTCCCAGAATCTGTAGATTGCCTCGGTTGAATTTATTATTTGTTTGTTTCTTTACCCTTTAATTTATTTTTGATAACAATTGCCAGGAATTCTGCCACATGTTCGGAAACAGAAGGTATCCTATCCGCTAAAAAATTGATGCCTTCACATGATGAGTCTTTTAAAGACATACGGTGAGGGTTAATTAGTTCTAATCATTGTTTATGAGACAAGGGACAGTATAAGAGAATACTGATTCTGGTTCTTTCAAATGACAGCTTGTCAAGGAACTGAGAACACCTCACTTCCTTGTAGTGCCATTCTTTGGTTCAGGCCTGAAGTTTGGCCTGCTTAACTAACAACCTTAAAGATCTCTGGTATGCAAAGGGTGTGGGAAGTTCTGAGAGACTTCGCACCCCGAGATAACGCACAGCTGGAGACATCTCCAACTGCTCCTTTCTGCCGTCAAGGCAGTGCAATTAGTAGAACCAATTTGGTTCTCACAAGCAGTATCACCTGTCACTGGGAGAAGAGAAGAGTGATGGATGGACAGCCGCCATTCATTACTAACCACGCCTCACAACAGGATAGTGTGAATCCTTATCCTGCTCAAAGTCACAACATCTGGCTTTGATCCGTGGTGAACCGGGATTGGGTCAGAGGATGGAGGAACTTTTGAAAAAACATAACCTACAAACAGTGTTTAAACCCACCAAGAAAATACAACAAATGCTACGATCAGCAAAAGACAAAAGAGACCCCCTCACCTCTGCAGGAGTATATCGTATACCTTGCAGCTGTGGAGAAGTTTACATCGGGACCACAAAACGCAGCATACAAACAAGGATAAAAGAACATGAAAGATACTGCAGACTTGGCCAACCTGAGAAATCAGCAGTGGCTGAACATGGACTGACACAAACAGGACACAGGGTCTTATTCCAAGACACTAAAAGACTGGACAATTCTACCAACTATTTTGTCAGATTGCACAGAGAAGCCATTGAAATTCATAAACATCAGCACAACTTTAACAGAAAAGAGGAGAGTTTAAGAATGAATAAGGCTTGGCTTCCTGCCCTGAAAAACCTCCAGACAAAGACAACATTCAACAATAGCCATACAGATTACCGTATTTTCCGGCGTATAAGACGACTGGGCGTATAAGACGACTCCCAACTTTTCCAGTTAAAATATAGAGTTTGGGATATACTCGCCGTATAAGACTACCCCTCTTCCAACGCACTCCAAATAAAAATTAAAAATAACCTCCTGCTCCGCTTCCCCCTCCCCGGAAGGACGGGGGGTGGGAGGGGACGGGAAGGGCTCTCCCCGCGCGACTGCTTGGACCGGGATGGGGGGGGAGAGGCACAAAGGCAGTCGCGGCAGCCGTCACGGGGACGGAGGAGGGGGGTTCCTGCGGCGCCCATGAGGGGAGGGGGGATTCTCCTTCCTTTTCCTCCCTAGCTTCTGGAGCAGGGGTCCTCAAAGGGCTTTCTTCCAGCCCGGGAACCGAAAAAGCCAGTCCCCCCTTGCCCCCCTCCCCAGAGCTTTTCTGGGCTTCCTGGCCTCGTGCGCCCAGCCAGAAGCCTCCCTCCTGCCCCAGTCGCCCCCTTCCCTGCTCCCTCTCCAGCCCCAAACCCCCTTTTCTGGGCGAGCGAGGCATCTTGCCGCCTCGCATGCCACCCAGTCGCCTCCTTCGCCCTCTCCCTCCCACCCTCCCCGGCCCAAAACCCCCTTTCCTGGGCGCACGAGACGTCTTGCCGCCTTGCGCACCGCCCATTCGCCCCCTTCGCCCTCTCCCTCCCAGGCCCGAAATCCCCTTTCCTGGGCCCGGTCGCCCCCTTCTCTTCCACAGCACGCCCCACCGGGAGACTTCTCCCATTGCCTAGCTTTGTGGCTGGGCCTGGCCTCCTTGAGCTCCATGCAGAGGCGCCTGGTCCTTCGGGGCCCTCCACGATGCAGCCCAACATGGCCCTGGCATTCCTGTTTTGGCTGCAGTCGGGCAGTGTTCTCACAGCTCGGGGCTCTCTCTCCTCCCAGGGGTATCCTTGTGGCCTGGAGGTAATTGTAGGGGCCCCTTGGGGGGGGGAACTGGGCATATCTCCAGGAGATATAGAAAAAGACTTGTGGCCATTTATGCACGGGAGGTTTTGCCTTGGATTTGCCGCTCTCCAGATGCACATTTTCCCCATCCGAATTCTCAGAACTCAAAAGTAAGCTCCCCCACCCCCGGGCAGAGTTTGGAGAATTCAGATGGGGAAAATGTGCATCTGGAGAGCGGAAAATCCAAGACAAAACCTCCCGTGCATAAATGGCCTTGGTTTTTACATGGCGACTTTTTCTACCACTAAAGGGAGACTCAAATTGCCTTACAATCCCCTTCCCATACCCTCCCACAACAGACGCCCTGTGAGGCAGGTGGGGCTGAGAGAGCTCTAACAGAGCTGTAACTTGCCCAAGGTCAGCCAGCTGGCTTCGTGTGTAGGGGTGGGGAAACCAACCTCCACTTCTCACGTGGAGGAGTGGGGAATCAAACCCGGTTCTCTAGGTCAGAGTCCCTGCTCCAAACCGCCACTCTTAACCACTACGTTTGTAAGGCACAGGCACTTGCCGCAGACTCCAGCCTCTTTATTCCCCATTAACTCGCCTCTGTGCGTGCGTGTGGAGAGGGCAAGGGAGGCTGGGGCAGGGGCGAGGCTGCGTCTGCCGCAGAGCGAAGGGGGAAGGTCTGGGCTCGGGAGGAGGATGCTTTTCAGGTGAGCCCCCTCGCACCGCTTCCTCCTCCTCCTCTCCCGCACACGCGGGGAATTTGTTCATATTTTTTTCAAACTATAGTCCGGCCCCCAACAGTGTTTGAGGGGCAGTGAACTGGCCCCCTGTTTAAAAAGTTCTGGAGCCTTCAGGAGAGGCGCTTCGTGGCTTAACGGCCCCTTCCCCCCCCCTTGGGATCTTGCACATGGCAAATGGAGGAGAGGGAGAGAAAGCAGAACGCCCCTCTTCGCCATTCAAAGCGGCTTAGTGGCAGGGGACGGTCTGCTGATCACCAGGCTGGAGCATGGCGTGGCTGCAGTTGCGACGCCGGAGCGGGTGGGCAGGAGCCAGGAGGCGGAGAAGGACGCGGGGAGAGCGGCCGCCCCAGCCCCGGCCAGCCAGCCGCCTGCCTGCCTTGCGCTGCCGCCGGAGCGCTGCCGAGCGCTTCCCTTCGTGCGCCCCGGCGCGCCTGGCTCCAACTCCCAGCCGGGCAGCGACCGCCCTCACCGGGCTCGCCTCCCCTCCCTCCTCCGGCGGACATGGACATTCTCCAGTCCGGCTCGGAATTCAGCACCCGCCCTTATATACCCGGCGTATAAGACGGCCCCCGACTTTTGAGGAGATTTTCCTGGGTTAAAAAGTCGTCTTATACGCCGGAAAATACGGTAGTTTTGGATTACACACATTAACAGATCACTTCAGGATACAATGGTTCCATATTAACATACCATACCCTCATTAGCACATTATCTTGATACTTACAGGACAATACTTTTGCAGGACAATACTCAGCTCAAACCCAACCCCTTTCTGACTATATATTACTCTTCCTACACCCTTGACACTGAGAGACACTGTCCTTCAGTGTTACTCCTCTGAAGATGCCTGCCACAGTTGCTGGCGAAACGTCAGGAAAGAAAATTCCAAGACCACGGTTACACAGCCCGGATAACCTACAAGAACCAAAGATCCTATTTGCTCTGGCAATTATTCCCTGCAATGTATATACACCATGTATATATACCATCCAAATCCTCACATTATCTAACTCTTCACAGTGTGAATCCAGAATAAATAGATTCTGGGTGCATAAGTGATGATGTAATTGTTCCAGCTCGATTCAGTAACTGAATGGGGCTCTCTTGCTTTTTTGTCCACCCCACAGCCCCCTTGTCAACTATGGCAAAAACATTTACTTCCCCCAGACAAATGTCAAAGAGTTCTGGCCACAAAGAGGGTCTGATGTGGGGCCTAAGACAGCCACTGCCCCAGTCTCATTTCTGCCCCAAACTCAGAAAGTGGCCCTTTGGAGTTTCATTCTCTCTCTCTCCCCCACCCCCCATTCTGCAATCAGGGGCTAACATCAACTGGTCTACCTTTCAGGGATGTATTAAGGATTATAACAACCATGAAGCTCTTTGAACATCCCAAAGCACCACGGGGGGGGGGTGTCAGCAGTCTTACTGCAAGGAGGTGTGGTCACTGATCTTTATCAAAATTTAACATAAAATGCAAAGGAAAAAAGTGGGGGAAAGCCTAGAAACCCTCCTACTCAGGCTAGAGATTTCAGACATAATTTTATTACTGCCAAGTGGCAATCCTGGTAGAATATAAAGGTAGCCTGAAATGGGGATGGAAGGAGAAAACAAAGATCGTCTCCTTGACCCTGGCAGAATGACAAATGAGCCTGCAGTGATATTAAGTCACTAATGAGAGAGATTAAAAATGTTCAGAGCAAGCCAGCCTTCACTTTCAAGGAAACAGTTCATCCCAGACACAAGCAAAAGAACAAATCCTCTTAAGGCTGTGGTCCTTGCACCTGCCACGGATGACGACTTGTGAAACACAATAAATATCTAGTTAAAACTGGAAGATACAGAACAAAAGATCATGCCATCAACATTTACATTTTTGTAATTTTCTAGTAAAAAGGAAGAAAATAACGTTTCCATTCATCCTACAATAGCAGTGTTACATTCATTCCCTCAGTGACTGACTCATTTAAATGCATCTTGAGGTTGGGATAGGTCAGAATAGGTCCCCCAACAGAAACAAAAGGATGAGACCAACAGACATCACAGCCAAGTTTATGTATCAAAGAGAAGATAGAGGAGGGAGCAAGATCAAAAGGTTCTCCTACTTAGGAAAGTGTGTCAGCGCTCCTTTGTCAAGATGTCCCCCCACACTCAACAGAAAGTGGCAGATGAAACCTATAACTGATTCATGGAGAACATGAAGCATCGGATACAGCCTGGCATCTCCATTCAAGCTCATATGGGCCTATAGTGGTAAAATGCTACCTGCAAATCTACTCCAATCCACATTAAATCGTCAATTCACATTCTAGAGAATGGTAGCGGGGAGAGTGGAAATCTGCACATGACGTTAAAAAGAGAGCGAGAGTAACAACCCCCCAAACAACATGTTTCCATGAGAATCTAGTTTAACCACTTGGTTGGTCTGGTTAAAGGGGTGGAGGGGGGGAAATTTAGGCAAGTTATACTGTGTTGATGTTGTTAATATACTGAAGTTCAGGTTACCAACTGGACAGGGGGAAAAGTCTTGTCTCTTTCATAGATGTTTAATTAGTGGAAATGGGCAGTGGAAGCTTTACCCGGTATGTAGGTAAATAACATCACCTGGTAATTGGTGGCAGATGAAACTGATTGGGGAGGGGAGGGAGAGAGAGACTAACTTGGCAGCCCTGGATAGCTTCAGAGTGTTGCTAATCAGGGACATAATCTAACACTACAGCAGGAAGGAATAAGCAATAAGTGATCGCATTTTGAAATTCTATTGACAAAAATCCATGAACATTAAAAATATATGTTTAGAAATAAATAAAAAACACAAATGAAGTCTACATGAAGCAAGCAAAATTCAGAACTCCTTGGTATACTTGAAACAGGCTTACCACAATGTTTACCTAAAAAATACATGTGCAGAAAATTGAACTCAAACCTCTAACAGGAGTCAAAACCTAAAGCAAGACCACTGTAATTAAATCTTCAAATATGTTCGCTGATTAGTATTCCAATCTATACAGTAGTGATTACTCTTAACTTTTTTTGTAAAAACAAAAAGCCCAAAAAAAACTTATCTAAAATACTCCCAAAAGAGCACTGAGAATTCCTAGACCAGGAAATAATTTTTAAAACAATGAATTACTAGGTACAGATGACCTTCCTAAGACATTATAAAAGCATTTTAAGAACTTCTTATAGCATCCATTACAGATGTTATTTAACAAAGTTATACAAGATGGAATAATACCCAGTTAACTGGAAGGAGGCAACAGCGGTAGTAATTCCTAAAACTAGTAATTCCTAAAACTAGTAATTCCTAAAACTAGTAAGGACAATTCCTAAATTTTCTAAAGACTAGACTGGTTACCTATTTAGGAATTAAAACTGGATATCACATTACTGAATGACGGAAAAACAACTTTAATGGAGTTACAACTGAGATTTTAAAAAATTGTGTCTGGGAGTTGTTTTTTGTTTTTGTTTTTTGCCATCAAGTCACAGCTGACTTATGGTGACTTCTTACAGGGTTTTCAAGGCAAGAGACGTTCAGAGGTGGTTTATCATTACCTGCCTCTGCATTGTGTCCCTGGTGTTCCTT
Source organism: Euleptes europaea (assembly GCF_029931775.1). Lineage (NCBI taxonomy): Eukaryota > Metazoa > Chordata > Lepidosauria > Squamata > Sphaerodactylidae > Euleptes > Euleptes europaea. The sequence continues at coordinate 60,367,239 of NC_079325.1, forward strand.
GGTGGTCTCCCATCCAAATACTAACCAGGGCCAAACCTGCTTAGCTTCTGAGAACTAACGAGCTCAGGCAAGCTTGGGCTACCCAGAACCATTTATGCATGGGAGTTTTAACCAAGGTTCGTTGCTGGCTGGACCAACACTTTCCTGTTGTGGATCTCTGCACCAGCAGTCTCCAAGCTCAAATCAATTCCAGCCCCTTTAAATGCTGCTTTGTAATTGGCTTACTTGTAGTGCTTACTGTGAGAGAAAAATCCCCAACATAATTGCCTCAGAAAAAAGCATTTCAACAACAACAACAACAAAAATGGAGCAATCTAAAAGGGGGGGGAGAAACCCAAGCCTCGGTTTTAAAAAGATTTCCTTCTACTCACAAGAGCTCTGAGGAAGGAGGAAGTAGTAGACTTTATTCACAGTCACAGACCATCAATTCTCCAAACAAATCAAAGTTAAATTCATACATACATAATTAGGGAATAATAATATAATATAAATAATAACAATGTAGCAGAAATTAAAACTGGGGCAAAAAGATAAAATACTCCAAAATACACCTAAAACAATACAGATTCTAATCAAGATTGATTATTTCAGAGCCTTAAGCACGTTTTGTTTTATTTTAATTGCCAGCCAGGCAAATCTGGCCATACTAACAGATAAATTTGGTATTGTATCTGACTAGACGATGTTTATAGGATGAATGTAAAAGTTATTGTCTTCCTTTTTACTGCAAATATTTCAATCCCCGCCTCTGGACATGCTGCTTTGTAATTGGCTGTGAGTGAAACAAAGCTTGTGTATCCCGGACTTTGCCTTCTGCATGGGGATTTCACCTGGGCTTTCCTCAGGGAAGATGGAAGAGTTGGGTTAATTAAGGAATCAGAAGACCTGGACATTGCAAGGGCTGGCAGTGAGATCATCTCTGATGGACAGAATACTCATGCATAACTCCAAGGAACAACCAATTCAGACAGGGGGCGAATGTGAGTGAAAGCACCCATGCATAAACGACCCAGGTCAGGGTGAGAATCCCTTAACCTATCTATGTTCAGTCATACCATGTGTATCTAAAGTGCCGTAAAGTCACAGTCGACTTATTGAGACCCCAGAAAGGGACTTTCAAGGCAAGTGAGAAGCAGAGGTGGTTTGCCATTGCTTTCCTCTGCAGTGTCTTTCTTGGAGGTCTCCCTTCCAAGTACCAGCCTTGCTTAGCTTCTGAGATCTAGAGAAGATCGGGCTCTACCATGCTGCCTTCCCTTCCTTGGTCATATTAACGCAGTCAATAGTATGGTAATCCATACTTGTTAGCCAAATCTCCCTTTGGTGATTCTCATTTTTTTAAACTGTCGATGTATGATCAATATTTGGCAAAATAAGATGCCTAGAATAAAAGAGGCCATTGCACAAAATAAGTGGGGAAATGGAGGCTTAAATATCCCTAATTTACAAATGTATCAAGATGCAGCACTACTTTCTTGAGTTTCTGGGTGGGTGTTAGCAAACAATGACCCTTTGATATCTCAACAGACAGAAATGAATATGTGATTTAAAACTTTTCTTTGGCTTAAAAAATCTGAAAGGAAAAAGGTTTATAACTGTAGCAACTTTATCATAAATAACATGTTGCACTGTTGGGATAGATACACTAGAAAACTATCAACAGCTATTATTTCACCTTTCCAGCGCATTCCTGAGCTCTAAGGGCGAAAGCCCTTAGGAGGCCAGGAAGGCGCTGTGCTGGTGGTCGGGGCCCCCGCACCGGTGTCCAGGCAACTTACACCAATGTAAGTGGCCTGAACACCAGTGGGAAGGCCCGGACGCAGGTCGCTGCCGCGGCAGCACCACCCTGAGACACCGATGGGGCCTTCCGCCGGCATCCCTCCACCGTCAAAGTCTGCGCCGGCGTGCCGGGAGGCGTTCCCAGGGCGTTCTGGCACCCAGCTAGGGGAGGAGACGCCTTTAGGTGGCCTCCAAAGCCCTTTCAGGTTGGGAACGCCCTTTTTTATTTTTGAGAGATACGCCACCTTTTTAAGTGGTGTATCTCCTGTGCAACCCTATGAAAGGTTACACAGATTTTTAACGCGGCGAGATTTCGGTGGGGCTGAAACCTCCTTTGGAGGCAGCACAGCCGCCTTATTAGCCAAATCTTATTAGCCGCGCTGCCTCCCATGATCAGCGCAGGCATTTCTCTCAGAAATGCACTGTTCGTTTCAACTGCAAGAGACCTTGGATCATCTCCAACAGTGTCAGTTAAAGGCCCTGTCTAACTAGGAGAAATTAAGAGCAAGAGTCCAGTAGCACCTTAAAGACTAACAAAAATATTTTCTGGCAGGGTATGAGCTTTCGTGAGCCACAGCTCACTTCTTCAGATACAGCTAGAATGTGAATCCATCTGTCTTTAAGTAGAGGAGAGTGAATTCAGACCATTAGTATGTAAATGTTAACAGTATGTAAATGTGAATAGCAGGCGTGATGGGATTAGGTGTGGTATGCAGAAGTGTCTGTGATGTCCAGGGGAGAGATGGGTGTCCATTCATGGCTCATTACCAATGCTGATTTCTCCACACCCATCTCTCCCCTGGACATCACAGACTCTTCTGCATACCACACCTAATCCCATCATGCCTGCTATTCACATTTACATACTGTTAACATTTATTTACTAATGCTTGTCTGAATTCACTCTCCTCTACTTAAAGACAGATGGATTCACATTCTAGCTGTATCTGAAGCTGTGGCTCACGAAAGCTCATACCCTGCCAGAAAATATTTTTGTTAGTCTTTAAGGTGCTACTGGACTCTTGCTCTTTTCTACTACTGCAGACAGACTAACACGGCTACCCACTGTGAATTATCCACTAGGAGAAATTAAACTTGGATATGTATATCTCCATAACTGTCAATAGAATCATGTAGTCAGTTTTGTTGACAAGGCTTGTATCTTCTCTGGCTAATGCCATAATAATAAATCGAATAACTGTCAATAGTAAACATATAATATGGCTCCAACTTCTTAGTTTGCCTATTTAAAGAAAACATCATGAAGATGATACACCAATGGCACCTTAAACTAGCCAAGATTTACCAATCAGGTACAGGTCAGTGCTGGTACTATACAACCATAACATGAATTTCATCCAAACGTGGTGGTGATGTCTATGGGTAAAATTTTGAAAATGATAATATTTGGACTTAAAACAGATCTACCAACAAGACTGGAGGTATTACTTCTTAATTGCGTGTCAATGGTCTCAAGAACATTTCAGGTGATGGGGCGGCATTGCAACATATTAGGAACAACTGTCTTTTCCAAATATTCAGTTATGGGCAGGGAAAACAGAAGATTTGCCAGTGATGCTTAAACTAACTTGTTTACAGCATGCCAGGAACATAAAAGATAGTGAACAATTATGGTCTTTACCAGTTAATTACCTAGATGCAATGGGCTAAGTGTGTAATTCTTCCCTTCTGATGTGTGGTGGTGGAAAGTGCCATCAGCTGGAAGCTGACTTATGGCGACCCCTCCGGGGTTTTCAAGGCGAGACGAACAGAGGTGGTTTGCCATTGCCTGCCTCTGCACAGCAACCCTGGACTTCCTTGGTGGTCTCCCATCCAAGTACCAACCAGGGCCAACCCTGCTCAGCTTCTGAGATCTGACAAGATCAGGCCATCCAGGTTAGGGCATCTGCTGGGTATTGAGAGTTAAAGAAATGACAGAGAATTGTGTGGGGAGGGGATATAGATATATAGATATGCTGGTTCAAACCCCCCCCCCTTTACTGCGTCTGTCTCTTCACTAATATTGTGCAACACCAGACTGGTGAGGAATAAAACTGCTTTGGAATGTTTTAAAATTTTATTTTAACACACATGCCGTGTATTGAGCATTAAAAGAAAAAAATATTTCCAAAGCAGAAAGAGAAAAACTAGAACCTCATTTCTGGTGTAAAACTGTGAAGCAAACATTTAAATATCCAAGAGCATGACTGACTAATAAACACAAATATTTATTAATAACAATGATCATTTGATAGAGTAAAGATCATTTGATAGAGTAAAAAACTGAAGGACTGTAGCAAACTCAATTTTTAATACCAGGGAAATAGTATTACCAAAAATATTATTTTATGTTCAAACTCTTCCCATCTGTCTTTCACCCAGTAAGTCACAAAATGGCAGGACCATATAGGTAGACATAAGGAGGTGTGTTTCCACTTTCCTCTGTAGCTGAGAAGAAGCTCCATATGGCAAGACGGAGAGGAATCTCATCATACAGCCGGAACCCAAGAGCAGGCCTGGCTCCAGAACGGGCGGTGGCAACAGCTGGGGCTCATGGCTAGTGAGCCTCTGGACAGGCTTATGGCTTCTTTGGGGCTGTCAGGAACCCAAGCACGGTGGGCTTCCTAGTTTTTCTGGCGGTGGCTCTTTTCCAGGATATGATGTTTGCTGAGGATAGTATTCCCACGCGTCCGCATCCAGAAAACAGACGATATGGATGTGGGAGCTTCCGAAGTCGGACAGTGAGATCCAGCTGAGCTGGCAGCTTATCTAAGCACTGCCCCATCCCAAGAGATGCTAGTTCAAAGACCCCTCAGGCCTCTGCCTCTTCACAACACCAGACTGGAGAGGAATAAAACCGCAACATTGTCTGGGCTGCTGGAGGAGAACCCAGATCTGGCTTGCGGGACAGAGAGCTGGCTGGAAGAAAACGATATGCTGTACCTATCTCACTTGACTCCACCTGGTTATGTGGTAATTCATCAGCTCCACACTGGGGGCTGAGGAAGGGGAGTGGCTGTCAATCAATCAATCAATCAAGTCTTTATTCAGTACATAACCAGCAAAGTTTCAAAAAGTCTAATACACAGGTATATCTAACTCGCCATCCAAATACAATGGATGGGATAAAACACCCCACAATAAAATTGGGAGTGGCTGTCATCCTCCGTGAGTCTTTCTTCTTTCACAGATTCCCTGACCAGGCTGTAGCTGGCACTGATGGGCTGTTCCTTATGTTAGGTTCCAGGAACAGACTGGGCATCTTACTTGTTTACCAGCCACCTATACAGGTAATGCTGGGCTTGGAGCTAGAGAAACCCAGGCTGACTGCTCTGCATAAGTTCCATATCCCTGTCCATGGCACCTTGTCTGGGCCGGCTGTGGACCATGCTATCTTGCTGAGGCGTTTGGAGGTGGCAACTGGGATTAACGGTTGGTTTAAATCATTCCTCATGGACCAGACTCAGAGGGCTGCTGTTGGAAACCAGTTGCCATCAGCGCAGGACCTCTCCTGTGGTGTTCCATGGGGCTCTATGTACTTCCCCATGCTGCGCAAAGCCCTTAGTCATTAGTCCTTTTGGAGTAAGTTGTTACCAATATGCTAACAACACCCAGCTCTACATGTCTTTATCCATATTGCCTGGTGATGTTGTAGAGGTCCTGAGCCGCTCCCTGACCACTGCAGCCAAATGGCCAAGAGTGAACAAATTAACACTAAATCCTGACTAGACAGAGGTCATGGTCTTTGGGAAGGCTGAGGTTTTGAAGGACCTTGTTTTCCTGGCTGACACTCACTGAAAGATAATATTCTAGGGGTTATACTAGATACAGCATTATCACTAAAAAAAAAAAAAAAGCAAGCTAATGTAGCTGCAAAAAATGCTTTGCTTTCTTCCATTTTCATTTAGCCCAGAAGTCTCCCTACCTTGACCTGGTTGATCTGGCCACAGTAACCTTGAGGTTAGACCACTGTAATTCACTCTACATGGGTTTGCCCTTAAAGTTATCCTGGAAACTCCAGTTGCTACAGAACACCACACCTCAGTTATTATCCAGAGATAGGCAGAGTTTGCATAACACACACATTGTGCTGTCACTGCACTGGTTATCAAAAAAAGTGAGTGAAACAATTCTAATCAACATCATTGTCTTGCCTAAAGGTGTAAAGCAGTGGTTCCCAACCTGTGGGTCACGACCCCCCTTGGGGGTCGCGAAGTGTTTTCTGGGGGATCGTCGCCACGTTATGGTATAAGAGCCCTGAAGGCGGCGCATGCGCCTCAGACCCTCTGCGGAGCTCCGGTGGTGCGCGCTCAGCTCTCCCCTCAACCACCGTCGTCTCCTCCTGCTTCTCGCCCGCTCCTCCGCCATGAAGACCAAGTTCTGTAACGGCGGCGAGGCCGACCCTTCCCTGCTGGGGATCCTGCTGGGCTGCAGCCCGGGCCCCGTCCTGCCCGCCCTCGCCCAGTCGCCCTCCTCCGTGCCGTCTCTGCCTCCCTCCCTTGCCGAGGTGGAAGCCAAGGAGATGCGGCTCTGGGGCCAGCAGCCCCTCGCTCTGTCGCTGCCGCCCACCCCTCCCTCCCCACCGCTCGAGGACCAGACCGACCCCCGCACCCGCCGCAAGGCGTATCTGTGGTGCAAGGAGTTCCTGCCGGGGGCGTGGCGGGGGCTGCGGGAGGACCAGCCGTGCATCACGCCCATCAGGTCAGCACCAGGTGGGTGGAGTGGGCCGCTCGAGGTGGTGAAGGCGTGGTCTGCTAGGGGAAGTGCTGACAGCCGCTGCTTTCTGAGCATGTACAGAGCGCTCTTCCCTCGCCGTGGAGTCATCCCCCCCCCCCCACATCGTGCTAGTCCAGAACAGGCTCCTGATGTCGTAGCCAGTGGCGGAGTGGGTCTGAAACTATTGGTTGCCAGGAGACAAAGGGGCCCCACCCACAACTATAAGGCTGTCATTTGGTTTTTATAAAAAATAAAATTTTCAAAGAATACAAAAGGGGAAAAAGGTACAATTAAAATTTCAGTTGGATGCAGTAATATTATTGGAACTTCTGTTACGTTTTCAGACTACTAAAAGGTCATTAACATTTTTAACATATTATCTAATGTTTAAGGGCCCCCCACTTCATTGGGGGCCCACTTGCCATCAGGCAAGCGGACACCCTGGCCAGTTTGCCACTGCGGCCAGGGTGTGAGTTTGCCCGATGGCAAGTGGGCCCTACTGGCCCTTGATTAGTTAATTAAATATTACGTAATTAAATATTACGTTGGAATTATATTCTGAAAAATCTATTTTTAATGTGTTTTCTTTATCCTATTGAAAATGTCATTTTATGGCCTTATGCAAATGTGGCGGGGGTCGAGGGTTACTTGGCAATTGTAAAAGGGGGTTGCGACTTGAAAAAGGTTGGGAACCACTGGTGTAAAGGCTTTGGGCTTAGTTAACGAATGAGCAGCAATTAAAATATAGCTTATTATTCATAGATTCATAGAGTTGGAAGGGGCCATAGAGGCCCTCTAGTCCAACCCCCTACTCAATACAGGATCAGCCTAGAGCATACCTGAAGAGTGTTTGTCCAGCCAGTGCTTAAAGATGGCCAGCGAGGGGGAACTCACCACCTCCCTAAGTAGCCACTTCCACTGTTGACAACTTACTGTAAAAAAAAAAAAAAATTCCCTAATATCCAGCCAGTACCTTTCTGCCCATAATTTAAACCCATGCATCTAATTCTGAACCAGGGCAGAGTATAGATCAACAGATCCACAAAATGGAACTAGGGACAAACAGGGGGGATTTTTCTACAAACCTGAAGGAAGTCCTGGGTTTACAGAAAAATCTACAATCTAAAAAAAATGGGGGGGAATAAAACTCCCCAAAATAATAGAAACAATGCCCGTAGCTTTAAGAAAAGAATGCCCACCAAGATCTCAATAGCCATTTTGGATGTTGCTAAGCATCCACAGCAATATTGCTGAGCCTTCCAAGGCCTGGTTTCTGTAAAACAAAGCCACAGACATGAAGGCCAAAACAGTCCTGGAAAAGGTCCTGTGCCCACCCAGTCATGGTCCCCTGATGGAGGAGGACTTGCCAGGGACAATGACCCAGCAGTGACCACTGCTCACTACCAAGCTTACCAGTCGCCAAACACCATCCTCCATGGCACGAACTTGAGCAATGCAGCAATGGGAGGAATGACTGTGTGGATACTGTGATATCACTTCCTGGCAATCACTTAGAAGTGACATTACAGCATCCACAACGCTCTAGGAACTTCTCCCATCTCTACGGACTTCACCTCCACAGGCAGGGTAGTCTGTGATGTCACTTCTGTGATGCTCCCCCTCCCTTGACTATAATCCCCCAAAGCTTCCAGGATTGTCAAGTGCAGGCCTGGCAACCCCTACTCACATAACTTGGACCAGCCTAACGGTGGCGGCCCCTTCACAACCCCAATCTGGCCAGGCCCAGCCAGGCCCCCACAACACAAGGGGAGAGGCTATACGTGCTGCCATGGAAAGGAAAGAAGAAATAGCGGGGAAGGCGATACCAGGGGAAGTGAGATGCCCCCCACAAGGGCTTCCCCACCTGTGAAGTACCTAGTCTCTCAACTCTAGTTTTCCTGGGAGATATAAAAGACTTCTATATTCCAATGATTCACAAGGTATTAATAACAGTCCGTCTTCGGGGGGTGGGGTACCGAGTGCTAAACTTTGGGAATGCAAACTTGCACCTGCCATAAATGCTTGGTAAGATATATGGCAAATTTAATGGCTGGCAAAATAACTGCACAAATTCCTCTCATATAATAATTATACAAAAAATGGATCTCCTTTAATTATGTGTTGATTAAACAAGACATTTGGCACATGCCTTGAATGACAGAGATCCATACAGGATCTTCATCAAAGTCATGTAAAATTTTGGAAATCTGTGACACAAATGCTACTGTGGGTGATCCAGTTCTTGTACATTTGACTACCCTGCTGAAGTTCTTAATCTCACAATTTACTGTAACATCTTGTCAGGAGTACAACCATCTTCTGACCAGCTATAATGAAGATTGTTACAAACAACTTAAAATAAAAGTACGGAAAGGTGTTGCGTAACCGTGACAACCACAGTGCCCCCCCCCCAAGATGTCCTGACCCTTGGAGCAGAGGGGTGCCAAGCATAGATTCTCTCTGTGGGCCACCTCCCAGCTCAGCTGCCAGGCCAGCCAAGGAAGTCCCTTTGCACAAACAGGCCAGTGCTTGGAGGATACCAGCGCTGCCACCAAGACAAGCAGGGAGAGGGTTGAAGTCTGGGACAGGAACTCATCCCGTGCAAAATTGAGGATTCAGGTGCCTCCAGGCACCGTGTCAGTTCCCAGCAAAAGACAGCTGGCTCAGCTGCCTCAACCAGAATGGAAGGGAGCAGCCCTGTGCGCACATACAAGGCCACGGATTTCAAATTCAGATAATGTGAGCAAAAGAAAGCAAAGACACCCTGTACAATCCTGGACCATGTACAAACCCTGGGATCCATCTATGCTTCACATTTAGTCCCTCTCACATGACTGGTTTGTAGCATCTAACAAACATAGATAAAACACACAGAATGAAATACATTAAAAACCAAAATTTAAAACCACTACTTAACCAAATGCAATCCTAAATAAAACCATCTGCCACTGCCTCGTAAAGACTGAAAGTGAGGGGGCCAGGGGGCCAGCTCCCTGGGGAGGGGGTTCCATAATAGTGGGAGAATTGGGAGAATGGCGGATTGTTTGCCCCTGTTGCCGTTAAGAGCCTGCTTGACCGATGGGGTTTGCAGCACAGCAGACTGGCATGGATTCATTCGCAGCCTCCTCAAGGGGGTCCAAGGGCCTTCTGGCCTCCCTGGAAGGTGGCACGGAAAGCCCGACTTTGCTGCGACCCTAACCTCCGGCCCTGACACGATGCCTCTGTCAACTCATTAAATACAGTTCACACCTCAGCAGATGTGCCCTGGTCCGGGGAGACCCCCCCACTTAGCCATGGGTGATCTTGAACCAGATGCACTCTCTCAGTTCACAGGGCTGTTGTGAGGATAAAATGGGAGAAGGAGATCCCAACCACTGCCCTGAGAAGGAGATCCCACCCACTGCCCTGAGCACCTGGGAGAAGGGACAGACTCTAACCCAAATAAGTAAGCTGTCTGCTCCTCAAGTCCAGCGACAACCTCTGCCCCCCCGATGACCACTGTGCAATCCCTGAATTTTCCAAGTCCTGCAGAGAACTCCAATGGACCTTTCAGCTCTGACGGAACTTTGCTGGATTTTTACAGAAGGCAGAGGCACCAGTGGAGAGCCCAAGCAGCCTGCAAAGCTTTCCTCACTCTTCATCAATGCTTTATGTGCTGGGGGAACGGAGCCCATCCCTGTGCTGCCTAGCAACATGGAGATGCTTCCCTGTTTTTCCATGTGGCATTGGAACCGTACAAAACTGCACCAGGAGACCATGGCATGCCCATCCGTGGCTCAGGCAGCTCTCCCTGTGTGGCAGCAGCACCAGAGAGGAAGATGAGCCCAATGGTCAGGGCAGAGCAACCACCAAAAGGAACTCTACTGCAGGGGTTGCCAACCTTTGGGGCCTGTGGGCACCTTTGGAATTATGACACAGTGTGGTGGGTGCAGCTACAAAATGGCTGCCACAGGGGGCAGATCCAGCCACACAGTGAAGAGCCTTGTGTTGTGGTGGTAGCTGCTGCCAAAGATGATCTTGTTTCCCACCACCATGCCTTTCAAAGTACCACGGTACTTCAAAAGGCATGGAGCTGGAAACGGGACCACCCATTGCTGCTACGCTGTGGGCCATGTCAGGATTGGCCCCTTGCAGCAATTTAAAAATGACCGCAGGTTGGCCCCACAACTGCCGTCAAGTCTTGCTGGACCCTGCCACTGTTCTGAACTGAAGGCAGTGAGATTAGAGCACTGAATCAATTAGGGAGGCAGGAGGCAGACCCTAAGGAACTACATCACAACACATGTGTAGTTCTTCCATAGCACAGAGTTTGGGAATTGCTGCTGAAAGACTTCCCAGAGTAGCTTACAGTGCAATCCTAAGAATACTGTCCCAGGAGTAAGTTTCTTTGAATAGACCCAAGTATGATTCTGAGTAGACCTGCTTAAGACTGCCCTGTAAGTCTCTTATCACATACACAAGATATGCAACAACTGAAAGACAAGAGGTCAAAACATGTTATGGATACAAAAAGGGGACCCTAGACGTGGGCCTCTTGATCATGTTGGCCCCAACAGAACAAATTTCACAGAGATTTTGAGTTGCACAAAACTCTTCTGCAAAGGGCAGCAGAGCCGTGTACGGCTCCTTCTCTTTGGGGCTCTTGATGTGCCGTTCCTAAATAAGTACAGCACTGTTACTAACCAGATGTTCATCAGAACCCAAAACCCAAAGTCCCTGAAGGGTAGAACTGAGCATGGCTATTAGTCTTTGCCAATGGAATCTGCTAACAATCCAGAAACCTGGTTTCAAGGCCCACATTTCATCATTTTCTGAGTATAGCTTTAAGTCTTGGAAGCCAGGGGGTTTGCCAATAACTATCTCCAAGGAAAAACTGGGAAATTTTGAAAGAAGACCATTTTGTTTTTAAAGGCTAGCAAAATGTATTAGGGTGGGGGACAAGGCTGAACATTCCTTTGGATCTGGTAACCTCAAAAGCCTCCTCTTCTCAAAACAGTCATGAAACATTAATTATAACACCTTAGATTTTGCTACAGAAACAAAAAGGAATTATGATTGAACCTCAACTCAGTAAAAGATGAAGAAAAACACCATGAATAAAACAGTATTTTTAAAAACGTGATTTGGAAAACTGGAAGAGGGACAGTTCCTTTGATCTTCCAGACAATCCACAGGACACAACCACCTAGCACGGCTTTGTGTGGGTGGGTAGGCTAGCGAAATACTTTTTCCTTTCCCTAGATTTAACAGCCATTGGCTATTCATCTACCATTTCACACTTTAAAAAGGGGGGTGAAAATTATTTTTTTCTTGACACTATAAAGAGAAAAGTTGCCACATCTCTCACGCAATTCACCGAGCTACTTGACAGCAGATAACGCATTATCTGCTTCTCAGAAAGTGTCATTAGAGAAGCAAAATGTTTTGATATGAAAGTTATGAATTATTATTAACATTTTATCTTTATTGTGTTTTTTTAAGTATGACGGAGTTAATTTCAAGCTGAATTATTGCAAAGTAATATTAGTTTATTGATCCAATATTAGAAATATAATCTATTATTATATGATAATTATTTACTTAAACCACCTGAGAAGTCATTTATAGGTAGGGATGAATAGAAATAGTCTGGCAATTTGTACAACTTCACTTATTTCATCATAGATTGTTTATTCTTGTATTTACCTTTGAATTTCTTAATTTACTCCAAGTAATGACATGGTTCCTATTATATATTATGTTCACTATGCTATCTTCAAAAGAGATTTTTAGCATGAGTCCTTCTAATTCACTTGTAGTCCTAGCTCTGTTTATCTTTTGTGTTCGGTTTTTATCAATATTATAAAATAAAAAAATATTAAAAAGAAAGTGTCATTAGCTGTTTTATCCAGGGAGTAATATATTTATTTCCTACAGTATTATTTTGCGAACATGCTTAAAAAGTGTAGGCTAGGGAGTCTACTTGATCCATACAAAATGGGCATTTGCATCCTTCTGCGATAATTTTACTGTATCTCCCTTGCGTTTCGGCTGAGTCTAAGGCATTACACCTTGCCAACAAGAAAGATATCAATTTTTGAGTGTGGGTAACTCCATGTCAGGTGAGGTTCCACAATCAATGTGACACTAAGGAGCTTCAAAACGAAACACGTTTGTAGCCTGGTGCCTCTGGATAGGAAAAGCAATCGACACCCAGGAGAAGACAGAGGGGGGGATGGGCAGACCAAAGGCCACTGCTGTCCTCCAAAGCAGTTTGCCATCACGGCCACCAACAATGCACCTACCTCTGGACTGGCAAATGGTACTCATCTGGGGACTCTATAGGGCCTTATTACATTGTTACATTTCTATTCTGCCCTTCTACAGAGTTCAGAGTGGTCACATGGTTTTCCCTCCTCCATGTAATTCACATAAAAATCTTGCAAGGGAGCTTTGGCCCTTGGTGGCAACATGGGGGTCAGAGCCCAGGTCTCCCCATTTCTAGCACTGCGATCTAACCATCACTCTGCCCACCCCACTCAGCAGAGAGCCGAAGCCCCTGGGAAGTTCTCCATCACGAACCTCATTGGAATGAAGCCATTGCACAGAAGAGCACCAGTGTGGGGCTTCTGCAGAGAATCTCTGGAGAACAAAGCTCCTGTGGGTTGGATTCCCATATCCCCTACTTGGTCACCAACTTCTTCTCCCCATCCCACCCCGAGTTTCCTCATGGGGCAGAGGATTCTATGCCATTCCTCCCCTGGGCAAGATTTCACAGTAAGCCATGTGCAACCCAAAAGGTACAAGACGGCCACATCAGAACATTCAAGATGATCCTGCAAAGCAGCCTGTATCATCTTGCCAAAAGAATGTCAGGTCATCTTTGGCCTTGCTGTCTTCCCATAGATCATGGGGAAGATTATGGATTGTTGCTTTTCTTTTTGTCTAGAAAGGCTTGGGGAGAGAGTGGGAATACAGGGTCTCTTTCCCCTTGTTTCCCAAGCCCTCTGCCTTTCTACTGATGCAGATTTTTGCTTCATAGTAGAATTTTCCACATGCTGGATTTAATCGTGTGTCGACTGATATTAAGCAGATGTGAGCTACCTGGCTATGTTCACTCCATCGCTGTCACTTGCTGTTTGCTAAAATGGAAAAATTGACTCTGTTCTGTCCTCTCCACCCACTCCTGACAAAAGCATGGTGTTTGGCTATGAAGACGCTTCTGCTACCCAAAAAGATTCAGCAGTTGGGACTGGGACAGCCCCTCAGCTGAGGAAGCCTCTCTGGCTAGGTTGGCATCCTACCAGCAAGGGCCAATGGACCACTGCAAGAATCTGCAGAGGAAAACCAGCACGGCTTCTGAGAAGGGAAGTCCTGACTCACCCACTTCTTGGAGTTCTTTGACAAGGTTAACAAGCATGTGGATAAGAGCGATCCAGCAGACATTATATACTTGGACGGCCAAAAAAACCCACTTTTGACAGGGTCCCTTACTAGAGTTGCCAACCTCCAGGTGTGGCCAGTGGTTCTTCTGGAATTATGATTGATCTCTAGACTATAGATAGCAGTTCCCCTGAAGGAAATGGCAGATTCACAAGGCTGGATCTGGGGCACCATGCCCCTGCTAAGCTCCCTTTTCTCCCAAACTATGCACTTCCCAGGTATCAACAAATGTCCAGGAATTTCCCAAGCCAGGGTTGGCAACACTACCCCTTACCAAAGACTCCTGAGTAAACCTAGCAGTCATAGAATTGGTTAAACATGTAGGAATAAACTGACAGTTCTCACAAGAGCGGGAAGTCAGTGGTAGGGTCTCACAAGGATCAGCATTGGGCCAAGAGCCATTCAGTGTGTTCATAAACGATCTGGTATTGGGAGCCATCAGTGTAGATGCTGCTAGGAACCTTGGGCCCCTTTGCTCTGCTTGTCTGGCCCTCCAGGACATCTGGCTGGCTGCTGTGTGAAAGGATGCTGGACTAGACCACTGGTCTGATCCAGCAGGGCCTTTCCTATGTGCTTTATACAGTCAGACCGATTGATCCAACCAGCAGAAGCTTCCCCAAATGTTAATGGCCTGCTTTTTTAAAACTGTGAATAGCAGGACTGAATCGGGAGCCTCCTCCACTCCACTGTGGTCCCCTTCACGCACATTGGTCTTGCGGCACACGAGCCCCAGGATCTCTTAAACACCAGATCCATCCTCCACAAAACAGGCTGCATTTTGCTCCACTAGAGAGAGTGCAACTCTTCTGTGGCTGAACTTGATTTATTTTGATAAGACAATGATTTTCTACCCTCCTGCAGCCTTTACAATTCCACCTTTCTTGCCTGGCAGGAGGAAATTCCTTTGAAGAACAATGAATTCCTGTTCCCTTTTCTTAAAAAAAAAAAAAAAAACCACTCTGTACAGCTGTACTTTCCTCAAATTTCTAACCTAGTTCCCTGATCCCCATGAAATGGAATAGACAAAACCAGGTGTGAAACCTTAAGACCACAGGCAGGCCCAAGCAGGCCAACGTGCCAGGCCAAGAGGAGGGGCAGAATGGTTCAGCTCCAGCAAAAGCTGGTTTGCTTTCAAGCCCCACAAAATGCAGCAGCCAAGCAGAAGGTGCTGTTCAAGCAGCCCCAGACAAGGTGCTGCAAGGTTCTTCTGGCTCACCCTCCTTCTCTAGCACTGCACCCAGACACATTAAAAGGGTGGGCGGGAAAGCCACCTGGCAGGGGTTTCCCTAAAAGCCAACAGGTGATGCCATTTCTTTTCTTTTTCTTTGGGGGGGGGGCATGGGGCAACTGCAGATACACTTACACTCCAGAACCCAAAATGGGTTGTGATAGAGGACCAGATAATACAAACTTCCTGTGCTCCGGCTTGAGTTCGTGTTCTAGCTGCACATCTTCCAGGGGCAGTTATTCTGCTGTGCCTCTCCATTGGGGATTGGATAGTACAAGGACCGACCACCTATCCAGTGCAGAGACAAAATCGTCTGTACTCCCCAGTGAAGCCTGACTGGGAAAATGCCAGGTCATCACAAAGCATCTAACAGAGAGGAAGCAAGCAGCCTCCTCTGTGTGTGGGTACTCTGGCTTCACAGCAGCTATTAACTGATTTATGTTACCTACCCCACTAAGCTTTCCACATTACTCAGGAATTGCCAGGGCAGGGCAGCCAGATTCAAAAGAAGGCAGCCCCCAAGTTTATGAATGAGGTGGGGCATGAGAAGAAATTGCTCACTTGGTTCTAGAGCTCCAACGGACTTTTTAGGCCAATTCAGGACAAGCCACTAACTCATTTCCACAGAATAGTAGCAGGTAGATGTTCAGGGGGGGGGGGAGGTGATGTTATTTGGTTTTTGTACTAGGCTTATTCATGGAAGACAGATCAATGGATGCTAGCCATGACAACGAGAAATGCAGGACAGAAAATCTGCCACTTCTAAAGATTCATTGCTACAGAGAATCAATAATAATGAATGGATACCATTGCCAATATAATATTAGGCAAGCTTTGGCCCTTTCAAAGTTGCAGTTTTTCAGGTGATTTTCCCTAGGAATTGGGGTGGGGGGATAAAACACAATCACACACACACACAAACACACACACATTTACTCCAAATTATATTACATTAGGTGCTGTGGAACACAGGCAGGATAATGCTGCTGCAGTCGTCTTGTTTGTGGGCTTCCTGGAGGCACCTGGTTGGCCCCTATGTGAACAGACTGCTGGACTAGATGGGCCTGGGTCTGATCCAGCAGGGCCGTTCTTATGTTAAATAAAATCCAGTTATGCAGCCCTGCTAGGTGCCTCACGGTAGTGGGGAGGCCATGAGGAGAAGAGCAGGTACCATCTTCTTCCTGCCCTCCCCAGAGCACAGGGGGTTAAGACCACAAGGGAGGCAGGCAGAGTTGCTGCATCCTGCTCCAGGTGGGAGTTCCCAGGGGGTGAGGCCCCTGCTGGGCACAAGCTAGAGGCAAGCTTGGTCTGACCCAGCCAGGCAAGTCTCGCTGCCTTGAAGCACCATCCCAGCCAGAAGAAAGACCAAGTGCTCAAACTAATGGCCAGCACATCTAGACTCATAGAATCATAGAGTTGGAAGGGACCACCAGGGTAATCAAGTCCAACCCGCTGCACAATGCAGGAAATTCACAACTACCTCCCCACTCCACACCCCTAGTGACCAGAAGATGGCCAAGATGCCCTCCCTCTCATCATCTGCCTAAGGTCACAGAACCAGCATTGCTGACAGATGGCCATCTAACCTCTTCTTAAAAACCTCCAGGGAAGGAGAGCTTACCACCTCCCGAGGATGCCTGTTCCACTGAGGAACCGCTCTAACTGTTAGAAAATTCTTCCTAATGTCTAGACGGAAACTCTTCTGATTTAATTTCAACCCATTGGTTCTGGTCCGACCGTCTTGAGCAACAGAAAACAACTCGGCACCATTCTCTATATATGACAGCCCTTCAAGTACCTGAACATGGTTATCATATCCCCTCTCAGTCTTCTCTTCAGGCTAAACATACCCAGTTCCTTCGACCTTTCCTCATAGGACTTGGTCTCCAGACCCCTCACCATCTTTGTTGCCCTTCTCTGGATATGTTCCAGCTTGTCTACATCTTTCTCAAATTGTGGTACCCAAAACTGAACACAGTACTCTAGCTGAGGTCTAACCAGAGCAGAGTAAAGCGATACCATCACTTCGCGTGATCTGGACACTATACTTCTGTTGATGCAGCCCAAGACTGCATTTGCCTTTTTAGTTACAGCATCACATTGCTGACTCATGTTCAGTGTTTGGTCTACTAAGACTCCAAGATCCTTTTCACACACACTACTGCTCAAACAAGTCCCCCCCATCCTATAATTATGCATTTGATTTTTCCTACCTAAATGCAGAACTTTACATTTGTCTTTGTTGAAGTGCATTTTATTAGTTCTAGCCCACTTCTCCAGCCTGTCAAGATCATCCTGCATCTTGGCTCTGTGCTACCCCTCCCAATTTAGTATCATCTGCAAATTTAATAAGCATCCCCTCTATTCCTTCATCCAAATCATTTATAAAGATGTTGAACAACACAGGGCCCAGCACAGATCCCTGAGGAACTCCACTAGTCACTTCTCTCCAAGTGGACGAGGAACAATTAACTAGCACTCTTTGGGTACGATCTGTCAACCAGTTGCAGATCCATCTAACAATAATAGGATCTAACCCACATTTTCCCAATTTGTCAACTAGAATACTATGTGGAACCTTATCAAAAGCCTTACTGAAATCTAGATAAACTATGTCTACAGCATTCCCCTGATTCAGCAAGGTAGTAACTTTCTCAAAAAAGGAGATAAGATTAGTATGACATGACTTATTCTTGAGAAACCCGTGCTGGCTCTTAGTGATCAGATCCATCCTTTCTAAATGCTCAAGGACGGACTGTTTGATGATCTGTTCGAACACTTTTCCTGGTATAGAAGTCAAGCTGATGGGTCAGTAGTTACCTGGATCCTCCTTTTTCCCCTGTGGCCTCCTGGAGCCAAGCAACAGCTATACTTGACAGAAGAACTCTCCCTCCTTCTCTTCAGCTGTCTTCCTGCCTGGGGAGGGGTGTGTGAACCAATGCAGATCAGGAACCGGAGTTAAGCCAGAACCCCCCATCTTGTCTCCATACTGACAGAAAGGGGAGCAGAAGGCCGGATGCTTCTCCTCCCTTTGCTCTCCAGAAGGTCAGGCTGCATCCCTCACAGGTCCTCCCTCAGAATGAAGGTCTGTCACTTCAGCAGAAGGGTGTGCTGAAGACCAGGAAGCTGGGTCTTTATTTCCTCTGGGAACTTGTGACACATGTAAAGGTAGTCCCCTGTGCAAGCACCGGGTCACTACTGACCCATGGGGTGACATCACATCCTGACGGTTACTAGGCAGACTGTGTTTGCAGGGCGGTTTGTCATTGCCTTCCCCAGTCATCTACACTTCACACCCAGCAAGCTGGGTGGGTACTCATTTCACCAAACTCGGAAAGCTGAGTCAACCTTGAGCCGGCTACCTGAAACAGACTTCCGTTGGGATCGAGCACAGGTTGTGATCAGAGCTTTGACTGCAGTACTGCAGCTTTACCACTCTGCACCACTTTGGGGCGCACAAACACCCCTGAGAATTTTACTATTTTTCCCCTCGCTTTTTTTTTGGGGGGGGGAGGAGAGGTCCTCAGAAATTGTTTACTTCAAGCAGGAACCTCCAAAGCCTTGTTTCTGTGGTGATGCCATCCTTTCCTTGCTTCCAATGTCAGAGCCCACCAGGTAAGTGTGAATGATCCAGGGCTGGTGAGCAACTGGGAACATCTTCTCAGAATCCCAGAGGAGACCCCATACTCCCGTGAAGCCAGGTGCCACTGCACATTTGGAAAGTTTCCCTGACTGCGGGAAAGGGGGCTTTACCACCAGGGCCTCACTGTGACCAGCAGCTCCATCTTCTACTTATTTGGGGACTGAAAATAATCATAACAGGCAAAGGTTGATGCCAAAATTAACAGTGCGTTTAAAGACCCCCAAGTGTCCAAGGAAAAGGAGGCACTTAAACACTGAGGCACAGAGATTCAGAGATACAAACGCCAAGATGCTGACGGGACCCAGGCGAAAGTCTCCTGCCACAATGGTCATTTTTGCATGGTCGCTTTACCCTCCTTTACTCCCTGTTTCAGCCAGGATCAAATTTTTCATTATGCACAATATCTCATTCCTTGGAAGCTCAATGCTGTTTCAACGCAAAACAAACCCGTTTTTTCCCATTCCTCTTCTGGCCTGAATTAAGCCGTTCATCCTGGCTTATTCCGGAGTCACAGAGCATGCATACTCCGTTCTCGGGTTGAGCTTTGCCCCAACCTTTTCCAAACCCCTCTTCAAGGCAGCATGCAGATAGCCAAACAGGGGAAGAACAAAAGATTGGCTTCTCTCACAGCCAATCATGAAACAGTGTATAAAGAGGCAGGGATTCAAGTGCTTCCTGCTACCTCGGAGCTCTTTCTGAGCAAAAGAAAGGCTTTTTAAAAACAAGGCTTGGATTTCCCCCCCCCCCCCTTCTTTCAGATTGCTCCGTTTTTTGTTTTTTGTTCTTAAAATGCTTTTTTATGCGGCAGTTGGGTCTGGGGGGAAGGAGATCTTCTCTCAGGGTGAGTTCTGCGAAGTCAGCCAATTACAGAGCAGCATTTAAAGGGGTGGGACTTGATTTGAACTTGGGAGACTGCTTTTCTGTATTCATGCCTCCATCAGCACACAGTTTCGTCCCTGATCATTCCAGCCAATGCATACAGTTTTCCCCAACCCAAGTTACTTTGAATCTGGCTGAAAGGGGAATACAGGCAGTTAAAGCGACCATGCATAAATGACCAATGTTTTCCATTTTTTTATTGCAACCTTCAACCAGAAAGAAATAAAAAAATATCAAAATATCAAACAATGCAACAGTGGTGGCAACTGGCAAATCTACAGATAAGCCTCTATAAAAGATTTCCATAATCTAAAAATAAGTCCTTGCACAACTGTCATCTATATGCCATACGCTCAAATTCTGATAAAACTGTAAGGTCTTCAATCCATTGGATTACTGGTGGTGGGCATTTATCTCTCCAGTGTTGTAATATAAGTCTTTTAGCAACAGTAAGGGCATGGAGGGTCCATTTTCTTTGACCATCAGTTAGTCTCCAGAAGACAGGCAAACAGTTAAAAAGTACATTAGCATCCTCAAAAAAACAATGGATAGTCCAATAAAAAATTGATATGTGTAATTACTTCCTCCCCAAAAGACCAAATAACTGGACAGGCCCAAAGCACATGTTTAAGAGACATGTCAAGAAGCTACAACACACAGAGACCCTAATGACCATTTAAAGAGGGGCACCAGAGGAGCTTCCAAAACAGCTCTCGGTGGATCATCCAACTGATAGGAGCCACCCCAATAATTAGTACAAGCTAACAAATATGCCTGATGATGCAAACTAAGATCAGGAGAACCATACCTTCTCCTATTAAATGGGAGTTGCACGCTTTTTAAAAAAATCCAAAGCTGTAAGGAACCCTACATAATTTTTCAAAATAAAGTATTAATTTTATGAATATACCTACCAGGTAAAGGAATTGTATGTAAAACACGTATAATCCAAGGTATAATGTTCATTTTGAGTGAATGTTCTTTAATCCATAAAGGTTTAAACATTGTCCATCTGCCCAAATCCAAAAGCATATCTGAGATCAACTTGTTAAAATTTAGTATAATCATGTGTTAATATTTCTAAGAATGGTGTTACTTAATCAGATCAAAGCAATCAAATCAACGACCAACCTAAGATTACTGGTGCCTTGCCTACCTTGCATAAATCCTATGTGTTCTACATGTATTAATCTTTTAACAATCCTTTGAAGTCTGTGGCAGGAATGGCAGTTCATATTTAGCATCTACATTTCTCAAAGAAATGGGTCAAAAACGTGCACATTGAGCACAGACTTTAACAGGTTTTGGAGTCACAGTAATATAAGCATCATATAGCGACAGGAGCAATGAACCAGACTCATAACTCTCATTATTCAATTAATATAATTTTGGGATTAAAAATCTGAAAAGGGTTTATACCATTCAGTAGTCAGCCCATATGGTCCTGGAGATTTGCCAGGCTTCATATTCATTATCACCACTTTAATTTCATCCATACACAAAGATCAGCATGAAGCTGTTGTTGAGTAACATCGAAACATGCAAGATTAAGGTGAGGAAAAATGCTTTTAAAACTTTTACAAAGGATTTGTTGCTTTTACTGTACAATTCAGAATAGAACTCATAAAACTGTAAATTTATTTCAGTACAATTTTTGTTCTTTTGCTACTTTAGATGGTTTGCAAAAATTTTACCTGGTCTCTCACCGCTTTCCCAATATGACTGGTACAAACAAGCTAAAAACATATTCTGCTTTTGCTGACAATATGTTGTTTAACTCAGCCTTTTGCAGCTCCCAATACAGGACCAGTGTGGGAGATACAGCAAACTGGCTTAAATAGTTCAACTTACTTTTCGAAACTGTTTCTTCCCTTTCTCTACGTTTCTTCTTGTGAGAAGCAAATGCAATAATCCTTCCTCTGAGGAAAGCTTTGCAAGCATCCCATTCAACAGCACGAGTACTAGCTGGTCCTTGATTTATATTAGAACAGTCTGGTAACTCAGCCACCATCCAGAAGTCCTGACCATAGAATGTCCAACTATTCCTAGAGCTACCCTTTGTCCCTTCTGCGAAGCTCTAGAAATCGCCAGGAACTGGACGGTAAGAACTTTCTGTAAGCAGGTGAGGCCTTGTTTTTCTTTTACATTTTTTTATCCCACTGAGCACACCTACAGCCTTCAAATTCACCTCACGCAATACAGGCGATCAGCCCAAACAACGCAAGTCGCGAGCTTCCCGGGGCTCTCCCCTTTAAAACGGAGGCAGAAACACCCCCTCCGCGGATTTCTTTGGATTCTAAACGGGGTCTTGGGCGTGGCGGTGGGGGGGGAGAGTCCGAGCGGCCACGCCCTCCGCCGCCATTGCGAGGAGGGGGAGGAAAGCAACGGTCCACTTGCAGGACCCGGGGTGTGCAGATGCCATGCCACCTGCTGCGGCGGCCACTGTGCTGCGGCACGTTTTTGCAGCCACAAAGTGGGAAGGAAGCCTTAACCCTCAATAAGCTAGGAGGCTGATGGAGCCAGGAGCGGCCTGCTTCACACCATGCTGGTCCCTTTGGCCCTTGTGACTACCCAAAGAAATGAGCCAAGGTCTGTGGAGCAAACGTGGGGCCCTTGGAAAAGAAGACTGCTGGAGGTCAACTTACAACAGCAGCGTTTTGAAGCTGAAGAAAAAGCTCACTCAAGGCCCATCAAAATTGCAGTGGGCGACTCCAGCCATTTCCTCCCAATTTCTTTCTCTGTTCTCTTTCTAGCATCCTTCCAGTACCGCCATCTTTCCCTACCCTGTCAAAAAAAAACCCAACAGCCTGAGCGTTGATTCTATTTCAGGCCTGCTCCCTGCCCCCATGTGGTTAACCATTTGCTAAAGACAGGCCAGTTGAAGCTTTCAGTCAGGAAATTAAAAGGCTTAATTTACAACCAGCCCTTTAATAAAGAGAAATGTCTATAAAACTGCAGACATATCTGAGCCAATTTCAAGCCTTCTTGAAATTTTGCTGACTCTGAATTCTAACAGGGGCTGTGCCAAATATTCTTCGCTTTAAAAAGCTGTTGTAATGTTCAAGAATAACAGTCCAGTAGGAGACAAGTGTTAACAAATTTTTTTGAAAGCTATCAGGCAACCCCCCCACCCCAAGTTCCCTTTTACCCTTCCTTCTCGAGACAGACCCCAGCACACTAGCTGGTTTGCTAAAAGCGGGGCTGGCCTCAGTCTCTGCAAGGAGCCAAACTATTATAAAATACTTCAGCACCTCCAGCCCCACCAGAATTGCTCATGAAGTAATCTAAAAAGATTATATGGTTGATGAAATGCTCACTCATTTTTCTGACATTCCAACCAAAGAATGTCTTTGGCACCCTTTTCTCAAAATTTCAACTGTTCCTGTAAACACCACATCTCATTGCTGCGTGCACCCAACTTTGTTTTTCTTAAGAGATTCTGCTGCAAGAACTTGGGGCTATAGTTTGCATGAATGACCATCGTGAAACTACTATTCCCATAATGCTATGCTCGCTTCTTGAAGGGCAACCAGGAAACGGAAAGGAAACAGAAACATTTTGTTTTAATTTTATATACACACATATATAAAATTGTCAATGTTCGAAGCACTTCACATGCATTATCTTCTTGCAATCTTTACAACAGCCCTAAAATGGAGGCTTGTATTATCATCACCCCCAGATTCCAAGGCTGCTTACCACAACTCACCACCCCTTTCCTTTTCTGCCTTTCCTTTCAGTATTTCATTGTAAATTCTCAAGGCTACACCATCTTTAACATAGCTGAACATATACAAAAAAATCCCACTGAGAAACAGAAAAAATGCTTAACCAGCAATGCCGGTTTACTATGAAAACAAAGAATGAAGAAAAAAAGAAGAGCACTTTTGACAAATCTACAGCCAGAATTGCCAGGATTTGCTGTTTCCAAATTCTATGGTCCTCTTGAAGTAGGGATGCTTCCAACCAAAGCCTGGCATTTTTCTTCACCTTTCTTCCACGGGGCATGGCTGGGATTAAATCCAGAACCCTGAAAGATCCTCCTCACCCTTGAAGGCTAAAGAACCAACAGTGCACCATTCCAGCTTGCTTCACTGCCTGCCATATCTGTCCCGTGGCCCCTCCCACCCAACACCCTCTACAGGTAGGGCTACAACATCTGGTCCACAACCACCATCTTGGTCAACCTACTCTATTTATAGCTACCTGAACTCTCTCCAGACACTAGAATGGAGCCCTGTCAACACTTAGGTGCCCAATTTCTTGATGTTTTCTTCTAGTGCTGGGAAGATTCCCCTGCACCGTTTCCATTTATTCCACAGCATTACATGCAGGAGAACCCCTGAGTGGAATCTAGAACTGGCCTATAGCAAGCTGGTCATATTCAAGCAATTGGGGGAGGGGATGCAGGGGGGAATGCTACTTTCTCTCAAGGTATCCTGTTCACCTATTCCATTTTACATGTCAGGTATACCAGTCTGGGCTCTCAAGTAATTTTTTCATAAAATAGTGCCACAAATCTCTTCCTGAGACGCCTGTTTCCGATTATTGAGCTGTATTTTTCAGCTCTTACTGTTTGCCACAAAAATGTCATTTATTTTTAAGAATAACATGGTCTTCCTCCAAAGTTTTCATGTGATGTCTTAAACATCAACACAAAGAAATCTGGGTTTGTCATCAGGATCAGGGCTGGCCAGAAATTCTCAAATTCAACAGTTCTCCCATCAGCAAAAAAAAAAAAAAAGGGGGGGGGGAGGTCTAGAGACAGAAAAAGAGTTTGTCGGCCATTGGGATACCTGGTGTTATTTATATCCTAAAGAGACTAAAATTCATCCGAGTTCTATGCATGAGGTTTGGCAACTGCATGAAATTTCCAGTTACAAAAGAAAAGTGGGGTTAGTCAACATTCACACATTTCTGAACAAGACGGGCAGTGCGGCACGCTCTTGTGTCCAGACTGATTCAAGAAATACCATCACTTCCAAATATTCTACATTTTGGGCAAACTGGGGTATTTAATGTAATGAGGCCACTGTAGCAATACTGAAGCCAGAAGCCAAAGATTTCTCCTCTCTGCCCCTTCCCTGGCAGGCTCTTCCTCCCCTGCTCCAGCTCCTCTCTTCTCAGCACCTCTCTCCCAGGCTCCCTCCCTCCCTGCCTCCTCTTCTCCTGCTTCCCCATCGACCCAGTGATGGCCCTCTCCAGGGTCACAGCAGCTCAGCCAATTCCAGACACAGAACCTTCAACCGGCGTCTCTTGTCACTGCCACAAAAAAACCCCGTGTAGAAGCGGCCAGAAGGAGGACAAGTTTCTGGTGGAATATCCAATGTTGAAATCCTTTCAAAATAGACCTAGGGCTGATCCAGCAAGGGCTCTTCTGTCCTATAAGGTACACACTCAAGATCACTTATCACAGATTAGCCATGCCTTACCTTTTAAGAGATCCATGGAAGCCCTAAGGGGGGAAAGCCAGCCAGCTGTGCTAGGGTGACCTGAGCCCCCCACCCCCGGATCACACTATGAGTAGGGGACGGAGAGGCCAGTTTGAGGAGTAAGGGCCAGAGAGTGGCTTGGGGGGAGGTTCAGTTCGTAGATCTTTTTGAAACGGGAGAAGAAAAGCAGCAGCCACTGGACACTGTCGTAGAAACCTGAAATTAAATGCTTGGCTTCTGAACCCATGAGAACAGAAGCCATGGAGGCCTCAGCTGCTCAGTCCAATGTAGCAGTCTGGGAACCAAGGGGAACCTGCCCACCCCACAGCACTCCTTCACCAGGTCACCAGGACCGGCTCCAAGCTCTGAGCAGATGGCAGAACTTGGGATGCACTTCTGGGGCCATTTCAGGCCAGTGGAGGCCACCAGAGAGCCACACCCTTGCTGCCAAAACCTCCCCGCACCAGTGGGCACCTGTGCGCTACTCGGGTTGTTTATGGGCATAGAAGGGCCCCTCAGTGTCACCTTCCGTCTTTGATACAACTTGCACCAGACCTGGAGAGGAACAAGCCTGTCAGTGCTGCTGTGGAGACGTGTGGCGGCTCAACAGGAGCTCAAGTTGGGCAACAGTTCGCTTCAGCCTCCCTGTAAGGTAGCCTGAACTGGAAAGTCCTCACTTGCCGAAAGCCACCTGCTGAGCTCAACGGGAACTCACCCCGAGGCTCCCACACCCGCACCCAACGGGAGAAACGTTTTAGTTCCGACAGCACAGGATTTCCCAGTCCTTTGCTTCTCACTGGAACCTCCCCCAAACCCCCCCCCCATGGAAGAGGAAGGACATGCAAGCCAAGATTTCCCTTGTGCTGCTCCTGACCTCCCTGTGCAGGAGGGAAACTGGCAGTGCGGGAGGAAGTGCTCACACACACCCAGTCAGCTGTCCAGTGCTTCACATGGAGGGGAGAGAGCTATGAATGGGGGGGGGAGAGAAAATGGACATTGTGGGCTAGCGGGTCAAAGCAAAGGGCTGCCCACGTGGGTTGGGGAAATCACAGCCTTCCCAGGAACATGGCAGCCATCCAGATTTCACTGCCATTTTCCCCAAAAGCAGGTCTGAGAAAGATACCGGAGAAAACCCGGGAAAACCCCAGGAGGTGCACAACTTCCTACAATGCTGTATGAAAGCCAGGGAGGAAGGGCCCACCTCCGACCGCACTGAACCCAGGGCCCATAACCTGCACAGAAATGCTGACAGTATGCTGGTGAATTAAGGTGGGTGTGACCAATTTTGCCTGCAAAGTGAACACCAAAAACATCACAGCGGGCATCAGAACATTCAGGGCAAGATGGGAAAGGGGGCCCTGCTCAGTACTGCTCAGCTGGACAGCTTTGTGCGCATGCAGGAGAGGCGGAGTAGTAGGCATGCTTTGCCACCATCACTGCACAAAAATGGGCTTGAACGACATCCATTTACAGGCCAGCCCCCTGCCGCCCGGCCCCACGGCCCCAGCTCTCTTCAGCCAACCTAGAAGTCAAACTGGCAAAGCACAACCTGCCTGAGGGAGCCAACTCCACTAACAGGGGCCAACTCTGAATTCCAGAGACCGACCAGGGCTTGGAGGGCTTTAATCTCATAGGAGTCTAGCTGCCTCTCAAGATCTTTTTCAAAGCCCCTTCTCCTCAGACCCCCACTCTCAGTTCAGGGGGGGGGGCTGCTTTCTCAATGGCTGCTCCCAGCAGACACAAAGGGTGCTTCTGAAAGCCCCTCCTGTCCACTCAGGTGAAAGAAGGCCAGGCCAGGTTGCTGGATTTGTGGGATAAGCAGGTGGGTGCCAAGAAACCAGTTGGCAGGTTCCAAGGCACCTAGAAGTTGCTGATGTAGGGAAACCATGAAAATGCAGTCCCCTGCCTGAAGTGGTCCCATCCATTCTGTCTCTGCGGCCATCTCCCCGCCCCCATCCCACTGCATGTTGCGTCCAGCAAAACATGGAGCTTCCCCTCCCCCACCCATGTTCCCACCTGAGTCAGTGTTCCAAGTATGGCCCCTGTTGGGAAGGAGGTGAGCAAAGAACAGCAGAGATGCACTGGACAGCCTATTTGAGACTGACTATTTCTACTGCATCTCTGCATGGGGAGTTAATGAATGACTGGATCACACCTAATGCAATGACACCTGGAAGAAGTACCGTCTCTATCAGGAAGGCCAAGTGAGAAATGTGAGAAAGCCAGAGCAGTAATCATGCAGAGATACAGTGGGCAGTCTCTTCTGCGGCGCTGCACTCACAGAAGCATTTTAAGAAGAGCTCTCGACGAACACGGTTCCTCAGCACTCCATTTGGGAACTATGCCTGAAAAGCCACAAATCAACAATCACACCCCCACCCCATCCCGCAGCCTTTACATCAACTGCCATCTCTAGGGATGCCCGTATTTGGAGGGGGTGGGCTTCTGCGGCTGGCCCAAAAGCACAAAGCAGCACGGAGCAGGGCTGTCCCCATGACATCATTACCCCCACCCCCACCGTCACACAAACACATCAGCTCCCAAGCCTCCCATGACTGTCTTTCCACACGGGGAATGACCCCAGTTATACAGACAGAAGTTAATTCACTCAATGACTCACACACCAGGAATCTTAACAGTGTCCCATTTGTCTGGAGAAGAATTCCGTTCCCATTTTGGCTTTTATCACCATGTCATTCCAAGAAGCCTTCAGATAATCTAATGGATCTCCTTCTCTCTTCTTTGGGCAGTAGAACCTTTTCCAAACTCTTGAATGCTTCAGGGCTGGTTGCCATGGTACTATCTAATATACTGGTCTGCAGAAGTGCTTTTTCTATTCAAATCAACCTTCTGGAGTTGTTCATTTTACACACACACACACACACCAGCCATTCTGAGTGACAGGTTATGCTGAGGACATGGGGAAGCTTTGCCTGCTGGGTCAGACCAGGAGTTCATCCTGGCCCAGCAATGCCTCGCCGGATACTTTTGGAATACTCCCAAGCCACGGCTGAAGGGGAACCCCCCCCCCATCTGGTGGCTGCTTCCTGCATCTGAGGCTCAGAGGCATACTGGCTGCTTCATAACAGCCAGCCCTTGAACAGCTTTCCAGTTATTATTTCCCCCACAGAAGAAGAGGAATCACAACTCTGTAAAAGGGCTACGAAGCTCCTTCCCAGGCTTCCAACTCCTCTCAGAAGACCCACCCCCAGATTTCCTTGAACCGCTTATGCCACCTGGCACATTTACAGTACAGACATACCCCTATGGCAGGAATCCTGAACAGATGTGCATGGAGCTCAGTGCCGCTGAAAGCCCCATTAGCCACGGACCATGTGGGCGTGCCTTCCTCTGGGCTGCTCTCACAGCACTTGTGGGACAGCTGCATTTTCTTCCCACGTGGTCAGGGTAGACGGCCCGATCACCTGGCATGCTAGCAACATCCACCACTAGGAAGTGGCTGTGGGATCCACCCCAACCACTGGATGCCAGGAGACACTGAGATGGGTGTGGGTTCGGGGGGGAGGGAGCGGGACCTTCACGGCCAGTGAGTGCCACTCCCAAAGCAAGTCCCTCTCTGCCTCCAAAGGCCAGCTTTGTCCCACTTCTGCCACCTCAACGTGGGCAACTGAAAGGCTGGGTAGTGGGGGGACCTCTAGTTGCCAACCAGAACTGCACAGAAGCAGACCCGAGATCCAGGCCGGACACGGGCTTCAGATTGTGGCTTTCTCCTCTTTTTCTTTATTGCAAAACTCAGAGGCCCACATTACAACTGCTCTTCAGAAGCTTCTGCAGAATATCATCTGCCGTACAGATGTTTACATGCAGACTAAGAAAACTGACGTCCAAAGTGCCTTCTCCTTAAAAGACAGAGAAGGTAATGTCTGCTAATAGGGCAGGTTTAACCATAGAAGAAAGCGAAGTCCTACAGATGCATCTTGTGCCACAAATGTGGGGGAGAAAACTTCACAGCCACATGCTTTCTGTGAGGAGCCTGAAAGCTGCGCATGCGGTTTCCCAAACCCCAGGACTTTCTGCTCCACAAGCTGGCAGGCTTCATCCCAGCAGCACAAGCCTGTACTATGAGGTCACCCCCAAGAGCTCACACTCCCCCTCGCAATCCCGTCCTCGCCTCCACATGGCCTTTCATCTCCCACATCTGGATCCCTGGCACATAGTGGGAGCTGTACAGAAAGAAAACGGGAATCACGTTTGTTTCACTCTATATTCATTTCTTTTGCAAGCTGGCTTGAACTTCAGAAGGGCGTGTATAAACAAAGAATAAGTAATCCATTTTTAAACGTCAGCTGCTCCTGCCAGGGCAGAACATCAGCAAGAGGCATGCCTCGCATAGCCAGTGCCCCACAACCAACTCAAGATGCCCCACAGCCCTTCAGAGAGACCCTGGTGCTCTTCAGACACGGCACCAGTGGCTTTACACCACACTGCTCATGTTTCACTTGAGGGCCCTGTGCCCCACACACAAAGCCCGCTCCACCAGATCTTCCCACGCAGTCACCGCCAAACCAGGATCCACAACGGCAATCAGGCAAGAGAGATCCCAGCCATGACCCCACCCACTTGCCTCTGGCCCTTTAAACAAGATGGCAGCGAACCCAATGCAAGCAGGGTCACACACCACTACTGGGAAGGGTGTCATGGTGACTTCATTTGGGGAGCACCGGTCTGCCAGCCTCTTCCTTCTTCTCTCCCCCCTGGCAAGTTTCATCCCCCGCCCCCATATGTTTCACTACCCTGGCAGCTGCTGCTTATGAGGTGGGAGAAAACAGGGGGAACTCCCACCAGCCAACCTGCCTCACTAGACACGATGGGGGCTGAGAAATGGCAGAGAGGGGGGAGAGGCCCCTCTCACCCCATCATCATCACAGGTGCAACGCCCAGCCATGGTGGCCACTGGATGGCCCTGGGAAAACCACGGACTCGATTCCACCCCAAAGAAAGATTGTGCCGACCCCAGGACAAAACTGCCAGGGAGAGGAGACAAAACTCACTCCCAGCTTGGAAGTGGATCCCACCCCAGCTTCTCCAGGCTTGCTAGGCAGCTGGCCCGTGGCCCAACGTGCAGCCCACCAAACTAGCCCCAGGTGCCCTGGAGCACACCCAGCCTTCTCCCCAGGCCTTCCTGGGCATCAGCAGGGGCCATGCCCTACTCCGGTCTGCCCACATCGCTCTATCCAACTGCAACCAAGAATACGCCCCCACCATTCACTTGGGAGATATGCTCCTGTCCTGGGCTCCTTAGAAAAAACAGGTGGGATAAAAAGTGAGAAGCTGAAGATCACCCCACTTCCCACCTCCTCCACCCAGACTGTTCTCTTTGGAAGATTCCAGACAGGTCAAGCCATTGTCCCCTCAGCAGCCTCCTTGTGCTGGCACATTTAGGGCATGAGCCATCTAGGAGAGTTCCAAGGGTCTTCTAAATCAAACTTGAAACCAAGGGGTGCGTCTTATGCTTATTCTCATACCCTACTCAAACCTCCAAAGCTGTCTGCTGGGCCACCTCCTCTGCCCATGGCTATTCCCCGCACCCACCCAATACAATCCTGGGAGGTACCACTCTGTTGCCTGGCATGTTTTACCGAAAGGGAAAAGCAGAGTTGCATAACAAATGGCAAAGTGACCCTGGGAGCCCTCTCTCCTCTCCTGTTTGAGGCACCAAATTAAAAGGTTCTGCATTTAGGTAGGAAAAATCAAATGCATAATTATAGAATAGGGGAGACTTGTCTCAGCAGCAGTGCATGCGAAAAAGATCTTGGGGTCTTAGTAGACCAAATACCGAACATGAGTCAGCAGTGTGATATAGTAGCTAAAAAGGCAAATGGGATCTTGGGCTGTATCAACAGAAGTATAGTGTCCAGATCACACAAAGTGATGGTATCGCTTTACTCTGCTCTGGTTAGACCTCACCTAGAGTACTGTGTTCCATGTTGGATGTGGACAAGCTGGAATGTGTCCAGGGGAGGGCAACGAATATGGTGAGGGGGTCTGGAGACCAAGTCCTATGAGGAAAGGTTGAAGGATCTGGGTATGTTCAGCCTGAAGAGGAGAAGACTGAGAGGGGATATGATAACCATGTTCAAGTACTGGAAGGGCTGTCATATAGAGGATGGTGCCGAGTTGTTTTCTGTTGCCCCAGAAGGTCGGACCAGAACCAACGGGTTGAAATTAAATCAAAAGAGCTTCCATCTAGATATTAGGAAGAATTTTCTAACAGTTAGAGTGGTTCCTCAGTGGAACAGGCTTCCTTGGGAGGTGGTGAGCTCTCCTTCCCTGGAGGTTTTTAAGAAGAGGTTAGATGGCCATCTGTCAGCAATGCTGATTCTATGACCTTAGGCAGATCATGAGAGGTAGGGCACCTTGGCCATCTTCTGGGCATGGAGTAGTGGGTCACTGGGTGTGTGTGTGTGTGTGGGGGAGGTAGTTGTGAATTTCCCGCATTGTGCAGGGGGTTGGACTGGATGACCCTGGTGGTCCCTTCCCACTGTATGATTCGAAGTCATTTCTTCCACATCCTCACTCAGCTGAGCACAGGACTATAAGCATTACGAAAAACGGCTAACGACAAGCCAGGAAGGTCTCCTGAGTCCGGGGCCACAGGGCAGAAGTGGGCCGGCAAGAGGCATCCCAGCCTGCCTTGACAAACGAAGTCGCCATCCTAGATGCATCCCCCACTCCATCCCCCTCACCCCACTCCAGAGCATGGAGACCCCCTGCCTGATGCCCCCTCCCTTTCCTGCTGCAGTAAGGGCAGGGGAAGGAATTCAGTGTGCACTGCATGACATCTGACCGGCAGAGGAGGATCACTAGGGCCTCAAGAGCAGGCCTCACCCATCTCTGAACCCTGGCCGGGTGAAGCCGGACACCTGGCAGGCCATGGCGACCGAACTCCCCTGCAGGTGCAGGGAGGGCCCAAGAGCTGATTGACAACATGCTGCTCTTTTGGAGTGTAAGAGGCCCCCGATTTTAATCCCCCTAACACAAAAAAGCCCTGCACGCCCGGGTAGCAAGATATACCATGTGAACATCTATCTGCATTTCACATTAATTCTCCCAAAAGAAAACAAGAACTTCAGGACCCAAAAGCGTAGCTTAGGCACAAAACTGTTGTGCTCTTCTGGATACACAATGGAAACCGATAAATGCCACAATGGGCAGCCACCAAAGCCTTGAAATATGTTTTGGGAGGGATGCTGAAAAGACCGCCACAGAAAACCCAGCTCCCAGGGTCCAGTGACGCAGGTTCCATGACTGAAGGGCCTGCACGAAAGCTGACTGGCAACCAGTTCAA
Organism: Euleptes europaea; assembly: GCF_029931775.1. NCBI lineage: Eukaryota > Metazoa > Chordata > Lepidosauria > Squamata > Sphaerodactylidae > Euleptes > Euleptes europaea. The sequence continues at coordinate 60,399,644 of NC_079325.1, forward strand.
TAAAACGGGGGGCTGTATATAGACAAGCCAGACTGCATGACACTAACATGGATTTTTAAATACGCCAATTAAAGTGAGAAGTGTGGACAGCAGGCCATGAGGAAGAAGCAGTGTACCTCAAAATAGCAGGCGCTAGGAAGAAACAATAGTCTGAAGGACTCTGCAGGCTGCTATTGCAAGAGAAGGCTAGAAGAGATGGTCCTTGGTCTCATCTGGCAAGGCAGGCCTTATGGATCGGATCTGATATTCAGAGATAGTGGCCCTTGAACACACGTAACTGTCTCGGTTAATAGCCATGAATGGACCTGTGAACTTGCCACTGTCAATACCATGCATGGGGTAATTATGTTATGGCACAAAGTTGCACTTTCCTCGCTCAGTCCTGAACCTACTGACCACTAATTGCATTGCATACAAGGAGAAGTGAGCTTTGACTCACGAAAAATTATCCCTCGGAAAATGTTGTTGGTCTTTAAGGCGCAACTGGACTCATACCTGGTTCTAATGGCTTTGCGTGTCCCTAAATTTCAGTGTTACAAGAGAGAGCCACAAAACCCTCACTGAGGAGCTCCAAGCCCCTGTCCACTTTTGGTGCTCTTTGCTCATTCAATGACAGCTTTGAGAGACAGGGCAACCAGAAGCCAACCCAGCGGCCCTGTCTGAGCATTGAAACCGGCAAAATCAGCCCCACCGATTTTAGCAGGATAGATTTCTAGAGTCCAACCTGGTGTGTGTGGTGTGGCACGGCCGTTCAGTCGCTGCTTTTCTTGCTCAGCTGTTTCTAGGGGGTGGGATGAGAAGCAAACTAACAAAAATCTTTGGAACATTCTACGGGTGTTGGGGCTGCCAGGACTCGGACTCCTCCCCCAGTTTCCTCAGCCAAGATTCTCCTGGAAGCTCACCAGAAGTGTTTGCAATTCGAAGGAGCATGGAGTTTGGTGGCCATTATCTCCCCAGTCCCAAATGGCACCGAGGGAGCCAGCCCAGCTCCTGCAAGCCTGCTTTCCGGAGGAGTATGCGCATGCCTGAGGCAGAGGGACCAAGAGCACCACATGCCTAGCAGAGAACAGATCACCGTGTGAAAGCTGCACCCAGAGCATCCACACTCCCCCTTTCTATAGCTGGGAGAGGGCAGAAGAGGACGGGCTGGCTGGGTGCCCCTGCAGAAACAACATCTACAGCCAGGACAGCCAACTGGCAGCCCGTGGGGCACATCTGGCTCCCAAGAAGTAGCATTGCCCCGTGGCACCTCAAACATTTGCAAAGTATGGCTTATATTAGCCCGCCTTCTGAGAAAAGCAATTTGAGAGAGTCCCCACATTAAGCGATCCAAATTGTAAAGAGATGTTGTGGACACTGCCCCGTTACGCACCCCAAAACACAGAGCCCCTTCCAGCCAGGTGGTGCTGCCTTTTTCAGAGAGCCTGATGAGGGACCGTCACCTGGGGGATAAGGTGCCTCTGAACAGGCAGCAATGCTTTGGCTTACAGCACACCGTCCACAGAAAGAACCGCCAATGAATTGCCTGCTTGCGAAGCCAAGGTTTCCCCTGCGACACTTCATCTCCTTTGGCACCAGTACTCTAGCCTTAACCGGGGCAGCTCCCTTGCATCGGCCCCCCGCCTCTGGCAATGCTAAAAGCGGACGCTGGGTCGCAGAGCTCGGAGCCTGGGCTCGTTTTTGTAGCCGTGCGGGAGTTTCGCCAAAGAAAGAGCACGAGCGTCGGCGCTGCGCGAAGGGCTCGGGCGCCGCCACGGCGGCACGCCTGAATCCCCGCAGCCCCCGTCGCCCAGCGCCGCCCAGCGACACGTCCCATTTCGAAGCCCACCCAGCCGCCGGGAGCCGCAACGCCGGGACTCGGCTGTCGCCGTGGCTGATGCACGCCAGACTCGCCCCGCGGGACGCCGCGCTTCCCCGGCCGCCGGGCCCCGGGCCCCGACGGCTCTCGCCGGAGCTGCCGCGGGAGGAGCCGCTCGCCGGGCCGCCAGCCAGGGTGGGGGCGGCGGGGGGCGGCGGGGGGCGGCCGCTCCCCCTTCCAGCAGGCCTGCCGCAGCAGGCGACCAGCGCTGCTCCTCGGCAGCAGCGGGGCCGGAGCGGCCCTGGGGCCCCTGGCGGCGAGCGGGCCAGCGGGGGCGGCCCCGCCGAGCAGCGCAACCCTGCGCGGGGGCCCCGGGAGCGCCGCCGCCGCCGCCTCCTCTCTTCGCGCCGCCTGCGGGCTGCGCTCGACGGGCGGCCCCTGCGAGGGCGCCGAGGCTTGGGGGCGGGGGCGGCGCGGGGGGCTTACCTGCGCGGCCGGGGGCGAGCGCGGCCAGGAGGGCGAGCGCCAGGCGCCAGGCGCGCCCGCTGCTGCCCCGCTTCCAGCGCGTGTGCGTAGCCATGGGGGGCGGCGGCGGCGGCGGCGGCGGCGCTACGAGGCCATGCGCGGCGGGAGCCGGCGAGGGGCGGGCGGTCGGTCGGTCGAGCCGGGCGCCTCTTCGCCGTCGCGGAGCGGGGAGTGAGGACTTTCTTTCCGCCTCGGCCGCTTTCTTCTACGGGGCCGGGCTGTCACTCCGGAGGGGCCGCGGCCAATCAAGGCGTGGGGAGAGCCCCGGGCCCCGCCTCCCCCTCCCCCCGAGGGGCGGCCGGCCGGCCGGCCGGAGGGCCGCGACGGCGGGGCGGGGCGGGGCGGGGCCGGGGGGGGGGCGGCCCCCCGCGCCAACTTCGAACGACGGCGCCGGAGCCAGGGGCGGCCAGCTGCGGCCGGCGGGCGGGCGGGCGGGGAGCCCGACGGGGCGGCGGCGGGGGCGGCGCCGGGCGCCCCTCTTGTGCCGGGCCCGGGCGGCAGCCGCCGGCCTCCTCGGGGCCTTCGCAGGCCCCCTCTCCGGAGAGCGGCTCGACGCCCCCGGCCCCGCGGCACAGCGGCCAGCGGCGGGGGCCAAGGCGGCGGGCTGCCCGCTCCGCGGGAGCCCTCGCTCGCCCGCGCCCCCGGCGGCCCCCGGCCCCCTCCTTCGGCCTGGTCCGCGCGTGCTGCCCGGGGGGGGGGGGGGAGACTCCGGCCTCCCCTTGGCCCTCCTGCCAAGTATTCTAGTTGACAAATTGGGAAAATGTGGTTTCGATCCTATTACTGTTAGGTGGATCTGCAACTGGTTGACAGATCGCACCCAAAGAGTGCTTCTTAATGGTTCCTCATCCACTCGGAGAGAAGTGACTAGTGGAGTTCCTCAGGGATCAGTCCTAGGCCCTGTGTTGTTCAACATCTTTATAAATGATTTGGATGAAGGAATAGTGTGTGTGTGTGTGTGTGTGTGAAGTGCCATCAAGCCGCTTCCGACTCATGGCAACTCTATGAATCAGTGTCCTCCAAAATGTCCTATCTTTGACAGCCTTGCTCAGATCTTGCAAACTGAAGGCTGTGGCTTCCTTTATTGAGTCAATCCATCTCTTGTTGGGTCTTCCTCTTTTCCTGCTGCCCTCAACTTTAACTAGCATGACTGTCTTTTCCAGTGACTCTTGTCGTCTCATGACGTGACCAAAATACAATAGCCTCAGTTTAGTCTAGGGTTAGTTCAGGCTTGATTTGATCTATAACCCACTGATTTGTTTTTTTGACGGTCCATGGAATCCGTAACACTCTCCTCCAACACCACATTTCAAAGGAATCTATTTTCTTCCTATCAGATTTCTTCACTGTCCAGCTTTCACACCCATACATAGTAATAGGGAATACAATGGCATGAATTAATCTACAGTGGGTAGCCATGTTAGTCTTTCTGCAGTAGTAGAAAAGAGCAAGAGTCCAGTAGCACCTTAAAGACTAACAAAAATATTTTCTGGCAGGGTATGACCTTTCGTGAGCCACAGCTCACTTCTTCAGGTACCTCATGAATTAATCTAGTCTTGGTGACCAGTGACACATCCTTACACTTCAAAATATTTTCTAGCTCCTTCATGGCTGCCCTTCCCACTTCCCAGTCTCAATCTCCTAATTTCTTGGCTGCAGTCTCCCTTTTGGTTGATGGTGGAGCCAAGGAATAGAAAGTCTTGAACCATTTCAATTTCCTCATTGTCAACCTTCAAGTTGTGTAATTCTCTTGCAGGAATAGGAATTTGAAGATGGTACTAAATTGGGAGGGATAGCTAATACTGTAGAAGACAGAGCCAAGATGCAGGATGATCTTGACAGGCTGGAGAAGTGGGCTAGAACTAATAAAATGCACTTCAACAAAGACAAATGTAAAGTTCTGCATTTAGGTAGGAAAAATCAAATGCATAATTATAGGATGGGGGAGACTTGTCTCAGCAGTAGTGTGTGTGAAAAGGATCTTGGGGTCTTACTAGACCAAGCACTGAACATGAGTCAGCAGGCTGATGCTGTAACTACTGTGTTCTGTTTTGGGCACCACAATTTTAAAAAGATGTAGACAAGCTGGAACGTGTCCAGAGGAGGGCAACAAAGATGGTGAGGGGTCTGGAGACCAAGTCCTATGAGGAAAGGTTGAAGGAGCTGGGTATGTGTAGTCTGAAGAGGAGAAGACTGAGAGGGGATATGATAACCATGTTCAAGTATTAGAGGGGCTCTCATATTGAGGATGGTGCCGAGGTGTTTTCTGTTGCCCAAGAAGGTCGGACCAGAACCAACGGTTGAAATTAAACCAAAAGAGTTTCCGTCTAGACATTAGGAAGAACTTCCTATCAATTAGAGCAGTTCCTCAGTGGAACAGGCTTCCTTGGGAGGTGGTAAGCTCTCCTTCCCTGGAGGTTTTTAAGAAGAGGTTAGATGGCCATCTGTCAGCAATGCTGATTCTGTGACCTTAGGCAGATGATGAGAGGGAGGGCATCTTGGCCATTTTCTGGTCACTGGGGGTGTGTGGGGGGGAGGTAGTTGTGAATTTCCTGCATTGTGCAGGGGGTTGGACTTGATGGCCCTGGTGGTCCCTTCCAACTCTATGATTCTATGATTTCATAATTTCTAAGACCGTGGTGGCGCAGCGACGCCACAGCGCAGGCCAAAGCCAGGCAGGGCCATCAGAGGGGCAGGGGCTGGAGGGGTGGGGCCAGGCCGGGAAAGGATGACCAGGGGCGCTGTGGGGTGGGATATGGAGGTGTTGCGGCAAGAAGGACCAGTGTGGCGGGAATATGGCATGCTGTCTTGCCGGAGACACCTCCCCCCAGGTCAGTGCCCCAACCTGTAGTCACACCCATGCACCACACCCTCCCTGCTCGTGTCTGCCAGGGATGCTCACATTCCCCTGCTGCCTGTGTCCCCGGTTTTCTGGGGTGACCCTGCAGCAGCAGTGAGGGCTTAACCTGCTGGCAACTGCGGCATTGGGGGCACCTCGCAGCCAGCAGCACCATCGCTAGCACCACAGGTGGCCACTGGTTGGCCACAGTGTGAACAGACTGCTGGACTTGATGGGCCTTGGTCTGATCCAGCAGGGCCTTTCTTATGTTTTTATGTTCTTAAAGGTGCAGGGAGAGCGTCAGGATCCTCTGGCTAGTGTGCAGGAAGGGCCTGGAGTACTTCCAACAGCACAGGGAAAGTCATCCACAGGAGCCACGAGGAGGTGGGCTGCGCTCGGCAGCGCACTTCTGCAGGACCATCTCTGGGCTGCACAACTTGCTGTGGTCCCAGTGGCTTTTGACCGCTGGCACCTTCCACAGGGTGCGTTCAGATGTCGTGGAGCATTTCTTCATTTGGCCATGGCTATGGCCCCGCACCTTCCCTGATGCCTTGGGCGGCAACCGTGGCAGCAGCAAGGTCTCCTGCTCCTCTGGGCCACCCACAAAAGGGTCCCCACTCGGGCGACCCGCGGACACCTCCTCGCCTTCCCCAATGTCTGCTGTGCCTTCCACCGCTCCGACAGTGCCCTCATGCCCCCTACCAGGGGAGGGGCCGTGGCTCAGTGATAGAGTATCTGCTTGGTGTGCAGAAGGTCCCAGGTTCAATCCCTGGCATCTCCAATTAAAGGGACTAGGCAAGTAGGTGATGTGAAAGACCTCCGCCTGAGACCCTGGAGAGCCGCTGCCAGTCTGAGTCGACAATACTGACTTGATGGATGAAGGGTCTGATTCAGTATAAGGCAGCTTCATGTGTTCACACCTCTGCCTGCTCTGCCAGCGCCTCTGCAGCTGGGAGCTCTGGATGCATCCGCTTCTGCATCCGTCACCCACCACCTCCCAGCCACCTAGCACATTGGGCGCTTACAGTGCTGGGGGCCATGGACTGCCCTGCAGGGATGGGGACGGCCACGGGGAGAGGGTGTGTGCAAGCTCTGTCTTTCAGCCAAGGGAAAGTTGGACCCCCTGAAGAGGGGGCAGGGTCTGCCGGCATCCGAGCTTGGAGGTGCCACGCAAGAGCAAGCGCACCTCTGGTGGCTAGGGGCGGGGCCGACGGATAGTTACGCCAGCCCCTTTTTCGACTTCGGTCTGGTTACAAGTATCCCGCCACCAGGGCGAGACACGGGAATGATGCATCTGTACAGATGGCTGTTGCCGTGCCCGTGCAGGCCCCAGGCGTCCCAGCTGCTTTGGCATGGGACATCCCAGCTCGGAAGATAGCCAGACCCCCAAGAGGCTGGATGATCGGCAGCGGAGCCACCTGGGTGGTCACGGCAGGCTGACATGTCATAGTGGTCCGAGTCCCAGGGGACTTGGGGGTCTAGGCCTCTGGGGGGCAGCGAGGGGGCCCACCCCCACTGGTGGAGCTGGCACCAGGAGGGCATGGTTGGCAGCAGGCGGCCACTAAAGGATGGCCGCAGTTCCATGCAAATCTCCATGAGGGTGGCTGGGAGCTGCCAGCACTGTGACGCTGAACCATGCCCTCTCGACCTCCCTTCTCATTCTGCGGCCACCGTGGGAACTGGCCATCCACTGAACCTCAGCCTCCCAAGAGTGCAGTCACCAGGCGCTGTCTGCCATGGACGCACTGCTACAAAAGCCCCTGCCACTGCTGCGGCCATCCCTTCCCGGGGTCCACGAGTGTCGCGTCTGGCGTGTCGGGCCCCTGCCACCAAGTCAGGACTCAGGAGACGCTGTTCTCAGGGAAACTGTCTTTATTAGGGGGCACCGGCCCATTGGGGAAGAGGAACACATACAGGAAGGGGGAGAAAAGCGGTGGGCTGGACATGGTGCAGGGAGGGCTGACCGACGACCTGACCACAGGCCCTCCAGCTTGGCCTCTCTGCTGAGGCCAGGCATATGTCCAAGGAGCCACTGTCAGTCCTCGGGCCATGGGGACTCTGTTGGCCGTCCTCGTAGCGGCAGGTTGCTTAGCCAAGTGGCAGCGGGTTGAAAGGGGGTTGAGTCCCGGACACTGGCCATCACTGGAAGGGTGGTGGAGGCTTTGGCAGAAGCAACTTCCGATGGGGGGGGGACTGAGGCTCCGTGCCTCCCTTGTCGGACCCAAGCCGTGTCTGATGCTTGCCAAGGGGTGCCCACCCTGCTGATGGCCACGCCTGCATGAGGGCCACCCGACCTGTCGGGCGATGTCCAACCTGCCCGCAAGGGCCAGGTCTCTCTCCGCAGGGGCCACTCTCTGCTCCTGCAAAACCAGCAGATAGAGAGCTTGCGGGGGCCTCCAGGGAGTCTTGCATCGCACCCCCCACCCCTGCCCCCACCTTCCTGGGCCCACACCAGGCTCTGGCCAGGGGTAAAGGGACTCCTTCTCCTTCCCTGAGCAGGCCAGGTGGGGTCCTGTAGAGGGCCCCTGGTCGCCGGTGGCCTCACTGTAGGCTGGCCAGTCCGTAAACAAGATGAGCCAGCTGGGCAGGAGCAGACCACAACCCTGCAGCGGGTGGGGCCACAGGCTGCTTCTGGGGACCCATGGTCGGGTGACTCCCGACCCTGCAAGGCAAAGTACAGAGCCATCATCCCCCTCACCCTCCTCTCTGCCCATGGAGGGCCTCCCCACAGTGGACCGCCTCATCAGACACCCGGCCTAAGGTGGGGGATCGGCCGTGAGAGGAACTCACCCGGCAGCTGCCCCCTCAGTGCAACTCTGCTGGTGGCCGCCCAGAGCAGCCGTCCCCCACCCCTGTGGGAGTGGGGGGGCCTGGCCCCTCCAGTCACCCTCTCTCCCTCCCCCTTCATCCCCTCCCATGCAGTCTGTCACCTCATCCTGGCTGCCCTCGATGCGCGAAGGCCAGGTGTGGAGCATGAGGGAATGCGTTTGAGTGCCACGGTGCCCACACACCAGCAGACACTTTGGAAGGGGGCAGGACAGCCTCTCCCAAGCATCCACAGGTGAGGGTGTGGTGTGCTTGGGGCGAGAGTAGCAGGAGAGGCGGCCCTCATGAAGCCGGGCAACACCTGGGGGTGGCGCCGCCGCGAGGGCGCTTTCTCTGTTTCCAGAGGCTAGTTGGTTGTCTGTTCTTGACACTGCAGTGGCCGGTCCTCCCCATGAGGAGGGCTTGTATTTGTGTTGGTGGTGGTGGGAGTCATGGTAGGATTGAAGGTGGAAAACATGGTGATTGACGAGGTGTGAGTAACGGTGGGTTTGCAATCATGGCTGTGGAGCCTGGGCAGCCCACGTCAGACAACAACAGATATTCAGGCTCCAGGGTCGGCTCAAAGCCTTCACTTGGAAATTAGCGGCTGGGGCCCAGGAGCCCCAGCCAGGGGCAGCAGCCACCTGATCAGGCTGTTTCCATGCCAGGGCAATGCCAGAGGAGGGCAGCTGCAGAGGAGAGGCGAGCGGCCGCACCAAATGAGCCGCAGCCGACTGCTGTTTACTGGCTGCAGGAGTCAGACAGCTAAGGAGGGAAGTGGCGCCCAAGATAGGGTGGCCCCGGGAGAAAGGCCAACAGGGACAGGCATGCATGTGCTAGGTGTGAAACGAGCCCCAGGTGTGTTCCTTGCACCCCCCGGATGGGAGGGGGCAAAGTATGGGTGGCCAGAAACCACAGTGACTTGTCATGCAAATTAAAGGGTGGCTCCGCACCCATCAGCCCCACACCGCCCATACACAGAACTCCCCCCCCAAGATATTCCCCCGGAGTCCAGAGGGGGAGCAGAGTGCCCCCGAGGGGGTTGGCATGGAACCCTCCCTCAGCCAGGCCGGCTGCACCAGCTGCACAGGCCCCTCCCGTCGCCTTTCCTAAGAAATAATCAGGCGCCCCGTGTCACAAGAACAACATTATTAGGAGATTCCATGGGGGAGGGGAGGGGAGAGGACACGGGTGGGCCGGCGTGGCTGAGCGCAGAGAGTGCAGCCCATTTCCAGTTGTGTTTGGGGGGGGGCAACGAGTTGACTCAGAGGATGGAGACGGCGGTAACCTTCCCCCGGCGAGAGGCTCCTGTTCATTTGATTGCGCGCCGGGGGGGGGGGTGTCAGGTGGAGCGGCAGCCCATGGAGAAACCTGAAATTAGAAGAACGGTGTGAGGGGGGGACATGTGGCAGACTCCCGGCCGGCATGTAGTGCGGCCAGGGGTCTGCCTGGCATAGCAGAGTGGTGGTCCCGTACCTTGGCTGGTGTGCAAAGGCAGTGGGGTCATCCTGAGCCTGCCTGTGGAGGCTGCAGAGGGCTGACTGTGAGCACAGCGTTAGTGGAAGGCGGGCGCGGCGAGGGACGGCCAGAGCAACATACAGGTGTCGCCAAGCCTCTGTCCTGGGCTGGGTGGTTTCAGCATCTCAAAAAGAGCAAACAGAGGGATCACAGGCTGACTCAATGAGGGGTTTGGCGGAGGCTGTCGCTAGAGCGAGGGCTGGTGTGCGCTTCCACTCCTCCCGGCAGACTGGAGAGCTCGGGCACCCACCACACAAGTCCGCCAGGGAGGTAGCTGACCGCCGGTGTTTGGGGTTGACCCAGGCAGAGTCCCCCGAGAGTTCGGGAGCTGGAGGGGAGAATGCACAAAGTCCCCTGGGAGTTTGGGAGTTGGAGTGAAAAAACCGCAAAGTCCCGATCCCCCGTCGCAGACCGGCAGCTTGCGGGACCATGCGAGGCTTACCTGTCAAGTGAGCGGCGGCTTCGAAGTGCCGCTTATGAGGGAATTTCCCACTGACGAGGGCCCTCCCCCAGAGGGGAGCTGCCGCTTCCTGGGCTGGCAGTGCTTGGGCACGGCACAGAAATGAGGGTCCAGAGTGGTTGCATGGCGGTCAATGGGCTACGCCAAGTACCTGGTGAAACTTTTCCGTGGCAAAAGTGGGTGTTCCCGGCCTGAAAGGGCCTTAGGAGGCTTCCTAGCTGGCAGAACACCCCAGGGAATGTCCCTGCACCCAACGGCAGATGCTTCTGCACCTTTCAGGCACTGGCATGACCCTTGTGCTGGCACGCCCGCACCTCCCCCCTCCGCCACCTACCACCACCAGCCTAACTCCACTTACACTAGTGTCCAGGCCGCTTGCACCGGCGTAAATGCTGCTTGCACCAGCGGAAGGCCCTGTAAGAGAAAGAAAGAGGTTTCAGCAGCCTCCCCCCCACACATATCGTTGCATACATACTTTAGTTTATCTGGGAAATTAGAGGGCATTATCAAGCCAAAGTTAGATGATACCACGTTCTACTGATTGCAGTGGAAAAGGTTTAAACAGAAGGAGTAGTTTCTGCTGAAACCAACAGAATTCAGATTAATAGAATCACAGAGTTGGAAGGGGCCATACAGGCCATCTAGTCCAACCCCCATCTTAATGCAGGATCAGCCTAGAGCATCCCTGACAAGTGTTTGTCCAACCTCTGCTTAAAGATTGCCAGTGAGGGGGAGCTCACCCCCTCCCTGGGTAGCTGATTCCACTGCTGAACCACTCTTGTTGTAAAACAATTTCCCCCTAATATCCAGCCAGTATCTTCCTGCCCATAATGTAAAGCCATTATTGTGAGTCCTATCCTCTGCTGCCAACAGGAACAGCTCCCTGCCCTCCTCTAAAGGACAGCCTTTCAAATACTTAGAGCAATCATATCCCCCCTGCTCTTCTCCAGACTAAACATTCCCAAGTCCCTCAGCCTTTCCTCATAGGGCTTTTGGTCTCCAGGCTTGCATCACATTGGCTGCTCATATTTAACTTACTCCTCATACCCCAAGATCTTGTTCACACACACTGCTTTCCAGAAATGTATCCCCCATCCTGGATGCGTGTTCCTCATTTTTGTTACCCAGATGTCGAACTCGGCACTTATCCTGGTTGAATTGCATCTTGTTCACATCTGTAGCTCCCTGGGTCATTCCTCCTCCCTTTTTTTGAAGATTGGGATAACATTCATGCTCCTCCAGACTGGTCACATGTCTCCTGACCTCCAAGGTGTGCTCAAGCATGTGTGGGTCATGCAAAAGAAGGGTTTTTTTTTTTAAGTTAATGAATGGTTGGTCCTGGTTTATGTTCTTCTAATTTTATTTGTCATTAGTTTATTTAGCTATTTATACCCCACTTTTCTCCTCAGTGTGGGCCCAAATAATCATTCTCCCCCCTCCATTTTATCCTCACAGAAACCCTGTGAGGTAGATTAGAATGTGAGTGTGTGACTGGCCCAGGGTCACCCAGCAAGTTTCCATGGCAGAATGGGGATTCAAACCTGGGTCTCCCAGATCCTAGTCTGACACTTTAACGACTACACCACGCTGGCTTGCAAATTTTCCCCTCCCTCTTTGGCTACAGCTGGAAGTGCCGACGTCCCCTCCCCACCAAAAGCACGCGGTGAGGAAGCCACGTCTTGGCCCTTTGCTTGCTCACAGGCCCGCCCAGAGCCTCCCCTGCCCCTACGAGACGGCAACGTTCTGGAGCGGCGTCAGGCCATGTGCCGGCAGCCCACGAGGTGCACGAGTGGGGGCTTCATCCCCCACTCCCTTGCCAAGCGCAAGGGAGGATGGCTGGCTGTGCAAGCTTGAGGCACCCAGAGATCAAGGCTGGGGTAGATGGCCACCTGTCAGCCATGCTGATTCTATGACCTCAGGCAGATCATGAGAGGGAGGGCATCTTGGGCATGGATTGGGGGTCACTGGGGGTTTGGGGGGGGAGGTAGTTGTGAATTTCCTGCATTGTACAGGGGTTGGACTAGATGACCCTGGTGGTCCCTTACAACTCTATGATTCTATTCTACAATTTGCTACTTCCCAGTCCTCTGCCACAGAGGCCAGTTTTGATGACAAGCTGGATGCATTTTCTCTTCAAAGATAACTCTTGTGTGCAGCAAACTTTTTTCACTTCCTTTTTTATGTTCCTGAAGAGTACAACTGCACTCTTTGACAACATTAAAAGCTACAATGGAACCACTTGAAAACTGACCTCTGATGTGACAGGAAAAGGTTAGGGTTTTTAACATTTTTATCAGCACCCAAGTAAATGGTGTTGACATTCTTTAGTAGAACCAAGTATGCTGGTGAACTGTTTGCTTCAGAAGCCAGCCCGGCCACGGAGCCACTGAATGCCGCAGGCCTCTGAATCAGGGCTTTCCAGAACGGCCCTGTTCAGATGCTGCATTTCTGACGCGCCTGCCTCACCTATTGTGCACCTGTCCTGTGGATGCCTGGTTGCCATTTGTGTGAAGATGGCAATGCACAGGTTTCCAGGTTTTGGTACTTGTGAATACATACCCACAGCAAGCCTATTCTTCCAGTCACAGGTATCTATGCTGGAAAATATTTCCAGCTGGCAACCTACCAGGTGAGTTTGGGGGTCAAGGAAATTTTCTCAACATCATGTTGATACATGATGTCACTTCCAGCAAAGAGCCACAGAGATAAACCATAGAGTTGGGGTGAATCCTACAGTGTCACCCTGCCATGATGACGACACTTCCCGTTTTTCACTGGAAGTGATATCTCACATTGCTACAATGCCGAGGACCATGCAGGTTGCCGTGCTGGCACAAAAAAGGCAACCTGGTGCATTGTGCAGATCACATGTAGCATGCTGCAGTGATCTTGGAATAAAGGTAGAAACATGGAAGGGGGCTGTTTTCACCTGGGAAATGTAGGAAGGAATGCCATATATTGCCATGTAACCGGGACACTTGGGGAAAGATCAGCGACTCCTTCCAGCTCAAGGGATCCTCCCGTGGAAAGAGTCTGTTTTACCCTGAGAAATAGTACTTTGACATGCTGCAGGAAACAAAAGGAGCTGGGAGGCTGTGCAACGCTGCAGTTGCGATGTGCAAAATGATAGTCTGCAGGTGCCCACTGACTTCTGTCTTCCTGTCTTTTGCCTCACTTTTGCCCCCAGATGTGGGATGGCATTTCCCCCCTTTGGTCCACACAAATAGGTCATTATATTGTCGAAGGCTTTCACGGTCAGAGTTCATTGGTTCTTGTAGGTTATCCGGGCTGTGTAACCGTGGTCTTGGAATTTTCTTTCCTGACGTTTCGCCAGCAACTGTGGCAGGCATCTTCAGAGTAGTAACACTGAAGGACAGTGTCTCTCAGTGTCAAGGGTGTAGGAAGAGTAATATATAGTCAGAAAGGGGTTGGGTTTGAGCTGAGTATTGTCCTGCAAAAGTATTGTCCTGTAAGTATCAAGATAATGTGCTAATGAGGGTATGGTATGTTAATATGGAACCATTGTATCCTGAAGTGATCTGTTAATGTGTGTAATCCAAAACTAATCTGTATGGCTATTGTTGAATGTTGTCTTTGTCTGGAGGTTTTTCAGGGCAGGAAGCCAAGCCTTATTCATTCTTAAACTCTCCTCTTTTCTGTTAAAGTTGTACCAACTATTTTGTCAGATTGCACAGAGAAGCCATTGAAATTCATAAACATCAGCACAACTTTAACAGAAAAGAGGAGAGTTTAAGAATGAATAAGGCTTGGCTTCCTGCCCTGAAAAACCTCCAGACAAAGACAACATTCAACAATAGCCATACAGATTAGTTTTGGATTACACACATTAACAGATCACTTCAGGATACAATGGTTCCATATTAACATACCATACCCTCATTAGCACATTATCTTGATACTTACAGGACAATACTTTTGCAGGACAATACTCAGCTCAAACCCAACCCCTTTCTGACTATATATTACTCTTCCTACACCCTTGACACTGAGAGACACTGTCCTTCAGTGTTACTACTCTGAAGATGCCTGCCACAGTTGCTGGCGAAACGTCAGGAAAGAAAATTCCAAGACCACGGTTACACAGCCCGGATAACCTACAAGAACAAATAGGTCATTGTTTGGAATTCACTGGTAGGGGAAGGGGTCTGGATGCACAAAGAACTGTAAAGAGAAGTCCTGCTGATACCTGGGGAGGCTCATTATGAATCCTACTGAAAACTTCTGCCCTGCTTCAACCGCTGGGACCACGGGCATGCCTGATTCCCCCACCCACCCCCTCGAGAGAATGGTCAGAGGTATGTGAATGATGCCGTGCATTGTAAGCCAATGCAGATGCATTTCAGTGATGGGGGGGGGAGGGGAAGAGATGGGCTTGCCCTGCAAGCTTTCCTGTGTGTCCCCCTCTCATGGGATTCTGGGAAGGTGCTGGACAGAGGCTGGGCCCTGCTCTGGGAACTGCAGCCTCTGCTGGGATTCCTTGGGAAGGAAATCTATGGACAGTTCCAGTGATTCATGCTTCTTTGGGTGCAGAATAACTGCCTTTTCTGCCAAGTATCTGAAGTGGCTGATTGATTTCAGCTCATGAATTACTCCCAGGTAAGCACAGCTGCCCACCACTTCACAGGCATATTAGGGGGTTTGTGTGTGAGTAAATCCATAATGCTGCTCCTTCCTGATGCTCAAAAGGGAACCTCTCCCAGTCAGCTAGGGTTGCCAGCCTCCAGGTGGGACCTGGAGATCCCCCAGAATTACAATTGATCCGCAGATGACAGAAGTCAGTTCCCCTGGAGAAAATGGCAGCTTCAGAGGGTGCACTCTGTGGCATTATGCCCTGCTGAGCTCCCTCTTCTCCCCAAAGCCCTCTTTCCCCAGGAATTTCCCAGCCTGGAGTTGGCAACCCTATTCAGCCAGCCAGTTTCCCCCTGATGGTGCCTGCCAGAAGGAAACAGGGTTCCCCCCCTTCTCCTCACTCTCATGCAGTTCAGAGCCTTGTGGAATCATCCGAGTGCAGAGAGAGCCTGCCAGCCCACCCACCCTCCGTGGCGCTTTCTCCCATCTGTTTCAACAGTGTTCACAGAATCACACACGAGAGAAGAATCTCCCTCCCCCCTTTTCTGAGTATAGCTGTGTTTTCAAGGTGCGGGGACAGACACGTATGGGTTTGCGCTGGTGATTCTACAGTCCTCCATTATGAGAAATGGGTTGTGAAGTGGCCACTCGCGGTGGGGGGGAAGGGAGGTGGGCGGGGTAATGTTATCACAGTAAGCACTACAGCCAATTTCAAAGCAGTGTTTTCAAGGGGCGGGGACTCAGATGCTTTCTGATTTCTGCATGTAATTATGCATTACTCCTGCAACAAGCCACACCATGCAAAAGGTTTTCCGATCTCAGGATATAAAAGTGTGAGATGAGAGGGACGAACCAGCGACATCCTGCCCATGCATAAACAACCACTGTCTCAACTCATTCTGCCGTCAGCCTGGGGAAGCTCACAGGCCTGGAGAGGGTGGCCAGTCCCTGCATCTGGAGTGGGGTACAGTGCCACAGAGCCCACCCTCCAAACAGCTGGTTTTCTCCAGGGGAACTGCCCTCTGTAGTCTAGAGATCCGTTGAAATTCCAGCTCTCCAGTTGCCACCTGGAGGTTGGCAACTGTATACCAGCAGCACGGACTAGCCTGGGTGGGATATGAGGGTGAAAGGAGGACGTTTGCTGGTTTGGGCCAGCCGCCGTCAGCTGGCAATACTTTCACTTGAGCCTCCTGCTCTTGTTCTGATATCCCTTAAAACCAAGCCATTGTCCTTGGGCCGCTGTTCCGTCATTGCTGGGGCTTTGAGGCTCGCCGGGTGACTGCTGTTCTGTACAACTGCGGGCTAAATATTTATTTCTCAGAGATAAACAGAAAGGGAAGGCAGCAAGAAAAGGAAGTCAGAGGGACCAACTCCCAATTAGGCCTGTTGGAAAAACCAAAGTTCCTGGTTGTCAATATGCCGAGAGAGGAAGGAGCGCTGGGAGGTCTACTGTGCTGGGGGGCAGGGGGCGGGGGCGGGGGGTAGCCGTGTGTGTGTGTGTGGGGGGGGAATGCTGTCCGTGGAAGAATTCCTAATCTAGCCAAGAGATGTTGATGTTGTGGGTGTCCTCGGGTTTTCTTGTTTTGCTCTGGAGCTCTGTAGGATTTGCAAGCAGATTTCTTGGTGGAAAGACCTGTTAGAAGCCCCAGCAAGGCCCTTTTACATATGGAGCATTGCACCCCCTTAACTCCCCCCGCCCCCAGGCTACAAACAATGAATTTTTACCTGTGGGGCTTACACACCCAGAAGGATGGGCATTTTGTAGCCCATAGGTCCCCAGCCTTTTAGGAACCTGTGGGTACCTTTCTGCGTAGGGTGCAGCCACAAAATGGCTGCTTAAGGAGGTGGGGCCAGCAACAAAATGGCTGACACTGAAGATCCTTTTGCTAAGGAGGCAGCTGCTGCCAAAGCAAAATAAAATAAAATAAAAATCTGCACACTCAAACCTCCAATGGCCAATCAGAAATCTTTCTGGGCAGAAGCCCCACCTGGGCCCACCCATTTCTAAAAGGAAACTAGGAAAGGTGTTGGCATGTGCCATGGCATCCATGGGCACCATGTTGGGGACCCCTGTTTAGCTGACTTGGGAGGGAACACAGAGGAGAATCATAGAGGTGAAAGGGACTACCAAGGTCATCTAGTCCAACCCATTTCACAATGCAGTAAATTCACAACTGTTTCCCCCCACACACCCTGTGACTCTTACTCCATGCACAGAAGATGGCAATAAATAAATTTCAGGATCCCTGGGCAATCTGGCTTGGAGGAAAGTTGCTTCCTGACCTCAAAGTGGTGATTGGCATTACCCTACGCATGTAAGAAAGGGCCAGGAGAGCAAAGCACTGATGCAACCCTTCCTGCACTCTTTCATGATTAGCCCAAGTTCACAGACTCAGCATTGCTGTCAGATGGCCATCTAGCCTCTGCTTAAAAACCTCCAGGAAAGGAGCACTTACCATCTCTCGAGGAAGTCTGTTCCACTGAGGAACCACTCTAACTGTTATAAAATTCTTCCTAACGTCTAGACGGAAACTCTTCTGATTTAATTTCAACCTGTTGGTTCTGGTCCGACCTTCTGGGGCAACAGAAAACAACTCGGCACCCTCCTCTATATGACAGCCCTTCAGGTACTTGAAGATGGTGATCATGTCCCCTCTCAGTCTTCTCCTCTTCAGGCTAAACATACCCAGCTCCTTCAATCTTTCCTCATAGGTCTCCAAACCCCTCACCATCTTTGTTGCCCTCCCCTGGACACATTCCAGCTTGTCCACATCCAAAACTGAACACAATACCCTAGGTGGGGTCTAACCAGAGCAGAGTAAAGCGGTACCATCGTTTCATGTGATCTGGACCCTATGGGAAGGTACGCCTGGGGCTTGAATGAAAGGAAATGCCCCCTTTGCTCCATCCCTCTGCATCTTCACAGTGAACTGCCCTGGGCCACGTTGCTGTCACCAACAAAGTCGGCTTTATTTAATTGGGGTGTGTGTGTCAGGGAACATTGTAAAACTGTTACTACGCTACGATTATTACTATTATCATGCCAATAAAGGTGACTGAAACTGAACTACTACACTATGACAGTGTGAGCGGCAAGTGTTTCTCTCTGCATCTGAACATTTCCTGGAGCTCTCCTCCCTCTTTGCCCCCAAGCTGTAGGAGGCCCATTAGTCTTCTCTGTGTAGGTGACCACAATGGGGCACCCACTATCTTCCAGAAATTAGCATAGACAATGGATGGTTATTCTGCTGTCATTCTGGAGTGGTGCTATGTTAAATGCATGGTGTGTTTGTGTGTGTGTGTTTAAGTGTGGTGTTGCGCTGTTCTTGAGCAGTGTTATGCATGCATCAAAATAATTAAAAAGTGGGTGGAAAATCATGATGGTGGCCTGACAAGAGCAGGGTGTGGGAAGCCATTCACATCTGGTGTAAAAGGGAAGCCATGGCTGACAAAGATGGGGAAAAAAAACAGGTCACCCTGGTGGAGGTGCAAACTGAGCAGCAACGGCACCAGCAGTATGACCACACAGAAAAACCTGTGCCATCAGCCCATGGCATTACACAAGTGTAGAGGATCCAAAGCCTTTCCATCTGCTGCAGTGGGGTGTGCTAATGGCCTCTCTGTAACATGTTCAGATGGTAGCTTTTGCAGTCCTGGTCAGCTCCTACCCAGAGTGGGAAGGAGTCTAGGTAAAGGCAGACGAGTTAAGGGTAACAGACCTTATGGGCAAACCTTCAGATTAATTAGTATGGATGAGATGCTGTAAGTGGGAGCTGTATAATTTTATCATAAGATGTGTATTTTATATTTTATGCTGGCCTTTGGCTGTAATAAAATAAACAAAGTGCTCTCATGCCTTTTCAGATTTAAGGGTAAGCTAACATTTTGGCTCAGCTAAATGTAAGGTGGCTGTTGTTTGCTTAGGGTTGCCAATTCCATATTGGGGGATTCCTGGAGATTTTGGAGGTGGAGCCTAGGGATGGTAGGGGTTTGGGGAGGGAAGGGACCTCAGCGGGGTATAATGCCACAGAGTCCACCCTCCAAAGCAGCCATTTTCTTTGGGGAACTGATCTCTGTAGTCTCTGTAATTCTGGAAAATCTTCAGGCCCCACCTGAAAGCTGGCCACCCAAAGTTGGTGTGGGCAAGGGGACCCTCCAGTGTGATGATGTCTCTCTATGTGCTTCATATCAGGAGCAGTCCCTGGAGCACTTACCATTTCTTTCAGATTCTTCACCATGCTGTTAACTCGTCTGCCAAGTTTTTTTTGGCAGAGAGGTCATGGCTCAATGATAGAGCATCTGCTTGGTATGCAGAAGGTCCCAGGTTCAATCCCTGGCATCTCCATGTAAAAGGATCAGGTGCTAGGGTAATGTAAAAGAGTTCTACCTGAGACCCTGGAGAGCGGCTGCCCGTCTGAGTAGACAATACTGACTTTGATGGACCAAAGGGGGTCTGATTCGGTATAAGGCAGCTTCAGGTGCATGGGCCCGTGTCATTTTCATTCCTGTCATTGATGGTTCTTTTACAGCATTTTGACATCATTTCCATGCAAGAGACATGCCAACAACATGGGAAAACACATTTTACAGGGAACGTTCAGCAGGAGGAAACCCTTTTAATCTTCCCTCTGCACCTCACAAAAGTGGCTCACCATCTGCCCTCTCCTGAAAAGCTGTTCTGGCAGCTTCCTCTAGGCCCAAATGCTGAAACGCGCGGCCTATGATGCTTAGCAAAGCAAGGGGGGCTGTGGAACAAAAACATCAGTTGTTCCAGCTCCATTGAAAATGAAGAGAGGATGGAAAATGTATCCACATCTGTCAAATATTAAATATGCCTAAAATCAGCTGGAAAAGTCATTTAAAGTGTCACTTCCAAGACCGTTCAGCAAACCAGCAAGCTGAGCGAACATGACCAAAAATAGCAAGCCGAGGACAAGACGGTTTGGCCGAGGCTGGAGAAGAGGCCTCAAACCCGTCGGAAGCAAGAGGGTGCTGCTGTCTGGCAAGTCTTTCCCCTCTTTGCTGTTCCTTGTAGTCTTTAATGATTCTGCTCAAATGACCAAGAGGTCTTAATCAGGACCGCACTCAAGCACAATGGCCAAAGTATTTAATATTTAAAATATTCCCCATATCTTTAAAACAGGCGGCCAAAATATATATAAATGTTGCAATCTTTACCATCTCCCATTTATTTATTGTTTCCAAAATGTCAGGAAGGGTGCATGCCTTTTTTCCATTATCAAATGACTCAGCAATCCTCTGTCTATCAGCCCCAAATAGCGGACAATGAAAAAAAACAAGTGACTTATTGTACCTATACTGCCAGACTCACAAGGGCAGATCCTATTGGAAAATGGAACCGTTCCTCATAGTAATGGCTGCATGCCGCTAGGATTTCTGATGTGCAACAACAATCTGGATCTGGGTGGTGGAGAACTGTTATCCTACATGTTAGCACACCTGGAGTCCTGCTCACTGCAGCAGGCAGAGAAGAGGACCATGAGAGGAAGATGCAAGATCAGCAGGCAACAACTGTGGCTGCCTCAGTGAACGTGAAGGCATGGTGCGGATAACAGGTGGTGGCTGAATCTCACCAACCCAAAGCGAGGTTCCCGGCAAGAGAGATCAGGGGCTCTGGGGGTGAATGGAATCAGCCTTATGGAACTTGAGTTTCTCTATCTGAGAAGTTGAGAGCACCTTGGCTTTTGAGGATGGGGTCATGGCCCCTCCAGCCAAATCTTGCTGCTGACTGCTGCCATGACTCTTCAGAACATATCCAAAGTTTGGGGTCGATGCCCCCAAGCGATCTTACAGCTCTCAACAAAGCCCACAGAAGAATTGTCCTCATTGGAAAAGAAAGTAGTGTCCCTCCAATTTTTTTCAGATGTGGTGAAATGCTGACAGATATTCTGAATTTGTAGCCAACCCTCAAGATCAAGCAAGAGGATAATATGCTATAAGTGAAAGGTGCAGAAACGGCCATTGTGCAGATGCTGGAAAACACAAAGGGAAACCATGCTCTGGCTTAGAGCAAAACCTCGGTGTGGAAGAAGCCATTACTGCATTTGCCTAACTTTGTTCTGCTTCGAACCTTCCACATGCTCCATCTCAGGACCCAGGCACAAAAGAGGAGAACCCACTCCCCCAACTGGGGGTGCAGAGAGAATTCACCCACACGGATAAGCAAGGGGCACCACCCCACTGTGGGGCTGCTGCCTTCCGTACTCTGTGTCTTGCTCCAACAAACCTGCCCCCCTCCGAAGATGTTGCTCCTAGCAGTGAGCATGAACCAATGATAGGTGGAGGGGCAGGCAGATATGCTGCCACTTTAGCCCTGTTCTGTGGGCACGATGCCCTGCTGGTGCATGCCCCTCCTCTGCAAGTGGGAACTGCAGGGAGCCCAATGCCAGTCGTGGTGACCACCAGCCACTCCACTTAGGGCTGCCATCTCTGGGTTGGGAAATGCCTGAAGATTTGGGGCATGGAGCCTGGGAAGCATGGGGTTTGGCAAGGGGAGGGACCTCGTTGGAGTACAAGGCCACAGAGTCCACCCTCCAAAGCAGCCATTTTCTCCAGGAAACTGATCTCTGTAGTCATTGGAAATTCTGGGAGCTCTCCAGGCCCCACCTGGAGGCTGGCAACCTTGCACTCCCCACCAGCCTGTATCTGTGATGATGTCTCTTGCCTTTTGGGATCAGGACTCCATGTGCAGACACAGTTCCAATGCAGTTCTCCACAATGGGCAGGCAAGTGTCTGCCAGTGGTTACACCATCTCTCTGTACAGGGTCAGCCCACCCTGTGGGAGCCCCAATTGCTCTGTGCTCTTATTGCTGAACATTGCCTCTGTCCTTGTGTCTCTGGGCTGTTTGCAGGCAGCCATTCAACTCATGAGAGGCCAGGAAGGACCCCATTTCCAGCCGGGTGCTGGCCATCTGGAACCCCACAGAACTGGCACTTTGCTCAAACAGGGAGCATGTTAAGCAATCCAAGGGTTATGGCATGTTGTTGCTTGGCTCGGGACCCTACACCTTGGAGTTGGATCTTTCTGCCCCCTTTTCCACTCCGTGGAGTGAACATGGCAGGCCAATGAGCAGTGGCCACACCCAAGCTGAGCTTTGGGCTGTGGAGGACACCCCTCGGTGAACAAGGAGGCCCAAAGGTGACTGACAAGTCCAAACCCAAAAGCGCAGCCCCACTTTGGCCTAGAAACACCAGGGAGATGGCAAGCAAGAAATTTCATTTCAGAAGAAATCTGGTGACAAATGATGGATGTTTGAAGGATCTCCTAGACATTTTGTGAATCATACTGCAACTCTCCTGGGTTTCCTTTGAAATTTTTCCAGTGGTGCTCAGGCTCCTGTTTCTGAGAAGGAGACCACTAATTACATTTGGATTCTCACTTGGTGACAATTCAGGGATGTGTGAACTCTTCAAAAATATTGCTAGTCTTACTGAAATTCTTTTGGATCCCTTCAGAATTCCTGTTTACTCGCCCCACACACACACACACAAGTGCGTGTGGGCACAGAAACCTGCTTAGGATTTGCCTTGAGGCAAAAGATCTCTGGTGATTCTGCTCTTCCCTTTCTGCCCTACCACCTCTGCTTTCTTTATTAACAATCTTCCTATCTTGCTTTGTTCCTGATCAGTGGGACTCTGACCAAATCGCATTCTCATGATTAGCTCTTCCACTTAGAACATTCAACTGCACTAAAATAAGATCTGAGAGAAGCAGAGGCTGTGGTTTGGATATTCCACGATTATAGTTTCTACTCCTCCAAGACCTCTGCAATGATCCAAACCCCTTCATTTTCATATTTTAAAAAAAGTTTCACTTTATGCCCTCATTGAATCTGGTGGTTTGGAAATTACATTGCTGTGAAGGGGCCGCACTGTCAGCCTCCACGGAACAGCAATTTGGTCATAAAGGCAGCACTTGCTGAGCAAATGTGGTCTTTCAGGGAGACACACAATTGTGAAGCAAAGTCATTGCTTCGTGAGGGTGAGTCACTCCAAGAAACCCATCCAAGTGGTCTCCAGCATGACTGGTTTTTATTCTTGCCTGTTCAGTGTTTCCAACAAGCCACCTTTTTAAGTGAGAGAAAGAGAATCATGGCTTCCTTGCTGCAATTATTTTCCGCTGATGAATTTTCTAGGCCATGCATCTGTTGATCCAGGGAGGCTGCTAGAGAAGATAGCATGGCTGCACTAAATCACTCTCTGCCACATTTTCTTTCTGAGTGAAGGCAGCTCTGGACTTGAAATTGTCCCCCACCTCAAGGTCAGAGTTGAAGTTGGACATTTGGCTACTGTGGACATCCTCTGTGGACACCATAGCCTCATTCTTGCTTAGGAATGTGCTAAAACCACCTTTTCAATTACTTTTTTGTATAGTATCATTTTTCACTGCTGTTTCCAATGCATTTTTTTCTTGTATGCCATTATCTATGAGTGATACAAAACGGTCAGTGAAAATCAAATTGATTTTAGTGGGGGAAATTCAGTGCATCAGAACAGAAAACCATATTTTCAATGGGATTCTCACACAAGGGGACATTTTCGCACAAATTACAATGATGGGCTCTTGTGCTGAACCAGCAGGAATGAACAATTCAGTTGGATCCCTGTCCTCGCTTGTGTTCCCTTCCCCAGGCAAGTTCTGGGTAGCAGCATTTGAGCTGCATTGTCCGGATGCTGCATAGGCAGATCAGCTCTTGGAATGTTCCCCAAAGCAAGGGGAATTTGTCTTCAAGAAATCTCACCCATCCCCAGATCATACGGTTAGAATTAGAGTTCAGCTGGCCAGACATTCCTTGCTTGGAGCTTGTTTGGGGGAGGTTATAAAACATCTCCTGTCTTCAGCAACTTCTTGCACCCCCAGCAAAGCTTTTGTGTTGCTTTCCTTGCTGTTCTCCCTCCCTGCCAGTTTCCTCCTCACTTTTGTGCCTTCATTGTCCTTGACCTCACTTGCCTCCGGGGCCATTTAGTCCCACTGGCTGTGGCAGCAACACACACTTTTATTGATGACAGCAGATGCGTCAGGCATGGAGGCAGCACAGGCGCTGCTCACAGAGAAAAGTCTGGGGAAGGACAACCACTTAGCCTTAAATGGAAGGGTGGGCAAATGGGGAGGTGGGGGCCACCAGGGCCTAGAACGAGCAGCCAGGAGAATCACAGAGCACTGGAAGCCATGCCAGTTATTTACTTATTTAATTCATTTATACCTCACCTTTCTCCCACGGTGGCTTCTCCTCTCCTCCATTTTATCCCGACAACCACCCTGTGAGGTAAGTTAGGCTGAAGGATTGTGACTGGCCCAAGGTCACCCAGTAAGCTTCCATGGCAGAGTGAGAACCGGGGTCTTCCAGATACTAGTCTGACTCTCTTAACAGCTTGACCACTATGCTACACTGGCTCTCTGCACCACTTCGGCACAGCCATGGCAGCAAGCAGTGAAGTAAGTTTTGCTGTTATTCAGATATACTCCTTTTAAAGTGAACACCAACATCAGAGTGTATTTGATGCTACAGAGATCTCTCAGCCAGGCTCTTGAAATTTGCATCTTCTGCCTGAGCACCTTAATTAACAAAGCTATTCTGGCCAGAGGCAAGGCTGAGTCAGAGCTGAGGCAGCTGTGGTGTGAGGCAGAGCTCCTAGAGAGTTGTGGCTGAGTGAAGAGGGCTTGTGAGACTAAGGTGAATTGCTGGCCCTGCCCTCTGCTGTTGGCTGTTGAGGGGTGGGGCTGAGAGCCTTTAATTTACAAGGTTCCTCTCGCCAGAGGCACGAGCCGGAGGGCAAGAGCTAAAGGGCTATTGCCTTGGGGCTCTTAGCCTGGGGATGGAGCCTGGAGACCATATCAGTGGTTAAGAGGCCTTTACATTGGTGTTTTGGTTACCCCTTTTGCCTTCTGTAGACAGTGTTTAGGTCTGTTAGTTTTTGGTTAGATCAACACACGAAGGTCTTTCTAGAGTAAAGAATTTACTACGAGGGTGATGATGGATGCTCCTGGTCCATTACCAGTCACCTGCAAGGAGTGTGCCGTGTTTGTTTTCCTCCACGAGGACAAGATGGACTTCAGAACTGTCAGAACTGCAAGTTGATAGGGCTCAAAGTGTGGAGGCTGGAGGAAAGGATTGCTACTCTCCATGACATCAAGGAAGGGGAGGATTTTATTAACAGAAGCCTCGAGGCCCTGAATAGTGAAGGGGAGATGATTCAAAGGGACAACAGTGTGGTTGCCTGCCCTAACAAGACTCCTCAGAGCACCACAGCATGTCCCCACAGGCGTTGTGCGAGATGGCACTCGGTACCATTAAAACTCAGGAATCGATTCCAGGCCCTTAGTGGCGAAAGAGCCAGAAACACTGCCAGTGGAAGAAACACAAACACAAGGAAGGCAGGCAAATGGAGGAGGTCAGGGGGACACAAAGAGATGGTACTGGAAGGAATAGAAAGTGCTGGTTGTAGGTGACTCCCTGCTGAGGGGTGTGGAACGTCATGTGTCCAGGCCTGACCCAATGACCCGAGAGTTGTGTTGCTTGCCAGGGGCAAAAATGAAAGATATTGTAGACCAGATACCAAAACTGGTCAAACCTAAAGATCATTACCCATTTGTGATGGTCCATGTGGGATCCAACGATATAGCTGACTATGAAGCTCTCGGGAAGAAGGGAATGGGGGCACAGGTGGTGTTCTCTTCAGTCGTTCCTGTCAGAGGAAGTGGAATGCGACGGGAACAAAAGATAATGGAGGTGAACCACTGGCTGCATTGGTGGTGCCAGCCGGAGCAATTTGGATTCTTGGATCACGAGCTAGGTTTTCTGGATGATGACCTACTAGCACGCGATGGAATTCACCTTTCAGGGTCACGGAAGAATGTTTTTTGGAAGAAACCTGGAGAGAAGACTTTCACGGTCAGAGTTCATTGGTTCTTGTAGGTTATCTGGGCTGTGTAACCGTGGTCTTGGTATTTTCTTTCCTGATGTTTCGCCAGCAGCTGTGGCAGGCATCTTCAGAGGAGTAACACTGAAGGACAGTGTCTCTCAGTGTCAAGTGTGTAGGAACTAGGAAGAGTAATATATAGTCAGAAAGGGGTTGGGTTGAGCTGAATCATTGTCCTGCAAAAAGTAAGAAAGGTAATGTGCTAACCATTGTCCTGTAAGTATCAAGATAATGTGCTAATGAGGGTGTCGTATGTTAATATAGAACCATTGTATCCTGAAGTGATCTGTTAATGTGTGAAATCCATGGCTATTGTTGACTGTAGTCTTTGTTAGCCTGGACGTTTTCAAGACAGGAAGCCAAGCCTTATTCATTCTTAAACTCTCTCTTTCTGACTATATATCACTCTTCCTACACACTTGACACTGAGACACTGTCCTTCAGTGTTACTCCTCTGAAGGTGCCTGCCACAGCTGCTGGTGAAACGTCAGGAAAGAAAATACCAAGACCACGGTTACACATCCCGGATAACCTACAAGAACCAATAAACCTGGAGAGATTCATCAGGAGGGCTTTAAACTAATAGCACAAGGGGAAGGAGACAATCAATGTAGGGATTTAAATGAAGGCTATCAAAGAGCAGAGGCCCACCTGAGAGGGCCGGGTCTAAAGGAGCCAAAGGTGCAGGGCTTCAAGTTTCTATGCACCAATGCCCAAAGCTTGGGCAATAAGAAAGAGCTTGAGCTTCTAATGCAGTCAGAGGGATATGACTTAGTAGGCTTTACAGAGACTTGGTGGGACGATTCCCATGACTGGAATGTAGTAGTGGATGGATATGAGTTGCTCAAGAAGAACCGAAAAGTTCGAAGAGGGTGCGGAGTGGCACTGTATGTGAGGAGAGGGATTGCTTGTCAGGAAATACTAGAGGAGGAAGGTGACAGCCCAGTGGAAAGTATCTGGTTGAGGATAAGGGAAGGAAGGACAAACACTATTGTGGTTGGTGTCTGCTACAGACCTCCTGCCCAGGGGAAGGAGGTGGATGCTGCCCTCCTTGGGCAGCTTGGCAGGGTATCCAAACAACAAGACCTGATAGTTATGGGTGACTTCAGCTTCCCTGATGTGTACTGGGAGACAAACTCTGCAAAGCGACCTGAGTCATGCAAGTTCCTCACCTGCCTGGCCGACAACTTCCTTCATCAAATGGTGGAGGTAGCTTCGACGTGCTCGGCAATACTCGACTTAATATTGACCAACAGGCAAGAGATATTAAATGAGGTGAAGGTGGTGGGGACTTTAGGGGGAAGTGACCATGTTCTCCTAGAATTCCTTTGTCTGTGGAGAACCAAGGAAGTTCATAGCCACATGCGTCTGTTAGATTTTAGTAGGGCAGATTTTAATAAATTCAGAGGCATGATGAGAATCATTCCATGGGCAAGACTGCTGGAAGGGAAAGGAGCAAGTGAAGGGTGGACTCTCCTAAAACAAGAGTTCTTGCAAGCTCGAACAATCTCTGTTCCAACAAGAAGGAAACATGATAGAGGATCCAAGAAGCCAATGTGGATGAACAAGGAACTCCATGATGAGCTAAGGGAGAAAAAGGAAATGTTCAAGAAATGGAGACAAGGACATACCTCTAAAAAAGAGTATCTGCCGGTTGCTAGGCACTGTAGGTTAGCCATCAGAGAGGTCAAAGCTGACAGTGAGCTGATGCTGGCCAGGGAGGCTCGCTACAACAAAAAAGTTTCTTCTGATCAGGGATTGTGGATTCTAACTGGGCTGGAGCAGGTAGTCTTAAAAATGCCCACAGAATATACTTTTATCACAATTTTAAAAGGGAATATCTTCGGAAGCCTTCCCTCTGTGTGCTGCTGATTTATTGAGACACAAATGATGGTGGAAACAATATCCATTTCCTGGCACAAGAAATAGTCCCTTCAGAGGTGTGGGCCTTCTGCTCACATGTGCATGGCTGCCTGGCTCCTTTTGACGGCGCCAGCTCTGCTCTATGGGGGCTGCAGAATGGGGACCTGGTCTCTCTCCGTGGCAGCACCCAACAATTGAAGACCCTCCCTGGGAGGCCTGCCCAACCCCCGTACCAAAATATTCATGACTGCTATTTTTGGGGGGAGGGAGATGTTTGACAAAATTTCATAGCTGGTATTATTGAGTTGCTAAACTCAGACAGAAAGCAAGTTCTTAGAAACACCAAAATAATTAATTCCAGTGGAGACCGGGATGAATTCAGCTACTGCAAATAAATGTCTTGGTCTAGGAAAAATTTGTGGGGAAATTTGTGGGGGAGGTAACAAAAGGCAGTACAAAAACTGGAATGTGTAAGTAGCAGAGTCCCCCATATGCTGCTGACTCTTTCACATGGGAACATTTAACAAGTAAAACCAGAAGCAGGGGGAAGAACTAATTGTTCCACAGACTTGATAGTGTCTGAGTGATCAATTATTTTTATCTTCTCAGTCGTGTTCGCCACAGCACCAGGTTGTGTGTGTGGTGGGCCCTTTTCTCGTCTTGGGGGCCCTGGCAGCTGCCTAAACTTGCCTTCCTCTGAAGCTAGCTCAGATCAGTGCCACTGGAGAAGTTTTTATATGTAGCAAATAGGGCATCAAGTAGTGGGAACTGAGTACACGCAGTCTTTGGAAATGTTTAGCTCTTTCTGCCCATCTTTGCGATGGCTGAGTATTGGGGATGCCAGACTTTGACCTGGGTAGCTCATGGGCCATAGTCTGCTCTGGCTGTACTCCATCCTCTTCTGGCACAAAACAGAACTGGTTGACAGCAGTCCTGGGGGACTTCAACATCCATGCCGATGTGGGTGCTTCTTCACAGGCTGTGGATCTAGTATCTTCCACAGCGGCACTGGGACTCTCTTAGATTGTATCAGATCCCACACACCAAGCAGGCCACACACTGGATTTGATCTTTGGTGTGGGGGTGGATGTAGGTCTGATCTCTGTTGTCAGAGTGCCATGGTCAGATCCCTATGCCCTGAAGGCCCTCCTGGTATGCCAGCTCCTCCTTGCATAGGAGGCGAGCTGATTTATGCTCGCCCACAGAGACTGATGGACCCAGTTGGGTCCTCCCGGCGACTCATCAGATGTGCTGGCAAAGGACTGGGACAGCCGTCTCTCTGATGCCATCGATGAGATCGCTCTCCAATGCCCTCTTCGCCCCCGTTCCAAACTAGCCCTATGGTACACCTTGGAGCTACACAGGAAGAAATGGGAGATTAGATGGCTAGAGCAAGTTTGGCAGCATCCTCATGACAAAGCTGCAGGAAAGCCCTATAGGATGTTTATGAGGTCATATGAGATGGCAATGAAGGCTGCAAAAAAGGAATTTTATATGGCCTCCATTGCGTCCACTAGCTTTTGTCCAGCACAATTATTTAAAATAGTTCATTGACCTCCCTTACCAAGGGGTCCCAAAATTGTAACGATTCGGCAATCATCTGTGAGGCTTTCAGAAGCTATTTTGGGGGTAAAATCTTGTTGCTCCACCAGGACCTCCCCACCACTGTTGACACAGTGAACAAACTAGAGGCCCCTTGGCCGCCTACAGGTCCTGTATTGGACCAATTCAGCCAACTCTTCCAGCCCGATGTTAACAAGATCTTGGCTGCTGTGAAGACTACCACGTGACCCCGGGACCCGTGTCTATCATGGCTGGGAAAAGCCAGTGATGATGGGATATGGGTCCCCTTGGCAGACATTACTAATCTGTCCCTGAATTCAGGGGTCTTCCTGGGGAGACTAAAAGAGGCAGTGGTAAAGCCACCCTTGAAAAAACCATCTTTGGATCCGAGTGATTCTGCCAACTACTGCCCAGTGTTGAATCTTTTGTTCCAGGGTAGGGCAGTTGAGAGAGCAGCAGCTAAACAGCTCCAGGCTTTTCTGGAGGACACATCAGCCCTGGACCCATTCCAGTCTGGTTTTTGGCCTGGCCATGGTATGGGGACGGCATTGGTTGCTCTCATAGACGATCTCTGGCACCAGCTGGATCGAGGTGGATTGGCCCTGCTGTTATTGCTTGATCTGACAGCAGCATTCCATATGATCTGTTGGCCGACCGCCTTGCCAATGCTGGGATATTTGGGACAACCCTGCAGTGGCTGGTCTCATTGTGGCTGGTCTAATATGGTTTAGATCCTATTACTGTTAGGTGGATCTGTAACTGGTTGACAGATCACACCCAAAGAGTGCTTGTTAATGTTTCCTCATGCTCTTGGAGAGAAGTGACTAGTGGAGTGCCTCAGGGATCTGTCCCAGGCCCTGTGTTGTTCAACTTCTTTATAAATGATTTGGATGAAGGATTAGAGGGGATGCTTATTAAATTTTCAGACGATACTAAATTGGGAGGGGTAGCAAATACAGTAGAAGACAGCCAGGATGCCGGATTATCTTGACAGGCTGGAGAATTGGGCTAAAACTAATAAAATGTACTTCAACATTTGTAAACAAAGATAAATATAAAGTTCTGCATTTAGGTAGGAAAAATTAAATGCATAATTATAGGACAGAGGAGACTTGTCTGAGCAGTAGTGTGTGTGAAAAGGATCTTGGGGTCTTAGTAGACCAAACACTGAACATGAGTCAGCAGTGGCGGTAGCTAAAAAGGCAAATGCAATCTTGGGCTGTATCAACAAAAGTATAGTGTCCAGATCACGCAAAGTGATGGTATCTCTTTACTCTGCTCTGCTTAGACCTCACCTAGAGTACTGTGTTCAGTTTTGGGCACTGCAATTTAAGAAAGTTGTAGACAAGCTGGAACATGTCCAGAGGAGGGCAACAAAGATGGTGAGGGGTCTGGAGACCAAGTCCTATGAGGAAAGGTTGAAGGAGCTGGGTATGTTTAACCTGAAGAGGAGAAGACTGAGAGGGTATATGATAACCATCTTCAAGTACTTGAAGGGCTGTCATATAGAGGAGGTTGCCAGGTTGTTTTCTGTTGCCCCAGAAGGTCGGACCAGAACCAACGGATTGAAATTAAATTAAAAGAGTTTCCATCTAAACAGAAGGAAGAACTTTCTAACAGTTAGAGCAGTTCCTCAGTGGAACAGGCTTCCTCGGGAGGTGGTAAGCGCTCCTTCCTTGGAAGTTTTTAAGAAGAGGTTAGATGGCCATCTGTCAGCAATGCTGATTCTGTTACCTTAAGCAGATGGCCTCTTGGCCATCTTCTGGGCATGGAATAGGGGTCGCTGGGGATGTGGGGGGGAGGTAGTTGTGAATTTTCTGCATTGTGCAGGGGGTTAGACTAGATGACCCTGGTGATCCCTTCCAACTCTATGATTCTATGATTCCAGGGTCTGGGGCAGAGGCTGGCACTAGGGGAGAGGATGTCTCCACATTACCCTCTGGTATGTGGAGTTCCCCAAGGGGTGATTCTCTCCCCAATGATATTTAACATCTATATGCACCCCTCACCCAACTAGTCTGGAGGTTTTGGCTGGGTTGTCACTTGTATGCAGATGACACCCAGTTGTATCTATTGATGGGTGTCTGGCCAGATATCAGACCAGATATATTGGCCAGGTCCCTGGAGGCCGTGGCAGGATGGTTGAAGCAGAGCTGGCTGAAGTTAAATCCATCAAAGATGGTGGTCCTGTGGTTGGGTCGGGACAACTAGGGATTGGGGTGCAAGCTCCCAGCCACCAACGCCAACTGCCAAGAGTCTGGGTATGATCCTAGATGCCTCCCTTCTTATGGAGGCACAGGCCAGAGGCATAGCTAGAGCAGCTTTTTTCTATCCCCACCAAGCTAGGCAACTGGCACCCTACCTGTCTCACCCTGACCTCACCACACTGATCCATGCAACAGTCCCCTCCAGGTTAGACTACTGTAACTTACTATGCAGGGCCACCCTTGAGGCTGACCTGGAAAATGGTCCAGAATGTGGCAGCTCGGGTCTGCACGGGGACCCCCATGGAGAGCACACATTACACCAGTGCTCCGCCAGCTGCACCGGCTCCCAGTCGAATACCAAGTCAGGTTCAAGGTTCTGATGTTAAACTTCAAAGCCCTAAACGGTCTTGGGCCATCATATCTGCGGGACCATCTCTCCCAATATACTCCCCCTCAAGAATGTTACATTCAGTGGGAAACAACTTGCTGGTGCTCCCTGGTCCGAAAAGGGTCTGTCCTCAACCACAGCCAGACCCTTTTCCGCTCTGGCCTTGGCCTGGAAGGGCAGGTGCAGAGAGTCCAGTTGGGCTTCACTGTGCCCAGGAAAGATGAGGAAGGATGGGTAGGTGGGCACAGCGAGGCCGGTCGGGCCTCAGTGCACCCAGGAAAGATGAAGTGGGGTGGAAGGTTGGGTGCAGAGAGGCCGGTCTGGCCTCGATGTAATCAGGTAAGAGGAGGTGGGGTGGGAAAGGGAATGCACCGAGGCCAGTGGGGCCTCTGTAGGGTTGCCAGGTCCCTCTTCACCACTGGTGGGAAGTTTTTGGGGCAGAGCCTGAGGAGGGTGGGGTTTGGGGAGGGGAGGGACTTCAATGCCATAGAGTCCAATTGGCAAAGTGGCCATTTTCTCCAGGTGAACTGATCTCTATCAGCTGGAGATCAGTTGTAATTGCAGGAGATCTCCAGCTAGTATCTGGAGGTTGTGTAACCCTAAGGAAATAATCTCAGCACACAGCCACAAATTTGTTCACTTTTAAATATATTCTTTCTCAAAGTGTTTCTTTCTCCAAGTATTTTCTTAATTTTAAACTTTTAACTTATCATAACAACATGTACAACAACAAAATTATAAGTTCTGAATACAGTTAGATTTACCGTGAAACTTCACTATACAATATCACTTATCAGAATCTTTTAACATTAATGAGTACCCCTCGGGAAAATCCAAACGCCGGCAGCAATGTCCTTTACTCGAAAGTAGGCAATATTGTGGGGATCGCTGTAACCCGCCCTGTGCTGGTAACAGCACCACTTCCACGGTCAGCTGATGTAGAGTGATCCAATCACAATGGTAGAATCTCATTCCTGCCGATATCACTCATTTGGCTATAAGCGGCTGTATATTGAATGTAATTCCATCCAAAATTCATATAAAGCACACCCAGATGTTACAAGATCCCGGTTGTCTCTTGTTTCGCGTTGTGTACAACTTGCTTCTTCAGACTGTGCAACAATATTCTAGAAAATCAATCATCACAATGACATCCTATACATCACATGTTGCATGCTAAACCTCCCCCTTAATATAAAATATTTCTTCTTACCTGACTGCAACGTTGCAGTTCAAAAGAATGACTCTTAGTCCTATGTTCTGTGTTTTGTGTTTAGTAATGACTCATTCTTATATATTTCTTACAGGTGTTCATAATACAGAGTCTGAGTGATATCGGCAGGAATGAGATTCTACCATTGTGATTGGATCACTCTACATCAGCTGACCGTGGAAGTGGTGCTGTTACCAGCACAGGGCGGGTTACAGCGATCCCCACAATATTGCCTACTTTCGAGTAAAGGACATTGCTGCCGGCGTTTGGATTTTCCCGAGGGGTACTCATTAATGTTAAAAGATTCTGATAAGTGATATTGTATAGTGAAGTTTCACGGTAAATCTAACTGTATTCAGAACTTATAATTTTGTTGTTGTACATGTTGTTATGATAAGTTAAAAGTTTAAAATTAAGAAAATACTTGGAGAAAGAAACACTTTGAGAAAGAATATATTTAAAAGTGAACAAATTTGTGGCTGTGTACTGAGATTATTTCCTTAGGGTTACACAATTACAGATCAGTACACCTATTTTATATAGCTAGTACCTGGAGGTTGGCAACCCTAGGCCTCGGTGCGCCCGGTAAGACGAGGTGGGGTGGGAGGAGGAACACACCGAGGCCAGTTGGGCCTCAGTGCCCCCAGGAAAGACAAGGTAAGATGAGATGGGGTGGGAGGGGGAAAGACGGGGTGAGGTCACTGGCTGGGTGCTCGAGACCTGCCGTGGCCCTAGGAAACCATAAAGGGAGTGGGGGTGGGGGTGGGGGCTGGCTTCCTTGGCTCATGGGCCAGAGAAAAGGCCTCCAGGGGCTGGAACTAGCCCACAGGCCGCATGTTTGACACTCCTGAGGTAGACCTTTTGAGCTAAGGATAATTAGGGCTCATACAAACAGACATGATGAAGATGTTTCTCCTCCCCCATAATAACATAGACATAGAGCTGGAAAAGTCCTCAAAGGTCATCTAGTCCAACCCCATGCACAATACAGGAAATTAACTACCTTCCCCCCACTCCTCCAGTGACTCCTGCTCTATGCCCAGAGGAAAGCAAACCCCCCCCCCCAAAAAAAACCCAACAACCCAGGATCACTGGCCACTTTGGCCTGGAGGAAAGTTCAAGCCCTCGCTATTCCAACAAGAAGGAAACACAGCAGGGGATCCAAGAAGCCAACGTGGATGAACAAGGAACTCCATGATGAGCTAAGGGAGAAAAAGGAAATGTTCAAGAAATGTAGGGAAGGAGTTACCTCTACAGAAGAGTATCTGCGGGTTGCTAGGCACTGTACGTCAGCTATCAGAGAGGCCAAAGCTCAAAGGGTGCTGATGCTGGCCAGGGAGGATCACTACAACAAGAAAACTTTCTTTACATATGTGAAGGAGCAAACGCAAGGGAAAAGAGGCCATAAGCCCACTGTTGGGTGAAAATTGAGCCATTCTGACATAGGAAAGAGAGAGAGCAGAAAGGCTCAATGCCCTTTATCTCCCTGAAAAAGAGAACTGGCTCATTTAGAGATGACAGTAGGCAAGCCACGGCATCAGGGCTGCTGGTTGACATGAACAGGAAGGTAGTTGAGATGCACCTGGCTGCACAGGATTACAAATCCCCCAGGCCAGACAGTATGCACCCAAGAGTGCTCAAAGAACTTTCTAGAGAGCTTGCAGAGCCTTTGTCCATCATCTTCCAGACCTCTTGGAGGATGGGAGATGTGCCACAAGATTGGAGGAGGGCAAACGTTATCCCACTTTTCAAAAAAGGGAGGAAGGATGACCCAGGAAACTACAGGCCAGTCAGTTTGACCTCTGTCCCAGGGAAGATATTGGAGTAGATATTAAAGAGATCAATAGGTGAGCATCTGAAGGACAACTTGGTGATCCAGGGAAGTCAGCACGGATTTGTCCCCAACAGGTCCTGCTGGACCAATCTTGTTTCCTTCTATGATTGAGTGACCAGCTTACTAGATCAAGGGAATGCTGTTGAAATTGTTTACCTAGATTTCAGTAAGGCTTTTGACAGGGTTCCCCGTGATGTTCTGATGGGTAAACGAAGACTGAGATCTGGACCCTAGGATAGTTAGGTGGATAGGGAACTGGTTGAAGAACCTCACCCAAAGAGCAGTTTCCAGTGGCATTTCATATGAATGGAGAGAGGTGTCCGGGGGAGGGGGTGCCACTGGGTTCGGTTCTGGGCCTGGTACCTTTCACTATTTTTATAAATGATCTGGATGAGGGTGTGGAGGGGCTACTCGTTAAATCTGCAGATGACACCAAATTGGGAGGAGCAGTGAACACACCAGAAGACAGGCATAGAATTCAATGAGATCTGAACACACTGGGAAAATGGGAACAAGATTCAGTTCAACAAAGATAAGTACTGAGTTCTACATCTGGGTAACAAAAATGAGGGACATGCATACTGGATGGAGGATGCACTTCTGGGCAGCAGTGTGTGTGAACAAGATCTTGGGGTACGGGTGGACCGTAAGTTAAATATGAGCCGCCAGTGTGATGCAGCAACAAAAAAGCTAATGCAGTCTTGAGGTGCATCAGCAGAGGCATAACATCCCAATTGCAAGATCTGCTGTACACTGCATTGGTCAGGCCACACCTGGAGTATTTTGTGCAGTTCTGGAGGCCTCACTTCAAAAAGGATGCGGACAGAACGGAGTGGGTGCAGAGGAGAGCAATGTGGATGACTAGGGGCCTGGAGACCAAGCCCTATGAGGAAAGGCTGAGGGACTAGAAAAGGTTTAGTCTGGAGAAGGGGAGGTTGAGGGGGACATGATTGCTCACTTTACATATTTGAAAGGCTGTCCCTTAGAAGAGGGCAGGGAGCTGTTTCTCTTGGCAGCAGAGGATAGGACTAGCGATAAGGGTGGAAAGGTACCATCCGGATATTAGGAAAATGTTCTTTACAACAAGAGTAGTTCAGCAGTGAGCCCCCCCCCCCCCACCCCTGGCAGTCTTTAAGTAGAGGCTGGACAAACACTTGTCAGAGATGCTCTAGGCTGATCCTGCATTGATTGGGCATTGGACTAGATGGCCTGAATGGCCCCTTCCAACTCTATGGTTCTATGATTCTATAATTGTGCATTTGCTTTTTCCTACCTAAATGCAGAACTTTACATTTATCTGTGTTGAAATTAATTTTGTTAGTTTTAGCCCAGTTTTCCAGCCTGTCAAGATCATCCTGTACCCTGGCTCTGTCTTCTACTAATGTCAGCTAATGTGGAACGGGCAGTTGGTTGAGAACAGACCAAAGCAAGTTCTCATGGCCACAGACTGGCAAAGACCACTAGCTTGGATGGGTTTTACAAAGAATGAGTCAAACTTGTGAAGGTTGGTTGTGTCAACAGCCATAATAACATGGCAGCGTCCATTGGGGTAGGGGAACATGTTTCCCTTTACCCAAAGACTTCCCTGTCTGGCCAGGAGGGCTCATCAGCAAGAATGGGCTCAGCCCCCGTCAACATTCCTGGTTTCACTTGTGCCCCTCTAAACCCACACTCTGCCCCGCTCAATTTCTCATTCCTCATGTACAATTTGAAAGAATGGAACCAGGAGTGGGAGGGCAGGAGGACTGCCCTCTGAAAAAAGGTGAAGACTTCAGTGGAGCAGCTGAAGCGTTTGGCAGCTCCAGCTGGAAATTCCTGAAGTTATGAGCATGAGGTAATTCTGACGTAGGTGTGAAAGGAAGGTGGAGGGGGTCCTCAGAGGAAGGTTCAAAGGCTCAGTGCCTCCTTTGGGTTCTGCACCATGGGCTTCAGCAAGTGGATCACAATCTGTGGCAGGCAAGTAGCCCCAGCTGATCCACCTTTCGAGAACAGCGAATGGTTAATGTGAGAAAGGTTTGATTTGACTAGGCAACAGGTTTCCAGTTGCAGGCCAAACATGTTACAGGAGAGAAATCAAATAAAACAACTGTCTGAGAAGCTGGAATTCTATGAGTGATGAGGGCCACCAAGTAAAGTTTGCCAGACATCAAAACCTGTAAGGCAGGGAGTCTGTACCCTTTCTCCAGACAGTCCAGGGAAAAGCACCCTGGGTATGGCTACACAAGCTGACCCCATGCGGTCCTCCCCTGCCCCCACCCCCACTTGTAGGCACTGATGGAGAACATACCCCCCTTCCCTGAAAAGTTCCTGAGGCATCTCTGGCTAAGGCAGGCTTTCATTGCATGCAAAACCAAAAGATAGATGTGGTATTGAAGGTGTTATCTCACACCCACAGCCTTTCAGAACAGCGTTCTTTCCTTCACAGTGAAAAGTTCAGCTACAGCTTGATGAAACTTTGGCAGGGTCATCGAGGCTAGATGCTTACTGGGCATGTACAGCCAACTGTTTGTGGCCTGGGATAGACACATCACATTGAAAACACTCTTTGTAATGGGCATTTCTCGCATTTGCTAGTTGGCTGACACATACAGGTAGGAAGAATCTCCACGTTCACTTGAGATTCTGCCTGGATCAAAATTGGGGTGGGGAAGATGGCTGCTCTCTCTTGTCCATCTAGGGTTGCAATGAAGCAGTAAGGGACCCTCCTCTCCATTTCACTCAGCTGCAAAATTAGATCTGGTCCTCATAAGACAGTTTGTGGAGCAAGAGGGTAAAATTGAGCGAACGGGGTAGTCATGGTTGCATTGTTGAGCCACAACTCTTAGCACAGCTTGGCAGCAGATCATAGAAGAAGAAGAAGAAGAAGAAGAGATAATTATTTGTACCATAGAGCTTTTATTGGAAAGGAAAGGAAAGGAAAGGAAATTATTGGTCCTGTGGACCACTGGGGTTTGATTCTTGTCTGGAAAAAATCAGGTTTTGGTATAGCTAGCAGGGGAATGCCGAGAAGTTGGTGGGGTATAGGAGGAACGTGAATTAAAAATGTAAAGCCAAAGGACAATACTGGGCAGTTGTTGGATTAACATCTTTAAAGTCCTGTTCTCTGGCTACCTGCTTCAATTTAATTAATACTCAGGATACCTGCTTTAATTTGGGGTAAGATTGATTAGTGTAATATGGCTGCAGGAGGGTGGTGGTGCCCCCGGACTCTCCAGGGCTTGGCTGGAGTTTTATTTCATTCTTCTTTGTGTGTAAAGTGCTGTCAAATTGCAGCTGACATATGACAACCCGGTAGGGTTTTTAAGGCAAGAGACTAACAGGGCTGGTAGTCTGCCATTGCCTTAATCTGTGTAGCGGCCCTGGACTTCTTTGGTGGTCTCCCACCAGGGCCAACCCTGCAATAGCTTCTGAAGTCTGATGAGATCTGGCTAACCTGGGCCATCTAGGTCAAGGCTATTTCCCTCCTATGTAGGGCTAATCTTGAACTCCTTTTAATCCAAAAGCGGTGTGGTGGTGGTGCTTGTGGCCGTTCTCCCTTCTCCAGTGCATCACAGGTACAGGACTTCAACAGTGGGGGCCTCCTGGGTCATATATTCCCATAGGGGGCACCTTCTATGCAACAACGTATTTACTTTACATTTATTATTTTTTGTGTCTCCTTTTTGCAAAAAAAACCCCAAAAACATTCTAGGTGACCTCAAATATAGTGAACAAGAAAATACAGTAAGGGACCTGTTAAAAATAAACAGAATCTCCAACAGTGTCCCTCTTCAGCTGTGAAAGTCTCTGGGGACAGGGGATCGATCATTCTCTTTCAGCCTCGTCTTTATCCTCCTCTTGTGGGGATAAAATAGATGGAAAGAAAACCCTGGATACTGTCCCAAGGATCTTGGAAGAAAGACAAGATAAAAATATAGTATGCATTCAGAAAGACAGACAGACTGCATATTTTAAACCTTCAGTGTGAAAAAATTCTGACGAAATCCTGACTTGTCATCAATGGATGATTTTTGAAATATTAAAAATATCTTCATCTTCTGGTAGAAACTGTCCAGAATGGGAACATGATGGGCCTCACTTTGGAAGATGTTCCACAGCATCTCTCTCTGTGTGTGGCTGCATCGACCTATCTGACTTTTGCAAAAGACAGAACATGAAGCTAACTATCATAGAAAGGCCTTCGTGAACTGGAGGAAGCCAAGCAGTTGGGATTGTAGGGAGTGAATTGCTGAGCCTGTCCATGTAGCCATCTATGCCGGTCTCTTCTTCCTACTGCACAGATGGGAAGTTTCCCCCTAAGATGGAACAATAATGTGTAGGTGCTACCAAAGCTGAATTTTCATTGATGTTGGAAAAGGAATCATTTCAGAGAGCCCTGGCCATACAGTGTTGGGGATGGTTAGCATGTTGGCTTTAGGTAAGAGAAATCTGAGTTTGAATCTCTATTAAGCCAGGAAGCTGGCTTTGGGCAAATCACTGTCCCTCAGTGTTGTTGTAGATATAAAACCAGGCTAGCCCATGTAAACCACCCTGAGTTTGAAGAAAGGAAGAGCAGGGCATCAGAAAACAACTCGGCACCATCCAACAGTTGTTTTCTGTTGCCCCAGAAGGTCAGACCAGAACCAACAGGTTAAAATTAAATCAAAAGAGCTTCCGTCTAGACATTAGGAAGAGTTTTCTAACAGTTGGAGCGGTTCCTCAGTGGAACAGGCTTCCTCTGGAGGTGGTAAGCTCTCCTTCCCTGGAGGTTTTTAAGCAGAGGCTAGATGGCCATCTGTCAGCAATGCTGATTCTGTTACCTTAAGTAGTTCATAAGAGGGCGGGCATCTTGGCCATCTTCTGGGCATGGAATAGGGGTCACTGGGGGTGTGTGGGGGAGGTGGTTGTGAAAGTCCTGCATTGTGCAGGGGGTTGGACTAGATGACCCTGGTGGTCCCTTCCAACCCTATGATTCTATGATTCTATCCTCCATATGACAGCCCTTCAAGTACTTGAAGACAGTTATCATATCCCCTCTCAGTCTTCTCCTCTTCAAGCTAAACATACCCAGCTCCTTCAACCTTTCCTCATAGGACTTGGTCTCCAGACCCCTCACCTTCCATCCCTCCCACTGAAATGAATGTAAGTGAAATATGCTAAACTTTTTGGAATCGTACTGTATATATAGTATATATTTATGAAGCATCAAAATATATGTCCCATTAACATTTACACACACACAGGTGAGGGGTATTGATGAATAATAGTGTGAAGATAAAACTGGGTCATTTACCAAGGACAGTCATAGCATTGCCAACCTCCAGGTGGGGGCTGGATTTCTTCCAGAATCACAACTGATCTCCAGATGACAGAGGTCAGTTCCCTGGGGGAAAAGGCTGTATTGGAGGGTGGGCTCTATGGCATTATACTCCGCTGAGGCTCCTCCTCTCCCAAACCCTGCCTTCCCCATGATCCACCCCCAAATATCCAGGAATTTCCCAACCCAGAGTTGGCAACCCTAGTTAATTTATCAGTTGTCAGAATTTTCTGATATTTCCCACAGGACTCCTAAAAACCAGGTAAGTGCCAAGTATCATTGAAATTTGCCTTGGATTGCCAAGCATTTATATGTAAGTGTCGACATTCATCAAGTTTTGACCACTCACAAGAATATGACAAAAGTGATGTTTTATTGCAAGCAAGAGTTACTTTCTTGGGAGAGAGGGGAGTGTTTCTCTCTCTCTCTCTCTCTCTCTCTCTCTCTCTCTCTCACACACACACACACACACACACACACACACACACACCCTCCCTCCCTCCCTCAGCAGCTATGTTTTCTGGAGGGATTTTTCGGCCAGAGGGATTTTTCGGTCCTATTTGTCTTTCAAATGGTTATTTTTGTTGGAAAATTTACACTTCTCAGATAATGTTTCTTGGGGACATACAGGGTATTGTTCCATTGACCTTTTCTATCAGTCTGGAGGTTTGCAAACTAAGGAAAGTCACAGATGTGTACAAATCCTTGGCTGATAATTCAAAAAAGTCATCAGCCTAACAGACAAAACCCACTACAGCTGGGCATAAGCTGGAGTGTTGGCTACGTATTCACACATGGAATATGAGGTGGGTAGAAGCTGCCTATGGCTGATCCCAGGCTAGAGTTGCCAGCTATTCATGGGAAAATCCCAAAAAATTGGGGGTTGTTATTATTGACGACAGGGTGGATCCTGGGGAAGGCTGGGTTTGGTGATGAAAGGGACCTCAGTGGGGAATGACGCCATTTTCTCCAGGAGAACTGATCTCTGCCATCTGGAGACCAATGGTAATTCCAGAAGAGCTCCAGGCTGGCAACCCTGCCCCAGGCTTCCTGAGTTGGGAACAAAAGGATCTGACCTCTACTTTGGGATTCCGAAAAAGGGATTCTGCTGCCATCTGCGAGGTGGGTGTCCATGTGGAGTTAGAGCTTATCAGGATCAGTTTATTCAACCTGGAGTGTACCACTCCAGGATGAGAAGCAAACAGGGGGACGGCATGTTCCAGTTCACTTCCGTCTTAAAAATGCCTTGTGCATACAAAGCTAGCATTCCAGGGAGGTGGTTTTAGCCTCTTCTTCCTCTTGATGTGCTATTTTTCTATGCGAAGAGTGTTTGCACCCAGACAGTTTCCTTTCCCAGCAGCCATTGACACCGGAAAAGCTGTACTGCTTTGTTCTGTGGAATGTATCATTTAGTTCACAGAGTTAATCAAGCAGAGGCCCTTAAGCATGTTGTGAATGATGCAAAATCATCCTTGTCAGAGTTTGCCTTTTGTTCCTTTTCTTCATTGCCAATAACCCTGCATATGTTCATGATAATCCAAGTGACTGCTGATACAACATGCCATGAACTATTTTTATTATCTTGTACTCCACAAGAGTAGGTCTTTATGCCTTTTCCAAAAATCCCATTGGATGACTGAAAACATATTTGCTTTGAGGTTCAATAGCCTGTGAAATGATGGCAGCGTTAAGTCTCAATAAATACAAGTCCATTCCTAAAGTGAAGGTTTCTCTGAGGCAGGGAGGGGGCATTCACCATCCCTCGATGCCCACGGTCATCTAGGGAGAAACAGGCACTATGTGAACCACTCTGACTGGTCAGCGGAGAGTCCTTTGGAGGATACTGCTTACGGCCTCTTTAGAGGGTGTTCACCCATTGATGACACCTCCAAGTAATGCTAAAGGCTCTTCTAAAACCGTGGCAGGTGAATGAGTGGCACTGTAAGGCCCCCTACCCTCCAAGCTGAATTGGGTCCCCTCTGAGGAGACGTTTTTTTCACAATGGCACTACATTCTCCTCTCCTCAGCTGTCTGACTGCCAACTAGCCTTGGTAATTTGAGGTGCCGGGTGAAAAACCTCCGGTTTGCACAAATTTTTGGGGTTGCATGTAGTTGATTTTGACGGTTCTGTTCTGAGTGAGGAGTTGAAGGCTGAACGTGCTTCCACTTACTTTGGTGGGTTGTGAAGTGTTCTTCTGTGAGTGTGATTTGTTTGCCTCATAAGCCAGCTCAGAAGCTGTACTCTAAGAATGTATGCAGGACTTGTTTTTGTTTTTTAAAGAAATGAAATAATAAATATGAATACTCTGGGCAGATGCAGACATGCAGGGCCCCCTTGGATATGTGGTAGAAGGCGGCACTGGTGGAGATTTCACGGGGCTTTAAAGAGTGTGCCTCATACAGGAGACCTTCATAGGTAACAAACTCATCAGATGCTGGCCATTACGAAAGTTTCATTGCACCAAAGGCTTTGATTCTTCTCCAGCTTCCTGCCTGAATCATAGAATAATAGAATCATAGAGTTGGAAGGAACAACCAGGGTAATCTAGTCCAACCCCCTGCACAATGCAGGAAATTCACAACTGCCTCCCCCCCCACATCCCCAGTGACCCCTACAACATGCACAGAAGATGTAAAAACAAAACAAAAACCTCCGGGATCCCTGGCCAATTTGACCGGGAGGAAAATTGCTTCCTGACCCCAAAGTGGCAATCAGCATTACCCTGGGCATGTAAGAAAGGGCCAGGAGAGCCAAGCACTAATGCAACCCTTCCTGTCCTTCCTCTCATGATCTGC
Organism: Euleptes europaea; assembly: GCF_029931775.1. Taxonomy (NCBI): domain Eukaryota; kingdom Metazoa; phylum Chordata; class Lepidosauria; order Squamata; family Sphaerodactylidae; genus Euleptes; species Euleptes europaea. The sequence goes on from NC_079325.1 coordinate 60,442,278, forward strand.
CCAAGTTCACAGAATCAGTGTTGCTGACAGATGGCCATCTAGCCACCTCTTGAGGAAGCCTGTTCCACTGAGGAACCTGTGAGGGCCATGTGTCTCTGACTCCCCTTCCCCTCTTGCATATCTTCTACCTCTGTCCCTTTGAACTCGTACAAGCAGTTCACACCTCCCCTCGCCTTCCTGGGACCCGGCGCCTCATCTGTCTTTCCCAGGTGCTGCTTCGCCCTCCCCTGCTGCGCTTCCTGCATGCACTCCCTCGGGCCGAATACGGCCTTGAAGATCTGATAGTCCTAACAGTCTCTCTGGGACCCGTTTGATGTTTTGTATTGCACCAATCTATCTTGTAACTTCCCACAACAGAAGTGTGAATCCCAGTGCCCTGTAGTAGATATATTCTGTAACCCCGATAAGCTAGCTCACTTGCAACTTTAAACTCGTGTCTGTCTTGTACTATCTGAAGCCTTCAATAAATCCTTTGTTTCTGCACCCAAGTCTGAGCAAGTGATTTTGCGAAGTTAGCACAGTTAGGTTGGGACTTTCACATTAAGTTGCAAGTCCCTGCCTCTTCGTTCTACGCCTGTACCTCATCGGACAGTCATGCGAGATGACGAGGAGACACCCTCTTCACCCGAGAAACCGAAGGAGCCTACGGCCCCGGAGCTACCCGACCCCGAGCCGCCGGAAGGAGACACCAAACGTAAGGTGCCCAGCGGTGGGGGGACGAAGCCCAAGACCACCTTTAACTCCTGGCTGGACTCCCCTAAGGGATGGTCACTCTCCCGGACCGAGGCAAAGGCACGCCGGATGGCGTTCCCCAGCACGGGGCTCGAGGACGACCCCACGCGTAAGGAGGTCCTGATGGACGAGGAACGGAGGCGATGGCAGGAGGAGCGCCAGGCTTTGCTGGAACGGATGGATACCATGCAGACTCTCATGTGCGAGATGGCCCACGCCATGGATGCGTTGAAGGTGCAGCCTCCCCCCGGTAACCTCCCTGACGGGACACCGGCAGCTCCCCCCGCTCCTCCCAGCACTCCGGCCCGCCGTGACTTGAAGATCACGTATGATGGGTCGGGAGACCAGTTGACCTTTTTTATGGTCCAAGTGGACATTTTTATGCGGGAGCAGGGCCGGACCTTTACTTCTGAGGAATCCCAGGTCCAATATGTGGCCTCTCTCCTGCAAGGCGAAGCGGCCGCTTGGATGGTGTTACAGTATGAGCTCCGCTCTCCCGTACTGTGGAGCCTTGACGAATTCATGGTCGCTCTCCGAAACCAGTTCAAAGACCCGAACCTGGGGGAGCGGGCCAAAGCTGCCCTAATGCAACTGCGCCAAGGGACTAAATCGGTAGCGCAGTATGCAAGTGAGTTCCAGTCACTTTCCAGCAGGATCTTAGATTGGAGTGAGGCCACCCGGGTACAGTGCTTCAGGGAGGGTCTGAACCCGGACTTACAGCATTGGGCCTTCATGCAAGGTAACCCCCCGGACGTTGAAGGTTGGGTGCGCCATGCCGCCGATATCGAGAATCGGAAGCAACTCCTGACCCTGTCCAAACAACGCATCGGGCGCGACTTTAAGTCTCGGGGGGACAGGCCCGGCGGTACCAAGGACACCCGGCCCCAGAGCGGCGGTGGCCCCTCGACAGCCGAACGCCGCAAGCGATTTGAAACTGGCGTGTGCCTGGTTTGTGGAGGTAAGGGCCACTTCGCCTCACAATGCCCGTCCCGCTCCGGACGCCCAGCCCCTCCTCGTCCGACTCCGACCGAACCGGAGAAAGCCCCGGCGGAAAGTCAACCCCGACGCCGGAGCGGCGCACCTGGTCGCCGGAGCGCGCCCTCCGCGCTGCACGCGCGCCCCCAAGACGGAGCCTCATCCTCACCTGGTCCATCGGGACCTCAGATTATAAATGCCACCTTTGACTCGGCTGAGTCACGGATTACAACTACCACGTCTCCTTCATCCAGTGAGGAAGAAGAGTGGGAGATGCCGGCAAAAAACGCCGTCGGTCTGCTGTAAGAGGGGCTCCTCAGCAGACCGCTCCGATCGTTGTGCAAGGAGCTCCACCGATGGTAAGCGCCCAAGAGGATAATGTGTACATTCGGGTCCACCTATCCTTACCCAAAGGGGGTCCGGTGTTAGAATTCCCCGCGCTAGTTGACTCTGGGTGCGCCCGCACCTTGATTAGTGAGGAAGCGGCCAAGAGACTACGCGTCCGATGCAAACGGCTCCCGGGTCCCCTCCGTTTCTCTCAAATGGACGGTAGTGACTTTAAAAAGGGGCCCGTCACTCACCGTACCACTGCGGTGGTCATGGCTGTGGGGGAACATTGGGAACGACTGTACTTTACCATCGCCCCCATAGTTGCCCCCGTAGTTTTGGGGATGAATTGGTTACAGGGACACAACCCCTCTATTAACTGGGTCAAACGGACACTCACGTTCCCCGAGGACCCCTGCGAAATGCACGAGAAAGACCGAGTGCTTTGCACCCCGGCCGCCGCATTGGTGGGGTCCCCAGGGCCCGTCACCACTCCACCCCATCTACCCTCGGAGTATTCCCAGTTCGCGGATGTGTTTGATGTGAGGGAATGTGATGAACTGCCCCCACACCGAGAAACTGACTGCGCAATTGAGATCGTGGGAGATGGCAAGTTGTCCAAGGGGAAGGTTTACCCCATGAGCCCCAATGAAAAGGCAGTGTTGCGGGACTATTTGGACACCAACCTAGCGAGGGGCTTCATACGTCCCTCCAAAGCTCCGTACTCCCCCCCCCTTTTTTGTCAAGAAGAAAACGGGTGACTTGAGACTGTGTATTGACTTTCGTAGACTGAACGCTGTCACTCAGTCTAATGCTTACCACCTCCCTCTCATTCCAGACCTTCTAGCGCAATTGAAGGAAGGTCGAATCTTCACCAAACTGGATTTGGTGGAAGCCTACCACCGCATCCGCATTAAGGAGGGGGACGAATCCAAGACGGCCTTTTTGAGTTGTTTTGGCATGTTTGAATATTTAGTGATGCCGTTCGGACTTTCAGGGGCTCCGAGTGTATTCATGCAATTAATTAATGAAGTTTTACATGATTTGTTGTTTCGGGGGGTGGTGGTGTTTCTGGATGATATTCTCATTTATTCTGAAACCATGGAAGAGCATGTCCGACTGGTGCGCCAAGTTCTCCAGCGACTGCGGGAACACAAATTGTATGCTAAGGTGTCAAAATGTGAATTCCACCAGCCCTCCATCACTTTCCTGGGCTATGTAATTTCCCACCAGGGATTGGAAATGGATCCCGAAAAGGTTCAGGCAGTACGGGATTGGGAACCCCCCACCACACGCCGGCAACTGCAACAGTTTTTAGGGTTTGCCAACTTTTACCGCAACTTCATTCCCAATTTCGCACAGGTGGCTCTCCCCCTCACTTCCCTTTTGCGCACCAAGGGGAAGGGAGCGAGCGCCGCTCTACCCTCGGCCCGTTTGCAGTGGTCTCCACCCTGCCAGCAGGCGTTCGAGGAGCTAAAATTGCTCTTTTCATCCGAGCCAGTACTGGCCAACCCCGGACTGCTCTAAACCGTTCGTGGTCCAGGTGGACGCCTCGGACGTGGCCATGGGAGGGGCTCTCCTGCAGAGAGACGAAAGTGGGGATTTGAGACCGTGCGCCTACTTCTCCAAAAAGTTTTCTCAGTCCGAAATTAACTGGGCGATTTGGGAGAAGGAGGTAGCGGCAGTGAAGCATGCCCTCACCATCTGGAGGCATTTCCTGGAAGGGGCAGAATTTCCGTTTGAGGTGTGTACCGACCACAGATTCGGTGGGCTCAATTTTTCGCCAAGTTCCGTTTCACCCTCAAGCATGACCCCGGGAAAGAAAATGCCCTGGCTGATGCCCTGTCCCGACTCCCCCAATACCGCAATGACTTTGACCGTCCCGTGGACTCCCTATTCACCCCCGAGCAACGGGGGGAAGTCCCAGGCCTAGCCGTCACCACCCGGTCCCAAGCCCGCCAACCGGGGAGTCCCATGCTCAAAGGGGTCCCGGAAGCTTTTCAGCAAAGGCTCCGAGACGCATCTCTGCAGGAAGCGGAGCAACAGATTCTCCCCTCCGGCATGGAACAGCGGGACTCCTGGTGGGTGCAGGGTGGAAAGCTCTATGTCCCAACGTCTCTCCGCAAGGAGGTCCTAGGACTAGTCCACGGGGCCAAGCTTGCGGGTCATTTTGGCTTTGTAAAAACTCTGCACCTGGTGAGGCAGCAATTTTGGTGGCCCGGCATGAGAGCTGATGTAGAACTATACGTGCGCAGCTGCCCCATCTGCGCCACGGCAAAAAAGAGAATGGGGAAACCCCCGGGACTCCTGAAACCCTTAGAAACACCCACCCGACCGTGGGAAGTGATCGCCATGGACTTTATCACCGACGTGCCTCCCAGCCGGGGTAAGACAGTCCTATGGGTGATCACGGACCTTTTCTCCAAACAGGTCCACTTCGTTCCCTGTGCCGGGCTCCCCTCGGCCCAGGGGTTGGCCAAATTGTTTATCACTCATGTCCTACGGCTTCACTCAATTCCCAAAAAGGTCCTCTCCGACAGGGGGGTCCAGTTCGTCGCCAAATTCTGGCGGGCCTTCCTAAAACTGATGGGAGTGGAGGAGCAAGGACTCTCCTCGGCCTACCACCCCCAAACCGATGGTCAAACTGAACGAGTGAATGCCGTAATCGAGTGTTACCTCCGGTGTTATGTCAATTACCATCAGGACGATTGGGTGGACTTATTACCTTTTGCTGAGTATGCCTACAACAATGCCCCTCACTCCTCCACTGGTTTTAGCCCTTTCCAGGTGGTGTACGGGACGGAATTCGGTCCTTTCGGTTCCACCCCCGTCACCCCTGAGCTCGAGGCAGTCCCGGAAGTCCAGGAGTGGGTACAGGTGGTTCAGTCTACTTGGCCCTGGTTACAAAAGAACCTAGAACGGGCCAAGCGCAAATACAAGGAACAGGCCGACAAACATCGGTCCCCGGGCTGGGAGCTCAAGGTGGGGGAGCAAGTTTATCTCTCCACCAAAAACCTGCGCTCGCTCCGGCCCTGCAAAAAACTGAATGATCGATACGTGGGGCCTTTCCCCATTTCCCGGGTGATCAATGAAGTCACAGTGGAATTGGAACTACCAAAGACCCTTAGGGGCGTTCACCCCATCTTTCATATCAGTCTACTCAAGCCCTACGTACCTGCTCCCCAATTCCACTCCCCCCCCAAACCCGAAGTCCCTACAGTAGTGGGCGGGGACACACACTTGGAAGTTTCCAAGGTTTTAGATTCCAAATGGAAGAAAGGGAAACTGTTCTATTTTGTCCGATGGAAACATCTGGGACCTGCACACGATGAATGGGTAGCAGCCCCCCACATGGCGGCCCCCCGCCTAGTTCACGAATTCCACTGCGCCTATCCTGATAAGCCTCGGCCTCCCGACCTTGCGGGAGGGGGGCCTTAAGGGGGGCAGAATGTGAGGGCCATGTGTCTCTGACTCCCCTTCCCCTCTTGCATATCTTCTATCTCTGTCCCTTTGAACTCGTACAAGCAGTTCACACCTCCCCTCGCCTTCCTGGGACCCGGCGCTTCATCTGTCTTTCCCAGGTGCCGCTTCGCCCTCCCCTGCTGCGCTTCCTGCATGCACTCCCTTGGGCTGAATACGGCCTTGAAAATCTGATAGTCCTAACAGTCTCTCTGGGACCCGTTTGATGTTTTGTATTGCACCAATCTATCTTGTAACTTCCCACAACAGAAGTGTGAACCCCAGTGCCCTGTAGTAGATATATTCTGTAACCCCGATAAGCTAGCTCACTTGCAACTTTAAACTCGTGTCTGTCTTGTACTATCTGAAGCCTTCAATAAATCCTTTGTTTCTGCACCCAAGTCTGAGCAAGTGATTTTGCGAAGTTAGCACAGTTAGGTTGGGACTTTCACAGAACCGCTCTAACTGTCAGAAAGTTCTATCTAATGTTTAGCTGAAAACTCTTTTGATTTAATTGCAACCTGTTGGTTCTGGTAGGACCTTCTAGGGCAACAGAAAACAACTCAGCACCATCCTTTATATACAGCCCTTCAAGGACTTGAAGATTATTATCATATCACCTCTCAGTCATCTCCTCTCCAGGCTAAACATACCCAGCTCCTTCAACCTTTCCTCATAGGACTTGGTCTCCAGACCCCTCGCCGTCTTCAGTGCCCTCCTCTGGTCACATTCCAGCTTGTCTGTAGCCTTCTTAAATTGCGGTGCCCAAAACTGAACACAATACTCTAGGTGAGGTCTAACTAAAGCAAAGTGATATCATCCCTTTGTGTGATCTGGACACTATACTTCTGTTGATACAGCCCAAAATTGCATTTGCCTTTTTAGCTACCGCATCACACAGCTGACTCATGTTCAGTGTATAGTCTAGTAAGATTTTTACGTACTGCATAATACTGCCAAGACAAGTCTCCCCATCCTATAGTTATATATTTGATTTTTTTCTACCTAAATGCAGAACTTTACATTTATCTCAGTTAAAATGCCTTAGTTTTAGCCCAGTTTTCCAGCCTGTCAAGAGCATCCTGTATCCTGGCTCCCCCTCAATTCCTTCATCCAAATCATTTATAAAGATGTTGAACAACACAGGTCCCCAAGGCACTCCACTTGTCACCCCTCTCCAAGAAGATGAGGAACCATTAACAAGCACTCTTTGGGTGCAATTTGTCAACCAGTTACAGATCCACCAAACAGTAATAGATCCAAATCGCATTTTACCAGCTTGTCAACAAGAATATTATGTGGAAAATATTGTCGAAGGCTTTCACGGTCAGAGTTCATTGGTTCTTGTAGGTTATCCGGGCTGTGTGACCGTGGTCTTGGTATTTTCTTTCCTGGCGTTTCGCCAGCAGCTGTGGCAGGCATCTTCAAAGGAGTAACACTGGGAGACACTGTCCTTCAACGTTACTCCTCTGAAGATGCCTGCCACAGCTGCTGGCGAAACGTCAGGAAAGAAAATACCAAGACCACGGTCACACAGCCCGGATAACCTACAAGAACCAATTATGTGGAACCTTATCAAAAGCCTTACTAAAATCAAGATAAACTATATCCACAGCATTCCCCTGATCTAGCAAGGTAGTAACTTTCTCAAAAAAGGAGATACAGTAAGTCTGATATGACTTGTTGTTGAGGAACCTGTATTGGCTCTTAGTATTCACAGCCATCCTTTCTGAATGCTCAAAGACTGACTGATGATTTGTTCTAAAACTTCTCCAGGTATAGATGTCAAGTTGATGGGTCGGTAGTTACCTGGGTCCTCCTTTTTTCCCTTCTTGAAGATGGGGACAGCATTTGCCGCCTCCAATCTTCTGGCACCTCACTTGTTCTCCAAGAATTCTCAAAAGTAATGGACAGAGTCTCAGAAATTACATTCATGAGTTCTTTTAATATCCTTGGATGGAATTCATATGGCCCTGAGGACTTGGTTTCATTTAAAGAAACTAGGTGTTTGTGTTTATGCAACTCCCTTCCCTCATCATCTGTTCTGTGTTTGCCATGTTGAGCTTCGTTTCCCTCACAAGAGAAGGCTGAGGAAAAGTAGGAATTGAGGAGTTCTGCCCTCTCCTCATCTCCTGTTACAATTTCACTTTTCTGCCCCTCAGTGGGCCTACCATGCCCTTATTCTGATGGGAATTAGATAGCAAGTTTCGTTTCTGTCAGTTAGCAAAGGGTTAATTTTTTCTTATTCTGAACATAACCAAAGAACCTTTTTTTGTTGCCTTTAGCATCCCTCGCTAGCCTCAGCTCATACTGAGCTTTTGCTTTCCTAACACTCTCCCTACAAGCACTAGTTATTTGCTTATATTCCTCTTTGGTTATAAGGCCCTCCTTCCACTTCCTAAAGGAGTCTTTTTATTTTTCAACTCTTTAAAAAGTTGTTTATGGAGCCACCCTGGCCTCTTTAGGCTCCTCCCATTTTCCGTTCTCATAGGAATGGTTTGGGATTGCGCCTTCAGTATTTCATTTTTAAGAAATGCCCATCCCTTTTGAACTCCCTTCTCCTTAAGTATTTCTGACCATGGGCTAGGGCTGTCAATTCGGTTCGGCCCGAACTGAAAATCAGCCGAATTTCCCTTGATTCGGCTGTTTATAGTTCGGGAGGAACCGAACTCAAAACTGGGGGGCAACCGGGGGGGCCGAATTCAGCGAGTTCGGGAGTTCGCGAATAAATTCGGCCAATTCAGGGCCGTCAGTAAGCAGCATAACCTTCAGTAAGCAGCATTCTCCTCCCCCGGCCAATCGGTGGCCAAGCTGGGTCTTCTTCTGGCCAATCAGTCAGGATTGAGTACTGGAGGAATCAGCTGATGTGCGGCCGGCCGGGGAAAGAGAGAGAGAGAGGGAAATCCTCATGTGTGTGTGAGGGGGTGCTTGTGCACATTCGCTCCTTTCCGTGGCTGCAGGGGGCACATTTTTTGGGGTACAGACCCCAAACTTTCAGGGGATATTCAGACAGGTTTTCTTAAGAGACCACCCAAGTTTTGTAAACATTGGGTCAGGGGGTCCCGAGATATGGGCTCCCCCCTTTTTCTTTCCATGGCTGCAGAGGGCGCATTTTTGGGTGTGCCGACCCCAAACTTTCAGGGGATATTCAGACAGGTTTTCTTAAGATACCCCCCAAGTTTTGTAAACATTGGGTCAGGGGGTTCCGAGATATGGGCTCCACCCCTTTTTCCTCTCCCCCCTTTTCCATTTTCGTGGCTGCAGGGGGCGCTTTTTTGGGGGTTCAGCCCCCAAACTTTTATCATAGCTTCAGAGAATCCCTCTTAAGAGACCACCCAAGTTTTGTAAAGATGGGTTCAGTGGGGGCTGAAATATTGACTCCCCCCCTTTTCTCTTTCCGTGGCTGCAGGGGGCGCATTTTTGGGTGTGCCGACCCCAGACTTTCAGCGGAGCTTCAGTCAAGGCTTTTTAAGAGACCACCCAAGTTTTGTAAACATTGGGTCAGGGCCCCCAGAGATATGGGCTTTCCCCTTTTCCCTATTGGGATGAATGGATTACCCTTGAGAGATGCATACATATGGATCTTATATTGGATACAAATGGAATCATATTGGATTACCCAGCCTCCCAGCCCCTCCTGCTGGAACAGAAGACAGCCACAGTAAGACCCCTTTGGGGGCTTTAATCTATAATTTTTCTTTTCTGTGTGTGTGTGTGGGGGAAAGCAGAGTCTGTGTGTGTGTGGGGGGAGGGAGCAGTTTCTGTGGGTGGGGGGGGGAGCCAAAGGGGGCTTTTGCTGGTTCTGCCTGGGGTGTGTGTTCCCCCTCCAGTCTCTCTCTCCCTGGTTTGAGAGGGGGCTTCATTTTTATTCTTCAGGTTTTTCCTCATTCATAAGATCAGTTAGGTTATTTTGATGCTTGCTCAAAACTGGTTTTCAAATGGTGACTTAAAGAATGCATCTGCCTGGTCCCAAGTCCAATGCAAAAGGAGAAATTCCACCCCCTCCTGCTCATTATGCATAGCTAGCTGCCTCTGTCCCTTTCCATGGTTTGCAAACTCCCAGGTGTCAGGTGTTGCTTTGCACTGTTGCAAAGGTGTTGCATTGCGTGCTTGTGTTGCTTTGCAGTTGTATTGTTTTGCAAAATTCTTCACACCTGCCCCGCCCTTTGCATGTTTGCAAAGGTGTTGCTTTTCAGTTGGGTTGCTTTGCAAAGTTCTTAGCACCTGCCCCGCCCTTGCTCTCATCAGCTGTTTGTCGGGGCTGGGAGCTTTGTGCATGGGCGGCAAGCTCTGCTGAGAGATACACATTAAGGGTGGGGGGGACCCCTTTCAGGGCCCATATCTCAGCCCCCCCTGACCCAATCTTTACAAAACTCGGGGAGTCTTTCAATATACGTCCTTTGAAGCTCTGCTGAAAGTTTGGGACCTCTAAGCCCAAAAATGCCACCCCCAGAGCCGCGGAAAGGCTCGGTTGTGTTTTTAATGGCTTTATTCGGCCGAATTTTTTTTCCGAACTTTGAATTCCCGCCGAATTGAACGGATCCGAAGTGGGGGAGTTCGGACTTCGGCACGTACCGAACCCACAAGGGCCAAATTCGGCCGAATCCGAACTGTACCGAATTTTATTTTTTTTGACAGCCCTACCATGGGCTTCTAACAAGAAGGGCTCCAGTTGCGGGCGCAAGGGCATGGAACTCAGTGGCACTGACTTCTGCATGGAATTGGGCAGCGAGTGGTGGGAGACATCAGAGGCGAGAGAAAGGGGAGTGGCGGAACAGAGGAGCAGGGGTCTGTCCAATGCAGCATCTTGTTGCACACAGTGGCCAACCAGTTGCCCAAAGAAAATTCACAGAGAGGCCCCAGCTTCCTCCTTTTGCTGCCCCCAACACTAGTATTCACAGGTAGACTGCCTGTGAACAGGGAGGTTCTATTTCATTATCCTGGCAAATAGCCACTGACGGGCCTGCTCTCCTTGAATTTATCTCATATGCTTTTTATAAACTCTACTGGCTGTCACTAAATCTTGTGGCAGAGAATTCCACAAGTTGATAACTCTTTGAATGAAAAAGCAGCAAGCACATCAGTGATGGGGAGAGGCCCAGGGGTGTGTGTGTGTGTGTGTGTGTGTGTGTGTACCTGTGGTACCAGATAGGGGGCAACAGTGAGAGTAGGCCCTCCCTTGCATGGCTCCTGGCGAGCCTGCAGAGGCTGCTGTTAGAGACAGAATGCAGGACGAGAGAGTCTCACTCAGAGGGTCTTTGCTTCCAAGTTCTGCCCGCTTGCCCATGATACCTGTCTGTACCTTTCCAGAAAGCCAAAACTCCAAATGAGGCCCCTTCGGGAATGCTGCTTCTCATCAGTTTTGCCTGTCTATCATAGTGGTGGTGAATCCCACTCTTTCTCCAAGGAGTTCTGGTTGGCAACCAGGAGGATATTTATTTTTCCCTTACAAGAAGACAGGGCGGTCCATCCAACTGAGAGACAATGAGTGGCCCAGGTCATCTGAGGAGCCGTTCTCCCCTGCCCCAATTGGCCTGGGCCCAGCAGACGGAGTGTTGACTTAGTTCTTGTTCTTGTCTGATATTCTGCATATACGGCAGCCAGTCATCCTTATCTGAATCTGTAGTTTTGCATTTTAACAATTATTGTTATATAAAATTTTTGAAGTTTAATTGTCTTTGCTTGGATTCCATTAGCTTGGTAGGCGACTCTCCAAAGCATGTGCTGATTCTGATCAAATGTCTAAAATTTTCCATGCAAGATGCCAAGTAGAGGAACATTTCTTTCCCCTTTTGAAAGCTGGGGAGATAACCGTATAGGATGAAGCAAGCAAACGCTTCAGGAAGAACTATGTCAGGAACAAGGAGGAAGCCATGCAAACCCGTGGGTGTTCTTCCAGTTCTGCCTGCTTGAAAACAATTGGGAAGGAATTCGAGGCCAAAATGGGCCACTAAATCAACATTCAGTCTAGGCCAGACTAAGGAGCTGTTCGTCAAGGAGGGAGCAAGCCAGAGAGTGAGGGTGAGGTTGCACTTCCCCCACAGGAGCACGTTCAAAACAGACAGGCTCTCCTCTGTGGTGCTGAGGGATTTTGGCCGGCCTGCCAGCTGTGGCCTTTCCTGGAGAAGCGAGATTTGGCCATGGCGATCCATGTTCTGATCTCCTCCAGGCAGGGGCGTAGACTTTCCAATTTCCTTGGGGGCGGGCTAGGGCTGGGCAAGAGGCATTGCTATGACATCACAGGGAGGGGCCAATGACATCACAGGGAGAGGCTTCCTTTGCCACTATCTATGGAGGCGGGGCCATGGGGGATTTAGGGAGGGGCTTCTCAGAAATTCAGGGAGGCGTCAACAAATGATCTTCAGACAGCTGAAATACTACTTTACCTTTTAATTAACAATGCAAACTGTTCCTTTATTTACATTTTTAAAATTACAGTACAATCAAATATTCTTCTAATCCCCTATTACTCCTTCTGCTGCACCCACAAGCATCCTCTCCTGCCATATTCTACCTATCCTTCCCAATTTACCTTCACCTCCCCACCCCAATAGTTGGCATATGTTGGTATCATTAGTGCTAAACCTATACAGATTTGCTGCATAACTAGGCACAGGCTAAAGGGGGCGCTATGAGCTCCGCACTCGCGAACACCCCCTTTGATGCTGGCGCAAGCCCTGGCACCGGGAAAACACTGCCGGCGAGGCTGCGCTGGTGCCTGTGGCTTGCGCTGCCGCGCTGCTCTCCAGAGCCAGTATAAGTGACCCTGCACCAGCGCTAGTGCCAGTTTAGTTGGCACAAGTGGCACTAATGCCGGTGCTGGGGGGGTCACGTTGGCTCCTCGGCTGGTTCAGCCCCCCCCCATTAGGATTGGGCTGTCCGTGGAAGTTTTTGTTTATTAATTTATATTATATTAATTCATCTTAAACTTCCTTCAAAGTCTATGGGATCTGGCCAAAATGCCATTTTAATGTTATGAATGCTATAAATAAAGATTTACCAGCTAAAAATTCTTCAATCTTAGTATTTATTTTTAAATTTATATCTCACCTCATTCAAAAGGACTGCAGACTAACAACACTTTAAAAAATGCCTTTTAAAAATGCAGACCCAATATCGATATATAAGCATGTACAAAAAATAAAAAGGGGGGAATTGTGATGCCACCAATGACACCACCCAGGACGACCCCCCTGCGCACAACTCTCCCTTTTAAAATCCTGATTATTTAAGGCACACGCGGAAGACAAAGAAACTGGCTCCACATTTGTGAAAGTGCAGAGGGAAGGCAGACGTGTGGAAGAACCAGGCCCAAACCCATTCCAATGCTTATGGATCAACTGCCAAGACAATCAGGAGTAAGTGGAGCATGCAGAAAAGCCCCAGTGTCTGTTTCCGCTGGTTCAGACGGCACAGCACAGTTCAGTCTGGCAGGAAAGGGGGAGACCCCAACCGACTGACTTGTCTAAGAGGTACCTTTCCTTCCTGAGGAGAGTTCTTGGCTAGAGTGGCCAAGAGTTCCATGGTTTGACAAAGAGTGAAAAAGACAACTCAGAGTTTTGTTTAAGGATCTTTGTTTTGATACACCTTATGACAGACTAGGTAGTTTTTTCTCCTTTAAAAGCAATTTCAAGATTTAGTTACGAGGAAGAAGAAAGCCTATTTCCATCATTTATGGTCTCAGATGCTTCTCTTAAATCTCAGTATAGTAAGACTTTTTGGAGGACGATTGTAAATTCATCCAAAAACAATTCTCTATTTGAAGCTGATATAGCCCCTCAAATTTGGGTGGACCATTTCCCCAAACTTTTAAATTCATATAGCAATGATGCACCCTCTCCTGAAATAATTATACCCCCTCACATCCCCAGATGGCCTCCCATTAGAAAGGAGGAAATTATTGACTTGATAGGTAGTTTGAAATCTTGTAAAGCCCCTGGCCCTGACGGTCTTTCTGCAGAAGTTTTTAAGGAGTTTATTGACTGGTGGGCTCCTGTTCTTGCCAAACCTTTTACATCTATTGATTTATATGGCATTTTGCCAGATTCATGGCTAAATTCAATAATAATTCCACTCTACAAGAAAGGGGATCCTAAAATACCAGACAACTATCGCCCTATTAGTCTCTTATCCATAACTGGCAAACTATATGCGAAACATCTAGAACAGCGCTTGCGCAGCTGGGTAAAGGACAACAATATTATTGGACCTGAACAGATTGGATTCTCTAAAAATAAATCAACCTTGGACCATTGTTTAACTGTACTAACCCTGGCTGAGAAGTATATGAAAATTGGCACGAAGAAACTTTACGTTGCCTTTATTGATTTAAAAAGTGCATTTGCTTCAGTTATAAGAGACAAACTTTGGGCTAAGTTGAGCAATTTAGGAATAGATCAGCGCCTTTTAATCCTTTTGAGGAAACTTCACATTGGTACTTCGTGCCGGGTCAAATTTTCTTCAAATGGTTTTCTTACTGACAAAATCCCATCCAACAAGGGTGTAAAACAAGGGTTCTTGCCCCCCTTCTTTATAATTTATTTATTTCTGATCTGCCTGGAGCATTGGAGTCTGTGGACGGCCACCCTCCCAAATTAGGTGGCAGAGCAGTGCCTTGCCTTCTATACGCAGATGATATGGCAATTCTATCTTTTACCAAAGTTGGCCTTCAGCGTTATTTGATGGCCTTTGAGAAATACTGCAACCTTAATGAGCTCAAAATTAATTATTCCAAGTCCAATGTTATGGTTTTTAATAGAAAGTGGGTCTCCTATAGATGGCATATTGTAAGAATAAGATCCAACAAGTTAAGTGTTATAAATATTTGGCCGTTACATTTAATTTTAACCTTCAATGGGCAACTCATAGGAGAAGGTGTATTAATTTGGGGAAATTGTCTTCCAATCAATTAAAAGTCTTATTTTTTTCCAAAGGAAATCAATTTGTTCCTGCCGCTGTTAAAGTTTTTAACTCTAAAATTTTACCTCAGGTTCTTTATGGGGTTCCTATATGGTTTAACGCTTTTAATCATGGAGTGGAGGTGATTCAAGCATCCTTTTTAGACAAATTATGGGCTTCCCAAACTGTGTTTCTTATTATGCATTGTGTTCTGAATTAGGACTAAATTTAATTGAAACGAAGGCATGGATGTTAATTATTCATTATTGGCTTAAACTGTATTTTAATACTGATGATGGTTCGCTTCTGGTTTTTTTATTAAAGGAAATTTATAATACCTCTTGGGATCATAAAATTCGATCTAAAATAAGATCCATTGGTATTTCCCTGTAGGAGTTAACTTTCTCCTCGGAAGTTTATATTTTTAAGATGATTAAACAGAGGCTTTTAGATATTGAACTTCAAAAAATACAGCCGTCTCAACCCCCTGTCTGTTCAGGGATGGCGGGATGTATCCCCCATTATCTATACAATCTTGATAGTCCTAGCCATCGCAGAGTTTTTTCTCTTGCGCGAGTAAATGCCTTCCCATTGAAGTTGTTATATGGAAGGTTTCAAAATATTCCTAAACATGAACGGAAATGTGAATGTGGCTCCAACTCTTTGGACTCAATCGAGCACATATTGCTAGATTGCTCATTATACGCATCCACTAGGAAGAAATGGTTAAATACTTGGATACATTCTATATGTTATCTTCCTAATAAAATAAAATGTCAAATTTTATTGAACAATACAACAGTAGAGATCACTGTGGCGGTGGCCAATTTCTTAGTCAATGTGTTAACAATGAAAAATTTGGGAAACCCTGTGTGAGGGTTTGTATGCCTGGCCTTGGGTAGGCCTTTACCTTGTATGCTTCCCCCCCCCCCGGACTCGTAAAAGCAGTCCAGGTCTCTTGACTTTCCTTGGTTCAGGCGCAGCGTCTGACGGGCCCCAGGTTGGAATGTCTCTCCCTCTTCCCACGTCCCTCCCTTGCTCTCACTGACTCCCTTCCACCACTGTGGCCTTGGTGGGTAGATAGTACTAACAAGCTCTGAGTTCTTTTGATGTTTTGTACCATGCACAATTATCTCGTAGATTCCCATAATACACGTTTGACATCTGTTTCCCTGTAGGGGTTATAATTCTGTCCTTGTGAATCTGGATTCACTTGCAACTTTACCAGTGTAAGACTTGTACCACCTGAAGCTTCCAATAAAGATCCTTGTTTCTGCATGACAGTCTGAGCAAGTGGTTTTATGGAATTTGCACAGGGAGGTCGGGAACTCTCACATTAAGTTGCAAGTCTTGCCGCGTTGACCTGCTCCTGTACCGTTCCTGGACAGTTATGGCAGGCAACGGGGATGACAATGGCAAGCCGGACGACGGCGACAAGAAGGACGATGCTGTACCCAAAATGCCCCGCAAGTTTGGCCCCATGAACCAGTCCCAGCACCTCTTTTCGGAGTACCTCGGGGACATAAAGCTTACCCCCCTGCAACCACAAGGAGCCCTGTTGGTCGAGCTGTGCGGGGAGAACTTGCTGATCCGCCTCCCTCAGAGAAGCGTCCCGGAGTCGCTGTTGGAAGGCCTCCGGAATTCCCTTGAGGGGAGGAACATCCTGACGGTGGGACTGGGATCGGGACCCCCCCACCACGCGCAGACATTTGCAGCAATTTTTGGGCTTTGCTAATTTTTACCGGAACTTTATCCCCAATTTTGCCCAAGTAGCGCTCCCCCTCACTTCGCTCCTGCGCACGAAAGGGAAAGGAGCGGGAGCCGCCTTGCCCTCGGCTCGGTTGCAATAGACTTCGGACTGCCAGCAGGCTTTCGATACGCTCAAGCTGCTTTTCTCATCCGAACCCGTTCTCGCGCATCCTGATTGTGAAAAACCTTTCGTGGTCCAGGTCGATGCCTCTGACGTAGCCATGGGGGGGGGGGGCTCTCTTGCAACGGGACGAGAACGGTCAGCTGAAACCCTGTGCCTATTTTTCTAAAAAATTCTCCCAATCCGAAATCAACTGGGCCATTTGGGAGAAAGAAGCCGCTGCTGTTAAACATGCCCTCACCATTTGGAGGCATTTTCTGGAAGGGGCAGAGATCCCTTTTGAGGTTTGCAGCGATCACAAGAATCTAGAGGCTTTAAAGGGGGCTAGAAAGCTCACCGCGAAACAGATACGTTGGGCACAGTTTTTTGCCAAATTCCGCTTTGTCCTGAAACATGTGCCAGGGAAGGACAATGCGTTAGCGGATGCTCTTTCCAGGCTCCCCCAGTACCGCAATGACTTTGATCGGCCGGTGGATTCCCTGTTTACCCCTGAACAGAGAGGGGAAGTCTTGGGACTCGCAGTAACCACCCGATCCCAGTCCCACCGCCAGGATGTTCCTCCCCTCAAGGGAATTCCGGAGGCCTTCCAACAGCGACTCCGGGACGCTTCTCTGAGGGAGGCGGATCAGCAAGTTCTCCCCGCACAGCTCGACCAACAGGGCTCCTTGTGGTTGCAGGGGGGTAAGCTTTATGTCCCCGAGGTACTCCGAAAAGAGGTGCTGGGACTGGTTCACGGGGCCAAACTTGCGGGGCATTTTGGGTTTGTAAAGACTTTGCATTTATTGCGGCGTCAATTTTGGTGGCCAGGTATGAGGGCCGATGTGGAGTTGTACGTGCGCAGCTGTCCCATTTGAGCCACGGCCAAAAAACGGATGGGAAAGCCTCCCGGACTCTTAAAGCCTCTGGAGACCCCGACCATGCCCTGGGAAGTGATCGCCATGGATTTCGTCACGGATTTGCCCCCAAGTCGGGGAAATGTGGGTGATAACAGACTTATTCTCCAAACAGGTTCATTTTGTTCCTTGTGCGGGACTACCATCGGCCCAGAAGTTGGCTAACCTGTTTATTAATCATGTGGTTAAGCATCATTCGATTCCGAGGAAGGTCCTCTCCGACAGAAGGGCTCAGTTTGTAGCCAAATTCTGGAGGGCCTTCCTAAAGGTCATGGGGGTGGAAGAACAGGGACTCTCCTCAGCCTACCACCCCCAGACCGATGGTCAGACCGAACGGGTCAATGCTGTAGTAGAATGCTATCTAAGGTGTTATGTCAATTACCACCAGGACGATTGGGTAGACCTACTGCCTTTTGCTGAATATGCCTACAATAACGCCCCCCATTCCTCCACAGGTTTCAGTCCTTTTCACGTGGTTTATGGAAAGGACTTTGGACCCTTTGGTTCTCCTAACATCACTCCTGAGCTTGAGGGGGTGCAGGAGGTTCAGGATTGGATACAAGTAGTGCAGACCACTTGGCCATGGCTGCAAAAGAACCTGGAGAGGGCCAAGCGCAAGTACAAAGACCAGGCCGATAAACATCGGTCTCCGGGGTGGGAACTCAAGGTGGGAGGGCAGGTTTACCTTTCCACCAAGAACCTACGGTCACTTCGGCCTTGCAAAAAGCTTAGTGACAAGTATGTAGGTCCTTTCCCCATCACCCGGGTGATCAATGACGTCACGGTAGAATTGGAACTCCCCAAGTCTCTTCGCGGGGTGCATCCGGTGTTCCATATCAGCCTACTTAAACCGTACGTCGCTGCCCCTCAGTTCCACCCCCTCCCTCAGTCTGAAGTTCCTACAGTTGTGGGAGGGGAATCGCATCTTGAAGTTTCTAAAGTGTTGGACTCTAAACTGAAAAAGGGAAAGCTGTTCTATTTGATCCGCTGGAAGCACCTGGGGTCCGCCCAGGATGAGTGGGTGGCTGCTCCCCATGTGGCGGCTCCCAGTCTGGTTCGAGAGTTTCACTCTGCCTATCCTGACAAGCCTCGTCCGCCCGGACTCGGGGGAGGGGGGCCTTAAGGGGGGCGGAATGTGACGGTTTGTATGCCTGGCCTTGGGTAGGCCTTTACCTTGTATGCTTCCCCCCCCCCCGGACTCGTAAAAGCAGTCCAGGTCTCTTGACTTTCCTTGGTTCAGGCGCAGCGTCTGACGGGCCCCAGGTTGGAATGTCTCTCCCTCTTCCCACGTCCCTCCCTTGCTCTCACTGACTCCCTTCCACCACTGTGGCCTTGGTGGGTAGATAGTACTAACAAGCTCTGAGTTCTTTTGATGTTTTGTACCATGCACAATTATCTCGTAGATTCCCATAATACACGTTTGACATCTGTTTCCCTGTAGGGGTTATAATTCTGTCCTTGTGAATCTTGATTCACTTGCAACTTTACCAGTGTAAGACTTGTACCACCTGAAGCTTCCAATAAAGATCCTTGTTTCTGCATGACAGTCTGAGCAAGTGGTTTTATGGAATTTGCACAGGGAGGTCGGGAACTCTCACATTCTGTGTTATGATTTTATGTTTGTTTTAGCTTTTTTAGCTGATAGTTGTATTCATACTGTTTTTTCCTCTTTGTAATATTGGATATGCCATTAAAGGTTTTGCCAAGAGACCAAAAACCAGATCCACCTGTTTCATAGACTCTCTCTGCTGGCTGCTAGGACAAGAAAGCCAGTGCCATGGTTTTCACGGGATATGCCTGTTGAATCTCTCCAGCCAACTTATCTGCAAGAGGGGTAAGCTCATCCCCAGCACACCTCTGCACACACTACCATGTGTTAGGCTACAACAACTGCAACAGTTTCTCCTTAGCACATCACTCCACCACTGTGAAGCCAAGGAAGTGGGGGTCGACAGGGGCAGAGATACACCAGCTGATTCCACATCAGGGTTTTTTTGTGGGGAGGGGGTTTGGTGAGGTGGTCACACATTAGGGTTGCCAGGTCCCTCTTCATCACTGGTGGGAGGTTTCTGGGGTGGAGCCTGAGGAAGATGGGGCTTGGGGAGGGGAGGGACTTCAATGCCATAGAGTTCAATTGCCAAAGCGGCCATTTTCTCCAGATGAACTGATCTCTATCGGCTGGAGATCAGTTATAATAACAGGAGATCTCCAGCTAGTGCCTGGAGGTTGGCAACCCTATCACACATACACGCATGAAGCTGCCTCATGCTGAGTCAAACCATTGGTCCATCAAGGTCAGTGTCTTCTCAGACTGGCAGCTGCTCTCCAGGGTCTCAGGCCGGGGTCTTTCACATCATCTCTTGCCTGATGCTTTTAATTAGAGATGCCAGGGATTGAACTTGGGACTTCCTGCATGCCACGCAGATGCACTTCCACTGAGCCTCATCCCCTCCCCAAGTGGTCATGTTGGTCAATTGTTTGTCAATTTTAGAACAGTTTCCCACCCTAGGACCTCTTTGTTTCCATGCTCAGCTCAAGATACTGATGCTCACAGCCCTTCACAGCCTGGGACCCTCACACCTGAGGAAACAACATTTTTAGAAGCCATGTCTCTTTGTGGCTGGTTCATTTAGGTGAGTGTGGTCCTCCATAGCTAAAAGGTAGGGCCTTTCCTGTAGCAACATCAATGCTTTGGAATAGTCTGCTGGAGGAACTGCCCAGATGTGGCCTTCATTAAAAGCCCCTGGTGTCTCGCATGGAAACACCGGCCTATCTTACAGGGCTGGTGTCAGGTCTCACCAGAGCCTGCTGAGCTGCCGGAACTTGCTCCAAAAGGCAAATGGTGGCACTGCCATCCCTGCCTCCCTGCTCCTGACACCAGGGTGACTGACTGATGCAGGGCTGAGAAATCTCCTTCCCTCCTAGGGTTGCCAACCTCCAGGTCCTCCACAAAAAAAGAAGGCTCAGTGCTGTAAGGATAATTGGAGCAACCCAAAACAGCACTATAACACTATAAAGCAAATAAGTGAATTTTATAAAGTGCAAAGTGAATAAATATATACAGCATATACAAAGGGAGTACAAACAGATACAAAATTTACACTAACAATCCAATAAATATGACTTATCAAGAGGATGCCAATAATGACCGTGATTTTGATTCATATAGCTCCTCTAGTGCAGGTTCATCCTTTTCAAATACTTCTTACAACAGAAAACCTTATTTTTTGCGAACTGGAGGAAGACCAAAGAACTACAGACCTCCAGGCTCCCGCCCACGAGGCGGGAGGAATCAAAACGAGAGAACTTAGTCCTAAATTTATCTGATAGACCTCTTTCTAAAGCTGAATTAGAAGTATTGAATTTGGGGCTTGGCTTTGCACCTACTCCAAAGTATTCATCTTTTTACACCCGAGTAGACCTGTTTAAATCATTCCGACAATTAAAACTAAAGGATTTTTTTCAGGGTTCATCAGTTGCGAGGCAACCTTTCAAATGTCCTTCCACATTTATTCCTGCTAACCCCAACCATCTCATTCAGACCTTTCAACATTTAGTCCTTCGGGATGTGTCTATGATGGAAAAGAGACATATTCCTACTTCAATAAATTTCACTCCGGCCCAAGAAATGATTGTTGATCAATTAAATAAAGATAAATCCATTATCATAAAGGAGGCAGATAAGGGCGGATCTATTGTTATTTAAATTTCAGTGATTATGACAATGAAAATTTGCGACAGCTTTCCAACCCTGCTTTCTATCGTCCCATTTCTACTAACCCTGTTAAAGCTATAGAATTAATTATTAGAACAACTGTCTATGAAGGTCTGGCAGCGGGCTATATCACATCACAAACTGCTGAATTTCTACAGAATAAATTTCCTAGAACACCTGTATTTTACACTTTACCCAAAGTGCATAAAACTACTCGCCCTCCCCCTGGTCGTCCTATTATATCCGGCTCAGGATCACTTCTAGAACCTATTGCCCAGTTCCTAGACTATTATTTAAAACCTTATGCTTCTTCCACCTCTTCTTTTCTTCTAGATTCCCGAGATTTTATTTTTCAATTGGAAAACAAACATTCCATCTGACAGTATTTTTGCTACTTTAGATGTCGTATCTTTGTATACGAATATACCCCTCAATGAAGCGCGCAATATTATCCAAGATCTCTTAGACTCTAGAAATGATCCCTCACCGCCTACCCAATTTTTGCTGCAACTTTTGGACATATTATTTGAGCATAATTACTTTAGGTATAAAGATCAATTTTATTTACAAGTTAATGGAGTAAGTATGGGCGCAGCTTGCACCCCTTCAATAGCCAATATTTTTATGATTTACTTCGAAAAAAAGTTCATATTTCAAAATAATCCCTTTTCAGATGACATTCTTATTTATAAACATTTTGTTGATGATTTGTTCTTTAATTTCAAGTCAGTGACTGCCTACAAACAGTTTTTAGAATGGATTAATACTCTTCATACTCACCTTACTTTTACTGGTACGTTCAGCAAGACTTCCATTCCATTTTTGGATTTGGAAGTGTTTGTTACTGCTGGGTCAACTCTGGCTGTAAAACCCTATACCAAACCCTTAACTAAGCATGCAGGACTTGATTTTTCTTCTTTTCATCCACCACACTTAATTAATAACCTTCCTTATAGTCATTTTTTAAGAATAAAGGGGAATTCAACTCTCTCAACAGACTATCACTATACAGCTGCTTCTTTAAACAATGCATTGTCAGCCAAAGCATATCCACCCCACGTCTTACAGTTAGCTAAAACCAGAGCAGATCTGAAAGACAGACAGGAACTTTTAAGATCAAAACCACCTACATCTTCTACTAACATTACTTGGTCCCTACAACATAGCTCCAAGGCTCATCTGATCAATAACATAATCAAAAGACATTGGCATCTAGTAGAAACTTTACCTGGCTGTAAAAATCCACCTCTATGCGGATTACGCCGCCCACGATCCATGTGTGACTTCCTGGTTCATACTGACATTTCTCCCCAGCCTTCTTTTTCCACTTCTTTACTTTTGCCGCCAGCAATAGGACATCATCGTTGCGGTACGTGCTCAGTGTGTAATTTATGCCTTACAGTCAAAGAGCTCACATCTACTACCACTGGTTTCCGTTTTTTTCTAAAAAGTTTTTTTTAATTGTGCTTCAAAAAATGTCGTTTATTGCGTGGAATGTAAATGTGGTTTAAAATACATTGGCAGCACCATTCGCCCCGTGAGGACCAGGATCTCTGAACATTCTTCTAGAATTCGCTCCAGAAATTTTGAAGCCCCGCTCACGGCCCATTTTTTAGAAAAAGGACATGGAGACAGGGATTTCTCCTTTTGTGTGTTATGGCAATTCCGTGGTCGACCCTATGACTTGCAAAATATCCAAAAAACACTGCACCAAATGGAGACCAAACTTATTTTCCTTATGGGAACATTGTCTCCCAATGGTCTAAACAATGAACTAGATTATTCCTGTTTTTTAGGATAGTATCACTTTAAGAGCCCTTTTTTCCTGAGTCTGTCTGCTACAGCTGCGATCATTTAAGAGCCAAATCCTTTTACTTTTAAATTCCATCTTTATCTTTCCTTGACTATTCCGTCCTTTTGGAGACCTGGATACAAATCTTTGCGGTCCCTATGAGACAACACCTACTAAGGCACTTATACATATATTTATTATTGGTAAGAATATTTGTTTGCATAGTCTTTTTATTATTAAATAATGTTTTAATGTATATTATAAATGTTGATTTATTGGTTGAATACATGCATTTGTGATACACAGATACAGGTCACCGAAGAAGCCATATGCGAAACGTGGTCCCGATCTAGACGACACGTCTGACATCTTTTTCCTGTGGCTTTGTTCCAATAACTGCAACCTAAAAAGAATTTGAAAGACTCAAAAAATTCTAATATCAAATGATATCTTAATTGGTTGAATACTTGAACTTACCTGTTGAATTAGGATCTTTGGCATCCTCTTGATAAGTCATATTTATTGGATTGTTAGTGTAAATTTTGTATCTGTTTGTACTCCCTTTGTATATGCTGTATATATTTATTCACTTTGCACTTTATAAAATTCACTTATTTGCTTTATAGTGTTATAGTGCTGTTTTGGGTTGCTCCAACCTCCAGGTCCTAGCTGGTCTCCTACTGTTACAACTGATCTCCAGCCGATAGAGATCAGATCACCTGGGGGCATTTTTCACAGTAGATTTTGCTTCTGTTTTGCCACGGACTAAAAAAAAAACATGATTTAAATGTTTTTTTCATGGCCGCGATTTATCCCTGTCAATCTCGATGTAGTTTTGGTTTTTCATGGGAACAAAGTACGCTGTATTTGACAACGGTTTGGTCTGTCCCTTTTGCAGGAGGCCTCCCCTTCCAACAGGCTCATTGTTTATGTCTGCCCCCAGCTCCTCCCCAACTCTGCCCAGCAGATTACCTCGTGCGGTTCACCAGCCCCAGCGCAAAAAACAAGCACCAGTCCCTCTGGTCTCCTCTATTTTTCTTCCACCCTCGCTCTGTTCTGCTTTTGGAACAGTCAGATTCCAAATGGGGGGGGGGAAGGCAGCACTTTCCTCAAAGCTTCCCTCTATTTTCTATAGGTGTGGAACCCATTGCCCTGTAATGATAGACAGGATTGGGGGGGGGGGGCAGGAATTGCATCCATGTGCCCAGAGAAGTGTTTAGCTGAAAGTGGGAATGGTGGGGGGGGGGGGAGAGGAAAGAAGGCCCCTGGATTGCGCGCAGGCCATGATCCGGCCACAGTGCATCGAGAGAGAGGAGGGAGATAAGAGCAGGCTGGCCACCCCTCTTCAGAAGAGTGATGGGAGGGAGTTTTGCCTTGAGTTTTCCGCTCTCAGGATGCACATTTTTCCCATCTGATTTCTCAAAAATCCCCCCTCCCCTCTGGGGCAGAGGGGCCAACAGCCCCTTCCCTTGAACATCTCCCCCACGGGTCCAGCTGCCCTAGACTGAGCTTTCACCACCACCACCCCCAGTGCTCGAGGAGCACATGGCGTGGCCCCGCCGGTCTCCCCCTGGAGCCGTCCGTCCGACGTCCCCCTGGGCTTGGAGGTGTGGGCCCAGATCCAAGGCCCATCCCGGGCAAGGGGCAGGGAAGGTGTGCCGCCTGCCCGCCCGCCAGCCTCCGGGACGGAGGGAGAGAAGTGCCAGGACTCCAGGCTGGCAGGCAGGCAGGCAGCCAGCCAGCCAGCCAAAGGGGCGGTATTCTTGTCCGAGCGCGAAACTCCCCCAGCCAATCACCGTTCTTGGGGGAGGAGAAAGGAGACGTCCCGGGGAGGGACAGCGGAACCGAAGCAAACATTTTTTCATGGGCATCCGAGCAACAAAACGCGCTTCTACTGGAAAGTACGGCTCAGAAGTGGTTTGATTTGCCGCTGACATAACGCGGCTTTTATACCTCTATCAGGGAAAAGCCAGATCTGCAGTGAATAACCAAAATTTGACTCCGACGCAAATCAGTGTCGAAACAGCAGCAAATCTCCGTGAAAAATTCCCCCTGGAGAAAAACGGCTGCTTTGGCAATTGGACTCTATGGCATTGAAGTTCCTTCCTTTCCCAAACCCCGCCCTCCTCAGGCTCCACCCCAAAAACCTCCCGCCAGTGGTGAAGAGGGACCTGGCGACCCTATCCCCTCCCCTCCTGCCCAAACTTCCCATCTGGGTGCATCTTGTACCAGGAAACAGACTTTGCCCTTTTCCGAAACTGCCAGCCCAGAGTGCGCACGGGGCCATTTTGGGGGTTCTTGTGTTTCTCAGGCGTGTTTTTTTTTAAACAGAGCAGATGTGAAACCTGCCCCCACTTGCCAGATCCTCTCAGCTTTAACTGCTGCTTAGGGCATCTTTCCTCTATTTATTACCTTTGCAGGAGCCTGACGTCAGCTGTCGAGGAGAGGGCCGGTCATCAGCCTCCCTTCCCTTCCCTCCCCCCCTCCCCCCCACCCCCTTCTCCATCCCACCAAATGAACAGGAGAGGGGAAAAAAACCGGTTGTCTCTGCTCCAGGGGAACGGCTGTCTGTCATCAGGAGGTGAACTGTATTTCCCGGAGATTTCCAGGCCCCACTGGGAGGTGGACCAGGCCAGGCCCTCAGGGCTAGGAAGGCCGAGGGTGACCAAACAGATTGCTTGTGTAGATATTGACATCCTGCTTTTCTCCCTGGTGGAGAAAAGTACCTCCCCCTCCTCTGTTTTATCCACACATAAACAACCCTGTGAGGTTGATCAGGCTGAGAGGAGGTGACGGGCCCCAGGTCACCCAGCCAGCTTCGCCAGCAGAGCGAGGATTCAAAATCTGACTGCCCCACTGCAGCACCGCGCTGGAGGTGAGAGCAGCACTATGGCTCATGATGCCACTCTGGTGCCCCCACGCCCAGGATCTTGCCTGTTCCCACCACCTGACTCATGCTCCCCCCCCTTTCCACAGGATAGCCTCCATTCTTGCTCCAATCATGAACAGCCCATCCTTTCTACACACACACACACACACACACACACACACACACACACACACCACTTCTTTTAAAAGAAGGGAAAACGGTGTCCTGGCATGACATTGTCATGATAACGTTTTTCTTGTATTCGAAATGGAAGGTCTGGTTTGTGTCTGAATGAAGGAAAACACTCCCGTCTCCTCTTCCCTCTGCATGTATTTACTTCATTTATACCCTGCCTTACTCCCCAGTGGGGACCCAAAGCAGTTTACATTGTTCTCTTCGCCTCCATTTTATCCTCACAACAACCCTGTGAGGTAGGTTAGGCTGAGAGTATGTGACTGGCCCAAGGTCACCCAGCGAGCCTCCATGGCAGGGTGGGGATTTGAACCTGGACATCCCAGATCCGAGTCCAGCACTCTAACCACTGCGCCACACGGTGCCCTCAACAAAAGGGTCTGAGGTGGTTCCAAGGGCAGGTCCCACAGGAAGCACACGGTGGTGATCCATCTTTGGAGCTACAGAACCAAACATCAGTTTAGCTGTCAGCTGAGCCCCAGAGGAGGGGAAAGACTGGACAAAGCAGAGACAAAGAGGGGGCACCCCCTCCTGCATGGCCAGCTTTCTCTTCTAGGGTCCAGTCCGTCCAGCAGAGCCAGACTTTTCTCATGGCCTGACAGCACCCAACAGGCTCCACCCAGCAATGGCGAGACTGTTCCCAGCAACGCCTCAGCATTCCTACCCAGCACCATCCCCATATTATCTGGACGTGGTTTCGTCTCCTTTGGCTGCATCCCCTTGACCTCAGCCCCTGGGCACAGAGCAGAGACAGCCTGTGTAAAATAAACCAGACCTGGGAGTCGTTGCTCAAGTCCACTCAGTGCCCACTCAGAGGCCTCTACAGAGCAGAGAGGGCAAAGCACATTTCTGCTCTCCTAGATCTTTTATGCATGGGGATTTTACTTTGGGTTCGATGATCCCTTGACCCACACTTTTCTGATCGGAATTCTCAAAGTCCTATGCATGGTGGTTGTTTGCCCCGAAGAAAGTCCTGGAGTATCAGGAGTAAGTTTTTGTGCTGCAGAATCACCAGCACAAATCCGGAGCATCTGAGTCCCTGCCCCCTTGAAAGCACTGCTTTGTCATTGGCCGTGGTCTGCAAATGGATGTGCTAAAAGGCATGACAGGATTGCCCACTGGAAACAATGGGAGAGGCTGGAAGGCCCGCTGGGGATCGTGGGAGCCAGGATTGCCAATTGACTTGCATGGGCCTAGGGTTGCCAGGTCCTTCTTTGCCACTGGCAGGAGGTTTTGGGCGCGGAGCCTGAGGAGGGCGGGGTTTGAGGAGGGGAGGGACTTCAATGCCATAGAGTCCAATTGCCAAAGCGGCCATTTTCTCTAGGTGAACTGATCTTTATTGGCTGGAGATCAGTTGTAATAGCAGGAGATCTCCAGCTACTACCTGGAGGCTGGCAACCCTACACAGGCTCCATTGAAATACATTACAGCACAAAAACAGTTGCAAAGAAAATGCAAAATGGATTTTCCATTAAGGTCACTTGGCCCAGATTGACAGTCCCCAGAGTGCACCGTCATTCTACTCTGGGGTTGTGTCAGATAGGCTCTCTGCTGACCCCGGATATGAAACAAGATGGTTCCCCTCACGAACAATAATGGAGGTTTTTTTGCACTCCGTTCCCCCCCGTTTGCACCTGGTCTCCTGCCCAAGCTCTGCACCTCAATGGAGACCCGTCCGAGTAATCGCTGATCTGATACTGGGTCCCGCAAGACAATACCGGGAGCCCGGAAAGATCAGCCAGTTAACGCACGCGTTTATTTCCTGTATGCGTTGTCTTAAGTCTTTACCGTAAACTTCTGTATTGTTTCTTTGTTTCTCTAACCTAATAAAACCCCATTGTATTTACCCTATATATGTACCGATATTTCCCCATGTCTGTATTCTAGCCTTATGTTTCTATGATCTGCTGAACTCGCTGACTTGCTGAAATAAAACTTTTAACTAGCTGCATCGTCTGGAGGAAAGTCTTTATTACCAGGAACGCAACGTGTTGCTGAGACCTGACAGGATGTCATTCCAGTCCCAGAACACTTCTGCTACTCCCAGAGGGTGTCATTCCACTCCGAGGGCTGTCAATCCAGTCCCAGAGCACAGATTCTGTTCCCTGGGTCCATTATTCCACTCTGGGGGCTGTCAATCCAGTGCTGGAGTATCTATAGAATCATAGAGTTAGAAGGGACCACCAGGGTCATCTAGTCTAACCCTCTGCACAATGCAGGAAATTCACAACTACCTTCCCTTCACACCCTCAGTGACCCCTACCCCATGCCCAGAAGATGCCCCCCCCCAAAAAAACCCCTCC
The DNA here is from genome assembly GCF_029931775.1 of Euleptes europaea. Classification (NCBI taxonomy): domain Eukaryota; kingdom Metazoa; phylum Chordata; class Lepidosauria; order Squamata; family Sphaerodactylidae; genus Euleptes; species Euleptes europaea. Next base: position 60,470,303 of record NC_079325.1, read on the forward strand.
AGGATCCCTGGCCAATCTGGCCTGGAGGAAAATTGCTTCCTGGCCCCAAAGTGGCACTCAGCATTTCCCTGGGCACTTAAGAGAAGGCCACAAGAGCCAAAAGCTGATGCAATCCTTCCTGCCCTCCTTCTCATGATCGGCCATAGTTCATTATTTAACGGCTGCCTTGAAGATGCGTCCAAAGGTATAATTAGATTACGCCTAAATGCATATTTGAATACAGATGCTCATTTGCACTGGATCAACCAGGGCTGTTTTCATATGCAGGATTTTCCTCATTTGCAATGGCAGACTACCTCTGCTTAACACTTACCTTGAAAGCTCTTGCTGGGGTTGCCATAAGTTGGCTGTGACTTGATGGCCCTTTACCCAAAAACTCTGCTTGGTAAAGATGAGCCAAAATAACCTACTTTTAAAGACTGTTTTTAAGGGCCTTTTCAACTAATTTGGACAAACCTGATGGAAGTGTTTTGACCTCCCCTGCCCACAGTCCAAATTGTTGTCTGAGGCACTCAGTGAGGTTGCCAGGTTATAGTGGTATCACTCCTCTTTTCTTGCTGAGTTTGCAAGTTGACTGAGAATATGCAAATTGCACTTTTTCAACTGTCCATGAACTCTGTTGCCTAGATGTACCCTTCATCTTGGATAGTTAGTTGAAACAGTTACAGAAAAAAGCTAGATTATCTGTAAAATGGACAAGGCAGATTTTTATCATATGTGGTGGGAATGTATTAGAGCTACAATTTATTGGGGAAAAGTGATTAATATTATACCCAAAGGTCTGGAAATAGATATAACTATGAAACCAGAAACAATTTTATTAAATTGTTTACCAATGATGCATATGAAACATCTCGATATATTCCTCCACATGTTAACAATAGCAAGAGTAAATTTTGCTAGATGTTGGAAAGGGAAAAACTCACCGGATTTAATTAGTTGGTTTGATAAAGTAAAAGAGACCTATGTTTTGATTGAATTGACTTATTATCTAAATGATAAAAGCATAGAGGATTTAGAAGAAGTATGGAATCCTACAATTTCCAGAATGGAAAATAAAAGTGTATTCAGATGATGGAGGTTCATAAAACAACTGATTGCTCAGAAATATTATATGTTTTATATGTTCTATATGTACTGGTTGATGCTTGGATTGGATTGTTTTGCTTTTTAATGCTACAATAAATTTTTAATTAAAAGAAAGAAAGAAAAAAGCTAGATTAATTGCTTTTTAAGAGTTGAGATTGGCTTTGTTATCTTGCTATATAAGATATATCCCATGTGCACCTGCTGTTTGGTTTATTTGCATTTATGTTGCTTATCTCATATTTAGTTATAACCAATCATATATCAAATCACATGATTGGAATAAATCAAATTTAGAGGAAGATAGCACTGATATTTTCCTATAAATAAGAACTCCTGTGACAAGCAAAACAGATTTCTCTGGCTGGAAATCTCAGAAGAAGAATAGGTGAAATCTCTAGGTGAGATTTTAGGTAACTTGGGGTTGTTGTTGTGTGTTTTTTTGGGTGGGGGGGCTAATCCCTAAAAGCAGTGAGACAAAAGCTGGAACCATATTTGCTTTTTTAAACTATTACTTGCTATAATATGATTCTAAGATTCTATGAAGTTTAATAATTTTAGCATTTATCTCTACAGTAATTGTAGAGTTAACTTTTTCATGCCTTTATTTTTTCCTGCCTTGCTCAATGAAAATAATCTTTTCTTTTTTCAGTAAAAGATAAAAGTTTATGCAGGTGTTCTGTCTGGTTTGCTGGTTAATAGTTCAGATAATCGAACCTGCTCCCTATTTTTACATTACCAGAGTTAAAGATTGTAAATCTCCTTTAATATGATAAATCCTACACTGTCCCGCACTGACCTTGTCACAGTAATCTATGCAACGGTCACCTCTAGGCTAGAATATTGTAACTTACTCTTTGCAGGGCTACCCTTGAGGCTGCTCCAGAAACTGCAATTGGTCCAAAATGTGGCAGGGTGGTCCTTACGGGGACCCCATGGAGCTCGCTTAATACCACCCGTGTTCTGTCAGCTGCACTGGCTCCAGATTGAGTACCAGATCAGGTTCAAGGTTTTGGTACTTACCTTTAAAGCCCTAAATGGTCTGAGGCCATTGTATCTGCGGGACCGCTTCTCCTGGTACACCCCCCAAAAGAGGGTGCTCTGTTGGAAACAACTTCTTGGTGGTCCCTGCCCACCCCCCAAACCATCTGGCTGTCCTCGACCAGGGCCAGGGCCTTTTTGGCTCTGGCTCCAGCCTGGTGGAACACTCTGTTGAGTGAGACCTCTGCCCTACGGGGCTTAACCCAGTTCGGCAGGGCTTGTAAGCCAGAGATGTTCCACCAAGCATCTGGTTGAAGGCAGCAATGGCAAAATAGATCAGACTGCCTTCCCTCCCTCTCTTTCCTTCCCCCTTTCCCCCTTCCTTGTTCCTTCCCCCACCCCTTCCCCTTGTTTCCTTTATTTCTCCTGTCTCCGCCCTCTCAGGGGACCCTGGGGACTTTTCTCCATCTCAGTCTATCCTCACCACTAAGGAGATTCTTTTCTTTATTTTATACATAGATAGGATACCATCTTATTAAGTCCTATGTAGATAGGACACAATCTTATTAAATTAAACTGGAAATAATGGTTTAAATTAATTTTTTAATCAGATATTTATATTTTAATGTATTGTAAATTATTGTTGGAAGCTGCCCTGAGCCTGGCCTGGCTGGGGGAAGGCGGGGTATAAATGGAATTTAAATAAATAATCAGTTTTGCATGGGCAAAGCCTCAAAATTGTTTAGTGCAGATCCTCCAACACAGTGATTCCCAGCCTGGGGTACGTGCACCACCCCTGAGGGTACAATCCAGGACGTTTAGGGGTATGCAAAAAAAACTGAATAATGGCGAGGAAAGGCACATACGTCAACAGTATAAGACAAGATATAATTCAAAATCTGTGAAATTAATTGAACGTTATGACGAGTGGCAGAGAGATTTTTTCTCGTTATTTAACCTCAAAAAAAGCCCCGTTCTCTCACTTTGTTATTTTGGTGAATTAAAGTAACAAATGTAATGTATTAATTAATGTAATGTATTTTTCAATTCATTGTATCTTTTGAGTTTGTTTACCTTATTATTCCATTGCTTTTTAATCCTGTTATTGGGCTATTTACTTACAGTTACAACATATAAATTAGAAATAACAGCGACCATATTAATTGCAAACATTTTGGTAATATGAAGGGTACATTTTATGGAAATGGGATGCCAAGGGGTACACAAATGAAAAAAGGCTGGGAACCACTGCTCTAACAGGATGTGTGTGTGTGTGAGAGAGAGATCTCTCTCATTAGAACGTAACCAGATTTGATTGGTTGCAATGCATGGTGACATCATCCCATTCACTCATTCAGTCAGTGTTACTCTGCACTGGCATAATTTGTCCCTTGTGACATCGTCCCATAGCTAGATCTGATTGGCTCTGAAGTATTATGACATCATATTAATTAAATGACTGGAATTTGGTTTGATCGATTACATTATTCCCAATCCAATAACAAGACACAGTAATTTATGGGGGGGGGGCACTAAAACAACAGCAGATGGTTAAGCACTACTGATGGGAGAAACCGTGAGAGTGAAGAGGATTTAAAAACAGTTGCATAATTTAGAAGGGGGATTTCCGGGGGCAGAAATCCCCCAGAAAGCATTTATTTTTGACACTAACACTGAAGTTGAGAGAGCTGTCGAGACTTTGCTGCTTGATGTCATGTAAGAAGTCATGTTTGAGACTTGCAAAAATAAAACAATGTACATCTTTGAGGTAAACTTTCATATAAAGAAATGAAAACAACAGTGATGGATTTTAAATATTTGCAAACATCCAACTCGGGGGTGGGGGTGGGTCAAGCCAAGGAACTTTTGCTGCCTAAAGCGACGAGGGCGCAGTGTGGCATTTGCTCCTCCCGCACTGCATGTCACAGTGGAAAAATTGGACACCATGTCATTGAGTTTTGCCATCACTGACTCAGACCTGGAGGGAGAAGATATAACGATGCCACAAGGCCCACTTCTACACATGATGAGGAAGCACATCTTGGGATTTCCATGTCCAGTGGCAGCCGCATGACCCTTCTTATGTGATCTTCATTTCTTGCTCCCCATTTCTGATTTTATTTATTTATGCATAAAACTTTCTCACTGACACTCAAGGCAGACTACAAAACTTAAAAACCATGCCACCAGGTAGCATAAAACAGCCAATCAGTAATGCAATAGGACCAGGATTACAAAATTAGAAGACCACACAGACAAAAAACAGTCCAAGTGAAGAAGGCACGCCAGAAACAGTGCAGAAAATGGATTATGAAAGTAGAAGGTCCAGGCAGCAGAAGTAAGAGAATCCCCACACAATAAGCACTGCAGGAGACCAGAATCTGACTCCCTTGACAAAAGCGCTCTCTGGAACCATCCTACTCTTTGTGTGTGTGTGTGTGTGTGAAGTGCCATCAAGTCACAGCTGACCTATGCAGTCCCCACAGGGCTTTCAAGGCAAGTGATTAAGCAGAGGTAGTTTGCCTTTGCCTTCCTGTGCAAAGTCTTCCTTGGTCGTCTCCCTTCCAAGTACCAGCCCAGCTTAGCTTCTGGGATCTGATGTGATCAGGCCATATCATACCATTCCACATCTCATCTCATTCTACTACAGCCCCATTCCCTTTATAAAAATGCTCCTCGGAACATTTATGTCTTGTATCATTCCGCAGAAAATGTAAGGGTGGGACCTCCTCCGGCAGGCCCTTCCAGAAGGCAGGGGGGGCCACAGCAGAGTAAGCCTGGCAATGGGCCGCAGTTGTTTTTACCCATTTGTAGGGTGGCTTCTTCAGAAGGCTTTGCTCAGATGAGTGAAGTTGTTATGACAGAACAGAGCAGGGGAGGCAGCCCCACAGATCAAAGGCTTCATGGGTGATGGCCAGGTCCTCTTCCTCTGGAATTTCCTCCTCTGGGATACTGGTCTGTCTCCCTCTTCCACTGGGAGGTGAAGGTAGTTATTGGCCCCTCCTCCGTGGGTTTGGTGTTCCGTGTTTCTGTATGTTTTTATTGAATTATTTGCTATATATTTTATTTTATATGATATACTTTATTTTAAATGTTGTTTTAATGTTGAAACAATGTAATGTTTTGATATTCACTTCCTTGGATGCCTTATTTGGGTGGAAAGGTGGCATAGAAATGTTTTGCATAAATCAATAAGGTTCCCTGGGGATGTCCAAGGAGAGTTTCCCCTCTCCCCTCCTGCAACACTCCAAGAGGATATCAGCTGTAAACGCGACGCTGTCTTCATTCCACCTGAGTTGATGGCAGCAGCAAATCCAGGTGAGACTCTGGTATGCAAGAGCAGATGTTCCTTGGGCAAACATGCCAGGGCAGCTCTAAGACTGGCCGCCTGTGTTTCTGCGTGCCTTTGGGTTCTTCTGTTTCATTTTGACAGCAGCCTCTTCTGGCAAAGGGGAGGGAGGGCTGAGATAGGGAAGCTGAGGTGAACCTATGCAGTCCAGACCTTCAGCGGTGCCCCCACCCCTTGGGCATAGGCACAGAGGTCAACTCCCAGCTTCCATAACCAACGGGGAGTGACTTCCTCCTTGCCAGCCAGCTTCCAAGGTATCTGAGGTGTAAAGGGGTAGCACTGCTGAAGCTGTCTGTTGCCAAAGAACAGGGAGATGCCCAGGCTGCTTGGGAGCGCTTCAGGACTGGGGTGCGTGTCTCTGGGATGCTTCTCTCTCTGTAAAGAGCTGTGGGGATTGATGGGGTGGGGGTTTCACCAAGAGCCCTAAGTGTTGATAACACTGGCTTCGCAACCCAAAAGCTCCCTATTGCTTCTTGGTCACATTCTTGCACTCATTAATTGCAGGTGGAGAAGTAGCAAGTTATGCAACTAATGTGAGGGACATGTTCATGCACACAGGCATGTCCCTGGCAGGCAGAAAGGCAGCGTTCTCATTCCCGGGCTCCCCGGTTGTCCCCTCACTCAGGCCATCCATTGGTCCCCCCTCACCAGGCCTTGCTTGGCAATAGACGTTTCTGTGCCAGGCTCGCTCTTCGCTTGACACACAGCCGGCTGGGCCTTGCCTTGCTGCAAAGTTCTCTGGCTGGCTGCCCATGGCCCAAAGCACAGGTGTCCATCAGCCAGCAGGTCAGCCAAGAGGGAAGGATGGCAAGGAGCCTGGGCCATGGGGGGTGGGGGGTCACATGCAGCTGGGATGTCACTCAACCCCATGTGCAGCACAGAGGTTAAGAGTGAATATCTCAGATTTCCAAAATGCTGCTTGGGGAAGAGGGAGGGGGAGAGGCCAGAGGAAGACGCAAAGGCCACGAGAGCCCAGCAGAAAACGGTCAGGCCAGCCCAGATCTTGAAGGATTCCTGCAGGGGAAAGGAGACAAGCCAAGATAGAATCTGGTGGGTGAAAGCTGTCATCTGGCACAGTCAGTTCTCAGCAGTGGGCACTGATGAAGCAGGGATTTCACCTCAGGCCCTAAGTGGTGAAGATGAGAGGGCACAGTTTTACCAGCTGGACCAGTAAATTATTAGCCGACTGACAATCTTAAGCATCTGACCTAGTCCAGAATACCTTAACCCATCCCAGGCAGTCTTGGAAGCATCCGCATCGCTGTCTCCCCCCTGCACGTTAGGCATGAGTGGCTTCCTGCCCCCAAGGCTGTCTGCGCACCAGATGCACCTCAAATGCTCCTCTGAGAAACCTTTTTATCTGTTTCCTAAGGCAAATGTCTCCTCATTCCGCTCTGCAGTGTACCCAGACTTCCCCAGAAGACAGCAGGTGAGGACGGGGCCAGCAGTGTGCCTTGGCTTCAGTTCACAGGTGCTCCTTCCCTTTCTCCCAACTGCAAGATCCCTGAGGCCATCCGAAGTCCATCCTGGAAGTATTTTGCACCTGTGGTTCAGCTGCACCAAATATTCTCCAGATTTGACATTTGAGCTGAAAATACTGAGTTGACCTTTTCTCCCCAGATACTGCAGGGTGAGAGTATTCACCTACTTCCCATCTATTTTTGGCTCAGGGGAAGAGCCTGTGCTTTGCATGCAGAAGGTCCCAGGTTCAATCCCTGGGATTATTTCTGGATCAGCCACATTAGTCAAGCCAGCCAGTCAACGATTAAACAGGGAATGAGAGGTGTAGTCTGTAGATATTATGATGGTGTGTGGGTCCCTTTCATGTTTCTGGGTGGTAGGAGCTCACCTATCACTTGTTCAAAGAGTCTGTGTGTGGGTCCCCACAATCCACACAAGATGCATAATCCTGTAATGTGTGAATTGGGCAAGGTGTTGATTTCCCATTGTGGGTACAACTTCTATTCATGCAGACATTGGTTCATGTGAATGCAAGTTGTACCTGCATGGAAAACCGATGCATCATTCAGTTTACACATTAAAAGATCATGTACAGTCCTTAAACATGTGCCTGACAGTGTCACAGTCTTTGACATCTTACAGCACATGAACTATGATATTGAGTTGTACATATGCAGAAATAATTCACTATAAAACTACAACTACACATACAAACAACAAACAAAGACTAAACTGCAAACTATATAGCAGAAGTTTTAGTTACTTTTTAAGAAGGAAAGAAAGCCTGGAAATATTAAACCAGAGGCTTGTTTCTTAAAAATGTTTCAGGGTCAGAGCTGACTGACTTGTTAAGCTTTTCCTGATTTCCTTCCCCAGCCATTTCACAAGAGATGTTCTCCACCCTCCACTCTACAAGGCTATTCAATGCTAACTAATGGTGGCATTATGCAATATAAGCAATAATTGTGTTTTATGATTTAAACATGTAAACATGATACTATCGATTCATAAATGAATGTAATGAAAGCGTATTGTGCTGGAGATGAGAATGATGTTATAATTGAGTATATAGTGATCACAAAGCTCAAAACTGATTGTTTATAGTTTAGTAAAATAGACTGGAGGAAAGGAAGCCTGTCTCGTCCAGCACCTGGAGCTCAGTCCCCAGGCCCCTTTTGAGTAGTGACAACAGAACTCTTAATGTCCATGAGATTACATCTTTATTATTTCTTCACACAAATGCATAAGGATTAATCTCTCAACTCACACAACGCTGAACAGGAAGTAGATGCAGAACATATCTAGAGTCTGTGAAAAAACAGATGAATTGGGAGCCTCCTTTCTCTTATGTCTCTGTCTTGGTAGAACAAAGGATTTCAATTTACCCGGGCAGGAGGGAATTGTGGGAAGAAGAAGCTCTGATAGCCAATTAGCGTGCAGTTCAGACACATCTGACCTAGTGTTGGTCTGGACTACATTTCCCACAATTCTAAGTCTTAAAGGGCTAACTACTACAAACATTTTCTATGTAACATTTCGCGTTCTGCTGGGGCAGCACAAAGCCCATATTGGGTAATAAGAAAAAGGTTACTGAACAGCACAAAGGAAGGCTGTTGAGCAATAACATTTCTAAGAAACATTTCCAATACATGAAAAGGTTTTAAGACAACTCCTTTTCAAGGTGCTTGAATCAGTATAAATACAGGCACAGAAAGACTAGATTTTCAGACCTCTCTCAGAAGGTCTTGAAGATGGTATTGGTATGTATGGCTTTGAATTTTATTCTAGATATTGTGAATTAGATACTTTGAACTAAATCAGACTTTGTCGAAGGCTTTCACGGTCAGAGTTCATTGGTTCTTGTAGGTTATCCGGGCTGTGTAACCGTGGTCTTGGAATTTTCTTTCCTGACGTTTCGCCAGCAACTGTGGCAGGCATCTTCAGAGTAGTAACACTGAAGGACAGTGTCTCTCAGTGTCAAGGGTGTAGGAAGAGTAATATATAGTCAGAAAGGGGTTGGGTTTGAGCTGAGTATTGTCCTGCAAAAGTATTGTCCTGTAAGTATCAAGATAATGTGCTAATGAGGGTATGGTATGTTAATATGGAACCATTGTATCCTGAAGTGATCTGTTAATGTGTGTAATCCAAAGCTAATCTGTATGGCTATTGTTGAATGTTGTCTTTGTCTGGAGGTTTTTCAGGGCAGGAAACCAAGCCTTATTCCTGCCCTGAAAAACCTCCAGACAAAGACAACATTCAACAATAGCCATACAGATTAGCTTTGGATTACACACATTAACAGATCACTTCAGGATACAATGGTTCCATATTAACATACCATACCCTCATTAGCACATTATCTTGATACTTACAGGACAATACTTTTGCAGGACAATACTCAGCTCAAACCCAACCCCTTTCTGACTATATATTACTCTTCCTACACCCTTGACACTGAGAGACACTGTCCTTCAGTGTTACTACTCTGAAGATGCCTGCCACAGTTGCTGGCGAAACGTCAGGAAAGAAAATTCCAAGACCACGGTTACACAGCCCGGATAACCTACAAGAACCAATAAATCAGACTTATTTGACTGTTATATTTTAAAAGTTGGATTTTCAATCTGAATAGTATGTAAGACTTTCTTGCTTTACTGCATACCTTGTAACTGAATACATTGTTACTGCATACATTATAACGGAGTGTAAAGACTTTGTAACTTGCATTTACACATATTTACTAGAGGTATATCAATAAAAAGACTTGCTTTTTAAAAGTAGGTAAAGTCGTTGTGTCCTGCTTAGTAGGTGACTATCTGAGTAAGATAACATATCACTTCTCAGGAAGTGGTCCATTCTAAGATATAGCCACTCAAAGGCACGACCCGCTTCAACAGGTTCCTGCTACACATGAACTGAATGCTACCATAGCATCTGCAGAGGGCTTTTCTCTCTGCACTATGTAGCCGATCAGGCCATGCCATTGATGACAAATACATGCAACAGAGGGCCAAATAAAGAGCGCAACAGAGGGCCATATAAAGGAACAGACACACCATCACCGAGAACTTGACAAAACAAGGGAGGGCTTTGCAACAAGGCTAAACGTGACACCACAAGCTGGAAATTGTATAGGGTCCATTCTAATTAAAGTAGTAGAAAAGAGCAAGAGTCCAGTAGCACCTTAAAGACTAACAAAAAATATTTTCTGGCAGGGTATGAGGTTTCGTGAGTCACAGCTCACTTCTTCAGGTATCATGTGTGCGGCCGCCACTCTGAGCAGCCTGCTGGATAGGCGGGCAATTGCCCGCTGGTTCCAACAACCTGGCAACCCTACTTCCATGGGGTTCCCATAAGGTTCAGGCTGGCGCATTCTGGACCAGTTGTAGTTTCCAGATCATGTGCATAAAGTGAGTTACAGTAATCAAGACTGAAGGTGTCCGTTGCATGGATCCCAGTGGCCAGGCTGGAGTGGGACAGGGAGGGAGCCCTTGGCCAACCTTTTGTAGACATGCTGTCCAGTGATATAAACTTAGAATCATAGAGTTGAAAGGGACCACCAAGGTCATCTAATCCAACCCCCTGCACAAAGCAGGAAATTCACAACTACCTCCCCCCACACCCCCAGTGACCCATTCTCCATGCTCAGAAGATGGCCAAGATGTCCTCCCTCTCATGATATGCCTAAGGTCATAGATTTAGCATTGCTGACAGATGGCCATCTAACCTCTGCTTAAAAACCTCCAGGGAAGGAGCATTTGCCACCTCCCGAGGAAGCCTGTTCCACTGAGGAACTGCTCTAACTGTTTTAAAATTCTTCCTAATGTCTAGACGGAAACTCTCTTTTTTTTACATATAAATTTTTATTAATTTTTATAACAAAACAAAACAAACATATACAATAAAAATATTTTAAAAATTACAAAAAGAAAATACAATATTATCTTTATATACTAATTATTACATTCGTGATTACAAAATTATATGATTCAAAAAGATACCCCTTCACCCACCTTAAAAAAGTGACCCATCACCCAACTTCCAAAGAAGTGTCTAAACATTTTTTTTAAAACCTATTATCAATGAAATATAAAAATATTAAAACTAGTTTCTATAACTCACTTATTAAAGTAGTAAAATCAATTTTTGCCAGTTTATCCCAATATGTGGCAGCCTTTACCCATGTTTTTTTTTAAATTCTTCCATATCCTTTCCATGTAGGAATTCCGTTAGTTTAGCCATCCTCATATATATCCATAATTTCTCTCTCCAGTCATAAATTGAAGGTTTATTCACTTGCTTCCAAACTTTAGCTATTACAATTCTTGCAGCAGCAAAAATATATTGACAAATAACCTTATCATTATTACTCATATTTTTTTGTGGAATTCCCAATGAACAAAATGCAGGCTTTCTTTTTACCCTACCATTAATCAAATTATTAGTTTCCCTAATAACTTTTCCCCAGAAACTTTTAATTTTTTTACATAACCACCATACATGCATAAAAGTTCCTCTTTGCTTTCCACATTTCCAACATAGATCCATATCTCCTTTTTTCATTTTAGATATCATCACAGGGATTATATGCCATCTATAAAACATTTTATATAGGTTTTCTCTGATTTCATTAGTTATTGTAAATTTAAATTTTCTCTTTGTCAGGCCTGTATCGCAGTTGCTTTCGTTTCCTGCTCACTGTCCAGACTCAACAGCTCAAGGATTGTTATGCATACCAAACTGACTTTGAAGCTGTGTGAACCACAGTGCTGTTTGTGTTCTGTAATCTCTTATGTGTCTTCATGCCTTTATATTACCAAGTCCAAGCCAGCAAAAGCCATTGCTGTCACCTTTCCTTTATGCTCTGTTATTCTATTTGACCAGTAAAGACCAGCTTCTTTGGACCTGATTGTCTATGTCGTGGTTTCTGGTTCATTTGGACCAAGGGCTTACACTCTTCCATAAATTTTCCCATATTTCCAAATCAATATTAAATCCTAACTCCTTCATCCATTTCACCATAACTGGTTTTATTCTTTCTTGTTCTAAATTAGTTTCAATTAATAATTTATACATTCTTCCTATCAATCCTTTGTTTCCTTTTATTAATATTTTTTCCAATTTGGATTTATTTTTACTAAATCCAAGCTGATTATCTTTATTAAATATATCTTTTAATCTATAATACAGAAACCAGTCCTTAATATTAAGTTCTTCTCTACTTCTTAATACCCATTCTCCTTCCTTCCCTTCAATAATTTCTCTATATACATCCATTTCTAATTTTAAATGTATCCCTCTTCTCATATAAGCTTCTACTGGATTAACCCATCCTGGGGACTTATTTTCCAAAATTCTTCTATATTTTTTCCAAATTTGAAATAGTCCAACTCTAACAATATGAATATTAAAATCTTTGTTTACCCTCTCCTTATCATACCATAGGTATGCATGCCATCCAAAATGTAAATTATAACCTTCTAATTCTAATATTTTAATATTCTCTAACATAATCCAAGTCTTTAACCAAGCGAAACAGGATGCCTCCTAATACATTCTTAAATCTCAGTGGGTAGCCGTGTTAGTCTGTTTGCCATGTTAGTCTGTTTGCAGTAGTCAAAAAGGGCAAGAGTCCAGTAGCACCTTAGTGTCAGGCTGTTATCTCGGTTTAGATGTTTCCTTTCGTTTCTCTGCTGAACCGTCCAGACTTCAAGGACGGCTACACATACCAAAGCCTGGGAATGCCACTCCTGGGAAATAATGCTCTGTTTATGCTTTGTAATCTCCCGCCGTTTCTCTGCCTTATATTTCCAAATAACGGGCAAGACAAACCATAGCTGTCATCTTGCCTTCAAAGCACTGTATTGCCTATTTGACCAGTAAAGCCATCTGCTTGGAATCTGACGAACCCCTCACTGCCTTCTCTAGCTATTTTGGAATGTTTGAATTCCTTGTGATGCCCTTCGGGTTAAAAGGTGCCCCGGGGGTCTTCATGCAACTCATCAACGAAATCCTCCTTGATTTACTGTACCGCGGGGTGGTAGTTTATTTGGATGACATTCTTATTTATTCAAAAACCATGGACGAGCACGTCACTTTGGTCCGAGAAGTTCTGCACCGCCTGCGCAATCACCAACTCTTTGCAAAGTTGGCTAAATGCGAATTTCACCAGAGCAAAATAACTTTCTTGGGATATATAATCTCCCATCATGGCCTTAGCATGGACCCAGCCAAGGTCCAATCTGTCCTCGATTGGACTCCTCCCTCCAACCGCAAGCAAGTACAACAGTTTCTGGGCTTTGCTAATTTCTACCGTGGATTTATTCCTAACTTCGCCCAAATAGCGCTGCCCATCACCGACCTTCTGAAAACCAAGGGTAGAGGAAGCTCTGCTACATTACCCTCCGCTAAGATACTGTGGACTGATCAATGCCAGACCGCCTTTGTAGCCCTCAAACGCCTTTTCACGTCGGAACCTGTGCTACGGCACCCAGACCCAAATCGAATGTTCATTGTACAAGTCGATGCCTCCGACGTGGCTATGGGAGGGGCCCTGCTCCAAAGAGGACCAGATGGTCTCCTTCACCCCTGCGCTTATTTCTCAAAGAAATTTGCGCACTCCCAATTGAACTGGCCCATTTGGGAGAAAGAAGCCTCAGCCGTTCACCATGCGCTTACTCTATGGCGACAATTCCTGGAAGGGTCTAAAGTCCCCTTCGAAGTTTGGACCGATCACAAGAATCTAGCCGCCCTCACGGGAACCCATAAGTTATCCGCGAAACAACAGCGTTGGGCGGAATTCTTTGCTCAGTTTCGTTTTGTCCTGAAGCATGTCCCTGGAAAACAAAACGTTCTCGCAGATGCTCTCTCCCGGTTGCCTCAATACCCGGCGAAACTTGATCGGCCAACAAACTCTTTATTTACGCCCGCTCAAAGAGAAGCCCTGCCCGTACTGGCTGTACAAACTCGATCCCAGACGCTGCCCCAGCGGAAGCACACGGTAGCTGGTGCGCAAGCTCCTCCAGCCCTACCGGCCGCCCAGCTGCCCCCACAACGGAAACACACGATAGCCGGCGCTCCAGCTCCTCCAACCCAACCGGCCGCCCAGCCGCCTGCAGTCTGCACACCACCGCACGTAAGCGCTTCCCCCTCGTCAACCCCCATAACTACTCCTACTACCACCGTAAACAAGGGGGGGGTTCCGTCTTCAAATCTTTCTTAAATTCCCTTCGGGAACAATGCCTTATGGAACGCTCTGCTCAAACCCTGCCTCCTGGTGTAATCGAACAAGGAGGCTCTTGGTACAAAGACTCGAAATTATATGTGCCCAAAGCGCTCTGAAAAGACGTCTTACACTTGGCTCATGGAGTAAAAACAGCTGGACACTTTGGGTTCCTAAAGACCCTTCACCTGTTGCGCAGACAATTTTGGTGGGGGGGAATGCGTTCTGACATTGACTCTTTTATTCGCAGCTGTCCTGTTTGCGCCACAGTCAAATGATCTCAAGGCAAGCCCCCAGGACTACTGCAACCACTTGAAATACCCAGCAAACCCTGGGAAGTGATTGCTATGGATTTTATGACGGATCTCCCTCTCAGCGGGGGAAAAACTGTGTTATGGGTTATCACTGACTTATTTTCTAAGCAAATACATTTGGTTCCATGTGCGGGGATCCCCTCCGCTCAGAAGTTGGCCCGCCTCTTTGTGTCACATGTCTTTAGACTACATTCGTTTCCGCGCAAGATAATCTGCGACCGCGGAAGTAGTTTCGTTACTAAGTTTTGGAAAGCTTTTCTCCAATTGGTGGGGGTGGAGCAGGGGTTGTCTAGTGCATACCATCCCCAAACGGATGGTCAAACCGAACGTGTCAATGCTGTACTTGAATGCTATTTGCGCTGTTATGTCAATTACCACCAAGATTACTGGGTGGAACTGTTGCCTTTTGCAGAATATGCCTACAATAATGCTGTACATCAGTCCACAGGTTTCAGCCCGTTTTATGCGGTGTATGGACAGGACTTCGGTCCTATCACCCCAATAGAAGGATTAGAGGGGGAGGGGGATGCCGACATTGCCTCTTGGGCACACACCCTCCGTACAACATGGCCCTGGCTGGTTAGCAACCTAGACCGAGCCAAGCGCAAATACAAGGCGCAGGCTGACAAGCATCGTTCCCCCGGTGGGGACCTGCAAGTGGGTAACTTGGTATACCTTTCCACCAAGAACCTGCGCTCCACCCGTCCGTGCCATAAGCTCAATGCTAAATACAATGGCCCATTTCCCATCATCCGCATCATAAATCCTGTCACGGTGGAACTGTCTCTCCCCAAAACTCTGAGGCGTGTGCACCCCGTTTTCCATATCAGCCTTCTAAAGCCCCATGTTGCTTCCCCGCAATGGCACCCGGAGCCGCCTCCTGAACAGCCCATAATGGTGGGGGGGGGGGGGAAGAACATTTCGAAGTCTCCAAAATCCTGGATTCCCGCATACACCATGGGGCCTTGCAATACCTGATCCGCTGGAAACACTTCCCCCCTGCCTATGACGAATGGGTTCGCGCATGGGATGTCTCCGCCCCCAAACTCGTCAACGCCTTTCACAATACCTACCCGGACAGACTAGCCCCCTTGCCGGATGGGAGGGGGTCTTAAGGGGAGCAGAATGTCAGGCTGTTATCTCGGTTTAGATGTTTCCTTTCGTTTCTCTGCTCAACCGTCCACACTTCAAGGACGGCTACACATACCAAAGCCTGGGAATGCCACTCCTGGGAAATAATGCTCTGTTTATGCTTTGTAATCTCCCGCCGTTTCTCTGCCTTATATTTCCAAATAACGGGCAAGACAAACCATAGCTGTCATCTTGCCTTCAAAGCACTGTATTGCCTATTTGACCAGTAAAGCCATCTGCTTGGAATCTGATTGTCTCTGTGGTGATTTCTGGTTCGATGGGTCAAGAGCTCACAAATAAACAATAAAGATGAAAGAGGACAGCCTTGTCTTGTACCTTTTTGAATTTCGAATTGTGATGTTAAATTCCCATTGATCAACAACCTAGCCATTTCAAAAGTGTAAATATTTCCAATGGTTGATTGAATTTTCCCCCCAAAATCCATATACTCTAATACTTTTTTCATAAATTTCCAATTTACATTATCAAACGCTTTTTCTGCATCTAAAAATATCATTGCAAAAGGTGTAGTACTAAATTCTGCATATTCTATAAGATCCAGTACTACTCTGACGTTTTGACTAATCAGTCTGCCTGGGAGAAAACCAGCCTGATCCTCATGTATAACCTGGTTCGATACAATTTTCAATCTATTTGCTAAAATAGCTACAAAAAGTTTATAATCATTATTCAATGAGATTGGTCTGTAATTGTTAACGTCCAATAAATCCAAGTTTGGTTTTGAAATTAATACTATATTTGCTTGTTTCCAGGTGTTTGGGATGGATCCGTTCTGCAAACAACAATTCATTACTCTTAATAAGTGTGGAGATAATTGTTCTATAAAAGTTTTATAATAAAATGCTGTGAATCCATCTTCGCCTGGAGATTTATTTAATTTGCTTTTACCTATAACTGTTTTTAATTCCTCCATAGTTATATTAGAATCCAATAAATCTTTATGTTCTTGTAAGATTCTATCCCACTCAGATTGGTATAAATACACCTCTATTTCCCTCTCTGAAACAACTCTTTGTCTGTAAAGATTTGAATAATAATCTATAAAAGTTTCCATATTTTTTTGCTTATCTGTTGTTATTTTACAGTCCCTCTTTATTTTTAATATAGGTAGTTTATTCTCTTTATGTTTATGTTGCCAAGCTAATAATTTACCCGCTTTATTGGCATGTTCAAAAAAAAGTGTCTATTGAACATTATTTTTTCTTTATTTCTGAAGTTATTAAAATTCATATTGATTTTGTAATTTTTTTATCCTATCCATCTGTTCTTGTTTAGATAACGTATCTTGTATTTTTCTTAGCTGTCTCTCTCTGTTTAATTATCTCTAAAATCTTCTTTTTCATCTCCCTCTCTCTAAACCATCTCGAATTTTGTTGTATTAATAATCCTCTTATTATTGCTTTACCCGCATCCCATACAATCTCATCCAAAATCCCTTTATCAACATTTTCCAAAAAATAATTCTGTATATCTATTTTTAACTTATCTACTATTTTCTTGTTTTTCAATAAATATTCATTTATAGACCAAGGTTTGTTTTTCTTATTCCCCATATTAATCTTAATCAAAATTGCGTTATGATCAGATAGTACCTTAGGTAAGATTTCAAGACTGTCCAATAAACCTGTAATATCTTTGGAACGCCAAAACATATCTATTCTTGAATGAGAGAAATGTCTTGATGAATAAAAAGTGTATCCCTTTTTATTACCATTTACCAGTCTCCATATATCAAACATTTCCCACTGTTCTGTAAGATGGTTAAAAATACCTGGTAATTTGCCCTCACATTTACCCTTTTTCTTCTTTGCTGATCTATCCAACCTTGGATCCATCACACCATTAAAGTCTTCCATCCAAATCATTTTTTCTTTAGCATATTCAGCTAATATCAATGCTAAATTATTATAAAACAATTTTTGGTTAATATTAGCTGCATAGATACCAACTAAAATTGTTTTTTGAAAACCACTTAGAATTTCTACCAACAGGATCCTCCCATCATTATCTTTATACAAAATCTTAGGTTATAATGTTGAAGGGATATACATAGCTATTCCATTAGTTTTTTTCTTTTCATTACATGATGTAAATAATTTAGCCACTTTTGTTTGCTCCAACCTTATAACATCCTTTGTTAAGATATGCGTCTCCTGTAAACAAAAAATATTAGCTTTTAATTTTTGTAGATGATGAAATATTTTTTCCTCTTATTGGGAGAATTCAAACCATTAACATTCCAAGACAATATTTGCAACATTTTAGTATTCAACCAAACCCCATTTTTAATTAATTTTTTCCAAATCTAATCTCACCCCTCACCCCCTTATTCCTTTTAATTTCCCTTATATATAGTTCAGCGTTCTTCTGGAGAGTCCTCTTCTGACGATGATGGTTTTGCCCCCCCCCCCCGCTTGCTTCTGCTGCCTTTTCTTCTTCAGTGAGATCCTTTCCAGCTAAGTCTTTAGATGGTTGACGTGGTGGTTTATGTAGGTCTCCTTCATATCTTCTTAGAAATTGTTCAGCTTTGACAGTGTCTTTAATCTTAAACCTTTTTGCTTTGAAGAGAAAAGAGATACCTTAAGGGTATTCCCATCTGTGTTGTATTCCATTGAATCTCAGCCTTTCCACAATCTCTGCAAAGTCCTTTCTTTTCCTCAGTAATCTTCCCAGGATCTCCTTCATTAGCCTCACCGGTGTACCTTCTATTGTGAGTGGGTTTGTAAAGTGTTTGTTTAGAATCAGGTCCCTATGACTTCTGGAAAAAAGTTGAACTAGACAATCCCTTGGAACTTTATTTTTTGTTGCATAAGCAGAGTTGACTCTATAGGCTGTTACAATCATGCCTTCCACAATTGTTTCCTCTTTCTGAAGAAAATCAGCCAACAGCATTTTCAGATAATTTTTTAAGTCTTTTCCCTCAAGTTTTTCTTTGAGACCGTGTATACGGATCCAGCTCTCCTTTATTTTTAGTTCAAGCATTACTGTATGATCATCACATTTTTATTCTCTCTCTCGGCTTGCCTCCATTGACAATTCTAGAACATCAACTCGTTTTCTGGTTTCTTTGTTGTCCTTTGAGTGTTTCTGAAGTTTTGCCTCTAACTTGTCCTGTCTTACTGTCAAAGATGAAATAGAGTCTTGCAGTGCAGAAATGGCAGCTGTGTTTTGACCTACAACTGCTGTATTTTGGTTCAAGCCTTGTTTAACTAATTCCACCTCTTGCTTCACCAATTCCATCTCCTGCTTCACTGATGTCACCTCTTGTTTTACTGATGTCACCTCCTGGAGTGTTTTGGTCAATAGTTCTTGTAAAGAGTTCAGGGTAGCATCAGGTTTTTTATATGCCATCTTTGTAGTTACAGTTGTCACTGTTACTGGTGAGGTGGCTGGTGAAACAGCTGGGCTGGTAACAGAAGCTCTTCTGCGGGGTGGTAAAGGTTGCTGAATCTGAAGATGTTTAGGATCTTTAATCAGTCCTTTGGGATGTTTTTATGTATCTTTCTTTTTTTTCTCTTTATCTTTGTCTCCCACCAAAAACCTTGAAGTGGCTGTTATTTGTAATCCAGTAAAGAAAAAAGGAGGGGGGTGAAGCTTGTTAATTAAATCATCAGTTTAAAAGTCATTTTCCACTGGAACTTAAAATTGCCTTAAAAACCAGACCTGGAGGAATACATTAGCTCATCTGAATCTTCAATCAGCCATCTTTTGTCATCTTTTAAACACCTTCAGGTTTTTGCTTAGATTCCCCCCCCCCCTACAGTTAGCTTGGCTGGCAGACTGAATTTCAAGTGTGCAACAGCTGGCAAAAAGCCAAGTTTCGATTCAGTTCAGTTAGCGAGTCTAAGATACAGTCCAGGATACTTTTTGCTGCTTCCCAATTACTGTCAGACACCTTCGTGAGTTTATTTTTTAATATTCATTAAACGTAAAGAAAACCTTGTTTTGTGAAGATCCGAGTTTCTGCACCGCCTTCCCCGGCTCCTGTGATTTTAATGGTGCCCGCTCCTCCACTCTCCCGTCTCACTTAGGATGGGGAGCACACCGGCGCCCTGATCAGCATCCCCTCTCCTTCAAGGGGTGCCGTGTTGCAGGTGTTGGGGGGGCGGATTTCCTACCCCCCAGCCGCTTCAAGCCCGGAGCGCGATGCTTCGCGCTGCCGCGGCATTTGGCCCAGATCCAGAAGTCTAGACAGAAACTCTTTTGATTTAATTTCAACCCATTAGTTCTGGTCCATCCATCAGGGGCAACAGAAAACAACTCTGCACCATCCTCTATATGGCAGCCCTTCATGTACTTGAAGATGGTTATCATATCCCCTCTCAGTCTTCTCCTCTTCAGGCTAAACATACCCAGCTCCTTTAACCTTTCCTCATAGGACTTGGTCTCCAGACCCCTCACCATCTTTGTTGCCCTCCTCTGGTCACATTCCACCTTGTCTACATCCTTCTTATATCGCAGTGCCCAAAACTGAACACAATACTCTAGGTGAGGTCTAACCAGAGCAGAGCAAAGTGATACGCATGATCTGTACTTCTGTTGACACAGCCCAAGATTGCATTTGCCTTTTTAGCTACCGCATCACACTGCTGACTCATGTTCAGTGTTTGGTCTACTAAGACCCCAAGATCCTTTTTGCACACACGACTACTCAGACAAGTCTCCCCCATCCTATAATTATGCTGTTGATTTTTCCTACCTAAATGCAGAACTTTACATTTATCTCTGTTGAAATGCATTTTATTAGTTTTAGCCTGTCAAAATCATCCTGTATCCTGGCTCTGTCTTCTACTGTATTTGCTACCCCTCCCAATTTAGTATCATCTGCAAATTTAATAAGCATCCCCTCTGTTCCTTCATCCAAATCATTTATCAAGATGTTGAACAACACAGGGCCCAGGACAGATTCCTGAGGCACTCCAGTAGTCACTTCTCTCCAATTGGATGAGGAGCCATTAACAAGCACTCTTTGGGTACATTCTGTCAACCAGTTATAGATCGCACTATTCTTAGTTGATGAATTGTGTTGATCAATGGACTAAATATGACTATGTTTCCAGTACACTTAAAAACAACAATTCTGTAGAAAAATCCATTGTTTGCTTTCAAAGCATGCTGGTGAAGGATGCACCTCAGAGGACGCATCCCCTTGTGTTTGTGCGAGAAGGAAGAATGCCTCTTCAGAGAAGATGCTTTTTTAAAAAAAACTCTGTTGCATAATTGAGACCCTTTTTCAATTGCTCAGAAAGGTTTTAACCAATTAATTGACTAAATGTTGTGCCTCTAGCAGCAAAGAGAAGCAAAGCCAAGTAAACTTGAAAGTTGTGGCTACTGCGTTGGCCCGTGACATTATTGTGGTCTCCAAGGCCGATAGGAAGCTCCTCGAAGCCAGAAGCGCCGTGAGTGGCAGATTCAAAGTCTGCAGCCTCAATAGGGAGGATAATTAGTGGCTTTTAATTCTGTTTCTGCTCTTGTGGTTCCCCTCGTGTGGCAGATGCCCCTTCCTAGGGAATCCTCTCCCTTCCCAGCTTTGATTCCAGTGGCTGTTTTGAAATCAAATCACTTGGTATTACCGAGACACCCCAAACGAACTTCATGCGGGTCTCTGTTGTCAGTCACTTGTGATGCCTTTTGAACTCACGCGGCAACAAGACCCCAGCAGGGGGGAGAGGCCTGTGCAGCTGGGAACTGCCTCTTCACCCCACCCTTTTGATCTAATTCTGCAAGGGGGGGGGGAGAGAGACACAACTCTCTGCATTAGGGCCAGCTGTTTGAAGCCTTCTCCTCCCTGTGCCAGCAACACGGTCCCTCTAGGATGGCTTCTCTTTGTTCTGCTCCACTTGGCTCTTCCCTGCCCCTCGCTTTGAAACCAACCATGGCATCGTCAGGTCTTCTCAAACCATGTTTCCTTTCTCGGCTTCATCAAGTGAGCATTCAGAGCCATAATTCAGGCACCAGCCTCCAGATGTACCCAGCATTTTACACATTTGTTTTACTTCAGCTGTAATATTTGGGGCAAGAAAGAGACCCCCCCCCTTCCCTTAAGCACTGGGCTTCATCTATTCTCCTTGTGTGCAGTTATGGGATTTCCCCCCTCTCTTGCAGAACTGACATCTGAGGAACTTCACCTTTAAAGAAAGTGCTGAACCCTCATGGCTGTGAGAAAAAGTTTAACCCCATGAGGGTCAGAGACAAGTTGTTAAGTAAAAAGACACCAGGTTGGTCCCAACCAGCTTTTCCACTGATGAAAGGGGGGAGGGGTCCCTTTATTTTTGGGTTCCAGGGACCCACATGGACAGAAGCCATGTGGGATAAAGGCGGAAAATTGGGTGAGATCAAGCAGAAAAGCTGCCTGGTCCAACTCAAAAGAATTCAGTTTTTCTGCTATCCTGTATTTTCCTACACAAAGATTTTTGCAGCAGTTTTTGGCTAGAGCAATGAAGTTTGATTGACTGATTGAAGTTTGACCTTTCTTCCCACTCATTTCAGGACTTTGAGATTGAATAGGTTTGTGATAGCTGAGGGTTAAACATATTCTGGGCATCACAAGCCATTGTGAAACAGGAAAGGCCAAAAGCCTTTTAAATAAAATGTAATTTGCCTCTGGGCACAACTTTTTGTTGGCAGCCCATTCTGTACTCGAGAGCAGTCACTGTGTGTGTGTGTGTGTGTGTGTGTGTGTGTGTGCCCAGCGGCACCAGCTGGCCTTTGTGCCCCACTTATCACCAGGCAAATAGCTTGGGATGGGGGAGATACAGCCACTCCCCTCTCCTTTCAGCCAGTCTTCAGAAAAGCTACAGGCTGTCAACAGACACCCCATGGTAATATATTCTTTCAGCTCAGTACATTTGCTTCCTCCAGCCTTGGCCCCGGTGCTCCAAAAGGTTTTATTACCTTCTGAATCCTGTGTCAACATCCTTTTAGAACTGCAAAATTGATAGCGATGCAGTTCTGGATGAGGCCAGACTGGTGCTGCGTGAAGAATGACTTATTCCTCCCAGAATACTGGAAGGGAGGCTTCTCTCAACGCCACCCCATCCCCCCATGGAACTGAGTGCCTGCGGAGCCCATCAAAGTCTGCTGACATATGGAGAGTGTGTGTGGTTTCCCTTGGTTTGTCCTGATCTTTCCCAAACTTGGTTTGTACACAGTGTGCACCAAGAGGTGCAGATTTCTGAATCTCTCCTCCCACATCCAAAACCATTTTCCATCTGTGCCCTTCATGCTCACCTTCCACTCGCAGTCAGATCTTTTTGCCCGATTAAAAAAAAGTAGTGTTTATGACTCTATAGTGTTATAACACTATCGTGACACACATACTCCTGAACTCTGACCCTTATGCTCTGGTGGGCATAGGGTTGCCAACCTCCAGGTGGGTGGTACACAAAAGTTAGCGTGCTGTACAGTTAGTTGAGCAAACAAAAACAGCAACAGTCCAAACAAATTACGTGAAACTCCAATGTTATTTTGCATAAGCATTAAGAACTCAATTGCAAAGATGAATCAAACTTTCATCATATATGAGAAGGATCACAAAGAGAACCTAAAAAACAAAGTTCTTCATTCGTGATAACAGACAAAATAAAGTCCTGATCCAACTCAGTAGAATGATTTGTGGTTCATGAGGTTGGATAAGTCCAATATCCATAGAACAGAAGCCCGGTTGTCTTTCTGTTTTGGCTAATATGTAGCCTTCCTCAGCGGCCACGGTATCAAAATATATAATCAAATATGTACAACAATACGGCATAAAACATGGAATCAACAGAAATAATAATATGTATTAACAATTCATACTTACACGCGAGCTGATAGTACAAGCTTTCGCATTGGCAAGTTACGCCCTAACTCAGCGGCTTATTTCTAGCCCGCTGTCACATGATGCGAGGCAAACTCTAAGCATCGACTTTTAAAGAGACAGATACACATATACAAATCAATTGATTTTACAAGTAGCATGCCAAATCTAAAGATGTATTTAGCCCATATGGATGCAATGAATTAAACAAATGGATATATTTAGTCTCTTGGCGCCTGAGTATTAATTCTATATCTGCACAGAAGAAATAATCTATCTAAGGAGGAATGGGACACTTTACACAAATTAGCTTCGCAACCAGACATAGTTATTAGACCTGCGGACAAGGGCGGGGCTACTGTCATTTTGACACAAGAGGACTATCACAGTGAAGTGAGACGCCAACTTGAGAACAGGCAATTTTACCAACGTCTTACACATGAACCTCTTGAGGAGGTCCAATTAATTATCCGCACTGTGGTACATGAGGCACTAGCCTGTGATTACATCTCTAATGAAACAGCTAGTTATCTAATTAATGAGTTCCCTAGTACACCTCACTTTTACATTCTCCCAAAGATCCACAAACAAATTCATCCACCACCAGGACGCCCTATAGTGGCAGGTATCTCCTCTATCTTTGAACCTCTTGCAAAATACTTAGAACACCATTTACATGAGTTCACTTTAAGAACTCCATCCTATGTTAAGGACACCAGACACTTTATAGAACGGATTGAACAATTTTCCATACCCTCGACCGCGGTGCTATGCACCCTAGATGTAGAAGCTCTGTACACTAACGTCCCTACAGACATTGTACGGACAATAATTGCCAACCTTCTTGACTCTAGAGACAACTTACAACCTCCTACCCACTTCCTTTTGAATCTCCTTGATATAGTCATGGAAAAGAACTATTTTATGTATGAAGAAGATTTTTTTCTTCAGATACATGGAGTTGCAATGGGAAGCGCATGCGCGCCTTCAATAGCAAACATATTCATGATTGCATTTGAATCTTCCCACATTTTACACAACAATCCTTTTCAAGACGACATATTCTTTTATATTAGATATGTGGATGATGTTTGTATGGCCATGAAGGACGTTCATAGTTTTAACAGGTTCAATCAATGGGTCAATGAACAGGATTCCAACATCCAACTGCATGGCAAGTGCGATTTAAAAGAGATCCCTTTTCTAGATGTGATTGTCTATAAGAAGCCCGACAGCAGACTAGGCGTTAGCCCGTACAGGAAACCGATGGCAAGGAATGCTTTACTGCATTATCAATCCTTCCAATCCATCCCATCTAAAAAATAATCTTCCGTACGGCCAGTTGCTTCGCCTAAAAAGAAATTCTACTGTGCATACTGATTTTGTTTCAGCTGCATGCAAACTGAATTTGGATCTTCAGCAACGTGGCTATCCAAAATGTATTATTCAAAAAGCCATGGAAAAAACTGATATGAAATCTAGGGACGCCATACTTACAGAGTCCACAACTAAAAAATCTACACAAATTACCTGTGTGTTACAATATACATCTATGTCCTCCTTGATTAGTAAGATCATTCGCAAACACTGGCACCTGGTGCAACATCTGCCCGGGTGTCAGCAATTACCTAGAATAGCATACAAGCGAACTAGGTCCTTCAGAGACATTTTAATACACAACGTTTCACGTCCC
This sequence comes from Euleptes europaea, assembly GCF_029931775.1. Classification (NCBI taxonomy): domain Eukaryota; kingdom Metazoa; phylum Chordata; class Lepidosauria; order Squamata; family Sphaerodactylidae; genus Euleptes; species Euleptes europaea. The sequence goes on from NC_079325.1 coordinate 60,495,359, forward strand.
ATTACCACATTTAATCTACCTAAAGGGAACTTTAAATGCGGCTAATGTCTTAGTTGCAAATTCATGCTGACGGTTCGCGAAATCACTAATCCCGTCACGGGCCGCACATTTAGTATTGATAGCTTTAACAACTGTGATTCACGTAATTTGATTTATGTGATCCGGTGCGCATGCCCGCTTTGGTATATCGGACAGACACAGAGACCTATTAAATATAGGATCAGTGAACATAGATCGAGATTGAGGAATCGTAATTTGGAAGCCCCCCTGACTTCTCACTTTATTGATAAAAACCACACAGATGAGGAATTATCATTTTTTGTGTTGTGGCGGTTCACCCACACACATAGATATGAGAAGCCAGATATAGAATTAATACTCAGGCGCCAAGAGACTAAATATATCCATTTGTTTAATTCATTGCATCCATATGGGCTAAATACATCTTTAGATTTGGCATGCTACTTGTAAAATCAATTGATTTGTATATGTGTATCTGTCTCTTTAAAAGTCGATGCTTAGAGTTTGCCTCGCATCATGTGACAGCGGGCTAGAAATAAGCCGCTGAGTTAGGGCGTAACTTGCCAATGCGAAAGCTTGTACTATCAGCTCGCGTGTAAGTATGAATTGTTAATACATATTATTATTTCTGTTGATTCCATGTTTTATGCCGTATTGTTGTACATATTTGATTATATATTTTGATACCGTGGCCGCTGAGGAAGGCTACATATTAGCCAAAACAGAAAGACAACCGGGCTTCTGTTCTATGGATATTGGACTTATCCAACCTCATGAACCACAAATCATTCTACTGAGTTGGATCAGGACTTTATTTTGTCTGTTATCACGAATGAAGAACTTTGTTTTTTAGGTTCTCTTTGTGTTCCTTCTCATATATGATGAAAGTTTGATTCATCTTTGCAATTGAGTTCTTAATGCTTATGCAAAATAACATTGGAGTTTCACGTAATTTGTTTGGACTGTTGCTGTTTTTGTTTGCTCAACCTCCAGGTGGGGCCTATATATCTAATAGCGGAGTTGACAAATCTTTGAATACTTAAGGACCTGGCCGCCTTCCTCCTGAAGTGACGCTTCACTCAGTTTCACCCAGAAAGCCTCTGGGAGCCCGCTGGTCACGGCGGAGTCCTTTGCCCGGCTTTGAGCCCGGGTAGTCACGGCCAACCCCGAAACCTCCCCCCTCAGCACTGGAGTAAAGAGGGAATCAACAGGACGATTGATTTGACCACGGTACTGGGGAAGTCGAGACAACGCATCAGCCAAGGAATTGTCTTTCCCTGGAACATGTTTTAGTACAAACAAAAACTTGGCAAAGAATTGCGCCCAACGTACTTGCTTTGCTGACAGCTTTCTAGAACCTTTAAGCGCCTCAAGATTTTTGTGGTCAGTCCAGACCTCAATGGGCACCTCAACCCCCTCAAGAAAATGTCTCCAGATCGTGAGAGCATATTTCACCGCGGCCACCTCTTTTTCCCAAATAGCCCAGTTAATTTCGGCTTGTTCAAACTTCTTTGAGAAGTAAGCGCACGGCTTTAAACGTCCGTTTTCATCCCTTTGTAACAGCCCCCCCATAGCAACATCGGAAGCGTCCACTTGTACAATAAAGGGTCTTTCACAGTCTGAATGCTGTAGCACTGGTTCTGACGTGAACAACTGTTTGAGTGTATCAAACGCCTGTTGGCATTCAGGAGACCACTGAAGCCAGGCAGACGGCAAAGCTGCTGCAGGTCCCTTCCCTTTCATTCATAGTAGGGAGGTGAGGGGCAAAGCCATTTGGGCAAAATCAGGTATAAAATTTCGATAAAAATTAGCAAATCCGAGAAATTGCTGTAACTGCTTGCGAGTAGTGGGGGCTTCCCACTCTACCACGGCCCGAACCTTGTCGGGATCCATCTCAAGCCCCTGTTGTGACACTATATACCCCAAGAAAGTTATAGACGGCTGATGGAAATCACACTTGGACACCTTCGCATACAGTTTATGAGCGCGCAATCATTTCAAAACTTCTTTGACCAAGGCCGCATGTTTGTCCATAGTTTTCATGTAAATTAAAATGTCATCCGAATAAACAATTACTCCTCTGAATAGTAAGTCGTGTAACACCTCATTAATCATTTGCATGAACACACTAGGAGCCCCCGTTAATCCGAACAGCATTAGTAAGTACTCAAACATTCCAAAACAACTAGAGAAGGCAGTTTTATGTTTGTACCATTCCCTAATCCTGATATGATGGTAAGCTTCCACCAAGTCCAGTTTGGTAAAAATCCAGCCTTCTTTCAATTGAGTGAACAGGTCTGCAATGAGAGGAAGGGGGTAAGCATTAGACTGTGTGACTGCATTGAGTCTGCGGAAATCAATACAGAGTCGTAAATCACCAGTCTTTTTCTTCACAAAGAAAGTGGGCGCTGAGTAAGGCGCTTTGGAGGGACGGATGAACCCCCTTGCCAAATTAGTATCCAAATACTCCCTCAATACTGCCTTTTCCTTAGGACTCATAGGGTAGATTTTCCCTTTTGAAAGGTTGCCTTCCCCCACCACTTCAATTGCGCAGTCAATATTCCAATGGGGGGGGGGCAACTCATCACATTCGCAAACATCGAACACATCAGCAAACTGAACATATTCTTTAGGGAGCTGAGGCGGTGGAGTTTTCACCGACGGCTGCTCTAGCAATGCAGCCATTTGCTCTCTGAAGACCAACTCCCGTCTATGCTGGTCACACTGAACTTCTGAGAACATTAGCGTGCATTCTTTCCTGTCTATGACGGGACTGTGACCCAGCAACCAGTTCATTCCCAAGACAATAGGGGCCTGTATGGGAGCTATAGTGAAGTGGAGCTGTTCCCAATGCTCCCCCACTCCCAAGGCGACCCATGCCGTCCTATGAGTGACCGGTCCACCCCTAAAGACACTCCCATCCATCTGGGAAAATTTAACGGGCTCGGGTAATTTGACCTGTTTTACCCTCAATGCACGGGCTGTCTCTTCATTCATTAAAGTCCGAGCACAGCCCGAATCAACCAGCGCTGCAACTCGCAACATCGGTCCCCCTCTGGGTAACGCAAGGGCGACCTCAACGTACACATTGTCCTCCTGCTCGCTTACCATTACTGGAGCTCCCTGCTTATGGTCCGAGGCGGTCTGCCAAGGAGCTCCCTTTACAGCAGACCGATGGCGTTTTTTGCTGGCAGGCCCCACTCCTCCCCATCGCTGGAGGAGGTGGAATCTGAATTTGTAATCCACGGCTCCGATGAGCCGGATGCTGGATTTGTAATCCGCGACCCCGATGGGCCGGTAGCTTTCGACTGGTCCTGGTCGGGTTGTGCCCGAAGTGCTGAGGGTGTACTCCGCTTCCCAGGCAAGCCGCTCTGGCGGCAGGACTGTCCCTCGGGATGCGCTCTTTCGGTTCCCCAAGCAGTGGCTGAGCAGGTCCCGGCCTCTCAGCTCGGGAAGGACAATGGGCGGCAAAGTGTCCCAAACCCCCGCAAACAAGACAAGCTCCACTCTCGAAGTGTTTGCGGCGTTCTGCCACAGCCCCCCTCCCTGGAGGAGCCTAAGGTCTTTAAAGGTACCTGGCTTGTCTCCATGGGGTTTGGTCTCTCGCACTGCCCGCTGCTTGGAGATTTGCAGTAGTTGTCTATGGTTTTCGATGTCGGCCGCATGCCGTACCCATCCCTCCACGTCCGGAGGATTTCCCTGCATAAAGGCCCAGTGCTGCAATTCGGGGTTGAGACTCTCACGGAAATATTGTACCCGGGTGGCCTCACTCCAGTCCAAGGATCTTGCTCGAGAGCAATTGGAATTCACTTGCGTACTGCACCACTGATTTGGTCCCCTGGCGCAGTTGCAGCAGAGCTGTCTTGGCCCGCTCCCCCCGGTGCGGATCCTCGAACCGGTTCCGGAGAGCAATCATGAAGTCGTCTAGATTCCACAAAACACGGGAGTATAGTTCATACTTTTGTACCATCCACACCGCGGCCTCTCCTTGCAGCAGCGAAGCAACGTACTGAACCTGGCTTTCATCAGAGGTGAAAGTTTCCCCCCTGCTCCCGCATAAAAACATCCACTTTGATCAGAAAGTAAGACAGCAGGTCACTCGACCCATCGAAAGTCACCTTCAATTCCTGCCGGTGTGGCGGGGCTGGAGCGGTTGGTCCCCCGGTGGTGGCGGCGGAGGTACAACAGGCTGTTCCGCCCCAACGGGCTGCTGAGGCTGTAGCAGTCTCCGCCGCATATTATCCAACTCCCGTACCATGTCTTGCATCACAGCATCCATGGCATCCATCCGTTCAGACAGCTCCTGTCTCTCAAACTGTAGGTGCCGACGTTCTTCTTCCCACTCGTGCCGTAAGAAGGATTACTGTCGGGCCACATCTCCGTCAACCTCCTCCAACCCGGAGACCGCCGGCTTCTGCCGCATGGTGGTGACCCCCGACGGGGCCCAGGAGCGGGGAGAGTCCAGCCAAGTACTGAGACGAGACACTCACGGTTTGGCGTTTGCCCTAGCCCCATCCGCCTTCTCTCCCGCCGGCTTCTCCTTGGAGTCAGGATCGGGCTCACCCGGCGCCGTCTTGTCCTCCTATTTCTTGTCCTCTCCGTCCCCTGCCATAGCCACCAGTGTGTTAGGATGGGAGCGGAGATTGGAGCAAGAGGATTAGCAGCTTAATGTCAGGTTCTCCAGCCAACCTGGGCAATTCCCAAAAAGCCACTCACTCAGACTGTCAAGTCAGAAGCAGAGAGTGAGGGCATGTTTCACGGCCGCGGCCTCCTTTTCCCAAATAGGCCAGTTGAGCTTGGCTTGGGAGAATTTCTTAGAAAAATATGCACAAGGTTGCAATCGTCCACTCTCACCCATTTGCAAAAGCACCCCTCCCATAGCCATGTCTGAAGCATCCACCTGAACAACAAAAGGTTTCTCACAATCAGGATATTTCAACACGGGTTCAGATGTGAACAACTGTTTTAGCGTATCAAACGCTTGTTGGCATTCGGGAGTCCAAAGCAACTGGGCGGAAGGCAACGTGGCTGCAGACCCCTTCCCTTTGGTCCGCAGCAGAGAAGTGAGAGGTAAGGCAACCTGCACAAAGTCATTTATAAAATTGCGGTAAAAATCAGCGAAACCAAGAAATTGTTGTAGTTGCTTGTGAGTAGTGGGGACTTCCCACTCCACTACTGCCCGAACCTTTTCTGGGTCCATGGCGAGACCCTGCTGCGATACTATATACCCCAGAAATGTTATAGATGACCGGTGAAAGTCACACTTAGAAACCTTGGCATATAACCGGTGGGCCCACAGCCAACTTAACACCTCCTTCACCAGAGCCACATGCTCGTCCATAGTCCAGGTGTATATTAAAATGTCATCTAAATAAAAAATCACTCCTTTAAACAACAAGTCATGTAACACCTCATTAATCATTTGCATGAAGACACTCGGGGCCCCAGTCAATCTGAAGGGCATCACTAAATATTCAAACATTCCGAAAGAACTAGAGAAGGCAGTCTTGTGTTCATCTCCTTCTCTGATCCTAATGTGATGGTATGCTTCTACTAAATCTAGTTTAGTAAAAATCCGACCTTCCTTCAACTGAGTGAGCAGATCTGGAATGAGAGGAAGGGGGTAGGCATTAGTCTGCGTGACCGCATCATGTCTATGGAAATCTGTGCAGAGTCGCAAATCACCAGTCTTTTTCTTCACAAAGAAAGCGGGTGCCGAGTGAGGCGCCGAGGACGGACGTATGAACCCCCTAGCCAAATTAGTGTCCAAATAGTCTCTTAACTCTTTTTCCTTAGGGCTCATGGGGTAGATTTTCCCTTTTGAAAGTTTGCCCTCCCCCACCACCTCAATTGCACAGTCAGTGGCTCGGTGGGGGGGGGGCAATTCATCACACTTGCACACTGTCCCGGGACGGGCCTCCCGGCCGGCTCCCGGGCCGCTACCTCCCCGACGCCGAGCCCCCGGGCCCCGGGACACTCACCGGATGGGCGGGGGAGGCGTGCTGAGTCGGCCGAGCCTGGGGGGGAAGTCGGGGGGGGCCTCAACGCCGGTTCCCTTCTCTCCCCAGGCCACCAGCGGGACGAGGCGCAACGGCCCGGGGGAGAAGCGGCCCGGCCAGGAGCGGACAGCCCCGACGCGGCCGGAGCGACGCGGCTCGGCGAGCCCCGCCCCTCTCACCAGCTGATGGTCGGGAGGGCGCGGTCGAGCCGGGGGAGAGCCGCCGCAGCTGCGGGCGTGCTCGTTGGAGCCGCCAGGGGCGGCTACCCAGCGATGAGGTGGGAGGGGGGAGAAACAGGGGTGGGAGCGGGGAAGGGGCGGGGCCCCTCTGGCCTGAAGAGGTTAAGAGGCGAGAGGGGAGCCGAGGCCGGGGAGGAAGCCAGAGACAGGTTGCAGTGAGGCCGAAGGAGGTTTTTGGTCAGCAACCTGGCAACATCCGAGGGGGAAGAAAGGGTAGACGCCCCCTCGGACTGGTCTGAGGCCAGGAAGGCTCCTCCGCCTCCACCCCTCTCCCGGGCAGAGACCCCAGGGACTACTGGGGGCCAGACGAGGCGCGACACACACATCAAATACATCTGCGAACTGTACATATTCCTTGGGGAGTTGAGGCGGCGGAGCCTCTGCTGGCAGATGCTCTTGCAAAGCGGCAGCTTGTTCTCTGAATGCCACCTCCCTCCTGTGCCGATCACACTGGGCCTGTGAAAACGTAATAGTCCGTTCTTTCCAGTCTATGGTAGGACTATGACCACGTAGCCAGTTCATTCCCAACACTATGGGGTACTTAATAGTGGGGGCTATGGTAAAATGGAGCTGTTCCCAATGCTCCCCAACTCCCAAAGTGACCCGGGCTATGCGTGACCAGGCCCCCCTTAAAGTCACTACTGTCCATCTGGGCAAACTGGATGGGTGCGGGCAACTCCACCCTCTTTACCCATAATTCACGTGCAGTTTCTTCATTAATCAAAGTCCGAGCACAACTTAAATCAATTAGTGCTGATACTCATAATACGGGTCCCTCGCGAGGGCGACCTTAATGAACACATTGTCTTCATGATAGCTTACCATCACTGGAGCTCCCTGCTCAAGGTCCGGAGCGGCCTGCTGTGGAGCTCCCTTTACAGCAGACCGGCGGCGTTTTTTCCTGGCGGGCTCCACTCTTCCTCCTTGCTGGAGGAAGAGGAGTCTTTATTTGTAATCCCTGGCTCCAATGAGCCGGTAGCTTTCGGCGGTTCTTGGGTGGGTTGAAGCTGGAGAGCCGTGGGTGTCCCCTGTCGTCCCAGTGGGGCACACTTCTGGGGTGCGCTGTCCCTCGGTGTGCGCCTTCTCCGATTCCACAGCTGTGGGCTGGACTGGGGCCGTTTTTTCTGACCGGGATGGGCAACGAGCGGCAAAATGTCCCAAGCCTCCGCAAACGAGACAGGCACCACTCTGGAAACGTTTAATCCGTTCCGCTGCTGACAGACCCCCTCCTTGCAAGGGCCGAAAGTCTTTAGGGGCGCCTGGCCTATCTCCACGGGGCTTGGCCTCCCGCACGGTACGCTGCTTCGAGAGCTGCAGAAGCTGCCTATGGTTTTCGATGTCGGCTGCATGTTGCACCCATCCCTCCACATCCGGAGGATTCCCTTGCATGAAAGCCCAGTGCTGCATTTTGGGATTGAGCCAAGTACTGTACCCAGGTGGCCTCGCTCCAGTCCAGGATTTTATTCGAGAGCAATTGAAACTCGCTAGCATACTGCACCACCGACTTAGTCCCTTGGCGCAGCTGCAAAAGAGCCGTCTTGGCCCGTTCCCCCCGGTGCGGGTCTTCAAACCGGTTACGGAGGGCTATCGTGAAGTCATCCAAACTTCTCAAAACTCGGGAGCGCAGTTTGTATTGTTGCACCATCCACGCCACCGCTTCCCCCTGAAGCAGCGATGCAACATATTGAACCCTGCTTTCGTCCAAGGTGAAGGTTGCACCCTGCTCCCGCATGAACATGTCCACTTGGATTAAGAAATAAGACAAAAGGTCACTCGACCCATCAAACGTCACCTTCAACTCACATCGGGTTGGAGGTGCTGGACCCGGCTGTCCTGGCGGCGGTGGCTGGACCGGTTGGTTCACAGGAGCCACCGGTTGGTTGTCGGGAGGACGAGGCTGCTGTTGCCGCAAGTCGTTCAACTCATGCCACATATCTTGCATCAAGGTGTCAGGCCTGCTCTCCTTTGCTCTCAGCAGCCTGTCAGACTGTGGTTGTTTTAGTTTCAATTCCACCAGGTGCCTCTCAAGGTCGAACTTGCCAACTGCTGAATTCCTGTTCCAGCGCTATCTCCCGTGGGAACGGCTCCTCGGTAGAGGGGGGGGCGCCTTGACCTGTTGTGACTAATACTTTCCCTTATAGGCCTGCACTGTGCTCCCAATTGCCATTTGTGCCAATGTACCTGTAAGCTCTGCATACCTGTATGTTTTCCAATAAATCAGCTCTCTTTTGGATGCCTTGTCTGTGGATGCTGTTTGTGGGACTACCACGGGACAAGTGCTTACACAAGGTTTGCATGGCATCCATCCTTTCCGCCATCTCCTGTTTCTCGAAGCGGAGTTGCTGGTGTTCCTCCTCCCACTCGCGCCGCCAGTCTGATTCCTTACGGGTCGGGTCTTTCTCAAACCCCTCAAGCATTCCAGAAATCGCTGGCCTCCGGCGCCTACTTTCTGCCCCCGACCCCATCCAAGGTCGGGGAGAATCCATCCAGGATCGAATATGAGAAAACATAGGTACCACACCCTTCCCGGTGCTGCTTGGTTTCTCCTCCACTGGCTTGTCCCCCTTCGAGCCAAGATCGGGCTCGGCCGGAGGCACCATCTTGTCCTCCTCCTTCTTGTCGTCTCCATCGCCCGCCATAGCCATCCTCACGTTGGGTTGGGAGCGGAGAACGGAGTAAAAAGATTTAGCAGCTTAATGTGAGGTTCTCCAGCCAACCTTGGCAATCCCAAAAAGTCACTCGCTCAGACAGGCAGATCTAAAGCAGGTAAACATTTATTCAGGAGCCGCAGGTACAGCATAAGTAATCCACAGGTTCAAAGCTGCTAATCACCATCCAGTCTACAAAGCATAACTTTAAGCACAAAGCAATCCCAGGTGCAAGATCAAGCAGGCCTGGGAATTGGGAGATAACAGTGCCTGGTGGGAAGCAGGGAGTGAGCAAGCCATAATACTGAAGTTGCCTACTTGTGACTCAAGGTCAGAGCAGGGAGGAAAGGCAGGGAGCGGGGATAGTTTGAACAGCTCAGGGAAACAAAACCAAAAGATGCTCTTGAACAGAAATGGGCCTAACTCATGTCAAGAGCCTGCCTGGACCGCACGACTCCTGACACTACCCTCATCAGTACTACAGGGGAGCTTTCAGTCAGCACCACTTGCTGCAGGGTGGAATGCATTCCCTGTGGAATGAATCCCATAGAATAGTTCTTGCACATGTTCTTTTGAGCTGTCCCCTTTAACAGAGAATCTGCCTTAAGTTTATCAACACATTGTTCTCTAGTAGGGAGTGGCACCTGGTTGAGCGCAAGGTAGCTTTTCTTACGTCTACTCAGGATGTGGCCACAATTGACCATGTAGCTGAGTTTTTGCAGCAAGCATGTGGATTTGTGAATTTTACTGTAAACGGGAACAGGTGAACTCTGTTGAGTGAAATTATATTATTATGTTCTCTGCAGATGTTGTTTATGCCAATAAAGTTTTTGATATTGATATTGAATTGACTCTCAAACTAAGCAACTTACAAAAACCCTCACATGAAAATCACAACCATTGTATGACAGACGAGCATCAGGAAGAGAGCGAGCATGATTTGCATGATGTGCCAGGATGGCCTGGGCAGAATCTTATGCCCGGCGCTCAGTTTTTCCAAGGTCATTGACTTCCAGAGAGCAGCGAGGGACCAGAGCTGAGAATCAGGAGTTCACTCAACCTCTGATGGAGCCAAGACTTCCTGCGCTTCATTTCTCTTCACCAAGGGACATTTTCCGGTTTGGCGCCAAATCATATAGGGCCTCAGTGTAGAAATCCCCTTACAGTGTATAATACGCCAAAAAACCATTAGCCGCCCCAAAGAGCACCCAGCCTACATTGGACTGCTGTGACAGAAGTCTTCAAGAGCTCAGGTATTCATCAATGAAATCCCATCTCCAAGCAGAGTTGCCAACTCTGGGTATGGCAATTCCTGGAGATCTCAGTGTGGAGCGTGGGGAAGGCAGATTTTGGGGCAGAGCAGGGTGTAATGTTATAACCCTCTAAAACAGCCATTGTCACCAGGGGAGCTGCTGATCTTTGTCATCTGGTGATCCGTTGTAATTCTGGGAGATCTCTACCTGGAAGTTGGCAACCCTATAGCTCAATGTGGTGGAATGGGCAGGATGCCCGACCTTTTGACAGAAATGCCCTATAGATAGTCAGTTCAACCCCACCTGGGGCTATATTAGCAGAAGCCTCATCTCCAAGGCTGATGAGCCCCTTTCCAGGAGGCAGTAGGGGACCAAGAACGGCTGTCCCTTCAGTCACCACCCCCTCCCTCTTGAGCCAGTTTAAAAGCTATCTTCAGGAACATCTCTATTGCATCAATCCTTTTGCTTCTGTGTTTGCCTCCAGCAACTAACACCATTGTGAGGCACACACACACACCCCACCCCCAGCCGTGTCCTACTGCAGGCCCTCCATCCCGGGTCAACCAATGGGTGGGATGAGTGCAAGTTGCTCAGCTCCCAGCTGGCAGGTCCTCTGCGCCATAAAACCTCCCCAGCCCAACTCTTCCATGCCCTTGGCTCTGGTCCTTGTTTAAAAGTCAGTTGCTCCGCCCCTTTACTCCTTCACCAATGGACTTACTCCTCCCATAATCCTTCTCTCTCCAAAGGAGGAACTTCCACCACCACCCTCGTCCAATCCCTTGCTGTGCCCTACCTTGGGGTCTACCCTCACTCACAGGAGTCCTGACTTCCACCTTCCTCTGGGGAACATATTTCCCTGATGCCCAATGGGGCTTCTCATGAGGTGCTCCTGCCTTCTTGCTCTGCTTTGGCTGAAGGCTACTGGCAGTCTTTTGGCACTTCCTCTCTGTCAGCCTTGCCTCGCCCTTTCCATCCCTGGCCATTGCTGCTGGAAGGTGTGGGGCTGCCAAGGATTCACCTGCCAGAAGGTAGGGCGCCACCTGCCAGATGGGGTGCTGAGGAGCCACCTGGAGGTAAGTGCAGCCACCTGGAGGTAAGTGCAGCCATGAGGAGCCACCTGGAGGTAAGTGCAGCCATGCTGTCTGGGTTGGGGTGGTTTGGGGTGTGGTGAGGGTGCCCCAAGGGGAGCAAGGTGCCTCCAGTGCCCCTCCTGGAGAAGTCCGGGAGGCCCGTGCTTGGGGTGTCCCTGGGTGTCCCTGGACAATCATGCTGGGGAGGACCAGCTTCAAACATGATGGTATCCCCATTGGTAGGTCTCAAACCTGAAAGTGACTGTGAGCCCCACCCTCGGTCCTGATTGGCCAAAAGGCCCTGGTAAACTTTTGCATGCAAGGAGGGGCTGTTGCTCAGTGGTAGAGCATCTGCTTGGCATGCAGAGAGTCCCAGGTTCAATCCTTACCTGAGACCCTAGAGAGCCACTGCCAGCCTGAGTAGACAATACTGACTTCAAGGGATCCAATGGTTTGATTCTGTATAAGGCAGCTTCATGTGTGTTCATCCTTTTGAAAAATAGAGTTTTTCCTATGGGAGATCATAAACCACCCATCCTGGGTAACAAAGGTGTCCATCATATTCCATAAGGAGATGCAAGTATGGTGACCGTTTAGCTTTCTATTCCAGCTTTGGCTACCGAGCCCTGAGATGGACTGCAGAACCTCCAGAGAAGGGACACATCTGAGAGCTGGAGCCCAGTCATCATCAGAGCAGCAGGGAAGTCATGGCTCAGTGGCAGAGCATCTGCTTGGCATGCAGAAGGTCCCAGGTTCAATCCCCGGCATCTCCAGTTAAAGGGGACTAGGCAAGTAGATGATGTGAAAGACCCCTGCCTGAGACTCTGGAGAGCTGCTGCCAGTCTGAGCAGACAATACTGACTTTAATGGACCAAGGCTCTGGTTCAGCATAAGGCAGCTTCATGTGATCATGTGACTTGATTTAGTGTTATGGGGGGTGGGGGGTGGAAGCACACTGGCCGGGGGACTGGTTGGAACCAGCAAGGCTCCCTCTGAAATACCCTGGGCAGCAAGAGGTCCCACCTGTTCCTGGGCTTCACCTGAGCCCAGATCCTGAAAAACATACCACGTTCTCCAGCAGTGATCGGACTCGGTAGTTGGAATATGGGTTGCCACTCAGTTGTCTCTGAGCCGCCTCCTCATGGGCCTGCCAGTTCTGCCACTCCCATGGGGATGGGGGAGAACCTGGGGATCTGCCGGCCTAGGATCTGGCCCTATGAGGTGGGGAGCTGGCTTCCTTGGGGCCTGGCACCTTAGCAGCAGCATTCAGGGGCAGCTTCTTCAATTGAGGCTGCAGGAGGCAGGAGTTCTGGGTCTGAAGGGCCTCTGGATCCAAGGGGCATCTGGTGGTGCTGGCCGTCCTCTGATTCTCCTGACCTTCCTCCAAAGTGGTCCCCAGCTCATCCTCTGAGGAGTCTGTTCCTGAGTCATCCAGTGTGGGAGGGATCGTGACACTTTCTGTGCCTTAGAGCCGGTTCATCAAATGTACGTCAGTGAAGAGTGAAAGCAAAGGAGGGCTTCTCATCCAGGTCTGGCTGTAGCGCTTCCTATTTGTGCTTACATGCTGTATCTTGATATAGTTCTATATGTCCAATAATAGCCCCATGTACCAATGCACACTGGCAGGTAACATTACTGATTTATAGAGGCTGAGTTTGGAAAGCCCCCAAAATCATACAGTGGGGGTCACGGATGTGCGGGCACTTTGGCTGCACGCCCCCCCCCCCAGCGCTCCCTCCAAAGTGAATTCATGCTGTTGTGAAACAGAAATGGAGAACTGGTGGCAGTGAGCAAACTCTGTGACAATTCCCAAAGGAAAAGATCTTAGGCCATTTATGCAGGGCTCTTTTCCCGCGGTCACCCCCACGAACTGCTTCGGAGCTTCCTTTTGATTATGCATGCCTTTCCCAACTGTCAGAGGTCACCTCATGTGCTCCATGCATTTCACCGACATTTTTCAGATTCTGGCTAAAACAGCATCTGGAAAACATGGGCAAAATGCGCGGAAATGCACAGGGAGAGTGAGGTGACCTCTGATGGTCGGGAAAGGCATGCATAATCAAAAGGAAGCCCCAAAGAAGCCAGCGGGGGTGACCATGAGGGAAACAGCTCTGCATAAATGGCCTAAGATCTCCTCCTCTGGGAACTGTCAGCTCCTCCCTGCGCGAAAGGGAGTGGTCAGCCTCACTTGAGTGACCACAATTGCAGTGTGAAGATATATGACAAGATGTTGAACTCTACCTATCACAGCAGCAAGGATGTCATCTCTGATTCTGTCATTCATGGGAAGTGGGATTTTGGCCCTCATGCTAAAACATAGAGGGATTCCATCCGCAGTAAATATTCTGCTTATTTCAGACATGCTGCTGCCGTGTCATTAGGCTGTGCCAACTCTGGGCTGGAAAATTCTTGGAGATCTGGGGACAGAGGGTAGAGTTTGGGGGGAGGAGAGAGCTCAATGGGGACATGGTGCCATAAAGTCCACCCTCCAAAGCAGCCTTTTTTTCTCCAGGGGCACTATTCGGCGTCATGATGATGAAGAAGAGCAGGTTTTTATACTCCACTTTTTGCTACCTTAAGGAGTCTCGAAGTGGTTTACAATGACATTCCTCTGAATTGACCACACTTCCGCTTCAGCCCTGCTGTGTTTTTTGCATCTGAAATGAGCTGCAGCCACAATTTGGACACTCAGCACAATCCATGGCTTGGGGGCAACAATACTCCCCCCCCCAACAGCAACAAACAACAACCTCTGGTCTGAATCCCCACAATAGTTGTGTGCAGTGTCTTCACCCCATTTTTGAAGGGGACAATGGCAAAAAAGGAGCATTGGCCGTTCATGTGGAGGCCGCGGCTCCTCCTGTGGGGTACACTCTGCCCCAAGGCTGCATGAAGCTCTTTCAGCACCAGCTTCTGATGAATGCAAGAGATCCAGCGCAGGCAGCCAGCAACTCCATCACACGCGTTTTGAAAGGGCTGGGTTGTCTGCAAAGGGTTGACAGCCTCCAGGTGGGGTAGCCTCCCAAAGTGCAACAGATCTCCAGGCTGCACAGATCAGTTGCTCCGCTGGAGAAAATGGCAGTTTTGATGAGTGGTGAACCCTAGGGCGTGATGCCCCACTGAAGTCCCTCTCTTCCCCCAAACCCCGCCCTCCTCAGGCTCCACCCCCCACATCTCCAGGAATTTCTAAACCCAGATTATTTAACAGGTTTCTGCGTCCATGCTATTAACTGCAAAATATTTGTGAGTGGCTGAAAAAGAAAGGTGGGACACAGAAATCCCTTTCCTTCCCCCAAACGGAGCAGTGAGGATGGAGCCTGGAACGGACTGAGCCAAAAAGGAGTGGATGCTTCCGGCCCCCCTCTGTGAAACAGCTTCTGGTTTAAGAGAGTGCATTCGCTGAATTGCAGCGCCTCCCCCCCACATCACTGAATATCTTCTGGTGGAAACTACCCATAAATCAAAGATGCATGTGGGCTGATTAAGAAGCTTCCATTAAACTTGACTCACGGTCCAAAAATGTGCTTGCTAAAGAAATATGACCATACGTTGAAGGTGCTAAAAAAAAATTACAGCTTCAGGATTCAGAGCACCAGAAAGGAATGAAGTTCATCTCTCTTGCTGCCTTATTTATTTATTTGTTTATTTATTTATTTGTTTGTTTATTTAGGCTTTCATCCCGCCCTTTCTTCGGGCCAAAGCCAGGCTCAGGGCGGCTAACATCAGATACAACACCATAAAACACGATAAAAATATACAAAATTGTGTGTGTGTGTTAAGTGCCGTCAAGTCGCTTCCGACTCATGGCGACCCCCAGCTAAAAACCAACACCTCTAATTTAAATCAAATCAAATGGCGTTCATCTACGGACACACAGGGCTACAGCCGGCCCAGGGAATAGGTTTGTCCACCTCCAGGTGGTGGCAGGAGATCTCCTGCTATTACAACTGATCCCCAGCCGATAGAGATCAGTTCACCTGGAGAAAATGGCCGCTTTGGCAATTGGATTCTATGGCATTGAAGACCTTCCCCTCCCCAAACCCCACCCTCTCAGGCTCCACCCCAAAAACCTCCCACTGGTGGCAAAGAGGAACCTGGCAACCCTACCAGGGAAGCTGTCAGGGTCCCCTATTAGAACACCTGATAAAATAAATAGCAAGGCGAACAGGAAGAGAGGCCAGCTATGCCGGAAACCGTTGCTGCCTTTGACCTTAGGCCTGTCGGATCTTGGTCTCACGGGCCCTGCGGAATTGCATTAAGTCCCGCAAATTGGTATTTGCAGAGTGCTCTCGGGTGTGTGTGTGTGTGCCAGGAGAGATGGTCCCACAGATACAATTGGAGCCAGACCTCATGGCAGTCAGTTGGGGATGGCACCACTCCAAAGAGGGAGGGGGAAGGAGGACTGCCATGCAGCGCTTCGTAGGTGCTATGGCTTTCATGGGCATCACGTTGGGGATCACTGTTAAAGCCAGTCAGGGAAGCTATGGCTGTGATTAATATATTTGTCACATTTCTCCCTGACAAGCTTTGTTGCTGTTCGGCACTCCACCATGACACTCTCTGGGTGCTGCCAGAACCTGGATCCAACACGTCTGCCCCTTCAAGCCTCTGTTCCACTCTACTTATGCTCATGTTTCCGTAGATGGTCACTTATGTTTTCTAGAAGCCTTTTGTCTCTGCTGTGTGAAGCGAATTCTGTCCCTGAAGCTGAGGTACTTACACTAAAAGGGAAAGCGGTGGAGCTGCCCAGGATGACACTTGGCCGAGGGCAGCACGTTTGCCACAGCAACGGTCGGCAGAGACGTTGGCTTCCTCTCCAGTCCTGTCTGCATTACAGTCTGACAGTGGTTTGAGACCAGTTGGGTGGCTGTGGCTTCACACAAAGAACCTTGAGAACTGTAGTTTGAGGAGAAGCGGAGACTTCTGGCAGGAGTTCAGCTCCCCCACCAAAAGAAGAGTCCTTGAAGCAGCTGAGGCCACTGTTGTGGCTCAGCCCTCCGCAATGCTTTGCTTCAGGAAGGCCTCACAAGAAAATCCCAGCTAGGAGAAGGTGCAAGTCAAGGAAAGGAGTGGGTCGGGGAAAGCGACTTGGTGTTCAGGGAAGCATCACTAAACTTGGCCCGCTTCCATTGTATTACTTGGTGCTATGGAATGTACCAAAGGGCTTCCTTTCAAGAAACGTACACTGTTAATGCACAGCTCCATATGTCCCATGTCATCAGCAGCATGATAAACTATAGGAACGAGGCCAAGGGAATGCTTTGGAGGAACTCTTGTTCTGGTGTGTGAGGCGTGAGGGCCATGGGACGCCTGCGAGGGAGAAGCCCCTTCCCCCCGACTTTGCACTCACACCGCGTCTTACTGCAACCGGGCTGTGAGCCACGCAGAACAGATGCCGGGTGCACCTGACACAGTGTTGGGCAGGTGAGAGCGTGGCTACGAAGGCTGAAGATCAGCTCCAGATCAAGGCCTGGCTACTGGGTGGGCTTGATGTTAAAAATGGCAGAGCCCCCTCCCCCTGTATTCTAAATCTTGCTGACTTTGTTCCATGCGCACCTCTAGAAAGCCAGTGAAGGCTAGAATGGGGAGGGCCCATGGGGGTGGCCGGCAGTTGTGGCAACATCCCCCCTCTTCTGTAGGCCCTGTTAGGTGGACACTGCCTGGTGTTGTAATTAACATTTTGCTGGGAGCTGCTTTGGGTCCTTACTGGGAGAAAAGAGAGCCTACGGCTGAGGCAGCGACGGTTTCCGCCATAGCTAGCCTCCCTTCCCTCATCCCTGTTTATTTGGGCTAACTGACCTGGGGACTCTGACCGTCGCCCTGGGCTGGTTGCTGACCAGTGTGAAATAATTCTACTTTTTCCCAGATAAGCAAATGATCATTACTTAGGAAAAAGGAAACCGGATGGCGTTGCCTCTCAAGACAGGGCCGGCTGTCCCCCCGCTCAGAGGCATCACAGGAGATATCCAGGGTGTAATGCTCGGGAGGAGTGCTAGTCATGCATGCCCTGTCCACCCTGAGGGCTAGCATTCCACTGCTCTTCTGTACTGGCCCACCAGCACACCAAGGAGGGCCCCACTGGCTCCCCACATCCAGCATCCCTCCCAGAGACACCAGCACAGGCCGGGCCAGGAGGGAAGGCACCTTGCTTGGGGAGACAAACTCCGTTCTCCTCACACTTTCAGCTCTCTCCAGCCTCTGACAGACCTTCTCTTGACCTGAAAACCCTTTATCTCATCAAGGCTAAGAGAGAAACGAAGAAGTTAGATCTCCATAACTGTGAGCAAAAGGAGCCCTTATTTAGGAGGCTTGGGAGTTAATCCCCCGCCCCACCTAGCAATGTGTTTTGGATTGAGGTCCTTTCATGTAATGGCATGCATCTTAATACATGAGGGAAAAAAAGATAATTTTGCTGTGTTGAGAACTTTTGTGCAGTGACTTTGTGTTGGCGGAGGAGGGGATGCCATGGGCAGAAGTCAAGTGCTTTAACTGCCAAAGCCCATTAGTCTCCCTGTCATAAGCTCAAGGGGCATCTGATGATTTAGTCGACAGCTTGCAGGGTGTTGCCTACAGAGAATGAAATTGAGTTAGAATGCAAAGCAAGCGGAGAGTTCTGCTCATCAGCTGGATGAAGCACAAAGAGTTTTAGAAGGAAAATTAGTCCATATTTGAGGGTTGCCAGCCCCCAGGTGGGGCCTGGAGATCTTCCAGAATTACAACTGATGCCCAGACTACCCAGACTAGTTCCCCTGGAGAAAATGGCTGCCTTGGAGAACAGACTGTCTGGCATTATACCCTACTGAGGCCCTCCCCTCCCCAAACCCCACCCTCCCCGGACTCCACCTCAAAATCTCCAGGAGCTGGCAACCTTAGGAGGATCCTTCTAGCTAACCTGGCAAGGCAAACATCTCAGGGCAGCAATTCAGGGGAGAGCATCATGGAGGAGATGTTTGTGTGTGTGTTGTTGTTTTTTTACTTTGCTAGTCTGCTGTCTTTGAGCACCTCTTCCTCACAAGTGGGGCGGAGGGGGCTGTGCTGCTGGCCAGTGGGAAGGGCTGCAGCCAGGCCAGGCCTCCTTCAGGACAGCAATGCTGTTCCCATCATTGTGTGGGGCAAGCAGGAGACATTTGCTTATGCCATGCAGTGGTGGCAGCTTCACTCTTTACAGGGCCTTGAAAGACCGTCTGTGACATCACCTTGTCTGCTATAGACCACTGATGTTGGCAGAAGCATCCATGGCTGTTCTACTGCGTGCACACACACACACATTCCCTGTGAGTGCCGTGGGTTTCACCACTGCCTCGCACTCTGGGACCACCCCTGTCCTGCAACTTCCAGGCAAGCTTGTCCATGATGTCTCCTTTTTCAAAAGAGAGTTGTGAAGATAGCCTCTTTTCTAGGCAGCGTGTCTCTCTGGGTATTCAGCACACAGGGTTGTCCATTTCTTAGCACCACAGTGATTCAGAAGCCACAAAGTGGTCCATGTGCATAGAAACAGATTAAGGCTGTCCATGGTCAGTGGAGGAGAAAGGGAGGGAGAGTTTCAGCCTTTTCTCTAACTTCTTTCACCCCTTCCCTTAGTCTTCCACCCACTCCCACACAGACCACTCCCCTAAATTCGGACACAATGGCAGGGGGATAGAACTTTGGGGGTTGTTGGTTGCTTCGTTTCACTCTCTGCAGAAACCTTTGATATGTTCTTATCCTAAACTCTCCCTGATTTGGATTACTTCTCTCCCTTGTTGTAGGATCCTGGGGTTGGTGGGTTTAGGCCTCTGTCCCATTAGGGGATGGTTTGCACAAATCCCGTTTTAGCTGAGTCACTGGCTAAAACGGTCAAATGTGCAGCTTTTCTGTTTATTGTAAGAGAAGTGACCACAGCCTGGGCTTTGCTCTGCAACTTCACTCGGAAAAAATGCAGAGCTAACCAAGAACAACTCACTCAAGGATTATCTTTCTCCTCCCACACCGGTAACGGGAATATTTCTGATACGGTCTGTTCTCACATGTTGCCTACTGGCTCTCTGGAGTCTTACGGTCTCCAATCTAAACCTGAATGAGTCTCATTTGAGGAGAAAAGTGAGTTTTAATTGTGGGGGGGGAGAGAGACAAAAATGAAATAAAGAATGTCCACCTTGTAGCATTTGAAGGGGGGGACCTGCCCATCACTGCCCTGGTGATGGGAACAGACCTGTTTCCCATACAGCACAAGCTGACGGTAACCACAGCCTTCTCTGGCTTTTCTGGTGGGAAGGATCATGGTTTATTTCAAAATAAACCATGATCTGGCTTTTCTGGTGGGAAGGATCATGGTTTATTTCAAAATCCCACTGAAGTTTTTTTCAATAAATGAGTGCAATTAAAAAACAGCATCCAGGGGCTGAGAAATGATTCTTTAATGCTAAAACCACATAAAAACACAAGCTATGTTGAGGGCTCCAGAGGGCTCCAGAGGAGAGACACAAATATGAGATGTTATTGGATCCTTCTGGGGTTTGGTGTCTTTAAGAAATCAAGGACAAGTTACTAAAATGAAAACACTGGGTGGGGATGGAATCAAAACGATCCCTTTGTCTAGGGGAGTGAAACAGGGTTCCCGGTGGACCCCCCTCCTATTCAATCTCTACACCTCACTGGGACTTTTTTTTTTTTGCCGTCAAGTCAAAACTGACATATGGCGACCCAGTGGGGTTTTCAAGGCAAGAGATGTTGGGAGGTGGTTTGCCATGGCCTGTCTTGGCTTCACAACCCTCGTATTCCTTGGAGGTTTCCCATCCAAATACTTGCCAGGGTTGAGGCTGAGAGTGTATCATTGGCCCAAGGTCATCCAGGAAGCTTCCCTAGCATGAGTGGGGATTCAAACCTGGCTTTCCCCGGTCCTAGTCTGACACCTTAACCACTACACCACAGTGGGACTCTATCAGTGGTTAACTCTCCTGCCCCTGTTCTAGCTCCACTCAGATTCCAATATTACTTTATGCAGATGTGCTTTATTCTTTATTCGGATCCCTGGTGAGTCTGTGTAGGCTGCTGAAAGTGTTTCAGAATTATTGTACTGGTGAAAGGTTTGGTAATTAATTGTGAAAAATCAAAAGTTATGGTTTGTTCATGATCCCTACAGATTAAGCAGCTGTCTTGGAAGCAAAACAATCATCTGATTGAGCAGGTTTCCCAGCTTCACTCTCTAGGCATTCTCTATCAAGCTTCCCTCTCATGGAGGGCTCCTATAAGAGTCAGCCCTCCCCCCCACAGTCAGTTCTTCAGCAGTTATTCGTTGTTCTGTTTTTTTTTCCCCGTTTGGGGGCCAGTTTGTTCCTGCAGCAATTCAACTTTTCAGGGCTTGTATATGGGGTGGCTCTTTGGATTACCAGATAGCTCTATTGATCAACCCTTTGAAGCTTTCCTTTAGAAAATCAATGGAGCCCTCCATTGCACAGCATCGGTGGTTCTCTGACTGGAATTGGGTCTTGAATCAGTGGAATGCCAAGCTTGGCAGTTGTGTTTCCACCTTTACCTTTATTGTTAAAAACCAACTCAGTCCAAACTCATTAAAACCCTTAACGTGTAGTTTGGAAGGTATAGACTATCATGCTTCCCCTTGAAGAAGAAATGCTGATCTCGTATCCTGGGAAGTCGAACAGCACATGGCAGGAAAATGCAGATGACCACAGGACAGTAACTGTGCACGATGTTCCATCAGGAATGGATGAGCGTGTTGAGGTGGGCCACCCGGGCACCAGAGCAGCCCGGTGGGTTTTCCTTAGAAAATTCCATTCGTATTTCAGAATTCTGACAAAAGAAGAGGCTCCACCAAATCACCTCCAATTTCTCTTCTGGGAAATTTCTGGACACCAGGAATTCCTGCCATAGGGCTGTGTATAATCAGCACTATGGTGCACTTTAATGGCTGGTCATCTGAGGAAAGCTCCCTGGTACAGTTCCCTGGTACAGTTCTTCTGACATCTGCTTATCCTGGTGGGGAGCCATGAGTGTGCATTTGTGACTAGCTAATTGGGAAGCAGAAGAGGAATGTTGGTGTTTTGGTGCTGCGCTTCAGCTTCAAGACGCTGAGTTACAAATTTTGTAGCAGCGGAACAAAGGCGAGTGAGTGGGACCTTTTGGCAGAACTTTGGGCAGCTGAGGGTCACGATCAGATCAAATTTCAAAAGCATCTGGTTTAATTTGAATATTTGTTTGTTTAAAATGCTTTTATGCCACCTTTCTACCCAATCAGGGTCTTCAAAGTAAGGTTGCCAACCTCCAGGTAGGGCCTGGAGTTCTCCTGGCATTACAACTGATCTCCAGATTATGCAGATCTGTTTCCCTGAAGAAAATGGCTCCTTTGGAAAGTGAACTCTATGGCACTATACCATGCTGAGGTCTTTCCCCTCCCCAATTCCCACCGTTCCCCAGTGCCAAAAATTTCTCAATTTAGAGTTGCCAACCCTACCCCAAGGTAGCGAACATAAAAACATTTGTATGTGAAAAGGATCTTGGGGTCTTAGTAGACCAAACACTGAACATGAGTCAGCAGTGTGATGCGGTAGCTAAAAAAGGCAAACGGGATCCTGGGCTGTATCAACAGAAGTATAGTGTCCAGGTCATGCGAAGTGATGATATTGTTTGACTCTGCTCTGGTTAGACCTCACCTAGAGTATTGTGTTCAGATTTGGGCACCACAATTTAAGAAGGCTATAGACAAGCTGGAACATGTCCAGAGGAGGGCAACGTAGACGGTGAGGGGTCTGGAGACCAAGTCCTATGAGGAAAGGTTGAAGAAGCTGGGTATGTTTAGCCTGAAGAGGAGAAGACTGAGAGGGGATATGATAACCATCTTCAAGTATTTGAAGGGCTGTTATGTAGAGGAAGGTGCTGAGTTGTTTTCTGTTGCCCCAGAAGGTCGGACCAGAACCAATGAGTTGATCTGCAATCCTACTGAAGTACTGATCAAGGTGGAAACCAAACTATTTAATTAAATAATGTTCAGTCTTGTTCTGTTTTCTCAGTCATGTGTGTGTGTGTCCCACTTGGAATCCAGGAAAACTCTGTACCCGAGCTAGTGACAGTCTGGAAAGCCCTGGGATCTGGGAACTATGGAGGACAGAGCATAGTAAGCTTTAGCTGAGAGGGGAGGGCAGACAGCAACACACATGCCAATTAGTTACCCAGTTTGGGCTGCTTTGCTGGTCTTCCTTTTGCATCAGTGGAGCCAAACACTGAGTGGAACCATCTGATACAAGCTGGAAATGAATCAAAGTTGGGATTGGAGTCCCCATCTGCGAACCAGAGCCCACGGTCCGCTTGCATATGTTTGCCTTGCCTACGGAGCCTTGCAAACTCCCGTAAGAGGCTGTGAAAATTACCTCCATCTTTGCACGGCTGTTGCCTCTGAAATTCGACAACCTCAAAGGACTCAAATTGCCTTTAATGTTGGTTGTACTGCGGGCGCAACTTAGAGTTGCCAGATGTCCCTTATTTTAAAGATTTGTTCCTAATTCCAGCACATCCCAATCCCATTTGACATATTAGATGCAAATAGGGTTGCCAACTCCAGACTGGGAAATTCCTGGAGAATTTGGGGGTGGACTCATAGAGGGTGGGGTTGGGGGGTATAAAGCAATAGAATTCACTCTCCAAAGCAGACGTTTTCTCCCAGGGAACTGATCTAAATTGTTTGGAAATCATTTGTAATTCCAGGAGATCTGCAGGCCCTATTTGGAAGCTGGCAACCCAGGAGCCCAGTCAGAGTATTGCAGAGATTAGAGCACAAGATGAGGGCTGGGGAGACCCAGGTTCAAACCCTGACTCCCCATGAAGCTCACCTGGCTAGGTGAACTCGGGCTAGTCACTATCTAACCCAGCTCTGACTGTTGTGAGAATAAACTGGAGGAGGAGAGACCCACAGAGGTTGTCAAAGAATGGCTAGGACAAAAAGGTATTTAACAATAATACATTGTTCTAGTTCCTCATCCTCTTAGAGAGGTGTGACAAGTAGAGTGCCTCGGGGATCTGTCCTGGGCCCTATGTTGTTCAACATCTTTATAAATGATTTGGGTGAAGGAACTGAAGTGATGCTTATTAAATTTGCACATTATACTAATTTGGGAGGGGTAGCAAATACAGTAGGAGACAGAGCCAGGATACAGGATCATCTTGACAGGCTGGAAAACTGGGCTAAAACTAATAAAATTAATTTCAACAGAGAAAAATGTAAAGTTCTGCATTTCGGTAGGAAAAATCAAATGCAAAATTATAGGATGGGGAATACTTGTCTCTTGGCAGTAGTATGTGCAAAAAGGATCTAGGGGTCTTAACAGACCAAACACTGAACATGAATCAGCAGTGTGATGTGATAGCTAAAAAGGCAAATGTGATTTTGGGTGGTATCAACAGAAGTATAGTGTCCAGGTCACACGAAGTGATGGTTTCACTTGACTCTGCTCTGGTTAGACCTCATTTTCAGTGCTGTATTCAGTTTTGGGCACCACAGTGTAAGAAGGATGTAGACAAGCTAGAACATGTCCAGAGGAGGGCAACAAACATGGTGAGACCAAATCCTATGAGGATATGTTTAGCTTGGAGAGGAGATGACTGAAAGTACTTGAAGGGCTGTCATATAGAGGATGGTGTGCCCCAGAACCAGAACCAAGGGTTTGGAATTAAATCAAAAGAGTTTTCGGCTAATCATTAGGAAGAATTTTCTGACAGCTAGAGTTCCTCAGTGGAACAGGCTTCCTTGGGAGGTGGCAAGTGCTCTCCTTCCCTGGAGGTTTTTCAGCAGAGGCTAGATGGCCATCTGACAGCAAGGCTGATTCTGTGAACTGGGGCAGATCGTGAGAGGGAGGGCAGGAAGGGTTGTGTCAGAGTTTGGCTGTCATGGCCCTTTTTTACATGCCCAGGGAAATGCCAATCGCCACTTTGAGGTCAGGAAGAAATTTTCCTCCAGGCCAGATTGGCCTTTCTTTGGTCACAGAGCAGGAGTCACTGGAGGAATGTGGGGGGAAGGTGTAAAGCCCTAATTACTTTTAGCATTCAATCAAGTAATTCAAGACAGAGGTTAACAATTAAGCAGGTCTTTTATTGATCAATAAAAGAGCAAAGCGCACGTGGAAGAAACTTTTTAAAAGTCAGAGTTCTCCACCGAGAACAAAAGAAACAGCATGCTTTATAGGTGATTAAACAGACAACTCTAATGATAATTGCGTAGAAGACTTGAGCCACTGACCATTAAGAACGTATAAACAACTATTTGCATATCCTATAAGAGTCCTCTGAAGGCGTTAACCTTAGCTGGTAATGAAGATCTGCAACTATACATTCTAGGATGACATTAATGGTCTCATCAATCACTAGCCTGTTAGCTTGTTAGCGAGGCTGCCTGTACCATCCAAGACACAGAGAAATAATGATCTCACTTTCAGCTGACTGAAAACAGTTGTAGGTCAAGCTGACCCAGGCCTTACAGAAGTAAATGTCTCTTGACCAAAGAATATATTTTACCCATCATGCATAGTGATTCTAGAATAGTATATAAGAATATATATGTATGTGTGTCTCATGCTATGTGAATATACATATATGTGAAAGAATATATGTTTTCCCTATGAACTAAGTTAATAAGGCACTACAAAGGTAGCTGTGAATTCCCTGCGTTGCACAAGGGGTTGGACTAGATTATCCTTGAAGACCCTTCCAGCTCCAGAGGATGTTCAAAATCTGCAGCCTGGCCCAGCTTGCTATTGTCAACTCAACGTTTCTAAACATGGAAATAGGAGGGAGGCAGGGGGTGGGCAGGGTGCCTACTGGCACCTCAATGGCTCTTCATGCTGTGTGAGAAGGCCCCCACCCCCACTGTTGCTCCCAGAGGAAGGAAGGGGGCATTTGGGCAAAAGGCCACACAGTCCCCAAAGGCTCCTTCCGGCCTCTCTTTCTTATGCACCCTTTCTTCCCTGTGCCAGAGACAGCAGGAAAAGGACCCTGATGAAACACTCTTTGGGGGGGAAAGAGACTGGAGTTTTGCAGCACCTGAATTCCTAACAAAAAGAAAGGCTTTTCTGGACCAGAGCTCACTTCTTTTGGATGCACTGAGTGGATCCTCATGATGCAAACATTTTATGCAGTTAAAAATAAACACGCACACAGCAGGGTCCGGGGGCCATGGAAGGAAAGAAATACCAGGTAAAATGGAATTAGGTTCAATTTAAATCTAATCACAGCAAATACAGAGACCATTCACTAGAAGAGTAACGCCTCTGTTGAGTGCAGAGTCCCAGGTTTTGCCAAGAGAAGCACACTTACAGACATTTCCACTTGCAAACTTCTGGAATATTATTTTAAAAGATTTGAACTGTGTGATTAATGCATATTGCACTTCAAAGTATAACCCAAAGCAGACAAGGCCCTGCCCCAAGTACCTTGCAATCTTGTTTGACAGTTAAAAGAAAACAGGGCAAGGGGTGGAACGACTGAGATAAATGGGAGAGAATGCAGTTACTTAACATTCCTCACAGTCACTGGTCCTCACTCCCTGGCTGGGAACCAGCCCTAGTCCTAAAAATTCAGGGGGTGGCCCCAGTCAAGCACCAGGGCCCCTTCCTTGGCCAGCCTTCTTCATCCCTCTTTTGGCTAAGGACTGTAGGGTTACGAGGTCATTGCAGGCCACCAGCGGGGGATGGGGTGGTAGGGTTGCCAGATGTAGGTTGGGAAACTCCTGAAAATTTGGGGATGGAGCCTGGGGAGGACAGGGATCTCAGTGCAGTGCAATGCCAGAGAGTCCACCCACCAAAGCATCCATGTTATCCAGGGGGACTGATCACTGTAGCCTGGAGATTAGCTGTAATTCCAGGTGGTCCTCAGGTCCCACCTGGAGGCTGGAATCCCTAACTGGACTGCCTCTTCTTAATCTAGCAGATTAGTCATCCCGACAGTTGGCCATGGTGAAAAGATTGCCTCCAAGGGTAAGAACACCACCAGATATTGTGAGTGCATCGTTTCAGTGGAAAATGCACCGTTTCTGCCCTGGTTTCTTCCTGGTTTGGACAAAGCTGCAGAAAATGAGGGAGGGGGAATTCAGACACAAACCAAAAGGTTCAAAGTGTGTGAAATAATTCTGCTTTGTGTCTAAATTGGGGACACATCATGTAAGAGTGACCCAGTTCAGTTCCAGTTTAGGGTATTGTTGCAACGTTTGGTCCAGATGGGAGAGGTGAAGTAAGGCAATACCTGTTTCTGTAGCAACCTCGGTCTTCGCTTTCTTCCACTTAGCATTATTCAGAAAACAGTAGATTTACTGTTTGCATAAACCCCAAGGAAGTTCCTACGTGTCTCAGCCAGCTCTTCAATTTGAGTCTCTTCATAGAATATATGGGTTACATCTCAGCTAATGCATCCTCTCAAGTTAGCATTGGAATTCCTCCCCCTTGACCCCTATATATTCTCTGCAAATATATAGCAAAGGCAAGCAGCCAGTGGGGAAAGGCCCAGTGTGCACAGATATTCATTCCATCAAGTTTTTTCTTTTGCTTTTTACCCTGGCAACAATTAGTCCCCAAAGTAATAGAAGACAAAAAGTGAGACTTTTCTTGAGAAAGTTCATGAATTGTTTACAAATTCTTTTGACTTTCCTTAATGTTCTTACAGATGAAAAGAGCAAGAGTCTGGGTGGGGGATACACTTCTGGGCAGCAGTGTGTGTGAACAAGATCTTGGGGTACAGGTGGACCGTAAGTTAAATATGAGCAGCCAGTGTGATGCAGCAACAAAAAGGCTAATGCAATCTTGGGGTGCATCAACAGAGGCATAACATCCAAATTGCAAGCTGTTGTAGTTCCGCTGTACACTGCATTGGTCAGGTCAAACCTGAAGTATTGTGTGCAGTTCTGGAGGCCTCATTCAAAAAGATGTGAACAGAATCAAGTGGGTGCAGAGGAGAGTGACGAGGTTGATCAGGGGCCTGGAGACCAAGCCCTATGAGGAAAGGCTGAGGGGGTTGGGAATACTTAGTCTAGAGAAGAGATTGAGGGGGTGACATGATTTCTCTCTTTAAGTATTTGAAGGGCTGTCACTTAGAGGAGGGCAGGGAGCAGTTCCTACTGGCAGCAGAGGATAGGACTCACAATAATGGGTTTAAATTGTGGGCAGAAAGGTTGGATATTAGGGGAAATTTTTTTACAGCAAGAGTTGTTCAACATTAGAACCAGCTACTTAGGGAGGTGGTGAGCTCCCCCTCACTGGCAGATTTTATGCAGAGGCTGGACAAACACTTGTCAGGGATGTCCAAGGCTGATCCTACATTAAGCAGGGGGTTGGACTAGATGGCCTTTATGGCCCCTTCCAACTCTATGATTCTATGAACCCTGTCAGGAAATTTTTATTTGATCCAGCAGTAGACCTGAGCCATCTGTCAGGTCCACAAAAGGAGTATAACAGATGTACACCCTGACATTCTTTGCACATGAACTTCATCACATGGATTTGCTAGGGAAAGAAGTCATTTGCCCAGGTCAGACACCTGTGGCTCACTGCACATGGAACAAAAGCGCCCAATGCTGCTTTCTACAGAGAGAGTGCCTAGAATCCTGGCTAATGAGGGGAAAGGGGCACAGAATAGCTTGCTGAAAGGATGAGTAGCAAAGCACATGGTAAATTGTAGGGGGAGCGTCTTTGGCTATACCTGAGACCCCCTTCCCCAATGGCTGCTGTTAGCCAACTAACATCAACTAACACCTGAGGGTCTGGGGGTTAGGGCCAGGTCTACCTGCCATTGGAAATAATGGGATCCATTATTTCTTATTGGCTGTCAAGAGGCCAGGTCTACCCACATGAAATACTGGCCCCATTCTTTCCAATGGCAGGCAGATCTGCCCTCTGCCCACCAATGCTCAGCAGCTAGACAGGGCTTCTGTTCCCTTTAAAATTTAAAGGGTTGGGAGATCCTGACTCACAGCTGTTTGGCAGGGCCAGCTTCCTCTGTCTCCCTCCCTGTTCCTGCTGTCTTGAGGGGGAGGGTTGAAGGGGAATTGGAAAAATGGCTCTGAATTTTCTAGACCCTCCAAAAAACTACCTGAGGAAAAAATCCTGAAATAGTAACAAGGGACTGAAAATTTTGGGATAACAAAAAGCATGCCCTCTCCAAAATCCAGATATGAAATGAACAGTGCACACCCTAATAAATCGGGACTTTTAACATTCCAGTATGCTTACATGTTCTCTATGGAAAACACTCACACACAGGCACACACACACACACAGAAAACGTACCTAGTGGTGATATTTTTCCTTGTCAAAAATGGGCTTGCAAAGCGACATATCCTGAATGGAGCAGAGAAGGACCGTTCTGTTATGAGGAGCAGGCAGGGGACACCGAAGAGCCCAGAGGCCCCAGAATACGTCTGTACATCCAAACCGCTTGTATAAAGCTGCCCTTCGTTCCATGGAGACAGTGTGATATTCTGGGGTTTTATTGCAGAGAGAGAAAGTTCACTAAGCTTACTGCAAATTCATTTGAGTTCCTTCAAACCTTCTGTCAATGTTTCACTTGAGCAGGACTTTCCAAATTCACCCTCAATTTTGTGTTCAGGAAAATTGGAACTCGGCTGATTCCACACAGACATTTTCCTTTGCCTCCAAATTGGAGCCCTGCCTCTGGGAGCCCCATCTGCATGACATTGTTCTCTAACCACTGCCCAGGTTTTCTCTGTCCTCAGCACACTTTTTCTCAAATCTGATTTATTACAATCTGTTGTGAAAGAACGCTGAACAAGCACATGAGAACTAACTGCAAATGTTGTGCCAAACATATTCAACAGTTGAACTTACTTCAAGACTGCAATGAACAAATGTGAGCTGATCGCCTAGTCTCTTCGGCTGGGCACCAAACAATTCAAACACCTGCCAAACTTATTTATTTATTTATTTGTATCTATTTCATTTGTCATCCTCCTTTCTCACTGAGACCCAAGGTAGACCAGTAAACACATACAAGGCCCTGACCTGGATGACCCAGGCTAGCCTGATCTCAACAGACCGTGGAAGCTACTCAGGATCCCCAGTGGTTAGTCCTTGGATGGGAAGCCAGAAAGGAAGTCCAGGGTCGCTATGCAGAGGCAGGCCGTGGCCAACCACCTCTGTTTGGCTCTTACCCTGAAAACCCCAGAGGGGGTAGCCATAAGTTGGCTGTGACTTGACAGCACTTTCCACCACCGTCACCAAATACATACAATAAATAACGCAACAAACCGGAACACACAGATAGAGAACAGAAAAATAAAAAACTTTATAATACATCCAGTAAACTAGATTGCACTGTTAGAGAAGAATGAAACAAAAAGATCGCAATACATTCAATAAATAATGCACTACTGGCATGAGGCCGCCTACAATTCTCGCAATTAAAACTACAACTCTATTACCTTTTTATAAAAAGTGTCCTCCTGCACAATTTTTCCCCTCTGTACTATTCCTTAACTCCAGAACTGTTCTGTTTTGCACGTTCTGTGGAACGATAAGATGTGAGGGAGCCTTTCTGACCTCCTCAGGCCTGCCGGTCCACCACTACAGAGGATGCTGCTATCGGGGTCCTGAAAAACTGTGCATGGATCCAAACAAAGTGGTGCCCATTAACATCATAAGAACAGCATGGATGAACGCTGATGGGTAGGATTTTTTAAACACATAAATTATTTATTACTAACTTATGATCTGTGACTGATCTAAGTGTCTATGCTTTTATCCATACAGGTACCCAGCCTTTCCACGGCAGTTTCCCCTGCTGCACCAAGGGCATTTTTTAAAAAAAACGCAAGAATTGCTATTGTACTATTGTGTAGTAACATCTAACAATTTGATGCTATGACCTCTGAATTCCCAGCTTTCAATTTTTTAAGTAAGCAAGTCTCTAGTCCCTATTAGAGGAAATTTACTCAGCAATGGAAAGGGCTGGGCTTAGGAAGGGGTACTGTGAAGGGACCTGCCGAACAGCCATGACCTGTTGAGCAATTGGTGGAAAAACCAGGGAAGTGTGCCTCTCCAAACGTCTTGCCTGTTTTGATGTCATTGTCCTTCCCTCAGACCCTCGCAGCCCCCACTTCCCCCAGAACTCTACCCAAAAGCTGGGGGGCGGGGGGCTTTTAAAAAGCCAACAGTTGCTACAGTGCTATAGTGTTACAGTGGCATACAATTTGTTGTTGTTGTTTTGGAGATACCCCCTGGGGAAAAAGTCCCTCAAGCAGCGCAGCATGGAAAAATGCAAAGGTAACGGTGGCTGATAGGAAGCCCAGAAAATGGTGGCTCAGAAAACTCCTGCGCACCCCCTTTCACTATTAACGTGAGTTTCTGTGCACTTGTAGTGGCAATGAATGTGGTTAGGGATGCCCAGTGGCCTGGGGGGAAATGTCCTGAACTCTTTCAGAGAGGTTTAATGGCATGTTATTTACCTTCATGCCATGAAAAGCTTTAGCTGCCCTTTCCCACACATTAAACCTCTATTAAAGGGGCAGGATATTTTTCTCCAGGCCAGTTTGTAAGCAGTCGAACCCCTCCTCCCATTAGGGAGCACGAAGTCACGGGGGCCAAAGACTGGTATCAGAGCCAGACACCGCTCCCCACAAAATGGATGACCCTCCAAGAGTTCTGGGGCCCATCTTGTGTTTCAAGCCCGGGCAGGAAGGCAGTTGCAGCTGTATTTTCCCCCTGGCCCTCAGGTGTGCCTGGCTGGGCAATCCCTGTTGTGTCACCCTAAGGTATTTTAATCAGCGCTCCAAGGAGACCATTACTTACCCTATGTGCACCCATCCCAGCAATCAATCAGTATTCAGGAGAATAGCCCAGGCATCAAGACTCTCGTCTTTTTGTTCGGACCCCCGAAAAGCAATCAATTCTTTTTTTCTGGCTTTCTTGCCAACTTACCTCTCACTGCCTCAGGACCCATTTGGGAGTGTAAATATTGGTCCTTTGGCCATTCATAGTGTGTGTGTGTGTGTGTGTGTGTGTGTGTTCTAGATCCATGCGCCCCCCCCCAATTGTGTGTGGGTCCCTTTCTTCTTTGCTCCTGGGAATGCTGGTCATTTTCCTCTTCAGCACTGATTTCCCTAGATGTCCCTTCAAGACTGGGAACTATCACCCATCCCTGAAACCCTATCCCACTTCCTCCCTTTTCTCTTAGCCAGCTCTTGTATGCTTTGTGTGTGTATGTGTTCATTGCTTCAATATATATATTTGTTTTTATTCTTTAATAAAACCAATTTTAATTATGCAACCACCTGCTCATTTGAGAGTTTTCACTCAGGACTATCCTAGTATACATAGATGATCAATCCCAGTTACCCCCTCTCACTCTCTGTCTCCAACTAATTCCCCCAGGTAAAGTTGGATGGTGCTGAGTTGTTATCTGTTGCCCCAGAAGATCGGACCAGAACCAACAGGTTGAAATTAAATCATAGAATCATAGAGTTGGAAGGGACCACCAGGGTCATCTAGTCCAACCCACTGCACAATGCAGGAAATTCACAACTACCTCCCCCACACACACCCAGTGACCCTTACTCCATGCCCACAAGATGGCCAAGGTGTCCTCCCTCTCATGCTCTGCCTATGGTCATAGAATCAGCACTGCTGACAGATGGCCATCTAACCTCTTCTTAAAAACCTCCAGAGAAGGAGAGCTTACCACCCCCCGAGGAAGCTTGTTCCACTGAGGAACCGCTCTAACTGTTAGAAAATTCTTCCTAATGTCTAGACGGAAACTCTTTTAATTTAATTTCAACCCATTGGTTCTGGTCTGACCTTCTGGAGCAACAGAAAACAACTCAACACCATCCTCTATATGACAGCCCTTCAAGTACTTGAAGATGGTTATCATATCCCCTCTCAGTCTCTTCAGGCTAAACATACCCAGCTCCTTCAACCTTTCCTCATAGGACTTGGTCTCCAGACCCCTCACCATCTTTGTTGCCCTCCTCTGGACACGCTTGTCTACATCCTTCTTAAATTGCGGTGCCCAAAACTGAGCACAATAGTCTAGGTGAGGTCTAACCAGAGCAAAGTGATACCATCATTTCGAGTGGTCTGTGTTAGTGACGTCGCCGGAGGGTTGTGGGTTCGGGTCGCAGACGTCCAGCGGCAGCCGGCTGAGGGCGTCGGCGTTGCCGATAGACTTCCCAGGCCGATGGGCGAGCTGGAACTCGTAGACATTCATAAAAATGGACCAGCGGAGCATCCGGGGCGACAGGATCTGCAGCGTCTGGCGATCCGGTACGAACAACCCCAAGAGCGGCTTGTGGTCCGTCACAATCATGAACCGGCGGCCGTAGACGAAATCATGGAATTTCTTGACGCCAGCCACGACTGCGAGGGCCTCCCGTTCGATCTGCGCATAGTTCCGTTCAGCCGGCAAGAGAGTCCTGGAGTAAAAAGCGATCAGGGCTTCCCGACCGTCAGGCAACCGGTGCTGCAGGACCGCGCCGACACCGTATGGGGAGGCATCGCAGGTCAGCACCACTGGCAACTTCTCGTCGAAGTGGATGAGCAGGCTAGACAAGGAGAGGAGGCCCTTTGCGGCCTCGAACGCGCGCTGCTGCGGCTTGCTCCACGACCACGGAGCAGACTTGTCCAGGAGGCGGTGGAGGGGCTCGGCGACCGATGCCTTGTTGGGCAGGAAGGCGTGATAAAAATTCAACAGTCCCAAGAATGCCTGGAGCTCCCGCTTGCACTTGGGCAGAGGAACGTTGTGGATCGCCTTGAGTTTCTTTTTTCTTTTAAATAATTTTTTATTAATTTTTATAACACAAAACAAAACAAACAAATTCAATAAAATTAATATAAAAATACAAAAAGAAAATACAAAAGAGTATCTTTATATACTAATTATTACATTCATGATTACTAAATTATAAAATCCAAAAAGATACCCCTTCGCCCTCCACCCACCTTAAAAAAGTGACCCACCTGACTTCCGAAGAAGTGTCTAAACAGTTTTTATAATGAAATACCTATTAACAGTATAATATAAAAATATTAAAATTAGTTTCTATAACTCGCTAATTAAAATAGTAAAATCCATTTTTGTCAGTTTATCCCAATATGTGGTGTCCTTTACCCATGTTTTTTTTTATTCTTCCATATCCTTTCCGTGTAGGAATTCCGTTAGTTTGGCCATCCTCATATACATCCATAATTTCTCTCTCCAGTCAGCAATTGAAGGTTTATTCACTTGCTTCCAAACTTTAGCTATTACAATTCTTGCAGCAGCAAAACTATATTGGCAAATAACCCTGTCATTATTACTCATATTTTTTTGTGGAATTCCCAATAAACAAAATACAGGCTTCCTTTTTACTCTACCATTAATCAAATTATTAGTTTCCCTAAGAAATTTTTCCAAAATTTTTTAATTTTTTTACATAACCACCATACATGCATATATGTACCTCTTTCCTTTCCACATTTCCAACATAAATTCATACCTCCTTTTTTTCATTTTAGATATCATCACAGGGGTTATATGCCATCTGTAAAACATTTTATATAGGTTTTCTCTAATTTCATTGGTTATTGTGAATTTAAATTCTCTCTTCCATAAATTTTCCCATATTTCCAATTCAATATTAAATCTTAACTCCTTCATCTATTTTATCATAACTGGTTTAAATCTTTCTTGTTCTAAATTAGTTTCAGTTAATAATTTGTGCATTCTTCCTATGTCCTTTATTTCCTTTTATTAATATTTTTTTCCAATTCAGATTTGTTTTTATTAAATCTAAGCTGATTGTCTTTATTAAATATATCTGTTAATCTATAATACAAAAACCAATCCTTAATATTAAGTTCTTCTTAAAGCACATTTTCCCTCTTTCCATTCAATAATTTCTCTATATATGTCCATTTCTAAATTTAAATGTATCCCTCTTCTCATATGAGCTACTACTGGATTAACCCATCCCGGGGTCTTAGTTTCCAAAATCCTATATTTTTTCCAAATTTGAAATAATCCAACTCTGACAATATGAGTATTAAAATCTTTGTTTACCCTTTCCTTATCATACCATAAGTATGCATGCCATCCAAAACGTAAATTATAGCCCTCTAATTCTAATATTTTAGTATTCTCTAACATAATCCAAGTCTCTAACCAAGCGAAACAGGATGCCTCCTAATACATTCTTAAATCTGGTAACCCTAAACCTCCTGTTTCCCTTAATTGAATCAGATTATTGTATGCTATAAAATATATTTTTTCCAAATTTTAAATATTTTGGTTCCTTTTATAATTGGTAAATTTTGAAATAGGAAAAGCATCTTGGGTAAAACCATCATTTTAATTACCAAAATTCTACCCCATAATGATAAAGGTATTGTGAGAGTCCCAACCTAACTGTGCTAACTTCGCAAAATCACTTGCTCAGACTTGGGTGCAGAAACAAAGGATTTATTGAAGGCTTCAGATAGTACAAGACAGACATGAGTTTAAAGTTGCAAGTGAGCTAGCTTATCGGGGTTACAGAATATATCTACTACAGGGCACTGGGGTTCACACTTCTGTTGTGGGAAGTTACAAGATAGATTGGTGCAATACAAAACATCAAACGGGTCCCAGAGAGACTGTTAGGACTATCAGATCTTCAAGGCCGTATTCGGCCCGAGGGAGTGCATGCAGGAAGCACAGCAGGGGAGGGCGAAGCGGCACCTGGGAAAGACAGATGAGGCGCCGGGTCCCAGGAAGGCAAGGGGAGGTGTGAACTGCTTGTACGAGTTCAAAGGGACAGAGATAGAGGATATGCAAGTGGGGAAGGGGAGTCAGAGACACATGGCCCTCACATTCTGCCCCCCTTAAGGCCCCCCTCCCGCAAGGTCGGGAGGCCGAGGCTTATCAGGATAGGCGCAGTGGAATTCGTGAACTAGGTGGGGGGCCGCCATGTGGGGGGCTGCTACCCATTCATCGTGTGCAGGTCCCAGATGTTTCCGTCAGACAAAATAGAACAGTTTCCCTTTCTTCCACTTGGAATCTAAAACCTTGGACACTTCCAAGTGTGTGTCCCCGCCCACTACTGTAGGGACTTCGGGTTTGGGGGGGGAGTGGAATTGGGGAGCGGGTACGTAGGGCTTGAGTAGACTGATATGAAAGACGGGGTGAACGCCCCTAAGGGTTTTTGGCAGCTCCAATTCCACTGTGACTTCATTAATCACCCGGGAAATGGGGAAAGGCCCCACGTATCGATCATTCAGTTTTTTGCAGGGCCGGAGCAAGCGCAGGTTTTTGGTGGGGAGATAAACTTGCTCCCCCACCTTGAGCTCCCAGCCCGGGGACCGATGTTTGTCGGCCTGTTCCTTGTACTTGCGCTTGGCCCGTTCTAGGTTCTTTTGTAACCAGGGCCAAGTAGACCGAACCACCTGCACCCACTCCTGGACTTCTGGGACTGCCTCGAGCTCAGGAGTGACGGGGGTGGAACTGAAAGGGCCGAATTCCGTCCCGTATACCACCTGGAAAGGGCTAAAACCAGTGGAGGAGTGAGGGGCATTGTTGTAGGCATACTCAGCAAAAGGTAATAAGTCCACCCAATCGTCCTGATGGTAATTGACATAACACCGGAGGTAACACTCGACTACGGCATTCACTTGTTCAGTTTGACCATCGGTTTGGGGGTGGTAAGCCGAGGAGAGTCCTTGCTCCTCCACCCCCATCAGTTTTAGGAAGGCCCGCCAGAATTTGGCGACGAACTGGACCCCCCTGTCGGAGAGGACCTTTCTGGGAATCGAGTGAAGCCTTAGGACATGAGTGATAAACAATTTGGCCAACCCCTGGGCCGAGGGGAGTCCGGCACAGGGAACGAAGAGAACCTGTTTGGAGAAAAGGTCCGTGATCACCCACAGGACTGTCTTACCCCGGCTGGGAGGCAGGTCGGTGATAAAGTCCATGGCGATCACTTCCCACGGTCGGGTGGGTGTTTCTAAGGGTTTCAGGAGTCCCGGGGGTTTCCCCATTCTCTTTTTTGCCGTGGCGCAGATGGGGCAGCTGCGCACGTATAGTTCTACATCAGCTCTCATGCCGGGCCACCAAAATTGCCGCCTCACCAAGTGCAGAGTTTTTACAAAGCCAAAATGACCCGCAAGTTTGGCCCCGTGGACTAGTCCTAGGACCTCCTTGCGGAGAGACGTTGGGACATAGAGCTTTCCACCCTGCACCCATCAGGAGTCCCGTTGTTCCATGCCGGTGGGGAGAATCTGTTGCTCCGCTTCCTGCAGAGATGCGTCTCGGAGCCTTTGCTGAAAAGCTTCCGGGACCCCTTTGAGCATGGGACTCCCCGGTTGGCGGGCTTGGGACCGGGTGGTGACGGCTAGGCCTGGGACTTCCCCCCGTTGCTCGGGGGTGAATAGGGAGTCCACGGGACGGTCAAAGTCATTGCGGTATTGGGGCAGTCGGGACAGGGCATCAGCCAGGGCATTTTCTTTCCCGGGGACATGCTTGAGGGTGAAACGGAACTTGGCGAAAAATTGAGCCCACCGAATCTGTTTAGCGTTGAGCTTTCTAGCCCCCTTGAGAGCCTCTAAATTCTTGTGGTCGGTACACACCTCAAACGGAAATTCTGCCCCTTCCAGGAAATTCCTCCAGATGGTGAGGGCATGCTTCACTGCCGCTGCCTCCTTCTCCCAAATCGCCCAGTTAATTTCAGACTGAGAAAACCTTTTGGAGAAGTAGGCGCACGGTCTCAAATCCCCACTTTCGTCTCTCTGCAGGAGAGCCCCTCCCATGGCCACGTCCGAGGCGTCCACCTGGACCACGAACGGTTTAGTGCAGTCCGGGTGGGCCAGTACTGGCTCGGACGAAAAGAGCAATTTTAGCTCCTCGAACGCCTGCTGGCAGGGTGGAGACCACTGCAAACAGGCCGAGGGTAGAGCGGCGTTCGCTCCCTTCCCCTTGGTGCGCAAAAGGGAAGTGAGGGGGAGAGCCACCTGTGCGAAATTGGGAATGAAGTTGCGGTAAAAGTTGGCAAACCCTAAAAACTGTTGCAGTTGCCGGCGTGTGGTGGGGGGTTCCCAATCCCGTACTGCCTGAACCTTTTCGGGATCCATTTCCAATCCCTGGTGGGAAATTACATACCCCAGGAAAGTGATGGAGGGCTGGTGGAATTCACATTTTGACACCTTAGCATACAATTTGTGTTCCCGCAGTCGCTGGAGGACTTGGCGCACCAGTCGGACATGCTCTTCCATGGTTTCAGAATAAATGAGAATATCATCCAGAAACACCACCACCCCCCGAAACAACAAATCATGTAAAACTTCATTAATTAATTGCATGAATACACTCGGAGCCCCTGAAAGTCCGAACGGCATCACTAAATATTCAACCATGCCAAAACAACTTGAAAAGGCCGTCTTGGATTCGTCCCCCTCCTTAATGCGGATGCGGTGGTAGGCTTCCACCAAATCCAGTTTGGTGAAGATTCGACCTTCCTTCAATTGCGCTAGAAGGTCTGGAATGAGAGGGAGGGGGTAAACGTTAGACTGAGTGACAGCGTTCAGTCTACGAAAGTCAATACACAGTCTCAAGTCACCCGTTTTCTTCTTGACAAAAAAGGCGGGGGCGGAATACGGAGCTTTGGAGGGGCGTATGAAGCCCCTTGCTAGGTTGCTGTCCAAATAGTCCCGCAACACTGCCTTTTCATTGGGGCTCATGGGGTAAACCTTCCCCTTGGACAACTTGCCATCTCCCACGATCTCAATTGCGCAGTCAGTTTCTCGGTGTGGGGGCAGTTCATCACATTCCCTCACATCAAACACATCCGTGAACTGGGAATACTCCGAGGGTAGATGGGGTGGAGTGGTGACGGGCCCTGGGGACCCCACCAACGCGGCGGCCGGGGTGCAAAGCACTCGGTCTTTGTCGTGCATTCCGCAGGGGTCCTCGGGGAACGTGAGTGTCCGTCTGACCCAGTTAATAGAGGGGTTGTGTCCCTGTAACCAATTCATCCCCAAAACTACGGGGGCAACTATGGGGGCGATGGTAAAGTACAGTCGTTCCCAATGTTCCCCCACATCCATGACCACCGCAGTGGTACGGTGAGTGACGGGCCCCTTTTTAAAGTCACTACCGTCCATTTGGGAGAAACGGAGGGGACCCGGGAGCCGTTTGCATCGGACGCGTAGTCTCTTGGCTGCTTCCTCACTAATCAAGGTGCGGGCGCACCCAGAGTCAACTAGCGCGGGGAATTCTAACACCGGACCCCCTTTGGGTAAGGATAGGTGGACCCGAATGTACACATTATCCTCTTGGGCGCTTACCATCGGTGGAGCTCCTTGCACAACGATCGGAGCGGTCTGCTGAGGAGCCCCTCTTACAGCAGACCGACGGCGTTTTTTGCCGGCATCTCCCACTCTTCTTCCTCACTGGATGAAGGAGACGTGGTAGTTGTAATCCGTGACTCGGCCGAGTCAAAGGTGGCATTTATAATCCGAGGTCCCGATGGACCAGTTGAGGATGAGGCTCCGTCTTGGGGGCGCGCGTGTAGCGCAGAGGGCGCGCTCCGACGACCAGGTGCCCCGCTCCGGCGTCGGGGTTGACTTTCCGCCGGGGCTTTCTCCGGTTCGGTCGGACGAGGAGGGGCTGGGCGTCCGGAGCGGGACGGGCATTGTGAGGCAAAGTGGCCCTTACCTCCACAAACCAGGCACACGCCAGTTTCAAACCGCTTGCGGCGTTCGGCTGTCGAGGGGCCACCGCCGCTCTGGGGCCGGGTGTCCTTGGTACCGCCGGGCCTGTCCCCCCGAGACTTAAAGTCGCGCCCGATGCGTTGTTTGGACAGGGTCAGAAGTTGCTTCCGATTCTCGATATCGGCGGCATGGCGCACCCAACCTTCAACGTCCGGGGGGTTACCTTGCATGAAGGCCCAATGTTGTAAGTCCGGGTTCAGACCCTCCCTGAAGCACTGTACCCGGGTGGCTTCACTCCAATCTAAGATCCTGCTGGAAAGTGACTGGAACTCACTTGCATACTGCGCTACCGATTTAGTCCCTTGGCGCAGTTGCATTAGGGTAGCTTTGGCCCGCTCCCCCAGGTTCGGGTCTTTGAACCGGTTTCGGAGAGCGACCATGAATTCGTCAAGGCTCCGCAGTACGGGACAGCGGAGCTCATACTGTAACACCATCCAAGCGGCCGCTTCGCCTTGCAGGAGAGAGGCCACATATTGGACCTGGGATTCCTCAGAAGTAAAGGTCCGGCCCTGCTCCCGCATAAAAATGTCCACTTGGACCATAAAGAAGGTCAACTGGTCCCCCGACCCATCATACGTGATCTTCAAGTCACGGCGGGCCGGAGTGCTGGGAGGAGCGGGGGGAGCTGCCGGTGTCCCGTCAGGGGGGTTACCGGGGGGAGGCTGCGCCTTCAACGCATCCATGGCGTGGGCCATCTCGCACATGAGAGTCTGCATGGTATCCATCCGTTCCAGCAAAGCCTGGCGCTCCTCCTGCCATCGCCTCCGTTCCTCGTCCATCAGGACCTCCTTACGCGCGGGGTCTTCCTCGAGCCCCGTGCTGGGGAACGCCCTCCGGCGTGCCTTTGCCTCGGTCCGGGAGAGCGACCATCCCTTAGGGGAGTCCAGCCAGGAGTTAAAGGTGGTCTTGGGCTTCGTACCCCCACCGCTGGGCACCTTACGTTTGGTGTCTCCTTCCGGCGGCTCGGGGTCGGGTAGCTCTGGGGCCGTAGGCTCCTTCGGTTTCTCGGGTGAAGAGGGTGTCTCCTCGTCATCTCGCATGACTGTCCGATGAGGTACAGGCGTAGAACGAAGAGGCAGGGACTTGCAACTTAATGTGAAAGTCCCAACCTAACTGTGCTAACTTCGCAAAATCACTTGCTCAGACTTGGGTGCAGAAACAAAGGATTTATTGAAGGCTTCAGATAGTACAAGACAGACATGAGTTTAAAGTTGCAAGTGAGCTAGCTTATCGGGGTTACAGAATATATCTACTACAGGGCACTGGGGTTCACACTTCTGTTGTGGGAAGTTACAAGATAGATTGGTGCAATACAAAACATCAAACGGGTCCCAGAGAGACTGTTAGGACTATCAGATCTTCAAGGCCGTATTCGGCCCGAGGGAGTGCATGCAGGAAGCACAGCAGGGGAGGGCGAAGCGGCACCTGGGAAAGACAGATGAGGCGCCGGGTCCCAGGAAGGCAAGGGGAGGTGTGAACTGCTTGTACGAGTTCAAAGGGACAGAGATAGAGGATATGCAAGAGGGGAAGGGGAGTCAGAGACACATGGCCCTCACAGGTTTTTTTTCCCAATTTTTCAAATCTACGGTAATTTGCTGCCATATCTTAATATAATTGTTTTTAAACAAATTAAAATTATTTGAGGTTAACCAGATACCCAGATATTTTATTTTATGTTCAATAGAGAAACCTGTACATTTTTATAGTCCTTGCTGCTGCAAAAATGTCATATTCTTAACCAATATTTTCGTTTCGTTTTTATTTTTTTAAAAACCTGCAAGCTTTCCATAAACCTCAACCATTTTGTTCCATTCTGCAATTTGACTAATAGGGTTAGTTAAAAAACAAACTAAATCATCCGCATAAGCTTTAACCTTAAAATGATTTCTCCCAATTTTACAACCTATTATATCTATATTATTTCTAATCTTCCTCTATAACACTTCTAACGTTATAATACAGTAAAGGTGAAAGAGGACAGCCTTGCCTTGTTCCCTTTTGAATTTCAAATTGTGATGTTAAATTCCCATTAATCAACAACCTAGCCGTTTGATAAGTATAAATATTTCCAATAGCTAGTTGGATTTCCCCCCCAAAATCCATATATTCTAATACTTTTTTCATAAATTTCCAATTTACATTATCAAACGCTTTTTCTGCATCCAAACATATTGCAAAAGGTGTAGTATTAAATTCTGCATATTCTATAAGATCTAGTACTACTCTAACATTTTGACTAATCACCCTTCCTGGAAAAAAACCAGCCTGATCCTCATGTATAACCTGGTTCGATACAATTTTCAATCTATTTGCTAAAATAGCTACAAAAAGTTTGTAATCATTATTCAGTAATGAAATTGGTCTATAATTTTTAACATCCGATAAATCCGAATTTGGTTTAGGAATTAATACTATGCTTGCTTGTTTCCAGGTATTTGGGATGGATCCATTCTGCAAACAATGATTCATTACTTTTAATAAATGTGGAGATAATTGTTCTATAAAAGTTGTATAATAAAATACTGTGAATCCATCTTCGCCTGGAGATTTATTTAATTTACTTTTACCTATAACTGCTTTAAATTCCTCCATAGTTATATTAGAATCCAATAAATCTTTATGTTCTTGTGAGATTCCATCCCACTCAAATTGGTTTAGATACACCTCTATTCCCTTCTCAGAAACAACTCTTTGTCTGTAAAGTTTTGAATAATAATCTATAAAAGTTTCCATAATTTTTTGCTTATCTGTTATTTTGCCATCCCTCTTTATTTTTAATATAGGTAGTTTCTTCTCTTTATGTTTAAGTTGCCAAGCTAATAATTTACCCGGTTTATTGGCATGTTCAAAATTTTTTTGTCTATTAAACATTATTTTTTCTCTATTTCTGAAGTTATTAAAAATTCATATTGATATTGTAATTTTTTTTATCCTATCCATCTGTTCTTTTTTAAGTAATTTACCTTGTATTTTTCTTAGCTGTCTCTCTCCCTGTTTAATTTCTTCTA
Source organism: Euleptes europaea (assembly GCF_029931775.1). Taxonomy (NCBI): domain Eukaryota; kingdom Metazoa; phylum Chordata; class Lepidosauria; order Squamata; family Sphaerodactylidae; genus Euleptes; species Euleptes europaea. The sequence continues at coordinate 60,537,298 of NC_079325.1, forward strand.
AAATCTTCTTTTTCCTCTCCCTCTCTCTAAACCATCTCAAATTTTGTTGTATTGATAAACCTCTTATTACTGGTTCTTGTAGGTTATCCGGGCTGTGTAACCGTGGTCTTGGAATTTTCTTTCCTGACGTTTCGCCAGCAACTGTGGCAGGCATCTTCAGAGTAGTAACACTGAAGGACACTGTCCTTCAGTGTTACTACTCTGAAGATGCCTGCCACAGTTGCTGGCGAAACGTCAGGAAAGAAAATTCCAAGACCACGGTTACACAGCCCGGATAACCTACAAGAACCAATGAACTCTGACCGTGAAAGCCTTCGACAATACTCTTATTACTGCTTTACCTGCATCCCATACGATCTCATCTGAGATCCCTTTATCAACATTTTCTGAAAAGTAATTCTGTATATCTATTTTTAACTTATCCACTATCTTCTTATTTTTCAATAAATATTCATTTATAAACCAAGGTTTGTTTCTCTTATTCCCCATATTAATCCTGATCAAAATCGCATTATGATCGTATAACACCTTAGGTAAAATTTCAAGACTGTATGATAAACCTGTAATATCTTTAGAAAGCCAAAACATATCTATTCTTGAATGAGAGAAATGTCTCGATGAATAAAAGGTATATCCCTTTTTATTACCATTTACCAGTCTCCATATATCAAACATTTCCCACTGTTCTGTAATATGATTAAAAATACCTGGTAATTTACCCTCACATTTACCCTTTTTCTTCTTTGCTGATCTATCCAACCTTGGATCCATCACACCATTAAAATCTCCCATCCAAATAATGTTTTCTTTAGCATATTCAGCTAATATCGATGCTAAATTAGTATAAAACAATTTCTGATTAGTGTTAGGTGCATAGATACCAACTAAGATTATTTTTTGGAAACCACTTAGAATTTCTACCAACAAGATCCTCCCATCATTATCTTTGTACAAAAACTTAGGTTCTAATGCTGAAGGGATATACATAGCTATTCCATTAGTTTTTTTTCTTTTCATTACATGATGTAAATAATTTACCCAATTTTATTTGCTCCAACCTTATAACATCCTTTGTTAACATATGGGTCTCCTGTAAACAAAAAATGTTAGCTTTAGATTTTTGTAGATGATAAAATATTTTCTTCCTCTTATTAGGAGAATTCAAGCCATTAACATTCCAAGACAATATTTGCAGTATTTTAATGTTCAACAAAACCCCATGTTTAATTAGTTTTTTCCAAATCTAATCTAATTTCACCCCTCCCCCCTTATTCCTTTTAATTTCCCTTATGTATAGTTCAGCCACCTTCTTGAGATTCCTCTTCTGACGATTATGGTTTTGCCCCCCCACTTGCTTCTGCTGCCTTTTCTTCTTCAGTGAGATCCTTTCCAGCTAAGTCTTTAGATGGTTGATGTGGTGGTTTACGTAGGTCTCCTTCATATCTTCTTAGAAATTGTTCAGCTTTGACAGTGTCTGTAATCTTGAACCTTTTTGCTTTGAAGAGAAAAGAAATTCCTTGAGGATATTCCCATCTATGTTGTATTCCATTGTATCTCAGCCTTTCCACAATCTCTGCAAAATCTTTTCTTTTCCTAAATAATCTTTCCGGGATCTCCTTCATTAGCCTCACCGGTATACCTTCTATTGAGTGGGTTGGTGAAATGTTTGTTCAGAATCAAGTCCTAATGACTTCTGGAGAAAAGCTGAACCAGGCAATCCCTTGGAACTTTATTTTTTGTTGCATAAGCAGAGTTGACTCTATAAGCTGTTACAATCATGCCTTCCACAATTGTTTCCTCTTCCCGAAGAAAATCAGCCAACAGCATTTTCAGATAATTTTTTAAGTCTTTTCCCTCAAGTTTTTCTTTGAGACCGTGTATGCGGATCCAGCTCTCCTTTATTTTTAGTTCAAGCATTGCTGTATGGTCATCACGTCTTTCTTCTCTCTCTTGACTTGCCTCCATTGACAATTCTAAGACATCAACTCGTTTTCTGGTTTCTTTGTTGTCCTTTGAATGTTTCTGAAGTTTTGCCTCTAACTTGTCCTGTCTTACTGTCAAAGATGAAATAGAGTCTTGTAATGCAGAAATGGCAGCTGTATTTTGACCTACAACTGCTGTGCTTTGGTTCAAACCTTGTTTAATTGCTTCCACCTCTTGCTTCATTGATGTCACCTCTTGTTTCATTGTTGTCACCTCCTGAAGTGTTTTAGTCAAGAGTTCTTGTAGAGAGTTCAGGGTAGCATCTGGTTTTTTAGCCATCTTTGTAGCTACAGTTGTCGCTGTTACTGGTGAGGTGGCTGGTGAAGCAGCTGGGCTTGTAACAGAAGCTCTTCTGCGGGGTGGTAAAGGTTGCTGAATCTGAAGATGTTTAGGATCTTTAATGAGTCCTTTGGGATGTTTTTCTATGTCTTTCTTTTCTTTCTCTTCTTTATCTCCCATCAAAAAACTTGAAGTGGCTGCTCTTTATAACCCAGAAAAAAGAAAAGGAGGGAGGTGAAACTTATTGTTTAAATCATCAATTCAAAAGTCATTTGCCACTGGAACTTTAGATTGCTTCAAAAGTCAGACCTGGAGGAATACATTAGCACAGCTGTATCTTCAATCAGTTTTCCTTTGTCAGCTTTTAAATACCTTCAGGTTTCTACTTAGATTTATTTCAGAGTTAGCTTAGCTGGCAGACTGAATTTCAAGTGCGCAACAGCTGGCAAAATGCCAAGTTTCGCTTTGGTATTGTTAGCAAGTGTAAGACAAAATCCAGGATGCTTTTCACTACTTCACAATTACTGTCAGACACCTCCATGATTTAGTTTTTAATATCCATAAAATGTAGAAAAAAACCTTATTTTGTTATAGTGATCCGAGTCTCTGCACCGCCCTCCCTGGCTCCTGCGATTTTAATGGCGCCGGTTCCACCGCTCGCCCGTCTGGGCACTCGCCACCGCTTCCAAGGCAACAAGCACGCCTAGGACAGGGAACGCGCCGGAGCCCCGATCAGCAGCCCCTCTCCTCCAAGGGGTGCCATGTGTCAGGTGCTGGGGGGGCGGATTCCCTACTCCCCCGGCCGCTTTAAGCCCGGAGAGTGGTACTTGCGCTGCCTCGGCGTTCGCCCCCGGATCCGGAAGTCAATCGCCTTGACTTTTGATGGGGTCGGGTGGATCCCGGCAGCATCGATGAGGTAGCCAAGGAACTCCACCTGCGGAAGGCCCAGCTGGCACTTCTCGAGCTTGACGGTGAGGCCCGCGGTTCTGAAACGACCGAGCACCTGGCGGACGCAGTCCAAGAGTTCCCCCTCGGAGGCAGCGGCAATCAGGACATCATCGAAGTACGGGATGACGCCCGGCAGGCCTTTAAGGAGGTCCTCCATGATGTTCTGGAAGATCCCCGGGGCCGTGCTGACCCTGAACTGCAGACGGGTCACCTGGAAAGCGCCCCGGTGAGTGACGATGGTCTGCACCTCCACCGAGGCCTCGTCCACCGGCAGCTGCTGATACGCCTGGGCCAGTTCTAGTTTGGCGAAAACCCGGCCCCCAGCGAGGGATGCCAGAAGGTGGCTGACGACAGGCACAAGGTATGCGTCGCCACTGTTAAGTCCGCGTGGGAGGATTCACAAGATCAGAGACGGAGTTCAACAACACAGCTTTATTTGATTTCAGCACAGAACTAACTTACACACTGAACGTGCCCTGCTTATATGCCCCTCTGGCTGCCTGCGGCCACTCCCCCCCTGATCCGTGATAGGGGGGAATACCCTCTCGGTGACCAATGGGACATGCTGGCTTAGGGCCAATAGGATCCATTTGCTTGCCCAATAGGGCGAGCAGGGTTTAGGATCCTTTGTGCAGAACTCAAGCTCCTGAGTCCCCCTTGATTACTCCCCAACTATATACATACACAACAGTCTGGAAACTATACTTCTGTTGCTACAGCCTAAGATCGCATTTGTCTTTTTAGCTACCGCATCACAATGCTGACTCATGTTCAGTGTTTGATCTACTAAGACCCCAAGATCCTTTTTGCACACACTACTGCTGAGACAAGTCTCCCCCATTCTATAATTATGCAGCCCAATTCTCCAGCCTGTCAAGATCTTCCTGTATCCTGGCTCTGTCTTCGACCGTATTTGCTACCCCTCCCAATTTAGTATCATCTGCAAATTTAATAAGCGTCCCCTCTATTCCTTCATCCATATCATTTATAAAGATGTTGAACAACACAGGGCCCAGGACAGATCCCTGAAGCACTCCACTGATCACTTTTCTCCAAGTGGATGAGGAACCATTAACAAGCACTCTTTGGGTGCAATCTGTCAACCAGTTACAGATCCACCTAACTGTCAGCCCTTGCCCTAGTCAGAACCAATAAGCACGACAGGAGACACACTGGTCCAAGGAAGATGGTTTACTGGCAGCATAGGCAAACAGAGCATACAGGATCTAAGACAGCAATGGAGGGCACTGGGATACACTTGACTATATAAAAGCATAGAAAAAAGCATTCAGCATTCAGCAGCCCATGACAGGCTCAAGAGATTACTATTTCAAAACAGTCTAGAGATGCCTCCGTTCTCATGGAGTACCGTTCTCATGGAGTACTGTCTACTTCAAAGAGTCCAAGAATGCAAAACAATCCTTGGGAGCAAGTTGGTGGAAAAGCGAAACTGAGACACAGGCCTGACACTAACAGAAATAGGATCTAAACCACATTTTCCCAATTTGTCAACAAGAATATTATGTGGAACCTTATCAAAATCAAAAGAGTTTCCATCTAGACATTAGGAAGAATTTTCTAACAGTTAGAGCAGTTCCTCAGTGGAACAGGCTTCCTCGGGAGGTGGTAAGCGCTTTTCCCCTGGAGGTTTTTAAGAAGAGGCTAGATGACCATCTGTCAGCAATGCTGATTCTATGATCTTAGGCAGATTATGAGAGGGAGGGCATCTTGGCCATCTTCTGGGCATGGAGTAGGGGGTCACTGGGTGTGTGGGGTGGGAGGTAGTTGTGAATTTCCTGAATTGTGCAGGGGGGTGGGCTAGATGACCGTTGTGGTCCCTTCCAACTATGATTTTATGATTCTAAGTGGAGGCTGTCTACTTAGAGTAAAAGTTGGCAACCTTGAAGACACAACAGTGACACCTCACCATGTGGATGCTGTGAGAGATGTGCACCCCACTCCCTTCCCCCTCGGCAGCTCTGCAAATGCTTTTTCTAAGCAAAAAATCTCCAGCTTTGCCTGAAATGCTGTTTTAAGAGGAATTTGGTGGCTACTCAAAACCACAATGGACAGCTGGGACAGCACCTTGTGGGTCACGCAAGGCAGCCTTTTGGGAGTAGCCCGGTGCAGGCCGGCACTGAATCCAGGAAAATTCCTGAAGAATATAAGCTCCACATTCCACTCGGCATGCCTTCTGCTCCAGTCGTCTTCCTCTGGGACTGAAACATTGGTTAGTGCAGCAAAGGCTGGCGCACATCTGCTTTTGTAAAGTTCTCCTCAACAGCCACTTGGAATTTCACATTGAGCGGGGGGGGGGGAAGTACAGTGAGGAAATGAGGAAAAGGCAAAGGGGGGGAGAACTGGAGGGAGAGATAAACAATTTCCTACAGAGGTTTGTGGCCCAAATTGTCTTACAAGAAACACATGCTCCCTAACAGACTGTGTAATGCTGCTGTTAACATGGTCCACTTGGAGGTTGGTGACTGTGTGGAGAGAGCGCTCTAGTAAAATATTCTTGACTTTGAATAAAAAAAAGAAAGAAAGAAAGAAAGGAAGGAAGGGTAATGTTAACTCTATGCAAGCCAGACGGGAACAATTCTAAAGGCTCTCCGGTTCGGAGTTTGGCTTTTATGGGCAGCTGGCCGGCTGCCCTGCGAAGTGGATTACGAAACTTCCACATAACCTCACCCCCTTTCCCAGCAGACTTCACGCTCCCCTCTCGACTGTCATTAACCTTCATTTGAGGTTCTTTGCAGTCTGGTGTGGTATGAAAAGAGTCAAACAAGAGAAGGAGGATCCAGAGGTGAAAGGGGGGAAAATAGCAGATTTTCTGCTCATTAGCAAAGGAGCATACAGTTGGAGTTGTCAAGGGCTTGTGCATGCCAGCATCTCGCAGGGGTTAGCGAGAGTTACATCACTTTGCCTCAGAGGATGGGCCTAAGTGGAACCAGATGGGCTGTACTCAGGTTGCTGCAACGTCTTGCTCCTCTGCTCCCCCCCCCCATCTGCACACACGTTTCCCCCTTCCAAGAGATGGGAAGTAACTTAAAGTCTTTTGGAATGTAGGACGTGCATTTTTGTGTGAGTGGGTGTATGTCTCCCCTCCTGTACGTGTGATGCACACGTGTGCACACACTGGTATACATAGACTGGAGTTTAAGACATGTTTTGGGGAGGTCGGTCTGTTGTGCCCCATGTGGCACAAGAGATTAAGGCATCGGCAGTGGCTGAGGGCGTCCCTCACAGGATATCCTCCCCCCGCCCAGGTTCCAGGCTGCCCCCCTCCCCTCCTAGTCCCTTCCCTCTTGGCCTTGGCTTCCCATTCCAGACTGTGCTTCTTTCCTCCTCTAGGTAGGACAATCTCCTGAACTTACAGCTGATCCCGAGACTGTAGATACCAGTTCTCCTGGGGGATAATGGCAGCTTTGGAGGGTGGGCTGTATATCACATCCCATCCCAGTGGAGCTCCCCACCTCCTCAGCCCCCTCTTCACCAGGCACCCCCAAAACTTCAGGAAATTTGGAGGCCAGCACTGGCAACCCAATTCCTCCCTCATCATTTGGCCACGCTGTCTGTCCTTCACCCTTAGAGACCTCAGCAACATTGCCCCTCCAACTCTTCCTCTCCTACCACCCAGTAGCTAGTGGTCACCAACTATCATTGATATTAAAACTGAGGTAGAACCAAGTGGGGGTCAATGGGAGAGGTGGTGGAGCTATTAAAACCCTTCTGTTTGCTGCTCTCTTCAGCAGGTACCGGCAGGCCCAGAGGCGGAGATGCTGCTTGAGGTGGATCTGGCCCTCCTTTCCCTTTCTTCCTCTTCACCCCTTATTGCCTCACCTGTATAGAATCTTAGGTTGTATGTTTTGATCTCATGGTATGTAGTTATGACAATCGGAGCTCCTTCTGGTGGAACAATGGAGGAAATGGGAGATGTTTTCAAGTGTTTCGCATTGTTTCTCCTTATCTACTGTATCCAGTTCCCCCAGCATACCTACCCCTTTCTGGGAATACTGAGATGCCAGCAGCCTCCAAGTGGGACCTGGGGATCCCCCAAAATTACAGCTCATCTCCAGACCACAGAGATCAGTTCCACTAGAGAAAATGGCAGCTTTGGAGGGTGGGCTCCAGGGCATCAACCCCCCCCCCCCCGCTGAGGTCCCTGTCCTCCCTCAGGCTCCATCCCCAAATCTCCAGGATTTTCCCAACCTGCAGCTGGCAACCATACCCTTCCATCCCCTGCTGGTGGACAGGAGGGACCTGGCAACCCTACCCCCATATCCCTCACCCCAAGACATATGTCCCTTAGTATATACTAGCAACTAGGGTTGCCAACCTTTGGAGGTCTGTGAACCCTGTAAAAATTGTATGAAGCTAATATACTTACAACTGATGAAGCTTAGATGCGAAACGAACACAGATCCGGAAGTGTCGTTTTGTTGTTGAAATGTCTTGTTGACTGGAACTCTTCTACTTGGAACACTTGGATTTTGCCCTCCTAGACTGCGCACGCAATCCACCAGCGCGAAAGTATCTTATGACAAGTTGCTGGAGAGTTTTTTTGCAACTTATTTGCATTTATTTACTCTACACCACGTTTGGATATCACAATTCTGAACCTTGGACTTTAGTTTCTGTATTATATTGGTCTAGGGACGGTCCGGTATTTTCATCTCCGGTGCGGCAACCGGTTTTTTGATTTTGTTGGTGAAGTAACCTTTGTATTACTTGTGTTCCTCAGATGATTAGGATATAATTCATTGTGTACATAGTCTTAGTTTAACAATATAATTATCATAAAAATACCTTCCTTTAAATTTGAGCCTGTGCTGTGATTTTACATAACCTCCAGTTACTAGCTGGAGATCTCCTGCTATTACAACTGATCTCCAGCCGATGGAGATCACGTCACCTGGAGAAAATGGCTGCTTTGGCAATTGGACTCTATGGCACTGAAGTCCCTCCCCTCCCCAAACCCCGCCCTCCTCAGGCTCCCCCCCCAAAACTCCATGTATTTCCCTCCCCAGAGCTGGCAACCCTACTCTGGTCAATGGGTAGGATTGCCAGGTGGTGGCGGGCAAACCCCTGCCAATCCACCTGACTGCCCGTCGACCAGCTGAGGGTCGGCAGGCAATGCGTGCACACACGCCTGCCCACCCCACCACATCACTTCTGGTTGTAAACCAGAAGTGCCGCATCGCACTCCCGTTCACCACTCCCAACTCCCAGGTTGAGTGGTAAAAGGGCCCTTGCAGGCGTAAAACGCATCGCAACGGGGGGCCCTTTTACCACCACTCCCGACTCTCAGTCCCACCCCTGACTCCCAGATTGAGTGGTAAAAGGGCCCCTTTGTGATGCAGCACTTCTGGCTGTAAACTGGAAGTGATGCATTCATGTCGGGGCGGCCTCGTGCCCACGTGATCTTTCCCTACCTCTGCCCAAAAAGCCTCCAGCCGGAGGAGAGGGAGAACCGGGTAACCCTGTAAGTGGGCCGAGGCCTAGCCAGTTGACAGCTGCTAGGGTTGCCAGGTCCCTCTTCACCACCTGCAGGATGTTTTGGGGCGGAGCCTGAGGAGGGCAGGGTTTGGGAAAGGGAGGGGCTTCAATGCCATAGAGTCCAATCGCCAAAGTGGCCATTTTCTCCAGGGGAACTGATCTCTATCGGCTGGAGATCAGTTGTAATGGCAGGAGATCTCCAGCTACTACCTGGAGGTTGGCAACCCTAACAGCTGCTTGGGCTTCCATGTGCTCAGGGCCCCAAGCACTCTTCAGGCATAGAAGGGGGCAGGGCTGTGCAGCATCTGGCCCCGCGTCTGGCAGGTGGGGCTCGGCCTGCTGGAAAAGAAGGAGCCTGGCCTTCGCCCCCTCCCCTCTGGAGAAAATGGCAATTGGACTCTATGGCATTGAAGTCCCTCCCCTCCCCAAACCCCGCCCTCCTGGTGTTACAGGCTTTGACATATTGGAGCACATGAACATGGTATTAATGTTGTACATATGCAGAATTATTCAGAATATAACACAACTACACATACAAACTGCAAAAGATATATAGCAGAGGTTTAATTTCCTTTTAAAAGGAAGACTATTCTTTGCCAAGAGGCTTCAGTTTCTATTACTCTGTCAAAGGCGTCAGTAATTTTCCAGCAACACATTCTGTTTATTTTTTCTAAGACCTTTCCCTATGAGAAACGGTTAGCTAATGTTGTTAATGAGAAACTGTTAGCCACTCCTTATATAACTCCTTATATAACTATTGAAATGCAGAAACTGAGTGTCAAAGTCCTACCTTCCAATGACTTCTCCACCCACTTCTCCACCCATTACATGCAGAAATGCTCTACACCCACTATATTCAAGGATATGTGATGTTATAATGATGTAATTAAACAATAATTGTATTTTATGATTTAACCATGAAAACAAGATGCTAGAAATTAATGAATGGGTTCAATCTTAACCTTTTTTCCTGGAGATGAGAATAATACTAAAATTGATTATATAGAGTGATAATAAAGCTTAAAACTGATTGTTTATAGTTTAGCAAAATAGCCTCCTGAAAGAGGAAGTCCTTATTTGGTAATACAATGGGAGGCCACTGAGCATGTGCAGTAAAAATGAGAATTGCTCGATTCTCAAAGTCAACCTCAATGTAGGTGACTGAAACAGTATAAATACAGGCAGGGAGAGGGATAGAACTTCAGACCTCTCTCAGAGGGTCTCAGAAGAGGCAGTTGGTATGTATGTGTGTGTGTTAAGTGCCGTCAAGTCGCTTCCGACTCATGGCGACCCTATGAATGAAAGTCCTCCAAAATGTCCTATCTTTGACAGCCTTGCTCAGATCTTGCAAATTGAAGGCTGTGGCTTCCTTTATTGAGTCAATCCATCTCTTGTTGGGTCTTCCTCTTTTCCTGCTGCCCTCAACTTTTCCTATCATGACGGTCTTTTCCAGTGACTCTTGTCGCCTCATGACGTGACCAAAATACGACAGCCTCAGTTTAGTCATTTTAGCTTCTAGGGTCAGTTCAGGCTTGATTTGATCTATAACCCACTGATTTGTTTTTTTGGCAGTCCACGGAATCCGCAACACTCTCCTCCAACACCACATTTCAAAGGAATCTATTTTCTTCCTATCACCTTTCTTCATTGTCCAGCTTTCACACCCATACATAGTAATAGGGAATATGATGGCATGAATTAATCTAGTCTTGGTGGCCAGAGTCACATCCTTACACTTCAAAATCTTTTCTAGCTCCTTCATGGCTGCCCTTCCCAGTCTCAATCTCCTTCTAATTGCTTGGCTGCAGTCTCCCTTTTGGTTGATGGTGGAGCCAAGGAATAGAAAGTCTTGAACAATTTCAATTTCCTCATTGTCAACCTTAAAGTTGTGTAATTCTCCTGTAGTCATTACTTTTGTTTTCTTGATGTTCAGCTGCAGTCCTGCTTTGGCACTTTCTCTTTTAACTTTCAGCAATAGTTATTTCAAATCTTCACTATTTTCTGCCAATAATGTAGTGTCATCAGCATATCTCAAATTATTAATGTTCCTCCCTCCAATTTTCACTCCACCTTCATCTAAATCTAATCCATCTTTCCTAATTATATGTTCTGCATATAGATTGAAGAGATAGGGAGATAAAATACATCCTTGTCTGACACCTTTGCCAATTGGAAACCATTCCGTTTCTCCATATTCTGTTTTAACTGAGGCCTCTTGTCCAGAGTACAGGTTGCGCATCAAAACGATCAGATGTAGTGGCACACCCATTTCCTTTAAAACCAGCCATCGCTTTTCATGATCCACACAGTCAAAAGCTTTGCTGTAATCTATGAAACACAAGCTGATTTTCTTCTGAAATTCTCTCGTACGCTCCAGTAACCAGCGTATATTTGCAATATGATCTCTACTGCCTCTTGCTTTTCTGAAACCAGCTTGAACATCAGGCATTTCTCGTTCCATATATGGTAACAGCCTTTGCTGTAAGATTTTGAGCATCACTTTACTTGCATGAGAAATTAATGCAATGGTCCGATAGTTGTTGCACTCTTTGATGTCTCCTTTCTTGGGAATTGGAATGTAAATGGATTGTTTCCAGTCTGTGGGCCATTGTTTTGTTTTCCATATCTGTTGGCATATTCTTGTCAAGATTTTGATGGACTCCGTTTCTGTGGCTTGGAATAGCTCTATTGATATCCCATCTGCTCCTGGTGATTTGTTTCTCCCGATTGCTCTCAATGCAGCTTCACTTTCTAAAACTGTAGGTTCTTCTTCAAAAGATCCTTCTTGGAAAGAATCTTTTATCCTTTCATCTCTTCTGTATAGTTCTTCAGTGTATTGTTTTTTTCTTTATTTTGTCCTGTTCAGTTAATGTATTTCCATGCTGATCTTTCAGCATGCTTTACAAATATATTATTCTAGAGTGTGAATTAGATACTTTGAACTAAATCAGACTTATTTGACTGTTATATTTTAAGTGTTGGATTTTAAAACTGAATAGTATGTAGAACTTGCTTGCTTTACTGTATACATTGTTACTGAATATTAAGACTTTGTAATACTTGCATATACACACATATATACCCAATTACATTGGAGTACATCAATAAAAAGACTTACTTTTTAAGTGAGTAAAGTAGTTGAGTCCTGCTTAGTAGGTGACTATCTGAATAAGATAACATACCACTTCTCAGGAAGGGGTCAATTCTAAGAGCATAGTCACTCAAAAGGCACTGACCCGCTTCACTGGCAACCCCACTCCCCTCCTCCACCAGCAGAGGCAAGCCATGGGGTTCAGCCCCTAAGTTGCAGCCCTGGCTAAAGGGACAGTGTGGGAAGAAAGCGTAAATCAATCAAGTGTATAACAGAGTGTGATACAAATAATATGAAGCAGAGAGACGCACCAGCAAAATCATTTCTGCACCCTTTGTCACCATTTTTAGGCCAAGGAAGCCAGCCTCTTGGTTCCCTTGTAGCCTTATGAAGAATGTGAAACAGAATGGCCCCATTTCAGGGTGGCAGAGAAACTGCCAGCTGCTGGCCTTTGCATATGCCACAAGCCCTTCTTTCTGCAAACGAATAAAACTGCCTCAGACTTGACAGCAGGTGCCTTCCTGGTCTCTTGGCCTGGAAAGTGCAAGAAAAAGGCCGGGCCGGGCACGGCTGCAGAAGGAGCTTGATTCCAGAGCCTTGGTGAGTCATATAGTTCATCTGGAGAAGAATATAGTTTTTTTTTGGGGGGGGGGACTGTACGATCTTTGTTGAGTTTGTTCCTAAGCTGTACTTTAAGCAGCTATTGAGAGGTGGATCTTGGAGGGTCCTGCTTAGGCATCTGTAAGATGATCTGAAGAAGTGAGCTGCAACTCATGAAAGCTCATACCCTTTCAGAAATTTTGTGAATTCTTTATGGTGCTGCTGGACTCTCAGAATCATAGAGTTGGAAGGGCCATAGAGGCCATCTAGTCCAACCCCCTGCTCAACGCAGGATCTGCCTAGAGCATCCCTGACAAGTGCTTGTCCAGCCTCTGCTTAAAGGCTCCCAGTGAGGGGGAGCCCAGCACCTCCCTGGGGAGCTGATTCCACTGTCGAACAATTCTTACTGTAAAAAACTTTCCTCCTAATATCCAGCCTGCAATTTAAATCCATTATTGCGAGTCCTATCCTCTGCTGCCAACAGGAACAGCTCCCTGCTCTCCTCTAAGTGACAGCCCTTCAAAAACTTCAAGAGAGCAATCATGTCCCCCCTCAACCTCCTCTTCTCCAAACTAAGCATTCCCAGCTCCCTCAGCCTTTCCTGATAGGGCGTCGCTCTCCTCTGCACCCACTCGATTCTGTCCGCATCCTTTTTGAAGTGAGGGCTCCAAAACTGCACACAATACTCCAGGTGTGGCCTGACCAATGCAGTGTACAGCGGAACTATGACATCTTGCGATTTGGATGTTAGACCTCTGTTTATGTACCCCAAGATTGCATTCACTTTTTTGGTCACAGCATCACACTGGCTGCTCATATTTAACTTACAGTCCACCCGTACCCCAAGATCTTGTTCACATACACTGCTGCCCAGAAGTGTATCCCCCACCCAGACTCTTGCTCTTTTCAGCTGTAAGAACATTAAGGAAAGTCGAAAGAATTTGCAAACAATTCATGAACTTTCTCAGGTGGTCTTTTGTATTTCCCTCACTTCCACAGAGCTCCTGCCTCAAATGAAATGTGCAGCACATCAAGAGAGCCTTACGTCAGGGCCCAAAAGAAATGCCCCAGGTGTGCAGCAAAAAGCACCTCACACTCACACACACACTCACCCTCCCGCAAAGTGCGGACTTCTTGCACTTCTGGATTTAACTTAAGAGCCGGAGCCTTGTTATGGTGGATGTTTCCTCAGAGAAGGGGTTCCTGGTGGTTACTGAGGGGCCTGCTCACACATCCGTTAGGAGGAGGAGGTTGGTGTGTGTATGTGTGAGAGAGAGATGGAGAGAGAGAAGATGCAACACTTGAATTTTGGAAGGGATCAAGTGTTTTGGAAGGGATCAAGTTTTGGAAGGGATCAAGTGTTTTGGAAGGGATCAAGTGTTCACTGCTGTGAACTGGCTGAAGCTCCTCGCTTTCTGGGGGATCTGATGTGGGCAGCAAATCTACTGCCTCTTTGTGCTTTTCTGGTATTATACATCTGATCCGTAGGGTTGCCAACCTCCAGGTGAGGGCCTGGAGATCTCCCAGAATTACAACTGATCTCCTGTCTACAGAAATTGGTTCCCTTGGAGAAAATGGCTGCTTTGGAGGGTGGACTCTATGGCAGTACATCCCTCCCACCCCAAATCCCACCCTCCCCAGACTCCATCCCTCAAATCTCCAGGAATGTCCAAATCTGGAGTTGGGAATATATCTATATCTAATAGACATTCATGACCCCTGTTTCAAATCAAAATCCACAAGTGGGGCACACAGGAGATGGCCCAGGCTTGCAGAAAAATACATTTTTTAAAAATTGAGGGATTTCCCCCCCACATCCACACACACTGGCTAAGAGCAGCAGACTCCAATCTGGAGAACCAGTTGGTTCCCCCCCTCCTCCACACGAAGCCTGCTGGGTGACCTTGGGCCAGTCACAGTTCTCTCTGAACTCTCTCAGCCCACCCAGAGGCAGGCAATGGCAAACCACCTCTGAACGTCTCGCCATAAGTCAACTGTACACACACACACACACACACACACAAAGAGATAATGGGAGATTTGGCAAGAGCACTTCACGGCTTTTTGCGGGGGTGGGGGGTGGGTGGGATTTAAATTGAACAAAATGAATAAATAGTAAAAAACAAGAGCTCAGACACTGCAACAAGGAGGCATCCTCAGTTGCCCACACAGAAGGATGTGTTGGAAGCATCAGCTATGGGAGGGGGGGGGTGCAAAGAAGGAACAGAGCCAGTGGCATGGGGGGGGGGAGAGAGCAGGGGAATGTTTTGAGAGCCATGGTGTGTGTGTGTGTGTGTGTGTGTGTGTGTGTGTGTGTGCAAGCAAGATAGAACAGGCATGGAAAATAGATCAGGTGGGGGGAGCCGGAATGAAAGAGAAGGAGGGAGGGAGGTTGGGGAGGTGGAAGCGAAGCAGGAGAAGGCTGAGCAGAGCCCCTCCCCCATGAGTCCCCCTGGGCCCTCCTCTTGTATGTGGACGTTTGTAAATAATGCAAAAACGCCAGCCTCTTTTGCTCCAAAGGAAGCCAGTCCAAGTAAGCCCTGCCCCTGGGACTTCCTGCCACTTGGCAATGTGGGGAACATGTAACATTATCCCTGCAGCAGATGGATGACTGCATGGAACAAAGGCCAGACTGCTGAAGCCCCCCCCCCCCCGCCAAATGTGGCTACTTCCTGGCATGTGGAAAAGACTCCAAGCTGAAAACCACTTCATGTAAGGAGAGAAGTTCCAGGGGGAGGAGGGAGGGGGGGAAGCATACAACATACACACACACACAGTTTCCGTATGTGATCGCGGTAGGAACAGAATCCACTGAGCCTGCGATTGGGTAACTCAGTGATGCATGCTGGAGTTATGGGCAGGCTCCAAAGTACCAGGGAAGCACCCAGCTCCTGCGCCACATGTTAGTCCTTGTGAAACATACACAAGGATTTCAGGGAAAGTGTGAAGTTGGGCGCGTGGGGGGGGGGGGTTTGCACACGTCTCAGACTGCGCACCGATCCAGAGAGCACGCACAACCCAGTTCACCCCCTCAGCTCCTCCACAGTTCCAGGGCTCCTTGTCAAAGGAAGGGTGTTCAGACATTTGCTGGGGCCACAGTCCTGACAAGAGGTGCCTCCCCCCACAGGGCCATCAGTCTCCCACAGCTGGAAGGGCCCGGGACTGGCTGGGAGCCATTGTTGCCGGCTTCCCAGAACCCCGTTGCTGCACAGCGAGGTCGCAGTCGCCCTTTGTATCGCCAGCATCTCTTCTGCATGTGCTCCTCCTTGCGCACTGAGCCTACCTAGAGCATTTAGAATGGCGCTCTGTGGCTAGGGTGGCCCAGATCCGGGGCTGGCACTAGGAGCTGAGCACCCTGGCCTCAGCTCATGCCTTTAGCTGAATACATGGAGAGCAGAGAGGCAAAGGATGGGGCCCATTCGTCTCCTTCACATGTTCAACATGCATGAGTTGAAAGCATGAAGCGGGCTTTCCTCCCTGCCTTTCCTGCCTTTGCCCCCTCTTTTCTAGCAGTTGGCAGGTGGATGAACTTCAGGGCCCTGGCAGGGCAGTGGCTGGGTGGCAACCCGACAGAGGGGGCAGCCTTCAGCCTGCCCAGGACTTCCAGCCCTTTCCTCAGCAGCCATGCCCTCTCTGCACATGCTTGAGCATTAGGGTTGCCAACTGCCAGGTAGTAGCAGGAGATCTCCTGCTAATTCAACTGATCTCCAGCCGATAGAGATCAGATCACCTGGAGAATAATGGCCGCTTGGGCAATTGAACTCTATGGCCTTGAAGTCCCTCCCCTCCCCAAACCCCACCCTCCTCAGGCTCTACCCCAAAGATCTCCTGCTGGTTGAGAAGAGGGACCTGGCAGCCCAATGGAGCAGTCCCGTGCTGGGGTGGTTCTCCAACAGCTGAACCGAAGCAACGGTGCTCCTTCCAGCCTGTGTTGCCGATGAAGTCACCGGGCGTGTTCTCCAGGTGACCACTGGACCCTCTCCCCTCCCGTGTGGAATCGCTGCCAACGGTGCTGGTGCACCAGCCCCGTCTCTCGCTGGCTCTGCAGACCAAAGAGCTGCGAGAGAGAAATGACTCCCTCATCCAGCCAGTACATGTTGTTCTGAGCAGCATCATATGTTTTTTGTTACAAGTATAATAATAAATGTTTTAAGTCAAGTAGAGAACTTAATTTTATCCCAAAGAAGGATTAAAACCCCGTCTCTTTTCTTCCACTGAAAACTGTTAACATCCTTCCTCCCCACCCCCCACCCCCAGTGCTTAGTTGCTAGAAGCAGGGACGGGAGGGGCTGTGCTCTGCCTTTGAGAACCCACCCCCACCCCCTCGTCTTCCTCCCTGGCCTCACCCACATCAAATGTTAGATTGTAAGCTCCCTGGGGCAGAATTATGTCTTCTTTTTTCTCAGCATGATACTATGCAACCCAGGTAGCCAAATGTCAACAAATAAGTGGTTGTTAACACTCACTGTCATTGTAAGCCTTCTGCCCCATCCCTGGGGTATAGCACCCCCTGGGGCCCCAGGGCAGTTCTCACTGGAAGGGGCATAATGGCACCCCCTCATCACCCCACCTTCAATGCTTGCTGGTTGCCAGACATGGCCTGGCAAACCTAGCTCCATCAAAGGCTGTTAGAAAAGGCACCCATATCTACTTTCATGTGGCACAGACCGGCCCTGAGTTGGCCAAAACAGAGCCCCCCCCCCCGGCCCTGGGGGGCTGTGGAACCAAACTGTAGCTGGTAACCCTAGCTGGTCCTGGTTGAGAATGCACCAGGAGATGCTGGGGAGGGGGGAAGAGTTGTGCTGATGTCATTCTAGTGTGTGACATCACATCCAGCACAAAACCAGAAGTGACATCATTGGGTCAGAGTGCCACTCTAGGCTATGCCCCAAACTCTACCCTAATGTGATGACACCACTTTGAGTTTTACACCGGAAGTGACATCACATATCAGTGTGATGCCAGCAAGCCCCTACCCCCTATTTTCCCCCTGGCAGGCTGTGAAGCAGCGATGGGGAAAGGGGGCCGATGCTGGGAGGTCTCCGGCTACAGACCTGCTAGAAACTCCATGCACACTATTCCAAGTTCCTTCGAGCAAAGCCAGGATTTTTTTTATAAAACGTGAGAAGCTAAAATATGTGAAGCTTCCTACTGTGAGAACTTGAGGCTGCAGCACGTTTGGAAAGACTGGGGATCGAGGAGATTCATCTCCATATTGTACGGTTTGGAATGGAGAACCTGCACGGTTAAGCCAACGGTGTCTTCAACATACAACAGTTATGCCTAACAATGATTCATGGATTTCCTTTGGACAAAAAGTCTTGTAAGTGGAAATATTGTAAAAATAACTAGCATGTCTTTCACAGGTTTAAATACAAGTATTTTGTGGTAAGATTGAGATCATAGAAGCCAGCTAATTTTGGCGGGTTGGATTTAAACTGTGATTTTTTTTCTCGGACTGCCCAAACATTCTTTCCTGTCGTGTCTCAGGTCTCGGCATCTCTTTTGGTAAGGATGACTACCCTGTCTGAGAATGATCCTGGGGGGGGGGGGGTTTGCTGATGGTGAAGGGTGAGCAGGCAGGAAACAGTCCCTGTGTGAGGAGGTGAGAAAGTCAGTCCCTTACAGCGATTCTTGGCAATTATGACTACAAGAGGAGAAATTTTGACTATCTGCCAAACCATTGCTTCCTTTCACAAAAGAAGATCACTTCTTGCATTTGTGGTAGGGGCTTCTCTAATTCTACAACTTAAAGGTCACTGGAATAAGGCAAGAATGTTAGACAGTCCCAGAAATCAGCATAGTTACAGAATATAATTCTTAGGACTTTTAATGCCAGTATACAGCAGCCCCAGAGTGCAGTGTGGTTGTTGTCAGGGTTGCCAACGCTGGGTTGGGAAATTCCTGGAGAATTTGGGGTGGAACCTGGGGACAGACCTCAGTAGGGTATAATGTCATACAGTCCACCCTCCAAAGCTGCCAGAGGAACTGATCTCTGTGGCCTAGAAATAGGGTTACCTCCTGGGGACCGAGAGAATTAGGGAGGCAGGTTTGGGGGCGGCAATCGGTATCACCTGATGACATCACTTCCAGTTTATGAGCAAGTGCTGGCATTGCACTGTTGGACGCCCTAGAACTCGTAAAAAAAAATTCTATGGTTTCCATATGGTTTGGGGGAGTGTGTCAGCCCTTGGCCCACAGAACCAGAAATCACCACAAAGTCGTATAGAGTCCAAACAGATGGATTTTACTGATCAAATAGGCATACAGTGCAAACGAATAAAATGACAGCTATGAAAGGCTCACTAGCTGAGAGATATTATAAGGCAGGAAAGGCGGGAGATTACACGCAGGAATACAGTTTCCCAGGAGCTGAGTTCCCAGGCTTAGGCTTAGGCATGCGACCTTGGGGGGCAGACAATACAGCACAGAGACAGAGGCAATAACGAAACCGAGATAACAGCCTGACATTCTGCTCCCCTCAAGGCCCCCTCCCAGTTCGCAAGGGGGCTGGCCTGTTCGGGTAAGCAATGTGAAAGGCGTCGACGAGGTCGGGGGCGGAGACATCCCGTGCGCGCACCCATTCGTCATAGGCAGGGGGGAAATGTTTCCAACGAACTAGATACTGAAGAGTACCATGGTGAATACGGGAGTCAAGGATCTTGGAGACTTCGAAGTGTTCTTCCCCCCCCACCATGATGGGTTGCGCAGGCGGTGGGTCCGGATGCCACCGTGGAGAAGCAACATGGGGTTTGAGGAGGCTTATGTGGAAAACAGGATGCACACGCCTCAAAGATTTGGGGAGAGCCAGTTCCACTGTGACAGGGTTTATGACCCGAGTAATGGGGAAAGGGCCAATGAATTTGGCGCTGAGTTTATGGCACGGTTGGGTGGACCGGAGGTTTTTGGTGGAAAGGTAAACCAAAGCACCCACTTGCAGATCACCCCCGGGGGAGCGATGTTTGTCAGCTTGCGCTTTGTATTTACGTTTGGCCCGGTCGAGGTTGCTAACGAGCCAGGGCCAAGTGGTACGGAGGGCGTGTGCCCAGGAGGCAATGTCGGGGTTCCCCTCCCCCTCTACATCATCTGTAGGAACGATGGGACTGAAATCTTGTCCATACACAGCGAAAAACGGGCTAAAACCTGTGGATTGATGCATGGCATTATTGTAGGCATATTCTGCTAAAGGTAACAGTTCTACCCAGTTATCCTGGTGGTAGTTAACATAACAACGCAAATAACATTCGAGTACAGCATTGACACGTTCAGTTTGACCATCAGTTTGAGGATGGTATGCACTAGACATTCCCTGTTCCACCCCCACCAACTTGAGGAAAGCTTTCCAAAACTTAGAAACGAAACCACTTCCGCGGTCACAAATTATTTTACGCGGAAACGAATGTAAACGAAATATATGCGTTACGAAGAGGCGGGCCAGTTTCTGAGCAGAGGGGATCCCTGCACATGGAATCAAATGTATTTGCTTAGAAAACAAATCAGTAACAACCCACAACACAGTTTTACCCCCACTGAGAGGGAGATCAGTCATGAAGTCCATAGCAATCACTTCCCAAGGTCTGCTGGGCGTTTCAAGAGGTTGTAGCAATCCCGGGGGTTTGCCCTGCGATCGTTTCGCAGCGGCACAAACGGGACAGCTGCGGATGAAGGAGTCAATGTCGGAACGCATTCCCCCCCACCAGAACTGTCTGCGCAATAAGTGAAGGGTCTTCAGAAACCCAAAGTGCCCAGCTGTTTTGGCTCCATGAGCTAAATGTAAAACGTCCTTCCGGAGAGTTTTGGGTACATACAATTTTGAGTCTTTGTACCAGGACCCCCCTTGTTCCAAAACACCAGGAGGTAGGGTATGAGCGGAACGTTCTAAAAGGCACTGGTCCCGAAGGACCGTTAAAAAGGATTCGGAGATGGGGAGCTTGGAGGGAGCCCCCCCGTCGGTCCCGGAGATTTGAGAAATAGTTATAGGGTTAGTGCTTACGTGCGGCGGCGCGCAGACTGCAGGCGGCTGAGCGGTCGGAGGGGTAGGAGGGGCGGGAACTCCGGTCTGTTGCGGTGGCGGCTGGGCAGCCGGTTGGGCTGGCGGAGCTTGCGAGTTAGGGAAGGTGTGTTGATGCTGGGATCGGGTTTGCACAGCCAGCATAGGTAGGGCCCCACGTTGCATAGGGGTGAACAGAGAGTTGGTGGGTCTTTCGAGTTTCACCGGATATTGTGGTAAACGGGAGAGGGCATCCGCGAGAACGTTCTGCTTCCCAGGGACGTGCTTCAGGGTGAAACGGAACTGAGCAAAGAACTCCGCCCACCGTTGCTGTTTCGCCGATAGTTTATGGGACCCCGTGAGGGCAGCTAGATTTTTGTGATCGGTCCAAACTTCAAAGGGTACTTTAGACCCTTCCAAGAATTGCCGCCATAAAGTCAGTGCATGATGAACTGCAGAGGCCTCTTTCTCCCAGATGGGCCAGTTTAATTGAGCGTGCGCAAATTTTTTTGAAAAGTAAGCGCAAGGGTGAAGAAGACCGTCCGGTCCTTGTTGGAGGAGAGCCCCTCCCATGGCTACATCGGAAGCATCGACTTGTACAATGAACATTTGATTTGGGTCTGGGTGCCGTAGCACCGGCTCCGAAGTGAAGAGGCGTTTGAGGGCCAGAAAGGCGGCTTGGCATTGCTCAGTCCATAGGATTTTTGCGGAGGGCAAGGCAGCCGAGCTTACTTTTCCCTTAGTTTTCAGTAGGTCCGTAATGGGTAGAGCCACTTGGGCGAAGTTAGGGATGAATCCCCGATAGAAGTTTGCAAATCCCAGAAATTGCTGTACTTGCTTACGGTTGGTGGGGGGAGTCCAATCGAGGACGGCTTGGACTTTGGCGGGGTCCATGCGAAGACCTTGGTGGGAGATGATGTATCCCAAAAACGTGAGTTTGCTTTGGTGAAATTCACACTTAGCTAGTTTAGCGAACAGTTGATGGTTACGCAGGCGTTGTAGAACTTCTCTGACCAGAGTCACATGCTCGGCCATAGTTTTCGAATAAATGAGAATGTCATCTAAGTAGACCACCACCCCACGATATAGAAGGTCATGTAGGATTTCATTGATGAGTTGCATGAAGACCCCCGGAGCCCCTTTTAATCCGAACGGCATTACAAGGAATTCATACATTCCGAAACAGCTAGAGAAGGCAGTGAGGTGTTCATCTCCTTCGCGGATACGGACTCGGTAGTAGGCTTCCACCAAGTCTAATTTAGAGAATACACGGCCTTCCTGTAATTGTCCCAAAATATCCGATATTAATGGGATAGGATAGGCGTTGGTCTGGGTAACCGCATTGAGCTTTCTGAAGTCAATGCACAGGCGAAGGTCGCCCTCTTTTTTCCGGACGAAAAACGCGGGGGCCGAGTTTGGGGCATTCGAAGGGCGAATGAACCCTCTGGCGAGGTTTTTGTCCAAAAAGTCCCGGAGGACAGTGCGCTCGGAAGCGCTCATAGGGTAAATCTTACTTTTGGTTAATGTGCAGTCCTTTACTACTTCAATCGCACAGTCTGAGGCCCGGTGGGGGGGTAAGGCATCACATTCCTTAAGGTCGAAGACATCTTCAAAGTCCCGGTACACAGCGGGTAGAGCCGGTGGTACTGGAGCAGTAGAGGTTAACGCTGGAACGGGCGGAAATGGCAGAGCAAAGTTTTGCCGATGCTGGTCGCAGGTGGGACTAGCGAAAGAAATAGTGTTTGTTTCCCAATCAATACTGGGACTATGTCCTTTAATCCAGTTAATTCCCAAGACCACGTCAAATCGGATAGGGGCTATAGTGAAGTCTATTTGTTCCCAGTGGGAACCAATTCCCATTGCCACCCCTATGGTGCGATGATCAACTGGACCCCCCTGGAATTGGCTCCCGTCCATTTGAGCAAATTGGACGGGGGCGGGTAAAGCCTCTGAGTCGGCTCTGAGGGCAGCAAACGTGGCTTCGTTTATGAGAGTGCGACAGCAACCGGAGTCAATTAGTGCTTTGACGGGGATTTGTGGACCTCCGTTAAGTTGTTGTAAAACTGCATCTACGTAGACGGTGGAGTCCACTTCTTTGATTTTGGTAGGAGCATTCGGTTTGATAGGAAGATCCGGAGAGGTCTGTGGAGATGCTCCATTCACCACAGACCGGAGCCGTTTTTTGACAAGTCGAGGGGAGATTCCAGGTTTAAGGCTGGAGAAATCCAAGGGTTTTCCTCATCCGAAGAGGGAAAGCTGTCCCCCAATGGGGCACTTGTAATCCGAGACCCGGCGGGGTCGTTGGAAGCAGGCAGGGAGGCTGGGTCCCCGGCATGGAGTGCAGAGGGTGTGGGCCTTCCCGGAGCTGCGCTGCGGGTGGCCGCGGTGCCTCTGCGTGGTGGACGACCTCGGGCGCGGGTTGTCGTGCTGGGACGAAATAATTCCTGGCGGCGTGGGCAAACGGCTGCAAAGTGGCCCATTTCTCCGCATGTAAGACAGGCACCCCTCTGAAATCGGGCTTCACGTTCCTGGAGCGGACGTGGGGGATTTCGCGGGACGAGCAGTGGTGCCTTGGGTTGAGGCTTTTGGGTGCCCTTCTCCTTGTGCTTTTGACGGACGAGAGAAATAAAGCGGCGGCGGCTTTCCACTTCCTCGGCTAATAGGATCCAGCCTTCGAGGGTATCGGGATCGCCCCGCATGTAAGACCAGTTCAGAATGTCAGGATGCAAGGCTTCCCTGAAATGATGGATTAGGGTGGTCTCGGGCCAACCTACAATTTTACTTGCCAGTCGCTGAAATTCATCGGCAAATTCCCGAACTGTAGCAGAGCCTTGTTTTAATTGTAAAAGTTCCGTTTTGGCTCTTTCTCCCAGGAAGGGGTCCTCAAACCTCCTTCTCAGGGCAGTCATGAAGTTGTTGAGGGAACGAATCGCACGAGAGCGGGTGTCAAACTGGAGGACCATCCAGTCAGCCGCTTTGCCTGTCAGGAGGGAAGCTACGTACCGCACCCGGCTATCTTCCGTGGGGAAAAGTTGACCTTGTTCTCGCATATAACTGTCCACTTGATGCAAGAAACAAGGCAAAGTCTCAAGAGATCCGTCATACGTAGTCCTCAATTTGAGTTGCTTCCAAGGGCCGGGCGCGGGCTGACCCGGTTGCACGGGTGGTCCGGGCGGAGGAGCAACAGGAGCTCCAGGAGGCAAGGGTGGAGCAGGCACATTAGCAGGTGGTTGCACGGGTGGTCGGAGCGGAGGAGCAACAGGAGCTCCAGGAGGTAAGGGTGGAGCAGGCACATTAGCGGGTGGTTGTACGGGTACCGCCTGACCCGGTATCGGAACGGGTTGTCTCTGAGCTATCAGGGTTTGTTGTAATTGCCTGTTCTCGTGAAGCATAAGTTCCATTACTTCTTGGAGTTGATCCACACGGTCGGAGAGCTCCCGATTCTGGGCTCGTAAAAGATGAACCTCCTCACTTGGGCCCCCAGTAAGATGAGGCTTACTGGTTCGGAAGCTCGTGGCCCATTGAGAGCTATCCCCATATAAATCCTCGTCTTCAGACTCATCTGAGTCTCGACGTCGGTCAGCCAAACGGCGTGCGCGTTGGGTCGCACGCGACGGGACAAACGCCGGGGAAAAGGTTAGACCTGATAGTCCCAGTACATAGTCCTTGGGGCGCGTGTCCACGTTCGCCTGATTCCTTGCTGCAGCCGCCCTGGCTGCTTCCGCCGCCTCTCTCTCTCTTGCGACCCTAGCCGCTTCGGCGGCTTGCTGATCCGCAAGAACTTTGGCGTTCTCAAGTCTTAGGGCAGCCTCTGCCGTAATGCGCGGCAAAAGTTCTGTCTCGAGGAGCAAGAGTATGGGGTCAGGTTCCCCGCCCAGCAGAGGTTGTACTCGAACCGCCAGTGCGGATGCCTCGGCTCCAAACGTCGGGGTCAAAACTTGAGCCAAGGTGGCTACCGGGGTGTCCTTAGTACATTCCACAAGGAGAAGAGCGGTGCTAATAGCGACTCGCTTGGCCTCAGCCTGGCAGCTGGCCGCATCCGGGATCAGGGAAAAACCCTCCGGTGGGGCTCCCGCCATGGTAGAAAGAGTTTGTCGAGAAATGAGATTATCCAGAAGTCCAGTTAATATTTGTAAATCCTCAGTCGCCAATCGGGCATCGTCCAGTAATTGATCCAAGTCCTGAAGATCTAAACGAGCATCAGTATCCTCCGATGTTAACATCCAGAGACGTCCTGTAAGAGATTGCCACTGCGCGTGTACCAGTCCCCTCAAGCGGCAAACCTCTCGGTTCGTCCGGAAAAGTTCAGCGATTAAGTCCTGTAACAGAGTAGGGTCCTCTGAGAAGGGCTCCAGGGTAGTAGATCACCTGGAGAGCTGCACAGCTCCCATCCAAGTCGCAGGCGAACCCCCCTGGGCTCCAGCCTGGCTAGGAGAACGGTGAAGATGTAGGATAGCTGTCATAATGTCAGCCCTTGGCCCACAGAACCAGAAATCACCACAAAGTCGTATAGAGTCCAAACAGATGGATTTTACTGATCAAATAGGCATACAGTGCAAACGAATAAAATGACAGCTATGAAAGGCTCACTAGCTGAGAGATATTATAAGGCAGGAAAGGCGGGAGATTACACGCAGGAATACAGTTTCCCAGGAGCTGAGTTCCCAGGCTTAGGCTTAGGCATGCGACCTTGGGGGGCAGACAATACAGCACAGAGACAGAGGCAATAACGAAACCGAGATAACAGCCTGACAGAGTGTCTTAGAATGTCCCCCCTGTGCAATACCGGCACTTGTGTATAAACCAGAAGTGATGTCATCGCACAGGGGACACTGATCACTCCCCCCTCCCTTCACCCTGCCTGCTTTCACCCGCAGACCAGCTGAGGGTCAGTGGGCAGCAGAACCAATTGGTGGGCAACTAC
Organism: Euleptes europaea; assembly: GCF_029931775.1. Lineage (NCBI taxonomy): Eukaryota > Metazoa > Chordata > Lepidosauria > Squamata > Sphaerodactylidae > Euleptes > Euleptes europaea. Next base: position 60,562,609 of record NC_079325.1, read on the forward strand.
TCACCATCACTGGGCAATTGGGAAGGCAACCGTAGTGGTTAGACATTTGTTGGAATCCTAACTGTAGCGTTGCCAACTTTTGGGGGTCACTACATAAATCTCTTATCTGTCTGTCTTTCTGTCTGTCTATTAGGGTTGCCAACCTCCAGGTATTAGCTGGAGATCTCCTGCTATTACAACTGATCTCCAGCCGATAGTGATCAGTTCCTCTGGAGAAAATGCCCGCTATGGCAACTGGACTCTATGGCATTGAAGTCCCTCCCCTCCCCAAACCCCGCCCTCCTCAGGCTCTGCCCTAAAAACCTCCCGCTGATGGCAAAGAAGGACCTGGCAACCCTACTATCTGTCTGTCTGTCTGTCATCTATATAAAACATTTATTCCAATTCTCCTAGAGAAAATGGCTGCTTTGGAAGGTGGACAGCATGGCATTATACCCTACCAAAGTACCTGCCCTCCCTAAACCCCACTATCCCAGGCTTGGCCCTCCAATCGCCATGTATTTCGGAACCCGGAGTTGGCAATCCTACTTGGAGCACACCTAGGAGGAATGTCAGTGAGGCAAGGCAGAGTGGTAAAAAGTGGAGCTGACAGAAAATGCTCTGCTAATCTAAAGTGCCAGCTATTTCATGTGCTTACCATTCTGGCCTAGCAATACACCTATATATCATAACAGGGCAATACAGATACACTTGCCACTATCCAGGTTCCTGTTCTCCCAGAGCAGTTTCACATTCTTAAAAACAAAATGTCAAAACTGGGAAGGAGTAATTCTGGGAGAACTCCAGGCCCCTCCCTGGGAGTTGCTGCCCCTCTTGCTGAGTTATCTGGGGCCGGCCCACCCACACTCGGGGACACGGCGAGCATCAAATGGAGGAGGGGAGAATGATATCAGATGCTTTGGGGTCCCATGGGAGAGAAAGGCCGAGGACAAATGAAGCAAATGAATAAAATAAATTGAAGCACTGAAGGGGAAAGCTGAGGAATAATGCCACCCCCCACCCCTGAGGGGCCGTGCGCTGCAGTTTTTCCAGGGCATGAGCCTTCCTTTCAGGGCATGCACCTTCACGCTCTGGCTTCATATTACGGACACCAAACCTCCCCACAGAGGTAGATTCTGATGCAACAGGCCCATGGCTTCCTCACCAAAAGATCAGAGATGGCAGGAAGCCGCTCTGCCATTCCCTGGTTGTTTGACAGGCTGAAGGTTTGCAATACCTCATAGCATGGTCATAGGGTTGCCATTCTCCAAGTGTTGGTCGGAGATCTCCTGGAATTCCAACCAGTCTTCACGTTACAGAGATCAGTTCCCCTGGAGAAAATGTCCTGTGAGGTCCCTCCCCTCTCCAGATCCAACACTCCCCAGGCTCCCAGAACTGGCAATCCTAGGAGACAGTAGGAGGGAAAAGGAAGCAAGAAAGGTCAAAGACAACTGCAGTGGTTAGAGGAGGTGCTTTCGAGGCACAGAAAAGCATTGCAAACCTAATGCTGTGATGCTCTGCAAGTCATAGCAAGGCAAACCTTTTTACCTTAAAAGGCACTCAGTTAAAAAGCAACTTCTTTCATATTTCTAGGATTAAATGTAAAAAATAACCTCATTTGGTAATTGATAGAAGGAGAGGGGGAATCCTACCAATGGGCGACTAAAGAGTGGCAAACAGCTGACTGCTTCATCACTGCAGATCTTCCTACTTTGTTCAGGCCATGTTCTTCCAGCTGGAAACTTACAGTACACCTTGCAGTCCATATGGGTGGTGTTAGCCAAATTGCTCTTTAACTTGGGGAATTAGCAAGCAAGATGGCAAACTACAATATTTATAAAGCGGGAGCAACCTTTGTATACCATACCCGGTAACTGTGACCTTTAAATAAAGACAGAAGCAAAGGATTCCGAATTAAGAGAGTTTATGTTGTTTCCTTTCAAATCAGTGATGCATACACACATACAGAGAAATCTAAGAAATGCAAAGAGAGTAGTACAAGCACAGATGCCAACGTGGCAGGGATCGTTGATGGGGTGATAATTACCGTTCTTGAAGAGGTGGTGTCCACGTTCACGTAGACTAAGACAGAAGAAATTAAGAGCATAGGCGGGGGCAAGAGGTTCCCATAGACTTGGCCAGCAAGGTGGGAGGGAGCGTGGTCAGGCTGCACAAACCAAACCAACAGAGTAACGGCAAAGATGCCAGGAAAGACCTAAGGTAACATTATGGGCTGGGGGCACCCCAGGTATACTGTTTTTCTGGGGGCGGGAGAGGGGATTTACCCCTCCTAGGTTCCCAGGTGACAAAAGATGACAAAAGGATTAATCTGTGGCTGCCGGGGTGGGCTAGGGAGAATTTGGAAATCTATTCTGATTCCAATGGCTTTTGTAACCCGGGAGGAACCTCGAGATCTCTGCTGAAGTGATTAACGTTCTGGAACAATAGGCGCGATCTCTGCAAATGTCTGGGGATCGCTGCTGCATAGCTGGAGGAACGACTCATCGCTGATATCAGGATCGCTGATGATTGCCCATTAAGCTGCTGATGTTGCAATGGGAAAGGGGGGTGTTGGCACTGACTACGTGACTGTCTGCCTTCCACGACATGGCTGCAGCTGGAACAGAGTTTGCAGAGGAACATGGAGTCTCTCAGGTTTGCTGGAGGTTGCCCTTGCTTCTGTTTCCTAGCTGCTGGCTGCACGGAGCTCGCAGGAGCTGCTGTGTCAGTTTCAATGGAGCGCGCAGCGGCCATCCCGTAGCGTTTGGGGCGGGCGCGCAGCTGGGACAGTAGTCGTGTGCCTGCATATCGGGTTGCCAGGTCCAGTCTGGGAGTTTAGGCGGCCCGTATGCTTTCAGTGGATTGTAATGAAATTCTGTATCCTGGCTGTAACAGAACTCTAAGGCCTAAAGTTTCATAAAGACATATGCTTGTGCACCACTCATGAGCAGCCTTGAAACACATGCTTTGTTTTCAAGAGATAACTGCATTAACACAGAGTTAATGCAGCCAGCGTGGTGTAGTGGTTAAAAGCGGTTGACTCTGATCTGGAGAACCGAGTTTGATTCTCCACTCCTCCACGTGAGCGGCGAAGGCTAATCTGGTGAACTGGATTTGTTTCCCCACCACCCCCACATGAAGCCTGCTGGGGGACCTTGGACTAGTCACAGCTCTCTTAGAGCTCTCTCAACCCCAACTACCTCACAGGGTGTCTATTGTGTGGTGGGGAAGGGAAGGTGATTGTAAGCCAGTTTGATTCTTCCTTAAGTGGTAGAGAAAGTTGGCACATAAAAACCAACTCTTCTTCTTCTTCTAGCTGATAGTTGCAAAAGGACTGTTATAAGGTAAGAGAGGATGTAAGAGAGTTTGCATGTCTGGCCCCTCCCCCGTTTCTCAGGGTCACTAAAGTCCTGGAGTCAGCTCTCTGCTAGTGCTTTTTAAACTGTGTTGGGGACCTTTTTTTGTTGTTTGTTTGTTTGTTTTTTTGAGAGTTCTTCTATTAGATGGTCCCTGAAAACAGCTTGGTCCCGCTGATGATCATCCCCTGAAGTTAGGGTTGACAGGCACAGGCACAGCCTGGCAACCAGTCTAGTGGAAGATGGGGGAGGCAGAGACTTATTGTTGGGGAGAGCGGTTGGCATCCCTGGCACCGTGGCATCACTTCCAGCATGAAGGGGACATGATGTCATCGTGCTTGTCTAATATTTGCCCCAAACTCTATACTAGAATGTCACCCGCTGTGATAATGGTCACTTCCAGGCTGCTCCAATCATCCTCCCACAGTTCACCAAGGAATTTCCTCCCGTTTCCTCACCTGAGTGGCGGTGGGCCTTGACAGCAGGGAGCAGGAGGTCTCCCGCTACACCAGGAGTCATGGCGACCCTACCTGACACACACAACTAGAGGACTGCCCTTTGATCATGCAGGCTTCCACAGTTGACCATCAAGGGCAGATATGGAGGGATTCCAAATCCTCAGCAGACGTTGATGGGCAAAGGGGAAAATCAGATCACCACTGCTTTATTTAATGCAAATAGTTTTCCCTTGATGCATGGGAAAGAATTTAAGTTTAGATTTCTGTTGGCAGTTGTCTGACTTTAAAACACAAATATTTGGGTGAAAACTAGGATAAAATTTCCTTCTTGTGGTCTATTATAAAAGCTTGCAGAGATGGGTAGTCCCATCTTAAGACCTCAACACCAGCGCATCCCTAATGTTAGTATGGCTCACTCCGCAGAGTGATATAATTGATAGAAGCATCCCTTAGCTTAGCACTAGTACGGTAAACCTTAGCAGCTTCACCAACATCCACGAATCATGGATTGGCCTGCTGCAGGTAGGTGGGGACAGCCAGTTGGCACAAGCGGATGAATCCATGCCCCAGACATCAGAGGGTTGCCTCCCATAGGCAGAATATGCCAAGGGAAGGTACAAAGCTCCATTTCCTGGCAGGAGCTCCATGATCTGACTGGCAGGGTCCTGGACAGAACAGACCCCAGGGAACTGTGCTGGTGTGGGTTCAACTCTCCACACGTGGCAAAGCCCCTTTTGCCAGGAGCACACACCAAGAGGCCATTCCAGCCACAGGACTCCTGTTCTTCTGCAGCTGCCTTCTACTAAATCAGACCACTCTTGAACCTGGGACCTTCTGCATGCCAAGCAGATGCTCTACCATTGAGCCACAGCCTCTTCCCTATGAATGTAGACCCTGGAGTCAGCAACATGTAAACATACATACAACTCCACATTCACAAATGGTATTTCCAGAATTTAGACACACACATACATCCATATGCACACACACACACACACACACACACACACACACACACAAACCTTTGTCTGGATTTGATTTGATTGCAGGAGTCTGGATGGAAGGTTGTCTGCTTACTGGCTGGAAAAACCCTCCTATATCTAATTTACTGGTTTGACCACCTTAGCCAGCATGGCCTAGTGGTTAAAGGAGGGATTGGAATAGGAATTCAAGGTGCCCCTACGAAGCTCTCTGGGTGAGACTGTCAGCCTCGCCTAGCAAACAGGGGTGAGGAGGATGGATATTAATAATTAAAAGGTTTTAGCCTTTGGGCACAACAATACAAAGCACAACTACACAAACTCAAGCAGTAAAAAACAACTGAGTGCAGGACATACTCCAGGCCACCAAGTCCATCCAGAAAGTCATCCCAACATGTGTGGTCACAAACCCTTTTTTGCTGTAACAAGCACCAGTGCCAAGTCCTTTGAGTAACCCCTCCATCTTTGTTTTTGAGTCAAAGGCCTTGCAGGGCTCTTGTGAGAAACACACAATACCTCCCCTACAGTACAACCAAGTACAAGGACCACAACGCGAGTCTGCTGCTTGTGTGCTTCATAACTTTTGTTTTATTGCATGATATCATCTCTTATGCTGAGTCAGACCAACAGCCCACCTGGACTGTCTGCTATATGGGGCTGGCCAAAGGGTTACCCTGAGATCTTTTCAACTCTCAATGTTACTGGCTGACACTTCAGTGCAAAACATATGGCTTAGCAATAAGCGATGTTGCTTCATCGCCCTTGACATAAATAAAGTGTGTGGATCATCTCCGGCTATATTATCGAAAGGTCAGCCTAGCCAAGGAGGGCCCCGGGGTGGAGTGGCTTTCAAGCCTATTGGCACAGCTCAGCTTTTCCCATCTATCTCTTGGCAGAACAGACTTGTCGAGGAGGACAGGGCAGTGAGAATAGGCCATGCAGACGCCCGCCGAGGCCTCTGCTCTGTCTCATCCCGGGCCTGTGAAGGATCCAGCTGCGGCTCTCTCAGAAGCAGCCTGCAGAGTGTCGGGAAGTGCAGTGCCAGCCGTCTCTGCTCCGACAACATTTCACAGACTGTTGAAAATCCAGTGACAGCTCAAAATATAATGTTTGGACCTTGAAGACCAACACTGCAATCCTAAGCAGGTCAGTTCAGAATCCTATTCAAGTCAACTTGGAAGGCTTTAAGAGGGGAGAGGACAAGTTCATGGAAGAGAGGACTATCCATGGCTACTAGTCAAAATGGATAGTAGTCATGATGCATTCCTATTCTCCCATTATCAGAGGATCATGCCTATTGTATTAGGTGCTTTGGAACACAGGCAGGATAAATGCTGCTGCAGCCATCTTGCTTGTGGGCTTCCTAGAGGCACCTGGTCAGCCACTGTGTGAACAGACTGCTGGACTTGATGGGCCTTGGTCTGATCCAGCAGGGCTTTTCTTAAGTCTAATCAATGGGATTTACACCTAGAAAGCATTCTTTGGATTGCACTGTAAGATTGGCCTTGTCAAAAGAATCCAGAAGCGAAGAAGTGACCTCTTGCTAAAGGCCCCTGAACACTTGGAGCCCTCCTTGCCTGCTCAAAAACCTGGATATAAAACTCCAAAATCCAACTGTTCCCTAATAATTAGCTTGAGGGTTTTTTTTTGTCATGTGGCTATAGAGAGCTCAAATACCAAACACCAAATACTGCTGCCAGTGCCCTCCAACACAGCTGTACATATGAAGATGCCTTGTATTGAATCAGACCCCCCTTGGTCCATCAAAGTCTACTGTGTACTCAGACTGGCAGTGGCTCTCCACCACACCCCCAGTGACCCCTACTCCATGCCCAGAAGATGGCCAAGATGCCATCCCTCTCATCATCTGCCTAAGGTCACAGAATCAGCATTGCTGACAGATGGCCATCTGGCCTCTGCTTAAAATCTGTCAGTGAGGGCATCCAGTCGGGCCCCGGTTCTAACAAGATGGCTCCTCGCTTGAACAAAATGGAGTCCAGACAACTTCCGTTCCCCCCCCCACTTCTAAGCCATCACACGCCCGGCATCTGCGTTTCTATGGGGACTTGCCCTGAGATTCGCTGCTGTGATAACAGGGACCGCGGGACAATGCCTGAGAGCCCGGGAGATCGCCCAGCCATTTACGCGTCAATTTCACAAGTAGGTTTCTTAATGGGAGATCACCGGCGATCACTGTTCTTACTGTTACCTTGTATCCGATCCGTTCAAGACAGCTCTGCTACACCTTGTCCTTTTGTGTTCTGTTCTTAATGTAATCATTTCTATTGTATATCCCCTATAAATATGTCCGGTGTTCCCCACATCTGTATTCTGGCCTTATGTTTGTATGGACCTGCTGAACCTATTGCTTTCTTAATAAAATTTTCAACTCGCTGCTACGTCTGGAGTGAAGTTCCCTATTAAAGAATCATAGAGGTTCTGAAGTCTGACAAAATCCTCCAGGGAAGGAGAGCTCACCATCTCCCAAGGAAGCCTGTTCCACTGAGGAACGGCTCCGTTATAAAATTCTTCATAATGTTTAGCTTGTCTACATCCTTCTTAAATTGTGGTGCCCAAAACTAAACACAATACTCTAAATGAGGTCTAACCAGAGCAGAGGGTCCTGCACATGAGAGGACTCGATCTTCCGCTCCCAGCGTGGTGTAGTGGTTAAGAGCAGTGGTTTGGAGAGGTGGAGTCTGATCTGGAGAACCGGGTTTGATTCCCCACTCCTACATATGAGCGGCGGAGGCTAATCTGGTGAACTAGATTTGTTTCCCCACTCCTACACACAAAGCCAGCTGGGTGACCTTGGGCAAGTCATGCTTTCTCAGCCTCACCCACCTCACAGGGTGTCTGTTGTGGGGAGGGGAAGGGAAGGCGATTGTAAGCCGGTTTGATTCTGCCTTAAGTGGTAGAGTAAGTCGGCATGTAAAAACCAACTCTTTTTTTTTCTTCTTCCCCAATTTAGGAAGAGGCGTGTTCTGTTAATTGGGGATTCCCTACTGAGACGGGTAGAGTCTAAGCATGCCAACCGGACTTGTCGTCTTGAGAGGTCTGTGGTCTACCAGGTGCACGCATCCAGGATGTGACAGAAAGGGTAAGAAGACTCATCAAGCCCACAGATTATTACCCTTTCTTGCTCATTCAGGTGGGAACAAATGATATTGCCCGACACAGCCCAGAACATATTAAAAGAGACTATGCGGCTCTGGGTAAGATGGTGAAGGACCTAGGGTTACAGGTTGTGTTTTCATCAGTTCTGCCTGTCGAAGGCCGTGGCTTGGTAAGGGAAACAAGAATACTAAAAATTAATTACTGGCTGCATAGATGGTGTTGTCAAGAAAGGTCTGGATTTCTGGACCATGGCTTATGCTTTTGAGAAGAACCTCTTCTATTGGGAGATGGTTTGCACCTCACAAGGATAGGAAAAATGTGTTTGGTGAGAGCCTCGCAAACCTGATCAGGAGGATTTTAAACTAAATCCTATGGGGGAGCGAGACAAAAACTTAAAGCCTAGGATGCTGACAATAACTGGAGACAAGAACAATAAAGAATTACAGGGAGTGGCATGTATGTGAGGAAACATAAACTCACAGATAAGTACAGAAACAAAAACCTCTGGGCACATAAACCATGGATTCCAATGTCTGTACACTCATGCACAGAGTATGGGAAACAAGCAGAGTATGGGAACTCAAAGCCCTAATACAGGAAGGGGATTTTGACCTAATAGGCATTACTGAAACTTGGTGAGATGACACTCATGATTGGAATAGTAAGATTGAGGGGTACAACTTGTTTAAAAGAGATAGAAAACTAAGGAATGTGGGAGGAGTAGCATTATATGCCAAAGATGTGTATACTTGTGAGGAAATACATGAATCTGAGTATGGAAGTCCAGTCGAGAGTCTTTCGGATAAAAATAAAAATAAGAAATAATAGTGATATTATGGTGGGGGTCTGCTATCTACCACCAAACCAGGCAAAGGACTTGGATGAGACACTCCTAGACCAGATTACAAAGTTCTCAAAGAAACAGGACACGGTGGTCATGGGAGATTTTAATTACCCAGATATCTGTTGGAAGTCCAACTCTCCTAAAAATTCAAGGTCCAATAAGTTCCTGACTTGTCTTGAAACTCTCCCAGGCCAGGCCAGGAGAAAAGGGACTGAGTCCCCTTCTCTGGCCTACAGCTAGGGTTGCCAATTCCAGTCTGGAAAATTCCTGGAGATTTGGGGGTGGAGCCTTGGGAGGGTAGAGTTTAGGGAGGGGCTGCTGTAAGTGTTATGCCACAGAGTCCACCCTCCAAAGCAGCCGTTTTATCCAGGGGAACTGATCTCTGCACTCTCGAGGTCAGTTGTACTTCCAGGAGAGCCCCAGGCCCCACCTGGAGGCTGGCAAGACTAACAGCTGCTGTGCCTGGCTTTGTGCTGGTTCTTTATTTGGACTCAGCCAGACTGGAGCCCGAGGGGGAGAGGCAGCAACAGACACAGGTCATTTATGCCATGGGGATTTTACCTGAGGTTCATTGCTGGCTGGACCCACACTTTCCAGTTGGGAATCTCTGCACCAGCAGTCAATCAATATCAATATTAAAACCTTTAATGGCTGGCATAAAAGAAACAGATTAGGGTAATACAGTACTTATCAGTATAATACAGTAGTAAAATTCATTGTAAACACCAAAGTAACACATACAATTGGCAAAGCTATTACTTGTCAATACAAAGATCCATAGTTAAAAATTTTGCCAAATATTTGGCGACTGCTTCAGTCGAGTTGGGGCACTTATCAGCTAATAACAGTTGGGTAGTCCTCTTCGATGGGCCAGGAAAATTCATAATAATTGGGTCTATGAAACGATTTCTTAGACTAGAAAAAAAGGGGCAGAGCAGTAAAATTTGAGTTATGGAATCAGGTTCAAGAAGACAGAATTTTCATGGTCGATCTCTAAACGGGATATTATGGAATCTCCCGGAGAGAACTGCCGAGGGGAAGACATTCAGTCTGGCGAGCATAAAAACCCACCGATGGAGGGGATTGGTGATGTTTTGAATGTAAGGAGCTCCTCCGGGGATATAGGTCGACAATACGTGAAAACAGGGGGAACATGTCATATTGGAGCCTGCATTTATAATCTGTTCCTCAATGTCCCTAATTCGTTGCCTGATGGTAAAGAGAATTTGGGACTCACCACAATTATTTAGAGAGTCTAAACTAATTCCTAAGGAATTAATTTCAAGCCGGATGTGCTGGTACCATAGGGAGACATAGGGATCTCTTAGCATGTCGTACAATAAGGTGAATGGGTCAGAACGGAAGTGAATAAGAAGCCACAGCTTAACGGTGGCAATCCAAGCTCTTGTGGACAGAAGATGAAGGCCAAGCTCTTTGCAAAGAGTGTAGAGATTAATCATATTGGGCAAACCCAATATTCGTCGCAAAAAGAAGTTCAAACTGTGGTCAACATCCAAGGTGACAGCCTGGATCCAAACAGGGACCCCACAGAGTAATTTGTTAGATACTTTCAATGTGTAAATCTGAATCGCTGTGGGAACAAACTTGTGTCCATCTTGATAGTGGAAACTTGCCACTGCTTGGGATTGGCTCCTTCCTGTAATGATAGCTGCTTTCCGGTGGTGCGACCAGTTGAGGTTGTAGTGAAAAAGGAGGCCCAAGTATCTAAAAGACTTAACTTGTTTGACTGGGTTGCCGTCGATTCTCCCTTCCAGATTTTAGAAAAAATCATAATCTTGGATTTCTCGGAATTGATGATTAAGTCATTCTGTGAGCAGAAGGCAGAGAAGGCAGACAAAAGCCGTTGGAGGCCGATTTTAGTGATGGATAGGAGAACAGCATCGTCCGCATATAGCAGAAGAGGAACTGGTGAGAAATTCATCCTGGGTGCAAGTTTTTCAGATGTAGATAAGTGAGATGGTAGGTCCGACAGAAACAGATTAAATAAGGCCGGAGCAAGTAGGCAGCCCTGCTTCACTCCTTTAGAGACGGGGAATTGGCCGCTTTTGTCCAGCCTAACTCAGCAATTGTTCCCTGAGTGAAGTTTCTTTATCAGAAAAAGTAGGCGTTTGTCCATCCCTAGGCTAGCAAGTTTCTCCCACAGGAGGCTTCTGTTAACAGAGTCAAAAGCCCCGCGAAGATCAATGAAGGCTGTGTAGAGTTTGCCCTTGAGGTGATTGGAATACTTTTCCGCCAGGAAGGAAAGGACAAGGGCATGATCCATGGAAGAATGGCCGTGGCAAAACTCAACTTGTACTTTGCCCAGCAGATTATTTTTGTGCATCCACTCATTCAGGAGTCTGAACAGATGCTTTGAATATAATTTCCCCATAGTTGATAGTAGACTTATGGGACGGTAGTTGCCCGGGACATTAGCGTCCCCTTTTTTAAAAATTGGGACTATGATGGAGTTTAACCAGGATTCTGGTAGTATCCCAAAATGGTCAATAAGAGTGAATAGGTGGGCTAATGGTTCAGCCCACCAATCAGGATTATTTTTTATCAGCTCCAGAGGGATACCGTCAGGGCCAGGGACCTTGCCTGACTTCATTGAGGCTAAAATATCTTGTTCATCTATGCCCACCAAATTGCATTTGGCCTCCTGGAACATCTCTGGTTGGGGGAGGAAATTTAAACACCTAGATCTTATGAGATACTTGCTTTCTTTTGACATCGTATTGCTACAAGAAACCTGGTGCACCAGTGATCCTTTTGCTCCCAGACTTACCGTTTTTTCCCTACCAGTGTATAAATTACATTCCAAGGGTCGTCCTAAGGCAGTCTTTGTTGCTTGGTGAACTCTACAACAAAATTAAAAATCACCTCTTTGTCTTCTGAGCCTTCGTATGCTCAAGCCGTTCTACTCAGACACCAGTTGGGCCTTTTCCTAGTGATAAACGTTTATATTCCTCCTATGCCCATGATTAAATCACGGAACCTAGCCTGGACAACCCTGAGGAAATATTTGGATTCATTGACGGCCAGCTATCCATCAGCCTCTATTATTTTGGCAGGATATTTAAACGCCAGACTGGGCCCCAATAGTGATGCTGTTTGGTCCTATATACCATGGATTAATGATGAATTGCTCCCACCCCTTCTTTTCACTCCACGATTTCTAAAGATCAAGTCACCAACAGCATGGCTCCACTTCTGATCGACCTAAGTATTGGACTCAATTTGAGGATTTTAAACGGCTCCTCCCTAGGAGATACCCCGGGGGAGTTCTCTTTTATTTCCCCTCGAGGCTCTAGTGTGGTGGATTACATTATGGTTTCCCTTGATGCCCTCCCTAGGGTGAGCGACTTCTCCATCGAAACGTGCTCTGAAAGTGAGCACCTCTCTGCACAGTTGACTTTATCATTGGCCCCCCTGGACGCTCATCGTTCAGGTGCTTATGATTTGAACAACTCGTATATCTCCCATCGAAGTTTAAAATGGACAAGCAATCTGAGAGATGCTTTCTCTCAGTGGTCAAACTCAGACCAAGCTATGAAGATGAAATATACCATCTCCTCTGATGACTCTTTACCTAGGGTCTTAAATGTATACCAAGACACCATCAATTCCATTCTCGGCCTTGTAAGAACAACTAATATCCAGAGAAATTATAATAGCTCCTCTTCATGGTTCGACACAAAAAGAACTTATGATGTCTCTTCCATCAGCTTCGTCTATACCACTCAACTGAATTAACCACTACTTATTTTGAGGTCAGAAGATTCTGCTTGCGGCTGTTTGAAGAGAAAGAACATGCTCTAGCTCTGGCGAAGTGGTCCCAATTATACCAGGCGCTTCAATCTAAGAATATGAAGGCCTTCTGGGCTGAAGTTTCCGGGCGACAATACTCTGCCCCTGCCTTACAACCCCCTCCAATCCCTGCCTCAGTTTGGAGCGGACATTACTCTAAATTGGTTCTTGTAGGTTATCCGGGCTGTGTGACAGTGGTCTTGGTATTTTCTTTCCTGACGTTTCGCCAGCAGCTGTGGCAGGCATCTTCAGCGGAGTAACACTGAAGGACAGTGTCTCCATCTTCAGTGTTACTCCTCTGAAGATGCCTGCCACAGCTGCTGGCGAAACGTTAGGAAAGAAATTACCAAGACCACGGTCACACAGCCCAGATAACCTACAAGAACCAATGAACTCTGACCGTGAAAGCCTTCGACAATATTACTCTAATTTACAGTCCCCATACCATCAGACTTACCGCAAGACCTCCAAATCCCTTCTGACATCCCGCCTTGGCCTCCCATGTCCAAAGAGGTTATTGTGCACCAGCAGTCTCCAAACTCAAATCAAGTCCCACCCCTTTAAATGCTGTTTTGTAATTGACTTTCTTTGCAGTGCTCACTGTGAGAGAAGATTCCACCCCCCAAACCCAATTGCCACATAAAAAGGCATTTTAAGAACAAAACAACAAAAAATGGAGCAATCTGAAAGAAGGGAGGGGGGGGAGAAATCCAAGCCTCGGTTTGAAAAAGCCTTTCTTTTGCTCAGAAAGAGCTCCAAGAAAGCAGGAAGCAGGAAGTATTTGAATCAGAGCCTCTTTAGACCCTGCTTTGTGATTGGCTGTGAGAGAAAGCAAGGTCCAGTGCTTGGCCTTCTGCATGGAGATTTCAGCTAGGCTGAGCTTGCGGGGAAAGGAAGAGTTGAGTTAACAGAGGAATGGGAAGACCCAGACATTGCGAGGAATGGCAGCAAGATAATTTCTAATGGATGGAAAACTCATGCAGAACTCCAAGGAACAACTGAGTCAGACAGGGGGTGAAGGTGAGACCAAGTACCCATGCATAAATGACCTTACTGTAAGCACTTGTCCCCGTGGTAATCCCACAAACAACATCCACAGATGAGGAGTCCAAAAGAGAGTTGATTTATTGGAAAACCTACAGGTATGCAGAGCTAACAGGTAAATTTGGCACGAATGGGAACTGGTAGCACGGTACAGAACCTATATGGGAAAGCATTAGTTACAACGAGTCATGGCAACCCCCCTCCTAACGAGGAGCCGTTCCCACGGGAGATAGCGCTGGAACAAGAATTCAAGTTAGCAGGCTCGGCCTTGAGAGGCACCTGGTGGAACCGAAACCAAAACATTCTCAGTCTGACAGGCTGCTGAGAGCAGTGGAAAGCAGGCCTGACACCCACTTTTATACCCCACTTTTGTCTAACTTCAAGCAGCCTCAAAAGTGGCTTACAATCACAATCTCTTCTTCTCCCCACAACAGACAGCTTGTGAGGTAGGTGGGGCTGAGAGAGTTTAGAGAGAACTGTGACTGGCCCAAGGCTTCATGTGGAGGAGTGAGGAATCAAACCCTGTTCTCCAGATTATAGTCCACCACTCTTAACCACTGCGCCATGCTGGCTAACTGACCACATGCACCCACATGCCCACATGCATGTCTCAAGGGAAACTGGAGTTTTTTCTACCTGCAAAAAGTGAGGGGGAAGAGGCAGGCACGCATGCAAGCACAGCAAGAAATCAGGTTTGTACGCTTCCCATTTGAACACTGGCTTAAAACACAGACATGGTGAGATTCTCCATAGGCACCTGGATGCATTGGAGATGACCTCAGCAGGCGCTACTGACTACTGACTTCATGGCAACAACAGCAGAGAGAGGAGACAGCTGGACTCTCTGAGCTTCAAATTGCTGTAGCTTCTCTGTATAATTTCTTCTTCTTCCAGATGAGTCATAAAAGACTCCTGGCAGTCACAGCCATGTTTATCTAATTGGGATCAGGTTCAGGGCACAGCACAGAACAGAGGACGGAAAATCCGTGTCAGATAGCGCTCCTCTGCCCCGCTGGTAACAAAACTGCTTGGGAAAGCGCTCTTCTAGGAGCTGTGGACAGGCAGCCAATTCCCTCCTGTCAAAATCTGTGACTGCTCCAATTTGTCCAGAGTTCACATTTCTCTTTGTTTCCGATATCCCTGTCGCTTCTTCCAAAGTGGGGGCATTACAAGAGTTATCTAAGGGCCCTCCCCCGGCCAGTCCGACCTCAGCCCTTCCTTTCATTGCTGTCCATCACTGAAAACTCTTGGGGAATTTTTGCTACTGTTACTGAAGCTCTTTGGTCTTCTCTTGATTATTCCACCAGAGGAAGAAGCTCCATGATCCACATTAGTTTTAATTTAAGGGAAATCTTTTGCTGATTGAGGGAGGCACAGACAACAGCCTGGTGCCAGAAATGTTGCTATTATTGTCCAAACTTTGGTGGCTTTCTACGACAGTCCTCAGATATTTCTCCAGAAGGGAAGCCCTCAAACTTGCTTCATGTTTCCTTTGAAGTGAAATTTGGGTGGCAAGCTTGAATGCTTTGGCTGGGAGATCTCCCTGGTCTCTGAAAGGGTGCATCCCAGTCACCTGCCAATCCCTTCCTGCCCTTGTTCTAAGAAAACCAGCCTAGAAAGAAAGAAAAAACTCTGAAGTATTTCTGCTTCTTGGATATGAAGTGGTTTGACCTGCTTAGTCTCTGTTCTGCCTGATATACAGAAAGAGCCACTGCAGCAGAATGTGCATATAGAGACTCACAGATAGTCTGAGGACCAGCTGTGGCTGTAGGGGGCTTTTGGAAAGCTGCTCTTGCCAGGCTTTCTATCTGCCTCTCTGCAATCCTCAGAGTCTTCCCAAAAGCTCCTGTCCTCAGAGCAATGTGGCAGCCAATGCAATTAGGTCATATTTAAAACAACTATGATGTTTGGCTTGTAATCCTGAGTAAAGCATCACTATACTTTGCGATATAAGATGCCTGGCTTGAAATACAGACACACAAAAATGACAAAGTACGCTCTTGCCATTGCTGCTCACATCATTCAGTTGGACTCCTTCAATTTAGAGCAAATATTAAATTACCACTTTTATAATAATGATGCTGGGAGGTTCTGGTTCTTCCATGGAGTTTGCTGGGAGACCTTGCCTGTCACTCTCTCTGGTACGGCCATATGTACAGTTGCATCTATGAAGGAACAGATTTGCAAGCCCCTCCTCTTCCTCCTGACCAGTCCCCAAGTGCTCCAAAAACCCCATGGCCGTCCCTGAGAACATCTGATAAACAGAGTTGTGTGGGTAGCACCTCCATACCTCTGTTGCCGTTTCAAGGCACCCATTTCTCTCCTGCAAGCTAGTGCTGTAGGATACAGCTAGTGCTATATCTCAGCTTCTCAATTTTAAGCAGTCATACACCAGGGATGGCACACTTGCCATCCCCCCTCCATGTTAATTCAGGTGGCAAGATCAACTATGCGTGGTGTATCTCCAGAGAGCAGGGCTTAGAACGTTCAAAAGGTTTGTAACCCTTTTTTGCTGTAAAAAAGGCCAGGTTAGTGACCACAGGATTTGTAGATGCCCCTATTCAAGACCTGGAACACTGGAACACTTAAACAAACAGCATTTATTGAAAGGGGAGGGGAACAATAAAGTGAAACTAGGAGTGTGAAACGAACAGTGAGAATAACCATTATATCAACCCGTCCCAAAGTCAGTGGGCAAAGGGGAGGAAGTCTCCTTAGTCCCTGTGTTCTGGCGCACAAGCAGCGAAGGAAGCTGCGAGCCGGGCCTGTGCTTTCAGCGACCCTTGTAGTGGCTTGTCTTCCCCGAA
Organism: Euleptes europaea; assembly: GCF_029931775.1. NCBI lineage: Eukaryota > Metazoa > Chordata > Lepidosauria > Squamata > Sphaerodactylidae > Euleptes > Euleptes europaea. The sequence goes on from NC_079325.1 coordinate 60,579,004, forward strand.
GAAGCCCATGGGCAGGTGGCTAGCTTCCCTGCCAAGCCCCCGCCGCCTTTCTCATCCCGCTCCCTGCTCCGGCTGAGCACAATCTGCCAAGCAAGCTGAATGGGTCGCCCCAGTCTACATGCCGTAATAATAATATCACACACACACACACACACACTGAAACTAAAACTGGAAAGCTGTAGGTTTCCAAACTCTTTCAGCCAAGATGCTTGGAGGGTTTTTGCTTGGAGGGTGGGAAAGGGGGACAGGATTATCGGCGTTATGCGACCTTCTTCTCCAATTGGTGTTTGCAGAGGGAGAGGGAGGAGAGTGGGAGGAGAGACAGGAAGGGGGGCAGGCTGGGCAGGGAGAATTGATCTGAATCCTGGGAGTTTTTCATGGAAAAAGGGCGCGTTAAAGGCGGGGCAGAATCCAGGTTCATGGCAAGACAGGTTTCTGATAATGCGGGGATAAGGCGAATTTTGTGCTCAAACCCGAAGCAGTCATGAATAATTAAAAATTAGCCGTGGGGCAACCCAGCCTGGAAAGCACAGCAAATCGCCATGAATCGATGGCCATAGAGTTGGAAGGGACCACCAGGGTCATCTAGACCAACCCCCTGCACAATGCAGGAAATTCACAACTACCTCCCCTACCAACCTCACAGTTCTTTCCAAACTCTCTCAGCCCTACCTGCCTCACAAGGTGTCTGTTGTGGGGAGGGGAAGGGAAGACAGTTGTAAGCCACTTTAGAGACTCCTTAAAGGTAGAGAAACACAAGCTATAAAAACTAATTCTTCCGTCCCTTTTGGGTGTCACAAACTAGCAGAGAGTTGGGTAGTTAGACCATTGCCCTGCTTTGGCCAGAGTCATTAGCATAACTCTATGCTTGGAGTTTGATGGCTCCTTCCCCCAAACCCCTCCCTTCTGCCAGCTACTAGTTTGCAGCTGGGTTCTTGAAAACATACAGTGTAATGACAATGGCTTAAATCAGGGGTGTCAAACATGCGACCCGGGGGCCGGATCCGGCCCCAGGAGGGCTTTTGTCTGGCCCGTGGAGCCAAGGCAGCTAGTCTCCCTTTCCCCCACCCCTGACCTTTTCTGAGCTTTCCAGAGCCACTGCGACCCCACGCGCCAGCCGGGAAGCTTTCCCTCTCCCTCCCCGGGGAGCGCGTGCCGCCCGCTGCAGCTTTCTAGATGCACATTTTTTCCATCTGAATTCTCAAAACTGCATGGGGGCTTATTGTTGAGTTTTGGACATTTGAATGGGGGAAAATGTGCATCTACAGAGCAGCAAACGCAAGGCAAAACCTCCCATGCAGAAATGAATTCGACCCAAGCCTTCAACAATATTTCAACCCAAGAAGTCTGCTTCTTCCAAAGTAAGTTCCGTGGGAGGGCGAGGCTCAGTCTAGGGCTAACGCACCCAGGATTGCGGCCTCCTCCCGGAAGCACAGGGAAAAAAGGGGGCAGGATCCCCCCCCCAACCCTTTTCGGCAAAGCAATCGCGAAGCGCTGCAAACTTTTCCTGCTTTTTTGCAAAGCAGCCAGTAGAATTCGCACTCACGGCCCCAAGAAGCCCTGGATGTGTTGCCAGCAGTGCTCCAAGTAACCCCTTCTGTGCAGCGTCAAGTTGGAGACCAGCAGCAGCCACCGCTTGGCCATCTGCGCTGCCCGAGCCCAGCCCGATGGGGTGCGCAGGAAAGCCAACCTGGGCTGCCCTTCCTCCTCCTCCTCTTCCTACTCGGCTCTTGGATGCAGCGGATCACTTGATTGCTCTCGCCTCCTGGGGGCCTCCCTCCCCAGGGCGCACAGGCCACCCGCTGCAGCCCCGCACGCCAGCTGGGAAGTTTTCCCTAGGGCTGTTGGGGAAAAAATCGGTAAAATTCAGATTCTGCAAAATTCGGCCCATTCAAAGTCTGAACTCCCCCTATTCAGATCTGTGGGATTCGGCATGAAATTTGGCATTCCTGAATAAATTTGGCCGAATAAAGCAATTTAAAGCACATTTACGGTTTTCCATGGCTCCGGGGGGGGGGGCATTTTTGGAGGTAGAGGTCCCAAAATTTCAGGGTAGCTTGGAGGGACCCTACTTGCAAGAACCCCCATGTTTGGTAAAGATTGGGTCAGGGGGTCCCAAGTTATGGGTTCTGGAAGGGGTCTCCCCCATCCGCCCATTGGAATGAATGGGAGCAGGCAATCCTTAATGTGCATCTAGAGATCGGCAAATCCAAGTCAAAACCTCCCATTATTTCTCGTTGGCTATTTATGCATGGGAGGTTTTGCTTTGGATTTGCTGTTCTCTAGGTGCACATTTCCCCCATCTGAATTCTCAAAACTCTGCAGGGGGGCTTATTGTGGAGATATGGAAATTTGTCCGGGGGAAATGTGCATCTAGAGAGCGGCAAATCCAAGTCAAAACCTCCCATTGTTGTGAACTGATAAAAGGCGTTGTTGTTTACAATTCGCTCCACTTTACCTTGGGAGCAAAGCCCCACCACGGCTCTTACTTCCAAGTAAGCAGGCCGGAGGATCAGGACTGCCCACCCTTTCCTCTACATTTCGCTTCCTCCTGTCACCGCTTCCTCAGCCCCGGGGGCACCCAAAAACAACGAAAACAGGGGGGGAGTTGAGGGAGGAGACAATGTGGCTGAGCTGTCACTGTCAGGGGGAAGGAGAAATCCTGAGGGGGGGAATAAGCAGGATGCTGCATTGCATGCCACACGACACCACTGGCGCATACACGCCTGCTACACGCCGTTCCCTCCCTCCCCCATCGCGCAAAAGAAGGCAAAAGCTCGGATTCTACAGACACGGCCCATAGAGACAATCAACCCCCCCAAGCAGAACAGCCCCCCCGCGACAAGAAGATGCAAATTCCAACAACGCAAAATTGGTGACAACGTTTGCCCGCCTCAAATCTAGCAGTTTGACTGAAAATCTCTATTGTGATTTCTATTTTCCTTGTACAAATTGGATGTGTATCTTTCTTGCTGAATTTTTCCTGTTAATATTAAACACGGTTAATGTTATTTTTGTGTTAATGGCATGGAGAAGGTGTAATCCAGCTAGGACTGAAGGGGAGGCAATCCAGAGTCACCTCTGAAGGGCGCTGGAGCTGAGAGGGGTGAGGCTTACCCCTCTGCTTGTCAGGCTTTCTACCAGCCTAGGACGATGAGATGCTAAGTCAGCTCTTGCTCGAATGCTCCAGCTGCACCGTCAGTGCCTCGGGCTGGCTTTTGCAATGCCAAATATTTTTCAATTTCCAATGAGCATGTTTCCTCCAGAGGCAGTCCTTTCATCTTTCCATTTCACCTGTTCAATATGCCCCCCCCCCCGCTGCCCAATAACCCAACAGCAAGACTGTGCAGGACAGAACCTCAGCAGAGAGCTCTGCCCCGTCTGTCTGCCCTATTAGTCCTGCATCACAGGCTGCTGTCCCAGCGGCCTTTCTTTAGCAACTGAAGGACTCCCGTTTTGATTTAAACTTTTCAGCCCCCCTCCCCGCTAAGCTCCTGCCGCTCCAGAACACAAGCCAGGTAGCCATGTTAACCGGGTGGCTGTAGCAGGAAGCGCCCCGCTGCTAGGCTCCCGTTGCTCTGGGCTCCTGCTGCTGCTTAATGGAGCTGTGAGACCAAAAATAAAGGGGGCCGGTGGCTTTGGGGTGATTGTGTTGCATCCCTGGAAGTGAACAGACTGCTGGGCTTGATGGGCCTTGATCTGGTCCAGCAGGGCTTTCCTTATGTTCTTATGTGATGTCACAGAATTGCAGTGATGCTGTAGGGATTTCATAGATATCCACAGTTGGACCTCAGTTTGCCAGATCCCTTCTGGCAACCAGTGGGGCACAGCGGGGACTTACTGGTAGCAGGGAGAGGCCTAACCCAGCATCACAGCACTGGTACCAGTGTTGTGGTAACCTCACTTCCAGTGTGCCCCGGAAGTGAGGTCATCACCCTGACACCGCTTCTGGTGAACACTAGAAGGGATGTTGCCTCGTCGCCAGTGACATTACTGCCATCCTAGGCTAGGTCTTTCCCCACTGCCAGTGAGTACTCCTGCCAACCAGCTGATCAGTGGCGGGGGTGGGGGCAGGGGATTCCGCAACCCTGCAGGGACTTAGAATCACAGAGTTGGAAAGGACCTCCAGGGTCATCTAATCCAGCCCCCTGCACAATGCAGGAAATTCACAACTACCTCTCCCCCCCCACACACACACACCCAGTGACTCCTACTCCATGTCCAGAAGATGGTGGGGGGAAAAAACAACCCTCCAGGATCCCTGGCCAATCTGGCCTAAAGGAAAATACCTTCCTGAACCCAAAGTGGCAATCAGCATTACCCTGGGCACGTAAGAAGGGGGCAGGAGAGCCAAGCACTGATGCAACCCTTCCTACCCTCTCTCATAATTGCCCAAGTTTACAGAATCAGCATTGCTGACAGATGGCCATCTAGCCTCTGCTTAAAAACCTACGAAGAAGGAGAGCCCACCACCTCCCAAGGAAGCCTGTTCCACTGAGGAACCATTCTAACTGTCAGGAAGTTCTTGCTAAAGTTTAGCCAAATACTCTTTTGATTTAATTTCAACCCACTGGTTCAGGTCTAATCTTCTGGGGCAACAGAAAACAACTCGGGAACTTCCGGTGGTGCCGCTGGAGAGAGCACTCCATTTCCCCAGGCTGTCCTGGGAGAAATCCAAGTTTGCGTTATTTCTGGGGTACATAGATACCCCAATCCGACCCTTGCAAGTGGGTTGGAAAGCAGGAACTCCCTGCAGCCCGCAAACGCGGTTTGACCTCCTAGGTACTCTGAGGGGGCTTTTTTAAGCCCCTTGGAGTCCTGGACGCCGGTCCTGCGAGGGCACTAGGGAAGGACATCGCCAAAACGCAACTCTGGCCTCAAGCTCTACCCTCCACCACCTTATTACCAGCATAAGGACTACATAAAGAAAAGAACCTCACCTCTTGACACCCAAGTGAGTACAAAGAACTCTGCGTCTACTTACTGGAATATTTGAACAGACGGGGGGCTGATAAGAACATTTCTGAGACCCCCATTCCTCCTTAATTCGAACTGAAAAAGTTTGATCTGAGTTAGTCATCGGGATTAGCGACAGGACCTTTATCAAATTGATCAGCCTAAACCATAACAAAGAGTCGGAAGGATACCTTTTAGATTGACAAGAACTATCACCAATGAGAAGGTCCGAGGGAAGGGGAGGGTGATCTTTCTTCCTGATTTTCCGGCGAAAAGAATTTCCTGCCACGTTTGTAGTAAGGGAGCGCCTGGAACGGAAGACTTTCTATAACACCCTCTCTATCATCGGAACTAAAACAACAGGAAGTAGCTGTGGGACTGAATATGCGTCGCACTCGAGTTACTTTGAAATCATTCCTGAAGGAATAACCATCGAGAAGAGGCGGTAGAAGGTCCGCAGCACTTGCAACTTCCGGTATACTTCCTGATTAACCTGATCTAGAGCGACCGAAAAAACTCACTGGTATTTTAAAACTTTAAAATGCAATTTTAAAGCCAATTTCGACTCTTTTCAACCCGAAAAAATTATTAGGCTGATGTTTGAATTATCATCTTTTAATCAGCACCTTAAAGGCCCTGTCTGTGGACATGTATTTTACCAGCTTTTTTTGAATGTAAATGTCTCGACCCCGCTCTGGCTCACTACACAGCCCTGCCTATACTAAACTAAGGGACTCTTTACAAACCTCGACCATGGAAAAAAAGTTACAGGATATGCTAACTAAACAAACTGAGGCAACAAATAAACAGTTTGAACAGATGTCTACACAGATGGCACAGTTGACTTCTATGATGACAAATCTTGGTCAAGCATCCCAAGCTATTAATCAGAAGTTGGATGTGGTCACTGGAGACTTGAAAGAAGTAAAAACTCAAATGACTGTTATGAAGACAGATATGCAAGCGATGGATGTATCAATTAAGAAAGTGATGGATGAGCACAAGGACACAAAGAAAAAATTAACAAGCCAAGAAAAACAGATTGAAACAATACAAACTGATCAGATGGCGGCAAAAAATCAAATGGCAATGATGGAGATGAGAGTGAGAGAGACCAATCTTCGTATACGCAACTTTCCAGATATGATGGGAGACAATAAAGAAACTGCAATACCAAACTTGGCCTACTTATTTCAGATAGATGAACAAGAATTAAAACAAGCCATTAATAGAATATATAGGATACCATTACCTGCCAGAATGAGAAGATCTAAGCCAAGAGATTTGATGATAGTGTTTTATGACACCAGAGTTAAAGATAAGATTATGAAGATTCATTATGAAAATCCAGTGTCAGCAGGAGATTCCTCTCTTATACTACTGAAGGATATTCCAAGGCATCTACTCTCACAGAGGAATAACTACAAAGACTTTGTGTCTACACTGAAAGCTAATGGTATCAAATACCGTTGGATTATGCCACAAGGTTTGGCTTTCACCTACAAGGAAGTGAAAACGACAATTCTATCTCAAGCAGATGTGGGGAAATTTCTGAGAAAATATAAGATGGACCTTAAAGAATTACCTGGAGAGAAGGAGGAAGAAGAAGAGGAAGAAGAAGAGGTACAGGGTGCAGAAGGAGGTACCAAATTATAGACTTTTTATTTTGCTAAAAAATACTACATTATGGCAAAAGCAATTTCTTGGAATGTAAATGGACTGAATGAGAAAACTAAAAGGGCTAGAATCTTCAAATATCTACAGAAATATAAATACTCCCTAATTTGTCTACAAGAGACCCATATAGCTTCAAAGCATAAAAAATACTTGGAGAAACAGGTGCTTGGACAAGCATTTATTGCTTCAGCCAAAACTAAAACAAAGGGAGTGGTAATCTATGCCCACCCCAATCTTTGTCCAGAATTAGTATATAAAGACAATGAAGGAAGAATTGTAATTATCAGAACTAAAATACTGGGACAAAGGACAATAGTGGTTGGAATTTATGCACCCAATGAAGGGAAAAAACCCTTCTACGAAAAATTACACGATTTGATAGCCCAGCACGCAAAAGACCAAATTTTATTGATGGGCGACTTCAATGGAATTATTCTCCCATCTCTGGACAAAAAATCAAAAGCAAAAGACATCAATGATGGATGCTTGCCTAAAACTTTCTTTACCATGGCTTCAGAATTAGAATTACAAGACATTTGGAGAACAATGAATACAACAGCTAAAGAATACACCTTTTATTCAGCAAGACATGATTCACACTCCAGAATCGATATGATATGGGCCAGTAAATCAATCTTCACGCAACTACGTAAAATTCATATCTTACCTAGAACTTTTTCTGATCATAATCCTGTTACTTTTGATTGGAACAATAAACAAGCATTTAGATGGCGAATGAATGATAAACTTTTAAAAGACAATAAGATACAAAAGGAATTACAGGCTTTAATGAAAGACTTTTTTGAAATTAACCTTAATGGGGAAACTTCTTTGAATACAGTTTGGGATGCATTCAAAGCTGTTCTGAGAGGTTTTATGATACAGAAACATTCGGCCTGGAAGAAGACTCAATTGCAATTTACAAACAATATACTTTGGAATTTACAAAATTTGGAGCAGAAATTGGTAACGGTAACACAGGAAGAGGAGAAAAGAGAAATTCAAATAAAGATTTCTCCATCTAAACACCAATTAAATTTGGTAATAATGGAGGAAATGAATAAAAATCTGAAACTTGCTAAACAAAAGTATTTTGAATATGCAAATAAACCAGGAAAATTTTTAGCAACACAACTGAAGGACTCATTTCAAAAGAAGATTATAACAAAAATCCAAACTGTTAAATGACCAGTTTATTCAACTTCAGAAATTCAGAAAGAATTTGTTTCATTCTACTCTAAGTTATATCAGAAAGAAAATACTCCAAAACAGAAAATAGATAAATTTCTAAACTCAATACAGATGAAAGCTTTGTCAATGACCCAGAGAGAATGTATTGAAGCTCCAGTAACAAGGGAAGAAATACAAGAAGCAATACTGAGACAAAAGACGGATAAAACACCTGGACCAGATGGAATTACTGCACTATTTTATAGAACATTTAGTGACAATTTAGTTGGATTTTTTGGCTCACTTTACAATGCAATTTTGGACGAGGGAACATCCCCGGAGACTTGGTCACATGCATTTATATCATTGATACCTAAAGAAGGAAGAGATCCAGAAAAAACATCTAATTACAGACCTATATCGCTGCTAAATGTGGACTACAAAATTTTTGCTTCGGTTTTGGCATGTAGGATAAAACAATTTATTAAGGATCTTATACACGAGGACCAAGCAGGTTTTATACCAGGAAGGCAAATAAAAGACAATGTAAGAATTTTACTAGACTCACTGGAATACTATGACCAGAATATTCAACAAACTGCGGCTTTTGTATTTTTGGATGCAGAAAAAGCCTTTGATATGGTCTCTTGGAACTTTTTGAAACGGATTTTGGATAAATTGAATTTTGGAGATCGTTTTCAGAAAGGTATATCGGCTATTTATACCTCCCAACAAGCTAAAATTTTGGTTAATGAATCAATGTCAGATAATTGCCAAATCACGAAAGGGACTAGACAGGGATGTCCCTTGTCTCCACTTTTATTTTTGTTGGTGTTGGAACCGCTATGTGTGAAACTAAGAAGTATGGAGGACATCCGCGGGTTAAGAATTAAAAACATGAATTTAAGTTGAGAGCATTCGCGGATGACCTACTGCTAATTTTGGAAAATCCAACACAGTCAATGAATATACTTCAGGAGACTTTGGACGATTTTGGAAAAGTATCAGGCTTTAAAGTGAATCAAGAAAAAACAAAGATAATATTTAAAAATTTATCGGAAACACAGCAACAGGAATTTATATCATATACTGGCTGGGAGAAAGCTAACAAAGTTAAATACCTGGGAATTTGGATTACTGCAAAGAATAAAGATCTGATAACCAACAATTACCTCAAGTTATGGGGTAAGATTAAAACTGATATGATTATATGGTCAAACAAAAAATTGTCACTAATGGGACGTATTTCAACAATCCAAATGAATGTCTTACCGAGGATGCTCTTCTTATTCCAAAATTTACCAATAATATCACAAACTAAATATTTTGAAACTTGGAGGAAAGACATTTCAAACTTCATCTGGCAAGGGAAAAAACCAAGGACTGCCTATAAATACTTGGTGGATCTAAAAACTAGAGGAGGTTTAGCACTGCCTAATTTTCAACTCTATGCTGAAGCGGCAGCTTTAGTATGGCTAAAAGACTGGATGAACTTGTCAAATATACGTTTGTTAGACTTGGAAGGTTATAATAACTTAAGTGGATGGCATGGTTATTTGTGGTATGATAAAATTAAATTACAAGCAACATTTCGTAATCATATAATCAGGTCCTCTTTACTTCGTATCTGGATGAGATATAAACATATTTTGGAACCAGAAACACCGATGTGGATATCGCCTCAAGAAATGCTAACTTTGCGCCCACTTAGACCAGACAAATTTATTACTTATCAAGATCTAATTAATTGGGAAGGAAAGAAATGCTCACTAAAAGACTTTCAACTTCTTAAGGATGATTTACAATGGCTCCAATACTACCAAATCAAATCAGTTTTTATACAAGATGCAAAAAAAAGGTTTCTCTAAAGAAAAATCTTCTTTTCAAAGGATTTTACTAGATAATAATACAAAACTGATTTCTAAAATGTATAATCTCCTTTTAACAATATATTGTGAGCAGGATACGATTAAACCAACTATGATCGATTGGGCTCAAAATCTGGGACATGATATTGTTTTAAATAAATGGGAAAGATTATGGTCCAAAGATCTAAAAGGAATAAAAGCACAGTCAGTGCGAGAAAACATTTATAAAATGATGTATAGATGGTATTTAACACCCAAGAAAATTGCAAAGATTTATAAAACGATGTCCCCTACTTGTTGGAAATGTAACAAAGAAATTGGTTCCTTTTATCACATGTGGTGGACCTGTGACAAAGCCAAAGACTTCTGGGACATGATCTATAATGAATTGAGATTAATACTACAAAAGAATATACCCAAAACACCAGAAATGATGCTACTGAGTATGATTCCAGACGACTTAGCAATACAAAGAACTTTTTTGATTTATGCCACAACAGCTGCGAGACTGCTTTATGCAGCGAAATGGAAAGGGCTAGAAACTCCTGAGAAAAAAGACTGGATTGTTAAAATGTTTGAAGTTGCAGAAATGGCAAAACTCACAGCTATTCTAAATGAAGAAAATGACGTTCGGTTTTTGGGGGAATGGGGGGCGTGGATGCATTATTGTGAATATGAGTTAAAAATGGGAAGAATGGAAGAATATTTTCTAATCTGATCCAGAGGATTATTTCTGATCTTTTTTATAATGATTAAGTATAAGTATATTTACTAACAGACTATGATTTTTTTTTCTATATATGGTATTGATAGTTTATTAAGATTAGATTACCTACGACGGGATGAACTTTTTATTAAGAGGCAGATAGAGGTGAAGGGGAAGTCAAAAATTTTTTCCATTTTTCTTTTTTCTTTTTTTATTATATGATATGGAACTATAACAACTTTAAGTTAGAATTGAAATTTGATATTGTTATAGATGTTGTTCAATGTAATGGAAAACTTCTAGTATAAAACCTAATAAAATTTATATAAAAAGAAAAAGAAAAGAAAAAAAGAAAACAACTCGGCACCCTCCTCTATATGACAGCCCTTCAAGTACTTGAAGATGGTTATCATATCACTCCTCAGTCGTCTGCTCTCCAGGCTAAACATACCCAGCTCCTTCAATCTCAGCAATCGCTTTACCTTCCCTTAACGTTCCTTTACTCCCATTGTCATCCAATGGTCCAACCATTTCCCTAGCTGGTTTCCTATTCCTAATGTACTTAAAGAATTTATTATTGTTGGTCTTGATGTCATAGAATCATACAGTTGGAAGGGATCACCAGGGCCATCTAGTCCAACCTCCTGCACAAAGCAGGAAATTCACAACTACCTCCCCACCACAACTCCAGTGACCCCTACTCCATGCCCAGAAGATGGTCAAGATGCCCTCCCTCTCATGAACTGCCTAAGTTCATAGAATCAGTATTGCTGAGAGATGGCCATCTAGCTTCTGCTTAAAAACCTCCAGGGAAGGAGCACTTACCACCTCCCGAGGAAGCCTGTTCCACTGAGGAACAGCTCTAACTGTTAGAAAATTCTTCCTAATGTCTAGACAGAAACTCTTTTCATTCTTGTAGGTTATCTGGGCTGTGTGACCGTGGTCTTGGAATTTTATTTCCTGACGTTTCGCCAGCAACTGTGGCAGGCATCTTCAGAGTAGTAACACTGAAGGACAGTGTCTCTCAGTGTCAAGGGTGTAGGAAGAGTAATATATAGTCAGAAAGGGGTTGGGTTTGAGCTGAGTATTGTCCTGCAAAAGTAATGTGCTAATCATTGCCCTGTAAGTATCAAGATAATGTGCTAATGATGGTATGGTATGTTAATATGGAACCATTGTATCCTGAAGTGATCTGTTAATGTGTGTAATCCAAAGCTAATCTGCATGGCTATTGTTGAATGTTGTCTTTGTTAGTCTGGAGGTTTTTTAGAACAGGAAGCCAAGCCTTATTCATTCTTAAACTCTCCTCTTTTCTGTTAAAGTTGTGCTGATGTTTATGAATTTCAATGGCTTCTCTGTGCAATCTGACAAAATAGTTGGTAGAATTGTCCAGTCTTTCAGTGTCTTGGAATAAGACCCTGTGTCCTGTTTGTGTCAGTCTATGTTCAGCCACTGCTGATTTCTCAGGTTGGCCAAATCTGCAGTATCTTTCATGTTCTTTTATCCTTGTTTGTATGCTGCGTTTTGTGGTCCCGATGTAAACTTCTCCACAGCTGCAAGGTATACGATATACTCCTGCAGAGGTGAGGGGGTCTCTTTTGTCTTTTGCTGATCGTAGCATTTGTTGTATTTTCTTGGTGGGTTTAAACACTGTTTGTAGGTTATGTTTTTTCAAAAGTTTCTCCATCCTATCAGTGACTCCTTTAATAAATGGCAAGAATACCTTTCCTATGGGAGACTGTTTTTCCTGAGTTTTCTGATTTTTGTTTGGTTTAATGGCCCTTCTGATTTCATTCTTGGAGTAGCCGTTTGCTAGCAGTGCGTGATTTAGATGATTAGTTTCTTCCTTGAGAAACTGTGGTTCACAGATCCGTCTTGCACGGTCCATTAATGCTTTGATTATTCCTCTTTTCTGTCAGGGGTGGTGGTTGGGTGGTTGGACTCTTTTGATTTCTGGGGCAACAGAAAACAACTCAGCACCATCCTCCATATGACAGCCCTTCAAGTACTTGAAGATGGTTATCATATCCCATCTCAGTCTTCTCCTCTTCAGGCTAAACATACCCAGCTCCTTCAACCTTTCCTCATAGGACGTGGTCTCCAGACCCCTCACCATCTTTGTTGCCCTCCTCTGGACACGTTCCAGCTTGTCTACATCTTTCTTAAATTGAGGTGCCCAAAACAGAACACAGTACTGTAGTTGAGGTCTAACCAGAGCGGAGTAAGCGATACCATCACTTTGCGTGATCTGGACACTATACTTCTGTTGATGCAGCCCAAGACTGCATTTGCCTTTTTAGCTACCGCATCACACTGCTGACTCATGTTCAGTGTTTGGTCTACTAAGACCCCAAGATCCTTTTCACACACACTACTGCTCAGACAAGTCTTCCCCATCCTATAATTATGCATTTGATTTTTCCTACCTAAATGCAGAACTTTACATTTGTCTTTGTTGAAGTGCATTTTATTAGATTTAGCCCATTTCTCTAGCCTGTCAAGATCATCCTGCATCTTGGCTCTGTCTTCTACCGTATTAGCTACCCCTCCCAATTTAGTATCATCTGCAAATTTAACAAGCATCCCCTCTATTCCTTCATCCAAATCATTTATAAAGATGTTGAACAACACTGGGCCAAGCACAGATCCCTGAGGAACTCCACTAGTCACTTCTCTCCGAGTGGATGAGGAACCATTAACTAGCACTCTTTGGGTACGATCTGTCAACCAGTTGCAGATCCACCTAACAATAATAGGATCTAAACCACATTTTCCCAATTTGTCAACTTGAATACTATGTGGAACCTTATCAAAAGCCTTACTGAAATCTAGATAAACTATGTCTACAGCATTCCCCTGATCCAGCAAGGTAGTAATTTTCTCAAAAAAGGAAATAAGATTAGTATGACTTATTCTTGAGAAACCCGTGCTGGCTCTTAGTGATTAGATCCATCCTTTCTAAATGCTCAAGGACTGACTGTTTGATGATTTGTTCGAACACTTTTCCTAGTATAGAAGTCAAGCTGATGGGTTGGTAGTTACCCGGATCCTCCTTTTCCCTCTTCTTGAAGATGGGGACAACATTTGCCCACCTCCAATCTTTTGGTACCTCACCTGTTTGCCAAGACTTTTCAAAAATAATGGACAGAGGTTCAGAAATTACTTCTGCAAGTTCTTTGAGTACCCTTGGGTGCAATTCATCTGGCCCAGATGATTTTGTTTCATTTAAAGAAACCAGGTGTTTGTGCACTACCCCAATGCCAATTCTAGGCTGCAAATCCCTTCCCTCATCACATGATCTGTTTATGCCATGTTGAGCACCACTTCCCTCACGAGAAAAGACTGAGGAAAAGTAGGAATTGAGGAGTTCTGCCCTCTCTTCATCTCCTGTTACAATTTCACTTTCTGGTCCACGCAATGGGCTTATCTTGTCCTTGTTCTTACTCCTACTCTGTACATAGGAAAAGAACTCTTTTTTGTTGCGTTTAGCATCTCTCACTATCAATGGGTACTCTATCTAAAACATGCCCTTCTACACAGTTCCCAGGTTTGAGCATAGATTGAATCCTTCTCTTACTTGCAAATGATCCACTTTGCTTCCTCAGAACTGGACCCCAGACTCTGGTTGCTAATAAACAACAGACAAGGGATGGAGGGAAGTGCCGCCGCCGCCCGCCCCCCCTTGTGTGGCTTCAGGGGCTGCTGAAGTGCAGCCGCTGTAATCATAGCCTGGCTTTCCTAAACGCTTCCAGATGCGGCAGCAATGAGGTCATCCAGGGACTCTGTGCTCTTCAGCCATCACAGCCGCCCCCCCGCCCCTGCCGCCACAGTTTTAGACTGGCCTGGTGCTAATTGGCTCATCTTTGTTTTGCATGGACGGAAACCAAGGCAACAGGCTATGAAACCTTCTGGGTCAGATCCTGTAGAGCTATTCACCTAACAGTGATGCAAGAGGCTCCTTGGACTAGACCAGTGCCTCCATTGGTGGCTCAGAGCCCCGGGATCCAAACATTGTGTGAAATGACCCAGAAGGGCTACTAGTTCTTCCGGTCTCAAGGACTGCTGGCTTGACAGGAGCTTCCCCTTCTCCCGGGCTCTGGAATCCCAGCTGCAAACTTGTCCTTCCGACTGCCCAGTTTCACTCTTGCTAAAGCTTCAGAAACAGCTCTGTCAACAATGAATAAAAGTTTACCAAGTGTGGAGCTTGCTAAATTCAAGCATAGAATCATAGAGTTGGGAGGAACTACCAGTCATCTAATCCAACCCCCTGCACAATGCAAGAAATTCACAACTACCTCCCCCCACACACACACCCAGTGACCTCTACTCCATTCCCAGAAGATGGCCAAGATGCCCTCCCTCTCATCATCTGCTTAACATCACAGAATCAGCATTGCTGTCAGATGGCCATCTAGCCTCTGCTTAAAAACCTCCAGGGAAGGAGAACTCACCACCTCCCGAGGAAGCCTGTTCCACTGAGGAACAGTTCTAACTGTTAGAAAGTTCTTCTTTATGTTTAGACGGAAACTCTTTTGATTTAATTTCAAACTGTTGGTTCTGGGGCAACAGAAATCAATTCGGCACCCTCCTCTATATGACAGCCCCTCAAGTATTTGAACATGGTTATCATATCCCCTCTCAGTCCTCTCCTCTTCAGGCTAAACATACCCAGCTCCTTCAACCTTTCCTCATAGGAATTGGTCTCCAGACCCCTCACCATCTTTGTTGCCCTCCTCTGGACACGTTCCAGCTTGTCTACATCTTTCTTAAATTGTGGTGCCCAAAACTAAACACAATAGTCTAGGTGAGGTCTAACCAGAGCAGAGTAAAGTGCTACCATCACTTTGCGTGATCTGGACACTATACTTCTGTTGATACTGCCCAAGATCGCATTTGCCATTTTAGCTACCGCATCATACTGCTGCTGACTCATGTTCAGTGTTTGGTCTACTAAGACCCCAAGATCCTTTTCGCACACACTACCGCTCAGACTGGTCTCCCCCATTCTATAACTATGCATTTGATTTTTCCTACTTAGATGCAGAACTTTACATTTATCCTTGTTGAAGTGCATTTTATTGGTTTTAGCCCAATTCTCCAGCCTGTCAAGGTCATCCTGTATCCTAGCGATGTCTTCTACCATATTTGCTACCCCTCCCAATTTAATATCAACTGCAAATTTAATAAGCATCCCCTCTATTCCTTCATCCAAATCATTTATAAAGATATTGAACAACACAGGGCCCAGGACTGATCCCTGAGGAACTCCACTAGTCACTTCTCTCCAAGTGGATGAGGAACCATTAACTTGCACTCTTTGGGTGCGATCTGTCAACCAGTTACAGATCCACCTAACAGAAATAGGATCTAAACCACATTTTCCCAATTTGTCAACTAGAATACTATGTGGAACCTTATCAAAACCCTGGAATCTAGATAAACTATGTCTACAGCATTCCCTTGATCCAGCAAGGTAGTAACTTTGTCAAAAAAGGAGATAAGATTAGTCTGACATGACTTGTTCTTGAGAAACCCATGCTGGCTCTTAGTAATCAGATCCATCCTTTTTCAAGGAATGACTGTTTGATTATTTGTTTCAAAAACCTTTCCCGGTATAGAAGTCAAGCTGCTGGGTCGGTAATTACCTGGATCCTCCTTTTTCCCCTTCTTGAAGATGGGGACAGCATTTGCCCGTCTCCAATGTTCTGGCATCTCACCTGTTCTCCAAGTCTTCTCAAAAATAATGGACAGAGGCTCAGAAATTACATAGAATCAAAGTTGGAAGGGACAAGGGTCATCAAGTTCAACCCCCTGCACAATGCAGAAATTTCACAACTACCTCCCCCACACACACCCCTAGTGACCAGAAGATGGCCAAGATGCCCTCCCTCTCATCATCTGCCTAAGGTCACAGAATCAGCATTGCTGACAGATGGCCATCTAACCTCTTCTTAAAAACCTCCAGGGAAGGAGAGCTTACCACCTCCCGAGGAAGCCTGTTCCACTGAGGAACCGCTCTAACAGTTATAAAATTCTTCCTAACGTCTAGACGGAAACTCTTTTGATTTAATTTTAACCCATTGGTTCTGGTCCGGCCTTCTTGGGCAACAGAAAACAACTCAGCACCATCCTCTATATGACAGCCCCTTGAATACTTGAAGATGGTTATCATCTCCTCTCTCAGTCTTTTCCGAGATTCCAATTCAGATAGTTTATTTGCGGCCCTTGGCCAGATAAAACAAGATACATAGACTAAAATGGTCTTGCCGACAAAGGTTTACAGTCCGAGTCTTAAAATTAAAAATAATAAAATAAATAACATCTGAGTTACAGCTGCCATTTGGACTAAGAGACTACTCTGTGGCAACGAATTGTCATTGCAGCCATACAAAAGTTTGCTACCTGAGAGGTGATTGAGGGATTATCTCCTTGTAGGAGCTTTTCTAACTTTTCTCTTTCCCTGACAGGTCCCATTCTCAGTATGAGGGGCTCAATAAATTTAGAACGGGGTATAGTGTAATAGTTACAGTTCAGGAGAACATGTTCAATGGTTTCTAAATCCCTGAATTTGCAGGGGCATAGTCTCTCTGCCCTGGGTATCTTCTTGAATTTCCCCTCTAACATAGCAGAGGGTAAGGCTGCGCACCTAGCCAAGGTAAAGCCCTCCTATATTTGTTTATCTCTAGGTAACAAAGATAGGCTGCCGGTGCAAGGATAAATTTGGAGTGTGGGGGAGCCATAAATAGGGGTGCTCTTGTTATATCTACTTGTCGCTCAATATCTTTAACTCTTTGGTTTATAGTTGACTTAGCTTGATCCCACCCTAACTGAAGTAGTGCTAGGGGGTAAAACCCAGGTTATTTAGTTTGTCTTTAATGGCTATTATCCACTTAGACCTAAAGGTATCACAAAGAATCAGTGGAAGAAGACCCTTCGGGTTGAAATTTTCAGCCCTAGATAAAATGAGGGCAAGACAACCCTTGCCTCCACCTTCATCATACCAGTTTCTAAACTGATCATAGCATTTGATACACATCTTGGCAATTGCAGGGCAGCTCTAAGAAACTTGGATTGCACTCATTCCACGGGAATAAGAAATGAGGGTGGAGAGTCGAGTTGTGTTCCATATAACATTTGTGCTAGGGTTTTTGCCTGAAAAAGTTTAAGGGCGGCTGGAATATAGTGTGCCCCTTTGGTCCAGAGAAAATTTATTATTGAACGGGCTGATCTTTCCCCTAAATTAGCAACATAGGTATTATGGGCTAGCTTGGAGCCAGATGCCTGGATTGTCGTTCCAAGGTATTTGAATTGGGTTACCTGTTCCAACCTATGGCCATTTATGCTCCACCTCCTATAATTAGGGCGATTGCCAAAAGCCATTACTTTTGTTTTGTCCTAATTGTCAGGCGTTCCTTCTCACAGAACGTTCCCACTCTCACTAGCGCCGCCTTAGGCCAACTGGGGTTCTTGAAAGAAGTACTGCGTCATCAGCATAGAGCAGAATATGAATATGCCTGTCCGCTAGTTTAGGTGGATGTAAATCCGGTGCGTTCAAGGAACTGACTATGTTATTTATATAATAGGCAAATAGCAGGGGGGTGAGTAAACAGCCCTGCCTAACTCCTCTATAGGTGTTTATGGGGACGGTAAGATGTCCTTTTCTATTGCACCTGACTCTCAGTGCTGTCCGTTCGTGTAGGGCTCGCAGCAGCAACAGGAGCCTTTTATCTACATTTGAGGCTTCGAGTAAAGGTCTGGAAATCGAATCAAATGCTGCCCTAAAATCAATGAATGCCACATATAAAGAGGGTTGTCCCTTATTAGAATATTTATCTGCTAGATGTTGCAGGACAAGGCAGTGCTCTATTGTTGCTCTCCCTTCCCTAAAACCTGCCTGCTCTATTGCCAAAATATCCTCTTGATTGAGCCAAAGGGTTAATTTATCTAGCAGGTGCCTTGCATCCCCTCTATTCCTTTATCTAAATTATTTATAAAGATATTGAACACAGGGCCCAGGACGGATCCCTGAGGCACTCCACTAGTCACTTCTCTCCAAGTGGATGAGGGAGCATTAACTAGCACTCTTTGGGTGTGATCTGTCAACCAGTTGCAGTTCCACCTAACAATAATAGGATCTAAACCACATTTCCCCAATTTGTCAACTAGAATACTATGTGCAAGTTCTTTGAGTACCCTTGGATGCAATTCATCTGGCCTAGAGGATTTTGTTTCATTTAAAGAAACTAGGTGTTTGTGCACTACCCAAATATCAATCCTCGGCTGCAAATCCCTTCCCTCATCATGTGTTCTGCTCATGCCAGTTTGAGCATCTCTTCCCTCGCAAGAAAAGACTGAGGAAAAGTAGGAATTGAGCAGTTCTTTCCTCTCTTCATCTCCTGTTACAATTTCCCTTTCCGTTCCCCACAATGGGCTTATCTTGTCCTTGTTCTTATTCTTACTCTGTACATAGGGAAAAAAACTTTTTTGTTGGGTTTAGCATCTCTTGATAGCCGAAGCTCATACTGGGCTTTAGCTTTCCTAACACTCTCCCTACAAGCACTAGGTATTTGTTTATATTCCTCTTTGGTTACAAGGCCCTCCTTCCACTTCCTAAATGAGACTTTTTTATTTCTCAAATCTTTAAAAAGTTGTTTATGGAGCCACCCTGGCCTCTTTAGACTCCTCTCATTTTTCCTTCTCATAGGAATGGTTTGGGATTGCGTCTTCAGTATTTCATTTTTAAGAAACTCCCATCCCTCTTGAACTCCCTTCTCCTTAAGTACTTCTGACCATGGGATGCTACCCAGCATAAGTTTAAGCTTGTTAAAATTAGCTCTCCTAAAGTCCAACCTATATGTCTATGTACAGTTTTTCCTTTCCCCAAGATTGTAAATTCCAAGATTACATGGTCACTACTACCCAGGGTGCCTACTACTTTAGAAGAAGAAGAAGAAGAGTTGGTTTTTATATACTGACTTTCTCTACCATTTAAGGGAGGGAGAATCAAACCGGCTTACAATCACCTTCCCTTCCCCCTCCCCACAACAGACACCCTGTGAGGTGGGTGGGGCTGAGAGAATGTGACTTGCCTGAGGTCACCCAGCTAGCTTCATGTGTAGGAGTGGGGAAACAAATCCAGTTCACCAGATTAGCCTCCGCTGCTCATGTGGAGGAGTGGGGAATCAAACCTGGTTCTCCAGATCAGACTCCACCGCTCCAAACCACTGCTCTTAACCACTACACCACGCTGGCTCTCATCAACCAGACACTGCTAAGGTGGGGATAGTGGAGTACCTCCAGGTGGGGCCTGAAGATCTTCTGGAATTGCAGCTCATCTCCAGACTACAGAGATCAGTTCCCCTGGAGAAAATGGCTCTTTTGAGGGTGGACCTAGGGATACCCGCCTCCAGGTGGGACATGAGGACCCCCAGAATTACAACTTATCTCAAAACTAAAGAGATCAGTTCCCCAGGAGAAAATGGATGCTTTGGAGGATGGACTGTATTACATTGCACCACACAAAGGTCCCTGTCCTCCGCAGGCTCCATCCCCAAATCTCCTGAGGCTGGCAACCCTCCCTGCAGCCACCCACTGGTGGCCAGGGGGAACCAGGCAACCCTATGCTCCGGAAGAAAGAAAAGGGGGTGCACCAGTGGGCAGGAGAAGACAAAGGAGAGAAAGGGGCAAGGTTGAGAGTTTATTTAGGTCTTCTACATCCCTACGCGTTTTGCAATTTGCTTCATCAGGGGATCATCTATGGAAAGTTTCTCAGAGAGTTCCCTTGAGTGAGAACTGAGAAATTTCTATAGAAGATCCCCTGACAAAGCAAACTGCGAAATGCATAGGGATCCAGAAATAAACTCTCAGACTTGCCAATTCCTCTCCTTTGTCTTCTCCAACCCTCAGGCCAAACTGAAGAGTTCCCCTCCGGACCTACATTTCCCAGAAAACCCCCAAGCCTGGGATTATTGGGACTCATGGAAGCGGAAAGCCAGACAATCCTTTTGAGGAAGCCGACACCTTTGCTGGTGCCTGCCAAGTGCTTTTAGGAAGTGGGTGGGGCCAGAAACGGCTTCTGAAAGACTGCTGCAGATGTGATTGGCTGTGCAGATTTTTAAAAAATGTTGTGTTAGCAGCAGCTGCCAACTGAGCACAAGGTTTTGTAGTGTGTGGCTGAAGGTGAACCGCTGCAGCAATTTTGAGGCTGGCTCCACCTCTTGCAGCAGCCATTCTGTGGCAGCCGTTTTGTGGCTGCGGCTGTGGCCACGATGCTGTGTCAGAATGCCAAATGTGCCCACAGGCTCAATGAGGTTGGGGACCCCGGCCTAGAAGACCAGGGATGGCAGCCCTGTCACCCCAGCTCCATGGGTGGCTGGTGGGGATCCTGCCCCCTCCTCCCCTCCTGCTGTTGGGGGTGGGGCAGGGTGGCCCCTCCTTACCTCCGCCACACTTGACTGCGAGGAGGTGGGCAGCAGCTTCCTGCCAAGGTGCAGGGGGAGGAGGGCGGGTGTCACCAGGGGGTGAGGAGGACAGGTCCAAGCTTCCTGCTTCTCTGTGGGGCAAGGCAGATGGCTGGACACCCTTGTGCAGGGGGCCAAAACCCTTGGGCCGGCCCTGCGTATTCTTGAAATGATGCACAACTCCTGGCAAAATCTCCAAGACCAGAGAAGAGGCAGAATAACATTTCTGGTGCCTGGGAAGGGGCGGAGCGTCAGCGCCCTACCTTTTTCCCCCTTCCTTTCCTTTTATCCCTTAGAAGCTCTTTGACACGTAATTGGGGGCTCTTTTTATAGTGTTGTAACACTACGTCTACATAAACAGTGTTTTTAACTTTACTTACCATGACAGGAGCCTTGGGTTTTGCAGGAGATTTTGCAGGGGTCTGTGGGGACGCTCCACTCACCACAGACCGTACCCGTTTTTTGACAGGTCAAGAGGGGATTCCAGGTTTAGGGCTTGGGAATTCCATTGATTATCCTCGTTGGAAGAAGGAGAGCTGTCCCCCACTGGGGCACTTGTAATTTGGGACCCTACGGGGTTGATTGGTGCAGGAAGGTTAGACGATTCTCCGACGTGAAGTGCAGAGGGTGTGGGTCATCCCGGTGCTGCGCTGCGGGTAGCCGCGGTGCCTCTGGGTTGAGGTCGTCCCCGAGCTCCAGGTGGTATGCTTGGTCGAGTGGGTTCTGGACGTTGAGGGCAAGCCGCTGCAAAGTGACCCATTCCACCGCAAACCAGACAGGCCCCTCTCTGGAATTGAGACTCGCGGTCCAGAGGGAGTCGGGTTGGTCTCCGCGGGTTGGGAGTCGAAGGTTTGGTGGGAGGTTCTATTTCGGACTAGCGAAACGAATTGCCGGCGGCTTTCAACTTCCTCAGCCAGTAAAATTCAATTTTCAAGGGTATCTGGGTCGCCCCGCATATAAGACCAGTTTAAAATGTCTGGGTGCAAAGCTTCACGAAAGTAGTGGATAAGGGTAGCTTTAGGCCAGTCCACTACCTTACTTGCGAGTCGTTGGAATTCATCTGCAAATTCCCGAACTGGAGAGAAGCCTTGCTTGAGTTGTAAAAGTTCCGCTTTGGCTCTCTCTCCCATGAAGGGATTTTTAAAGCGCCGTTGCAAGGCGAACATAAAAATGTCGAGGGAGCGAATGGAGCGGGACCGCGTATCAAACTGGAGGATCATTCAGTCGGCCGCTTTTTCCGTTAACAGAGAGGCAACAAAACGGACGCGGCTATTTTTGGTAGGGAAGAATTGTCTGTGTTCCCTCATATAACTATCTACATGATGCAAAAAACGGGGTAAGGTTTCAACAGAGCCGTCATAAGTAACCTTTAGTTTTGGCGGCTTCCATGGCATTGGGGGTACAGGCGGGTATTCAGGAACTGGGGTTCCTGGTAACACCGGTAAAGCAGGTGCAACAGGTACTCTGCCGGGCACTGCGGGGCCTCCGCCCAGAACTATGGGTCCTCCACCAGGAGCGACGGGACCCCCGCCAGGAGCTGTGGGGCCTCCGTCAGGAGGAACCACCGGCGCAGCTGGTTGCTGTGGCGGTTGTTGCGGTGGCTGCTGCGGTGTCACAGGAGCGGGGGCAACAGGCGCAGCTTGAGCCCATTGTAACTGGTCGTTGTCCCTGAGTACTAAGGTCAGTTGATCTTGCAAGCGTGCCACCTGCTCCATAAGGTCCAGATTTTGGTTACGTAGCAAAAATACCTTGTCACCAGTGCCACCAGTCCGGCGGGACTGGCTGACCCGTAAATTAGCGGCCCAGAGAGACTTCCCACCATATAAGTCCTCCTCGTCGGAATTGT
The DNA here is from genome assembly GCF_029931775.1 of Euleptes europaea. Classification (NCBI taxonomy): domain Eukaryota; kingdom Metazoa; phylum Chordata; class Lepidosauria; order Squamata; family Sphaerodactylidae; genus Euleptes; species Euleptes europaea. The sequence goes on from NC_079325.1 coordinate 60,601,687, forward strand.
TTGGCCTTTCGGGCAAAGTCCCCGCCAACCTGCGGGAGCGTTGAACGCTATGAGATGGGACGAAAGACGGGGAGAACGGAGGTAATTCATAGCCCCCGGGCTGTCGGGGACGCGCGCTGCTCCGCGCCCGTTCGACGGCTAAGCATTCCTTCTCCTCCTTCTCTGCCAGAGCTTTTGCCGCGGCTTTAGCCGCTGCCCGTGCTTGCTCCTCCGCTTTTTTGTGCTCAGTCAGGATTTGGTCGGCTTCCAGTTTGGCGGTCAGTGCCGTGGTTACGAGTGGAAGGGCCTCCTGTTCCAAAGTGTAGAGGAGCTCAGAGCGATCTGGCAGGTCCAACATCGGTTGGATCTGTACCGCCAAGGCCGCCGCATCTGCACCGAAGTTGGGGGTGAGATGTTTCGTAAGTTCAGCCACTGAAATAGTGGCCGCAATGTGGCCTTGGAAGAGGGCAGTCACCCGTGTGGCCACCGCTTTCGCTTCCGCTTGGCAGAGCTCGGGGGTGGTGTGACCGGGGTTGCCATGTCGGCAGAACAGATTGCGACCGCGGTCAAAGTTGGTTGCGTTTCACAAGCAATGAGTTCGGCCAACAGGCTAGTCAACAGTTGTAAATCCTCAGCCGCCAACCGAGCATCATCCACCAACCGGTCAAGGGTCTGGAGGTCTTGGCAGGCGCTGGTATCCGCAATGTCAGACGTCCAGGGGACCATTGCGGCTAGAGAACGCCACTGAGCCCGAACAAGTCCAGTCAAGCGATTAACTTCCGCATCAGTGCGATGTAGCTCAGCTATAACGTCCTGTACGAGGTCGAGGACGTCAGTCGGTGTTCCCAACGGAAGGGACCATGGATGGAAGCCTTCCAGGGCTCCTAGCAGGAACCCGCTACCCAGGGATCAGATCCGCCGGGCCCGGGGCGAACCACACGGGGCTCCAGCCACGGGTAGATCACTCGTTTTTGCTCCCATCCGAGTGGCAGGCGAACCCTCCGGGGCTCCAGCCTGACAGGTGAAAGAAATCATTGCTGTCTTAATGTAAGCACTTGCCATATCGAGAACCACTAACCACAGCAGGAGACGAAGTTGTCCAAAGAAGTTGGTTTAATGGTAGCATAGGTAAACAGAGCATAGAGAACCCAAGACAGCAATGGAGGAAACTGGCATGCACTTGATAATATAAAAGCATTGAAAAAAGCACTCAGCAGTACAGTCTCATGAGATTATTTCGAACACATTACAAACAGTACAGAGGCGCCGCTGCTCCCACGGACACCTGCAAACTTCAAAGAGAACAGGATGCAAAACAGTCCTTGAAGGAGAGTCGGTGAGAAAACGAAACTAACTGAGACACAGGCCTGACAGTTTGCTGCATTTCTCTTTCTGATGATCAGTAGCCTAACCATTGGTCGGTTCTTCCCCTCCAGCACCACCCAGCATTTCTGTCTATGGCTGCCCAGGGCTCCTTCCCACAGTATAAACACAGGGTTGCATCTCCTCCTATGCTATGGCAACCCGCGCATAGGCTCTGGGTCTCCAGTGTGCACCAAAGGGCAATGTGGAGGCATGGAACTGCCTTTGCTCCCCCACCCATTTCAAGGGTCACCTGATCCTCCTCTGCCTTTAGGCTGCTCTGAGGCTGGTTCAGGCTCTTGGCTAGGGTGGCTAACCTCCAGGTGGGGGCTGGTGACCCCCCAGCATGACAACTGATCTCCAGACTGCCCAGATCCCCTGGAGCAAATGGCTGCTTTGGAGGGTGGACTCTAAGGCATTTCACCCCATTTCCGTCCCCTTCACAAACCCCGCCTTCCCTAAGCACCCCCCCCCAAATCTCCAGGAATTTCCCAACTCAGAGTTGGCAACCCTACTTTTAGTCCCTGGAGTTCATGTCCAGTGTGGTGTAGTGGTTAAGAGTGGTGGTTTGGAGTGGTGGACTCTGATCTGGAGAACTGGGTTTGATCCCCCACTCCTCCTCATGAGCAGTGGAGGCTAACCTGGTGAACTGGGTTGGTTTCCCCACTCCTACGCATGAAGCCTGCTGGGTGACCTTGGGCCAGTCACAGCTCTTCGAGCTCTCTCAGCCCCACCTACCTCACAAGGTGTCTCTTGTGGGGAGGGGAAGGAAAGGTTTGATTCTTCCTTAAGTGGGAGAGAAAGTCGGTATATATAAACCAACTTCTTCTCCTTCTCCTTCTGGAATGATCACTCCCAGCATGGATGTATCCCTTTTCTAGCTTCCTGTAGAACTCCTGCAGTTCTTTCACTGCTGGAGGGAGGGGTGAATTGGAGCCTTTCCTAGGACAGTGTTTCCCTGAGGACTGGCTGACAAAAGCCATCTGCAAAAATTGTCCCAGCTAGATTCCTCTGTAGCTCTCAAACAAGGTTCCTTGGATCATCTAATGGCCTTATTATGAAGACTAAGAGCTTTGCAGCCAGCTGTCTGAAATTCTGGAAATGAAGAAACATCAGTTTATGAAGCTGCCTGACGTGCAGATCCGTCTTAGCCTGCTTAGCCTAGTCTGAATAGCGGCAGCTTTCCAGGGTGTTTCCATCCATGCTACTAGAGATCTTTTGACCCAGAAAATTTGGAGGATCGTGCAATGTGCCTGGGTCTGATAATCACTTTCCGTATTCATAAAAGTATGAGCAGTCTCTTCCCCCCGCCTCCCCCCCCACGAACCAGCTGCAAGGTTTTCCCTCCACACCAGGCAGAATTCCTGCCCACCTCCGAATGCTGCCGTCTCTCTCCATCCAGGCCTCCCCGAATGTGCTTTTTATGCCTGCTTATAATAGGAGGTGACCTGCAGCCATTTGTGTGAAACCAACAGGTATCGAGCAGCCTGTGCCAAGTCAGCCTCTTCTGTGGCTAAGGGGAGAAGGTCACACGTGGCTGTTCTTTGGGATGGACCTCCCAAGGAAGCTCTCCGGATTTTTCCAAGGCATTTAATCTCCACACTCACTTCCGCAAGCTTCAAAATTGACTTTTCCCTCCTTATATTTTCCAAATCAGTGGACGTATGATGTCATGAACTTTTAATGTCTGCATTTGTCATCCAGTGACCACGCTATTGCAGCATTCAATAGGAATTTTATAACTGGCATGTAATAATATTTGGTCTTTAACTGTGTATCATAGACAGATTGCAATGCAAAATGAAACCTCCACAGACTGGGGCAGACTATAGCTGTTACCGCACTAGGTATTCCCAGCAATGTATTAAGACAATACTCAGGACAATACTCAGCTCAAACCCAACCCCTTTCTGACTATATATTACTCTTCCTACACCCTTGACACTGAGAGACACTGTCCTTCAGTGTTACTACTCTGAAGATGCCTGCCACAGTTGCTGGCGAAACGTCAGGAAAGAAAATTCCAAGACCACGGTTACACAGCCCGGATAACCTACAAGAACCAATGAACTCTGACCGTGAAAGCCTTCGACAATGTATTAAGAGTTTGGAAATGTTATAAAAAACATCGCTTTAAAAGGGTTTTTGGATGCCACGGCTAAAAAATGGTTGGAAGACGTCTTCACAGCTAAAGAGGCCAAAGTCCGAACAGTATTTTTTATAACAGTTTCAAACTCTTAATACATCAGTGGGAATACATAGAAAGTGCGAACAGTATTTGTTATAACATTTCCAAACTCTTAATACATCGCTGGGAATACCTAGTGCGGTAACAGCCTATACCTAACCCTCCTATCCTGGCTAGAGGCAACAGAGAAGAGCTCGCCCTGCTCCGTGGGCTTTCCAGAGACATCTGGTTGACCAGTCCTGGAAACAGAATGCCAGTGCTGGGTGGGCTTTTGGTCTAATCCAGCACAGTTCATAAATACGTAGTAACTAGCAGGCAACGATGTTTGATAACTGACCGCAGCAATTGTGCCTCTGCCTCCTTCAGCTCTCTTCCTTTATCCATGCTCCCATGCTGCAGCAGGTATAGGTTTGTTCAATTACAAAACTTGGCCCGTGCTCAGAAGCACCCTTCTCACCGATTAAGCTACTAAGGGATTGCAGCAGACAGGACAGAGGACAAACTTTGGTGAGCAGGTATGGTCCATGCAGCAGGAGGGCCCCTTTGTGCTGTGGGCCCAGATGTGCTCAGATGCCCCCTCCTTTGAGTGCCAGCTCAGCCCTGAATTGTCCACAGGCAGGGGAAAGAGAGAAACCTATCAGGCACCCATCCCTGATAGGTATCACTCCGGCCCATCCCAAGATTCGGGAGTAGATTTCCTCCACCCACCTCCAGCTCAGTCATGGGGAGGGCCTCTTTCCTGTCACTGCAGGAGAGCTCCCTGTTGCTTTCTGTATCCCCCCCCCCCCCCCAGTTCGAAGCCTGCTTTCAGTCAAGGAGTGAAGTCTGCCTCTGGGAACCCTCACACATTTCCTCATGGGCAAAGACTGGCCAGTGGAAAACCAGGGCATTGCCAACTAGGGATGCAACTCCATTCACGATTCCAGAGCAGACATTCAAGGCTCGTGTCTGGAAAACTGGGGTGCTACTCTGCAGCATACTTGACAAGATCATTTCCCCAGCTCTACGTTTTGCCTGGATGGGAAGATCTAAATTTGTATTTTGGAGTGCCAAGCAAAAGTTGCAAGCTAACCCACCAGGAATGATATACGTTCTTCTGGCTTTGCCAGGTGGCTTCCTGCACATGGGATGTTTTAAGGAGATTTTGCTCCAGCTGCGGAACGTTCAGTTAATATTATGAACTTTGGACCTGCCTGGGAAATGCTTCTAAATTTGAGCCGAAATGAGTTTTCTCTTCCATAAATTTTCCTTAGTGAATTTCAGTGCAGAAACATTCACCAGCTGTCCCCTGAACACCCCCCCCCCCAATATCCAGTGAACATCCCGCTTTCACATTCATTTTCTTGAGAATTCCTCCAGGGACCTTTGGGGTTTTGGCAGGGCTTCCCAAGGAAGCAGTCTTAATACAAAATTCATTTCCACCCTGCTGCCTCTCTCGCTTAGCATTTCTGCAAAGGTATAGGAATGGAGTTTTAAAAAGACCAAAGGAGTGCGCTGGCCACTGACAGAACACCCCTCACTCTTTCTCACAGGCAGACCAGGGCCAAACAAGTTTTTTTTAAAAAAAAAGAAGTGCGCAGAAGGTCTAGTGTGTATCTTGGTGCAACTGAAGATGCATGACTCTGCAACAGGCCCTATACGCATGAGAAAGAGGGGGAGGATGTTGGTGCGTGGGTTTCATTACACTGGACTTTGATCAAGAGCCAGAATCCAGCACGGGGTGGCTCTGCCGGAGGCTGGCCCAGGGCTCACCATGGTTCCATGGGATGAGTCGGCTGCCATCAGAGACACAAAAGACCCAGGGCGATGCCTCCCCTTCAGCCCAGGCAGGAGACAAACAGAAGTCCCACCCATGTAGCATTCTCAGTGATATTCTGCCATTCATTCCTAGGGAAAAATGCAACCCTGCCCCATACCCTGACGCTGGGTGTCTGCCCCAAACAACAAGGGACCCATGGATGGTGGGGGCACATGTTTTTTGCTGTACAGAGTGAGAAAACGGAAAATATCCCCCCTTGATGAGGAAGGAGTCATTGTTACAGCCAAGGGGCTAAGCTGGCTCCAGGAAGCCCCTGGATCATGCCCCCATGCTGGACTCTCACTTGGCTTGCTCCCTCTGAGTGGGGCATTCATCTTGGCTGCTTGCTCAGACCAGATGAAGCCTCTTCTTCCTCGCCACCGGTCCATCGGTCAGGCAGCTCTTCTGACCGCTTGAGGCATCTGCAGGCTCCTCTGCCGAGTCCTGGGCCTGGTTTTCTAGCAGCATCCAGAGAGATCCTGCAGCTGTTGACCATCCCTGTTGCTGACGGAAGGCGCCGGTTGGTCCCGGCAAACCAGCTGACATGGAGAAAACGATTTCCACAGCAAAGAACACTGCATTTGGGTTGCCTTGGGGTTTCTGCGCTGTTTTTGACATCTCCAGAGAAAAACAAAGAATTCACTTTAGTTTCTTAAGAAGATGCTTATGTTAGCCAAAATGTCCGGTTATGAATTGTTAAATGGGGGAATTAGCGAATCAATAACCGGCAATGGGCATAATTTAAGCAGGGATGCAACCTTTGTCTACCGGAGTCCATACCATGACCAGTAAAGAGGCAGAAGCAAGGGAATTAGGTTAAAAGGAATTTACTCAGATTATATGTTCACACGCACATACAAAACTACACATACACATCACACAACATACAGAGTCTAGGAATCAAAGAGAGGAATAGAGAGACTTTCTCCATGTGGCAGGCAGAGGAGGAAATATACTGACCGCTCTTGCAGAGTAGTTGTTTGTCCTGAATTCCATGCGGCTATAGGGGATAAAAAAAGGGACAGGGGGAACCCTCTCTGTGTTCAAGCATGAACACCCACTCTGGCAGAGTGCCAGGCAGTATGGAGGGGCAGGCCTAAGGGATCGTCTGGACTTTTGGGACCTCAGTTATACTCTTTCAGGGGGTGGGGGCTGATTGGATCAACCCTGCTAGGTTCCCAGGTGACAAAAGGGTGACAAAAGACCTTAATGGTCTGCTACCTAGGTGGGATGAGGAGAATTTGGAAATCTATTCTGATTCCAGTGGCTTTTGCAACCCCTGAGGAACTGGAAATTCTCTGCTGACAAGATTGGCATTCTGGAACAATGGGTGTGATCTATACGAACGTCCTGGGATCGCTGCTGCATAGCAAGAGGAACGACTCATCTTGATATCAGGATCGCTGTTGACGGCCCATTAAGCTGTGGATGTTGCAAGAGGGGGGGGTGCTTGGCACTGACTACGTGACTGCCAATTATTCATGACATGGCTGCAGCTGGAACAGTAGTTGTACAGGAACATGGCTTCTCTCAGGTTCGCTGGAGGCTGCCCTTGCAACTGCTTCCTAGCTGCTGGCTGCACAGGGCTTGCAAAAGCGGCCATGCCAGTTTCAAACGGACCGCGCAGTGACCGCCCATTAGTGTTTGGAGCGGGCGCGTGGCTAGAAAGTAGTCATGTGCCTGCATAGCGGGTTGCCAGGTCCAGTCCAGGAGTTTTAGGCAGGCCCGTATGCTATCACTTATGTGAAAATATTCCCACTAGCACACTTTGAGACAGGGAATTAATAGCAACTTTTAAACGTGAAAATGTCCACAGAAACATCTGGTTTGAGCCCGCCCCGCCTCCCAAGAATCACTGCAAACAAAAACAAAACACCCTTTAAGGGCTCTGGAAATGCAAACTCACCCTTTGTTGACAGACAGGGCCGTTGAAGTGGCTCACAACATACAATCCCATCAACGTAGATTTCAAGTACTAAAATTCTCTGTAAGAAAACACATACAAGATCTACCTGTACTATGTGGTTGAAGTCTTGTGTCAGGGGCACACAGTGTAGGGTTGCTAGGTCTCCCACTATGGCAGGAAACCTCCTGGCAAACCCAGTTATTGCTAGTAGGCACCTGAAACACCACCGGGAGAAAAGGGGTCGGAAATGGGAGGTGTCATAGAGTTTTTGCAAATCCTAGAATGTCCCCCTGACACTATGTCACTTCCAGTGTTAGCCAAATGCTCCCAGCGGTTGCAAGCTGCAAACATCTAAACACTACAGGGAACGCTGGGCTCCGATTCCCTGATTCAGATCCTGACCATGATATGAGATATGAGTCCAGCAGCATCTGAGACCAATAAGATTTTGAGGGTGGGAGCTTTCGAGAGGGAGCTCTGACTCTGAAAAACTCATCCTCTGAAAATCTCATTGGTCTCTATGGTGCTGTTGGACTCAAATCTCGCTCTTCTTGCTCCACCCAGAAGCTACAACTCATCCGAATAGGTCAGCCTAATTGCTATCAGGGGCTGGCTGTGGGGAACACACGTTGCCCATTTTGAAACAGCTACATTGGTTGCCAGTCTGTTTCCCAGTTCAATTCAAGGTGCTGGTTATGACCTTTAAAGCCTTTCACGACTTGATGGGACCCACATATCTGAAGGACCATCCTCTTCCATATGTCCTGGTGAACTGACTATGGTCTTCAGGCAGCCATCTGTTGGCTTTCCCTCCACATAGGGTGGCCCGTATAAATGTTTAAATAAATATATAGTAAAATACTGCAGACCAACATGACTACTCTTCAGAAACAATGACCATAACGTGAGGAGAGGTGGCTTTTATGCCCCCCCCCCCGCACAGCATGTCTCCAATCAAAAACAGTCCCTGGGAAGTACTATTTGCCCCACCGTGCAAATGCACGTCTACTAGGCATCCCATAGTTTGATTCGAGTCCAGGAGCACCTTAGAGACCAACAAGATTTGGGCGCAGGGGGGGGGGAATATAAGCTTTCAAGAGACAAAGCTCCCTTTGTCAGACTCGAAGATTGTGTATCACATATACTATCTGATACCTTCTCATGTAGGAATGCTCACCCTTCTTTTCCTGGTAGAGTTCCCCTGTTCCACAGCCAGAAGTTCAACTGGTGACATTTCTCTCCTTACTGCACCACTACTGAGGTCAAGAGAACAGGAGCACCCTCACACACCCCAGGTTTCTGTGTTCAGTAGGGGTTCAGCGTGAAGAGAGGCTTCGTGCAGCACTATAGCATCATGTTATCAATTTTAGACTTGGTAAGTAAACTTAGTGGGGAGTTCTGCTGCAAAATGGATTACACATGATGGTCAAGAAAATCTATGCCATCCCAGCATCTGGGATCCAACTTTACCAGAGACTGCAGAGGATGGACATTTTCTGGAATGTTTCTTTTAAAGCTGTGGCCTGCAAGTAGCACCTGAAGCAAAGGTGCAGGACAGTGGCCTGAGGGTGACAGGGAGGCGTGAAAAGCCATGGGGAGGACTATGCAGCATGAGGAGACACGCCAGCAGGCTCCTCTCGCCTCCTGGTATGTTTCTCACCCTGACTGCTCTCATCATACACACGTGTGCTGGGAATGCAGTTTGCAAATGACTTCTCCAGGCAAAAGAGAGTCTGCCCACCATTCTCTCATCTTTGGTCTCACTGAGAATGAAATTACAGGCCCTGCCTCCCTCCCCCCTTCCCTCTTTGCCGTCACAGTGCCTCCTCCCACCATGGCCATGATGGTTGTTGCAGGAAACATCTGGAAGCCAAACCAGAAACATGATTTTTGCAACATGGAAGGGATGGGAAGGCAGCACCGCCCGATATTATTCTCCCTTTCCTACAACAACTGCAGTTGTGCCTTTGAGGGTTTACCAGTTGCTGGTAGATTCCAGTCGTGTCGGATGAGTCAGTGGGAAACTATGAAAAGCCCATTGGCTCTTTCAGGGGGAAAAAGACACTCGATTCTGGCACACGTGGTCCAAGGGGGAAAAGCAATCCAGATGTGTTATTTCTTGCTTGGATTGTCTGACATTGTCTTACTAGACCCGAAATGTGACAGCAGGGGGAACACTGCCCTTCACAGAAGAATCTTAAGTGTACTTACTAGGAAGTAGATCTCACTAAACTCAGCGGGCTTGGCTTAGGAGAAACTGTACTGCAAATGGCCACATCTTCATCTGCCTGCAAGCCTGCCGGAAGGATTAGGGCACCGAGTCAATTATCCCACCCGAGGACACAGGAAGGCCTGACTGGGATTGAATCAACCCCCAGCCTCAACCCAAGTACATTTTAATTTTTTAGTTCCTAGAACTGGAAGAATAAGTGTTTATTTTATGGGTGGTTCTCCACCCCCCGTTTTTGTATAAAAACTCCAATATCTGTGAGCCCTCTCTTCCAGAATCAACTAAGCACTACTAAAGGTCTTCACACCAGTTTCCTCATTCCCTCTTACAACTGCCCTGGAAAGTAGAGCTATATTATGGATTTGGGGCCTGCAGGTGGTTAGTGGGATGAAGGGCCCCATCCACAAGGAGTGCAAAGGGGATGAGGACCGTGAAGGGAAAGAGCACCGCGAACAGTCGCCTTCCAGTCTGGGGGCCCTTCATTGCCTGGCTGCTGGCCAAGTCTGCAAGGAGTGGTTCCTTTACCAGCCTCAGATTCCAAGCCCTGCTGAACAAGTTGTGCTGGGGAGAGGCAGGGGGTGTCTCTCTCATCCCTGCTTGACTCCTGACCCACCTCCTGAGTGTCCGGGGGAAAGGGAGGGGCTCCCAACCCATTGCTACTTGGCTCATCTTATTCACCACCGCTGGGTGTTCCTTCCAAATGCCCCTTCCATGGTACCCCTCAGCAGGGACATTTGAATTCATGTCCGAGGAAATCTGGTGCCAATTCTGCCCTCCAGGTTTTTCTTCACCTGGCCAGTTATGTGGGAGTTCCAGCCTCTGCAGACCAAACCGAGGGGACCTGGACTCAGGCTTTACTACTCATTGAGGTTCGATTCTAGCGGGGTAAGAGCCACGCACAAACTCTCCTCACACTTTTGCTCAAATCAATCAACAGAATTTATTTAATACAGAGAGAGTAAAAAAAAGGCAAACTCTCATTCCAACTCAGGCAATAAAAAAGAAACTTAAAACAATTAATTAACTGTGCTAACTACTCACAAAACAAGACTGATTGCTTACTGCCAGTTCCCATACCCCAAGATGATAACCCAAAAGGAGCTTATCTCCATGGAAAAACCCGCCCTCTTTCACATCCTGAGCCCATTAGTTTCAGGTGTTCCCAATCCCATACCAGCTGTACTTCCCTAGGGCGCGAACCTCTCAAGGACAGAATGCCCTTTGAGCCAGCCCAGCTGTTATGTAGCTTCTTTCTTACACTAGGTAGCAACGATGAGATGAGGATGAGCAGTGTAAGGGACAAAACAAAATGTTGTTGCTGAACACTCAGCCCAGCCATTCTAGCAGTGTTGCTTCCTCTTTCAAGGTAACAGTGCTGTGGGAGACAAGGGGAGAGCAGCTGACACCAACTGGGATGGCTGATGGTCTGAGCCGAGCAGCCCCTGAGGCTCTGGCACAGTCCCGGGAGCTTGGCTATGATAGCATACGGGCCGCCTAAAACTCCTGGACTGGACCTGGCAACCCGCTATGCAGGCACACGACTACTGTCCCAGCCGTGCGCCCGCTCCAAACGCTACTGGACAGCCGCTGCGTACTCCATTGAAACTGACATAGCCGCTCCTATGAGCTCTGTGCAGCCAGCAGCTAGGAAACAGAAGCAAGGGCCACCTCCAGTGATCCTGAGAGACTCCATGTTTCTGTGCAAACTCTGTTCCAGCCGCAGCCATGTCGTGGAAAGGAGACAGTCACGTAGTCAGTGCCAACACCCCCCCTTTTCCCATTGCAACATCAGCAGCTTAATGGGCAGTCAGCAGCGATCCTGATAGCAGCAATGAGTCGTTCCTCCAGTTGTGCAACAGCGATCTCTGGACGTTTGCAGAGAAAGCACCCATTGTTCCAGAACGTTAATCACTTCAGCAGAGATCTCCCGGTTCCTCCCGGGTTGCAAAAGCCATTGGAATCAGAACAGATTTCCAAATTCTCACTACCCCACCCCGGTAGCCACAGATTAATCCTTTTGTCACCTGGGAACCTAGAAGGGGTAAACCCCCTCTCCCCGCCCCCAGAAAAACAGTATATCTGGGGTGCCCCCAGCCCATTATGGTACCTTAGGTCTTTCCTGGCACCTTGTAAGCCCTTGGTCCAAATGAACCAGAAACCACGACATAGACAATCAGGTCCAAAGAAGCTGGTCTTTACTGGTCAAATAGAATAACAGAGCATAAAGGAAAAGGTGACAGCTATGGGGCTGTCTTGCTGAAACTCGGTAATATAAATGCACAGGAAGGGTAAGAGATTACATATTGAAAACAAAGTAGGTTCCCAGGACTTCAAACAGAAAGTAGGTTCCCAGAACTTCAAACAGAGAGTGGTAGGCATAACAGTCCTTGCAACCTTGGCTGCGGTTCAGTAAGAACAACATTCCTTGAGTCTGGATGGCAGGATGTGAAAAGGGTGAACAACACTGATATGCCTGACACACCTTTGCCGTTACTCTGTTGGTTTGGGTTTTGCACAGCCTGACCACGCTCCCTCCCACCTTGCTGGCCAAGTCCACAGGAACCCCTTGCCCCCGCCTTTGCTATTTTCCTCTGTCTTAGTCTACGTGAACTTGGACCTCTTCAAGAAAGGTAGATATTGCCCATTCAACGATCCCTGTCTGTGCTTGTACTCCTCTCTTTGAATTTCTTAGGTTTCTCTGTGTGTGTGTATGCAACACTGATTTGATTGAAAATGACATAAACACCTTTTAATTTGGAATCCATTGCCTCTGTCTTTATTTAAAGGTCACAGTTACCGGCTCCGGTATACAAAGGTTGCGATACCGCTATAAAAATAAATATTGTAGTTTGACCATCTTGCTTGCTAATTCCCCAAGTTAAAGAGCAATTTGGCTAACAGCTGTGCCTACTTGCCCACCAGGGGCCCTCTGCTTGGTCAGCGGCCCACCAGGACAGTTCCCTGTCAGTTAAATGACCAGTCCCCCTCAGGTGGAAACAAGCGGCATTTGCGTTGCTGGATGCATTTTCCACCCCCCAGGTTTGGAGGCTGTTGCATCATGCATGAAGAATGTATGGAATTCCCTGCCTCAAGATGAAGAACTTAATGAGAACGTATTTACATCCTGCAAGATCTCGCAGTTTTTGCAGTCAGATGAGAACATGAATGGGCTGGTCAGAGAATGGGTTTCATAATCAGCAGTCCCAGTACAGGCTGTAATCAGAGGTATATACTGGTTCTAAAATGGAGGCTCCATTAAGCTTTTGTTACAAAGAACCCCTGAGAGACCTCTAACTCTTACCCTTTTCAGAGCCATGGAAGAAGACTTTGGCCTGTCCTGACCCCACCACCAAACCCCTTTGGTTCCATCAGGTGTGAAATATGAACTCCTTAAACTAAGGGGTTGTGTCAGATGATAAACACCATTGCGCGCCTGCTGGTCCAATATGAAATCCAGCAGCAATAGGTGGTGACAGGGCTAAGGGCAGGGAAGCAGGGTCAAGAGCAACACAAAGTCAAAGCTGGGTTACTTGTAGAGTTTGGTTTCGAGTAGTAAACGTAGTCCAAGAGAAATGTAGTCCCAGAGTTCAATTCAGGGTCATAGGCACACAAAGCAGAGAACCAGGTATAGTCACAGTCAGCACAGAGTGGTAGCACACTTGTTCCCACGTCAGCCTGGATGCAAGAGTCTGTTTAAATAAGCCTAAGAGGAACCAGCTGTTGATCTCTTTTCTGGAGGAAGCTCATTATCCTCATTGCTGTCAGCTGGCAGTGCTCTTTGTAGTGCTTCTAATCTAGCACTCCTTCCACACTTGAGTAGGAATGGTCTGCACGTTCAGTGCTGCTGTTCCAGCAGCTGTGGAGGTCTGCTGTTTGGCACAGGTGAGTCCCCTGTCCTGGTTGGTTATAGGCACAGAGAACATTCATCCGTTGGTGCCTGCGCTGCCAGCTGGGAATCCTCCCTTACCCCGTCTGCCGGTTCACAGTCCCCTCCTTCTGAGGAGGCCTTGGCAGGCTGACTTATGACAGGGCCACCACTGGGAACAGAATGCTGGGCTCAGCCAGCCTTTAATCTGGGCCAGGAAGGTTTTTCGGGCTTGGCTGTTCTTGCATTCTTCATACGCCACCCAACTGCATAGCAGCCATCACATTCCAGCTATCAGACATTAAAGTTAAAAGTCAGATCTCCCCAGACATCATTTACACCAAGTCTTCGACGTTAAAATTGGCCGCGGAGTCCTTTGCTTTGCTCTCTACCCCATTCAAGTAGATCCTCGAGGCTGAAGCAGATTGGTCCTTGTGGGAAGTTCCCGGAGGTGGGAAGGAACAAATCAAGAAAATACACTTTGTTGGCAACTTCCTTGAGGAGCCATAAGGATCCTTTCTCTGCTGAACTGCCCTCCCTCGCCCACCAGCCAGACATTGGGAGCCATTCCTGAGGATGTCTCTGCCAGGGGGCCCAGATGTTCTGAGACAGCTCCATTTCCAGGTGCTGAACATCCAATGCTATCCAATTAATTCTGCTCCATCAGCCAGTGTCAGACATGCAAATAAGGTCATGCATGGGAGCCAGAAAAGCTCTCCAAAAGGACAAACTGAACGGCACTGAAATGTACGTAACTTCAGTCCAAGCAGCATGGAGTCCCACACAAGTGGCTAGCTGGGAGCCCAGCCTCACGCAACCCTGCCCGCATGCTTGCCCTGGGGTTTTTGGCTTTTTGCCTTGGCAGCTTGAGAATTACTTCCTTCACCCGTTTACTGTTGCATCAGCATAGGGAAATCTGTACATTATTCATTTCATTGAATAAATTCCAGGGGGATGCTTTTAAATTCCAGAGGGATGGCCGTGTTAAGCAAAGAGGAATCTTCTGGCACCTTAAAAGAGGACGGACACACACACTTTTACCTTAACACAGAGTCCACTTTCTCAGGTATAAGGATGGACTCTAGCCTGTGAATGCTCCTGCCGTGACAAAAGCGAGTTACTCTTCATGGCACTGGAAAAGTCCTGCTTATTTGTTTAATGTGGCCACCATCATGGCATTGTATGATGATCAAGAGCACCTGTTGCATCTCTGCATAATTTACTGCTCTGGCCTTGCCAATAAGGGGCATGCCCAGCTCAGTGAGTCATGAGCTCCACTGAAATAACCTTCCCTCTTATGCTGACATATTCTAAAAAGCAGACTTTTAGGGCTCCTGATTTTATAAGTGTGCTTCAGCTGTCAGAAATTAGGCCACGATAGTCCAAACCTTCAATCAGCTATCAGTTCAAGCACCAATTCTTTGAAATGCTCAGCTGCAATTATTTGTTTAATTTATTTGTTATTTTTTTAAATAATCTTTTTATTATTTTCTCATTTTATACATCATTTCCCCATAAGACTTAACAATATAAGATTAAATCTGTAAAAATTTCTAATCTAGAAAATAACAAAGCATAAATGACTTCCTCTCACTCTCTTCTGTCCATAATTAAATTGTATATACTTTTGCTAACAGTTTAATCCCCCTACTCAATTGCTTTATAAGTATTTTATATCTAAGTGATATGCCTGTAATGTTTAATTTATTTGTTAGTTGGTCTATTTAGAACCTGTTTTTCCAAAGCTCCAGGTCACATGACAATGTGTGCATGAGGGGATGTGGGAGGGGTGGTGTCAGGGGACATCATATTTTGTTTAGTGGTGGTGGTAAATCCTGTCAAGTTGCAGCCCACTTATGGTGACCCCTTCTGGGGTTTTCAAGGCCAGAGACATTGAGAGATGGTTTGCCATTGCCCGCCTCATGACTCCAGACTTCCTTGGGGGCCATCCCTGCTGAGCTTCTGAGATCTGACAAGATCCGGCCGGCCGGGGCCATCCAGGGCAGGGTCACATTCTGTTTTTGTAGAACTCACAAGGGGCAGGCAGGCAATTGTGTACAGGTGCGTTAAGTTCCGTCAAGTCACTTCCAACTCATGGCGACCCTATGAATCAATGTCCTCCAAAGTGCCCTATCCTTAACAGCCTTGCTCTGATCTTGCAAATTGAGGGCCATGGCTTCCTTTATAGAGTCAATCCATCTCTTTTGGGGTCTTCCTCTTTTCCTGCTGTCTTCAACTTTTCCTAGCATGATTGTCTTTTCCAGTGACTCTTGTCTTCTCATAATATGACCAAAGTACGACAGCCTCAGTTTAGTCATTTTAGCTTCTAGGATCATTTCAGTATCTTAACACTCTCCTCCAACAGCACATTTCAAAGGAATCTACTTTCTTCCTGTCAGCTTTCTTCATTGTCCGGCTTTCACACCCATCTTGGTTGCCAGTGACACATCCTTACATTTCAGAATCTTTTCTAGCTCCTTCATGGCTGCCCTTCCCAGTTTCAATCTCCTTCTGATTTCTTGGCTGCAGTCTCCCTTTGGGTTGATGATGGAGCCAAGGAATAGAAAGTCTTGAACAATTTCAGTTTCCTCATTGTCAACCTTAAAGTTGAGTAATTCTCCTGTAGTCATTACTTTTATCTTCTTGATGTTCATCTGTAGTCCTATTTTGGCACTTTCTCCTTGAAATTTCAGCAGTAATCATTTGAAGTCTTTGCTATTTTCTGCCACTAATGTAGTATCATCGGCATATCACAAATTGTTAATGTTCCTCCCCCCAGTTTTCACTCTGCCTTCATCTAAATCTAATCCAGCTTTCCCAATGATATATTCTGCATACAGATTGAAGAGTTAGGGAGATAAAATACATCCTCTTCTAACACCTTTGCTAATTGGAAACCATTCCGTTTCTCCATATTCCGTCCCAACTGTGGCCTCTTGACCAGAGTACAGGTTGTGCATCAACACGATCAGATGTAGTGGCACACCCGTTTCCTTTAAAACCAGCCATCGCTTTTCATGATCCACACAGTCAAAAGTTTTGCTATACTCTATGAAACACAAGCTGATTTTCTTCTGAAATTGTCTCCACCTGAATTGCAAAAGATCTGGCCAGGGGCGGCAGGGCCTGGGGGGGGGGGGGCTTCGCTCTGCCAGAGCAGCCTCTCAGTGCTGGGGGGGGATGGGGGGGAGCATAGCAGGAGAGCTGGGTGGCGTGATGGCACCATCTGCTGGCCAAATGCCTGCTTGGCTTTCTACAGAAACTCTCCAGGGCTGTTGGCATTTGGAGGGCTAACCAAGGTCTCCTTTTCTCCTGTTTGGCATACGCAGCCCGTAGGCGCCTTTTTACAGATGACAAACACTTCTGCCTTGCTTAGCCATCCACCAGCCACGTGGTTCTTCTTTCAGCGTCTGCTTGCTTTGCTTGGACTGCCCCACAGAGGCACCCCAGCCCTGTCTTGGGATCATCCCACTCGTGTGGGGGGAGGGGGGTTTGGAGCGGCTGCAGGAGGCTCATCTCAGCTTCCTGTGCCTGAGGCATGACTGAGAGATCCCCCCCCCAGATTCTTTCCAAGCCCCACAGCAGTTCTAAATGACTCCAGAGCAAATGGGACCCTTCTGATTCATGGCTATGGGGAAATCCACTCACTGGGACTCCTTGCTGGCCCGTCGGCTATATAAATGGGCAGTCCTGGGCCCATCCATGACAAAGAGAACCCTGGCAGTGCCTCACAACTCCTTGAGCACAATGCATTGGATGGCACGAGTTCACACTTGCACACTTGTCAATGGCATTTGGGAATGACCATCACAGTTCCTGCATCAAATCCCTTAATGTTCTGGAACTCTCATGCCGGGGGGGGGGGCGGAATTGCCTCTCCTGTTAACCCCCCCCCCACACACACACACACACACACTCCCTTTGGACCTCATCCAGATGCCTCTTGCTGGTGCCCGGCCCAAGGAGGGCCGGATTAGCTGTTGCCAGGGGTAGGGCCTTATCAGTTACGGCCCCTCCCCTGTGGCACGCACTCCCAGATGCCAGCCGTGCCCCGCCGGACTGGTTTACTTTGCACAGGGCCGGCAAGGGCGGAATGGTTGAGGTTGGGCTTTGGGGTCTGTACCCACGTGTTCAGGGTGTTGTGTTAGTGGGACGGTGCCAGCCACAGCGTCGAAGAGCTTAATGTTCAGACTTTATAGTTGTTATTTTGTGTTCATGTGGTTTGAAACTCATGGCTGCTGTCTGGCGGTTGTCAGCTGCCCCGAGGCGCTTTGCGAGACCGGCGACTAAAAAGAGCCAATGAGCCCCCCTCCCTCCCCCCCCCGGGCCTTTCCGTGCTCCGGAGGAGGTCACTGGTTCAGCTGGCCGGGCGCCGGGGGTGCCGCGCGCGCCACCCCGGCCGCCCCCCCCGGGCCCAACGCGCGCGCGTGCACGGCGGCCCGCAGCACGACCCCGCGCGGTGTAGCGCGCCTCGGGGCCGGCGCCGGCTCAGCTGGCCGCCTTCGTCCGCGCGCGCGGCGGGGAGGGCCAAGCGGGCGCGCCGCCCCTGAGCCCGGCCCCGCGGAGGGCAGGGCAGGGCAGGGCAGGGCAGGGCAGGGCAGGGCAGGGCAGGGGGCTGCTGCCGCTGCTGCCGCCGCCGGGCGGCCCCCCTCGCCTCCCGGAGGGAAAGCCGTCGGCGGGGGCGGCCACCGCCCGCAGGCACAGCCCTCGCTCGGCGCCCGGCCAGCTGCGCGCCTCTCCTCGGCTGCCCCGTCGAGGGGCGGGGCGGGGCGGGGCGGGGCGGCATTGTGCAGGGGGTTGGACTGGATGGCCCCGGTGGTCCCTTCCAACTCTTATGATCGGATGATTCTAAATTAGTCTATCGTTTAAGAGAGTTGTTGATTATACATGTATATATAAAATATGTAGATCATACATGGGGGGGTGACTTCGCAGTTTTGCCCCTCTTAAAAACAAACAGAGCTGGCCCTGCTCCCACCCATGCTGCCAACGGGAGAGGGGGTGGGAGCAATCTTGCCCAGTCCAACCCTTTTGCTGCCCCCTGACCCACCTGGCTTATTTGACATGCAGATTCCCTGATCCCCTTTTCAGGGGTAAAAGGGATCAGTCCCTCCTCCATCTGGCAATAGCAGAAAAGCAGGCAGGATACCACCCATATAATCACAGAAAATATCATTCCGGCCAGCAAAGTTTGTTCTTGCAGGTAATAGGGGGGGAAAAGGGGAGGAAACGAGCACATGCGCACCAAAGTGCACCACATGAAGCTGCCTGCTGCTGAATCATACCCCTCTCCCCATCCATCAAATTCAGTAGCATCTACTCAGACTGGCTGTGGGCTGTCCAGGGTCATCCTCTACCGCCAGATTCTTTAACTGGAGATGGTGGGGATTGAGGCTGGGACCTTCTGCAGACAAAGCCGGTTCTCTGCCACTGAGCCAGGGCCTTCGACGCACCCCTGGCTTCATGGGGTGACCCGAATGCTTGTTTTCTCTTCCTGTTCCCCCTCTTCGCCCCAAATGTATTACCTTCCCATCACCTGGAGCAAAGTCAAAGAGAAGCAGGAACCTTCTGTGAACATTTTCAGTGACATCATGACTCCAAATTGTCTCCTTCCTTGGTGACTTTTATCTCCAGTATGAACGTGATTCAGTAAATTATTGGGGGGGGGGGTGGCACCCAAGCAACAACAGATTGAGGAGACCATCTCAGCAGACGTTGAGGGGGGAGGGGTACATTTGTACAATTGGAGGGATGGGGGGGGACACACACACATAAAGCTCCTCCTCCTCTACCAGCTCTGCTTTTACCCTGAACTCAGGAGCTGCCAAATTTGGCCTCATTCCCCCCTCTTCCAGTTCCTTAATCATTAGGGACAAAAGAATGTGGCCATTTGAGATGTTGTTCTAATTGTGTGTGTGACCAAGGTGGGTGGGTAGGTGGGATGTATCTTACGTTTCCTTCTATTTTGATACAGCTATTGGTGGATTTTTTTCGCACACAGCCTATTTACACACCATTTTATGCCATTTATATTTAGAAAAGATGCTGGAAATTGTTGCATTTTTTAGGAACTATTTTGTAGACGGAAGAAGAAAAATAAAGCAAAGTTTTTTTTACAAACTCAAAATGAGGACGATGGGATCAGTTTTCAAACTTTGGTCTCATCCCGCGTAGTTGCAGTTCTCAGGTGTGGCCACCAGATGGCAGCAAAAGATTGGCCAGAGGCAGTGGAGAAGCGGGTCCTGCTGGTGGGGGCCCCTCCCTGCAGCTGGAGACACTGAAGGCCTGGGAATGCCTCTCCATTACCGTTGCCAACCTCCGGGGGGGGGGTGTCCTGGAGTTCTCCCATAAGTACCACTTACCTCCAGAGGACAGACTTCAGTTCTAGAGAAAATGGCAGCTTGAGAGGGAAGACTCTAGGATACCATAGCGTCTAGGAGAAATGGAAGTCCCCCCCCCCCCGGTTCTGCCCCCAAATCTGCAGGAATTTCTCAAGTCACAGTTGGCAACCCTACTCGCCATGTATTTTGTACCTTCTTCTCCCCCCACCCCCAATAGGTGGAGGGACTGAGCAGCACGTTCAGAACGAAATGATGTCTCATACCCATAACTTTCAACTCCTCATAACTTTCAACAGCGAACACATTTCATTCGAGATCTCAAAGTGGAACCAAGTTCAGGTCTTGCATAGAAACCAGTTCAGAAGCCAAAGGGTGGGGGGAGCTGCCACGTACGGCCCTCTCAGCCATCCAGAACTCAGCAGAAATTCATATCTGCCGTGGGGGTGGGGTGTTTTCCCCACATGCCTCTTTTGGAGTGACTCTCTGGCACGGCGAGGCCTGTTGAGAAGATGACTGGAGCAAACTGCCTCCCTCAAAATCATGTTTGGAAAGAATGCCCACGCCCCCACTCTTTCAGTGTAGATCCTACACAAAGGTTCAAAATCACAACCCTTCATATTCAGTAATTTCAGAGGTATAAATCTTTGGGAGAGATTTTTAAAACAGATTACAGTTCATTTAACTGTCCTTGGAACTGAGATGTGTATCAGTCCATCTAGCTGTTACAAGGTTTTTTGGTTTTTTTTTGTTTTTGGACATCTGAGATAAGTCGCCAGATGAGATGCCACAAATTTTGCCACAAATTTGTTTGATAGTCAAACCTCATATGTTCCATTGTGACGATCAGACATAAGGCAATTACCTGTCTTGTTCAGTTTGGCATCAAACAAATTGAAGACCTGCTGAACAGTTGGGCATCTCTTCCCCCCCCCCCCGCAAAAAAAACCAAAACTATGCCTGTGCAGAAATGCTTTATTCTCAACAGAAAATATCAAGAACATTAAGGAGTAAAATAACTCAGCAGGACTTGAGTTTTTCCTTGTGCAAACCAGGCCCTCAACTAATGTCCTTTCCTTTGAAATATCCTTCCCATTTCCATCCAGCCCTCCAACAATTTATCTTTACAACCATCTTGCCAAGTAGGTCAGGCCAAAAGATCGAATCCCCACTTGGCAACCCGAAGAGCTTCATTGCCAAGTGGAAATTCGATCCCAGATTCTCACTATGCCACAAATCGCTTTCGGTCCTCAGTCTGCCATCGTTTGTCAGGCTGCTCAAGAGCTGATCGCACCACAGACGGATCGGGACAGGTACAGAGGCAGGCAAGGAAGACAGCCGCTTGGAAGACAAATCCCATGGTTGAAAGAACTGTGTATGTTTAGCCTGGAGAAGAAAAAGCTGAACAGAGAGGGGACTGTGCTGCTCCAATAGCTGAATGGACACTGGAGAGAAGAGGGGGCGAAGGCTTTTCTCTCTGAGGCTCCAGTGGGCAAGACTGTAGCTACAGAGAGGCTACATTTCGGTTGAACATCAAGAGAAGCTTTGACAACCGGCTCAGTCGCTTGGGATGGGGGAAACCCTCCACTGAAGGTCTTCAAGCACATCCCATCAGCAACACCCTAACTTCTTTGGATTTCCTGCACTGGATAGGGGGTTGTCTAGATGGCCTCTGAGGTACCCTCCAACTCCAGGACTGTCTGACCATCACACCGGAGCAACACTGCACACCAAGGACAGCGTCCCTGTTCAGAAACAGCATCCGAGGAGGCCTTGTGTCATTCAGACAAGTGCAGAGGAGGCATGTGGGCAGGAGGCATGTGGGCATGACCGTTGGCAGGTGACTACCACAGCACCAACCCAGGACCATCATGGCCAGCGAGTAGCAAGGTGCACTCAGCAAACCGTTCCCACCAAGGACAAGGAAAAATGAGGGCTACAAAAAGCCATTACATGCATAAAAACCGTACACTCAAAAGGTATCCCTAATTAAACCAGGCAGCAGATTCTTGTTATTGTTTCTTAAAAAACAAATCATTTAAAAAACTGGCAACATTAACTACCACCGTTGAAAAGGCATTCCTCGGGAGGTGGTAAGCTCTCCTTCCCTGGAGGTTTTAAAGAAGAGGTTAGATGGCCATCTGTCAGCAATGCTGATTCTGTGACCTTAGGCAGATGATGAGAGGGAGGGCATCTTGGCCATCTTCTGGTCACTAGGCGTGTGTTGGGGGGAGGTAGTTGTGAATTTCCTGCATTGTGCAGGGGGTTGGACTTGATGGCCCTGGTGGTCCCTTCCAACTCGATATGATTCTATGATTCCCTCCTGCATGTGAGAAAGGGGAAATGCTTCCTTTTCATAGATTGCTTGCTGTGACACACACATGTATCATCTGCCAAACCAGAGGAAACTATTTTTCCTCACATGCAAATGTATGTGGATTTGATTAATCAACTGCAACCGAAATGGTGAATTGGATTTTAATGGGGTTCTGGTTCTGGTAAAAAAGCACCCAAGTCAAATATTTGTTCAATTCATCATATGAATTGCCTCTGTCCTAAACTCTACTTCGCTGCCACCCTTATGCCAATCCATTTCAGAGAGAAAGGAGATAAAGGCTATGGCAGAGTGCAAAAAGCTCCAGTTCACATGCTGGCCCAGCAGGAAAAATTGCTCAGGAATCACAAGAACAAAGTTGCACCCATGCCAAGAAGCACTGCTCAGGAGAGGTACCAGCAAGTCTCTCCCCAGGCAGCACGTGGGATTTCCCTTTTGGTCAAGACTGTCAGTAAGAGGTGAAACGGTTAGAACAGGGTTCCCTAACATGGTGCCCACCCAGCTTCCGGCAAAGCAAGCAGGGCCATCATAAGGCAGGGCTTGTCACTGGCTGCCCTCATTCAAATGAAAGGGGTTTCTACTCAGCATCAGGATCAGGTAAGCTTTCCTTAGACAGTGTCGGATTCCATTCCTCCTCCAGGCTTTCCTTCTTCCCAGGAGGGGTGTGTGTGTGTGTGTGTGTGTGGGGGGGGGGTTCTATTTGGTTCCATCTCCTGCAGCAGCCATTTTGAGTTTGGCTCCGCCTCCTGTGGCAGCCATTCTGCAATGGTGCTCACCACCCCCTCTCAAAATTCCCAGGTTGCCTGAAGGCTCAAAAGCCTCAGGTCAGACAAGGGCTTGAGAGACCTGAGTTTCAGGCAGTGCTGTGAAGCTCAGGAGATGACCGTGTGCTACCCCCGCCCCCCGTCTCGACGAAGGCACCTAACAGGGTTGTGGTGAGGATATAGCAGAGCAGGGGGAGACCCACATCTGGTGTTCCTGAGTGGCAGGATAAAAACATGAGACCTTGACAGACCAACCACTCAGCTCCATGGTTCCAGGCACTTGACCACAACAGCTCCACTTCAGATGCTTGGTAGGTTTGAGATCTGTATCTAGTGGTGAACATCACAACTACCTCAGAGACATTCAGCTTTTAGAGTCCCATGGTTGGATCCAGTAAGAGAACCGTTACTTGGTGCAAAGGGGGAAAAGGCGCTCATAAAACGTCACCAACTTGGTGGTCAACTCATCGTCCTTTTCACTGTATGCAGGCATCGCTCCTAAAAACCTTCAGAAAACAGAAGCAAACCTTTGATTGTTTCAGATTTATCTCCCTTGTTGGCAACACAGCTGGCGAGAGCTTCAAGAAATATATTAGAGAAAAATAACACATTTCTGTCATATCCTGGGATAATTTAAGGAAAACAATGTAATTCTTTAATGGGCTCTGGATCCAACAGCTGGCACAATAGACTATTTAAAGATGCCAAAAGACTCTGGGTTTTAATTCTTAGTACAGCCGAGGCTTTTTGCTCATGCAAAGTATTTAACAAGTTTCATTTGACTTCACAACAATCTCAGAAGAGAGAATGGAATGCTACCAGGAATTCACGTGCTCGCCAAAATGTATCCCAGAATCCAAATGGCAGCCCTTACATTGATTTTTATAATCATTATTTTCCTTGAAACATGCTCAAAAGAGGAATTCTAGTGAGGATTATCTTTGAAAAATATTCCAGAACTGTTTGCAAGGCATTTTTGCAAAGGGCCCTGCTCACTGCTGGCCCAGTTGGGAATAGAAAATGTAGCCAGAACTATCAAGAAATCTGTCTCCCCTCCTCTACAAAACCCGAAAAACCTATCTTTGTGAAGTCCTAGGCAGACCAGTTCCTTTCAGGAAGTGGCAGTTGGGTGGGGGATGGGGGGATTAACAACAGCTTTTCCTGGTGAGGGGCTTGTTCTCTTAACAGCTGCTGGGATCCGAGAGGTGGTGTGAGCAGAAATGGCCCTGCTCAATTCCTGCCTGTCATCCAGGTAGCTTTCCAAGGCACATGAGCCCCCCCCCCCAAAAAAAAGGTAGGGAATTGAGGGCAGAGGGAAGGAGGAGCCCTCCAAAAACCGGGGCACCAAGCAACCAGTTAGAAAAAGAACTTTCTAGCCTGCTGTAATGCCAACCACTTTAGGGGCAGAGGTCAGGAAGAGAATCTCTGCAGAACAAACTGTCACTAAAAGCACAGGAGCCAAAGTAAGTGGAAGAAGTTGGCAACCTTGCCGCAAAGAACCCCATTGGAATGAGGCTGACCACCCTTTCCTTACTTTCCCCCCTCCCCCCCTCCCCCCCGCGTTCTCACCTGCTGTACTTCTGAACGGGGACCGCGGTGGGCGCTGGCTGGGCGACACCTCCCTCATGGCTGCTGGAGAACTTCTCCAAGGCAGCTTTCTTGGCAGGGGCGAGCAAATGGGCGAGGGGCCAAAGTGCTCCACCGCTGCGTGGGCTCCCAGGAGAAGTGATGACGGAACACGCCCCGTGGCCGTGGCAGTGGGTGGGGGACAGCGGCCAGGAAAGTCACCTCCGCAGCCCCGGATAGGGTCTCCATGATTCTCAGCTCTGACATATCTCAATGGGAGATCTTTGAAGGGCCTGGGGGGGGGGGTACTTTTCAAGATAGTGGCACCAAATTTGCTGCATCGCTGCTGGTGACTCTCCTTGCATATGAACCCTCAAGTGTGGTGAAAATTAGGTCAGGGGATCCAATTTTATGGGCCCCCAAAAGGAGAAAACATGCAGGCTTTCCTATTTGGCCAGTGGCTGCACTGCATTTGCACTGCATTTTTGCTAGGATGCTTTAGTCTGTCTGGATAGCAACAACCTATAGAGAGGGGAGGGTGGAAGTGGGGCCAATCGGATTTCAGGTTAGGGACAACACTGCTCTTCCACCAATCACAGAAGATGTTTTTTGCCTGGATTTCTTTCAAATTTTTCTGTGCTTGGCCAAAGAGCACAAAAAGGAGACCCCATTCCAGATCCAGACCGAGGTTTGAGAGAGTTCAGTGTGCAAAGCTTGAGCTGGGGTCCTCCCTCGGGGTTTCTGCTGCTCGGACTGCTGCACTTGCATCCCTTGAAAGAATTGGTTTATTTTGATATAATTTGGTTTATTTGACTTTTTTGCGAAGTGTGCCGTTTGCACAGTAGTTCTTTGGTCTGGTGGTGGATTTGGGGAGGGGGGCTCAGGGCCTTTGAGTCCTACAGGGGAGGGCCTTCAAATGCCTTGAGGGTTGTTTGGTTTCCCTGTTGAGGGCTGGAAAATTTAATAGTTATTTAAAGGTGATTTTAAAATTTTGAGAAGATGCCGGTTTGTGTGTGTGGGGGTTGCTCACCTTGTTTTTTCTTTCTGATGTCCTTTTTCCTTGGGTTTGGGCCTTCCTGGCTTTCCCCCTCTGCCCCCTCTTATCCTTTGCTTGGTTCCTCCCTTTGTCTTTTTCTGGTCTGAGTTGGGGGGGGGGAGCCTTGCGAGGCCGGAGGTTTTTTCCATTTGATTCTGTGGTTCTTGTGGGGCTTCTTTGCTATTGTGCTGTTTTAAGTTGGTTTTGCAGAGGTTTTCTTTTGTAGTTTGGCCTTGTGTGGGATGCTCTGTTTTCTTAAAGATATTTTTCTTTGGTTTTGTGTGTGTGCTCGCTTTTCCTCACCCCTTTTTCAGGGTTTCTCTTTATCTCTTGGTTTTAGGGTTTGGGGGGGGGGCTCTGAGCTTTTTGCG
The DNA here is from genome assembly GCF_029931775.1 of Euleptes europaea. Classification (NCBI taxonomy): domain Eukaryota; kingdom Metazoa; phylum Chordata; class Lepidosauria; order Squamata; family Sphaerodactylidae; genus Euleptes; species Euleptes europaea. Next base: position 60,627,425 of record NC_079325.1, read on the forward strand.
TTGGTTCTTCTCCCCCCCGCTTTAGTGTTGCCTCTTTTTCCTTCGTTTCTAGAAAGTTGGTGTGGGTTTTTTTGGAAGTCCAGTCAGTGTTGCTCTGTTGTGTGTTGGTGGGGTTGTTGTTGTGTTCCTGTTGGTTTAAGTTGAGCCATTTTGATTGTTGAGATTTAAACAGAGGCTAGTGTGGGGGGGGGATTCTGTTTCCCCCTTTCTCGATTCTTTTGTGATTGGACTTCTCTGCCTGCTTACTTACCAAAGCAGAGCCCAGGAAATTTGATAGTAAAGATAGACCTTGCACACAGCACACCAGACATATAACAGTAAAACATGCAGTTTATTGTACTTACAAGAGAATATAAGGCAAAGAAAAAAGCAATACTAGGCTAAATATATAAGACAGAGTTTAACAAACCCACATACAAGTTGACAAACAGACAACAGCTAGCAGAGCGCTCTGGGTCGTTCCAAAGAAGAGACAGAGTGGTCTCTCCCTGAGAAGGACAAGGACTGGACAACTGGACTAGCCTTTTATAGGCTAAACCGTGAGAAGGGGGTCACAACCGGACACCTCCTTTCAAATTCTTCAGGAGATTGATTTTTACAAATCATGGCTAATCTTGTTTGGAAAATATCCTGTTCCAAAATAAGTTTCTCATATCCAGAGTCTCTGACAATTGTTTGTTCATCAGCCCGAGTACAAAAACAATTTCCCTCATGCGTAAGCAGCCAACTTCCTGCCTGTCTAAATGACCTTGCTATCCCTAAACATAATTTGTGCTTTGGTTGACTAACTCCTAGCAATGCAATCTCCTGTACCCTTTAAGGTCAGGAGCCTAGTTGAAGCTTGGGGTCAGCTAGGGGTCTGCCCCCTTAAAAGCCATAGTCAGGTCCTCATGTGGCTTCTAAGCAACAGGTTATAATATTAAGATATAAAAATGGTTCTTCTTAAGCCAAACTAATGTTTAATATAAAAATTCTCACCACAGTTAGTTTTAATTAGGCCATGTTAGGAATTGGTATTGGTTAGAGACGCCATGTCAGACAACTTCTCCACCGCCAGACAGAGAGTGGGCTGGCAAGGAACCCACAGTGGTCGTTTTAAATTCTTTATAGGCGGAAGAAGCCTCAGGGTGAAACGTGGATTTAAATACATGGGATACACGTACCACTTTATTGTTGTAATATCCCTAAGCATAAAGCCCAAGGGATAGAAATGAGAACACCTCAAAGAGATCAGAGGATACTCTACAACCGAGACCCAAGTTACGCTAATTGTGTTTGCCACACCACGCTCCGAGCAGCAGAGGATGCACTTTTGAAACAGCTCCATTGAAAAGTCTTGCCATTTACACAGTTCAAGTTACCGTTTTGCGGTTTGGAGCGATATTACAACCTGACTGCGGAAGCTTTGTCATAGTTAACAGACCGTTCCACAGGAGCACCATTTCTAATATTGGAAGTCAACTGTTGGGCTGTTTTTGTATATATTCTCTTTGACAAGTAGTTGTGTGTGTTCTCATAGACTTATTGTTGTACAGCACTGTGTTTGTTTGTTCTTTGTGTTCACTATTAGTTCACCATAAGTAAACATTTCTTGCATTGTGGGTTAAGCATTTTGTGAGCCTTGTGCTGTATTTTTTGTATTAAGCCACACTTATTGCAGTATAGGGGATTACTTTTGTTTGTTTCTAGTGATAAAAGGCAGCTGTAGCACCAAAGGTTCAACCTCTGAGGCTGTGATGGTGTGCGAGGCTGCAGCGAGAGGAGGATCAGGGGAGAGGATCAGGGTCACACAGACACCACCCCCCTCACGTTCTAAGGCCTTTCTTCCCTGGAAAAATGGAGGCACCTTTGTCACCAGCATGTCTGGGTGTTGCAGGGCACCTGCGCGTTGGATTGGCTCATGGCTCCGTCTGGCTGGCAAAAGTGCCTCCTGCTTTGATTTTCTTGTGTTGTGTTTCTGTGGTTTTTTGACATTGGCTCCGTGAGGCTCCTCGATGTGGTTTGTGGTTTCCATTGGAAACAATTGAAAACTCCATTGGATAGATGGGGCACCCCCTTTGAAGGGGGTCCAATAAACCCAAATCCGAAAAATACCGGGGGGAAATTGGTGCACATCCCCAATCCAAAGACAAGCAACTTGTGTGTAGAATGCAAAAGAGCCTCTGTGGGCTGAAACATGCTGCAAGAGGCTGGAATGAAGAACTTCATCAAATGCTGACCGAGGAAGGATATGAGCAACACAAGGCGGGATGTGTGGGCCCCCACATGCAAGAAAACATAGAGGCAGCAAATGGACTGATGTTCTGACTTATGTTGATGACCTGGTTTTGTGCTATGAAGACAAGGAGGACTGTGATGAAATAGTTCAGCATCTGAATGAGGAAGTAGAAGTGAAACAATGAGGAAACATCAACTACTGTCTTAGGATACAAATAGAATGAGTGGGAGATGCAAGGTATTGTCAAGCATGGCCTGAGAAAAGGATGTTGTGGTTTCTCCAGGTGCTGGCCAAGGCCAGCTCTAGCCCTGCAAACAATGTGTTTTGACTGGACTCTGTGGGAATGCCGGTAGAATCCTACCTCCCTGACAGCTCCTGGGAGGGGGGTTGCCATGGCATCCAGATCTACCCTGATTTGCCCTATGCACTTGCATAGGGCAACTCATAGCCGCCACTCAGAAGAAGGCCGCCCTGGAGCGCGACCGAAAGGCGGGGGGGGGGACTGGAGTGGCCCTCATACTCGTTTTCCCCGGAGCCCTATCCGCCCCGGGATGTGGCCCGTCGGTGGCGGCTTGCCTTTGCGCCTGACGTACAGGATTACTTTGATGAGGTTGAGCCCGATAAAGAGGACTCAGATGACAGGAATACAAATCTCCGTGTTAGCCAAGCCCGACGGACTGGGGGGGCTGAGGAGGAGATACATGTTCTGAAGTATCAGAAGCAGGAACTGTTAGGGCGTATGGCCCAAATGCAGGACCAAATGGACGTGCTAGTGTGCGAGTACGGTCACCTGCAGCAGGCCCAAACCGTACCCCAGCCCGTACTGGCGCAGGTACCGCCACCACCCCCGCCACCACCCCCAGGGCAGCAGCCAGTTCCGGGACAACAGCTGGTTTCTGGACAGCCGATACCTGGGCAGCAGCTGGTTCCTAAACAGCCGCCAGCGCTGCCCCCAGGACTGCCTGCCCAGCCGGGGCCCCCACTGCAACTAGTGGTACCGGTTGTACCATGGCAGCAGCCTCGATTGCGGGTGACTTTCGATGGCTCCGCAGATGCACTGCCTTGTTTCCTACACCAAGTGGACAGCTATATGAGAGAACAAGGGCATGCATTCCCCACGGAAGACAGCCAGGTAAGGTTCGTCTCTTCTCTTCTGACTGGGAGGGCTGCAGAGTGGATGATCATGCTGTTTGACACCCGGGCCCATCCGCTCTCTCAACGAATTTATGCAAGCATTAATTTGAGGACCCGTTCCAAGGGGAAAAAGCCAAGGCTGCCCTCCTACAACTCCATCAAGGATCTTCTTCGGTCAGAGAGTTTGCTGATGAGTTTCAGAGACTTGCTAGTAAAATCGTAGATTGGACGGAGGCTACCCGGGTGCATTATTTCTGAGAAGCCTTACACCCCGAGATTTTGAACTTGGCTTATATGCAACGGGATCCAGCCACCCTGGAGGAGTGGATCCTACTGGCAGAGGAAGTGGAAAGCCGCCGCCAGTTCATTTCTCTTGCCTGGCGTCAGGCCAAGGAGGGGGGAGGCCAGAAAAACCCTCCTAGGGCTGCAGTTCCTGTCCCGCGGAGACCGGCTCAACCCGCACAAGACCAAGTGTCGCGGTTTCAAAGGGGAGCCTGCCTCGTTTGCGGTGCCATGGGTCACTTTGCTGCAGCCTGCCCGTTGCGTCCGGAGCAGCCGGCTCCCGCTCCCTGGCCGGAGGGGACACCTCGTGGAAGGGGATGCGCTCGGAGAAGAGGCGCTGATTGTAGTGCTGCACCAGGACGGAAAGCGCCCGCAGCCCTTCATGTCGAGGAGTCTGCAAACGAGCCTTTGCCAGCTGACCCGTCAGGGTCCCGGATTACAATTACCCCGGGAGGGTACAGCTCCTCCGGGAGGAGACAGCTCTGCTTCGTCAGAGGAAGACTGCCACTGGGACCCCCCTGCTTTGAACTTGGAGTCTCTCCTGGATCAATCAAAAAATGGACTGGATCTGCAGTGAGTGGAGCATCACCGCAGACCTCCACAGATGTTTCTGCAAAACCCAAGGCTCCCTTAATGGTGAGTGAGGTGGGAGAGACTGTTTATGTAGATGTAGTGTTGTAACATTATAGAAAGGGCCCCCAGTTACAAGTTAAAGCTCTTATAGACTCTGGATGTGCCTGCTCTTTGATCAATGAAGCCACTTTTCAGGCACTCAAAGTTAAGTCGGTGTTTCTACCGGCCCCTGTTCAGTTCGCCCAGATGGATGGCAGTGATTTTAAAGGTGGGCCAGTAGATCGTCGCACTTGGGGAGTGGCGATGGGCATAGGCCACCATTGGGAGCAAATCGACTTCACTATAGCCCCCAATATTCATTATGCTGTGGCTTTGGGAATAAATTGGCTCAGGAGACACAGCCCCTCCATTGACTTGGGGGCCGAGACTTTGACATTTTCCAGTCCGATTTGCGAATGGCACCGATACAAAGTAGCTGTCAAAACCGTACTCCCATCAACTCCTGCCTTGGCTTCAGACACTACTGGTTCATCCCAACTACCTGCCGAGTATCAGGACTTTGCGGATGTCTTTAATGTACAGGAGTGTGATGTGCTACCCCCCACTACAGAACGGACTGTGCTATTGAGGTGGTGGGGGATGGGAAACTGCAAAAAAAGCAAAATTTATCCCATGAGCGCTTCTGAAAAGACAGTGCTTCGTGATTTCTTACACAAGAATCTGGCTCGAGGTTTCATCCGACCCTCTACCGCCGCTTATTCAGCCCCCACTTTCTTCGTGCGTAAGAAAACAGGTGACTTGCGGTTGTGCATTGACTTTCGGAAACTCAATGCGGTCACTTCCGGTTCAGAGTTGGGTGAAGTAAGATGTCTCCCAGGACTTCCCTCCCTGAGAGACCCCAAGATTTGTTCGAATAGGGGTGAAAATCAACACCCCACCCCAGTTCTAATTAGGGAACTGAGGAGCAGGATATTCCTCTGCAGCCACGAAGGTTGGTTTGACTCCCATACACTCTGAGAGTGCCTAAAAGCCTCCCGGAGATATGGATGCTGTTCCACAGGCAATTTGAGAGGATAAACATCGCCATGAACGGCTTCTTGGTCTGAGGCTTCACCCTCCTGTATCTATCAACACTTAAGGAACAACTTTATTGCAATGATACCCTCAACATCCAAGACCTGAGCAAGGTACAAAAACTCTTTTGGTTTTACCTTGATTCTGATGATTTGAAGGATTGATAGAATCATTACTGCAATCCGTACCTCTCTGCCCAGAATATGAATGACTTTAAAGTTCTCAAAAGACTGTAGTTAAACGGCAGGAACCGTTTTTCCGATCCAAGACGAGTTTCCTGCCACGTTTATACTTGTAAGATTTGTCTTGAGAAACGGAAGACAGCAAGGAAATATTCTCACTGCTCTACTAAGCATAACCATCGAGATTGAGGGGAAATTCGTAGGACATAACTTGCGCCTCTCTTGAATCTACTGAGAGGAGGCGAGGGAAGGTCCACGAAACAACATCCTTATCTTCATTCCCCCTTTTACAGCCAAGCTAGAGTGCCGTAAAACTTGACGACTAATCCCACTAATTGTTTTACAACGAAGAAAATAATTTGCAGTCATTTAATCCTGGGGAAACCATAAAATTGACGAATTGAAATCTGACACAGACTTTGGCTCCTGCCAGCACACTTACAACACACTTTTGTTATTGGTAAATGTTTGGAATTAATCTCAGAAATAAAAATGGACAAGATCGACAAGGATATACAGGAAATGTTAGTAAAACACAATGATATCTTTACCAAACAATATGAGAAAGTATCTCAGCAACTGGTTCAGCTAACCAGCATATTGACTAGCCTGACACAAACTACCAATCAGTCCAATCAGAAATTGGATATTTTGACAAGTGAGGTTAAAAATATGAAATCTCATCTTTCTACAATAAAAACCGATATGGGAAAAATGGACATGTCAATCAAACAGGCAGTTGAAGAACAGAAAGATATCAAAAGTAAACAGATAATTCAAGATAAATAAATTCAAACTATACACTCTCAACAGCAAATCCTTACAGATCATTTCGCTATGTTGGAGATGAAGCTAAGACAATCACATGTTCGTCTTTGTAATTTTCCAGAAGAACTGGGAGGTTCTAGAAACACCATTATAAAATCATTGGCTGACCTGATCCATATAAATGAACAAGATCTGGATTATGCAATAAATAAAATATACTGAATTCCTCTACCTGCCAGATTGGAGAAGACAAAAGCCAGGGACATTATGATTTCCTTCTATGACATCAGGATGAAGGATTATATTATGCAAACTTTATATGACAACCCTTTGTCCGTGAATGGAACTCCACTTATAATTCTCAAGGACATTCCACGACATCTGATGATGAAGAGAAATATCTATAAAGATTTTATTGGGACATTGAAGAAGAATGGAATAAGATTTTGTTGGATCTTCCCACAGGGACTCATTTTTACTTATAAAGAGATCAAATTTACTATCATTTCACAGGAGGACGTAAAACATTTTTTGGAAAACCATGAAAAAGATCTAGTTGGCCCTAATCCTGACCAACAAGAACAAGAGGGAAAGAAGTTGGCCTTGTCACACGAACAAAAAAGACTGGATCCTAAAAATAACAGAAGTGCTGGAAAAATCAAAGCTTACAAAAAGAAAAAAGTTAACAGGAAGCATGCAGTTCATGGGTGATAGAGAGATATGGAGGGTTAAATAAGAAACTAAATGATAACTGGTGAATTTTGTTACTACTGATCTAATCCTTTTGCTTAAGGAATATTCTTGGAAAAAAGTTCTTTTTTATTATATATTAAATTAATAATTAATACGTAACTACTGTAATGAATTAGATATTTCAGAATTGATTTAGTAATTAAGTTTGATGTATATTTTTGGATTAGAATCTCAATACAAAAGAGTAGACAAATTTATAGCAAGGTGGAGGAAGTTGTGGGGGAAGTCTTTTATTTTAATAACATTTTATTAATGGATGAAATGCTTTTCAATGACACTGTTAAATTTACTCTATATCTTATATTTCAAATGAATGTGTTGCTGAAAAGTTACCTATCAGTAAATAATTGTGAAAATAATAAAAAAAATTTATTAGAAAGGAAACTCAATGCGGTCACCCAAACCAATGCCTACCCCATTCCTCTGATCTCAGATCTTTTGGGGCAGCTAAAGGAAGGACACATTTTCACCAAGTTAGACTTGGTCAAAGCCTATTATAGAATCAGAATTCGAGAAGGGGATGAGCCCCTAACAGCCTTTTCCATTTGCTATGGTATGTTTGAATTTTTGGTGATGCTTTTTGGATTGAAAGGGGCTCCGGGGGTCTTCATGCAACTCATTAACAAGATACTACATGACTTGTTGTTCAAAGGAGTGGTAGTTTACTTAGATGACATTCTTATTTACTCAAAAACCATGGATGAACATGTCACCCTGGTTAGGGAAGTATTGCAACGTCTTAGAACCAATCAGCTCTAAGCTAAAGTGTCCAAGTGCGAGTTCCACCAAAAACAGTTGACTTTTCTGGGCTATATAATTTCACACCAAGGGCTCACGATGGACCCAGAGAAGGTGCAAGCCATAATCAATTGGGAACCACTCTCAACCCGTAAACAGGTTCAAAGATTTCTCGGGTTCGCAAATTTCTACAGGGGGTTCCTCTCCAACTTCACTCAGATTGTGCTGCCCATCACAGACCTCCTTAAGAAAGGGAAGCACAGCCACCTTGCCTACGGCTAAAGTGAATTGGACCCCCCAGCGCGAAACTGCTTTTGACAGTCTCAAACGACTGTTTACCTCCAAACCGGTGTTGAAACACCCTGATTTTGAACAAATGTTTGTGGTCCAGGTAGACGCTTCAGAAGTAGCAATGGGGGGTGCACTGCTATAGCGAGGGGGGGACGGTCAACTACATCCATGCGCTTACTTCTCTAAGAAGTTCACGCAGTCTCAGCTCAATTGGCCGATCTGGGAAAAGGAGGCAGCCACGGTTAAGCATGCCCTCACGGTGTGGAGACAATTTTTAGAAGGTTCTAAGGGCCCTTTTGAAGTGTGGAGTAATCACAAGAACCTGGAAGCGTTAACGGGGGCTAACAAACTGTTCGCGAAACAGGTACGATGGGTGGACTTCTTTGTCCAATTTCGCTTTGTATTAAAACATGTGCCAGGGAAGCAAAACTTGCTGGCCGATGCTTTGTCTAGACTGCCCCAATACCCTACCAAGATCGAGCGCCCCACAGAGTCTCTATTCACTCCTGCTCAGAGGGGCTTACTGCCCACCCTGGCAGTTCAAACCCGGTCGCAGACCCGACTCCCAACGCTGCCTTCAAAAGGGGGGGAAGCCCAAAGCCTGACCATGTCAGTCAGCCCGTTCACTCCGCTCCCCCTGCCTCCTTCACCGGCACTGACTCCACCACCCATACAGTCTACCAGTGCGAGTCCTGGGGTGCAGGGACCCGTCCACCCGGGCGAACTGACCACCTTGCCCCCTCAACGGCGCTGGCTCCTTCTCCTGCAGAGAAGCCTGCCAGCACAGTGCCCACAATGCCAGATGTGGAGGGGCTAACAGATTCCTTCAGGGAAACTCCATCGCGGTTGCCAAGCCGAGCTCTCCGAGCAAACCCTCCCGGCTTCTCTGATTGAACGCGGGGGTTATTGGTATAGATAATCAAAGTTGTATGTTCCTAAGGTACTGCGGAGGGAGGTTCTGAGTCTGGTTCATGGGGCTAAGACCGCAGGACACTTTGGGTTTCTCAAGACATTACATCTACTGAGGAGACAGTTTTGGTGGGCGGGCATGCGATCAGACGTGGATTCATTCATCCGCAGTTGCCCAGTGTGCGCTGCTGCCAAGAGACCCCAGGGCAAACCGCCCGGACTATTGCAACCTTTGGAAACCCCCACTAGACCCTGGAAAGTGATCGCAATGGATTTTATGACTGATCTACCCCTCAGTGAAGGAAAAACTGTACTTTGGGTAATCACGGATCTGTTCTCGAAACAGGTGCATTTTGTACCTTGCACAGGTATCCCTTCCGCCCCAAAATTGGCCCGCCTCTTTGTGTCACATGTCTTCCGATTGCACAGTTTTCTGCGCAAGGTGGTCAGCGACTGCCGGAGCACTTATGTGGCTAAGTTCTGGAAAGCTTTCCTAAGTTCAAGCGCCTTCCATCCCCAAACAGACGGCCAAACAGAATGGGTGAATGCTGTGTTAGAATGCTACTTGCGCTGTTATGTTAATTATCACCAAGATGATTGGGTAGGACTGTTGCCCTTTGCTGAATATGCTTACAATAATGCTGTGCACCAGTCCACTGGGTTTTGAGCTGTGTATGGACAAGACTTCGGCCCCATCAGCCATATTGGTATGTCAGGGGAGGAGGGAGGTGGAGATGTGGCTGACTGGGTGCACACGATTCAGACAACCTGGCCGTGGCTGATAAAAAATCTGGAATGAGCCAAACGTAAATATAAGGCTCAAGCTGACAAACACCGTTCGCCGGGTAAAGAGTATGGGGTGGGAGATGGGGTTTATCTGTCCACCAAGAATCTACAGTCAACCCGCCCGTGCGGCAAACTCAGTGCCAAATATGTGGACCCGTTCCCAATTTCCCGGATCATCAATCCCGTGACTGTAGAACTCTCACTCCCAAAATCGCTAAGGCGAATCCATCCCATATTTCATGTCAGTCTATTGAAGCCGCATGTTCCCTCCCCGGAGTGGCATCCTGAACCACCGCCCGAGGCGCCTGTGATGATTTGGGGGGAGGAGCTTTTTGAAGTTGCAAAAATCCTGGACTCACATATCCATCATGGTTCTCTCCAATACCTAGTTCGTTGGAAACACTTCAATCCTGGCAGGATAAATGGGTATGATTGCGCAATGTTTCCTCCCTTCGCCTGGTCCACGAATTCCATGCTGCCTACCCTCACAAACCATCACCCGAGAACTGAAGGGGGGGTCTTTGGGGGGGGGGCAGAATGTCAGGCATGGCCTGAGAAAAGGATGTTGTGGTTTCTCTAGCCCTGCAAACAACGTGTTTTGACTGGACTCTGTGGGAACACCGGTAGAATCCTACCTCCCTGACAGCACCTGGGAGGGGGGTTGCCATGGCATCCAGATCTACCCTGATTTGCCCTATGCTCTTGCATATATGCCCTGTACCTTATAGGTTTCATTAGTGTCCATTTGACTCTTAGCTTCTGTTAACCTGTGGATTTTCCAATAAATCAACTCTCTTTTGGACTACTTGTCTACTGATGTCTGTTTATGGGATTATCATGGGACTAGAGCTGACAGGTATCTTCTCAACCAGAAGCAGAAAATGCTGGAATTTCTGGACTACATGAACATGAAAGGAGCTAAGCCAGCAAGCACTCCTATGGAAACGAAGTACCTGAACCAGCAAGAAAGTGGTGAACTTCTGCCTGACAAAAAGCAATATAGTGAACTTCTGCCTGACAACAAGCAGTATAGGAAAGGTTGAAGGAGCTGGGTATGTTTAGCCGGAAAAGGAGAAGACTGAGAGGGGATATGATAACCATTTTCAAGTACTTGAAGGGCTGTCATATGGAGGATGGTGCCGAGTTGTTTTCTGGTGCCCCAGAAGGTCAGACCAGAACCAACGGGTTGAAATTAAATCAGAAGAGTTTCCATCTAGACATTAGGAAGAATTTTCTAACAGAGCAGTTCCTCAGTGGAGCAGGCTTCCTCGGGAGGTGGTAAGCTCTCCTTCCCTGGAGGTTTTTAAGCAGAGGCTAGATGGCCATCTGTCAGCAATGCTGATTCTATGACCTTAGGCAGATAATGAGAGGGAGAGCATCTTGGCCATCTTCTGGGCACTGGGAGTGTGTTGGGGAGGTAGTTGTGAAGAAGACTCTGCAGGGGGCAGCAAGAGGGCAGTTAGACAGCACCTTCCCTCCTGTCATAGTCGTAAACTATGGGGGGCTGAGGGGCTCGAGCCCCCCCCCAAACTTTACTGGGGGGCTGAGCGCCCCAGGCAACCAGTGCCCCCCTGGGCAACCGGTGCCCACATGAGGGGCTGAGTTACAATGGCAGCTTAAGCATAGTCCTGTCCTACCTTCCTGTTGTATCATATTACAGTTTCCATGATTCTTTGGGGGTTTGTTTCTGTTTGCTAGTATGTATCTGTGTGTTTATTAAGAATTTATACACTGCCTTAAAAGACCTGTTCCTACGGCCCAAACAAAGGATCTTGCCGCTGAACTTTGCAGGTTTGTTCTCACTCACAACTACTTCAGGTTTGGTGAGGAGTTATACCTTCAAATCAGTGGCACAGCCATTTTCATGGTTGATCTAGAACAGCGTTTTCTGAACTCCTATCCATTGGCACCTCTCCTTTACTTGAGATTCATTGATGACATTTGAGAGGCAGCGTGGTGTAGTGGTTAAGAGTGGTGGACTCTGATCTGGAGAACCAGGTTTGATTCCCCACTCCTCCACATGAGCGGCAGATGCTAATTTGTTGAACTGGATTTGTTTCCCCACTCCTACACATGAAGCCAGCTGGGTGACCTTGGGCTAGTCATAGCTCTCTTAGAGATCTCTCAGCCCACCTATCTCTGTTGTGGGGAGGGGAAGGGAAGGTGATTGTAAGCTGGTTTGATTCTTCCTTAAGTGGTAGAGAAAGTCGGCATATAAAAACCAACTCTTCTTCTTCCTCTTATTGTTCTTCTTCCTCTTCCTCATGGCAAAGAAGCCCTCAAAAGATTTCACCAGGCTTTCAACAACTTCCACCCCACCATCAATCTAACTAAGGATTTCTCCAAACAATAAATAAACTTCTTGGACACCACAGAATGGATACATGGAGGATGCACAAGCACCACATTATACTGGAAACCAATAGATCAGCAAACATATCTACATGTCTCCAAGTACCACCCCAACCATATCAAACAGTCCGTTGTCTATAACCAAGCCCTACACTATAGTCACATCTACGCCAAACTCTCAGACAGAGATACTCGCTTGAAGGAGCTACAGCGAGCATTTTTGAAACTACAATATCCTGCTGATATGGTAAAAAAGGTGAAGGCCAGAATGATACACAGGCACACCTTGCTACAAGACAAAGCCAATGAAAATGACAATAGAACACCTCTGGTGGTAACATACAGCTCACAACTCAAACCAGTCCAACATATTATTAACGACCTACAACCAATGCTGGATTGTGACACTTCCCTCTTCAGAGAAGAGAGCTTCTAATGTGAAGCAAAAGCCAGGCCAACAGTACCAAGATACTTGCAAAAGAACCTATGAATGGCTCTCTTATGTGGCAATGGAAAAAGCATATTGTGACATATGTTACTTAGTAGCAAATGACATGAATGTTCCTCTTCCAAACACATCGATACAAGGATGCACATGAAACCTTTGTTCAAAATGGCTTCTCAAACTGGAAGAAGACACTGTTTAGATTTCAGACCCATCAGAATTCTACCTTGCACCGTGCAGCTGTCCAAGCTATAGCCTCTGTTAAAGCAGGAGTAAATGTGCAGAGCAAGTTTTCAGAAGGCCAGCAGAAGCAAATGCGAGATGCTAGAAAGGCACTGCTGACAATTTTAGCATCAGTAAAGGTTCTTTGCCTGTCAGGGAACTGCAATATGCACCCTTATGTCAGGGCACTGCAATATGCACTTAGGGAGTTGGGTTTGTTTAGTTTGGAGAAGAGAAGGTTGAGGGGAGACATGATATTTGAATATTTAAATATTTGAAGGGATGTCATGTTGATGAGGGAACTAGCTTGTTCTCTGTTGCTTCAGAGACTAGGACATGGAGTAATGGATTTAAACTAAGAGAAAAGCAATTCCACCTAAACATTAGGAAGAACTTCCTGACTGTGAGGGCTGTTCGATGGTGGAATGCACTGCCTCGGAGGGTGGTGGAGTCCCCGTCTTTGAAGGTCTTTAAGCAGAGGCTGGATGGCCATCTGTCAGGAGTGCTTTGATTATGGGATCCTGCATGGAGGGGGGAGGGTTGGGGTCACTGGGGATGTGGGGGGAGGTAGTTGTTAATTTCCTGCATTGTGCAGGGGGTTGGACTAGATGACCCTGGTGGTCCCTTACAACTCTATGATTCTGTGATTCTAAGAGGAAGAGTCGAACCTGAAACAGCTCTTGCTGCAACCTGCTGCAGATGTTCCACAGCTGAAATCATGGTTGAATCGTACAAACTACAAATGGATTTCACCTACCATTGTGAATGAAATGCTTGAGATCATGGCTCATAATGTTCTACATACACTAGTGAGAGAGATTAAAGAAGCTGTTTATTACAATGTAATGTTTGATGATACCACATATCACCACACAAGAACAGGTTTCATTGGCTGAAGAGCAATATAGGTTTCATTGGCTGAAGAGCCAAGAGCAATATATGTTCATTGTTTTGTATATGTTGTGAACTTAGTGGTACATGACGTGTCAGAAAATGTTACTGTGTGTAGAAATTTCCTGAGTTATCTGATATGATCACTTTTGTGAAAAATTCACCCAAATGTCTTGCTTTAACACTTTCAGCAAGCATTAATCTGAGACACTTTTGCCTCACTAGGTGGACTGTTAGAGCAGCTTCCTTACAGTCAGTGGCTTCAAATTATAGGGAGTTCATTCAGTTCTTTGAGAATGTATCATAAGAAAAGAACATAAGAAAAGCCATGCTGGATCAGACCAAGGCTAATCTAGTCCAGCAGTCTGTTCACACAGTGGCCAACCAGGTGCCTCTAGGAAGCCCCCAAACAAGACGACTGCAGCTGCACCATCCTTCCTAGGTTCCACAGCACCTAATATAATAGACATGCTCCTCTGATCCTAGAGAGACTAGGTATGCATCATGACTAGTATCCATTTTTACTAGTAGCCACAGATAGCCCTCTCCTATGTCCACTCTCCTCTTAAAGACTTCCAGGTCAGCAGCCATCACCACATCCTGGGGCAGGGAGTTCCACAATTTAACTATGCGATGTGTGAAGAAATACTTCCTTTTACCTGTTTTGAATCTCTCACCCTCCAGCTTCAGCAGATGACCCCGCAGTCTAGCATTATGTATCCAAGTTGTTTCCTGTTGCTCCAGAACATCGGACCAGAACCAACAGGTTGAAATTAAATCAAAAGACTTTCCGTCTAGACATTAGGAAGAATTTTCTAACAGAGCAGTTCCTCAGTGGAACAGGCTTCTTTGGGAGGTGGTAAGCTCTCCTTCCCTGGAGGTTTTTAAGCAGAGGCTAGATGGCCATCTGTCAGCAATGCTTATTCTATAACCTTAGGCAGATATTACAGAGCTTGAGAAGGTGCAGAAAAGAGCAACCAAAATGATTAAGGGACTAGAGCAACTGTCCTATGGGGAGAGGTTAGGATGCTTAGGGCTGTTTAGCTTGGAAAGAAGGCGGCTAAGGGGAGACATGATAGAGGTCTATAAAATATGCATGGTTTGGAGAGAGTGGACAGGGAGAAGTTTTTCTCCCTCTCCCATAATACTAGAACACGAGGTCATCTGCTAAAGCTGGAGGGTGAGAGATTCAAAACAGATAAAAGGAAGTATTTTTTCACACAACGCATAGTTAAATTGTGGAACTCCCTGCCCCAGGATGTGGTGATGGCTGCCAGCTTGGAGGGCTGTAAGAGGGGAGTGGACATATTCATGGAGGAGAGGGGTGTTCATGGCTGTTAGTTAGAATGGATACTAGTCATGCTGCATACCTATTCTCTCTAGTATCAGAGGAGCATGCCTATTATTTTGGGTGCGGTGGAACACAGGCAGGATGGTGCTGCTGCAGTTGTCTTGTTTGAGGCTTCCTAGAGGCACCTGGTTGGCCACTGTGTGAACAGACTGCTGGACTTGATGGGCCTGGGTCTGATCCAGCAGGGCCTTTCTTATGTTCTTATGTTCAGATAATGAGAGGGAGGGCTTGAAATAGAGGTCACTGGGGGTGTGGGGGGGAGCTAGTTGTGAATTTCCTGCATTGTACAGGGGCTGGAGTAGATGACCTTGGTGGTCCCTTCCAACTCTATGATTCTATAAACAGAAACTGACCATACAGAGTAGATGTTTACAACCAGGGCTAACAAAATTAGGAATCACTCAATTTCACATTTCCACAGATTAAGGAAGTACATTAAGGCGGCGTAGCTTCATTGCTACTGCACAGTATTTTGCGACCTGGGTGGTGATTGGTGAGCCGCCTCCCAGCAGAAACCTTTTGGTCCATTCACCCTCATCACCAGAGCCCATTTCCCTAATCAAAGGGTCAATAATATTGAAGCGGGCTGACTTATAGAGGGGATATCTAAAAAAATACATGCTCAATGGTTTCCAGCTCCCCTGTGTTACACGGGCAAAGTCTCTCCACCCTGGGGATCTTCTTAAATCTCTCTTCTAATACGGCAGATGGCAGGGCTGCACATCTGGCCAGTGTATAGGCCCTCCTATGTGTGTCCCTTTCCAGGGAGTATAAATATGCAGCTGGTGCTAGAATATACCTGGAATGTTGAGGTGTTATAAATGCAGGGGATCTCAAGAGATCTATTTGACACGCAATATCTTTGAATTGCTATTATGTGTAAACAATAAATTAAATGCAAAATTGAGAGAGAACCCTAACTGAAATGAACTGAAGGGTCGGTGACCTCTGTCCTAGGAAGGCTGACCTCGTGTTCCTAGGTAGGAATGCCAGTGAAAGTGTTATGAGTGGTGAGCAGGGAGGCAGGCAGTCATGGTCCTGAAGAGGGGTCTCTGCTAGGGCCCCCCCCCTATCAACTCCCCACAGAAGCAAAAAGGCACTGGTTTGGCTCTAGTTTGGTGGAAACAGCCGTGACTCTCCCTGCCGTCTGCCTTGAGACTTCCTGTTTTCAGATCCTTCCCAGGGAGTCTGTGTGGCTCGGTGGGTTCCTCTTTCCTGGCTTACATCACTTTGCTCCTTTTTGTTCACTTTTAGGAGAAGACCAAGCCTTGGAAGACAGCAGAGGAGTCCCCTCAAGGCCTGTTCTTAGGTAAGACGAGTCTCCCGCTGCAGCAAATGGCTTCCACCAGAAGAGGACTTCTCCTGCTGTGCCCACGGGAGGGGGGTGAAGGGGGAGGCTGAAACGGGCCCCTCCTCTTTCTCGGTTTCAGAACAAGGGCCACCACCCGTCTGCACTGGAGAGGAGCCGTGGTCGGGCACTTGGGGGCTTCTTTTCACTCACGAGCCGGATCGCTCGTGGGGAATTTTCTTGTTGTCCTGGGAACTGTGCGAGTTGTGGTTCAGTCTCAGCTCAACTGTGGATTAACTGAGCAGCCTAGATGATTTTCTCATCTGGAAAAACAGCAGTAATGTGGGTGTGTTACTTCAGCACATGGCTACACTGAGTATTTGGATTTGGGGGCCAAATAGTGTTCAGAGGAGGTAGGAGAAATGTTTTCCCTAAAAGGCCTCCTGCGAACCAGAATATCCCCACCCCCTTTTCCCCCCTTCATCATGGCCCTAGCTTCACTTCCCTGGCGCTGTCCCAATGCCAAGCTGCCCCCCTCCCCCATTTCTGTTTCTTCATCCTAGGCCATTCCAGCCAGCTGGGGCACCGTGAAGCCACGGATGGCCGATGCAGCCCAAGGCCTGGGTCACAGCAGGAAGGGGAAATATGCCACGCGGGACAGGTTTTTGCATGCATTGAAAGAAATTTCCAAAAGAGGGTGAGGGACCTTTCAATGTCAGAGGGAAGGTGGTTGTGAAGTGTGGTTGCCAGCTCCGGGTTGTGAAATATCTGAAGAGTTTGGGGGTGGAGCCTCAGGAGGGCGGGGTTTGGGGAGAGGAGAGATTTCAGCAGGGTATAATGCCATAGAGTCCACTTTCCACAGCAGCCATTTTCTCCAGGGGAACCTGATCTCTGTTGCCTCTCCAGGCAACAGAGTTGGAACAGAGTTGGAACCCCAGGAGATCTCCAGCCCCCACCTGGAGGTTACAATAAAAAAAAAAAAAACACAGTCTGGTTTAAATATAAACCTCAATACACAAGACAACAACTATATTGTTACAATCTCCACACATGTAGAAAAAACACCAACAGTAATGAGAGACTACTATTTCCTATAACAGGTAAGTATAGTGTAGCATACAATATTTCAACAAAGTAATGATCTTAAATATGTCCAAAGTATGTCTTTTGTTTTCTATCAGATGTCAGGCAGAAGAGGAAGACGATCGTTTCAGTTCTTCTTCAGTTCCTCCTCTGACACCTATCATATTGCGGCTATACACAACCTTTCTAGGGATGCTAATTTGATCATTAGGCAGGCGGATAAGGGAGGAGCTGTGGTGCTGCAAGATGTTGAACAATATGATACCGAAATTATGAGACAGCTTGGACAGAGTGAATATTATGAAAAACTGAAGGGGGATCCTACGGATTCTATTATGCTTATAATAAGAACTGTAGTACATGAAGGCTTGACTATGGGCTATATTACCCAGAGCACAGCTGACTTCTTGGTCAATAAATAACCCGAAAATTCCAGTATTTTATACGCTCCCTAAGATACATAAAATAGTTACACCTGGGGATATTCCTCTCGGTAGACCAATTGTGGCCGCAATTAACTGAGCCCTGGAACCAATTTCAAAATATTTGGATTTTTATTTAAGACCGTTTTCATGTAATACTGATTCATTTATTGAAGATACTAGAGCATTTATTGATTTTGTAGAAAACATCCAAGTGCCTAGTGATTGCATTCTAGCCACTGTTGATGTGACAGCCTTATATACCAATGTCCCACTGGATACGGCGAGGCATATCATACAAAAAATTCTATCAAATAGGGAGGATAATTCGCCTCCAACACATTTCCTGCTAGACCTGGTAGACTTGGTCTTTGAACATAATATATTTAGGTATTTAGATGAGATCTATATCCAGCGGAAGGGAATTGCAATGGGCTCGGCTTGTGCCCCAGATATTGCCAATATCTTTATGATTTATTTTGAAAATGAATTTATTTATCCCAATAATAACCCATATGGCAAATTCATACTGGGATACAAGCGTTTCTTATATGATTTTTTTTTTTGTCTTTTCTAAAGATATTGATTTTAAGGCTTTCCTAATGTGGTTAAATACCTGTGCAGAAATTAAATTTACTGGCACTGAGAACACCCGGGAAATACCTTATCTCTGTACCTTGGTGTATAAACATAATGAACACCTAGCCTTTAGAACCTATAAAAAACCAACAGATTGTAATTCGTTATTACATTTTGGATCTTTTCACCCTGTCCATATGAGACCGAATCTCCCTTATGGACAATTTTTGCACCTCAAACGTAATTCTTCTGAGGATACATATTACAAACAGGCAGCCAATGGGTTAAGTAAATCTTTGAAAGACAGAGGATATTCAAGTGATACAATCACACATGTGCTAGCCAGGGCAGAAAGAGTAGAGAGAGCTACCCTCCTAAAAAAACGAAGAAGGGAACCACAGGGAGGTTTAAATTTTGCTCTGCAATATACACATTTTTCCAACCATATTATTCAAATTATTAAAAAACATTGGCATGTGGTGGAAAATATCCCGGAATGCCATATACCACCGCGAATAGGTCTCAGAAAGACCCGTTCCCTTAGGGACCAATGGGTACAAGCCTATTATAGAATGAGAGCACCGGACAATAAACCGGCAGGACACTTCCAGTGTAACAACTGTGCAGCTTGTTCCCTATGTCTAGAAGTCATGGAATTCAAGAAGGCTGATTCGAATTCTACATTTACATTTAAAAACTTCACGAATTCAATACACGAAGAATTGTTTATTGTATCTTGTGTCCTTGCAATAAAATTTATATTGGGACTAGTATACGTGCAGTTAAAAACTGCATTTTAGAACATAGGTCGAGGATTAGGGCAAAAATATTAGAAGCCCCCCTAGTGGAACATTTTTGCAACTACAGGCATTCTGAAAACGACCTCCAATACTTTGATTTGTTGATATTGAATGCTGACAGGACCTGAGGGGATAGAGGTAATGTTATACACCTGAGGATAATTAGGAGCAGCTCTATATACCTAACTGGATTATTAGGACAGGAAGGTATCCTGAAGGGGAACCCTAAACTCTCATGAAAACTGACTAGCCGGTGGAAGGCAGATAAGATGTAAGTGTTATTCCCAATTAATAAAATGTAATCATTTAATATGAATAGGCAATAGAAATGGATTAATGAATACTTGGGAATCTCTTATATTATAGTTCACAGTGGGTAACCGTGTTAGTCTGTTTGCAGTAGTCAAAAAGGGCAAGAGTCCAGTAGCACCTTAAAGACTAACAAAAATATTTTCTGGTAGGGTATGAGCTTTCGTGAGCTACAGCTCACTTCTTCAGATATTATATTTTTATATAATATTTTATATTATAGGTAACTGTTACTACCCATAGGGAGTTCATGAAAATTAGACTATTAAGAAATAATACCAACGGAACTTTGAAGGTACTTTTATTAAAAGTCTTTTACTATATAGACTTAATAAATATAAAAGCAATTTGTAAAAAAGTTAAAAATGTATAATTTAATTTTAGGCTAATGGGCAGATGGGTGATGGTGTTATTGTATATGATAAGTGTTAGAGGAGGAACTGAAGAAGAACTGAAACGATCGTCTTCCTCTTCTGCCTGACATCTAAAAGAAAACAAAAGACATACTTTGGACATATTTAAGATCATTACTTTGTTGAAATATTGTATGTTACACTATACTTACCTGTTATAGGAAATAGTAGTCTCTCATTATTGTTGGTGTTTTTTCTACGTGTGTGGAGATTGTAACAATATACTTGTTACCTTGTATATTGGGGTTTATATTTAAACCAGACTCTGTTTTTTTTATTGTAATTTCATTGTACACAGAAGTGTCTATATTTGCTTGACCACCTGGAGGTTGGCAACCCAACTGTGAAGAGCGGTGTGTGGCGGAAGGGCAGTTGACGCTGAGTTAGGAGATGGAAGACTCAAGCAGGAATCTTTGCAAAACTGCGCAGGTCATGGGGAGGGCAGTGAGCCCCCCCGCCCCCCCCCGGCTCTGCGGGCCGCAGACTCAGATAAAAACAAGAGGATATAGATATTTTGTGCAATGGGTGAGATCTTTGAGGTCAGAGGGCAACCGAGGCAACAGAGAAATGCCCGAGAGTTGTGCTTTTGGCTCCTCTGCTGCTTGCTGGTTGTGTGTAAAATTCTTTAGATTCTTGGACAGTCTTAGAAGAGCTACATGAGTTTTAGACTGATGCATGTCTTTTGTTATTAATTACAAAAACGAGGAGTTTTGTAATTATCATACTGAATGTGAACATGAAACCAGTTCCCCATCTAAACATGTTCTCCTCAGTGGCTTTCACCATTTTCCTCTCCACTAAACAGAAACCCTGTGAGGTAGTTTAGGCCGAGAGTGCGTGTGGGGGGCGGAGGGACCCACCCATGCACCCCCCGTGGCGGCAGAGCTGGGGCTTGAGCCTGGGCCTCCCCAGAACCTAGTCCAAACCTTTGGGGCCTGGAAGCCCTGCGTTCAAACCCCACACAGCTTTGGGTCACCCTTTGGGCCTCCTCCAGAGGAATCTTGTGGGGACAACGTCCAGAGAGGGAGGGCCAGCTCTGTCCACCTGAAGAAGGGTGGGAGTAGAAGGTGGTGGGCTGACTGATGCGTGGAGACCCGGCGCCTCCACCGGCCCGGCAGGGGCTGCCTTTTCCCTGTGTCCCCTCCCAGGCACCCGCCCAAGCGGGACCCCGCCTGCCCGCCGGTAGCCAGGAGGGCACAGCGCTGCCGCCTGCACTGGGCTGGTCCTCACCTCAGCAGCCCAGACTCTGCCGCTGCTCCAGGTGGGCATCAGTGGGCTGAGCAAGGGGAGCCGGGAGGACGACGGGTGGGCTGCTGGTCCCTCACAGCACTGCTGGGGGAAAGGACTGGCAGTGAGGGGGGAGGGGGGCCCTGGCCGAGAGGATGAAGCAGGGCCTTTGCCAGCACCCTCCCGAGCCCACCCACCTGGGTCTTGGCATTGCTCCAGAGGAACCGATCTCCGGGGCCTGCAGATCAATTGTGATTCCAGGAGATCTCCATTCCCCACCTAGATTGGTAGCCCAATGAAGGACCTGTGCCTTGTGGCCTCCAGAAGTACACATGAATCAACCCCCCCCCCCTTGGTCCATCAAAGTCGGTATTGTCTACTCAGACCGGCAGCGGCTCTCCTGGGTCTCAGGCAGAAAAAGGTCTTTCACATCACCTGCTTGCCTGATCCCTTTAACTGGAGATGCTGCCAGGGATTGAACCTGGGACCTTCTGCGTGCAAATTAGAGGCTCTGCCACTGAGCCACGGTCCCTCCCCTAGGAAAGGAGCAGCTAACCCATCCGTGAACAAAACTCTCCACGTGCTAAGGTGCTGCTACTTCCCCTCTTCCTGGTGTGGAATGTGGGCGGAAGGACTCCTGCCTCTTTAAGTGTTGACTCCCTGGTTATTTCGGCAGGATTTGGTGCGGTTTGTGAACAAACCAAACGGGCGTGTATCCTGAGGCCTGCAGGCCTGCTGTCGGTCCTGGTCCTCTCCCAGCTCTTTGCTTTTGGATATCCCTCACTCAGGAGTTTTGTCAGTAATATGCACAATGCCTGTTATGTGGAGCTTGATTGCAACACTTCTGTTTTAGTACGGTCAAATTATCCCTTCTGAGGATTTTCTCCCCTCTGTAAATGTCATGGAATGCAACCACATGCATGCACACAGGAGGAAAATGCACTGGTATGTGGTAGCTGTGTCACAATCACAGACCACCGGGCAGGGTCCAAATACTCCTTTCAAAAAACCTTCCCAGAGACTCCTAGAGACAGGAAGGAGTATATAGCCAATCAAGGGCATGGGCAGAGTGGAGCAGGCAGGTGGGTAGCCAGGCCTACCTGAGGTCACCACATAGATGGGTCTGGAGAGGGTCCGTAGAGAGGGAGCCTTTGCTTTTATCACTGAGAACGAGGAAGTTATTCGGCGGCCCCTGCTGGACTCCGAGGAGGAGTCGACCTGCTCCCGTTCCCTGTCACGTACAAGGTTTATTCTCTGTGCTGCCACCAGCCATCTGGAGCTGCTCTATATATCCCCCCCCCCAACCTTGATGGCCCAGGCTAGCCTGATCTCGCCAGATCTCAGAAGCTAAGCAGGGTCAGCCCTGGTTAGTATTTGGATGGGAGACCACCAAGGAAGTCCAGGGTTGCTGTGCAGAGGAAGGCACTGGCAAACCACCTCTGTTAGCCTCTTGCCATGAAAACCCCCCCAAAACGGGTCGCCGTAAGTCGGCTGTGACTTGGTGGCACTTTATACACACACAACCCCATTCAGGCAATGTGGAAGCCGGAGAAAAATCATAGAAACCCCGCCTGCTAGAGTGATTCTCAACTGAGTGGGTACTCCCTACTTCTGTCTTCACCTCTGCTAAGTGTGACCACGTGCCTGAGGGTTTTTTTTTCTGGTTCAAGAGACTATATGTGTCCCATTTCAGAAAACTAAGTATACAAGTGGCCCATAGGTACAAAAGTAAAGGCATACAGTTGAACAACTACTACGTTATCTAAGCAAACGCAGTCCTCTTTCCCTAATATAAATGTAGCTCTGTGATGTTAAAGAGAGGCAGACATTTCCTGATGCTTCCTGGTTTGTTGTGCAAACTGTTCGTTTCAGATTTATCTTTTTCTCATTCATTCATTCATTCATTCATAGACCTTTATTGGCATAAAAATTATTACAATTGTTACAAAAAGGGATCATAAAACATAAAATCAGTGAAATAAAACAAAGAACAATATAATCAAATATCAGAGCTTGTAAGTTTTTGCACTTTCATCACATCCACTAGAAAATTGGCAACACCCTCAGTGATCTCAGGTACTGAATCATTCAATAAAAATTGACATTTTACTTTATTAGAAAGCTGATGTTTTGAATAAAACCAAGTTTTTAACCATTTCCCACGGGATGTTTTGTATAGAGAACAGTCAAACAGTATGTGTTCAATTGTATCCAGGGAGTTGGAACCACAGGGACAGATCCGTTCCTGTATTGGGATTTGGTGGTACCTTCCATACAGCATCCTTGATGGAAAGGCATTGACCCTAGCAAGAGAGAATGCTCTACGGAGGATAGGGATATCCAGATTGTAAAAGTAGTGGGGGATACTGTCAATTTTATTCATAAGACCCAACATTGCTGAAGAGCAAACATAAGGTTGGATTGGGTGCATCTTTTGAAGCTCCATATCTAAGAGACGTTGTTTAATAATTTTAAAAATGTGGGCTTCAGTAGTTGGAGCCAAATCTTCCAAAGAAACTCCGATAGATCTTATTTTGGTCAAAATTATACAATCCCAGGAGGTATTGTGAAGTTCTTTTAACAACAGTGATAAAAGGGAACCACGCTCAGTTCTAAAATATAGTTTGAGCCAATATCGAATAGTTAATAACCAAACCTTGGTTTCACACAAATTTTGGCCTAGTTCAGAGCAAATTGCATGATAAGAAACACATTTAGGGAGACCCAGGATTTGTCTAAAAAAATTTGCTTGAACAGATTCTAAATCACGATTAAAAGCATTGACCCAAATAGGAATACCATACAAAATCTGGGGTAAAATTTTGGAGTTGAATACCTTGACTGTTGCAGGAACAAATTGATTGCCCTTATAGAAGAAGAATGACTTCAGTTGGCTTGAAGAGATTCTCCCTAGTTTGGCAGTCCTATTTCTGTGTACTGCCCATTTAAGGTTATAATTAAAGGTAATACCCAGGTATTTGTAGCTCTTTACCTGTTGAATTTTGGCCTTTCCAATGTGCCAACTAGAGGGCGACCAATTCTTTGAGAAAATTAAGACATTAGTCTTGGAGTAGTTAATTTTAAGAAGATTTAGATGACAATATTTCTCAAAGGCCCCTAGATATCGTTTGAGTCCAATTTTAGAAAAGGATAAAATAGCGGTGTCATCGGCATATAAAAGTATAGGTACTGCTTTGCCTCCTAGTTTTGGAGGATGACCATTGATAGATTCTAAAGCACAAGCCAAGTCTGAAAGGAATAAATTAAAAAGAAGGGGAGCAAGGATGCATCCTTGCTTCACTCCTTTATTAGATGGGATTTTCTCAGTAAGTCCGCCATTTGAGGAGTACTTTACTTGGCTTGTTGTGAATGAATGTAATTTTTTTTAAAGGAATAAAAGACGAAGATCAATTCCTAATCTAATCAGCTTAGACCAGAGTTTATCTCTGATGATTGAGTCAAAGGCACTCTTTAAATCAATGAAAGCGACAAAAAGTTTCTTATTACCCAGTTTCATATACTTTTCTGCAAGTGAGGCAAGAATCAGACAGTGATCCAAAGTTGATTTATTTTTGGAAAAGCCAATTTGCTCTGGGCCGATGATGGAGTTATACCTTACCCATCTAAGGAGATGCTGTTCTAAATGCTTTGCATACAATTTGCCCAAGACTGATAAAAGGCTAATGGGGCGGAAATTTTCAGGTAAAGTAGGATCACCCTTCTTATAAATAGGGATTATTATTGAATTAAGCCAGGAGTCTGGCAAAATGCCATACAAGTCAATAGAAGTAAATAATTTGGCAAGAAGTGGGGCCCACCAATCAATAAATTTCTTAAATAATTCGACAGGGAGGCCGTCAGGACCTGGGGATTTGCCAGACTTCAGGCTACCTATTAGCTCAATAATTTCTTCCACTTCGACAGCTGACCATCTAGGGTAAGTGGAAGGGATAATTTCATCAGGGTTGAGCATAATATTGATGTGAGAATTGAATAACTTAGAGAAGTGTTCTACCCAAATTTGAGGTGGAATACTAACTTCAGGTAGAGAGTTGTTATTAGCTGATTTTGCAGTTGCCCTCCAGAAAGTCTTGCCATCTCGAGGCTTGAGGGACGAGAGCAGCTGGGACCATCTATGTTGAAAATAAATTTTCTTCTTCTCCGTGATTAGATTTATGTACAGTTTTTTAGATGTAAAGTAGACACCATACCTATCATGGGAACCATTCATGCTAGCTTTCCTAAAAAGGGTTCTTAGATGTCTTTTATATGCTAGGCATTCCTTGTCGAACCATGAAACAGACTTGGTAGAATTATTCTGTATAGGCTCGGCCAATGAAAAACAGTGTGTTTCAATCTGGGAAAGAGCAGATAATATCTCAGAATGCGAGTCAGAATTCAAAATCATTGATTTCTGATCAAGCATTTTCTTAGATTGAAGAAGAGTGGAAAAAGTATTCTCCAGAGAGTCAGACCACTTAATTCTTTTCAAGCTCATATTTGTCTGTTGTACAGCTACAAATTCATGTGAGGAAGAATTTTCAGTCAGACAGAGCCAGGAAATTAAAACCGGGAGGTGATCACTTTCAGTGCGAAAATCAATATTAACAGCTTTGACTAAGGGTAAAAATCTAGGGGAACAAATTCCATAGTCAATGACACTTCTTCCTTGCCTCGAGTTAAAAGTAAAATGCTGAGATGCTGGAAATTGGAGCAGGCCATTTAAGGTTATCATATCATGTTCTATACAAAATTCTATTAATTTACTGCCAGCTTTATTAAGACAGGAGTCTTGAGATTGGCGAGGAAAACCCAACTGCGGTGGTAAAGGCTCGGTGTCATCTAAATCCACAGAAAGGGCCCAATTCCAAGTATCATAACCTATTCGTGCATTAAAATCCCCTAAAAGGATAATTGGAATCATTGGAAATTTTTGAATAATTTTCGAAACAAAGTTTGTAAGATTTAACCAATTTGATTCTAAAGATTTGTCATTTTCAGTAGAAGGAAGATAGATATTAATTAAAATGAAACAAGGAGAGGAATCAGAAAGTAAAACTGCTTGGGCAATGCAATTACAAGTACCTAGTAAGTCAATCCTAGGAAAGACATTTTGCTAATTAAAATGGCTAAGCCAGCTTTACACCGACCCTTTGCATTTTCTTTATATGTTGGCAGATATAAAGAGTAAAATCCATTAACATTAAAATTTTCAGTCATCCATGTTTCCTGTAAACAGATGCAATCGTAGTACCTAATATAATTAACAAAATCAGAATCTTGTTTTTTACTATTCCAACCAGAAATATTCCAAGACATCAATTTGACATATCCATCTGGGGTCTTAGAAGCTAGTCAGTCAGTTTCTTCAATTAGATCAAGCCTCTTATGTGTATCTTTAAAAATACACCCATTTGATTTTGGAAGGCAAACAGGCAAAGATGGAGCTTCTATAGATTCCAAAGGTGCTGGAATATTTTGAATCAGAGAGGGAGAAGGGATTCTTCCAATACTTATAGGAGTCAGTCTTGGGTAAAAAAGACTGGTCCTACAGACAAACTGGCCCCTGTAGAAAGTGCGGGGATAGGTACAGATGGGAATATTTTGTGTGCTTGAAGACGTTGGACTGTACTTTCCAGTTTTCCAATAACCTCCTGTTGTTCCAAGGGTGACAGTTTTTCAAATGAAAGAAGAAAGGAGTCTTCAAGGGAATTGCAGTCCAACGGTGAAGCTACATCCTTCGGTGCCTCATAGTTGTTCACTGATGGTGGATCCAGCTTGGGATTAAGTGGCTCTCTAAAAGGAAGTTGCGAAGGAATAAAAGAGTCAATCAGAGACTCTGTTCTGCCTGCCTCAGATGGAATAACACGAAGGCAGCCCTCCAGTATCTTTGGGCTCCTAGTAGGAACAGAAGTCTCCTTCGTAGGGATCTTTTTAAAAAGCGGCGTGATAATTGGGTCATAAAACACTCTCGTGAGCTGAATCTTGAAGTTAGATAAAAACCGTCTGCGCCTTAAAAGTTGTTCAGGAATAAAAGACTTTTTAAAAGTCAAAATCAGTCTTTTCCCCATTGGAGAGAAGGGAAGAGTTTCCACTGCAACCAAGTCAATATATTTGTTGTCCATTCTCAGCAGAGAGGCCAATGAGAAAATAATGGATCTCCTGCTTCCCCACCTAGCGAAGTTAACAGGCAATTTAGCTATTGTTAGTGCAATTTTGTTATTCAGCAGTACCCTCCTGGAGGACACAGCTGCACCGTTAGTAACGTTCTCAATTTGAGCAGCATAACAGTTCGTAGTTTGGTTTGGCACCTGATGATAACCATCTCCATAGTCCTTTATAACTTTACTCGTGCCTTTACTCGTGTCTCTGTATACCAGTAGCTGTTCAAGTGTTTGCAGCTTGTGAGATATTTTATTTAAATGTTCATATATTTTATTGATCGTTTGAGCCGTTAATAAGCTGTAGTCAGCAATTAGTTTCACTAGTTCAGCTTTAGAAAAGTTACTAATGGAATCCGCCTCAAGGTCTCTAGAGGGGGGAGAGGCCGCTTGAGGGTGAGTAGTACTATTTGTTTCTTCTGAATCTGGCAAAGAGTGAGTGTCAGCCTCCAGCTGTAAATGAGGAGCAGAAGGTTATAAATTATCCTGATGTTCTAACACCTCATAGTTGTTTACCGAGCGTGGTATAAGATAGTCACAGTCCACCTCAAGGTCATTTGCAAAGAAGTCATTTATCTTTAATTGCTTATATCCTCTCAGAGGCGGGGAGCCCGGTGAATCTTCAGTCAAACATCCTCTATTTCTCTTTCTGGTATTTGGCATGTCAGATAAATTGTTATCAGCCTCCAGCACGACAGACTCTCCCATCTAACGAGCTCAAAATTAGTGATGTTTTCCCTCTCAAACATTAAACATTAAAAGAAATTAAGGTTTCTTATCTGAGCAGCTAAGACACGCGGCTTTATCACTGCAACCGGAACCGGAACTTTATCTTTATCTTTTTCTCAATCTGCTAGGTCTCTTCTCTAAAGCAGGTCCATTGTCTGTCTTCCACAACACTCTCCAAAGCAGGACTGCCCCCCCTTTTAAAGGGAGACTCTTCTTCTCCCTGCATACCCCCCTTGTGAAAACACACCAAGGCAGGAAAAGGCGAGCGTCAGCCCCTCTGGCCCTCACTGCCAGCATGACCAGCCTTGCCTCCTGCCCCTGCCATTTCTTTTCAGGTTGTGTTCACGGCTCCATGGCCTCCTTCTTCAGCTTGGAAACGAGTTCTCCTTTTTTAACCAGGCTGCTTGAAATGGGAGTTTGAGCTTCACCCCTGAGCATGCACAGAGTGTAAACCCAGCCTTCAAAAAACAAAGTGGAAAACTCTTACATAGCTCCTTCGGTGAAGAGTCATATCATCACAGAGCCCAGGCAGCACTCCTCAGCCAGCCAGCCCCCCACCCACAAGAGCCCCAGGTGAGGAATCCTGTCTTCTCAAACACAAGAAGCAGTTGGGTATTTTTCACCGAATGAAGACTCAACCCAAAGGAAAAGGACGGTGCAGCTGTCTGGTGACAGGAGTGCAAGGAGGAGTTGAGGCATCAACTGGACAGCGTTTGTAGCCAGGCCAGGCCAGGCCAGTCAGCAGGTTGCCTGGGGAGAGCTGGAAGAGACTCCAAGCCTAGAAGCTGCTCCCCTGGGACCACCAACATACAGACCGGGAGGCTCCGGGTTCAGCTGGCCGTTAGTCCCAACAGGAGGCCACAATTAATTTTTAGCGAATGAGGAAGTGCACAGCAGGGAAGGTGTTGGTTGCCTTTGGGAAAGATGGAAGCTTACAAGATGGTGGGGAGTTGTTTTCTGTTGCCCCAGAAGGTCGGACCAGAACCAACGCGTTGAAATTAAATCAAGGAAGTTTTTGGCTAAAATTCTTCCTAGTAAGAACTGATACTTCCTAGTATCAGTTAGAGCAGTTCCTCAGTGGAACAGGGTTCCTCGGGAGGTGGTGGGCTCTCCTTCTCTGGAGGTTTTTAAGCAGAGGCTAGACGGCCATCTGTCAGCAATGCTGACTCTGTGAACTTAAGCAGATCATGAGAGGGAGGGCAGGAAGGGTCGCGTCAGTGCTTGGCTCTCATGGCCCTTTCTTACATGCCCAGGGAAATGCCGATGGCCACTTTGGGTTCAGGAAGCAATTTTCCTCCAGGCCAGATTGGCCAGGGGTCCTGGAGTTTTTTTTGCCATCTTCTGGGCATGAAGCAGGGGTCACTGGGGGTGGGGGGGGCAGGAGATGGTAACTGTGAATTTCCTGCATTGTGCAGGGGGTTGGACTAGATGTCCCTGGATGTCCCTTCCAACTCTATGTTTCTATGATTCTATGAAGCTGGCGTACATAGATTTTTTGGGGAAGTGCAGTAAAACAGGAATAAGTTTTTCCTGCAACATTCTGTTAAAAAAAGGGAAGGGAACATAAGGTTTTCCTGAGTTGGTGGGACTAATGTGGAGTTGCATCATACTGCATTTTGCACCAATATGCACTATGGTCCTGTGACTTTTCAGACAGCAGCCAGTTGTGTTTCATCTCAAGGGGGACAGGAAGAGCTCGGACAAGGACAAGCTGCTTATCATTTCTTGCTTGTGCTATCAGGACTTCTGTGACAGCTTTCATAAATAAACTCTTCCTAGTAAAGATCTGCAGTGTAGCGTTGCTCTCTCAGCACTATAGTTGCAGCTGGAAAAAATTGGGCTGCTGCTACGGAAAGAAGGTTGCATGTGGGGGGGAGAGGTAGATGAGTTCCAATAGATGAAGAAAAATGCTGCTCACACTCTGCTGAACAAGACCAGAACTTTAAAAAAAATTCCACAGAAGTGAAAATGCCATCTTATATAAGTTCAAGAGCCCCCATGGAACGCTGCCCACCTGAGTGGTCTGTTTATGTGAGAAACTTTTACTGCCAGGAGCTGTTGGGCAAATTGGAACAGGCTCTCTTGATCAAGGAAGAGACACACCGGAGAGAAATGTGGCTTCTCCTGCCCAAGGCCCTTCGGGAGTTTCCTTTCCCTTCCACCATGATTTCAAAGGCACGTAAGCCCTGCCCCCAGCCAAGGGTTGCCATCTGCATGGAGACAAAGTGCCCGGTCCCTTTAACAGAGGCTTAATGGGATGTTATTTACCTCCATGCCATGAAAAGCTTCAGTGGGCCCTTTCCCCCCAAATTAAGAAAGTAGAAAAGAGCAAGAATCCAATAGCGCCTAAAGACTAACAAAATTTCTGGCAGGGTATTGAGCTTCGTGAGCCACAGCTCACTTCTTCAGGACGTTTTTCTCCAGGCTAGTTAGGAGCGCAACCAGCCCAGCCCCCTAGTAGGGTTGCCAACCTCCAGGTACTAGCTGGAGATCTCCTGCTATTACAACTGGTCTCCAGCCGATAGAGATCAGTTCACCTGGAGAAAATGTCTGCTTTGGCAATTGGACTCTATGGCATTGAAGTCCCTCCCCTCACCAAACCCCGCCCTCCTCAGGCCCCATCCCAAACACCTCCTGCTGGTGGCAAAGAGGGTCCTGGCAACCCTACCCCCCTACCTTCATACCCCAATCTCTGGGCGTTTGCAGATGCCGCCTTTCTGCAGAGCCTGGGGGGTGGGGATCCAGGTCAGGAGCGGCTGCTAAAAAAAATACCAAAGTCCTGGGTCTTGATCATTTGCTAGATTTATTTATTGAATCTACTGCAACACAAACCCTTATGGAATAATGTTCTTATGATTATATGGTATGATATATATAATGCTAGTTTATTTTTTCTATGAGCGGATATTTTAAAAATGAATAAGATTTGGCTGACATATTTTTAATATCCACACAAACCCTTGCTCCAGAGGACTGAAGCAAAATTTCCCCCACAGATAGGGGTGTGTCTAAAGTATGATATGCTCCCAACTTACCGTATGGAAGGGATGCCAGAGATGGCCCTGGAAATACCTTAAAAGCCTGATAAGGCTTCCAGGCCTTAAAAGTGACAGCCCTGGCACAGAATTAACACCAGGGGAGGGACATCGATGGGGCCCCTAATCCCATAAAGACAACCTACCATGTTCTCCTGGGGAACTGATCTCCGTTTCTTGGAGACCAGTTGTAACAGCGGGAGATCTCCAGCCACCACCTGGGGGTTGGCAACCCTAGCCTAGCTGGCTTGGCTGGCTCCACTGTTTTCCTGCCGATTGCCTTCTCTCCTTTCCCTCCATCAGGTTCCACTGGAGTCAGGTCTGAGTCCAGGCAGGCCGTCTCACCCTCCATCAATTGCCCCAGGATAGAGCCTCAAGAGAGCAAGAAGAAGAAGAAAAAGATGTTTCTCTTCACCCACTTCCCACATTCTGCTCTGCCCATTACCCCTTCCTACCTGCCAGGGGTCAAGTCCGGCTCTCCCACCCTGGCACACCCTTTAAAGGCTTACCCAAGGGAGGGCCGCCAACCTTCCCTGCCCAGCCCAGTCCTGGGAGTGACAGACCCCTGGGCCAAAGGATGCTTGCTTTGGATTGGTGAGCTCACTTTGCCCTTCCCCTTGATCCACCCAACCTCCTCTGAGAAGGTCCGGGCTGCCTGCTCTCCCTGCCGCTCAGACGGAGGCTCCCCTGGGCTTCGGGGCCACCATGGTCACCTCTGGTAGGAACTCAGGTGGGTTGGCTTCGGCTGCTGACAGCCAGCTGGCCTCCTTCAAGCCAGCTGACTCCTGAGTAGACCCTGTCAAGGTCATGCCCTGCTGCGACTTGACAAGCAACTTCACCCGCCTTGCTGGCACTGTGCACCTTTGGTGGGACTTGCAGTCCCCTGGGGTGAGCGCAGGGGCGGAGGTGTCGACCCCAGACAACCTCAACAGCTTGTCAGCCAGGGCATCCATTCGGGCCCCGGATAAGCATATGTTTAGTATCAAAGCCACTTCCTTTCCCATGGGAAGTTGAGGTATCGGTGTGAAGACCGGAGGCAGCGATCTCCACTTCAAAGTAAGCCTTCCAATGGTAAAACTGCTATCTGCTCTCGAGGTGACAAATACTCTTCCTTTGATGTAGCTTACCCTTTCATGTCCTACCAATGATGTAACCAAATGTATTGTACGTTCCCTATAAAGATGCCCTGTATTCCCCATACCTGCATTCTGACCTTAAGTTCATTAGACCTACTGACCCGTTAGCTTTTCTTAATAAATCTTTAAACTCTCTGCCACGTCTGGAGTAAAGTTTATTGCTGAGACGCAATTGGGTACTGAAGCCTGACAGTAGGTCAGAATCTCCAAGCCTTCTTTTTTATTTTGTGTTTAGGAAATAGTAGTAGTATGTCTTCGCGACCCACGCACTCGCTCCTCTTGGGGGAGGAAATCCTGATTGATTTTGGTCTGGAGGCGGCGACCCCCGAGCAGCACCCGTCCGGAGTTACCGGGATGCCAACGTGGACCTCCTTGCCCACGCAAGCAGAGCAGCGATGGAGAGTCAGGGCCAACGAATGGGCGGCGTCAGACCCTGTCGGCAGATTCTACCGGGGTCACTAACCGCCCGGTACGGTGAAGAGGGGGAACGAAACCGAGGGGCCGTGCCTACAGGTTGGAGGAGCCCTCGGTCACCCGCTCCCCAGTCACCCCGGTTGTTGTTGCCTCGGAGGAAGTTGCCCTGCTTCGCAGCCAGAACCAGATGTTGGTTCTACAGAATCGGGACCTGCAGACACGGATGGATACACTGCAGAGGGACTTGGGTACTGTTCTGGGGGAAGTGAGGGAGCTCAGACAGACCCCGCAGCAACCCCCAGCAGGCTCGCTGGCCGCCACGAAAACTCCTGTCAGTAGAGAGGCACCCACGCCCAGGCAACCTACCGCCAGAGACCTGAAGGTGTCCTTCGATGGATCCAGCACTCAGCTACCCCACTTTCTACTCCAAGTGTCTGGGTTCATGAAGGATCAAGGGGAAACCTTTCCTTCAGAGGAGGCCCGGGTCAGGTACGTGATAAGCCTACTGGAGAGGGAAGCGGTAGAATGGGCAGTAACGGCAGCCGAAACTATGCCTGGGGCCTTGAAATCCCTGACAGAATTTATGTCTGCGTTGCGCCGTCGTTTTGAGGATCTCCACAGTGGGGAGAAGGCTAAGATTGCCATGTGTCGTTTGAAGCAATGTACCCGCTCTGTAAGTGAGTACGCTCAGGACTTCCAATCCCTATCCTGTAAGATAAGGGAATGGAGCGAGGCCACTAAGGTCCAACGCTTCCGAGAAGGACTGCGTTGGGAAGTTCTGGACGGCTGTTTGACCCTGGGAGATTCGGAGTCGGTGGAAAACTGGATTAAATTGGTGGCCTTGGTGGAGATTCGCAAGCTTACCCTCAAGTTCTCTAAGGACCGCCCGTCAAAGGTAACCCCTGCGGCTCCCACTAAAGGGGGCAACACAGCGGAACTGCGCTGAGATGGCAAGAACTGAGGGACTTTTAGCCTGGATAGGGTGCGCCGCTTCAGGGAAGGAGCATGTCTCCAGTGCAGAAAGATGGGTCATTTCGCAGCGAAGTGTCCCGGCACATCGGCGGAAGGGTCTGGCAACCGGGCGACCCGAGAACGAGAGTTTACGCCACCTCGGGTCCAGGATCGTAAGACGGCTGAGGGAACTACCGGCCGGAGCAGGACGGAGGCTCTGCAAGCAGAACCGGCAGACGACCATAATTTTCTGGATCTTTACAGTGAGCCCTCGCCGGCAAAAAATGAGGACAGCCTTCCGTGAGTGAGCTGGCACGGAGGGCACCCTCGGGAGAAACCAAACTGGCTCCGTTTAGGGTGAGTGACCAGGGAGAAACACTGCTGCTACCCGTTGTGTTATGGAACCCCCGGGGAGGGGAACCTGTGGCTGTCATTGCTATCCTAGACTCCGGGTGTTCCCGGACCATGATTGATCAGGCTGTGGTGGAGCGCCTGAAAGTGGGAACTCGAGAACTGGACCAACCCTTGCATTTCCATCAAATGGATGGGAGCGATCTTCGGGGGGCCCCGGTCCATTTGCGCTCTCGGAAAGTGTTGCTGGGGGTGGGAAACCACTGGGAACAGATCCACTTCATGGTAGTACCTAAGATCTCCTGCCCAGTAGTTCTCGGCAGCAACTGGCTGGCGGGGCACAACCCGAGTATCAATTGGGAACTGAGGCGGGTTGTGTTTGGGGGTCCCCAGTGCGAGAGACACGGCCGGGACGACATTCCCGGAGGCGGGGGGGATGCCGCTGCGATTGAGACCCACGCGCTGCCCCCGGAGTATAGTGACTTTGTGGATGTGTTTGAGAGGATGGACTGTGACCTGTTACCCCCTCACCGCACGACGGACTGTACTATAGAACTACTTAAGGACATTAAGCCTTCCAAAGCCCGGGTTTATCCCATGAGTCTGTGGGAATTCCTGGACAAGAACATGGAGTGGGGTTTCATACGGCTGTCCAAGGCTGCATTT
The DNA here is from genome assembly GCF_029931775.1 of Euleptes europaea. Taxonomy (NCBI): domain Eukaryota; kingdom Metazoa; phylum Chordata; class Lepidosauria; order Squamata; family Sphaerodactylidae; genus Euleptes; species Euleptes europaea. The sequence goes on from NC_079325.1 coordinate 60,661,958, forward strand.
TCTTCTCCCTGCTTCTTTGTGAAGAAAAAGGGGACCACTGATCTCAGACTGTGTGTAGACTATAGGGGGCTTAATGCAATTACAGAGTCTAACGCCTACCCCATTCCTTTAATTCAGGATCTCCTGAGTGCTCTCCAGGAGGGCTGTGTGTTCTCGAAGCTTGACCTGGCAGAAGCCTACTACCGGGTCCGAATCAAAGAGGGGGATGAAGCAAAGATGGCCTTTTCTTTTTGTTACAGATTGTTTGAATTTATGGTAATGCCTTTCGGTCTTTCTGGGGCACCATCGTGCTTCATGCAATTAATTAATGAGATCCTCCATGATCTACTGTTTAAAGGGGTAATCGTTTATTTGGATGATATTCTGATATACTCCAAGGACCCCGAGGAACACCGGGGTTTGGTGCGGGAGGTTTTGCGTCGCTTAAGGGATAATCATTTATATGCTAAGCTGTCCAAGTGTGCATCCAACCAAATCCAGTTGTCTTTTCTCGGATATGTTATTTTCCCCCAAGGTTTGATTGTGGATCCTGAAAAAGTTCAGGCGGTATGGGAGTGGGAACCCCCCAGGACTCACAAGCAAGTACAACAGTTCTTGGGTTTCGCAAATTTTTATAGAGGTTTTATTCAGGACTTTGCCGAAATAGCCTTACAGATCACCGATCTACTCAAAACCAAGGGGAAGGGGCAGGAGGCCACCTTGGCGCATTGCCAAGTGCCTTGGCATGACCGGTATCAGGCGGCATTTGAAACTCTGAAGGAGCGCTTTACCTCCGAGCCCGTTCTGGCTCACCCAGATTGTTCTAAGTCATTTACCCTTCAAGTAGATGCCTCGGAAAAGGCAATGGGAGGTGTGCTCCTTCAAAGGGATAAACAAGGGGTGATTAAACCCTGTGCCTATTTTTTGAAAAAATTCTCTGGACCGGAGCTAAACTGGCCGATCGGAGAGAAGGAAGCCATGGCTATCAAGCATGCCCTCACGGTCTGGCGGCAGTTCCTGGAGGGGGCGGTGGAACCCTTTGAGGTCTGGATGGACCACCGAAATCTTGAGGCCATATTGGGTCAGCGGAAGCTGTCAGCCAAATAGCTGCGCTGGGTAGACTTTTTCTCCAAATTCCACTTCACCATTAAACACAGGCCCGGAAAGGACAACTGCCTGGCCGACGGGCTGTCCCAGATGCCGCAATACGAATGTCGAGTCCGGCCAGTGGGTTCCCTTTTCACCCGGGAACACCTGGGCTTGGCTACGGAGGGGAGTAGCGCGGGACTCCTGACCAGAGCCCAATCCCACGCAGCTGCGAGAGGGTCTGTCCCTGACTCCTCTCGGGTGAGGGCTGCCTCCGCTCCCCCATCCCCGGGGATCCCAGGGGATCCTCCGGTCATGATCGCAGGGGGGAGAGGGAGTCCTGTCAACGAGAGCGAGGAGACAGGGCAGTAGAGTCGGTCCTGGTCCCCCCTCAGGGGCCACCTGCATCTACCCCCCGCTCCTTAGCAATCCCGGAGGAGCTCCCAGAAGCGTCCAAGCGTAGGTGGGGGGAGGCTCTTCAGCGAGAGCAGAGGGAGAAGTCACTCCCATCCCAGGTACTATTAGGGGAAGGCGCCCACGAGGATAAACACTACATCCCCACAGAGTTGCGAAGGGAGGTGTTGGGATGGAGCCACAGTTCCAAAACGGGGGGACATTTTGGGTTTGTGAAAACCTTACACCTGGTGAGAAGGCAGTTCTGGTGGCCAGGGATGCGCCAGGACATTGATGTGTTCATAAAATCTTGCCCCGTGTGCACAACGAGCAAATGCTTAATGGGGAAATCCCCTGGATTACTCAAGCCCCTAGAGTCTCCAGAGGCTCCCTGGCGGGTGATCGGGATGGATTTCGTAACTGACCTCCCATCTAGCCAGGGCAAAACGGTTCTGTGGGTGGTTACAGATCTCTTCTCGAAGCAAGTTCATCTCGTCCCCTGCGAAAGGATGCCCTCTGCACACAAATTAGCTCGCTTATTTGTACACCAGATTTTCAGATTGCACGGCTTTCCGCGGAAGGTCATGAGTGACAGGGGGTCCGTGTTCGTGTCAAAATTTTGGAAATCGTTTTTAGGACTTGTGGGTGTGCAACAGGGTTTGTCTTTAGCCTATCATCTGCAGACGGATGGGCAAACCGAAAGGGTTAACGTGGTGGTAGAATGTTACATGTGTTGTTTTGTGAATTACCACCAGGACAATTGGATCGACCTGCTGCCGTTGGCAGAATATGCCTATAATAACTCGGTACACTCTGCTACCGGTATAAGTCCGTTCAAAGCAATCTACGGAATGGACTTCAGACCCTTACGGGCCGTACCCCTCCCGCCGGGCGGCGATCCCCCCGAAGTATCAGCATGGGCCAACACAGTGTGGAACACTTGGCCCTGGCTGGTAAAAAATTTGGAACAGGCGAAGGAAAAGTACAAGGTGTAGGCAGACAAACACAGGGCACCCCAATGGGAATTAAAGGTCGGAGGGAAGGTGTACCTCTCCACCAAGAATCTCAGATCTTTACGTCCGAGCAAGAAACTGAGTCAGAAATTTGTGGGGCAGTTCACAATCTCCCGGGTTATCAATGAAGTTACAGTGGAGTTGGAACTGCCAAAAACTTTACAGGGGGTACACCCGGTGTTCCATGTAAGTCTGTTAAAACCTTTTGTACCGGCACCTGAATGGCACCCTGAACCCGCGGCTGCGACCCCGATCATGGTGCAGGGGGAACAACACTTCGAGATTTCCAAGGTATTAGATTCTCGGGTGCAGAGGGGCCAGCTGGAGTGTCTCGTGCATTGGAAACATCTAAACTCTAGTGTCAGGCTTCAGCAAGGCACGGCTTTTCAGGCAATAAAACTCCAATCCAGACAGAGCAGCGATTCAAGGATTTATTCCGAAAGTCAGTGACTTCAGTAAGGAGACGAGCAAGGCTGGAATACATGACTGGGGGAGTATGGATACATATATAGGGCTGATACAATAGGGTTACAAGAACAAAGAGACAATGTAGTCATTTCCTGCCGGTAACGACTTAAGTAAAACTGAAATAGAAACAATTGTAAGCAATCAGTGGAGGAGATGGCCGGACTCTCGGCTTTGTGCGCGGGATCCGATATCAGATCGGAGATTTACATGGGCGGATCCCAATACAATTGTAAATCCCTGGCCAGAGCTCGTGTGCAAAACGGGGGGGGGGAGGAGTGCATGGAGAGCTCCATCTTGTTCGCGGGGAAACCATCTTGTTTGGGAATGGAGCTGTTAGAAGCCCTATCTGACATCTAGCCACGATGAATAGGTGTCCGCTAGGCACGTAAAAGCCCCCACCCTGGTAGCAGATTTCCATCGGCTCTACCCCGCCAAACCGGGATGTCCCGGGGAGGAGTCTTTGGGGAGGCGGAGTGTCAGCCAGGGCATCCATTCGGGCCCCGGATAAGCATATGTTTAGTATCAAAGCCACTTCCTTTCCCGTGGGAAGTTGAGGTATCGGTGTGAAGACCGGAGTCAGCGATCTCCACTTCAAAGTAAGCCTTCCAATGGTAAAACTGCTATCTGCTCTCGAGGAGACAAATACTCTTCCTTTGATGTAGCTTACCCTTTCATGTCCTACCAATGATGTAACCAAATGTATTGTATGTCCCCTATAAAGATGCCCTGTATTCCCCATACCTGCATTCTGACCTTAAGTTTGTTAGACCTACTGACCCGTTAGCTTTTCTTAATAAATCTTTAAACTCTGCCACGTCTGGAGTAAAGTTTATTGCTGAGACGCTATGGGGTACTGAAGCCTGACACAGCTGTTCCCAGTCCCTATTTCTTCAGTATCACATTGTGTTCCCTTTGCCTTCCAGCTGATGGCTGCTTTCCCCTCTACCTCACCCTGCACTTCTCTAGAAGCAAAAGAGGCCAAGCTCTGCTGTTCACCCTCTGAGCCAGAGGATGACGATGAGTCTTGTTGGAGCAGCCTGGAGAACTTCCGGGTGAAGTTGATTTCGGTGATAGACCCTTCCAAGATAACGCCTTATCTCCGGCAGTGCCGAGTCATAAATCATGATGATGAGGAGCAAATCCTCAATGACCCCAGCCTGGTGATCCGGAAGAGAAAGACGGGTAAGCACACTTTGGGCATGTAAACTCTGGATCGAGAAAAATGAAAGGTGCCTGCTACATCCAGGGCTAACATATATAACTCACAAGAACATCAGAAGAGCCCTTCTGTATCAGACCAGTGAGGGTCCATCTAGTCCAGCATCCTGTCTCACTGGGATTCAGAGGTTGACTGTCTCTGAACATGGAAGTTCCCTTTAGTCACCATGGGTAGTAGCCACTGATAGGCCTCTCCTCCATGAATCTGTCCAATCTCCTTTTAAAGCTGCCTGTGCCTGTGGCCATCAGTGCATCCTCTGGCAGCAAATTCCACATTATAATCACATGCTTTATAAAGAAGTTTTTCCTTTTGGCCATCCTAAATCTACTGCCCATCAGCTTCACTGGATGCCCTAGCATTTTGGGAGAAAGAAAAAAAGGTTTCCTCTGTCCACCCTTTCTACCCTGTACATAATTTTATAAACCTCTATAATATTGCCCCGTAGCCCATCTCTTTTCTAAACTGAAAGGTCCCAGACTCTTCAGCCTTTCCTCGTAGGGAAGGGCACACCAATCCCTTAATCATTTTGGTTGCTCCCTTCTGTACTTCTTCCAGCTTTGCAGTGTCCTTTTTGAGACACAACAACCAGAACTGCACACAGTATTCCAAATGAGGCCTCACCGTAGATCTATACGGGTGTATAGATCAGGCTCCGCCCCCAAAATCTCCAGGTATTTCCCAACCTGGAGCTGGCAACCCTATACAAAGTACATCCATTAATTAAACTCACACACTGAAACTTGGCCAGAGCATATAAACAGCACAAACAAAGAGCCAGGTGGAAGGGCCAGGTCTTCTTGGGCCAGACGTTCTCAGCCTAGAAGCAGACTATAAAAACAGCGTTAAGAGATGAGCCCCGGGATGAAAAGAGACGCTTGGGCTGGGCATAGGGTTGCCACCCCGGGTTGGGAAATACCTGGAGATTTTGGGGGCAGAGCCTGAGGAGGGCCAGGGTTTGGGGAGGGGAGGGACCTCAATGACTTAAGAGTCCAATTGCCAGGTCCATTTTCTCCAGGGGAACTGATCTCTGTTGCCTGAAGTTCAGTTGTAATATCGGGAGATCTCCAACCACTGCCTGGAGTAGGGCTGTTGAATTAAAAAAAATTCGGTATAGTTCAGATTCGGCTGAATTCGGCCCGTTTAGATTCGGGATATGCCAAAGTCCGAACTCCCCCGCTTCGGGTCAGTGCAATTTGGCGGGAATTCAAAGTTTGTGAAAAAAATTCGGCCGAATAAAGCCATTAAAAACACAACCGCGCCTTTCCGCAGCTCTGGGGGGGGCATTTTTGGGGGTAGAGGTCCCAAACTTTCAGCAGAGCTTCAAAGGACGTTTCTTGAAAGACCCCCCAAGTTTTCTAAAGATTGGGTCAGGGGGGGCTGAGATATGGGCCCCGAAAGGGGTCCCCCCACCCTTAATGTGCATCTCTAAGCAGAGCTTGCCGCCCACGCACAAAGCTCCCAGCCCCGACAAACAGCTGAGAAGTTTTTTATGAATGAGGGAAAGCCTGAAGACACACAACTGAAACCCCCCCTCAAACCAGGGAGAGAGAGACTCAAGGGGAAACACACACCCCAGGCAGAACCGGCAAAAGCCCCCTTTGGCCTCCCCCCCACCCACAGAAACTGCTCCCTCCCCACACACACACAGACTCTGCTTCCCCCCCACACACACACACACAGGAGAAAAATTATAGATTAAAGCCCCCCAAAGGGGCCTTACTGTGGCTGTCTTCTGTTCCATCAGGAGGGGCTGGGGAGGACTGGGTAATCCAAGACGTTTCCATTTAGGCACGGGACGTTTTGCTCTGGAGGAGATGCATACAGGATCCCATTCATCCCAATAGGGGAAAGGGGAAAGGGGAAAGCCCATATCTCGGGACCCCCTGACCCAATGTTTACAAAACTTGGATGGTCTCTTAAGAAGGTTTGTCTGAAGCTCCACTCAAAGTTTGGGATCTGCACCCCCAAAAATGCGCCCCCTGCAGCCACAGAAAGAGAAAAGGGGGGAAGCCGATATTTCTGCCCCCACTGAACCCATCTTTACAAAGTTTGGGTGGTATCTTAAGAAGGATTGTCTGAAGCTATGCTGAAAGTTTGGGGGCTGTATCCCCAAAAAAGTGCCCCCTGCCGCCATGGAAATGGAAAAGGGGGAGAGGTAAAAGGGGTGGAGCCCATATCTCGAGACCCCCTGACCCAATGTTTACAAAACTTGGGGGGTATCTTAAGAAGGCTCATCTGAAGCTCCACTGAAAGTTTGGGGTTTGTACTCCAAAAAAATACCCTGCAGCCACAGAAAGGAGTGAATGTGCACAAGCACCCCCCCACACACACCCACACGCACGAGGATTTCCCTCTCTCTCTCTCTCCCCGGCTGGGCCGCACATCAGCTGATTCCTCCAGTACTCAATCCTGACTGATTGGCCAGAAGAAGACCCAGCTTGGCCACCGATTGGCTGGGGGAGGAGAATGCTGCTTACTGACGGTTATGCTGCTTACTGACGGCCCCGAATTGGCCGGATTTATTCGTGAACTCCCGAACTCGCTGAATTCGGCCCCCCCGGTTGCCCGCCATTTTTGAGTTCAGTTCGTCCCGAACTAAAAACCACCGAATCAGGGGAAATTCGGCTGTTTTTCAGTTCGGGCCGAACCGAATCAACAGCCCTAGCCTGGAGGTTGGCAACCCTAGCTGGGCACCTAAAAGAAAGTAGGGTGGGTGTAGGGTTGCCAGGTCCCTCTTCGCCACTGGTGGGAGGTTTTGGGGGCGGAGCCTGAGAAGGGCGGTGTTTGGGGAGGGACTTCAATGCCATGGGATCTAATTGCAAAAGTGGCCATTTTCTTCAGGTGAACTGATTTCTATTGACGAGATCATTTGTAATAGCAGGAGATCTCCAGCCACCACCTGGAGGTTGGCAACCCTAGGTGGGTGCCTCATGGGGAAGGGCATTTCAGAGTTTCTGATATTCTGTGCTAAAAACTCCTTCCCTCTGTATTTGCAGGGGTTCTCCTGGATATTCTTCAAAGGACAGGTCAAAAAGGTTTTGTGGCATTCCTTGAGAGCCTGGAATTGTACTACCCTCATCTTTATAAGAAAATAACAGGCAATGAGCCCAGCAGAGTCTTCTCTATGATTATAGGTAATACAAGCAGAAACCCACAAGGACTTGCGGGAGGCATCTCATTTCCCCTCCCCCACAATTTCCTCTTTCCCTTCCCTGAAAGCCCCCTGCCCTGATTCCGTCTCTCCTTTCCACTCAGCAGCCAACCTACCTTTATCTATACCCCCACCTTCAGCCTTCCCTCTCCCACCCCTCACCAGCAGCCTCTACCTAGGAAAACGATGGCTGAGTTGTGGGGCACCGGCCACAGGGCCAGGCCCCTTGTATGTTAGGGAGCCTTCAAAGACTTGTGGGGGGGCACCTCACTGTCCCCTTATTTCCCTCTCCACGTTATTTTCCCTTTCCCTCCTCCTGACAACCCTCATATTCTCTGCCCTTTCTTTGCCTCATTCTGTCCTTCTCAGCCATTCCCCAACCTACCTTACATCTGCCTCCAATCTTCAGCTATATTTATTATTTACTTCATTGATGCTACACCTTACTCCACGGTGGGGACCAAACCATCTTACATTCTTCTCCTCTCCTCCTTTTCATCCTCACAACAACCCTGTGAAGTAGGTTACGCTGAAAGTATGTGTCTAGCCCAAAATCACCCAGTGAGTTTCCACAGCAAGGTGGGAATTTGAACCCTGCTCTGAAGCTCTAACTGCTACACCACACTGGCTTTCATAGGGTGGCTGCTGTTGAAGAGCAGCAAGCAGCCAGGCCTAGTTGAGTCATGCAAATCAGGTGATATCAAGTCACCCAGTGGTTGCTGTCAGGCCTATGGTGCCAACCTCCAGGTGGAGCCTGGAGATTTCCTGGAACTACAACTGATCTCCAGATGACAGAGATCTGTCCCCCTGGAGAAAATGACTTCTTTGGAGGGTGGACTGACTCTATGGCATTATATCCTACTGAGCTCCCTCCCCTCCTCAGACTCCACCCCAAAATCTCCAGGAATTTCCCAACCTGGAGCTGGCAACCCTAGTCAGGCCTGGCCCCAATGAGTCCTCTCTCAAAGGCCAAAATAGACCTGGAAAGGACCCAGCCCTCTTCCCCTGCCTTCTTACTTACAAAAACCCAGCCTGGAATACTGTGGTTGTCTAGCAACAGCCACTGTTTCTTGAAGCTACAGGTACTCCTTTTATCATTTTGGGGTTTTTTAAACCCCCAATCTATATATATATATATTGATATTTCAGATTTTTCTGCAAACCTGGGGCCCTTTTCAGGTTTGTAGTAAGAGCTGCCTTTGCCTGTTCACAGCTCCAGTCATCAGACTTAAATATCCTCAGATTTGGCTGACTTCACTATTGGTATGTAGATTAAGCCAATGTGTAGGTGGCTCAGAGTTTATATGCTTCATTTATATCCCCACCTTTCTTCCCAAAAGGGACCCAAAGTGTTCCCCTCTCCTCTGTTTTATCCTCACACCAACCTTTTGAGGTAGGTTCTATGGCCGAGTAGGGGTTGGAAACTGGGAGTCCCACATCCTACTCCAACACCGGGAATATGTCCAGAGGAGATCAACAAAGATGGTGAGGGGTCTGGAGACCAAGTCCTATGAGAAAGGATAAAGGAGCTCGGTATGTTTAGCCTTTCTATAATTCTATGTTGAGCATTGTAGGCCCCTGCCCCATCTGCCCTTGAAAGAGGGGTGGACTGCCAAAAGGGGCAGGACTGCCTTAGTGGTGGCACCCAATCCATGGAATATTCTCGCTACAGTCCTTCAGCTGGGGTACTGCACAATCCCCTGATGGTTTGCCAAGCGTTTTTGGAATGGTCACCCCCGATTCATGATGCTACTCAATGGTCACCCCTGATTCATCATGCTGCTCCATTGTGCTGAATTGTTGCTGATATTTATTTCTTCTAATCCCTACACGTGACAGTGGCCCTACGCATCTAACATCTGAGCTTTTGTACATAGAGAAGCCATCTAAGGTACAACACTCACAATTATGAGTTCCCTATCAGATGCAGCTATTAAAACTTCTGACATCCTAAAACAGAAGACCAATCAGCATTATTCTAATGCTAAGGGGCATAATTTCTTCCATCATTCGAAATTCAGACTGCAATCCTAAGAACATTTTCTGGGAGTAAGCTCCAATTAATTAAATGGGACTTACCTCTTAATAGACCTGTTTAGGATTGCTATTTGCTCCCTCAAATTCAAATTCAAATTTATGAATACGGTCGACTAACCAATCACGTGCCAATACATCAAAAATTCCAGACTCAATAGTTTGGCACCGCAGAATCACAGACATATAATCAAAGTATCATATAAAGGTGTAAGAATCACAGGACATATAAAGGTGTAAGATCAATAAAAGCAACCCCTGGTTAAAATTATCATCTTAAAATTGATAAAACTGCAAAATATTCTAACAATCATTTTCTAATAAAGTTCTGTGTATTTTAATAGCAACGTCGCAGAACTTGGCAGTTTGGAGCGTAAGCTGAGGGTCTTCTCCTAATCGGAGCTTCTTTGCCAAAAGCTCAGCTGACTCTTCAGGGAATTTACCAAGTAGGGGGATTGCTCCCTCAGAATAACAGGTTCTTAAATGTTATTCCCAAATTATTTCACCATGACACCATTCATTCTAATCCAGGAGTACAAGAAGAATCTCCATCCCTAAAATATTGTGTTCTACCCACCTATTATACTAAGGTCAAGTCCCTCCTGTTTGTGATTTTGTCTTATACCTTCCTGCAGAGTAAGTTCCTCAGGAAAGAAACAGATATCAATAAAATACAGGATATATATTTCTCCCCAATTACAGTACTGTCAGAGAGATTAATTTCTCTTCTCATTTCCTTTTAATCTTTTCATTTGCTGCAGTTAAAAGAGCACAAAGGGTCAAAGCACTGTCATTAAATTAATCATTCCAGAGCCTTATAAATCATGACACTTTTCCAGTAAATTTATTATGACATAAATTAGGTCTTAATCTTCCATAATGTGATATTTCGGACACCAGTGCAAAGTCCCATATCTGTGTGTACAAACTGTTAAGGGGAGGGGGTTTGATTCCCCCCCATGGGAAGCAATGCAGATACAAGATGCAATTACCAGACATGATACAAATTCTAATTGTTATCTAAGATGATATCCTTAAGGAAGTCCAACAGGAGTAACTCGAGGTCCAGATAGAAGTCATATTCCAACACGTCCCATCATAGTCAAGACTTCTTTTCAGAATCATTCTGTAAAAGTGCAGTGCCCACAAGATACAGGCAACTCTGACGACAGGGCCTGCCTTATACCTACTGCTGGGTTATAAAGATGTCTCAGTTTACCAGGAATCAGATTCCAAAGTTTCAGAGTAGTTCACTATCAAGTCCACTGATATATTATCAGATATTGTTTTGGACCAAATCAATTTCTAGCCCTCTATTATTTCCAGTCTAGGATCACTATTTCATTTATACTAGAAATGATCGATTTTCTCACCTGTGAAAAAAAATTCTGACAAATCAGGCTTATTAGCCCTTTACCAATCAGCAACCTTTCAAAATCAGTCTTATTCCTTATGGGATGGTATTTTCTGTGCAGTAACATAGCAGCACTTCTAATTTGGAAATGCTGAAATATAAAGGGTCTAAAACTGTCAATTTTCTTGATTACTTGCTCTCAAGAGATAACATTTGACAGTTGCAGAATACTACAGAAGAGAAACCAAATTGATTTCATATACCTATATTTCCTAAATAATCCACTGTTGAGAAGGTTTAATTAAAATATGGAACTTAACAAGAGAACATCCACGTGAAAGTTTCTGTTTCCAAATATACCATACCTTCACAGATTTAAAAAAATTGGCAAAAGAACTATGGAACTCACTGCCAGTGGATGTAGTGATGGCCACAAGTATATGTATCTATGTGAAGTGGTAAGACCGCTCGTAAAGAAGTCATCTTTAGGCCTGAAAGATCTTGGCAACTACCGACCAGTATCGAACCTTTCGTACCTGGGTAAGGTGGTAAGGTGGCTGAGAGAGCGGTCACTGAGAAGCTGCAGCGATTTCTGGAGGATACATCAGCTCTGGATTCCTGTGAGCACTTGTCCCCGTGGTAGTCCCACAAATAGCATCCACAGACAAGGAGTCCAAAAGAGAGCTGATTTATTGGAAAACATACAGGTATGCAGAGCTTACAGGTACATTGGCACAAATGGCAGTTGGGAGCACAGGGTAGGCCTATAAGGGAAAGTATTAGTCACCACAGGTCAAGGCGCCCCCCCTTCTACTGAGGAGCCGTTCCCACGGGAGATAGCACTGGAACAGGAATTCAGCAGTTAGCAAGGTCGGCCTTGAGAGGCACCTGGTGGAATCGAAACTAAAACAGTCACAGTCTGACAGGCTGCTTAGAGCTGTGGAAAGCAGGCCTGACATCCCCTTCCAGTTGGGCTTCTGCCCTGGCCATGGGGTGGAGACGGCTCTGGTCACTGCCGATCTCCAGCAACAGCTGGACAGAGGCAGGTCAGGGCTGCTTTTGTTGGATCTGTCAGCAGCTTTCGACATGGTTGATCTCATGGACCACCGCGTCACCAACAGTGGGATCTGGGGCACAGCCCATCAATGGTTGTGCTCCTTCCTACAAGGTGGCACTAGAAGGCAGCACGAGGTGAAAGCCTGGGCCTCTGTGGCCAGGTTGTTGGTCCTCCAGGCAACTGGTTGGCCACTGTGTGAGACAGGATGCTGGACTAGATGGATCATTGGACTCACCCACCAAGCCTTTCTGATCCCTTTTCTTGAAACCACAAAAATTATATAGAGGTTGACCTGAGATCTGCTATACAATATTTTTCCCTCAAACAATCCAAAATCAATGCATTTTATGATTGCATTTTTACATGTTGCATAATTAGCTTCCCATTTTGTACTACTGGTCTTTGATTTTTACATTCTTTTATTTTTAGTTTTATAGAAATAATTTAATTATTTAACACTGTTCTTTTAGTTTAATTTTGGCTTAATAGTCATTTAATCAAATTGAATTTTAATGTTGCAAATCACTTAGACATTTTTAAAATCAAGAGTTCTGGCATATAAATGTATAAAATTAAAGTGCTGCAGGCCGCTCCAGGCACTCAGCCAGCATCCACCAGTCCCAGGGGCATTTGGGTCAAGCGTGTGCCTCGTCCGCAGAACAGAATGTAACAGTTCTCTGGTTAATTGTTAGTCTTCTGTGCAGCCCCATGCGTGGGACTGCGCGTTTGCAGGCCTGCCTTCCGGTAGAAGGTTTTTCTAGCCTCCTGGATACAAGGGGGGGGGGAGCGCGCCTATCTCCCCCCCTTGAACGTTCGTGATGATTCCTTCTCACCCAAATGTTACGTGACCCCTCTTCCCTCAGTTCCTTTCCTGCCACCAAATTCGCATAGAAGTGATTTCAAGTGTCCTCCTAACCTTTTCTTCATATTTGTGAGTGATCCATCGTTTTTCTTTGTTTCCTGATTTTTTCCCTTTATTGGCCATCTGAGGTAGCTTTCGCTGACCTGGCACGCCTAGGAGTTTTTTCTCCCGCTGCCGTGCAGGGACCGGCACGCGGTTGAGCCGCCGTGGCATCCAAGGCCTTATTTAAGAAATGTGGGAAGTGCAGCACTAAGGTGCCGCATTTGGACAAACATACTGGCTGCCTGCTGTGTCTAGGGGAGGAGCGCCATGTCCAGTTTTGTGTTATTTGTATGAGCTTTACTCCTAATGCCCCGGGCATTTAGATTAAAAATGGCCCTTCAGGAAAAATACGTTAAAATCTGTATCCGGTCGGATCAGGTCAGCACGGAGGCCTCCCTCTGGGCAGTCTGCATCTGCCCGTTCTCTTAGTAACCCCATGCTCAGAAGCCGCTCCTAGTTCGGCTGCAGCTTCGATACTGACTGCTGCCTCATCGGTTCCGGAGGGACCATCGGGCTCCAGCAGCACCCAGATATGATCGATTGGCTCTGTCGGATCCGAAGATTGCTGCTTCAGTTCCAGCAACTTTGATTATGGTCCTCTCCAAAAGGGGGCAAATCACTGCCTACCCAATGGCACGGTTCCTTATCTTCCCCGCAGGGCTCAGCTCCATCTGCAAAAAGGCACAAGTAAAAGCTGAAGCACAAGGAGGAAGAGAAGGACAAATTGTCCCATAAGAAAAAGGACTCTCTCCGTAAGGATTGTGGTGTGTCCTCAGATCCAATTATCGTTCCACCTCGAACACCTTCATTCCGTTTGGGTTTGCCATCACATACTCTCTCAGATCCAGAGGCTGAGGGATCCAAGCCCTCCACCCCCACATCCTCAAAGTTGGCAACACCAGTATACACCACATGAGTTCTTCCTGACTCCATCTCACATCCCTAATTGGATTGAACCTTGTCAATTTAAGGGCCTGGATCTTGCTGGCAGGCCCTTAACACAGGCCCAGACAAAAGCTTAAGAGTCGTGTTCTGTCCAGGGACCACCAGAGGTTGGCATTCTGGTGACTTCTAGTATAGAAGATTTTCACACATGCATCCAATGCTAATTCCCAAGATCCCTTAATTGACTTGCATTGCTTCTGTTAATCCAACGTGTTTATGTGTGTCTGTTTCCACAACATTTGCTTGAGGACAAAACAGTGGGGGGCGGGGGCGGTTTCAGCCCAGTCCTGGGTTACCAGCTCTGTGTTGGGAACCGCTGTAAATTTTGGGGGTGGAGCCCAGGAACAGTGGGGTTTGGGGAGGGGAGGGACCTCAGTTGGGCATACTGCCATTGAGCCCAGCCTCCGAAGCAGCCTTATTTCCTCCAGAGGAACTGATCTCTGTGTTTTGGAAATCCGTTATAATTCTACTGCCTGCTTTGTGCCAGGGCTAAGTACCGCTGAGTGGTCTTGCTGACTCCCCACAGTGTCCTCAGGCTGCCCCGCCATTTGAAGTCCTTGCCCACTTTCCCTCTGTCCCGCAGACACTGCTGGGGAGTCCAGCCTGACAGAGCTGTTGATGAAAGAGATTACCAAGCTCCAAGGCGCCGTCCACGAGGAGAGACGGGATGTCCAGGAGCTCAGCGCGCTGCTGCACGCCAAGGATGACCTCCTCAAGGAGATGCGGGTGAAGGACAGCGTTCTGCGCAAGCACCAGGAAAGGGCTCACAAGATGAAGGAGGAGAGAGACAACCTCAGCAAGGAGCTGAAGCAATGCAAAGATGAGAACTACAAGCTGGCCATGAGCTACGCCAGGCAAAGCGAGGAGAAGAACGTGGCCCTGATGAAGAACCGAGACCTGCAGCTGGAGGTTGGCCTTTTTCGTCCTGCGGTAGGCGGGAGGGGCGGGAGGACCAGGTGTTCCCAGGTTTTGCCAGAATCAAGTGGAAAAGTGGAAATACCACAGCGGTCGTAAAGTTACATCTTAGCCCCGATTCTGAAGAGGAAGACTTGGGACCAAGTGGGAGAGAGTTTCGCATGCTTGAGCACCCCCCATCGTGAGCCTGTGTCACAGCAGATATCAGATCAAGGGGCTTCTTGGGGCCCAGATCAATCTGTGATGAAAACAGGGGCACTTGAGCGAGTGGGGTCTCGGGGCAGAGTCTGGTGGACAGCCACAGGGCCGGAGTCTGAAGTGCCATCGCGGGAACTGGTAGATTCTCTCTGGATCTCCCAGACTCCCTAATGGCTAGGCCTGAATCTGCACATTTCACACTGTCTCTTGTGGATTCCTCCTGGTCCAGTTGGCTTCAGCCTGCTGTGCTCGTCCACTAGCCCTCGCCGCTGATGGGGTCCCAGGCGGGCTTCCCCTGGAGGTGTCCAAAGGGGGAGGCCTTCCTTTGTAGCATATCTTTCCCGCCAGTGCATGAGAGGATGGAGAGAATTTAGAGTATTTTTTTTCTATGTTTCCTTCAAACACTGACTCAGAAGGTTATGAGTACGTGGCATTAAAAATCAGCAACCCTTTTGGGTATGTTGCCTTCCTGAGGGTATCTCAGAACATCACTGCCTTTCTCTTTTGTAAGCAGTTCACCCCAAAGCTGATAGTGAAAGAACTTCATGACGACTCAAAAGGGCTTTTTGGGAGAAGGCCTTTGTTGCTGCTGGCGACAGTCATCCCCCCCCCCATGGCCTGACGAAGGCTCTCCAAGGGCCCCTTCAGTCCTGTTGCTTCCAAGGTGGGGGAGCTGTCCGTTCCGTCCAGGTGCTCCAGGACCCTTGGTCTATTTGAGCCAGAGTTTCACTCTGAGGGGCATTTTTCTGTTTTGCCACGGACTAAAAAAAAACACGATTTAAATGTTTTTTTCATGGCCGCGATTTATCCCCGTCAATTATCTGTAGTTTGGGTTTTTCATGGGAACAAAGCACGCTGTAGTTGACAACGGTTTGGTCTGTCCCTTTTGCAGGAGGCCTCCCCTTCCAACAGGCTCATTGTTTATGCCTGCCCCCAGCTCCGCCCCAACTCCGCCCAGCAGATTACCTCCTGCGGTTCACCAGCCCCAGCGCAAAAAACAACCCCCAGTCCCTCTGGTCTCCTCCATTTTTCTTCCACCCTCGCTCTGTTCTGCTTTTGGAACAGTCAGATTCCAAATGGGGGGGGGGGAAGGCAGCACTTTCCTCAAAGCTTCCCTCTATTTTCTATAGGTGTGGAACCCATTGCCCTTTAATGAAAGACAGGATTGGGGGGGGGGCAGGAATTGCATCCATGTGCCCAGAGAAGTGTTTAGCTGAAAGTGGGAATGGCGGGGGGGGGGAGAGGAAAGAAGGCCCCTGGATTGCGCGCCGGCCATGATCCGGCCACAGTGCATCGAGAGAGAGGAGGGAGATAAGAGCAGGCTGGCCACCCCTCTTCAGAAGAGTGATGGGAGGGAGTTTTGCCTTGGGTTTTCCACTCTCAGGATGCACATTTTTCCCATCCGATTTCTCAAAAATCCCCCCTCCCCTCTGGGGCAGAGAGGCCAACAGCCCCTTCCCTTGAACATCCCCCCCCCACGGGTCCAGCTGCCCTAGACTGAGCTTTCACCACCACCACCCCCAGTGCCCCGCCAGTCTCCCCCTGGAGCCGTCCGTCCGACGTCCCCCTGGGCTTGCAGGTGTGGGCCCAGATCCAAGGCTCATCCCGGGCGAGGGGAGGGGAAGGCGTGCGGGGATGGAGGGAGAGAAGTGCCAGGATTCTAGGCAGGCAGGCAGGCAGCCAAAGGGGCGGTATTCTTGTCCGAGCGCGAAACTCCCCCAGCCAATCACCGTTCCTGGGGGAGGAGAAAGGAGACGTCCCGGGGAGTGAAGCAAACATTTTTTCATGGGCATCCGAGCAACAAAACACGAGTGCACAGGAAAGATCGTCTCAAAAGTGGTTTGGATTGCCTCTCTTTTAACGCGGCTTATTTTGCTCAGTGGGGGAAAATACGGATCTCCAGTGAATAACCAAAATTTGACTCCGACGCAAATCAGCGTCGAAACAGCAGCAAATCTCCTTGAAGAATACCCCTGAGTGTAGAGCCAGCAGCCCATTCCCTAAAATAAAGATGTCTTTTTTGAAAAGCCAACACACCGTGAAATCACACATGTTCTTTTTCAAGTTCATCTTTGGCTGATGTAGTTTGCCACTAAATGAAGGCAGTGGGCTAAGAATCGCTTGGATGAGCCCCTCTTCCTCTGCTCCCCATCCCACAAGCTCCCAAGGCAGCTCTGGCTGGATTTCCTGCATGTTTTAATGGGAAGCAGAAAGAATTTTCTATTGATAAAAACATCAGACTTTTGCTGAGGCTTTTGGGTGGAAAATTCCGAGAAAGAAAAAAATACAATCAGGAGTTATATTTAAAATAAAATACTGCATGCCATTTTCTTGGCTTGCCTTAGTGAGAATGATTAACAATTTAATGATCAACCATTACAGGTTTGAATATTGACACAAGATAAGAGGTATAAATAAGATGGGGGGTCAGATCCAGGTTTGGTACCTTTGCAGTGCCTGAGGCCTCCCCCATTCTCATAGAATCCGATAAAAGAATGAGGGAAAGGAGGTTGGTTGAACTACAGCTTGCTTTATTGGCCAAGAAGTCATAGCTGGGCGAGTCAGGATCCAGACAAACAGCTCTGCGATCCCGTCACCCCGAGGCTGGGCAAACGCAAGAGGTTTTGTAGACGTTTGGCATTCCGATACAGCAACGATAACATTTTCTTAGCATCCGAGGTTAGCTGGCCAATGCAACGTCATGAGTTTCTTCAGCGCCTGTGCGAGCCTCGCTACGTTAATGAATGGAGCCTGTTCTGGAGAAGGCTCGCAGTGTCCCTTTTGCAGGGCGAAGCGAAAGTGACCGAAGGGGTAGGGGCAGCCCTTGGAATGTGTGTGCGTGTGCGCCCACTTCCTTGATGCTAATGGAAAGGGGGGCCACTGGGAAGCGGCTTCTGTGGTTTTGCTTGTAAGCAGCTTATGTGTGTAGCTTGCGTGTATGTCTGAATGTGATTCAGGTACAACAAGGTCTGGGGTTCTGTTTTTTTGCTGAAGGGTGGGGGGGGAGTGCTTGAAAACGGGCCTGTTTGGAAGGCAGAGTTTTGAAATCATGGCCTCCCCTGCTGGATTGGGGCTGCTGGCCAGAAAGCCCCACCGGCAACCTGCTGAGCTGTGTTTTCTTCCTGCCCCGCCTTGCTTCCTGGGACCCCAACCCCCTCCCGTGAAGGTCGACCTGCTGAGGCACAGCTTGCTGAAGGCCGAAGACAACTGCAAGCTGCAGCGGAAGCACACCCTGCGGTGGAAGCACGCCACAGAGCAGCGGCCCAGCCACGAGGCGGTGTGGGAGATCCAGCGCGAGAAGGACCTGCTCTTGGCCAAGAACAAGGAGCTGGAGAGCACGCTGCAGGTCTCTCGGGGGGGTTGGCGGATTCCTGCAGCGCCGGGGGTGGAGCGTGACGAGGGGGCGCGCGGAGGGTGTGGGAAGGAACCTCAACAGGGCAGTGGGACCGATAACTCATTCTCAGCATGGCCAGATCTGCAGATACCTGGATTCAGAGACTGAAGCCCTGAACAGACAAGACAGATCTTTCTGCAACTCTGGGGGGAAAAACCACATTTGCAGAAAAATCAGGATTTTTTTTTTTTAAAACCCACCCAAATAGAAGCAGAACCTGTGGCTTTAAGACATGAGGTGGTCATTTGGGGGGATTTCTGGGCCGTCCACAACAGTCTTGCCAGCCTTCAAGCCTTCGTTTCTGCCAGTAGAACTCAGGCAGAGGAGGGGGCCGGGGCCCTTTCCAGGGCTATGGGGACCTCTGAGGGCAGATTCATTGGGTCAAGGCCTGGCAGCAACCATGGCAATTGGCATGCCTCACCCAGGCCCAGGTGCTTGCTTCTGTTCAACAGCAGCCACCCTACAAAAGGTAGTGTTGTGTAGTGGTTGGAGTTTCAGACTAGGCTCTGGGAGATCAAGATTTGAATCCCCACTCTGCTACGGAAGCTCACTGGGTGACCTAGGGTCATTTACACATTCTTAACCTAAACTACCTCACTGCGTTGTTGTGAGAGTAAAAGGAAGGAGTGAAGAACAATGTAAGCTGCTTTGGGTCTCCATTGGGGAGAAAGGTGGATATAAATGAAGTGTTTATATATATACACACATACATATATATATATATATGTAAGGATATAGGCCTCCCAGAGGGAACCTGCATCTCTCCTGGAGCTGTGAACAGCCTGCAAGACAGAAGGACCCTGGCCTCTGCCAGAAAATTGCCCTGTGGCTGCCTGGAGGTTCTAGTGGTTGCTTTAATTCAATTTTAACTGTGTTGTTTTTAAGAATTATGTTTTGTACCTTTTGACTGATGTGCCCCAGTTATCTGGGAGAAAAGTAGGTTTATAAATGTTTTACATAAATATGCAGGAGAAAAGGGTTTCCTAGCGTCAGGCCTCACCATGGAGTAGATGAAACATTTATCCCAGTTTCAGGCTTGCTGGGACAGTAGAAGCACAGTGATCTCCACAAGGGCAGGGGAGAAGGGGGAGGTGGCCCATGTGGCCCTCCATGCCCAGTTCATTTGGTCCTCCAGGGCAAATGTGAAGCACCATACTGAACTAGATGGGCCCTCGCTGGTCTGACCCAGAAAGGTTTCCCTGATGTTCTTATGTTGCCCCCAACTTCTTGAAGGTCACCAAAACCAGCAGTGCTGGGAAAGAAAGTGGTTCCAGTGAGGCTCTGGAAGCTGAGCGGGCACGGATGCTGGGGGAACACCGGGAGCTGGTCAACGCCATCTATGACTTACGCCAACTGCTTCGGGGGACGGAGGACACGCGGGACAAAGTAAGCAGCAGCCCTTGCCAGGGGACTGGAGCTCACGCCATGATTGGGCACTGGTGGGCTGTGGGGTGGTGAGAGGGCTGGTGAATGAGGCCAGGCTGTGCCATGGCACAGAGTAAATGGGGCTGGGCAGAGGGCTGGCATCAGCTTCTGGGCTGAAGGAGTCAGGGGGGCTCAGGCTGAGCGATTTGGGGGCGGAGAGGACTGAGGTTTGCTTCACAGATGGCTAACAAGCCAAAACTGAAGCATCAGCAGAGGAACCAAAGCCTGAAACCCTAACCCCTCTTCCACTGGCAATTTGCTCAGAACACAATTTTTATTTTCTAAATCTTGCATTGGATCAAGATTACTATTTCTACTAACACAAGAGAAGGTGTCATTCCCCCACCCCGGTTCTGATGTCCCCCTCGTGCCATTCCTGAGGGTCCCACCCCTCGGGGGACAGCTTTTGGTGGAGATCAGTGCGCTGCCGTGGCAGGGGAGGGGGGAATCGGGAAAATTCTGTTCTGTGAAAATAATTCTCTCTGACAGCAGATGTCGCGTTTTGAGGCCATTTGCCTTTCAGGATTGCAGCCGTGGCCCTCCGGCCATTCGGCTTCTGAGCCTGTAGTTTAAGCACTGGCTGGCGAGTTCTTTCAAGCCTGCTTTAACACCCCTATATGGGGCTCTGGTTGTATCGGTAGCTTATAGAAGAGAAGGAAATGCTGGAACTGAGGTGCGCATCCTTGCAGAATGACACCCGGATCTACCAGGACCGTCTTGAGGCTGTCTTGAAACAGATGGAAGAGGTAGCTGCGGAAAGGGATCAGGTAAGATTATCAGAAGAGTCCTGTTGGATGAGAGCAAAGGCCCATCATGACCAACCTGATGCCACTGAGAACCCCACAAAACCTGAAGGGAACAGCCCCCCCCCCCTTTACTGTAGGTTTTCTCCCCCCACCCTGCATAAAATTGCTGCCCTGGGAAGAGACGCTGTCTTTTGCCTGACCAGCAGTGGGCTCAGTAACTTCACCAAGTGCCCCAGAGTTCTTGTACTTTTCCCACTGCACGTCTACTTTTACACATTTTACAATAGCCCTTCTTAATCATCTTTTTTCAAAACCCAAAAGAAAAAATATTTTAGCCTATCCTCAGGGGAAGACCTGTTGTTTGGTTGCAGTTTTTTAAGCCCTCGAGTATCCTTTTTGAGATGGAGTAATTCCATCTCAGGATTCCAGATGTGGCTGCCGTAGAGCTACAGAAAGGCATTGCAATGCAGGATGTTTTATTTTCATTCCTTCCCTCACGAAGCATCGCATTTGCCTTTTTGAAACCACCACTGCCCCGAGTGAATGTTTCCACACACCCTTCCAGGTCAAGCACAGCCAGGATCAACCGGTCCTTCAGGGTATGTGTGAAGTTAGGATCATTTATCTGTTTGTTTGTTTGTTGGATTTATATCCCGTCCTCTATCTCAGCTGAAGCCGGGCTCAGGGCAGGAGGTCACACCAGCAGTGTATGATAAAATAAAAACATTCAATTTCATACAATGTTAATTTAAAACCAGCAGTTCTCAAAATCAGAAAACAAATGGCGCTAAAATCAGCGCAAAGGGTCTTGGCCAACATGGAAAGGGGCAGCTCCCCCCACTTGAATGGTAGCAAGAATGCTGCGAGGGGGTGGGAGATGGGAGGCCAGCTCTGAGGGAAAACCCTTGCTGCCCTCAGTCATAGGCCTGCGGAACATAGAATCATAGAGTTGGAAGGGACCACCAGGGCCATCAAGTCCAACCCCCGGCTCAATGCAGGAAATTCACAACTACCTCCCCCACCCACACCCCTAGTGACCAGAAGATGGCCAAGATGCCCTCCCTCTCATCATCTGCCTAAGGTCACAGAATCAGCATTGCTGACAGATGGCCATCTAACCTCTTCTTAAAAACCTTCAGGGAAGGAGACCTTACCACCTCCCGAGGAAGCCTGTTCCACTGAGGAACTGCTCTAACTGTTAGAAAATTCTTCCTAATGTCTAGACGGAAACTCTTTTGATTTAATTTCAAACCGTTGGTTCTGGTCCGACCTTCTTGAGCAACATCTCGCCTTTTGCCCCACTTAGACATCCTCACACTTCCTCATTCTCTCTTCAGGAGAGGAGAACACTGTGCTGTTCTTAGATTCTTGGTTCCATCATCCTTGGAGGCAGGGAATAGGGTGCTCTTTCCATCTGCGGGAGAGAGGGAGGGACCCATCCACGTCATAGAATCATAGAGTCAGAAATTCACAACTGCCCCCCCACACACACCCAGTGACCCCTACTCCATGCCCAGAAGATGGCAACAAAAAACAACAACCCAGGAACCCTGGCCAATATGGCCTGGAGGAAAATTGCTTCCTGACCCCAAAGTGGCAATCGGCATTACCCCAAGCATGTAAGAAAGGGCCAGAAGAGCCAAGCACTTGTACTGGGCTCCATTACTGCTATTTGATGACTAGATCTATAGGATGTATACCAGATTGACAAGTATGATTCCTTGGTACAAATTGTCTCTAGGGTAAAGAGGCAACAGTTTGAATCTTGGAGATTCTTTTTATTGCTTAGTTCAAGATATTAAAGGCAAGTTCAATGCATTTACAGAGAATAACATAAATTTTCAGGCAGAGTCACACAACAGACTATTACAGAGAATTGCACAGAGTATACAGATCATTACTTATACATTTTCATACATTACCACCATCGCCCGAGAGATCTTGACTAGATCTCTCTATTCTAAACAAATTCAGGCTCCTTTTATACTCTTCTTCATGGGAAAGCTAATCTATGATCTTCCTTATATGGCGTCTTTTCATTACTTTCTCAAAACAATGTTAAACCTTGATGTATTTTCCGTATAAGGCTTTCACCTTATAAGGATTGCACCTTATAAGGATTGCCCTTTTCAAGGATTGCACCTTGTAAGGATTATACCGTATAAGGTTTCTTTTATAGACCTTCAGTTAATTTCTTCCACCTGTTTCCAAGGTTCTCAAAGACCAGATGCAAAGGTCTACTGATATAGTAACAATCAGGTCATCAGTGTCAATCCCATCACACCATTTATGGCAAGAAAGTTAAAGAATATGGGAACCAAAGTAGTATGCATTCCATACAAGGCATTTCAGTTACCCCTACTTTTAGGCAGACATCCAAGATTTAAAAGGAACAAGACTTTTCTTATCTGGATGTTGACATTACAGTGAAGGCCTTTGGTGGCTCGCCCTCTTCTGCTTCTAGCCAGCAGAAACTAAAGCATGTCTTCTGCTGGCCAGTTACTAACATGAAAATTAGCGTTTAATTAGCAGGTGTTGCATAAATATATGTCCATTTAGGCTAAAATAGCACGTGCCTATAACACACTGACACAACCGTTCCTGCCCTCACTCTCATGATCTGCCTAAGTTCACAGACTCAGCACTGCTGACAGATGGCCATCTAGCCTCTGCTTAAAAACTTCCAAAGAAGGAGAGTCCACAACCTCCCGAGGAAGCCTGTTCCACTGAGGAACCACTCTAATTGATAGGAAGTTCTTTCTAATGTTTAGCCGAAAACCCTTTTTATTTAATTTCAACTCGTTGTTTCTGGTCCAACCTTCTGGGGCAACGTTTTCTGGAACAACTCCGCACCATCCTCTGTACGACAGCCCTTTAGATACTTGAATATGGTTATCATTTCACCTCACAGTCATCTCCTCTTCAGACTACACATACCCAGCTCCTTCAACCTTTCCTCATAGGACTTGGTCTCCAGACCCCTCACCATCTTTGTTGCCCTCCTCTGGACACGTTCCAACTTGTCCACATTCTTCTTAAATTGTGGTGCCCAAAACTGAACACAATACTCTAGGTGAAGTCTAACTAGAGCAGAGTAAAGCTATACCATCACTTGGTGTCACCTACTATTCTTCTGTGATATAGCCCAAAATCACATTTGTATTTTTATCGACTGCATCACACTGCTGACTCATGTTCAGTGTTTGGTCTACTAAGACCCCTAGAACCTTTTCGCACACACTACTGCTAAGACAAGTCTCCCCCATCCTATAATTGTGCATTTGATTTTTCCTGCCTAAATGCAGAACTTTACATTTAGCTCAGTTGAAATTCATTTTATTAGTTTTAGACCAGTTTTCCAGCCTGTCAAGATTACCCTGTATCCTGGCTCTGTCTTCTACTGTATTTGCTACTCCTCCCAATTTAGTATCAACTGCAGATTTAATAAGCAGCCCCTCTATTCCTTCATCCAAATCATGTTGAACAACACAGATCCCTGAGGCACTCCACTAGTCACTCCTCTCCAAGTGGATTAACAAGCACTTTTTGGGTGCAATCTGTCAACCAGTTACAAATCCACCTAACAGTAATAGGATCTAAACCACATTTTACCAACTTGTCAACAAGAATATTATGTGAAGCCTTATTAAAGACCTTACTGAAATCAAGATAAACGATGTCCTCATGTGTATAACATCACAGAAACGGGTAATCTGTAGGAAAAGAGTGCCCGTATGGCTATTTGATTTTCTCTGTGCTCAGTTGTTGTGGTCTTTTTGCTGTACAACTACATATTATTCTTTTGTTCCTTGTGTATCAAGCGTATGCTATATTCTTTAAGGTAAAAAAATGCTTT
The DNA here is from genome assembly GCF_029931775.1 of Euleptes europaea. Lineage (NCBI taxonomy): Eukaryota > Metazoa > Chordata > Lepidosauria > Squamata > Sphaerodactylidae > Euleptes > Euleptes europaea. Next base: position 60,686,095 of record NC_079325.1, read on the forward strand.
TTCTGAAATTGGAGTCATTGAGGTCATGCTTATCAGAGAGAAATCAAATGTGGCTGAAGCTGGCCTCGTGGGTCAATTTTCCATTTATAGAAATGCTGAAATTTTAACTGCTCAGGGCACTGCCCCCAACTGGTTCAGCAATATCTTGCACAAAGTCCTAGGCATCATTCAGGACTTACCAGGTTTCCTAACTTTAAATCCTCCCGGTTCAAAAAAGCTGAAGAAAGGATCTTTTGGGCATTACTAATCACCATGCTGCCCTGCAGATGGAAGGTTCTCAGATTTTCATGTTTAAATCTCTCTTTGCTCTCTAAAGTGAATCCTCTCTTTCTCCGTGTCAAGTAATTGGAAGGGCTTAGCCTGAAATTATTTGGCTGGGTTTTTGACAAACTGGCTGTCCTAATCCCACAACCTCTTGGCCCTCCCTTCCCTCTCCAGTGTGTATTTGTGTAAGTGTGTGTGTGTGTGTGTGGGGGGGGTATGCTTCAGCCTAGTAATAAGGAACCCTAGCCTTCCTGTCTTTTCTGGGGTTCGGGGGCTGTCACCAACTGGACTCCCCCTCCCCATTTCCAGCCCCTCGGTCATCTAACTCACTGAAATTAGGGCTTGTGTGCATTCTCATGTTATGCTGTCATCTTCCTGCCTGCGGTCCCCTTTGCTCAGCCAGGTGTTTGATGCCCATGTGTGGGTGAGCAGCCGGGTGCCTGAGTGATAAACTTTTCCACAGTTTGAGATTTTAAAAGGAAAAAAGTATTTACTAGTTTATATATCTAATTTCAACTGTGCCCCCTGCCTGTGGATACTTAAATCTGCAGATAGGGAGCACACTGACCCCCAACAGATGTTTGTGCAAACTTAGGGGGTCCCCTAACTCTGCATAAAAATGTAAAATTTAAAAAATGGGGATTTAAATCCCTTGATCTTTAAAGAAGTGTTGTCAGCCGCCACTGCAGAGAGCCAGGCTAGCCAGCAACAGAGGGGGCCTGGAGGGGGAAAGAGGCATGGAGCCGCGGTGTGGGGGGGTGAGTTTTGTAGACCCCCACTTTCATACTTATGTTATTTGTCTGCCTTTTTCACAGGGACCCAAAGATCTCTGTTTAACTAGAAAGCACTCCAATCGACACAGCACAGAGACAAAGGGGTGAATGTAGGTGTGTGTGTATATAAACACGCACATATACAAAGAGACGTGCTACAGGTGTTATAGAACCTAGGAAATAAACCCCAAAAGTGAAGTACTAACTAAGCTGCTTGTCCCCGATTTACCTTGGTGTTCCACCCTGAGAAATGTGCACATAACAGCTGGAAAGTGTCAATCGACGCTTTCCTTGCAGTTCCCTACTCTGGCACTGGGCACCCGAGGAGTGAGCGGGCCAGCTGGGAGAGATTCTGATTGACCAATCCTGTATGGAGGGTGGGAGCTGAGCTCCCCAGTCCTGCCAAACCCACATCTAACTAAATCCTATCATGTTGCGTGCTACTGGTTTTTCAGGTTCCAGCTCAAAATATTAAAAGTAAATTTATCTTTCCTCTTCCTGACAGTGTGGCAAAATGACGCCCCCTTCCTCCCCTCATTGATCCCCCTAAATGGGAGGGCTTCCTTTTGTGAATCTAACATGAGGGTTTTATTGTCTGGCTCCCACCCACGGGTGTGATTTCTCTGAGCCCCCCCCCCCCCCGGCCCGCTGTAAAAAACAGGCTTGTGTGTTATTCAGGGCATTCCAATCCCCCCCATCACAACACTGACCACGTGAAGCATCAGGCAATCCTGCTGGGGGTTCACAGAAGATGGCTGTTTCTCTTGACTGGATTGCAGTCTGCGACTGGTGGCCCGCCCAAGCTCTGCCTTGTGGCCTGCCAGGGTCTGACAACCCCCCTGATTTTGCTGCCCCAGGCAAGCAGGCAGGCAGGTAGGGAAAAAAGCAAGAGAATTCTCAAGACCCCAAGGAGCTGCGCATGAGCTGGGTTTGGTTGGGTGGATCACAAGCTGTGCTGCCCTGTTCTAGACCATCACCTTGAATGGTGGACTTCCTCTGTGGTAGCAGATGAAATAGGTGCCAAGAGGATGGCCTGGAAGGACAACGCTCTGCCCGCCCTGCAGCTCTGTAGAATGGTTTTCGTAGGGGTTGGAAGAAGAGGGGCTGAAGAGTCTTTGTCTGGGGGCCAGCAGTAGCCCCCTTACAGTAAAGCCCCACACAGGAGCATATGTCTGTGTGAGAGGCAAGCCTGGCATTTCACCCGGCCAGTTGCTTGCATTGCATTGGCTTGCTAGTGGGACAGCTGAAAGCTCTTGGGCTGGCTGGCTGTGGATCCGACTGCCGGATTGCCCTTCGCAGACACTCTGATTCCTCTCCGTGTGCATCTCTGCCAGGCCCTCCTGACCCAAGAGGCCTTCCACAAGCAACACTGCAAGAACCTGATGGACAAGGATGGCTATCGGAAGCAGATCAGGGATCTTGGGGAGAAATGTGATGAGCTGCAGCTGCAGCTGTTCCAGCAAGAGGGGCAGCTGCTCAGTGCTGTGGCCAGAATGAAAAGGCTGCATCTCGACCCTTTGGCGCTGGTAGGTACCAGGCAAGAGGGCAGGGGGCCCCTGGCCTGGCCAGAAAAGATGGCACTGACCAGGCCTGTGCTGAGGGTTGGGCCTGAGAGGTGCCCCTTGTCAGGGACATCCCTGCCCTGGAGCTGGTGGCTGGAGGCGGTGGTTCTCAGACTGGAGGGTGGAAACGCCCCCCCCCCCATGGGTCACTGCTCTCTCCCGGGTGGATCAGAAAGCTGGGAGCGCTGAGTTAAAAGTCTGCCCTACTAATCTAACATACATGTCTGGCTATGAACTTACTTGCCTCCCCCCAAGGGGCCCCCATGAACAAAAATTGTCTAACAACATCTGAACAAAGGCAAGTAAAAGGAGTAAAACTCCATCCTCTCCGCCTAGGTCTAAAACCATCCCCCACTCCGATAGCAAATGAAGTGAGCAAAATAATCCTAAAGCTTCGAGATTTCTGTTCAGGCTCTGTTCATTTATTTTACTTTGTACTTTGTTGACCTCTTGTTTTCTCTCCTCTCCAAAAGAGACAAAGGACAGAGATTTTTCCATCCAACCCAATGGGAGATGCAGGCTTCCAGAAGGTTTCCCCCAGTCTTCATTGCCTATTTCTAAATGTGGTTCTAGGATAACATCTGCATAGTCACATGGGGCAAATCCAGCATTCACCAGGCAAAGCTGTACATTTGTGCCCAGGTTCTCTGAGGTGGGGGCCATTTCACCCCCTGTGCCTTCCAGCTCATCGGTGGTGTGGCCTTAGGCCAGGGTTCACTAGGGCAGGTTGGCACAGGGTTTGTTCTTTCCAGCCTGCATGCCTTCATTTCTTAACATCTCACTCTTTGCAATTCCAGACTTCAGACCTTGAAGAAACCTCATCCAGAAGCTCCCAAGATGTGAGTTGTGGGTTGGGCATGTGTCCTGCCCTCACTCCTTGGGGGCAGAGTCAGCAACAGGGACCCTTCTGATCCTCTTCTAATTCTGATTGTTCTTACGCTATGCATTGCCATGAATATACATAGTGCTTGCAACATAAGCCAAAAAACACAGGCCCCTGACTCCAGGAGCTTACAATCACGGGGAGAGAAGGGAGGAAGGGGGCTGGTGGCAGAGAATAAAGGTGAGTTCACGTGGCTGGGAATGAAGTCTGGCAGCAAAGAAGCAGCAGCTCAGGGACAATTCCTGCAGGGACACTTTTGGAGGCACCAGTTCTGCTCGAGAGCTTCACTGTAGAAAACAGTGATGGGAAGGAGTGGCGCAATCCTCAGGCCTGAATCTGGTGGGGGAGACGGGTGAGGAATCTGGCCCTTGTAGAGGAGTTTGCAACACTCTTCTCTCTCTGATTCTTTCTAACTCAGAAGCAAGCTCTGATTTGGGAACAGCATTCTTACACACAAGGAAACATTCAGTTTCTCATAGTTGAGAGCTGCTTGAAGGTGGGGTGGTTGATTCGCACAGCAGTAGGATTCCCTTGCTGATGGGTGCCTGGAATCCCTGAGAGATGTGTGGTTGCTGACAACATGTGCAGACTGTTGCTTGCACTTGCAGAACTCCTGTCGCAAATGAATGTGCATTTCCGTGTGCATTTCCTGCACAGGAACAGACTCCACTAGGATGTCAGCATATGCTTGACAGCGTTAAATGTAAATCAGTAACACTTGTTCACAAAATTCTTTCTTACATGAAGCTTACTCCACATGGAAATCCAGAGGAAGGTCTGAAAGGCATTGGCAAAAGTAAGTTATTCTGTGGCTGAGATTGCTTTTTGTCTTTGCTTCCCAGAGTCACATTCTGAAACATACCTTGGGGGCTGAAAACACAACTTGTTTGCGTCTCCCAAGAGGTAAATTAAAGGCCTTTGACCTGGAGTGTATATACTCATCTTGCACTGATATGTAGACCACTTTGGGTTGTATAGGTCTAGGAATAACCCACTAGAGGTGTATTATTCCAGAACAAAAATTAGCCAGTAGGTCTATGGTAGTTTATGCATGGGAGTTTTACCTGAGGTTTGTTGCTTGCTGAACCCACACTTTCCTGTTGGGAGTCTGTGCACCAGCAGTCTCCAACCTCAAATCAGAAAGTATTTGAATCCCTTCCCCTTGAAATGCTGCTTTGTAATTGGCTGTAGTGAGAGAAAAGCTCCCTCCCCCCAACCCAATTGCCGCATAAAAAAGCATTTTAAGAACAAAAACAAAAAAAAAAACAAAAAAAACAGAGCAATCTGAAAATAAGGGGAGAGAAATCCAAGCCTTGGTTTTAAAAAGCCTTTCTTCTGCTCAGAAAGAGCTCTGAGGAAGCAGGAAGTATTTGAATCCCCGCCTCTGGAGATGCTGCTTTGTAATTGGCTGTGAGAGAAACCAAGCTTTTGTGTCCTGCGCTTTGCCTTATGCACAGAAATCTCACCCGGGCTGAGCTCGGGAGAGAGGAGTATTGGGTTAACAGAGGAACAGGAAGGTATGGGACTAGTTAGGGCTGGCAGCGAGGTCATCTCTAATGGAGGGAAAACTCATGCATAACTAAGGAACAACCGAGTCAGATGGAGGTGAACGTGAGTGAAAGTACCCATGCATAAACAACTTAAGATTTGTTTATTTTTTCTCTCAGAAGAAAGCTCTGACTGCCAGGAGCCACATTTCAGCACCCTAGGAAACATTCCACTTCTCAGCTCACCAGTGGTAAGTAAAGCATTTCTTTGCACTCTTTTTTTTACAGTGGATATTTACCTGTCCTTGCTGCTTTTGGTAGGAAGATGCTGTTGTTTCCCATTTCATGTACATCATCACAGTAATCTTTACAACAATTCAGCAAGGTAGGTTAATGTGGACGTGGTTCCTGTGGTTCAAACTTGCCCCGTTTGCTCACTGAGCCTCCCATTGCTTAGTTCCCACCTGCTGATTTCCAGATGCGTTTGCTGAGAAAGCCCCTTCAGTGCTCCCCCAGTCTCTGCAATGGGAGGTTACATTCCTGCATCCAGTTAGAGCATCTGGACTATGCAAACTGTTCATCAGCAGAGTTCTCTAAGATGCATTATTAAAGGAAAGTTAGATGGATTGCTACCGCTACGATCTCACGTGCTGAGTCCCGGGTGTGCAGAGCAGCCTGCCAACCCCAGACTGCATATTTGAGCTGAGGTCTGACCCCAAGAGTTTTCCTTGCCACCGTGGCTTTGTACCCCTGCTGAAAAAAGTTTGTTCCTGTCATGCTTGCTTTGCTTTTCCAGGAAGGAGGCCCTCTTGAGCAGGAGTTGGCCGAGAAAGGGCGCAGGCGAATGAAAGACAGTTTTGAGCACTACCGGAGGTGAGATTCCTGAACTTGTTTACTTCTACTGGTTATTTACAGCAAACTTGGAGGCTGTTGAGCAGAAACTTCATCATGTCGTGAGGGTGCATTGCTATGAGCACTGCAGGGAAACTGCAGTCTTAGTGCCCTCTGGAAATTTCTGCTAGCCCCGAAGGATTGCTCCTTCCAGCTCTGTCAGGTGTGCTATTAATGGGCAAAGCATGTTCAGGAGCAGACAAGCGCGCTTCCTTTCACAGCCTGCACCATAGTCCTCTGGAGAGGGAGAGATGGGTGGAATCCAATGTCTTTGTTTTAGTCACAGATAAAAGGTATATAATTGGTAGACCGGGAAGAGCCCCGTGGCGCAGAGTGTTAAGCTGCAGTACTGCAGTCAAAAGCTCTGCTCATGACCTGAGTTCGATCCCGACGGAAGTCGGTTTCAGGTAGCTGGATCAAGGTTGACTCAGCCTTCCATCCTTCTGAGGTCGGTCAAATGAGTACCCAGCTTGCTGGGGGTAAAGGGAAGATGACTGGGGAAGGCACTGGCAAACCACCCCGCAAACAAAGTCTGCCTTGGAAACGTCGGGATGGGACATCACCCCATGGGTCAGGAATGACCCGGTGCTTGCAGAGGGGACCTGTACCTTTACCTTTAAATTGGTAGACCATTATTGGTCCCCTAGATCACGTGTCTACAACCATCCAGCCCTGGTAACAGTCAACTGCACTGGTTTTATTGGATCCCATCGATGAGGCCGAGGGCTTGCAGGCCTTCCTCCTCTCAATCAACATCAAATCTTCTTTGCAGAAAGAGGGCGCTAAGGAGGGTGCCAAAGGGGAGGTACCATGAAGTGGACTGGGAGAATACGACGGGCAGTGACAATACAGACACCGAGGGCTCCTGACGGCATCTGCTCCTCGGGAAGGAAATGCTGCGTTTTAGAGATCCTGTCTTGGCCATTGCTCTGGCTTCCACATTTCAGTCTTTTTGTTCCCCAGGCACACGGAGGGAGATCCTTCATTTGGACCAAGGAGCATTTAAAATGTAGTATGTGAGTTTTTGAGTTGCAAAGGGTTTCCTCTGAATATAGGGCCACCCATCTCCCTTTTCTGCAAATTTCGTTATTGCTAAGATAGAGGAAGGACGTTGGAGTAGACCTCTAGAGCTGCTTTGTGTATAGCAAAATGCATCAATTCAATACAGTACAGACATTCTCAAAAGGGGTACAGGTGTTTGTTCAGCCACATGTACCCCCAGCAGGGAGCTGGAATTGGTTGAGACTCATACAGAATAATAGATGCATGAAACAATAGATGCATTATTAACATGTGCTAATAATTCAGAGTACATGGCTAATCAATAATGTGGTAAAGCAATTGACTGGGTTACAAAGAGGCTCTTCCACTTCAACCTCAGTAAACAAGTCAGCAAATGAAAAAATGCATGTTCCTTTCAGTTATTTGAAAATTGTATATGGCACGTATGTCTGCCACTGTTTGGACCTGGGAAATGCTTGGAAGGTAGGGAACAGCAAAAGCAAATCATGTAAATTGACTTAGCAAAGGGTGCAATTAATTTTGAACCCACACATGGGACAGGGAAGACCCACCATGAGCAAGACTGGTGGCTGGGAATGCAGAGGGGACGCAGGATTCTCCACCCCACCACGTAGTAGTTATTATTTCTCAGGGACTGGTGTCAAGTTGGAAGGAGAGAGCAAGGGGTCCCTGCTTCTCCACTGACACAAGGGGGAAAGCAAGATCCACGCGGAGTGGTCACAGCTCTACAGAGTAGGGTTGCCAACTCTGGGTTTGGAAACACCTGGAGATTTGAGGGTGGAGCCTGGGAAAGTGGAAGGGACCTCAGTAGGGTCTACTGCTGTGCAGCCCACCTTCCAAATCAGCCATTTTATCTAGGACAAATGGAATAAATGCTTTAAATAAATACATGAGAAATAAAGCCATTATTTATGTAGTCTGGAGATCTGTTGTAATTTCAGGAGCTCTCCAGCCCCCACCTGGAGGTTGGCAACCCTACTACAGAGATATGCACTAAAAGACCCGCCCAGAGGAAGTGGAGAGGCCCTTCGACAGAGCAGGAAGTGGTTGCGGTCTCTGACTGATAACCCTGGCTGGTATATTTCTGCTTACTTTCTGTCTATACTAAATCTGTTTGTGTCATCATCAAGTCTTTATTGCATTAGCAAAATAATAATAATAAAAAAGCCATAGCAATAATACAGAATAAGGTGGAAATTCCGCCAAAATAAAATCAATAACATTAAAAATAGTAACATAATTTAACATAAGGTAAAGAATCAAACATTTCCCTTAAAATATTAAAATGCAAATACAAATTCATCATTAAAAATATCTAATAATAGGGAGGAAAGGTCATACAATTTAGAGACAAAAAAAAGATGGCATGTGACCCAGAGTAGAGCAATTATGGGTCAGAGATATTATGGTCGGCATGTCCCATCATCTTTTTATGCTTCATGATGGCGGCAGCAAATCATGCCATTTGGACAGTAATGTATTTGTCTTTCAATAATATGACTAATTTCTCCTGATCTGACCTTCCTGGGAAGTGGGATAATATGGTCTGCAAAAATCGGTTACGCTCATCCTCCTATCTTGGACATTGGAATGTGATGTGGGACAGATCCTCAATAGACTTTTGTTCTCAGGAGCAGACTCTTTTCCTATATGGGATCCCATTGAAATGGCCTTCCAAGACTGCGAGCGGGGAAATGTCTAAGTGTGCCCTGGGAAAGGCCTTTCTATGCTTGCAGCTCCTTAAACTGGTGAATTACTCTGTTTGCGTCATATTGTTATAGAAGTGCTATAGTGACCTCAGGCTATAAGACAAGTGACAGATAGACCCAGTGTCAGTTCAGTTCAGCGGTAAGCCAGAAAGACTGTATAACAAGACGACATTAAAATATAGCATGAAATGCACAGTATTGAACACCACACTCTCATTCAATTTGTCAACCTGCCACAAGGGTTCATGTTGTCATTTCTCCCTGGAGTTTCTTCTTTGGCAAATCATAAACAGGACAATGCAATAAGTAATGTCAGATAACTAAGGAGACTCGACATCCCCAAGGGGGCTTCAGCAGCTCTTGTACCTTCTAAACTCCAAATGGCAGTTTCTTTCCCTTCGCCACTGTGAGGTTCTTCAGCCAGCCTCGGCAATCCCAAAAAGTCACTCACTCAGACAGGCAGGTCTAAAGCAGGTAAACGTTTATTCAGGAGCCGCAGGTACAGCATAAGCAATCCACAGGTTCAAAGCTGCTAATGACAAACCCAACCACAAAGCATAACTTTAAGCACAAAGCAATCCCAGGTGCAAAACCAAGCAGGCCTGGGAATTAGGAGATAACGGTGCCTGGTAGGAAGTAGGGAGTGAGCAAGCCATAATACTAAAGTTGCCTGCTTGAGACTCAAGGCCAGAGCAGGGGGGGAAGGAAAGGAGCGGGGACAGCTTGAACAGCTCAGAGAAACAAAACCAAAAGATGCACTTGAACAGAAACAAAACCAAAAGATGCACTTGAACTGAAATGGGCCTAACTCATGTCAAGAGCCTGTCTGGACAGCATGACTCCTGACAGCCACTCCACAAAGCTCCCCCTTCCTCTCAACTGGAGGGCTGGCACCTTCTCCAGCGTCATGTCACTGACACAGATCTGTTCCATTTCCTTGGGGAAATGATGGATTCTGCATTTGGAGAAATTGATTGATGTTTTGAATGAGATGAGAACCAAGGGATGCTTTGCCTCTCGTAAGTAGGGGACCGCGCCTGATGGTTGTGTCAGGCCTTTGCTGTTCGTCAGGCCTTTGCTGGTTGCTTGACATGAGTAGGCCAGCCTCTGGCTCCATGTCAAGACCTTGGTGCTCATGCCTGTAAACTCTGTGTACAGTTTCGTCCGTCCTGTTTTCCACAGCTGTGTAATATTTAGTCTACACTTCCTGGGAATCCCTTATCTCGGGTTTGCGTCGCTTTGTTTTACTTTTACAGTCTAGAGTGCTTTTAAACATGTAATCTGCCTATGCATCGCCATTAGCAGCCTTCTTCTGTTTGATGACAGTCAGTTCTTTAATTTGCCTTTTTGCTCCTAATAAAGTATTACTGCTTCAGGACTACCATTGTGGATGAGTTTGCTTAGGGGATGCTAGGGGCAAACGCCTGATCCTGACAGGTTGCCCCTCCAAGCCAACTAACTTTTACAGTTGTGTCATTGGGAGCAATAAAGGACTAGCTATATCCAAAGGACGAAACTTTGTAAGAAACTTAATCGTGGCCGACTGCATCGGAAACTGTTAGACTGATAAATGATAACCCTATTTCTTGACAGCTTTGACATAGTTCATCAGGCGGTTCAGAACAAAAGAGTGGTCTGTGGATGACCACCCCCCCGCACCTAAATCCTACTTACTGTACCTCAAACAAATTATGGTGGCCAACCCATTTTTTAACTTTGTCTAACTGTATAGGCCTTGGAGACACCCTTCGGTAAACGAACAGGCCAAACGTTTGCCTGTTGCACATTGAGAAATGCTTTATTCCCATCTTAAAGCAAAATGCTGTAATTGAGATAGATAACAGCATAGCCAGTATTGGAGTCCAGCAACAGACACTGTCAAGAAAAAAATCAGATGGAAACGTTTCCTCTCCGTGAATTTTATTTCTGTATCATTTATGTGCTTTGCATTCTGCCTTTCCAATATCTAGAGCTAAACATTCAGAAATAGCTTGAAGTTATTTGAAAGTAAGACTTGAAGAAGCTCTTACCAGTTGATGAAATAGCTGGCAGTCTGAAATTGTTTGTAAATAAAATCTTTGTTGGAAGGGCTGACATTTTGTTGTCATATCAGGTTTGGGTCCACAATATGAACGTAGTCAGAAAATGAAATTATGTGGCAATTAATTTAGTTGATTAATTTAAAATTAACACAGAGCACATTTTTATTAGATTTTATGAGAATGTCCCAAGATAAAGACTAGCAGGAAGCCCCCGCCGTGCCCCACATCAGCCCTCCGCTGCACCCCAGCAACACCTGGCCTGGAGTGGCTGCTGGACAGGGCCACAATCCAGGGTCTGTGCAAGGTCCTGAGGCTCATCCCACCCTGCAGAAGGGGCTTCTGTCTCTTGGGCATCTCGCCGTGGGAGTATTCCAGGCCTTCGTGCCGGAAATGCTCCAGTCCTCTGTGAGCCGGAAATGCTCCAGTCCTCTGTGAGCCGGTGAGGTGCCGGAAATGCTCCAGTCCTCTGTGAGCTGGTGCCTGCCCGGATGCAGTGCTGCAGCTTCTCAACAAGCACGAGGCCAGAGCAGGGGGAACTTGCTGCCTCAGGGAAGCGCTTGCTGCCTACCCCAGCTTCCCAGACATCGTCGGTGCTAGAGGCTGCACTCTCATTATCCTCCTCACCCCCAGGCAGGGGATGCCCACCTGTGCACTGCAACCCCCACCACTTCTGCAGCCTCAATGTCCAGGCCTCCGGTGACAACCGAGCTCCCAATTCCTAGGCAGGGTCAGGGCTGGCTCCTGGGCCGAGGGCAGTGCGTCTGGCTCACCAGGCCATGGTGCAGCAACTGGGCACTCCCTCCCTCTCTCCCCCCCCCCACACACATACAGATGGCCACGGTCATCCACTGCTCCCGTTATCTCCTTACGCTGTAGCCAAAGGACAAGCCTGTGGGTTGTGCAGCGTACAACCAGGCCCTCAGGAGGATCAGGATGGCCATGGAGCGGGCATTTGGTCAGTGAAAGGTGTGCTTCTGCCGCTTGCACCACACTGGCTCTGCAGCCCTGAGGGGTCACCAAGCTCTTTGCGGCCTGTGCCAGGCTCCACAGTAGGGCTGTTCGTTCACCAGCAGCTTCCCCTGCCTGCTGAGGTGCCGGCCTGACACGGCAATCAGGGCGAGGTGCAGGCACATAGCCCAGGGAGAGCCACTGTGGGGTAGTGGTTAAGAGTGTTGGAGTAGTATCTGGGAGACCTGGGTTTGAATCCCTACATGTGCCATGAAAGCTCGCTGGGTGATCCTGGGCCAGTCACCCTCTCTCAGCCCCACCTACCTCACAGGGCTGTTGTGAGAATAAAATGGAGGAGAGGAAAATGATATAAGCCATTTTTGGTCCCCACTGGGGAGAAAGGTGGGGTACAAATGAATTAAATAAATTAAATATTAAATTAAATATGGTCCATTTCAACAGCTCTGCTCATCTGATCAAAGCCATCTGATCAAAGCCCTGCAAAAGACCATTCACACTTATTATCTGTGGTGGCTCCCACCCCTTGGAACGGCCTGCCTGAGATCAGAAAGGCCCCCGCACTTCTACCATGCTGCAGAAGGTACAAAAGAGAAGTGTTTTGGAAGGCATTTTTAGAAAAGGAGTACACCCGTATTAGAATGGAACAGTCCAAAGGGGCTCCATTGTATTGGGATGGAACTGCAGTCCATCGGAAGGATTATCCTAGGTTCCACCTTGTTTTTACTACATTGTCTTCTGCATGTGTAATTCTGCTACACCTTTTGCCTAGGCAGTTTGTGGTTCACATTCTCTTCTAATTCTGTAATCGTAGTCTCATTGCCCCCTCTTGGACACACACCTTAATGTGGAGACTGCCACTGAGAAACCCGAAGGAGCTTGAGACTGGGAAGGGCAGCCATGAAGTAACTAGAAAAGATTCTTAAGTGTAAGGATGTGTCACTGGCAACCAAGATCAAGTTAATTCATACCATAGCGTTTCCTATTACTATGTATGGGTGTGAAAGTTGGACTATGAAGAAATTCATGGCTGTTAGTTAAAATGGATACTAGTCATGCTGCATACCTATTCTCTCTAGTATCAGAGGAGCATGCCCATTATTTTGGGTGCGGTGGAACCACTGGATGACAATGGGAGTAAAGGAACTCTAAGGGAGGATAAAGCGATTGGTGAAAAACTAAATGAATTCTTCTCATCTGTCTTCACTGTTGAAGATACAGGGCAGATTCCTTTTCCTGAACAGAGATTTTGGAGAGGGGAAAATGAGGAACTGAGGCAAATAGCGGTAACAAGGCAGGAAGTCCTAGAACATCTAGACAAACTGCAAACTAACAAGTCACAGGGACCATACGGTATTCATCCTAGAGTTCTTCAAGAACTCAAATGGGAAATTGCTGAACTTCTAACAAAGATATGTAATATGTCCCTTCGATCAGCCTCTGTACCAGAGGACTGGAGAATGGCCAATGTAACACCCATTTATAAAAAAAGTTCCAGGGGGGGCCCGGGAAAATAAAAGGCCAGTTAGCTTAACGTCTGTTCCGGGTAAATTAGTGGAAAGCATTATTAAAGATAGAATTGTCAAGCATATAGAAGGGCAAGGTCTGCTGGGCAAAACCCAACATGGCTTCAGTAAGGGTAGTGTGAGAGTCCCAACCAAACTATGCCAACTTCGCAAAATCACTTGCTCAGACTTGGATGCAGAAACAAAGGATTTATTGAAAGCTACAGATAGTTCAGGGCAGACACGAGTTGAAAGTTGCAAGTGAGCTAACAATCGGGGTTACAGAATATATCTCCTACAGGGCATCAGGGTTCACACTTCTGTTATGGGAAGTTAGAAGATAGATCGGTGTAATACAAAACATCAAACGGTCTCAGAGAGACTGTTAGGACTATCAGCACCCCAAGGCCGAATCTGGCCCGAGGGAGTGCATACAGGAAGCAGGGGAGGGGAAGACGGCACCTGGGAAAGACAGACGAGGCGCCTGGACCCGGGGAGGTGTGAACTGCTTGTACGAGTTCAAAGGGGAGAGAGATGAAGGACACACAAAGGGGAAGGGGAGTCAAAGACATATGGCCCTCACATTCTGCCCTCCTTAAGGCCCCCCTCCCGCCAGGTCGGGAGGCCGAGGCTTATCAGGGTAAGCACAGTGGAATTCACGAACCAGACGGGGGGCCGCCATGTGGGGGGCTGCCACCCATTCATCGTGTGCAGGACCCAGATGTTTCCATCGAACAAAATAGTACAATTTCCCTTTTTTCCATTTGGAATCTAAGACCTTGGACACCTCCAAGTGTGTGTCTCCGCCCACCACCGTAGGAATTTCAGGCTCGGGGGGGGAGTGGAACTGAGGAGCGGCCACGTATGGTTTGAGTAAACTGATGTGAAAGACGGGGTGGATACCCTTTAGGGTTTTGGGTAGCATCAATTCCACTGTGACTTCGTTGATCACTCGGGATATGGGAAAAGGGCCTACAAATCGCTCATTAAGTTTTCTGCAGGGTCGGAGCGAGCGTAGGTTCTTGGTGGAGAGATAGACCTGCTCCCCTACTTTGAGTTCCCACCCCGGGGACCGGTGTTTATCGGCCTGTTCCTTGTATTTACGCTTGGCCCGTTCCAGGTTTTTTTGCAACCAGGGCCAAGTAGACCGGACCACCTGCACCCACTCCTGGACCTCCTGGACAGCTTCAAGCTCGGGAGTGACGGGGGTGGAACCGAATGGACCGAAATCAGTCCCGTACACTACCTGGAAGGGGCTAAAGCCAGTGGAGGAGTGGGGGGCATTGTTGTAGGCATACTCAGCGAACGGTAATAAGTCCACCCAATCATCCTGGTGATAGTTAACATAACAACGGAGGTTGCACTCGACCACAGCATTCACTCGTTCGGGTCTGGCCATCGGTTTGGGGGTGGTAAGCAGAGGAGAGACCTTGCTCCTCCACTCCCAAAAGTTTCAGGAAGGCGCGCCAGAACTTGGCAACGAATTGGACCCCCCTGTCGGAGAGGACCTTTCTGGGAACCGAGTGAAGTCTGAGGACATGAGTGACAACCAATTTGGCCAATCCCTGGGCCGAGGGGAGACCGGCACAGGGGACGAAGTGAACCTGTTTAGAGAAAAGATCTGTGATCACCCACAGGACCGTTCTTCCCCGGCTGAGGGGTAAATCGGTGATAAAGTCCATGGCGATCACCTCCCAAGGTCGGGTGGGGGTCTCTAAAGGTTTCAAGAGCCCCGGGGGTTTGCCCATCCTTTTCTTAGCCGTGGCACAGATGGGGCAGCTGCGAACGTACAGTTCCACGTCCGCTCTCATACCGGGCCACCAAAATTGACGCCTCACCAAATGCAGAGTCTTGACAAACCCAAAATGACCCGCTAATTTGGCTCCGTGGACCAGCCCCAGTACCTCTTTGCGGAGAGATGCCGGGACATAAAGTTTTCCACCCTGCACCCACCAAGAGTCCCTTTGTTCCATGCCGGCGGGGGAGAGACTGTTGCTCGGCTTCCCGCAGAGACGCGTCCCGGAGCCGTTGCTGAAAGGCCTCCGGGACCCCTTTGAGCAGGGGATCTTTAGGCTGGCGGGTTTGGGACCGGGTGGTGACGGCCAATCCCGGGACCTCCCCACGCTGCTCGGGGGTGAACAGGGAGTCCACGGGGCGGTCGAAGTCATTGCGGTACTGGGGAAGGCGGGATAAGGCATCTGCCAGGGCATTTTCCTTCCCGGGTACATGTTTGAGGGTGAAACGGAACTCAGCGAAAAACTGAGCCCACCGGATTTGTTTAGCGTTGAGCTTTCTAGCCCCCTTGAGGGCTTCTAAATTCTTGTGGTCGGTACACACCTCAAATGGAAATTCTGCCCCCTCCAAGAAATGTCTCCAGATGGTGAGGGCATGCTTAACCGCTGCCGCCTCCTTCTCCCATATAGCCCAGTTGATTTCCGCCTGGGAAAACTTTTTGGAGAAGTAGGCGCACGGTTTTAAAACCCCATCATCCTCCTGTTGTAGGAGAGCCCCTCCCATGGCAACATCTGAGGCGTCCACCTGGACCACAAACGGTTTATTGCAGTCTGGGTGGGCTAATACTGGTTCGGACGAAAAGAGCAATTTAAGCTCTTCAAACGCCTGCTGGCAGAGCGGCGACCACTGCAAACGGGCCGAGGGTAGAGCGGCATTTGCTCCCTTCCCCTTGGTGCGTAAAAGGGAAGTGAGGGGGAGGGCTACTTGTGCGAAATTGGGGATGAAGTTGCGGTAGAAATTGGCAAACCCCCAAAATTGCTGTAGTTGTCGGCGTGTGGTGGGGGGTTCCCAGTCCCTTACCGCCCGAACCTTTTCGGGGTCCATTTCCAAGCCCTGGTGGGAAATTACATAACCCAAGAAAGTAATGGAGGGCTGATGGAACTCGCATTTGGATACTTTGGCAAACAACTTATGTTCCCGCAGCCACTGGAGGACCTCGCGCACCAGTCGGACATGCTCTTCCATGGTTTCAGAATAAATGAGAATATCGTCCAAAAATACCACCACCCCCCGAAACAACAAATCATGTAAAACTTCATTAATCAATTGCATGAACACACTCGGAGCCCCTGAAAGTCCGAACGGCATTACTAAATATTCAAACATGCCAAAACAACTCGAAAAGGCCGTCTTGGATTCGTCCCCCTCCTTAAAGCGAATGCGGTGGTAGGCTTCCACCAAATCCAATTTGGTGAAGATCCGGCCCTCCTTCAATTGTGCAAGAAGGTCTGGAATGAGAGGGAGGGGGTAAGCGTTAGACTGAGTGACAGCGTTCAGTCTACGAAAGTCAATGCACAGTCTCAAATCTCCCGTTTTCTTTTTGACAAAGAAGGCTGGGGCGGAGTACGGAGCCTTCGAAGGACGTATGAAACCCCTCGCCAAGTTGGTGTCCAAATAGTCCCGCAACACGGCTTTCTCATTGGGACTCATGGGATAAACTTTCCCCTTGGATAATTTGCCATCTCCCACAATCTCAATAGCGCAGTCAGTCTCTCGGTGTGGGGGCAGCTCATCGCATTCCCTCACGTCAAAAACATCTGCAAATTGGGAATACTCGGGGGGTAGTTGGGGTGGGGTGACGACGGGCGCGGGGGACCCCACCAAAGCGGTGGCCGGGGTGCAGAGCACTCGGTCCTTATCGTGCAATCCGCAGGGGTCTTCGGGGAAGGTGAGTGTTCGTTTGACCCAGTCAATGGAGGGGTTGTGCCCTTGCAGCCAATTCATCCCCAAAACCACGGGAGCGACTATGGGGGCAATGGTAAAGTAAAGCCGTTCCCAATGTTCCCCAATGGCCATAACCACCGCAGTGGTGCGGTGGGTAACGGGTCCCTTTTTAAAGTCACTACAGTCCATTTGAGAGAAATGGAGAGGACCCGGGAGTCGTTTGCGCTGGACACGTAATCTCTTGGCTGCTTCCTCACTGATTAAGGTGCGGGCACACCCAGAATCAACTAGTGCGGGGAATTCTAACACCGAACCCCCCTTGGGTAGGGAAAGGTGGACCCTAATGTACACATTCTCTTTCTGGGCGCTTACCATCCGTGGAGCTCCTTGCACAACAATTGGAGCGGTCTGCTGAGGAGCCCCCCTTACAGCAGACCGACGGCGTTTTTTGCCGACACTTCCCACTCTTCTTCCTCGCTGGATGAAGGGGACGTGGAAGTTGTAATCCGTGACTCGGCCGAGTCAAAGGTTGCATTTGTAATCCTGGGTCCCGACGGACCAGTTGAGGTGGAGGCTCCCTCTTGGGTGCGTGCGTGCAGCGCGGAGGGTGCGCTCCGACGTCCGGGAGCCCCGCTCCGTCGTCGAGGTTGGCTCTCTGCCGGGGTCTTCTCCGGTTCGGACGGGGTCGGGCGAGGAGGAGCCGGGCGTCCGGAACGGGACGGGCATTGCGAGGCGAAGTGACCCTTACCCCCACATACAAGGCACACACCGGTTTCGAAATGCTTGCGGCGTTCGGCTGTCGAGGGGCCGCCCCCGCCTGGGGTTCGGGAGTCTCGGGTACTGCCAGGTTTGTCCCCTTTGGGCTTAAAGTCGCGGCCGGTGCGTTGTTTAGACAGGGTCAGGAGTTGCTTCCGATTCTCGATATCGGCGGCATGGCGCACCCAACCCTCGACGTCCGGGGGATTACCTTGCATGAAGGCCCAATGTTGCAGGTCCAGGTTCAGCCCCTCTCTGAAGCACTGCACACGGGTCGCTTCGCTCCAATCCAAAATCCTGCTCGATAGCGACTGAAATTCGCTTGCATACTGCGCCACCGACTTAGTCCCTTGGCGTAGTTGCATCAGAGCCGCCTTGGCTCGTTCTCCCAGGTTCGGGTCCTCGAACCGATTTCGGAGTGCAATCATGAACTCATCCAGGCTCCGTAGTACAGGGGAGCGGAGCTCGTACTGTAATACCATCCACGCGGCTGCTTCGCCTTGTAGGAGGGAGGCCACATACTGGACCTGGGATTCCTCGGAGGTAAAGGTTCGGCCCTGCTCCCGCATAAAAATGTCCACTTGGACCATGAAGAAGGTCAATTGGTCTCCCGACCCATCATACGTGATCTTCAAGTCACGGCGGGCCGGGGTGCTGGGGGGAGCGGGTGGTGCCGCCGGTGTCCCATCTGGAGGATTACCGGAGGGGGGTTGTACCTTTAACGCATCCATAGCAGCGGCCATCTCGAGCATTAGGGTCTGCATGGTATCCATCCGTTCCAGCAAACCCTGGCGTTCCTCCTGCCACCGCTTCCGCTCCTCGTCCATCTGGAGTAGCGTTAGGACCTCTTTTCGCACGGGATCGTCCTCGAGCCCCGCGCTGGGGAATGCCATCCGGCGTGCCTTCGCCTCGGTCCGGGAGAGGGACCAGCCCTTGGGGGAGTCTAACCAGGAATTAAAGGTGGTCCTGGGCCTGGTTCCCCCTCCGCTGGGCACCTTCTGCTTGGTGTCACCTTCCGGTGGGTTAGGGTCAGGCAACTCCGGGGCTGCAGGTCCCTTCGGCTTTTCGGGGGAAGAGGGTGTCTCCTCCTCGTCTCGCATGGCTGTCCGGAAAGGTACAGGCGTGGAACGAAGAGGCAATGACTTGCAACTTAATGTGAGAGTCCCAACCAAACTATGCCAACTTCGCAAAATCACTTGCTCAGACTTGGATGCAGAAACCAAGATTTATTGAAAGCTACAGATAGTTCAGGGCAGACACGAGTTGAAAGTTGCAAGTGAGCTAACAATCGGGGTTACAGAATATATCTCCTACAGGGCATCAGGGTTCACACTTCTGTTATGGGAAGTTACAAGATAGATTGGTGTAATACAAAACATCAAACGGTCTCAGAGAGACTGTTAGGACTATCAGCACCCCAAGGCCGAATCTGGCCCGAGGGAGTGCATACAGGAAGCAGGGGAGGGGAAGACGGCACCTGGGAAAGACAGACGAGGCGCCTGGACCCGGGGAGGTGTGAACTGCTTGTACGAGTTCAAAGGGGAGAGAGATGAAGGACACACAAAGGGGAAGGGGAGTCAAAGACATATGGCCCTCACAGGTAGGTCCTGTCTCACTAATCTATTAGAGTTTTTTTGATAGCGTCAATAAGCATGTGGACAGGAATGAGCCTGTGGATATTGTGTATTTGGATTTCCCAAAAGCTTTTGACAAAGTCCCCCACCAAAGAGTGCTAAGCAAACTTCATAGTCACGGGATAAGAGGACAAGTCCTCTTATGGATTGAGAGCTGGCTGAAAAATAGGAAGCAGAGAGTAGGAATCAATGGTCAGTTCTCACAATGGTGGGATGTGAACAGTGGGCTGCCTCAGGGATGTGTTGGGACCGGAGCTTTTCAACCTGTTCATCAATGACCTGGAGTTGGGGTTAAACAGTGAAGCAGCCAAGTTTGCAAGTTTGCAAATTATTTAGGTTGGTTAAAACAAAATCGGACTGTGAAGAGCTCCAGAAGGATCTCTGCATACTGGAAGAATGGGCATTAAAATGGCAAATGAGATTCAGTGTGAGTAAGTGTAAAGTGATGCATATTGGGAGCAAAAAAACCCAACTTCACATATACACTGATGGGATCTGTGCTGGCAGCAACAGACCAAGAAAGGGATCTTGGGGTGGTAGTGGATAGCTCAATGAAGATGTCAACCCAGTGTGCGGCTGCTGTAAAAAAGGCAAATTCCATGCTGGCCATAATTAGGCGAGGAATAGAGAATAAAACCGCTGATATCATACTGCCCTTGTACAAATCTATGGTGAGACCACACTTGGAAAACTGTGTACAGTTCTGGTCACCACACCTAAAAAAGGATATTACAGAGCTTGAGAAGGTGCAGAAAAGAGCAACCAAAATGATTAGGGGACTAGAGCAACTGTCCTATGGGGAGCGGTTAAGACGCTTAGGGCTGTTTAGCTTGGAAAGAAGGTGGCTGAGGGGAGACATGATAGAGGTCTATAAAATTATGCATGGTTTGGAGAGAGTGGACAGGGAGAAGTTTTTCTCCCTCGCCCGTAATACTAGAACACGAGGTCTGGCTGGTGATTTTAATGCATGAATAGGGCCGGATGATAATACTCTCTTCCAAAATCTTATAGGGAATTTTGATGAATCTTTCCTGAGTTCCCTATGGTATACTAGAACTTCCAGGGACTCGGTAATTAATTCTTCCGGCTTAAGTCTGGCCCAATTCGCTATTCAGAGGAACCTAATAATAGTAAATGGGCGATCGCGAATCGACCCTAATGGAGATTTTACTTTTTTAAGCCAAAATGGTGCCAGTGTTATCGATTATTTTCTGGTTTCATTAGATCTCTTACCTCTAATCAGTAATGTGGAAGTCTGCGATTACATGGGCAGTGACCATCTCCCTATCTCTCTTTCGATCAACCAATTATGCGTTCCACACTTAATACCGTCCTACCATCAAATATTGCACCAATCCCAAAAAGCCCTAGCTCGTGTTTACTGGGGCCCTGAGCTTGATTCCTTGGTGCGTGGCAAAATGCAGCTTTTGGAGGTGACTTCATTGAAAGCTGCCTGCTTGAGCAAGAGTCTGCAGCTACTGTCTTAAATGTTTTTTTCAGATTAATTGATTTATTTAAACCTTTATTTACTAAAGAAATCCCCTCAAGCTTGCATGCTTTATACAAATGAAATTCTTGGTTTAACTGCGAGTGTAGACTACTCAAACGAGAAATAACCAGGAAACATAGAGAACTCAGAAGGAACAATACTATTTCAGTATTGAAGGAATTGTTAAATATTAAAAAGAACTACAAGGACTTGGTAAACTGGAGGGAAAAAGAGGCCCTATATAAAAATTGGAGGAGCTTGATTACAGCTATAAACAACAATGATAATTCAACCTTCTGGCGGACTGTGAACTCTTTAAGTAATGGCTATGTCAGAGTCCTCGCATCTATCCCATCTTTGGTCTGGGTAGCTTACTTCAAGAACCTCTTCTCCTACTCTGTGGAAAACCAGGGACTTATACCTGTAGCACCTTCTGTTGAATTCCTGGCCAGATGTGTCTCCTAAGGACATTAAACCGCTCATTGATCGCCTACGCTCAGGCAAAGCCCCAGGTCCCGATCTAATTCCCTACGAACTTTTTAAAGTCAACAGCGAATGGTGGGCCAACATTCTTGCTCCTGTATTCACACAAATTAATGCCTCAGGAGCTATTCCAAAATCTTGGAGACAAACCATTATCGTCCCAATCTTTAAAAAGGGTCAGCGCTCTGACCCAAGCTGTTATCGTCCAATCAGCCTTTTGTCTTGCTTAGGCAAATTGTATTCCTCCTACTTATTAAAGAGGCTGTTGGACTGGGTTGAGAGTAATGACATCCTTGGCTGGGAACAGACTGGCTTGAGAAGGGGTTGGTCTGTCACGGACCACTGTTTAGCGCTCTCCCATCTAGCTGAGAAATATCCCTCCCCCCGAAACGGCACCCTTTATGGGGGTTTTATGGATCTTAAGGGAGCTTTTGATCCCATCCCGAGGGAGAGGCTATGGTTGAAACTATCACATCCTACTATGGCTAGGAGGTCACTATGGCTTATCCCGCCATTTCATACCGACCTCACAGCTCAGGTTGGCTGTGGCAACCAAGGAGAACTAACCGCGCCCTTTGAGCTGGTCAAGGGAGTGAGACAAGGTTGCCTCCTCGCTCCTCTCTTGTTTAATCTATACCTGAATGATTCGACAGCAATTGGGGGGGGGGCGGGGGAGAGGTGGGGCGTAAGGCAAGTCAATAAACACTTCTCATGTCCGTGGGCTAAGGTGGCCGTTGAGCCTGTGCTTGGCGCGCAGGGGCCCAGTGCCAGTCCCTGGCGCCTGCACGCGAAAGACCGGGGCGCCGGGCGATGCCGACGAGCGCTGCCCGCAGCCCCGCAGCGCCGCTCCCGGCCTGCGCGGCCCTTCGGACCGGGACGGACTGGGGACCCGGTTGGGCGGCCGGCTCCGCGCGCTCGCCCCGCCGGGGCTCTGCCTGCGCTGTGTGCCCCCCCCCTTGGGCGGGTTCCTGCTGCCCCAGCCACAGCCCCCCCCCCGCCTGGGGCTGTCTCGCGGCGGGCGGGCGGGCGGGCGGGCGGGGGTCCCCCTGCAGGGCAGCCCCCCGCGGGAGGGCCACAGCCGGGGCGCGGTTCTGCTCTGCAGGAAAACGCCCAGCCCGGCGGGGGGGGGGCGGGGGGGGTCGGCCCGTCCGTCGGGGCTCCCCAGGGCTGACGGGCCGCTTTGCGACGGGGCTCCTTCCGACGCAGAGGGGGCGGCCGGGGGGGGGGGAGAAAAGCCGCGCAAAACAGGGGGGGGGGCTTTCCCGGCCGGCCCCCTGGAGCCCCGCCCCCCGCCTGGGCCGCGACCCCTCCCCCTCCCCCGGGGGGCCCGTGGGCAGGCCGGGGCGGCGCGGCGCAGGGGACGCGTGTCCACGCCGCCACACGTGCGGGCCTCGGCTGGGAGGCGGCGCGGGGGGGGGGGCGGGGGGGTTCCTGGCGCGAGAGGGCGGCGTCGCCCCCCCCCGCGCTACGGCCTGCCCCCCCTGCAAGGTGCGCCGCGGGCGGGGGTTGCGGCGCTGCTGTCGGGCCCCCCCACTCCGGCCCTGACCCTCTTCTCTCCCCCCGGGGGGCCCCGGCTGCCGGATCCGGCCCCCTGCTCGCCCGCCCACCTGGCCGGCCGGAGGTGAGCCCCGGGAAGCGGCGGGGGGGGGGGGCGGGGGCGGGGGGGTCGACGTGCCACCACAGCGGGGGGCTGCGGCTCGGGAGCCCCGCCCTGCTGAAGACGTCCTGGAGGGGCGGGCCCCCCTTTCCAGGCCTGCTTTGGCCCCGCTGGGGCCCTCCAGCCCACCCCCGACCTCCAGGCAGCGGGGGGGGGGGCGGCAGCTCCCGGGTGTCTGGAGTTCAGCGGCAGTTCCCGGGCATCCCCGGGTCCCACCTGGAGGTTGGCAACCCGCCTCTGGGTGACCCCGCCCAGGCCGGGCTGCGGATGGATCGGAGGGGAGGGGAGGGGGCCCGAGGGCGCGGCTGGCTGTCGGGTACGAGGGCTATGGGGTTGCCAACTGCAGGCTGGGAAATTCCTGGAGACTGAGAGGGGGGGCCTGGGGAGGGGGGTCTGATGCCAAAGGCGCCCCCCCTCCCCCTCCTCCTCCGAAGCAGCCCCTCCCCCCCTCCCTCCCCCCCTCCCGGGGGCGCGGGGTCCAGCCGCCAAGCAGGGCAACGGGCTGCTGCGGCGGGCGGGGGTCGGAGGCGCTGGACCTGCTGGGGGGGAGGGGGGCCGCCCCAAAGCTCCCCTGGCCCCGCCTGGGGCTGGCAGCGGACCCCTCTCCCTGGGACAGCCGCTGGGAGGGGGAGAGGAAGAAGGGCAGAAGCTGGGGGGTGGGGGGTGGGGGGGCAGAAGGAGAGAGAAAGTAACAGCTGCAGTGGGGAGAGAGTAAGAAAAGGGGTGGCAGGAGGGAGAAAGAGTGAGAGACTGGGAGAAGTAGGGGGAGACGGGGGGGGAAGCAGTGCTGGGGGGGGGAGGGGATCGCTGTACCCACACATTTCATGCAGGGTCCCCACTTGTTTCCTCTTTGACCCGGGCCCTGACAGGTTTTGTTTGGCTCTAAAAACCAGCCCCCAAATCCAGGCGCCAGGCTTGTGTTTCACTCTTCAGAGTTTGGTATATTAATCCCCGTATTTCTAATTATTGCTACCACAAAACTTAATCCTAACCTCTTTTATTAAAGCTATGGTAGAAGTGCTGTATATCAATAAACGTAGGGATAGCCCTAGTTGTTGCTACAGCAAAAAAGCTAACCCCCAGACTAACTTCTCCCCATCTATATATCTAATAGCAATGTGCAACTCCCCCCACCCATCTATGGTTACCTAAATCCATGAATTGGGGCCACATTCACACTGAACAGATTTTCCACCAAACTTGGGGAACTCCCCAGTTTGCAGAAAAATCTGAAATCAACAATAAAATATATTGGGGGGGGGTTCAAATCCCCCCCAAATACATTTGTGTTGGAGCCACTCAGGGCCCGGCCACGGTGGCGGAGGATGCCGGCAGCCGCCCCAGGCTCAGCAGCAGCAGCCGTGGAGGAGGAGGAGGAGGACGCTGAGAGCCACTCTAGGCCAGCTGCGGCTGCAGACGCTGGCAGATGCCTCACGGGCAGCGGAGGAGGAGGAGGAGGAGGAAGTTGGCAGCCACTCAGAACCAGCAGCAGCAGACAGGCTGCCGCCCGGTGCTCAACACCAGTAGTGTTGGTCCTAGAGCTGTGACAGGCTTGGCAATGGGGGTGGGGGGGGGAGGGAATGTGCAATTCCCCCCACAGGAATCCCCCCCAGAAGTAAGAGAATCAGGTATAGGGAGTAAGCATGATAGGGGGAGGGATTTCTCTCTCCCCCCACCCCGCAAGTATCACAGGTTCACACTTGTCCAACATGGTATTATACCCTGCTGAGGCTGCTGCCTTTCCAAGGCTCCACCCCAAAATCTGCAGGAATTTCTTATCCTGGAGCTGGCGACCCCAAGGAGAAACCAATCTCTGTAGTTGGGAGACCTGTTATTCCAGGAGTTCACCAGGAGATCTGTTATTCCAGAAGTTCAAAAACAATTTAAAATGAATTATTCTTGAAATGATTAAGTAAACAAGTTGCGTTATAAATACGTAAAGAAATGTAACAAAACTCCTGCTGAGAGAAGCCACTAAAATGGTGATATGACCTGTACTATATTGTAGGACTTTTTGTAAGTGCCAAAGGAGGATGCTGGAGCCGTGGTCCCAGCCTCCGTTAGGCCTTCCTGCTGCTGTTGCTGCTATGAACCCCTGAGACGGCAGGAGACCCGCAGATTGCGTTGCGCCAGCAGTGGTTTCTGACATATTTTGTATTTGAAATCTTGGATCTGAAAAACTGGTCAAAATGTGGGTTGTGTAGCCTGCGAGTAGTGTTTGGGACGGAACTTGAGTTCCCCTGCCACTGGCGTGCAGTTCATAACATCCTGCCCCTGGGCCACAGATGGTTTGGTGTGGGGACACGGTCTGCCACGCACAATCGGCACCCGTGCAGCGCCTTGGCCTCCCGAGAAGAAACTGCCGCCTCCCAGTTTAGGCTGAGGCACTGTAGCAGGGTGGTTTTGATTTAAATCATGGGTTTGATTTAACCCATTCTTTATCATCTTAATATTTACAACCAGATGAAGGTTTCATTTTTAGAATAATAACTTATCAGATTAGAGTAACTTCTCAGTTGTGAGCCCCCCCCCCACATTGTCAACACGTTCAGAGGGCACCGCTAGGTGGTGCTCCAGGGGGCAGAAACACTCCCAGTGGGGGGGGGGGAGGGAGAAGATAGTTGCCTCGGCATCCACGTGGACTCTGCTGTGGGCCGTCCATCAGGGAGAGGACTGCTGCCCAGCGCAGAGCATGGCCAGGGCGGGAATAGAGGGGGTCTGAGGAGAGATGCTGCCGTATACAGGTACTCCAGGGAGCTCCGTGCGTGTGAATCTGCGTTGCCTCCTGCTAGGATGGCCCAAGCTAGCCTGATCTTGTCAGATCTCAGAAGCTAAGCAGGGTCAGCCCTGGTTAGTATTTGGATGGGAGACCACCGAGGAATGTCAGGGTTGCTGTGCAGAGGAAGGCACTGGCAAACCTCCTCTGTTAGTCTCTTGCCATGAAAACCCCAAAAGGGGTGGCCATAAGTCAGCTGCGACTTGACGGCACTTTACACACACATTGACTACGCCTGTTACAACATCCCCTTCTGTAGTTCACTCAGCAGAGGCAAGCAACCCTAACGGAAAGGGCAGGATTTCTCCTGCACAAGGGGCCCGCTCTTGGGTTTGTTGGGGCTCTGAAGTGAGCACCAGCCTCGCACAAGACACAGAGAATCAGGCTGGGGCTGCAACCAGCAAACACAGAAATGACACCTTTGTAATCTGTCCAATGGTTCTCTGGAGAAGCAGCCCCATTGTCGACCAGGGGCCGTGGATTTGGGTCCCGCCAAGGGGACGCTGACGAGCACAACTCACCTTTTTGCCGGCAGTGTGCTGAACATCATCAGCCATAGAAATGGCCAGGATGGAACTCGACGCTCTCGCGCTTGACAGCAGCAGTCTAGCCACCCACCCAACTGAGCACTCAGGTCAATGCGCTGCAGAAGGAGTCTGGGATCCTGGTGTTGGTAATGAGGCTTGAATAAGCAGGGCATACGGTCGAGGACGGCTGCAGGGGGAGGCTTGGGCATTGCAGGCCCCAGTGGCTGGTTCGCACCCTCTTTAAGAAGGCTAGAGAAGAGTCTTGGGCACTGCTGAGAGTGTGCCCTTGCAGTCATCATGTGGGATTGCCCATTCATACCACTGGGAAGCCCCACGTGCCCGTCTTCTTGGCTGGCAGCTCCATCTGCACCTTCTCCCTGCTGCTGTCAGAGTGCCCATGACTGCCAACCACCCCAACAACCTTCCTGCTCTACCTCCTCAGTGCCTGCAAGCTGCATGTCTTATTTGCTGCCAGTGCTGATGGGTGTGCCCGTGTGCTACATGGGAACCCTTCCCCTCCTTGCGAGAGCATAGTGGGCACACCTTGGACCCCCTCTCCCCTGGAGGAACTGCATGTCGGAGATAGCTGAGGCAGTAGCCTGTGACCCCACCACATCCCATCAAACCCCAGTCAGACTGGGCTGACCAGCCATTCATTGAATGACACTGAAAGCGGTCGAGAGGGGTGGGGTGGGTGGTGGGCCGCCACCTCTTCTGGCGAGGCTCCTGCGCCTTTGCAAGCTGCACTGACCGACTGCAAGTAGTGCCATGTTTAACACCGTATGCCCAAGAGAGGGACAACGTTTGGCCCGGGGGGGAGGGGTTTGTGGCTCAGTAGCGCAGCACCTATGCAGAAGGTCCCAGGTTCAGTCCCCGGAGCCTTCAGTGAAAAAGATGCAAGTGGTCTGCCAGTCTGAGCAGACCATGCCGGCCTTGATGGACCAGTGAATTGACTCAGAAGGCAGCCTCAAGCATTCAGCAGTGCTGGGTGTACAAAGGTGTCCCCCCCCCCAAATATGCCACTTGCAGTGGTCCAGGACTTGGGCTGGAACAAGGAAGCCAGCAACCCTTGAGTACGCTACACCCTGTGGCCACTGGCTGTGTTGTAGGCTCCCCCTGTTGGGTGGCTGCCTGCAAAGAATCCAGAGAGACAAGAACTGGACTAACTAACGAATGTTCTGCAGTAGCAAGAGGAGTGAGTAGACCCGGGGAGGGGCATCTGCAGGGGCCCTCATGCTGGGCTGCCAGGCGGGAGATAGTGGCCAGTGTTTGCGCATCTCTCCTCCCGTGCTTATAACAATGAACAATCACTATATGCTGTATTTTATTTATTTATTTATATCCCACCTTTCTCCCCAGTGGGGACCCAAAGCAGCTGACATCATTCTCCTGCCCTTCATTTTATCCTCACAACAACCCTGTGAGGGGGGCTCAGCTGAGTGCGCGCAACCGGCCCAAGGTCAATCAGCACATCATGGCAGAGTGGGGATTAGAATCTGAATCCCAGCCCAACACTAACCACTATAGAATCATAGAGTTGGAAGGGACCACCAGGGTCATCAAGTACAACCCCTGCACAATGCAGGAAATTCACTACTACCTCCCCCCCCACACCCCTAGTGACCAGAAGATGGCCAAGATGCCCTCCCTCTCATCATCTGCCCAAGGTCACAGAATCAGCACTGCTGACAGATGGCCATCTAGCCTCTGCTTAAAAACCTCCAGGGAAGGAGAGCTTGCCACCTTCCAAGGAAGCCTGTGTAAACTCTAGTCCCGTGATAATCCCATAAACAGAATCCAGCAGACAGACAGGCCAAAGAAAATGGATTTATTAGAAAATCTACAGGTTTTCAGAAGCCAGAAGCAAATGGACACTAGTAAAAGCTAAGGGTACAGCATATATAGAAAGGCACAGGGCAAATCGGGGAGATCTGGATACCATGGCAACCCTCCCTCCTCGGAGGTGTCAGGAGGTGCTAGGAGAGTTTCCACACATTGGGAGTCTAAACACACTCTTTACAGACATGGAGCTGGCCTTGGCCGGCATCTGGGGAAACCACAACATTCCTTTCTCAGACCTATGCCTGACAGCCTGTTCCACTGAGGAACCACTCTGTTAGAAAATTCTTCCTAATGTCTAGACGAAAACTTTTTTGATTTAATTTCAACCCGTTGGTTCTGGTCTGACCTTCTTGGGCAACAGAAAACAACTCAGAAAACTATCTATCTATCCATCCATCTATCCATCTATTCATCCATCCATCCATCCATCTATCCATCTATCTATCTATCTATCTATCCATCCATCCATCCATCCATCCATCCATCCATCCATCCATCCATCCATCCATCCATCCATCCATCCATCCATCCATCCATCCATCGGCTTCATGATTCCAGAGCCCTGACTGAGCTAAACCAGGAACGAACTGGAGCCTCTGATGTATTGGGCGTACGTGTGATTTTTCACAGAATCATAGAGTTGGAGGGGACCACCAGGGTCATCTAGTCCAACCCCCTGCACAATGCAGGAAATTCTCCCCCCAACATCCCCAGTGACACCTACTTCTTGCCCGGAAGATGCCCCCACCCAAAAATCCTCCAGGATTCCTGGCCAATCTGGCCTGGAGGAAAATTGCTTCCTGACCACAAAGTGGCCATCGACATTTCCCTGGGCATGTAAGAAAGGGCCACAAGAGCCAAGCACTGACGCAACCCTTCCTGCCATCCCTCTAAGTTCACAGAGTCAGTGGACCGGTTAAGCAGAATCACCCTGTCCAACCACGAATGGGCGCTCCAATTCAGATATCTCTACCCCATTTTTCGTATGTGGGGTACACCCCAGGTAGACCTTTTTGCCTCTAGGGACAATAGGAGAGTCAAGAAGTTCTGCTCCAGGGCAGGGGAAGATGCCCTGTCTATAGGGGATGCATTCCAGATCTGCTGGCAGGGATGCTTATTTTATGCCTTCCCCCCCTTTTCCCTGATATCAAGGGTATTGGCTAAGATGAAAGCTGAGTGCTCGGTCGCTATACTAATAGCACCCTTTTGGCCCCACCAGGTGTGGTTTACAGAACTGAAGATGTCTCACAACCGCTACATCCAACTTCCAGCTGCGCAAGACCTACTGAGTTGGGGGGATGTGTTACATCACGATATCACCAAGCTGCACCTTACAGCCTGGCTAATAACTCCTTAGTCCATAGATTCTCAGATAGGGTGATACAGACATTAAAACACTCTAGGAAGACCTCTACGAGGTATTCTTATTCAAAAAAGTGGGACAAATTCGATCAGTGGTGTGTAGAGAAAAACCTCTTCGCATTTACATGCGCGATTTCTGTGATCCTCGATTACCTAGTGTCACTAGCCCACAGGGGATTGGCAGTGTCATCCATCAGAATACATTTAGCCGCAATATCTTCTCTCCACAAGCCTATAGAAGGGTATTCGGTATTTTCTCACCCGCTCTCAAAGAGACTTCTCAAGGGTCTTCTGAATCTGTTCCCACAATAACCCCACAGTGGTCATTATCCCTGGTCCTCACTCACCTGATAGGTCACCCGTTTGAACCACTGGCAACCTGCCCTTTGGATTTGCTTTCCATGAAGGTTACCTTCCTAGTAGCAATCACCTCTATGCATAGGGTGAGTGAGCTTGCCGTGTTACGCATTGATCCTCCATTCCTAAAAATATTTAATGAGAAGGTAGTACTCCATCCTAGACTTAGTTTCCGTCCAAAGGTGGTTTCTAAGTTCCATTTAGAACAGGACATTAGACTACCCGTATTCTTTCCGAACCCCACTTCAGAAACAGAGAAGTTACACTCACTTGATTTGAAGAGGGCAATACTTTATTATCTACAAAGAACTAGAGAGTTTAGAGTCACTAATACCCTTTTTGTTTGTCACTCTGGCCCCATCTCCAGATGGGTGGTGTCAACTATCAGAAAGGCCTATGAGGTTAGTAAGACTCCCTGTCCTCTAGAACTGAGGGCTCACTCAACTAGGGCCCAAGGTTCCTCTGCAGCTTTTTCCGAAAAAGTTCCTTTGGGGGAGATCTGTCAATCAGTGACGTGGTCATCAGACTAAACCTTCATGAAGCACTACGCCATTGACCTGCAAGAAAGAAGGGAAGCGAATGTTGGAAAGGCTGTACTGCATTCTATGTTCCAGTAAGATCGCACCCCTCCACTTGGGTACATGAGTAGCTTGCTAATATCCCAATGTGGGGCTGCACCGGGACCGAAGATGAAAACAGAGTTGCATTTACCTGTAACTGCTGTTCATCGAGGGACCCGGTGCAGACACACATTCCCTCCCACCTATCCCGCTGCTAGCTATCTTACGGATATATTTTATTAATTAGTGGCGGCACGTAGGAACTGAGGAGGGCGGGGGCGCACCTCCGAGGTAGGCATGGAGCTGCTCACACGCGCCTCGGAAAGAACGCCCCCTATAGGGCTTAGACTAAAGAACATTTTCCGGCAGTTGGCCTGCGCGCAGGTGCAGTCCCAATGTGTGTCTGCTCGATGAACAGCAGTTACAGGTAAGTGCAACTCTGTTTTAGCACTCTTTGGGTGTGATCTGTCAACCAGTTACAGATCCACCTAACGGTAATAGGATCTAAACCACATTTTCCCAATTTTTCAACCAGAATATTATGTGGAAACTTATCAAGCGCCTTACTGAAATCAAGATAAATTAGGTCTACAGCATTCCCCTGATCCAGCATGGTGGGAACTTTCTCAAAAAAGGAGATAAGGTTAGTCTGACATGACTTGTTATTGACAAACCCGTGCTGGCTCTTAGTAATCACAGCCATCCTTTCTAAATGCTCCAGAACTGGCAGTTTGATGATTTCTTCTAAAACCTTTCCAGGAAATAGATGGAGCCACCCTGGCCTCTTTAGGCTCCTCCCATTTTTCCTTCTCATAGGAGTCATAGGGGGCACACTGACCTCCAACAGATGTTTCTTCAAACTTGGGGTACTCCCCAAGTTTGCAGAAAAATCTAAAAAAATTGTGGTTTAAGCCCTCCCCCCAAATAAAAAAGCCTCCTCTGTGCAGAGAATACCCTACTTTTCGTGGCTGCCTCTGTCCCACGCCGGCCTGGCTGGGCCTGGAGCAACTGCCTCTGACCCCGCTAGCCCAGCCAGGCATGGGGTGTGCAGCCACCACGCCACTGTAGCAGTGGAGCCCAGAAACTGCTACCAGTCATCCCCCCCACCCCCATGGTGGCAGCAGCAGCACCTGGGAGCCCTGCTGCAGCCAGGCTGGAAGGTGAGCGCTGGGGGGGGATGGGATTCCTGCCCTCCCACAAGTTTCACAGGCCCCCACTTGTTAAGTCTCTACTAAGGGGACAAGATATTTTTGTTCGGGCACCATATGGCCTTTCTCTGTGTTGCCTGAGGTGTTGGCGCCTCAATATAGCAGTCTTTAAAGTGCTACTAATTTCAAAAGCTAATCAGGGTCGTCCCTGGCGTGTATTTGGATGGGAGACCTCCGTGACGCGGAGGCATGGAATGGCACACTGCTGCCTCTTGACATCTCTTGCCTTGAAAGCCCAGCGGGGTTGCCATAAGCCAGTGGTGACTTGGCAGCATATTCCACTACCGGACTCCTTTTGGGTGATCCTTCCTGCCGCGTGTAGCTGCCCTGGTAGATGGCAGCGGCACAAAGTGACTTCTTAAAAACCACGCGTGCACACACTAAATAGCTGGCAGTGTCTTAATGGTCTGATGAAGCCAGTGCTAAACTGCTTGAGTCTTCCCAGAAGGGCTTGCTTGGAGAACTGCTTCACACATTGCTTTCTGCACAGTGAAGCTCTCTTGTTTTCTGTACAGAGATCCAACAGGACACATGTAGGGACTTTTCCTTTTCTGAATACAAGCTTGTATGTGTGGGAACTCACGAGAGAATCTTCCCACAGTATTTCCTCTTTCCCTGCCCCTATGGCTGCTCCCATGAACTCCCATAGGACCCCCCACACACACCGCAATACCTGGTCCCTGGTCCCACGAAGTAGGTTCCCTGATCCTGCCTGGGAGTCAGTCTCACTGGGCTGGATGAACCAGTAGACTGGGGGGCTCCTCAGGCTCCAGGGGCTTCATCAGCCGTCTGCATGAGAGTCTTCTAAGAGCAGCTGTAGTTAAGCAGCAGAGCCCCGCTGGGCAAAAGGTGCCACACGCAACACGGGCATCACCAATAAAAAGGGTCTCTGCCAGGAAAGTTTTCCTCCTGCCCAACCCTGGAGTAGCTGACCACCATGGCCAAGAGGGTGGTAGGTGGACTCACAATCTGACTTGCCACTAGAGCAGCCTCCCCTATAGAGAAGGGCTCTGGTTCTCTAGAGACCCCAAATGCCTGTCTCTAGCTTCGCTTTTGTACACGAGAGGCAAGTGGGCCAGGGCCAGAGATCTGACCAAATAAAACCCAAAGAGCTTGGCCACAAAATGTTTATTAACTCCGCTTCCCCCCCCCCCATATTTAGTTATGAATTAATTTAGCAGCTTATTTTTTTATGAAAAAATGTTACTGTAAGTTACATTGTCAGAAGCACATGTTTTTTTTTAAAAAAGAAATAAGCCAATACATTGGAGTCTCTTCCACAGTCAGTTCAGTTCTCTGCTGGCTGGGAGGGCCGGGGGGGGGGGCAATCTGTCAGGAAATGGCAGACTCCTCCCCCTCGGTGGCCCCCGTGCAGCCTTGTGGCCCAGCAGCTCGTGCCCCCCCTCCCCCCGTGTCATCAGGCCAACTAGCAGCAGATGGGCAAGGAACGGAGAGGCCCACAGGAGGCGGCAGAGGCTCCCCTGGCCCAGCGCCTCCTACCCTGACCCTCCCCACACCCAGCTGGAAACCCCTCCTCATGTAGAGGTGGCTGGGAAAGGCACGGCCTGTGACGGACAGGGAGGCGGCTCTTCCTAGAGACAAATGAAAGGCAAGACCATTGGCGCCACCGCTCAGGCCCGGGCCATTTCGGCCCTCTCTGAGGCGAGCTTCCCTGCTGAACTTCCCTGCCTCAACCTGGTGGTCTTGTAACACCTCCAACCCTTCACAAAGAGGGAGGGAGGGGCAGCTCCACTACGGGGCCTGATCCCCTGGGCAAGTGTGAGGTTGGGGGGTGTATGCATGCATGTGGGGGCACAACACAGTTGCCCCTTGGTCTTGGCAAGCCCAGGAGGGAGTCTAAGGAGGAGGGTGCTGCTGGGCAACTTCCCTGCCTACCATCACCCTCCCAGCAGTGCCTCGTTTCTTCCTCCAGAGCAGAGGGACGAAGGTGGGGGCTATGCTGCCCTCCTCCTCGTGGCAACAGAGATGGAGCAAAGGACTGCCCCCCACACACACACACTCTGTGGCAGTCTTCCAGCATGGGTTTCTTGGCTCCTGCCAGAGCTGGTGAGATGCAAATGCAAAGAGAACTGCACTGTAATCCAAACCAACCGAAGCCACGATGAGAAGGAAACAGGAGAGAGTGGGGGGACCTGCTTGGAGCCAAAGGTGGCCGTGCCCAACTCCCAATGCTGGAGCGAAGGCTGACTCTTAACTTCTTCCATTGCATAGATAGGGTCTAGGCACCTGCTAGTGGTCTGTGAGCAACGGAGGCCACACATGGGGTTGGAATGCAACAGAACCACTGCCTTCCATTGGGGGCAGGCAGAGGTGGCAGCAGGGAGAGGAGGAGAGCAGAGGCAGCCAGCTGCACCGCAGCTCTCTCTCGCTTCGGCCCACTCCATGTGGGGCGGGGCAATTGCCAGGCCAAAGGAGTCAAGTACAATCGAGGCCAAGGCAGCAAGAGGAAATATCTGCCCACCCCCCAGCCAATCTAAAAACGGGAAAGTGCTGAGTACGCCACGGAGGATTTTAAATCAACTTACGTTCAATTGGCAACTGAGGAGGCTGAAGGGTAACACAGCCTTCTGTCCATCAATGGATTTCATGTGGAATGAGCTACTTGGGAAGAATTATGAGAAGCATCACAACCCCAGGCCGTCTTGGTGGCAAAGGGACCCTTCTGAACAGGGTCCTTCCTGGTGATACTGGAGGTGCCCACTTCTGCCTCACACTCTCCTACGCTCCTCTTGGCATCCCTCACCGTGGCACTCTGCTGCTCCACTTCCACAAAACCCAATTATTTCAAGCAACTCAAATATTGAGTTGAGAACAAAGCAAAGCCAACTGGCCATGTTCATGCAAAACAAACTCATTTGCAGATAGCGCAGTGGTTACCACTGTCTATATGAGAATTCTGGAACTGGGATTTATGGGAGCAGAAGCACAGACTGAAGTGAGAGGAGGTGCTCCGGGCTGCCCTGTTCAGGCGTCCAAGGGCCTGCTTGTGGGTTTTGGCTGCAGGCCCTTTGCTGCCTGGGATTACCCACTGGCATGAGGCTCAAAGAGGGGCTGGCTGCAGCAGCCCCTCCTGGCCCAGAACACTGGTTCCAGGAGCAGCCAGCCAAAGGCTAGCAGGCATTTGCAAGCATGGCATGAAGGCAAAGGCTGTCTCCCCCCCACCCCACCCAAAGAAGTTTCCATTCTCTATTATCAAGACTAATAAGCAATGACAGGTCTGTCCTCCCTGAATGTTCCCAGTGGATCTGTTTCTCCTTCATCTTCTGTTCTTAGCAAAGTTCTTCCTCCAGAGATCAGGGTGGGCTGCAATGAAAACTCGCCTTCAAGAAAACGGCCCTTCCCCCATTCCCACTGATCTTGTTGTCTTGTTGAGGAGCAGAGGAAGGGCAAGATGCTGCCAAGATGCCGTTCACGCACACCCCGCCCTTTTTGTCCAAGATGAGGTGGCACAAAGAGGAGTTGATGCTTCGGGGGGGGGGGGCAGCTGGGCTCCTCCATTCAGTGGGAAGCACTCCAAAGCCAAGCCTTGCCCCCCCCCCGCCCCCGCACTGGCTCCTTAGCTGGAGCCGGGTCTCTGCTGCTGATTCGCCTGCTCCTCCTCCTCCTCTTTCACTGGCTGCTCTTCCTCCTCATCCTCCTGGGCTGAGGCCAGGCCCACCCTCTGCTCATCTATGCGCTTGGCTTGGACACGCTGGATGAGGCTGAAGAAGTCCTCATCTGGCACAGTGGGGCCATGCGGGATGGAGCTGGGTGGAGCGCACCGCTGGTCGTCAATGCGGGATGACTGCAGAGGAGTAAACAAACGGGACTTCAGGAAGTGGGAGGGAAACAGGGCAAACGTGGAACAGATGCTGGCTGTTTGGTTCCTACAGAGGACACTTCCAAGTAGGCTAAATTGTACCTGGGATCAAAAAGACGGATGCCCCTGCGCTGGCAAAAGGTAATGCAGTGTAGTTACCAAAAGGTAGTTACCACTGGGCAACTTGCTATCATGAGATAGCATGATAGCTATCTTGCGTCCGGCAGAGGGGAGGGAAGAAGGGAAAGCTGAAGACTGGAGGAGGGGGCAGATAAAGGTAGGCTGGTGGATGGGAAGGAGAAAAGGAGGCAGAAAAAGGGGAGACACTATGGGAGGAAAGGGAATGAGGAAACAGCGGTGGAGGGGGAAATGTCATTTACCCACACAAGTCCTTGCAGGTCATCCACTTTTATTGAACACATGAAGCTGTCTTATACTGAATCAGACCCCATCGGTCCATTGAAGTCAGTGTTGTCTACTCAGACCGGCAGTGGCTCTCCAGGGTCTCAGGCAGAGGTCTTTCATATCACCTACTTGCCTAGTCCCTATAACTGGAGATGCCAGGGATTGAACCTGTGACATGTAGCTGTAACTAAATAAATTTTCAGTGCAATGAAACTGTATTACACGAACTGATTTGTTGCACACAAAGCAAACGTGCAGAAACCAGAATTGGATTTGCCTTTGGCAACTCAGAAGGAAACTGATAGGCAAATACGTTGAAGAGGGGCTTGACCCAATGACTGGAGCCCATTTCCAGAGGATGCTGTAGGGAAGGTGAAGGCGGCGGCACAGCTTACTTTAAAACAGGACCATGTCAATTCCTGGAGAATAAGCCTGTCAGTGACAACTGGATGTGGAACCTCAGTGATCACAACTGGTGTATCTTTAATAGCCAGCTGTCAAAGACAAGCCCCAGGGGGTGGCTATCCAATGCCCTTCCTGGTCAGGTCATCTGGCTGCTTATTGCCAGAGACGGTGTTCTGGGGAGCCATGAACTTCGGACTTATCTGGCAATGTTGTCCTGTCAGATAGGGCTTCTGACAGCTCCGTCCTCAAACAAGATGGTTCCCCCGCAAACAAAATGGAGTTCTCCATACACTCCTTCCCCCTCCCCCCCGCCCCGTTTTGCACATGAGCTCCGGCCAGAGATTTACAATTGTATTGGGACCCGCCCATGTAAATCTTCGATCTGATATTGGGTCCCGCGCACAAAGCCGAGAGGTCGGCCATCTCCTCCACTGATAGTTCATGATTGTTTCTGTTTCAGTTTTACTTAAGTCATTACCGGCAGGAAACGACTACATTGTCTCTTTGTTCCTGTAACCCTATTGTATCCGCCCTATAAATGTATCCCCACTCCCCCTGTCATGTATTCCAACCTTGCGCGTCTCTTACTGAAATCACTGACTTCTGAAATAAATCTTTGAATCGCTGCTCTGCCTGGATTGAAGGTCTATTGCCTGAAACGCTGTGAATTTGCAGAAGCCTGACATGTCCTCTTCTGAACATGCTGTAATGCTTCAACATAAAGAGCTAGTACAAAAATGTCCAAATGCTTGGGCGAGAATCCTGAAACCAACACAGGGCCAAACTACATGTTACCCTTGCCATGTGATTGCTAGGAGGACTCGCAGAAGGATGCTAGTGGAACTCAGTTTAGAAGACCGCAGGGGTTTGCTTCTGGGTATGACTGTGGTGCGGGCGGGGAGCACCTGCCTGACCTCATGTGCTGTTTTCTGACTCAAGATGACCCTACAGAGTATTATTTGCCCCATGGGGGGGCTGCACATGTAGTGATTGCTTGCACATACAGCCTCTTGGCAGGGCAAATAATGCCCTCCTGGCTCTGTTCTGTGTAGGGGAAATGGCTGGGGGTGGGGGGAGCAGGAAACCCTTTTCCACCCGTATCACAGTCCTGACCAGAAGTAGACCCCTGTGGTCTTTCTAAATTGAATTCCCACAGGGAACTCCCATTTGGCACATTGCTGCAAGTCCCTGTGGAGGTCAAGTGGCAGACATAACGGGTAGTTTGGCCCACAATCTCTCCCCCGATCCCAGGAGGCTCCGCAGCACCCGCAGACCTGGCATTTGATGAGCATGTTGAAGAACTCGTCACCGGGCTCCTGTGAATCACCCTCCATGCGGAGGTGGCCCATGTTGTTGTGTGTGATGCGCAGGCCGGGCAGGTTCCCCACACTGGCCCGCTGGTCGTCGAGCCGCCGGCTCTGGGAGTTGGCAATGAGGTCAAAGAGCTCCTCAGTCTGTGGAGAAGCCATGGAGGAGGACTGAGCTAGGAGGTGTGAAAGGTAGAAGGAGCAAATGTAAGATTTGGGGAAAGAAGCTAAGGTGCAACAGAGTTATTTACTACAAACAAATAAAAAATGCATTGTTTGTTCCCATCAGAGGTGGCGGAGCTGGCGACGGGTGAGCTTAGATAGCTTTGGAGGTGGTGAGATGACATTGCACCCCAGGCATCTGGCAATATTTTCCACTGTGCATTGTGAACACTGAATTCTGTGAAGGTTGAGAGGCTAAGCACAAACTCCCTTTAGTCTAATCCACAGGTCCACAACGTGGTGCCCGCCAAGTATTTTTAGAAAGGGGGCAAGGCCAGGTGGGGCTTCAGCCCACCACGTTTCTGACTGGCCGTGGGGACTGATTAGCTGTGCAGATTGTTAGAAAGGCTCTTCGCTTTGTGCCTGAAGGTAAATTGTGGCAGCCATTTTGATGGCAGAGGAACGTATGAGTCTGAACAAATCTGGGTTAAGAAATTTCTTTAGATATTTCAGCCTCCTTCTCTTTAACATTACAGGGATAAATTCAGATCTAGGGAGAGAAGATGGTGCTTGCTATTGTGAAACTACTGCTATTCACCTGTATTCTTTTGCAACTAATAACTTCTTATACAGTTAAAGATAAACATTTTGTTTTTCTAAAAGGTAAAAGGTAAAGGACCCCTGTGCAAGCACCGGGTCATTCCTGACCCATGGGGTGACGTCACATCCCGACGTTTCCAAGGCAGATTTTTGTTTGTGGGGTGGTTTGCCAGTGCCTTCCCCAATTGTTTTTCTACAATTGGAGTATTTGGTCTTTGTACCACATTCAAATCCTAAACTTCACCCACACTTACCAAGGAACAAGAGAAATGTAAGGAGAACATGCTTCATGCAGCAGGAATTCCCCCTCCCCCCCCCCAACCCACATGGCAGTATGGAGAAAGGGGAGGAATCCGGATTCTGAACCACGGGGGCTGGTCGCTTGTGCCACCAGACAGATGCACCTCCCATCACTGGCCTGGTGACGGCAGTGGAGAGTAAATCCTATTTGTTCAGGGGGATGTTGGCATAGACCTGGAGGGGTGGGCTCGCAGGGACTTGCTGCTCGAGACCTGGGCCAGGTGAGTGAACTCCACATCTGCAGTGGCAGAAAGGGGTGCCCGCAGGGCCTCTTGTACAACACTAGAAAACAAAGATGGGTCTGCCAGTCCTCATTAGCTGGGACCGTTCTTTTCACAAACTGACCAGTTCTGGGTGCTGAGAGCAAGCGGAGCCTGAAGGAAGGCATCTGGGCAACACGGATCAGATCAGCTTGTTATTCTGGCTCCATAAGAGAACTCTGCGCGCACGAGACCTGCACAGCAGCACGTGGGGAACCCAGACTCATATAGCGGGACAGGGAGAGAGGTGAGACTCCTCGCCCTGAAACGGAGGATTTGGGCACCAGGCCTCAGGAACCCTCATTCTGTCTTCCTTTGAGGGTCACAGCTTGTATCACCCAACAGTGGCTATATTTTCTCACTTTTCAGCAACAAACTGTCTCCGAGGTCACGGAGACCACCAGTGAAGAGCTATAACGTACACCAGTGCAAAATGCTCCCTCTCTGCCTAGGTTTCTTCTTAGCTGAATGGGGAAGGGGATGGATGGATGGCCTCAGCAGTGGAAGAGCCCCAGGCAAATAGGAATATTTTGCTCATTCACGTGGTGTGTGGGGAGGCAGGAGTGAACACTGTGGCAAGAGGAGCACCCTCACTATTTGAAAAATTTGGGGGAAATAGCATGAGGTGAAGACAGGTCTGTAAAGGGTAACTGCTAGAGAACAGCGGAGCGGGTTCAAGCCTCCTCTTCAGCCCACTGTAAGCCACATTCAGACATCCACCACACACACGCGCAACCCCTCCCCCCCAACTACTAGGATAGCAATGAATTTCAGAACTGGGAAAACAGAAAAGCAGCCGGTGGAGAAACGTCCCCCCACCCCAGAATCCACCCCTGCACAGCAGCAGAGTAGCAGCAGTCAGAGAGGAAAGGGCCTCCAGCCTTCGCCGAGACTTCTGTCTGTTTGCTGCCATCCAAACCCTCTTGTACTGTTCGCTGCACATTCGATCCCGCTGCTCGTACTTTACTTATACTATGCAATCCACCTTGAGTCCCAAGGAGAAAGGCAGACTATAAATAACCAAATAATAATAATAATAAGTTGAAGAAAGGAGTTGTCCAGCTCCCAGCACAGAGCGCTCAAGCCTTTCGTTGGGCTAATAGGTTTAGCCAAGCTGGGCAATGGCTGCGTACCTCACACCCTGCTTTTGGGTCACACCTTAAAGGGGCAGAGATTGCTCAGAACCAAACAGCTTGAAAGTCAACTCTTCCTTTTGCGGCAGGAGGATCCAAATGGATCTATCTCACCAAGGATGGATCTGCAGAGGAAGGCAACAGCAAACCACCTCTGCTCCTCACTTGCCTCGAGAACCCCTTGCTGGGGTCGCCATAAGTCGGCTGCAACTGGCCGGTAGAATGCGTGAAGGAATTAGACCTGGTGAAAGAATTAGAACTTTTCTTTGTTCCCTTGCTCAGCCTGAAATGTGTGAATGTGTGATGTTTTTGTCCATTTATTAAACTGTCTTATATTTTAAATGCTGTATGACTGATCTCTGGAAAAACACCATGCCTATTTGTTGTGATCACAGGGAGGGGCAGCAGAGAAGGGCCGCCACCCCTGGAACATGATAGTTCTCATGTGCAAAGTTGTGATCGCTCACCTGTGTACATTCACAGGAGTGTAGCAGCAGCCTCAGCAGCCCTGGCATCCCAGGTGCAGCGTGAGGGACGGATGACTTTGTCTGGCAGGAGAGACTCTCAGAGTCACAGGTGGCAGCAGTTGGTTGCCCAGCTTGTTTCTAGCCACCTGGGGAATCAGGGGAAGGGGTGGAGTTGCCAGGTGGGGGTTTCCCCACCTCCCAGGGCCAATCGGGAGGAACAGGGCATTATGTCTTCAGGGAGGGAAAGGATCCGTGCTGGAGGCAGTAGCGACCATAAAGACCATGTTTATTGGAAGACAATGGCCAGCTAACTGAACAGACCACCAGTAGGCCACAGTAAATCTAGCCTCCTCCAGTTATGCCTCTCCTTTCTAGAGAGCCTCCAGGAGTTGTCCTTAAAACAACAGCACCAGTATCCCACACAGGGAAAGGCTTGTGAGGCTGCTCCTGCAGGATTCCACAAACCGGGGGGTGGGGGTGGGAGGGAGGGATTTGCCTAGTCCGGCATTTTGGTTCCAGCCATGGCCAGCCAGATGTCACTCCCGCAGGGGGCACAGTGGAGCATGCCCCCTTTAGCCTGCAGGACCTGGAGTGCGGAAGACGTGGCCGTCCCAAGGCACTGGGCTGGCTGAGAGCTCTAACTAGTCCTTTCCTCCTCAATGGATTTGTTTAACATTTCTAGCTAGAAGCCATCCCCACGGGAGTGCAAGGCAAAACGAAAAAAGAAGACGTTGAACACATGAACACACGTGAAGCTGCCTTATACTAAATCAGACCCTTGGTCCATCAAAGTCAGTATTGTCCAGGGTCTCACGTCACCTGCTTACCAGTCCCTTTAACTAGAGATGACAGGGATTGAACCTGGGACCTTCTGCATGCCAAGCAGATGCCAAGCAGTTGCTCTACCACTGTGCCACAGCCCCCTCCCCGTTGAAAAGAAACCCATTAGAACTCTGGGTGCTCCAGACTGCAGAAGACACACATCTGTGTGTGTGTGTGGGGGGGGGGGGCGGAGATTCTCTTCCCATCCATCCAGTTCTGAAGAGTGGGGCAAGCAGGCTACGGACTTTTTTCCAGGGGCTCCACTTGCCACTTTGTGCCGCAGAGGCCCTCTTTCCCTTGCAAGGGCCACGGACTTCAGGGCTCCTCGGATTGTGTAGAATGGAATTGTTCAGGAGGGTATTTTAAAAAAGAGAACAGGGTTGTCCCTTTAATATCTGTGAAAACTTTAGGCAGCTTTCAATGCATTGTTTATTCTGTGCCTTTACACAGTTTTATTACTTTATTTTTCTAATTTTGTGATTCTGTCCTATTGCTTTGTTTTTGGATTGTGTGATCTGCCTTGAGCCCTAAGGATGCTTCCCTATCTGAAGCTGCCCTGGATCTAGGCAGAAGCACGGCTGGTTTTCGGTTCTTTGCAGAGCCAGGCCCAGCTGCACTCCTTCTCACACACGCCTGTCCTGCTCAACGTCTCTTTACACCCGGTTTGCTGTTCCCTGGCTGATGCCCCCTCCACTCACCCCCACGTGCACGAGATGCCGTCCTCATGCCAAGCGGTTCTTTCTGGGGCGCTGTTTAGTCCCCAGGGCCCTCACTCCCCCCCAACCTACTAAATATCAGGAGAGGAGGGAGGGAGGAGGCGCACCAATTTTTCAAAGGAGAGAAAACATTTAATCGAATCCTTTTTTAAAAGGTGCTTAATGCTTCTGGTTCTTCACGACATCCGCTAACAATAAATCCCCCAGGCTCATGGTGCATTCTCTCTCAGGACCGGTGCCAACCTGGGTGCTTGGGAGACGGCAGATGCCAAGTGCCCAGGTGGCACTGGAAGGACCCCACTGGAAGCAAGAAAGCTTCCTGGAGACAGGCAGGTCCCTTCTGTGTGTTTAAAGCTTTTTCAAAAACATAACAGTATTTTTCGCTCCATAAGACACACTTTTTTCCTCCTCAAAAGTGAGGGGAAATATGCGTGCATCTTATGGAGCAAATGCCGGCTGGGCGTGTGCTCGTCGGGACGGTGCGAGCCAGCGTTCCCCACCCCGACGGCCAGCTGGGAGGCGGGCGGTGCCGCACAGAACGAGCCGCTCTGTGCAGCCCCGCCCGCCTCCCAGCTGGCCGTCGGGGCGGGGAACGCCGACTCGCGCCGTCCGGACGCGCACACGCCCAGCTGGCTCTGTGCGCCCTGCCAGCTGGCCGTCGGGGCGGGGGAACGCCGGTTCGCGCCGTCCCGATGCGCACGCGCCCAGCCGGCATTCGCTCCATAAGACAAGTTTTTAGAGGAGGAAGAGGAGATTTTTAGAGGAGATTTTTTCTTGTTTTCCTCCTCTAAAAACTAGGTGCGTCTTATGGAAAGGTGCATCCTATGGAGCGAAAAATACGGTACATTACCATCACATCCATAACCCTTCTCTCCCCTCCAAAGCTGACAAAGACACAGGGGGGCAGAAATGGAAGAAAGAAAAACAAAAAGGAGGAGAAAAAGCAGCCAATGAATGCCTCCGAAATCTTGGCAGAGGGCTTTCCTATCATGTCAGGATAGAGGCAAGGCAGAAATGGGGGCCACAAATGCTTGTGAGGGTCTCCTCGCAGGTGTGTGCATCCCACAGACAATGGCTGCATGTCCCCGCAAACCCCATTCATCATGCGGGTTCCAAAGCCCCTGAGTGAGGAGGGACCACATTCCTTCACTGAGTGCTATAGCCACAAAGCCGTCGCTTACGCATCCTCTCCTCCAGGACAGGCAGTGGTGTGGAGGCAGCGTCCCCCGTATCCTTCTGGCATTCCTCCAGGGTACAGCGCTGGTCATCCATCCGGTTGCTCTGGAATTTGCTCAGCAGGTCAAAGAAGCACTCTTCTTCCGAAGAGACCCGCTTGATTTTCTGGAAAGAACAAGACAAACATTGTAGCGCAAGCCATAGCTGGCTTTCTACCATCTGTGTTTAAATCAGACAATCCCAGAATTAGACTGGTAGACCTCAACTGTTCCCTTCTTCATTTCAAAATGGGTCACTGAAATACCCTGCAGGAGCTAGTCCTATTTTCAGTGCTTCACAAAGTTGCTCCTGGGGCTAGTTTGACTAATTACCTCAATAATTACCCACAGTAAAGCACCTTAGAAGGATTTTACTGGAAGATTGGATGGGGTGAGGAAGAACCCTCAATTTTAACATAAGGTGAATTCTGCAGGAAGTATTCAACTGGTCAAGGCTCCACACCTCAAGATCTTCAACATAACTTTGAGAGAACATCTGCCTGTTTTAGTGACCAACGAAAGGCGTCCTGAGTCAGTAATTGGTTTGCAATGGACATCAGGTACTCATTGATGTGGTCCTCAGCGAACTCGTCATGCCTGCGGACGTAAATCCAGCCTTCCTGACAAGCATTACCTCTGTCTTGTCTGGATTCAGCTGTAGTTTATTCTGTTTTAGCCACCTGATCATACCCTCAAAGCTCCAGTTTAGAGCCAACATAGAGGATTGAATGAGATGCAGAGCTGGGAGTCATCTGTATGTTGGTAACACCCAACCC
This sequence comes from Euleptes europaea, assembly GCF_029931775.1. Lineage (NCBI taxonomy): Eukaryota > Metazoa > Chordata > Lepidosauria > Squamata > Sphaerodactylidae > Euleptes > Euleptes europaea. Next base: position 60,729,916 of record NC_079325.1, read on the forward strand.
CAAAGCTCTGGACCATTTCATTCAGCAGCCCCATTATATACATTATAGGGAACGGGTGAGAGAGCAGAGCTCTGATGGTACTCCACAAGATAAATCCCACCGGAGTGATTTGGCACCTCCAACGGCAACACTCTTTGTCTTCAGTCAGACAGAAAAGACTGAAGCCTCCAAGGGGCCACGGTGCCCTTGACACCCAACTCCATACTCAAGACAATGGTTAAGAATGGAGCGGTCAGCTGTGTCGAAGGCCACTAAAATATCCAATAGTATTGCTCTTTAAACAAAGATCGTCCACCAGTGCAACTAAAGCTGTCTTGATACCGAACCTGGGCCGGCAGCCAGACTGGAAAAGGCCAAGGTCGGATGTGGAATCCAGGAAACCCAGAAGCTGATGTGCCACCACACCCATCCCTAGAAAAGGTAAATTGGAGACTGGCCAGTTATTGGCCCCATCATCCATAGCCAAGGAAGGCTTTTTGATCAGGGGTCTAGTAACTGCCTCCTTCAAACGTCTGGGGAGAGCCGCCTCACTCAAGAGACATATTAACAACTTTCACTAGATGTGTATCAATGCAGACATTTACTGAAGAACATTGGGACAGCTGTGGGGATGTCTGATAAATGGGGTTGCCAACTCCCTCAGTCCAGTGAGGCCCCTGTGCCTTTCTCAGCTGTACAGACAGACAGGCTTAGCCATCTCAAAGAGAACAACATATTAGTCTGTCTAGTAAAGATACTCCTACGCATTTTTGTTTTTTTTTGCCTGTCAATTCACAGCCAACTTATGACGATCTCGTGGGGTTTTCAAGGCAAGAGACTTCCCAACCCTGGACTTCCTTGGTGGTCTCCCATCTAAATACTAACCAGGGCCGATCCTGCTTAGCTTCCGACAAAATGAAGCTTGGAAGCCTCAGCAATACAGTTGTGGCCACCAGACTCTCTCTGTATTGCCAGGGGAGATCTCGATGGGGGTTCACTTTTTAAGCGACATATGGTGCATGCATTATTTGGGGTTTCTAAAGACCCCCCCATATATATATATAATTTCTGCAAACCTGGGGCTTCATGGCACCGGTTTCAACAGTACACCAAGCTAGGCAGAATCTCCCTCTCTGATGGAAGTATTCTCTTGTCTTCATTACTCATCTTCTGGGGAGGGGGGAGAGGGTGTTACTGTGTCTTAGATAAACCTCCTATCGCCTCAGTTACATTTAATGCTAGGTTTAATAGAGATGATTGTGGGTTTCCAAAAAGTGGTAAAATTAACACATTTTGTAATTGGATCCAGTATGACACAGTTTACTCATATGAAGAGCTGTGGGAGAAATGCCAAGGGGGGACGTGATCATGAGGGATCATACAGCACACTGGAGAGCCACCATTTGGACTCCAGCCAGAGACTAGCAGAGGAAGGACAGTAATGAGAAGACCAGCCAAGGGTAGAGGAGGTGAGAAGAAAGGGGTTTTGAGAACAGCTGGACTACCCCCGGCTATGGCGAAGCAGCTAGGCGGCTACCCTTTCACCTCCCAGGATGCCCTTCAAGGAGCTGGAGAAATTGTATGACTCTTTTTTGACTCTGGCCTCACCACAGGAATTGCTTGCTGGGTCTGAAAACCACAGCAGCACAGTGTGACTAAAATTACAGCTCCTCAGGAAAAAAACAAGAAAACCAAATAAGTACCTTTTCTAGACAGTGATGGTATTTTTACCCAGGCCTGAATGACGGATTTGCAGCCCAAGTCTCCGTTAGAGAAAGCAACCAGGAAGGTGCAGGTGTATGTGCACGAGGCGGGGGGGAGAGGGGGGATCTGTTGCAATCACAAACCAGATGCTAATGGATCCTCCCCCCTCCCAATGAATGCAAGCTAGCACAACCTCACACAGTCTGCCGTGCTACTTGGCTATCTGTTGTTTCCTGGACAGTGGCAAAAGGGATTTCCCTGCTAGATCCAAATATTAGGGCCCGTTTTCTTTCTCAAGAGGCAACACCCATGCTGGGATAAATGGGTGGCATCAGTCCCTGGGACCTCTTTGGAACCCCAGATTCAATGAACAAGGCCTCTTTGGTGCCAATAAGATTTTTTGAAGCTCTTTAACTCTCGAAAGCTCATCCTCCAAACATCTTGTTGGCCTCTCAGGTGCTCCTGGACTCCAGTCTGGCTGTTCTACTGCAGAGCAACATGGCGGCCCTTGGTGTGAGCTCCAGGCTGAAAGCGCAGCTGGAGTCAAGGTCGAGTAGCTCAGAGGTTTGTTATGACGGCCTGCGCCCCGGCGTGATAACTGTAATCTATCATGGAAACCAGGCTCAGCCTGGTATCCAACGGTGCCTTTCTGATGTATATGTTTCAACCTGCCCGCTTCCCCCCATTTGAGTCCTCGTACCTTTTCCTGTAAGTTGCTTCTATACACCTTATGCTTCCCAAATAAACTGCTTCTTAGACGACTCTGTCTGGATGTTCTGTTGTTTGGGATTTGACAGGTGGACTCAGACCTTACAATAGGACTCAAGTCCTTTTCACTTTCTTTTTTATTTTAGTTTCTTTTTTTTATTCCAAGGAATGTGGTTCTTGCCTCATTCCTAAAGTGCATGGCAACAGCACCTAGGTCCACTGGTTCCTCATCGGGCGAGGACCACTGGGGGGTGTGTGTGTCAACCAAAGGCCTCCACGGCTCGAGAAATCCTCCGACAGCTCGTTCAAGAGGAGACTGAGGATCGACTCCAGAATGCCCAGAGGGAGGTCGACCGGCACCTGCATGAGGAAAGGAAGAAGGCCACCAGGTCCTACCTTTTAAACCAATTCCGTCACTTGAATAACAGTACCACTGGGGGTGCACCAGAGGAGCAAACCCTGCTCACCCAAGAAGGGACTTCCTTACTAACGCAGTGGATCGCGCACACCGCGGCTCTTGAGGATTTATTGGACAGTCCTTTTTTACGGGCCGCTATGGCTGAAGGCTCCGGAGGCAACCGCTTTCAGTTCGAGGCGAGTAACACCGCCGCCAAAATTGTGTTACACATCATGGAACTACCACCATCGGCTTCGGAAGCCCAAATCCAAGAACTGTTGTTGTCAGATTTTGGGTCCGCTGCGACAGACGTGGCACGGCAAATAATGCCACTGCTTACCAACCTGGAAGAGGTGAAACTGTTTCTAACTCCCCTGTTGGAGCAACTTCTCTGAGACACCGCCATGGCTCAGGCGGCAGAATTGGGAGCGGCTGTGGCCAAAGCCGAGGCTCAGATGGCGGAGTTGGTCGTGGCCGGGCATCTGAAACCGCCACAACCACAGCAGAAGCCCTGGGAGCACGATCCAAGGTTACTGGATGGCTGAGCTCGGGACCAGGATCGGAAGAGGAGGACCTCACGCTTTCGTTCTCTTCCGATTGGTCTTTTATGGCTCTCCCAAGACACCAAGCTCGTCGTCAACGAGCTACCGTACACTATGCCCTGACCCAAGATATCTGTGAATACCTGGGGGAGGGTGATTCGGACAGAGAGGATGCTGAAGACTGGAATGCTCCTTTCAATGTCTCTCAGGGGTGGTACGGTGGAGAGGAAGCCGAAGATTGGAATGCCCAGTTCGGCGTTTCCCAGAGCTGGCGCGGAGGCGGACCGGCAGATGAAGTTTTTCGTTTGCGCTTCCAGAACTGAGAACTACAGCAACAGATGGCCCAAATGCAAGAGCGAATGGATGCTCTATGCCGTGAATGGAGACGGAGGCAACAATCCCCGGTGAGATTGCCACCGCTGCCGCCACAGCCCGGCATTCCTCAAGTCCTGCCGCAAGCGCCACCGCAAGTCCCGCCGGGATGGCCGAGGGGATTCCCTCTGCATTGGCAGTACCCGCCGCCCCGTCCGCATGCATCCTTAAAAGACTTACGAGTGACTTTTAACGGCTCTGCGGAAGCCCTACCCTATTTTTTGCATCAGGTAGACAGCTTCATGAGAGAGCAAAGGCAGTGGTTCCCCACTGAGGACAGCCGGGCGCAAGCCACCCGTCACCCTCCACATGAACGACGAGGTTGCTCGTAAAGGGTCGTCAGCACTCCTTCCTACCCCGTCGGGGGCTCGGATTACAAATGAAGGCCCATCTGGGCCAAGGATTACAATCACCTCTAGTCCCGCCGACGCAGATACATCAGAAGAAGAAGACAGGACCTGGGGATCCTTAGCAGCCCTGAATTTCGTTCCCACCCAGGAGCAGACAAAAAACGAGCAGGGTCTGCAGTGAACGGAGCACCACTGCGGACCAAAGTGACTGCACCCCCCCCACAGACACTATGTTTCTTGAAATAATATTGCAACATTATAAGGGGGGTCCCCAAGTAGCGGTTAAGGCTCTAGTAGATTCTGGATGTGCTCGTACCCTAATCAGTGAGGACACTTTTAAAACCCTAAACATGAAAGCAAGCGTTTTACCGCAGCCCCTCCGATTTGCCCAGATCAGGGGTCGGCAAACTCATTAGTCAAAAGAGCCAAATATCAACAGTACAACGATTGAGATTTCTTTTGAGAGCCAAATTTCTTAAACTTAAACTATATAGGTAGGTACACTGTTTATTAACTTAATAAACTTTAATTAAAGTTTTAAGTCTTAATTAAACTGTAGGTACACTGGGGGGAGATGCTAGGGTTGCCAGGTCTCCAGCCACCACCTGGAGGTTGGCAACCCTAGTAGAGGAAGGGAGGTGGGGGGGATGGAGAAAGTAAGGAACTGGGAAAGGAAAGAGAATGAAGGAACTGGGGAAGGAAGGAAGGAAGGAAGGAAGGAAGGAAGGAAGGAAGGAAGGAAGGAAGGAAGGAAGGAAGGAAGGGGGAGGGGCAGAGAAAAAAGAAAGAAAGAAAGAAAGAAAGAAAGAAAGAAAGAAAGAAAGAAAGAAAGAAAGAAAGAAAGAAAGAAAGAAAGAAAGAACTGGGAAAGGAAAGAGAAGGAACTGGGGAAGAAAGGATGAAAGGGAAGAAGGAAGGAAGGAAGAGTGGGGGAGGGACAGAGAAAGAAAGAGGAAGGAAGGAACTGGGAAGGAAAGAGAAGGAAGGAACTGGGGAAGAAAGGATGGAAGGAAGGAAGGAAGGAAGAAGAGGGGGGAGAAAGGAGAGGGGGAGGACGGCGGGGGATGGCAGGCCTTTCTCTGGTGGATGCGCAACTGTTGAGGGGCTGCCTGGCCCTCCACAAGCGCCCTGCATGCCAGGCAGAAGGCTCCGGTGGGGTTTGGCGGGGCGCATTCAAACCCGGGTATGCAAGCTGAAAGAGGCGGCCGGTCGGGGACGAAACGCTTTCCCGCTGGGTCCCGGGCCTTCCCCCCGTTCCCCTCTGTGGCTTGCCAGCAGCCTCACGCGGGACCAAGTCGGAGCCTGCTGGGGCTTCCCTCCTCACGGGCGAGAGGGCGAGCAGGCCAAGGGCTGCCTTTGGAGGGGGAGAGGGGAGCGTCGCCCTCGTCGCCGCTCAGGGAGGGAGCTTGCAAGGCGCGCTGGACCTCCCTCGCCTCTCCCCAGCCAGCCTACCTGCAAAAGCCACCGAAGGGCACGTGGAGAGAGCAGGCGGAGGAGGCCGCCGCCGGGCTGGGGGTTGTAACCTCGGCGTCTCGCCTGGCAACCAGCGACGCGGAACAATGCGCAACAGGAGGGAAGCCAGGCCTTTGTCCCCCTGCCGGCCTGCGTCAGCGTGCTGGACAGGCCAGTTCAGGAGGGCGGCGGCGGCTCCAGGGCAAGCATGCTCATCGCCGAGTAACCTTCAACTAAGGACAAGCTATGGGACGGGGAGGGGGGGTTGAGTGTTTAGGGGACGGTGGAAAGAAGAGATGCCTCCATTGGGTCGCCCTGGCAACTGCGGCCCGCCTGCACCACTTCTCCCGTCGACTGACCGACCCACCCCGTGCGTGCCTGCATGCCCGCACGTGGAAAGAGCCGCACTCAAGGGCTCAAAGAGCCGCATGCAGCTCGGGAGCCGCACTTTTGCGACCCATGGCCCAGATGGATGGGAGTGACTTTAAAGGGGGCCCAGTTGACAGGCGAAATGGCATAGTCGCCATGGAGTGGGGGACCATTGGGAACAGATCCACTTCACTATAGTGCCGCATTCCACTTTCCAGTAGTCCTGGGAGTAAATTGGCTTCGGGGGCATAGCCCCATAATTGACTGGGCAGCCCAAACACTTGAATTCGTCAAACCGCAATGTGAACAGCACCAAAAAGAGGTAGCTGTCCTAGGTTCTGACTTGACGGCAGGAGATGCTGATCCGCAATTGCCTCCCGAATATCGAGATTTTGCAGATGTTTTCGATGTCAGAGTGTGATGTACTACCCCCCCACCGCGCCACAGACTGTGCTATTGAAGTGGAGGGGGGGAATGTTTAACTAAGAGTAAGATTTATCCTATGAATCCCAAAGAAAAGGAAGTATTGAAAGACTTTATTGACAAGAATCTGGCACGGGGCTTCATCCACCCCTCCACAGCCCCCCACTGCGCTCCTGCCTTCTTTGTGCGTAAAAAGACAGGTGACTTAAGACTGTGTATAGACTTTCGCAAACTTCATGCAGTCACCCAGACTAATGCCTACCCCATTCCCCTCATTCCAGATCTCCTAAGCCAGCTAAAGGAAGGACGCATTTTCACCAAATTGGACTTGGTTGAAGCGTATTATCGCATACGGATTCGAGAGGGGGATGAATCATTGACTGTTTTTTCCAGTTGCTTTGGGATGTTTGAGTACCTTTTAATGCCCTTTGGATTAAAAGGGGCCCCGGGGGTCTTCATGCAAATGATTAATGAGATCCTCCATGATTTGTTGTTTAGAGGGGTGGTAGTTTACTTAGACGACATCCTCATCTACTCCAAGAGTTTGGATGAGCACATCACCCTGGTCAAAGAAGTTCTGCAACGGCTCAGAGAGAACCACCTCTATGCTAAGGTTTCCAAGTGTGAATTCCATAAAAGGGAGCTAACCTTTCTGGGCTATAGAATTTCACACCAAGGAATAACCATGGACCCAGACAAGGTACAAGCAGTAGTTGACTGGGAGCCGCCAACTTCTCGCAAGCAAGTACAGAGATTTCTCGGGTTCGCTACTTTCTACCGCCATTTCCTCAGAGACTTCGCAAAAGTTGCGCTTCCGATTACTAACTTACTCAAAACCAAGGGTAAAGGAGTTGCCGCTACCCAGCCCTCCGCTAAAATAGAATGGACCCCGGGCTGTCAGGTAGCCTTTGAGACTTTGAAACGTTTGTTCACAACTGAACTGATACTTAAGCATCCGGATTGTGACCGCCCTTTCATTGTTCAGGTAGATGCTTCTGAAGTAGCCATGGGAGGGGCCCTCATGCAAGAGGGGGAAGGTGTCAGGAGCGGGCCTGTTCGGCTCCTCTGCTCCTCTGAGGTGTTATGACTTTCTCGCGGCTTCTCGCAGCTGCCTCGCTTTGTTGTTCTAACAGACACTTTATCTCGTGCATTCCTCTCCCGTGGGAAACTGAGTTACTATGCCAACCTGCCATATCAGCTGTGCTAACATATATTACTGATTTGCGCCAGCCAGCCATTCTTGGTTTAGTTAGTTTGCAAGCACTGTTAACCCGTTTGATTTTTCCAATAAAGTCAACTTGCCTTAGGACTACCTGTCTGGGTTGTTGCTTTTGGGGATTCTTCGGGCCAAGGGCTTACAGAAGGTGGCCAGTTATACCCATGTGCCTATTTCTCAAAGAATTTTTCCCAGTCTCAGTTCAACTGGCCCATTTGGGAAAAAGAGGCGGCAGCAGTGAAACACTGTTAAGGCACTTCCTAGAAGGTTCTGAGACTCCCTTCCAGGTTTGGATGGATCACAAGAACCTGGAGGCTTTAACTGGGACTCACAAACTCACCGCAAAACAAATCAGATGGGCGGACTTCTTTTACCGCTTTCGTTTTGTAATCAAACACATTCCGGGCAAAAGAAACCTCTTAGCTGATGCTCTTTCTAGACTTCCTCAATATCCTGTTAAGGTGGAGCGACCCACAGAGTCCCTGTTTACTCCAGAGCAAAGAGGTATCCTCCCCACCTTAGCAGTCCTCACACACGCCCAGGCGCGGCAAGCCCAGGCCGGGAGCGATTCCCTGCAACCCACTAAGGGAGTTGTCCCTCCTAGTCCTCCGCCGCTGCCCGAGGACGCTAGCAGTGACTCTCCAACCCAACCCCAAGCGGGGGGCGACCCTGTCATTCCAGCAGGACTGCCCCAGTCTTTCCGTGACACTTTGATACGTAAGTGCCTAACCGAGAGGAATAACAATGTACTGCCTTCAGGTCTCGAGCAGCGGGGAGAAATATGGGTCAAAGACTATAAATTGTATGTGCCTAAAACTTTGCGAGCAGAGGTGTTAGAACTAGCTCATGGAGCAAAAACCTCTGGACACTTTGGGTTTGTAAAGACACTACATTTGCTCCGTTGTCAATTCTGGTGGGCGGGTATGCATTCTGATCTGGACTCCATCCGCAGCTGTCCAGTATGCGCCACTGCAAAACGTCTGACAAGCAAGCCCACCGGGCTACTAAAACCGTTAGAAGTACCTCAAGGGCCATGGGAGGTAATTGCCATGGATTTCATGACTGATTTACCATTAAGTCGAGGGAAAACTGTCCTGTGGGTGGTTACGGACCTTTTTTCCAAACGGGTGCATTGAATCCCTTGTGCAGGCATGCCCTCTGCTCAAAGACTGGCTCACTTATTTGTGACACACATATTCAAATATCATTCCTTCCCGCGCAAGATAATCTCAGACCGCAGCTCTATATTTATAGCCAAGTTCTGGAAAGCTTTCCTCAAACTGGTAGGAGTTGAACAAGGTCTGTCAAGTGCCTTCCACCCCCAAACAGATGGACAAACGGAAAGAGTGAATGCTGTACTAGAATGTTATCTCCGATGTTATGTGAATTATCATCAAGATGACTGGGTTGATCTATTGCCTTTTGCATATAATAATTCTGTTCATCAATCCACAGGCTTCAGCCCCTTCTGCATTGTGTATGGCAAGGAGTTTGGCCCCGTCGGGCAGGTGGATGTGTCAGGGGAGGGGGGGTGCGGAGATGTTAGACTGGATTCAAACCATCCAGTCTACTTGGCCTTGGTTAACTGAAAACTTAGAACAGGCCAAAAGAAAATATAAAGCTCAAGCAGACAAGCATCGGTCCCCCGGCTGGACGCTGAGGGTGGGTGATCTGGTATATCTCTCTACCAAAAATCTACATTCTCTGCGACCCTCCAAAAAACTGAGTGAAAAATACATTGGTCCTTTTTTTATCACCCGAGTTATTAATGAAGTCACAATGGAGCTGCAACTCCCCAAGAAGTTGAAAAGGGTCCATCCAGTTTTTCATGTCACTTTATTAAAACAGTATGTGCCCACGTCTCAGTGGCATCCAGAAGAGCCTCCAGAGGTTCCCGAAATGGTGGTGGGGGAGAGGAGTACTGTGTGGTTTCCAAGATCCTTGATTCCCGCATTCATGGGGGGGGGGCTTGGAATACCTAGTCCGTTGGAAACATTTCAGTCCCGCCCATGACAAATGGGTTAAACATCTCCGCCCCTCGCCTGCTGCGTCAATTCCATGCTACGTATCCAGATAAACCCGCCCCATCTGCTGAGGTGGGGAGGGGGGGGCTCTGGGGGGGGGCAGAATGTGAGCTCCAGGCTGAGAGCGCAGCTGGAGTCAAGGTCGAGTAGCTCAGAGGTTTGTTATGACGGCCTGCGCCCCGGCGCGATAACTGTAATCTGTCATGGGAACCAGGCTCAGCCTGGAATCCAACGGTGCCTTTCTGATGTATATGTTTCAACCTGCCCGCTTTCCCCCACTTGAGTCCTCGTACCTTTTCCTGTAAGTTGCTGCTACACACCTTATGCTTCCCAAATAAACTGCTTCTTAGACGACTCTGTCTGGATGTTCTGTTGTTTGGGATTTGACAGGTGGACTCAGACCTTACTCTTGGGAACTATCAACATGGTCATAGTTATCTTAAGAAACAAATAGCCAGGAGCCCCCACCCTCGGCAGCGCCTGTAAAATTTAGTCTTCTGCAGCAGGTCTCAAAGCTCCACTGGCATCTCCCCCCTACCCACCCCCGGCCCCAGCCACTGAACTGGGAAACATGGTCATAGTTATCTTAAGAAACAAATAGCCAGGAGCCCCCACCCTCGGCACCGCCTGTAAAATTTAGTCTTCTGCAGCAGGTCTCAAAGCTCCACTGGCATCTCCCCCCTACCCAGCCCCCCTCCGCCCCACATCATCAGGACAAAGGGAACTCAGCGGGGAGGGGGGGAGACACGGAGCTTCTGATCAAAGGCATAGAGAGAAGAACTTGTTCCCAGCCCAGATGTAGTAAATGAAGGAAAATAATTCATCTTAAAGCAAAGCCGATTCAAGATACGCACTCAACTTCTATTTAGGGCAACCTCAAAATTAGCAGCAGGGGCAGTGCAAAATGGCCCTGAGCAGCCTGAAAGCTGATCAGGAGGGAAATTAAACTTTCTCCTTCCAACAAACCAGAGCCATGTCCGCTAATGAAACCATACCCACAAAGCCCCCCCCCCCGACACAATGTTTGTGGGTGTTTTGAAGTAGCAAGTGTTTGTTACAGCTCTGCCACATCGGACTGGGGCCCCCAGGCTGGCTGGGGGGGAGTTGCTCTCTTTAAGCTACTGTTTCAGTGCCCCCCCCTTTCAGGGCTTGCTAAGGGTTCAGCTAGTTAATAAAAAGAAAAAAATCAAGACACACATGGATGTCCCAAAGAATGAACACCAAACACATCACAACTTCTAGGAAGAGAACCAACCCAAACATCCTACCGAACGAGATGGGAGAATTCTGGACTGCACCTGTTCCGTAGCTTAGGTGAGGTGTGGGTCTTATTTTCAAACACCCCCAGATGAAATGTTTCCTTCCAGTGGTAAACTAGCCCCTCAGGAGGAAACAGTGCTGTGTCTAGCTGGTTCCCTGCAAGCAGACCGCATTCGTACCTGGCAGGGACTAACAACAGGGGCTCTTCCCAGGAGACGGTGACGTTTGCCGCACTTCCAGGTCTACTGAGCAGCAACCTCTTCACACCAAGGCCAGCAGGCCTCACATATCAGGTATCTGGCCCAGGGATGCTGTAGCGTCTCCCTCCTGAAAAGCCGGCATGGAAATCCCCCTCTCAGGGCGCTGCTGTTAAGAGGACCCGAGTCTTGGCCGGATGACGCCGTGGGGCCTGCTCACCCCTAGTTGTTTGGATTAGTCCCGCTTTCCTATTGTGGCCAAGCTGAGGCTCGAAGGAGCCACCCCCCCCCCATCCCCTGGAACGCCCAACCCCATCCCTGCTTTGCGGGTCTCTGACAGGCACACGACAAAAAAGAGCACCTCCCCCAGGCTCAAACCTGGGCAGGGCTTGCTCCACCAAAGGAGACTTGGCGGGGGGACGGGGACTTTTTCTTCTTGCAGGGCAACGAAGGGGCCACTTCCCCTTCAGAAGCACCTCCATCCGCCCCTCCCATCGTCCCTCCCAAATGGCTCTCTAATTTTTGGTGTGGTGGCCATTTTGCCCTCATTTACGTATGCTGACTCATTTAAACAGATGGGAAATTTGCAAACCCCTTCACAGCCCTGAGGTTTAAGCTCTGAGACAAGCAACCTCGGCTTCTTCTTGCTACCTGAGGATGCTCCAGAAAAGACACAAGAAACCTTCCAAGTAATCTGTAGGCTGCGAGCCCTTGAGAGAAGAGAGCACCAGCAGACTGGCCATTTCCTGGATCTGGACAGATGCGAATCACTCATGAAGCGAAACAAAGCTTGACCACACACCTGTTTCCAAATTGAAGGCCCTGGGGCCCACTTTTCTCTGCTCGGTGTGCAAAGTGGCTTACAAGGTCAAAAACCACAACAAAGTAAAACTAAGCCGTGACACTGCACGAAGATGCAAAACTCAACCTGTAACCCCCTAATGACAAACTACCTGCCATTCACAAACTAATTCATAGTTCAGCCTCAGAATCAGCATATTGAAGCCAGCAGGAAACAATCACATGAAGCTGCCTTCTACTGAATCAGACCCTTGGTCCATCAAAGTCAGTATTGTCTACTCAGACCAACAGCGGCTCTCCAGGGTCTCAGGCAGGGGTCTTTCACATCACCTACCTGCCTAGTCCCTTTAATGGGAGAAGCCAGGGATTGAACCTGGGACCTTCTGCATGCCAAGCAGATGCTCTCCCACTGAGCCACGGCCTCTCCCCAATTAACACATGAAGCTGCCTTATACTGAATCAGACCCATGGTCCATCAGAGTCAGTATTGTCTACTCAGACTGGCTGTGGCTCTCCAGGGTCTCAGGCAGAGGTCTTTCACATCACCTAAATCATGCTTTTTGGCCTGGCAAACACCAGGCCCTGGCGACCCTCCTTCCCCCAGGAGGCCGCTGCCAAGGGCTGAGCGGGCGGCACCACCCCTGCCTCTGAGAAAAACCCGCCCATCCCACACACTTCTGCCTTTGCTAGTGTGGTGCCGACCTAACCACCTTCAGACACGCAAGCTACACGCATAGCCACAGAAGCCGCTTGTCAGTGCCCCCCTTTCCTTCAGCAAGTAGGCACACACACACATGCCAAAGGCTGGAATCTTTCCACTCACATAAGGGAACAGCCTTCCTCCCACCTATTCCTCCTTTAAGTTTCGCTTCACCCTGCAAGGGAACAATTGTCAGGCCTGTGTCTCAGTTAGTTTCGTTTTCTCACTGACTCTCCTTCAAGGACTGTTTTGCATTCCTGTTCCCTTTGAAGCTTGCAGATGTCCGTGGGAGCAGCAGCGCCTCTGTACTGTTTGTAGTGTGTTCGAAATAATCTCATGAGACTGTACTGCTGAGTGCTTTTTTCAATGCTTTTATATTATCAAGTGCATGCCAGTTTTCTCCATTGCTGGGTTCTCTAAGCTCTGTTTGCCTTTGTTACCATTAAAACCAACTGCTTTGGACAACTACGTCTCCTGCTGTGGCTAGTGGTTCTCGATAGGGCAAGTGCTCACAACAATAGAGCTCTATACATTAATGTAGCAAAGCTCACGCAGGCGCTGTAGAAACTAATGACGTTGCATTGACAAGCTAACATCGAATGTTATTGGAATCTCAAATGTCTATAAAACCTCTTGCATTGCCCCTCCCTTGGTGTGACAGGATTACAGAGGTCATCGTCTGTATCCTGGCTCACCCGGTTATGATTCCTTGATCAATAAAGAAAGCCGTAAGCTCAAACCCAGCCTCCTGCCCTCATTACTCCATTGGACTCTACGTTAATGGGGGGGCACTTCATTGGCGCCCACTGACTTTCCACGCTTTCATTTTGGTTTTTGCTCAAAGAAGTATGGCACACCACCACATAAACAAGTTTTCTGAACTTTCAGCAGACGGTTATTGCACATTTGCATATGCTTCTCTGCAATTTGGTTTTGCCTTTTCAGTGGATAGCAGTGATTTCTATGACAAGGAAAAATGGGAGGAGCCTAAAGAAGCTCCATAAACAGCTTTCTAAAGATCTGACAAATAAAAAAGACTCATTCAGGAAATGGAAGGGGGGCCTTATAACCTAGGATGAATGAACACATAACCAATGCTTGTAGGGAGAGTGTTAGAAAAGCTAAAGCTCAGTATGAGCTTAGGCTAGCGAGAGATGCTAAACACAACAAAAAAGGGTTCTTTGGTTATGTTCAGAGTAATGAAAAGAACAACGGCACGGTAGGCCCATTGCAGGAACAGGAAAGTGAAATTGCAACAGGTGATGAAGAGAGGGCAGAACTGCTCATTTCCCACTTTTCCTCAGTATTCTCCTGAGAGGGAAACGGTGCTCAACATGGCAAAAACAGAACACATGATGAGGGAAGGCCGAGGATCAGCATAGGCGTAGTATATAAAAATCTAGTTTCCTTAAATGAAACAAAGTCCTCGGGCCAGATGAACTGGATCCATGGAAATTAAAAGAACTTGCAGGTGTAATTTCTGAGCCTCTGTCCATTATTTTCGAGAATTCTTGGAGAACAGGTGAGGTGCCAGAAGATTAGAGGCGGGCAAATGTTGTCCCCATCTTCAAGAAGGGGAAAATGGAGGATCCGGGTAACTACCAACCCACCAGCTTGATGTTTATACTGGGAAAGGTTTTAGAACAAATCATCAGTCAGTCCTGGAGCATTTAGAAAGGATGCTGTGATTACTAAGAGCCAGCACGGGGTTTCTCTCAAGAACAAGTCATGTCAGACTAACCTTATCTCCTTTTTTGAGAAAGTTACTTGCTGGATCAGGGGAATGCTGTAGACATAGTTTATCTTGATTTCAGTAAGGCTTTTGATAAGGTTCCACATAATATTCTTGTTGACAAGTTGGTAAAATGTGTTTTGGATCCTATTACTGTTAGGTGGATCTGCAACTAGTTGACAGATTGAACCCAAAGAGGGCTTGTTAATGGTTTCTCATCCACTTGGAGAGGAGTGACTAGCGGAGTGCCTCAGGGATCTGTCCTGGGCTCTGTGTTGACCAACATCTTTATAAATTATTTGGATGAAGGAATAGAGATGATGCTTTTTAAATTTGCAGATGATACTAAATTGGGAGGGGTAGCAAATGTGGTAGAAGACAGAGCCAGGATACAGGATGACCTTGACAGGATGGAAAATTGAGATAAATGTAAAGTTCAGCATTGAGGTAGGAAAATCAAATGCATACAGGATAGAGGAGACATGTCTTTGCAGTAGTATGTGTGAAAAGGATGAAGCGGGTCGTGCTGTTCAGATGACAGGCTCTTAGAATGTATAACTTACTGAGAAGTGAAGTTATCTTATTCAGCCGGTCATCGAGTAAGCAGGACTCAACAACTTTACCTACTTTTAAAAAGCAAGTCTTTTTATTGATATACTTCTAGTAAAATATGTGTAAATGCAGATTATCAAGTCTTTAACATTTCTATAAAAACTCTTGTCAAAGTACAATGTATGTATTTACAATGTATGAAGTAAAAGCAAGCAAGTCTTACATACTATTCAGTTTCAAAATCCAACTCCTAAAATATAACAGTCAAATTATACGGAATATATATATACACTCAATTTTCATACCATTCTCATCTTCAGTACAATACGCATTAAATGAGACTATTTAGAAATCTACAATACAATATATAACTATATAAATCATAAAACACAATTATTGCTCACATTGTAACATGTAACCATCTGGTCAGTAGGAAACATAGCCTTCAGCAAGGTTATAGAAAGGAAGAAGCTTACTGCACTTATAGCCTTGAGGTCTTTGAGTAGACCTTCTCAAGGTTTGAGGATAGCAGGACTTTTCTGCTCTTGAGATATGAGCAGCTGACAGCTGGCAGCTGAATCAGGAAGGGTAATCTCAGATACACCTTTCTGGCAGATAGTGAAGAATGACTCTGTTCTTCTCCCTTCAAGGACAAGACCAGGGTAAGTTAGTTAGCTCTTGAAAGAATTCAGACCTTGAGAGAATTCAGTCAGCCTGTTCTAAGGACATTTGCATTTTGCAAGCTGTTGCCAGGCTTTTCATTACACAAACCTCTGCAGTTTGTGGTTCAGTTTGTATGTTGTGTTCAAGCTCGACATGGAATTAATTCTGCACATGTACACAAAATACCATAATTATGTCAGAGACCATGACAAGGATCTACACTGAACATGAGTCAGCAGTATGATGTGGTAGCTAAAAAGGCAAATGCGATCTTGGGCTGTATCAACAGAAGTATAGTGTGCAGATCACACAAAGTGATGGTCATTTTACTCTGCTCTGGTTAGACCTCACCTAGAGTATTGTGTTCAGTTTTGGGCACCATGATTTGAAAAGGATGTAGACAAGCTGGAACGTGTCCAGAGAAGGCAACGAAGATGGTGAGGGGTCTGGAGACCAAGTCCTATAAGGAAAGGTTGAAGGAGCTGGATATGTTATAGCCTGGAGAGGAGACAACTGAGAGGAGATATGATAACCATCTTCAAATCCTCATAGAGAGGATGGTGTGGAGTTGTTTTCTGTTGCCCCAGAAGGTCGGACCAGAACCAATGGGTTGAAATTAAATCAAGAGTTTTCAGCTAAACATTAGAAAGAACTTCAGTTAACGGAGCGGTTCCTAAATGGAACAGGTTTCCTCGGGAGGTGGTAAGCTCTCCTTCCGGAGGTTTTTAAGAAGAGGCTAGATGGCCATCTGACAGTAATGCTGACTCTGTGAACAGGCAGATTATGAGAGGGAGGGCAGGAAGGGTTGTGCCAGTATTTGGTTCTTGTGGCCTTTCTAACATGCCCAGGGTAATGCCGATAGCCACTTGGGGGTCAGAAAGCAACTTTCCTCCAGGCCAGATTGGCCAGGGATCCTGGAGGGCTTTTTGCTATCTTCTGGGCATGGAGTAAGGGTCACTGAGGGTGTGGGGGAAAGGCAGTTGTGAATTCCCTACATTGTGAAGGGGTTGGACTAGGTGACCCTGGTGGTCCCTTCCGACTATGATTCTATGATTCTCAAGAAGGCACAGTCATGCACCAGGGCCTAGATTCCAGGTTATGCTGTTTGCGCAAGATCAGAGTTTACTCTAATGTGGTAAAGTGAGACCCGACCATAGACTGGAGACTCCTTTGCTCCAATAGAGATTGACGTGAGCGCTTATATGGACATTCTGAGTTTACTGGGCTGCCGCTTCATGGCAAGCACTTGTTAAATTGGTGTTCCTTGAAATGTGTTTGGTTGGAAGTGGACACAACTATTGCTGGACTCACAGCTGTCTCAGCACGCTTCAAAATTCTTTATTATGTATTTGAGGATTAAAAGTGGATGGAGACTGAAGGACTAACTAATGTTTGGAAGCTTAACATTTCTGTTGATTATGTTTATAAGAAAGGGAGAATTAATGGTATTTGAAAGATGAATTATAGAATTTTATTGACTACCAGACGTAACTGCTGAAGTAGAAACAGCCAAAAAAACAAGGTAAAGAATCATAGAAGCATAGAGTTGGAAGGGATCACCAGGGTCATCTAGTCCAACCCCCCTGCACAATGCAGGAAATTCACAACTACCTCCCCTCCCCACGCCCCCAGTGACCCCTACTCCATGCCCAGAAGATGGCCAAGGTGCCCTCTCTCTCATCATCTGCCTAAGGTAATAAAAAGCACATTGGAATGAATGGGAGCCGGCAATCCTTAATGTGCATCTAGAGAGTGGCAAATCCAAGGCAAAACCTCCCATTGTTTCTCGTTGTCTATTTATGCATGGGAGCTTTTTGCCTTGGATTTGCAGCTCTCTAGATGCACATTTCCCCCATCTGAATTCTCAAAACTCTGCAGAGGGGCTTATTGTTGAGTTTTGGAAATTTGGATGGGGGAAATGTGCATCTAGAGAGCGGCAAATCCAAGGCAAAACCTCCCATTGTTTGTGGGGCAGCCAGAGAGAGACTCACCGACCCTAACTGACCTCCAGGCGAAGGTGGCAACCAGACAAAACAGCAACAATCACATTCGCAAAAAGGAGATCAAGCCGTCCCCCCACCAGGACAGGTCACCTCCTTTTTTGGTTTCCCCCCCCCCCCACACACACACAGTAGAAGCCAGTCCGTGGCTTCTAAGAGCCGATGCAACTATGCCGAATGTGCATCCCGCTCAAAGCGTAAGTAAACAGCGTAACTAGCATGGGTAATGTATCTTTTCATTTCAACACAGCCAAAGTGCATCTTATAAGGCTACTAGCGTAAGTGCGACCTGCGCAAATTGCGTATCTTCAGGACTGAACGATTTCATGCTGCTCGATTCAAATCTTCCACAGCAACAATCACACTCGCAAACAGGAGATCAAGCCGTATCCCCACCAGGACAGGTCACCCCCCCCTTTGGCTTCCCCCCCACACACACAGTAGAAGCCAGACCGTGGCTTCTAAGCCAATGTAATTACGCCGAAAGTGCATCCCACTCAAAGCGTAAGTAAACAGCGTAACTAGCATGGGTAACATATCTTTTCATTTCAACACAGCCAAAGTGCGTCTTATAAGGCTACTAGCGTAAGTGCGACCTGCACAAATTGCATATCTTCAGGATTGATAGATTTCATGCTGCTGGATTCAAATCTTCCACAGCAACAATCACACTCACAAAGAGGAGATCAGCCCCCCCCCCGGGACAGGTAACCCCCCCCAAATCACACTTGCAAAGAGGAGATCAAGGCCCCCCAGCAGAACAGCCCTCCCCCCAACCAGAAGATACAAATTCCAAACGAAGGAGAAGAACGGGCCAGCCAGAGAGAGACTCACTGACATGGGATGTACTAAAACTAATGACAAGCTAGCCCATTAGAAACAACAGGAGCGGCTGCACAGCCCATTGGAAACAATAGGAGCCAGCCAGAGAGAGACTCACTGACCCACAGTTAACTCCACACGAAGTTGGCAACCGGTGAAAACAGCAGAAAGCACAGTCCCACACAGAGGTAATCAAGCCCACCCCCCAGAACAGGTAAACCCACCCCCCTTTGGCTTCCCCCCCCCCCACAAACACACAGAAAAAAAGTTATAGAGAAAAGCCCCAAAATGGGTCAAACTGTGGATGTCTTCTCTTCCAGCAGAAGCAGGTGTCAGGAGGAGTAATCCATACTGATTCCAGCAAGCAGCAGCAGGTCAGCTCAGCTCAGGATCTCTCACGATCAGCACAAGAGCATCACAGGAGCAGCAGCAATGGAAGGAATACAGACTCACACACACAGACTCTCTGGCCATTTATGCACGGGAGGTTTTGCCTTGGATTTGCCGCTCTCTAGATGCACATTCCCCCCGTCCAGATTCTCAGAACTCTGCATGGGGTCTTACTGTTGAGTTTTGAGAATTTGGATGGGAAAAATGTGCATCTAGAGAGCGGCAAATCCAAAGCAAAACCTCCCATGCATAAATGGCCTCTCTCTCTCTCCCCCCGCCCCCGGGTCGCGCAGCAAAACCGGGACCATGCACACGCACCCCCCCACACAGGGATCTCTCTCTCACACACACAGACGCTCTCTCTTTCTATCCCCTCACGCACTCATCGGCGACTGATTGGCCAGAAGACCCAGCTTGGCCACCTAATGGCCGTGGGAAAATGCTGATTCGGGGGCGCCGAATTTGTACGAATTTATCAGACGTCCACCTGAGCTCGCCGAGTTCGGCCTGTTGTTTTCCCGCCTTTTTTGACTTTGGTTCTATCCGAACTAGAAACCACAGAATCGGGGGAAATTCGGCTGTTTTTCAGTTCGGATGGAACCGAATCGACAGTCCTAAGGCAGACTAAACATTATCACAGCTGCAGAAAACAGGATGAGTGAAACTGTACACAGACGTTCAGAGGCATGAGAACCAAGGACTTGACGTGTGGCCAGAACCTGGCCTAACTCATGTCAACAGCCTTTGCTCCAGCTAAAAGGCAAAGGCCTGACACTATTGAGGGACGGCTTTTGACACTGACCTTTCTCCCCCGCAGCAGGAGCTCCCCCGGGAGCACGGGCAGGAGTCCGCCCCACTTCTGCAGATTTGGAATGGGAAGAGCAAAAGCCACAAAGTCTCACCCCGACTCCCTTCCAGTCATGGCACATCATGCCACACACTCAAAGGCAGCCACTGGTGGTTACCAGCTCAAGAGGATGCGTGCTCACAGATGCACACATCAGAGTGGTGGGGCACAAAGCATGGGCCGGTGTTGCTTTTCTCCACCTCAGGAAAAAGAGAACCCTTCCTCCTTCAAAAGAACATTCAGACCTGAGAGGCTAGCGTTGCTCCACTGGACCTGAGAGCTGCTCTCTAAGAGCACAGCAAGCACGCACATGAATAAACCCAGTTCACAGCTCAACTCAGGCGCCAGAATCATAGTGGGCCACTGGGCCGGGGCTCTGTCCTGGGCTCGAAAGGATGCTGCTACGGCCACTAAAAGCCCTGGCTCGAGACAGGCCTTTGGAGAAAGGGGCCGACAGCAGTGAGAGGGCCACGCCAGCCGCAAGCACAGGC
The DNA here is from genome assembly GCF_029931775.1 of Euleptes europaea. Lineage (NCBI taxonomy): Eukaryota > Metazoa > Chordata > Lepidosauria > Squamata > Sphaerodactylidae > Euleptes > Euleptes europaea. The sequence goes on from NC_079325.1 coordinate 60,749,907, forward strand.
GAGTTCAGAGACTGCTGGATGCTGGCAGGAGGAGATTCACGCCCGGCCTCTGAACCAACAGGGCTCTCCATCTGGCTTCTGTTGCGCTTCTGAGCTAGACACTCTCACCTGCATCGGGAGCCTAACTCCAGACTGGACCTCCTGGGTCTAATGCCCCCATCCACCCATCTGCCCCCACACCAGCTACTCATGGGAAGGAATCAAGAACTGCAAGCCATCCGTGTTAGAATCACTCATGATATTTCCATCCTATTTTGCTGGCTCTGGGCTGACTGATTCCTGTGGTTGCTGAAGGGGACAGAGTTTTAGGAACCAATTAAAAGGGTCCAAATGGTCAAACAGTTGACATGCTAGCAAATGAAAGCCAGCGTGGTGTAGTGGTTAAGAGCGGTGTTTGGAGCGGCGGACTCTAATCTGGAGAACCAGGTTTGATTCCCCACTCCTCTACATGAGTGGCGAAGGCTAATCCAGTGAACTGGGTTGGTTTCCCCACTCCTACGCATGACACCAGCTGGGTGACCTTGGGCTAGTCACAGCTCTCTTAGAGCTCTCTCAGCCCCACCTACCTCACCGGGTGTCTGTGGTGGGGAGGGGAAGGCGATTGTAAGCCGGTTTGATTATTCCTTAGGTGGCAGAGAAAGTCAGCATATAAAAACCAACTCCTCTTCTTCTTCAAATGCCCTTTGTGCAGTGAAAGGCTGCATGTGTGCAGTGGGAAGGGAGGAGAGAATTGATGTTGCAAAGGACCCCCCCCCCCCGGGTGCATGCAGCCACCTACATGGGTGGGCAGCGTTAGGGGCAGGGTCTGCCTTTCACTGCAGACGTGTATCCACCCTCAAGGGCTCAAATGGCAGCTCATGAGTGGCTGGGGAGACGATGGCACAGAGGGCACCAAACTGGTGCCTGCTCTTGGTGACCCCCCCCCCTCCCGACCTAACACCAGCTGCCCTTTGTTTCTTGGTCACTTTAGAATGTGGGCCACCTTGGAGAACTTGTGATTAGAAAAGGTTCTCCCTCCAGTCTCCTGGGCCGGCCTGTCAGGAGTCAACTCATTAAAATGCTAAAAGGGGGGGGGGGAGAAAGGGCAAGCATGGGGTTGCCCCCCCATCCCAACACCAGGCAATGAGCATAATGCAAGAGACTGCTGGAAGAGGCACCCACAGCTCTGAGCACCCTTCATCTGTTATGGAAAAAAACACCACACAACAGACAATGAGCAGACCCCACCAGAGAGATCCAAACAGAGCAGAGAGTTACATAAACCGCCAGCTCAGAAGAAGAACCTGCGGGCCCTTCCTGCGCTTGGAGCTGTGAGACATGGGACCTCGACCTCTCGGCCCCCCTCCCCCACCAGCAAATGGCATGGGCATCTTTGCAGAGAGGAAAAAGTGCCCAGCGGGTCCGGTCTGCACTGGAGGAGCGTCTCCTTTCCTCTCATGTAGCAGAGCTGGTCCCTGCTGGGAAACCTCTTCTGGCTTTTGCATCCAAGCAGACCACCAAGGAATACCAGGGTTGCTGTGCAGAGGAAGGCACTGGCAAACCACCTCTGTTGGTCTCTTGCCATGAAAACCCCCAAAAGGGGTCGCCATAAGTCGGCTGCGACTTGATGGCACTTTACACACAAACCACAACAGCCCCCCCCCCCCACTGGCAGCACACCCAAGGGGCCCTCGGCCTCCCGGGGGTTGCCAGCTGCATGCTGGAGCTGCTTCATTCCTTTGTTACTCCCAAGAAAAGTCACCACAAAGTTCCAAGGGAAAGGCTCTTGCAGACTTCAAATGGAGTTGGCTTTTGCAACCCACTGCTCAGCCAATCAAAACTCCCGGTTCCCTCCACCCATCTGCCACAGGCCCTCCCCCCCCCATTAGAGGACGGGCACCTTCACCAGCTGGAGACTTACTTTTAGATGCCAGCGGCTCTCAAGGGCTCCTGCATCCCCGGGAGTAGAGATCACCCGGAGTCCTCCACAGCTGGCGGCCTGGAGCAAGACCTGACCGCTCCCCTGTCACAGCTCCTCGGCTTTCACCCTTCGCAGGCTGCTGCTGGAGCAGAGATTTATGCGAGGCGCTCAGCCATGTGAGAAACGCAGAGCACACCAGTGACCCCCGATCTAGGCTGGGCTTCAGCTTAAAGTGACAGAGTTGCTCTTGGCTGCTCTGCGTTCGGCACAAACACAGCCAGCCTTTGCAGACACCTGTTTCCCTCCAGACAGATCCCCTTGAACAAGACACCTTTGCCACCCTCAGGAGCCGCCATCTGCACATGAGCTGGTGATGTTCTTCAACCCACCCATGAGTTCAGAGAAGATTTAGATTTTCTCCCACCTCTCCACCCACCCACTCCTCCTGTTGTATCTTATAAATAGAAGGAGAGCAAGTTTGGCAGAGATTGTATTTTGTATAAACTGCTTGCTTATTAAAATAGTACTGGCATTTTTTGTAAGCTACTCGGGGGAGAAAAAATCAGGATAAGAAATACCCTGAATAAATCAGATTGAGCCAACAATCACACACAATGCAGGAGCAGTGAAGCAAACAGCCCTGGGCAGCAGCAGCCCCCCCCCCCATTTCTCCAGGCCCAGCAGGTGAGAGGACAGGCCCTGAGAAGCTCCAGCAAGTGAGCCACAGGTTGGGGAGCTCTTCCACATGCAGCTTTGGAACCCCTCCACTGAAGACCACGCCACGTTTTCATCCGCCACCTGGGGGCCAGGACCCAGCCTCAGCCAGCTATTTTGAAGTTCTGTTGGTTTCAGCAGCCATCAACATCCCCAAGGGCAGCAGTGGAGAAAAGCCGACGGGATCCTGTTTGTCTCCAAAGTGTTGATGTGTCTGTGTTCTCCACACTGTGGCTTCAGAATAGGAATGTTGCCAAAGGAGGGCAACTTACACCACCATGAACATCTGCCACCTGCCACGCTTGCAAAATCACTACACAAGGGGCATGCAGCGACGCAGCCCTCCTTTGCCCTCCGAGCCTGCTGGTTGGCCAGAACCTCCTGAGAGCAACAGCAAAGAGGGGCTCCTGCCCAGGAGAGCCAGCTCCAGAGCCCCCACGGCTGGAACTCTGCCAAGCAGCCGAAGAGCCGCCCCGGCATGCCTGGCTGGATCTGAACAGCAGACATAGATCTAGATCACAGAATGAGAGAGCCGGAAGGTCCCCCAGAGGCCATCTAGTCCAACCCCCAGCTCAATGCAGGATCACCCTAGAGCATCCCTGACAAGTGCTTGTCCAGCCGCTGCTTAAAGACTGCCAGTGAGGGGGAGCTCAACATCTCCCTAGGCAGTCTATTCCAACTCTCACTGTAAAAAAAATATTTCCTAATGTCCAGCAGGTACCTTTCCTCCTGCAATTTAAACCCATTATTGAGAGTCCTCTCCTCTGCTGCCAACAGGAACAGCTCGCTGCCCTCCTCTAAGTGACAGCCCTTCAAATATTTCAAGAGAGCAATCACGTCCCCCCTCAGCCTTTCCAGGTAGTGGCCAGAGATTGACTGGATAGCTGCTTGGAGAGGGAAGGAATGGATTGTGACCATAAGGCTCGGAGGGGGCCTCCGCCACAACTCAAGCGCAGAGGGAAGTCTGACAGCTGCTCTGACTTAGAAAAGCCAGCCCTTATGGCCAGGGCTGGCCCCACCTGCCCCAGAGACCAGAGTGGGGGCAGGGGAGCGGCTGCAGTGCCTAATGAAGACAGGGCACCTCCTGGGGGCTGCAGCTCAGAGGACAAATCCTGCTGGCAGCTGCGAGGAGCAGCCAGTTCAGCTGAGAAGAGCTCACAAGGCAAGAGGGCCTGGGCCTGGCCTGGCAGCAGGGCACGCCACCCTCCCCGACAGAGGAGCTGGCACTGGGCACAGGGCTCCACTGAAAAGAGTGCAAGCCTTGTTTGGCACAGCCAGAGGCGTGGACTTTCCAATTTCCGGGGTGGGGTGGGGGCTGGGCCAGATGCATTGCTATGACGTCACAGGGAGGGGCTTCCTGTGCCACTATCTATGGAGGCGGGGCCATGGGGGATTTAGTGAGGGGCTCCCCAGAAATTTAAGGGGGCTTCCCAGAAATTCAGAGAGGCTTCAACAAATGATCTTCAGACAGCTGAAATACAACTTTAACTTTTAATTAACAATGCAAACTGTTTCTTTATTTACATTTTTAAAATTACAGTGCACTCAAATATTCTTCTAATCCCGTTACCCCTTCTGCTGCACCCACAAGCATCCTCTCCTCCCATATTCCACCTATCCTTCCCAATTTCTCTTCACCTCCCCACCCGAATAGTTGGCATGTGTTGGTATCATTAGTGGTATACAAATTGTGTCATCTAGGTATAACCCACTCGTTAAGATGTAGCAATTCAAAATACCCTGTACTTAAATGACATATAAGAACATCAGAAAGACCATGCAGGATCAAACCAAGGTCCATCAAGTCCAGCAGTCTGTTCACACAGTGGCCAACCAGGTGCCTCTAGGAAGCCCCCAAGCAAGATGGCTGCAGCAGCACCGCCCTGCCTGTGTTCCACAGCACCTGATATAACAGCCATGCTCCTCTGATACTAGAGAGAATAGGTATGCATCATGACTAGTATCCATTTTTACTAGTAGCCATGTATACCCCTCTCCATGAATATGTCCACTACCCTCTGAAAGCCTTCCAAGTTGGCAGCCATCACTACATCCTGGGGCAGGGAGTTCCACAATTTAACTGCGTTGTGTGAAGAAATACTTCCTTTTATCTGTTTTGAATTTCTTACACTCCAGCTTCAGCTGATGACCCTGCATTCTAGTATTATGTGAGAGGGGGGAAAGCTTCTCCCTGTTCACTCTCTTCCAGTGGCAGACTATGAGCACTTAACCCAAAACGATCCCAAAACAACATCCACAAACCAAAAGTCCAAAAGAGAGTTGATTTATTGGAACAGTCAGAGGCACACAGTTGCTGCAAATAAGTTGGCACTTACAAAGAACAGAGGCATCGAGCAGGGCATATTAAGACATGTGGGGGAACATAGCAAAGGGGAGCATGAAACCCCCTCCCTGGATTAGGGAGGCAAGTTCACAGGAACTTCAAAGCTGGGAAGCATAACTAGAGAAACGGCCTTGACTAGGCATCTGGGAGGAAGACTAAACAGTGTCAGGCCATGCTGGGAAACCGTTGCAGAAGCAAGGCCTGACATTCTGCCCCCCCAAAGGCCCCCCCCGTCACCCCTTGGGCGCCAGACGATGAGGATGAGCTGTATGGAATTCGCAAACAAGGCAAGGGACAGAAACATCACGTGCTCGCACCCATTCGTCATGGCCCGGACCAAAGTGTTTCCAGCGAACTAGGTACTGAAGAGAACCATGGCGTATACATGAATCCAGGATCTTGGAAACAGTGAAGTGTTCCTCCCCTTCCACTAACACAGGCGCCTCGGGCGATGGTTCAGGATGCCACTCTGGGGAGGGGATATATGGTTTTAGCAAGCTGACATGAAACACGGGATGGATGCGCTTCAGCATTTTTGGGAGTTTGAGCTCCACAGTTACTGGGTTTATGATCCGACTAATGGGGAACGGACCCAAGTATTTCGCACTGAGTTTGCCACAGGGACGAGTCGACTTTAAATTCTTAGTGGACAGGTAAACCATATCCCCCACCCCATAGTCAGAACCTGGTGAACGGTGCTTGTCGGTTTGAGCTTTATATTTACGTTTAGCACGTTCTAAATTCTTTACCAGCCACGGCCAGGTTGCATCCACTCAGCTACATCAGTACCTCCCACCTCCCCTGACACATCAATATGGCCGACGGGGCCAAAGTCGTGACCACAGACGGCTTGAAAAGGGCTAAATCCAGTGGACTGATGTACAGCATTATTATAAGCATACTCAGCAAAAGGTAACAGTTGAACCCAATCATCTTGATGGTAGTTAACATAACATTGCAAGTAACATTCTAAAACAGCATTCACTTGTTCCGTTTGACCATCCGTTTGGGGATGGAAGGCGCTAGTCAATCCCTGTTCCACCCCAACCAATTTCAGGAAGGCTTTCCAAAATTTAGCCACAAAAACACTGCCGCAGTCGCTGACCACCTTGCGTGGGAAGCTATGTAGTCGGAAGACATGTGACACAAAGAGGCGGGCCAACTTCTGAGCAGAAGGCATACCTGCACAAGGTACTAAATGAACCTGTTTAGAGAAAAGGTCAGTGATTACCCACAACACAGTTTTCCCATCACTAAGTGGTAGGTCAGTCATAAAATCCATAGCAATCACTTCCCAGGGTCTGGTGGGGACTTCCAAGGGCTGTAATAGTCCAGGCGGTTTGCCCTGGGGGCGTTTCGCAGCAGTGCAAACTGGGCAAGCACGGACAAAGGAGTCCGTGTCTGAACGCATGCCCCCCCACCAAAACTGTCGTCTTAGTAAATGCAACGTTTTGAGGAAACCAAAGTGACCAGCCATTTTGGCTCCATGGACTAATTCCAGTACCTCCCTCCGTAGTATTTTGGGGTCATATAACTTAGAATCTTTGAACCAATACCCCCCTTGTTCCGTCAGGGCAGCTGGGAGGGCTTGCATGGAAAATTCGGCTTGGCAAGCACGCTGGAGGGTCTCTTTGAAGGACTCGGTCAGACCTTCAACAGCCGGGGTTGTGGGCTCCGAGCTATTGGGTTCTTTCATAGGGGCAGGAGCTGATGTCGGTGGTGGTGGAGGGGGGAGCGGAGCGGTTGGGCCGCTCTACACGGTCGGACTTTGGACGGGCCCCCCTGTCGGAGGGGGCGCAGGGTGATTGGTTTGCGATCGGGTCTGGACCGCTAGAGTTGGTTGTAAACCTCTCTGAGCTGGAGTGAACAGAGACTCTGTGGGGAGCTCAAGCTTGGTAGGCTATTGGAGCAGTCTGGATAAGGCATCAGCCAGTACGTTCTGTTTCCCAGGTACGTGCTTGAGCACAAAGCGAAATTGGCCAAAGAAGTCCGCCCAACTGACAAGTTTTGTGGACAGTTTATGGGGTCCTGTTAACGCTTCCAGGTTTTTGTGATCGCTCCATACCTCAAAAGGAACCTTGGACCCTTCCAAAAACTGTCTCCACACCGTGAGGGCATGTTGCACTGCAGTCGCTTCTTTTTCCCAAATCGGCCAGTTTAGCTGGGACGGTGCGAATTTTTTGGAGAAGTAGGTGCATGGATGCAGTTGACCGTCCGCCCACCGCTGTAGCAGTGCACCCCCCATGGCTACGTCCGAAGCGTCTACCTGGGCCACAAACATTTTCTAGTTATCGGGGTGTCATAGCACCGGCTCAGAGGTGAACAGACGTTTAAGAGTATCGAATGCAGTTTGGCACTGAGGGGACCAGTGCACTTTAGCCGAGGGCAAGGTGGCTGTGCTTCCCTTTCTTTTTGTCTTAAGGAGGTCTGTGATGGGGAGCGCAATCTGAGTGAACTTGGGAAGAAACCCCCTGTAAAAATTAGCAAACCCTAAAAACTGTTGGACCTGTTTGCGAGTGGAGGGTGGTTCCCAACTGACGACAGCTTGAACTTTCTCCGGGTCCATCGTGAGTCTGTGGTGTGAGATTATATAGCCAAGAAAAGTTAATTGCTTTTGATGAAACTCACACTTGGACACTTTTGCATAGAGTTGATTGTCCCTTAGACGTTGCAGCACTTCCCTAACCAGGCCGACATGTTCATCCATGGATTTTGAGTAAATAAGTACGTTGTCTAAATAAACCACCACTCCTTTAAACAATAAGTCATGTAGGATCTCATTAATGAGCTGCATGAAGACCCCTGGAGCCTTTTTTAATCCAAAAGGCATCACCAAGAATTCATACATACCAAAGCAACTAGAAATGGCTGTTAGGGGTTCGTCCCCATCCCGAATACAGATCCTATAGTAGGCTTCGACCAAATCTAACTTGGTAAAAATGCGTCCCTCCTTGAGTTGCCCCAAAAGATCCGAAATCAAAGGAATGGGATATGCACTGGTTTGAGTGACTGTATTAAGTTTCCGAAAGTCAATACACAACAGTAAGTCACCGGTTTTCTTATGCACGAAGAAAGCGGGAGCTGAATGAGGGGCTTTAGAGGGTCGGACGAAACCTCTAGCTAGGTTTTTGTCTAAGAACTCTCACAGCATGGCCTTCTCAGAGGCGCTCATGGAATATATTTTACTCTTGGACAGTTGTCCGTCCCCCACCACCTCAATCACACAGTCCATCCCGCAGTGGGTGGGTAACATATTACACTCCTGTACATCAAAGACATCCGTGAAATCTGAATATTCAACAGGTAGTTGGGGCGAGTCAGTAGCTAAGGCCGGAGTTGAACGTGGGGGAAGTACGGTTTTGACAGCCACTTCATACCGATGCCGGTCACAGCCCGGATCGGAAAAAGATAATGTTTCTGCCCCCCAGTCAATGGAGGGGCTGTGTCCCTTAAGACAGTTAATCCCTAGTACCACCTCGTAACGAATGTTGGGAGCTATAGTGAAGTCAATTTGCTCCCAGTGGTGGCCTATGCCCATCGCTACTCCCCGTGTGTGACGATCCACTGGGCCACCTTTAAAGTCGCTGCCATCCATCTGGGCGAAATGAACAGGGGCTGGTAGGGACACTAATTTAACTTTCAGCGCTTTAAAAGTGGCTTCATTAATCAAAGAACGGGCACACCCGGAATCTATGAGAGCTTTGACTTGTAGTTGGGGGCCCTTTTTACTACAATGTTGTAACAGAATGTCTACATATACAGTCTCTGCTAGCTCACTCACCATCACAGGAGCCTTGGGTTTTGCAAAACCATCTGCAGGGGTCTGCGGTGTCGCTCCACTCACCAGACCCAGTCCGTTTTTTGGCTGATCCAGGGGGGAATCCAGGTTTAAAGCAGGAGGATCCCACTGGTGGTCCTCTTCTGACGAAACCGAGCTTTCCCCTTCTGGGGCAATTGTAATCCGGGACCTCGACGGGTCCGCTGGTGAAGGAGTGTTTGCAGATTCCTCGACATGGAGAGCTGGGGGCGCTTTCCGTCTTGGCACGATGTTTCGATCCGCGGCGGTGCTCCTCCGACCGCGTCCTCTACCGCGAAGCGTCCCCTCCGACCAGGGAGTGGGGACGGTTGGCCTGGATGCAACAGGCAGACCGCAGCAAAGTGACCCATGGCACCGCAGTGAGGCAGGCTCCCCTTTGAAACCGCGACGCACGGTCCTGCACGGGTTGAGCCGACCGCGGGACAGGAGCTGCGGGTTTTGGAGAGGCTTTTTGGGTTCCCCCCTCCTTGGCCCAAAGAAATAAACTGGCGATGACTTTCTGTCTCTTCAGCCAGTAGAATCCACTCTTCCAGAGTGGCTGGATCCCATTGCATGTAAGCCCAGTTCAAAATCTCGGGATGTAAAGCCTCACGGAAATAATGGATCTGGGTAGCCTCAGTCCAATCTACGATTTTACTAGCGAGTCTTTGAAACTCATCTGCAAATTCTCGTACCGAGGAGGACCCTTGACGAAGCTGGAGGAGGGCTGTCTTAGCCTTTTCCCCTTGAAAAGGGTCCTCGAAACGTCTCCGCAACGCTCGCATAAAGTCGTTGAGCAACCTTATGGAACGGGCTCGGGTATCAAACTGGAGAACCATCCAGTCCATGGCCTTACCCACTAAAAGTGAGGAGACGAATCATACTCGGCTGTTTTCCGTGGGGAAGTGTTGCCCCTGTTCCCTCATGTAACTATCGACCTGATGTAGGAAGCAGGGCAGAGCCTCCACCGAGCCGCCAAAGGTTGCTCGTAGTAGGGGCTGCTTCCATTGCACAATCGGTGCCGCGGGGGGTGGTGCCGCTGGCGGTTACCCTGGTAGCGGCAAGATCGGTCCCCCCGGCTGGGGTTGGATCGGCACTCCCCCTCCGGGTTGTGGTTGGATCGGGACCCCTCCCGGTTGCGGCTGGGCTGGCACCCCCCCAGGTGCCCCCCAGGTTGTGGCTGAGCCCCCCCCCCGGGTTCTGGCTGGGCTGGCTGTCCTGGTGGTGGCAGGGTCGGTGGTGGCAGGGTCGGCTGCCCCGGCTGTGGTTGGGTTTGTAGGCGGTCTTGGTCGCGCATCAGTAAATCCAGTTGATCCTGCATGTGGGCCATACGCTCCATTAGGTCCCGGTTTTGGTATCGTAGGAAGTGGACTTCCTCGTCCGACCCCCTTCCCCCATACGTCGAGCCTGACTGACTCTGAAGTTTGTATTCCATTTGTTCCTGTGGTTATAGTAATCAATGTAGTCCTCCTCCTCTGAGTCCTCTAAGACGTTAGAGGCATGGGCGAGACGCCGCTGGCACGCCGCGTCTCGAGGTAGGCTATAATCCGAGGAAAATGTGGGAAACAATCCACCGTGTCCCTCGCATTCCTTTGGCTGCACATCAGTCTCCGCTGCTGCCCGTGCCCGGGCGGTAGCCGCCTCAGCCAAAAGTTGCTCCTCTACACGTCGCTGGTCTGCGAGTGCTTGCTCCCTCTCAAGCTTGGCAGCGGCCGCTGCCATTACGAGGGGCAAGGCCACTTGTTCCAAGAGCACCTTGAGCTCTTTCGATTTAGTCTGGTCCAACAACAGTTGGACTTGGGGAGTCAGATCCGTCGAGGTGGAACCGAAGTCAGCGCGTAACAATTTGTCCACATCGGCCACCGTTGCTGTGGCCGGGGGTAGATCCCAAAGAGTCAGGATCGTCCTGGCTGCAGCGTTCTGTGCGTCCCGTAGGCATAGTTCAGGATCTGGTGCGGTTGGAGGACCAGCTCCCCCTTGAGCTGCCGCCATGGCCCCTACGGGTACTGTCCGAATCGGGCCTGCTAACGGCGACGAAGAGGCGTGGAGCGTCAGCCCCGCCAACAAATGAGTCAACACCTCTAAGTCCTCTTGCGCCAGCCGGACCTCCTCTAGCAAAAAATCCAGTTGCTGAAGATCGACTCGAGCACGATGGTCAGCGGCCTGAGATTTCCAGGGGCTCACCTCTGCTAGGCGATTCCACTGGATACGTAGAAAGCCCAGTAACCGGGTGACCTCCGCGTCAGTCTGGAACACTTCTTCCACAATGTCCCACAACAGGTCAGGGTCTCCAGCACGCTCGTCTGTCCTCCCAACCTGCGAAGGCGTATGTGCTGGCGAACCCTCCAGGGCTCCAGCCACGAGCACTGCACTTGGGGAGCTCGGCCTTCGCTCCAACCCGAGGCCCTGGCGATCCCCTTAGGGGTCCAGCCAGGGACAAAAGCAGGTAAAAGAAAAGGTGTGGTAAATGCCAAAATGTGAGCACTTAACCCAAAACGACCCCAGTACTGCAGTTTACCACTCTGCGCCACAGGCTCCTTAATTTTGTTTTAACCACCTCAAATAATTTGGTGTCATCTGCAAACTTGGCCACCTTGCTGTTCACCCCCAACTCCAGGTCATTGATGAACAGGTTGAAAAGCAACGGTCCCAACACAGATCCCAGAGGGACCCCACTGCTCATATCCCTCCATTGTGAGAACTGACCAATTATTCCTACTTGCTACTTCCTATTTTTCAACCAGCTCTCAATCTATAAGAGGACTTGCTTAGCAGACTTTGTCAAAAGCTTTTTGGAAATCCAAATACAGTGTCCACAGGCTCATTCCTGTCTACATGCTTACTGACACTTTCAAAAAATTCTAAAAGGTTAGTGAGACAATTCTATCTTTAATAATGCTACCTTGAACAGACGTTAAGCTAACTCGCTTGTAATTTCCTGGGTCCCCCCAGAACCTTTTTTATAAATGGGTGTTCCATTGGCCATTCTCCAGTCCTCTGGTACAGAGGCTGATCTAAGGGACATGTTGCATATCACTGTTAATTCAGCAATTTCCCATTTGAGTTCTTGAAGAACTCTAGGGTGAATACCGTCTGGCCCCTGTGACTTGTTAGTTTGCAGTTTGTCTAGATGTTCTAGGACTTCCTGCCTTGTTACCGCTATTTGACCCAGTTCCTCATTCTCACCTCCCCAAAATCTCTGCTCAGAAGAAGGTTTTAAGAAGGGAGTGGACATGTTCATAGAGGATAGGGCTATCCATGGCTACTAGCCAAAATGAATACTAGTTATGATGCATACCTCTCCAAGATCAGAGGAGCAGGCTGAATATATTAGGTGCTGTGAAACACAGGCAGGATGGTGCTGCTGCAGTTGTCTTGTTTGTGGGCTTCCTAGAGGCACCTGGTTGGCCACTGTGTGAACAGTCTGCTGGACTTGATGGCCCTTGGTCTGATCCAGCAGGGCTTTTCTTATGTTCTTTTCTTATGATACATTCTCCAAGAACTGAATCAACTCCCTATAATTTGAATCCGCTGACTGTACGGAAGCTTCTCCAACAGTCCACCTAGTGGGGCAAAAGTGTCTCAGAGTTATGTTCTCTGCCTGCTGAAAGTGTTTAAACACTTTCGGCCGAATAAACCCGAACCCAAAATTTACTTTTTTTTTTTTTTTGGCGCAACCCTATTTACAACATGTGCAAAACAATGACCATATGGTGCTCTTGGCTCCTCATGCTTTACAAGAGCCTGTACTCCACTATACCTGATAGGCAAGGTACCTTACTGATGCTAAAACTGTCAGCAGTGCCTTTCTCAATATACACACAAATACATACTAGCAAACAGAAACAAAGCCCCAAAGAATCATGGACACTGTAATATAACAGGAAGGTAGGACAGGACTGAGCTTCAGCTGCCATTGTAACTGAGCCACTCATGTGGGCACTGGGTACGCCTATGGGTACAGCCCGTCCTCTTGGTGCTCCAAAGGGAGAGCAGCTGGCCCAACAAGGGGAGGCTGGAGGTTCCACGCAAAGCCTGAGAACTGGCATTTCCCTGCACAGTATTACAAACGCCAGTCCTTCCGGTTGCATGGGAAACTGTACACACGTGCGGTTACTGTCTGCTACAGTCTCCAGTGCTAGAAACGAGGGCTAGGCAAGGCCTGCAAGCAGCGAGAGAGGTGGGTTCCAGTAATTGCCCAGTTGCAGATCTGCCAAGCCCCACCAGGACTGATGCTGCGGCCAGGACAGAGTCTACCCCAGAAGTAATACTGGCACCTTGTCATGCTTCATTACACGGGATTTCTACCCCAGGTGCCGACAGGGTGCGTGGGAAGAGTGTCCAACATCTCTCATCTACTGATCTAGTAGTTCATCTCTTATCTATTAGTAAAAGGAAGCCTGTTTTTACTTTCTGACATTGCCGGAGAGAACTGTAAACATATTTCTTCATGAGGGCAGGTACCAGCTCCACTGGAGGAGGGATAGCGGAGGATCCCCTGGAGGCTGGCTGGCTGCCCGAGGCTTGGCAGCGGAGTCTGGGTGACCTTGGCACCACCTGCATTCCGTGACTCAACTAGGCCTGGCTGCTTGCAGCAGCCACTCAACGAAAGCCGGTGTGTTGTAGCGGCTGAAGAGCAGCAAGCAGCCAGGCCTGGCTGAGTCATGCAAATCAGGTGGCATCAAGTCACCCAGTGGTTGCTATCAGTCCTGTGGTGCCAATCTCCAGGTGAGGGCTGGAGGTCACCCAGAATTTCCATTCCTGATGACGCTATCTTTTGATCACCTGGAACTGCAACTGATCTCCAGATGACAGAGATCTGTCCCCCTGGAGAAAATGGCTGCTTTGGAGGGTGGACCTGTTGAGGTCACTTCTCTCCCCAAGCCCTGCCCTCCCCAGGGTCCACCCCCAACTTCCAGGAATTTCCCAACCTAGAGTTGGCAAACCTAAGGGGGAACTGACCTTACTTGGGAGGGGGAGTCTGGGGAAGGTGGGGTTAAAGGAAGGGAGGGACCTCGGAGAGGCATAATGCCCTTCAAAGCAGCCATTTCCTCCATGGAAATTAGGGTTGCCAATCTCCAGGTGAGGGCTGCAGATCACCCGGAATTACAACTGATCTCCAGATGACAGAGATCTGCCCCCCTGGAGAAAATGGTCAGTTTGCAGGGTGGGCTCTATGGCATTATACCCTGCTGAGGTCATTTCCCTCCCCAAGCCCTGCCCTCCCCAGGCTCCACCACCAAATTTCCAGGAATTTCCCAACCTAGAGTTGGCAAACCTAAGGGGAACTGACCTCTGTACTTGGGAGATCCGTTGTGATTCCGGGAGAGCAGCTGCAGCTACTGCTGTTTCGGGGAGGGGGGGGGCAGGTGGATGGGTATCTACCACACGTGTATCTGGTTTCAAGCCAGAGGTTTGAGACCAATGTTAGGATCCTAAAGCTGTGCACTTGAGAAGTCAGAACAGAAAAACAGAAAACCAATTTGCAGCTCTACACATGTGATCAGCAAGCTCCTGAGCACTGCAGGCAAGCAGGATGCTCTGCGGTTACCACACCACCCCTCTTCTGGGGCTCTTCCCTCCCCAGCATTGATGAGGCTCGGGGCAGTGAGTCTTCAGCTTCCTTTTCTTAAACTTTATATGCTGGGCTTTAATTGGTGCAAAAAGGTTATGAGCACCACGTGGTCCCCTGAAGGCAACTGCTAATAATTAATGGTGGCCAGGCCGTCCCGAATGAGAAGCCTACTGCAAGGCATTCAGCCGGCAACATTCCCAGGGAACACTCAAAAGGGTGGAAGTGTTGAACCACACCACCAGCCAGATCCACGGTGCAATTCTAAGCAGAGTAAGGCCCTTTGAGCTTAGAAGAGCATCACCCTCCTTTGAATGGCTTCAGCAGCCACTTAGCTCCATATCATGAACTCCAAAGTTCAGCAGTTAAGTTAGATGAAAATTTCACTGTAAATCACTCTTGTGAAATAATTGTAAAATAAACTCCAGAAAAATGACAGACTCGGGAGTTAAGCACGTCTAAAACCTAATGTGCTTTTGCTTTGCTAGAAACTTGCTTCTTTTTTTGCCTCTTGCTGAACTATAGCACTTTAATCTGAACATTACTTGGCATGGGCTGTGACCAATGCAATCCCTTTCCACTGTTCCTGCTTAGGCCTGAGATCCCACAGCATGCAGACTAGTGGCCCGGGGCTTTTTGGTCTGCTGGTTTCTCTGGCTGTGCTTTATATTTCTTTCTTCATAATATAACACAGTAAAGCACCAATGAAGCCAGGAAGAAAAGCAACTTTCCCATGTTTACATGGACATCATTCATTTAAAACACTGGTTCCCAACCAGGGGTCTATGGACCCTCAGGGGTCCGCGAGAACTAAATTAAGGTCTGCGAAACAAAGTTATAAACCCATAATAAATTAATATTTTCAATTAAAAGTTCTCTATTATAAAATATATATATTCAAATATAATTCTAAGTTTAATGTTTAACTAACAGTTATGATTAAAGTTTATTTTCAAATTCCCAGAATTTTTATTTTGAACCTTGGGGTCCCTGCACCGAACAAAAAAGTCCTAGTGGTCCCTGGTCAAAAAAAGGTTGGGAACCACTGATTTAAAAAGACACTAGCATCATCTTACCAACTGGACTCGGACATCACTGGCTTCCAATGGGAATCCGCAAGACATTGGAGATTTTGTTTCAAAAAGGGTTTGGCTTTCCCTGTATTTACTGGATCCAGCAGGCAGTGACAAATACTCTTTTTCAGTGGTCTTCAGGTCAGTCACGTGGTGACTTTCTCCATTCTGGTCCTAGAAAGAAGAAGAAATAGTGGCTGTTGCTCCAACAAAATGTATTTATTTATGTATACTATTTCTGTGCTGTTTTTAAACAGACACTGCTAAAGTGCAGTATGGTGGTGGAAATAACTTTTAAGCATTTTAACTGGATTTCCTTTGGGAACCTGGAGGCAAAAGAGGTCTAGGATCATAGAGTTGGGACCACCAGGGTCATCTAGTTCAACCCCCTGCAAAATGCAGGAAATTCACAACTACCTCCCCCACACACACCCAGCGACCCCTACTCCATGCCCAGAAGATGGCCAAGATGCCCTCCCTCTCATGATCTGCCTAAGGTCACAGAATCAGCATTGAGGACAGATGGCCATCTAACCTCTCCTTAAAAACCTCCAGGGAAGGAGAGCTCACCACCTCCCGAGGAAGCCTGTTCCACTGAGGAACCGCTCTGACTGTTAGAAAATTCTTCCTAATGTCTAGACGGACTCTTTTGATTTAATTTCAACCCGTTGGTTCTGGTCCGACCTTCTGGGGCGACAGAAAACAACTCGGCACCCTCCTCTCTATGACAGCCCTTCAAGTACTTGAAGATGGTTATCAAATCCCCTCTCAGTCTTCTCTTCAGGCTAAACATACCCAGCTCCTTCAACCTTTCCTCATAGGACTTGGTCTCCAGACCCCTCACCATCTTTGTTGCCCTCCTCTGGACATGTCCTTCATCAGGGCCCAGCGAATGTAATGAAACGGGAGGGCTGCCAGACCCAAAGGGGTGAGGCGGAGAATGTGATCTTTTGTCACTGCTGGAGAGCACCAGCAGTTATAGAGAAAGTATTACACTTCTTCAGAAGGGGCTTAACATGTGGATTGAACTTAACTTCACACCCCAGAAAAGCAGATCACTGGAGCCATTCACTTTGTTAGCTGGCATTTACCAATGACCCTCTCTCCAAATTCTGAGCCTCGGCTTTGTACTGCATCAAGGCAGGCTTAGACTATTGTTTCCCAGAACACACTGAAGACATCTCAGACTGGACTCTGAAATGCCACCAAAGAGCAAAAAGGATGAGGGCTCTCATCTTCCCCACAAAGGATCTTGTGTGATCGAGACCAAGACATGGCCCTAAGTGGTTTCCAAACTGCCTCAGAGCTCTCCCAGCTTAACTCCCTTGACTCGAGCCTTATCTGCTAATTGCAGATTTCCCTCCTGCTATCACAGACAGCCAAGCAGCTTGCGGGGCAGCCAAGAGGAGCATTATCCGCTCCTTGGCAGGCAGACTCCCATTACCTTTTCAGCGGGGAACTGAAGGGTGCCTGGGCTGTTCACGCCGTTCCTTTGGATCTTCTTTGGTCGGGCCCCTGGAAAAAGTCAGGTCAGCAGCCGTCATCAAAATTCAGGTCTCAGGACAAACAGACAATACTCGGTTTATGGCATTTTTTACATCTTGAAAAGACCAAGTAAGCTGCACCCTACGTCAGTGCTGAGCTGCTCTGCATGTTCAGAATTTACAGACATGCGCCCCTGTGGAAACACAGCCCCTGTTTCTTTCCTGGTAACATAACTGTGCGGTTCTGGGTTTGGTCAGTAAACTCACAATAATAGCAAAAAAGCTTATTGAGTATAAATAAGCAAAAAGACTTAAAAACACGAGTTTCAAGGTCAATGGCTTGATGCAACAAGAAAATAACAAAGTCTGTCTAGCTAAATAGTTACTTAAAGATGTTAGCCGGTTCTTAAGGCCTGATAAGCAAATCCTGGTTCAAAGCCACACAGTAATTGGCAGCAGAGACAGTTGAAGAAGGAAGAATGCTGAAACTTATGGGAAAAGCAGGGCCACAAGCAGGTGACACTTAGCTCCCAGTCACAGGGGTTCTTGGCTGGAACCTTCTAGGTGTCTTGGACTGGTTTGAACCAGAATTGGGTTCACAAGGGAAGATGAGCAAATTCCCCCCCCTCCCATCTCATCATATCAGATGTTCTTTGTGAACTAATTAACAGTGGTGTGAGAAGGAACCTTGAATCCGGCCTTTGCTGATAACGGACATCTGGTGTTTGTGAGAAGGCTACGCCTGGGAGTGAAAAGTTGCAGGCTGATTTAGCCAAGGAGAACAAAACAGATGTCAAGGAGGCAAAATGGTTTTAAGATGGCCTCTCTGTCTTGACAGCCCCAGCTCCGGGGACACAACATGCCACCAGAAAGGCCCAGGACTGGTTCCCCCAAGGACTGATGCTTCTGGACTGAGGCTCATGGAGTCACACCTCTGGGTTGCTCAGGGGCAGCCCTGCAAGCAAGATATTAGACTCTTCTCAACTCCTGCTCATGGGACCTTTGCAGGATGTTGTAACATCATCCTTAGGAATCCAGAGGATTCTAAAAACAATCCTACTGAAGCAATTAGATATATTTGCAGGCTGTGGCTTCACTGTGCCTCAGTCTACCCTAGATGGCAAAAGGAGTGGTGATATGTCTGAATTTCTTTAGATATTCTCCTTAATGGGCCTTGAGGGTTGGAAAATGGTTTTGGCCAAGTGGCCCTCAGGGACTGGAAGAGGGGAGCTTCCTGGCTAGATAGAGGGGTAGGTAGGTGTGTATCTGTGTGAAAAGGAAGCTCAGTTTTGACCCTGGGAGGAAGAGAGAGAGAAGCAGACAGGCAACGCACAAGTTGGGTGAAGCACTTTGGGGGGGGATCTCTTTCTCTCTCTGGCGAGTCTGATGTGGGATAGCAGGTCTACTGTTCCGCAGGAGTGCCTCTTTGTTTGCAAAGCAAACACCTCAGGTTTCCCGTGCTCTTTCCCTCAAAGGGAAGCAAGCTGGAGAAGTGCTACTCCCTGGAACTTCTTACTACCTGGAGAAGAGGGATGTGCATAACACTTGAGTCAGGAATTAAACTGTTTCCTTGGAAAGAAACTGTGAGTCTGCCAGAACAAAGGACCAGACACTCTTAAAAACAAATGCAGTTGCTGCTTGAAAACATGTTCCACTAGTAGCAAAGCCAGCTGAGGTGAAATCAAAGGCAGCAAATCTGTGTTTGAGTGTGTGTGTAAAGTGCTCTCAAGCCACAGAAGACTTATGGTGACCCCAGCAAGGGGCTTACAAGGCAAGTGAGAAGAAGAGGGGGTTTGCCATTGCCTGCCTCTGCAGAGTCTTCCTTGGTGGTTTCCCATCCAAGTATTGACTCTGCTTAGCTGACAAGATCGGGCTATATCATGCTACCTTCCCTCCCTAGGCAGTAAATAGATGACATACAATATAGTTTTGAAGCCAATTACTAGAAAACTTCATGGCAAATGGAGGCTTTGCAGCAATCAACCCGGCAAATAAACTAGTGCTTGGAATCTCAGTGTGAGGAATGTCCCTGTATCATTTGTACCAATGGAAGCTTCCAAAACATCTTCAAAAGCAGTCCCACATGTAGCACATGACAGAAGTCCAATCTGAAAGTTACTGTCGTGGGGATCAGTTCGGGTAGGTATACAGAGTCTAAGCAAGAGGTCATTGGAAGAAGGCAGTCCTCGCAACATCATTGACCTGCTCATCCATCCACAAGACCAATTCCCATTCAGGAGGGACGGAGAAGTTCCAGGTGGTGAATGAACAGCTGATGGGCCAAAGACAGTCAAGAAGTTGTACAAGAAGTTTATTTCTGTCCAGGAATCTGCCAGCAAAGAAGTGTGAAAGTCTGTAGAAAGTGTCACAGAATATGCTCTGGGCTCAACAAAGAATATGTTCTGGCTGGGTCTCTATCCCAGAGGCTTAACTCACACCCCACTCCTCAGTTCTTGTAAACCAAACTTCAACTTTATTAACTTCAACTACAACCGAGGAACCTAGAAAATTAAACACTTGGCTATTAAGGAAGTATCATGAAATGTTGAACCAAATGAAAGAAGAAATTAATAGTACAGATAATAGTAACAGATGAGGTAAGAAGACAATGCAAGGCCAAGTCTTTTTATCTTCAAGGAGAACTAGTCCAAACAGGAACAAGCACTGGATCAAGGAGCAATCAATTGTCACATGATGACCAACAAGACGACCTCAGAAGTTGGTAACATATCCATCTGGAGGAATGTAAACAGTTTTAAATTCAGAAATGGGAGGAAGAGGCACATGACAGGTGACATCACCTCCGATTGGGCTGAGCATAATATACCCCTCAATTTCAAGACTCTTCTGCACTTCATCCAGTTCTGCCACATCGTAACTGAGATTAGAACTGCCCACAGTTACCACCTTGGGGGGGGGGTTGCCCTCTGCTGCAGTTGGTGACACTGCCTCCAGGGATGCTTGTAGCTGCTGGGATCACGGCCACAGCAACATCGGCTCTGGGAACCCAGGTGCCAAAGGGGGTCCATTCCACGACCCAGGGCAGGCGGTCACCAACTCTGTGCGCCGTGCCCTGGCCAGGTGCTCTTCTCAGACCTTCCTTCTTCCCAGTCTTACGAAGGACTGGTTGGTCTAAGGAAAAGAAGCACGCCCGATCACAGGCATTCAAATGCTCAATTCATGTTGGATGATCATGTGGTGCAATACACAGGAGGTGATTTTTATCACGGAAAAACTCTTTCCTACACTAATTGTCTTGTGCTTAAGCAGAGAGGTTTGTGTGTGCTGTCTGGGGTTTTCACCCATTGTACAATCCCAGCTCAGCTGCATTATTTTGTCTTAGTAGGAATGTTCGCTGTTAGAGTCAAATGTTATCTTGTTTTGTAATCTGCTTGACAGAAAGTTTTTTATCGTACTTGTAATCCACCTTGGGTCTCAGTGGGAAAGGCTGACTATAAATGAAAACAGCAACAATACCAAGCAATAACCTCTAGCTGTTGATAGGATTTTTAACAAAGTTGTCTGGTGAACTCCAGTGCTTGCCTTGGAACATATTTATTAGCTGGCAGTTTAGTTACTGAGCTCTATATACTCATAGCATCCTAAAGATTTTGAAAAGGTACAAAGATTCTTCAACATGCACACAGGAACACACACCCCTTTCAAACACATTTAAAAACGCAATGAAGACACAGTTTCCTATCTGCTCCCACCTCTACCCCAAGCACAAACAGTTGGCCATCTAATGAGAAGATCTTACCCCAACTGCACAACCTCCCCAAACACTGAACACTTCCACCAGGATCCTCACTCAAAGTTGACCATTTTGTTCAGTTCACTCTCTTACAAATACTTGTAGTGATTCATACGGTACTTTTAATTTCAAAACAACTCACAATGTTTCCTATCCTCAACAATCTTGTGAGATAACTAATATTCTCATTGTGCAGATGGGAAAGCGGGATTGGAGTGTGATTTTCCAAAAGCTGCATAATACATCTGGAGATGGGACTTGAACCCCGGTCTCTCCTCCAAAATCCCAATTCAACTATCTGTTCACTGTGACACATTCACCCTCATTGGCTCAGACAATCTGAGGCCTTTTATGCATGGTCTGTTCCCTTCGCAGTCACTCCCTGACTACTTCGGGGTTTGGTTTTCATTATGCATGTATTTTCCAACCTTCAGAAGTTGCCTTGCTCTCCCCTCGTGGTTTCAGGATGCTGTTTACCCCGAGTTTAAAGTCTGCCTTGATCCCAAATCGAAAGCCAGTCTTGTGCATACTTGTCACTTTGGGTTTTTCTCCCCATGCCCATTCTCCCTTCTACGTGTCTGTCCCCCTCATCCCTCCCTCCCCTGGCAGCCATTTGCAAGTGAACTAGCAAGAGAATAGTGCTGGAATACCATGAGGCTGCTTACTTGGTCAGTTTCACAGTGTGTGTGGGTCAGTTTCAGTTCTCTGCAGGATGGAACAGAGGCAGGCTGATTTGCCGCCCTCCCCTTATGCGCATCCTCTTATAGGCATGAAGGCCTTTTTTTTTTTTGCGAGTGCAAGACTATTGATGGAACAATAAATGTCACAAATGACCTTGTGAGTGTTTTTATGTTCTTATTCTTTTAGTGATTTGCATTGAATTTTGGCTGTAAAATGGCCACTCGGTTCAGATCGAATGAAAGAATCCTGCTGTGGGTCTGGTGGGGGCTGGTGAAGTATTTTAAAAAATACACCACGGCCAGTGTTTTCAGGGGGGAGGGACTCACACGTGGTTCAGAAGCTCCGCATTTTCTCTGGGGATGCATAATTCACCACAAGGTACTCCTGGAATTTCTTTGGGGCAAAAAGCCCCTGTGCATAGTGTTTTGAGAATTCGACTGCAAATACCATGCAGTTAAGAGAGCAGCAGATCCAGTGGAAACAGCCCGTGCACAAAAGGCCCCACTCTCTCTTAATGTTTCTTGTTCTCTCTCCCTTCAGAACGCCCATCCAAAGCCAAAGGAAAGTGTGGGACCTACACCCCCCCAGGGCAGCATCCAGTGCCCTCATCCTGCACCCTTATTTAAACATTTACAGGGTACTTTAAAAAAGATCCTGGCAAACTTCCCTTGCCCAATCCATGCAGGCTTTTCTGCCCTGGCACAGAGGCATATTCCTTAATCTGCCGCTTCTACCCCCATGATTCTCAGAAGAATATCACTTTCAACCAGAAAAAATAAATTGGCATTACGGATGCATACAACTCGGGAGCATTAACAACAACCTCATCAAGAGCATCTACTGAAGAACTGTTTTGTAGGAAGAATCTGCATAATGGATCTTTCCTGCAATACGGGTCTAGATTTTATTTTTTAATTAAGAACAGAATGTACCATTTGAAGAATATGTAAAAACAAATACAAAGAGAACTGGAGAGACCTGCAGCCAGGACATCACGGTTGTGAACTCCTATGTGGAGTTCTCAGGCAAGAGTTCTGTTCTGGAACTTAATTCCCAGGTGCGCAGAGGCCCAATTGGGATTAGCACTGCAACCTGCATAGAGAGGTGCATCATGCAGGTGCTACTCAAGGGGCAGGTGTTGTGGCTGCGTTCAGGAGCAGAGGCTGGGAGGGGCTTGTTGGGTGGGAGGGCCCCCAGCCTCCCTCCCTCTCTTCACAGAGCCTGGCAACCAGAGATGGCAGCTTTGAGCTCGCTGCCTGCGTGGCAGTCTGGGGTGTCCCAGAATGCATTATTGCGGGGGGTGGGGGAACCCTCAACTTGGGGCAACAAGCACAGGGACTGGGGTCAATGCCCCAGATGCCCCATGGCCAAAATCACTCCCATGCTGTGCACTGCAGAGGCCCCCTGGCACCCTTACCCCAAAGTAATCTCTCAAGATTCCCTTCCAGCCCTTCTGGTGTGGCAGCCGTGGATCTCGGTCTGCCCTCTTCCTGGATCTAGCCAACAGGGACTTCTGGCATTTCCCCATCCCAGGGCCCCAGCAAAGGATATATAAACACCCCTGGTCCAGTGCTGAGGAAGACTTCCTGACTGATTCTGGAAGCCCCCCCCCCCCCCAACAGACACAGAAGGAGTGGCCAGGGGGAAGGGGCAGCAGGAAGAGAAACCCCCTCCCTTCACAGGCTGAAACCCTCGGTGAGCCCTGAGCAAGCAGCAGGCTTCTCCATTGCCATCCTGCCTGCCACACGGGTGGTCGGCCTCCATGGGGCAGCCGTGATGGATCTAGGGCTGGCCAGATGGGCACAACCCTTACCAGCAACCAGAAGTGTTTATGTGCAAAATGTCCCGTGCAGTTGGGAGACCGAGCACACCGCTCCGCTGCCCGAGGACAAGCTTGGTAGCAGCAGAGCTTTGAGATGCTTTGGGTAATCAACTCAGCATTATTCAAGGACAGAACACTAAGATTTCCCTCTGCCCTTTTTTAGGAACACTCTGTGCCTCCCACAGTGATGAGCTGCTTCCCATACTCCCTGTCCAAACACACACAGAAAGAAACCCCAGCCAATTCTGACCTAAGCAGCTAAACAATGGTAATTAAGGCAGAAAACTAAACCCTTCAGAGAGACTCCGATGAAGCCCACGGGCTGGGCTGCCTGTCAACGCCCACAGCCAAAACCCTCATGGACAGAAAACGGCAGTGTTCAGGCCACGCAAAGGGTGGTGGGGTGGGACCGCACCCTCCGACAACGCCTTTGCGTCAAGTTGAAGCTGTCAGAAGTCCTTGGAGATGGGAGATTATTTCTGCCTTTGATTCAAAACCAACTGTCCTGTCCCAAGGAGACATGCGCTTTTCCAGTGTCCCCACTGATCTTGTGCATTATCTGTTCTCAAACATCTCTGTGAATCCACAGAGGGACCCCAAGGAAACAACTGCCACCGTGGAGGCATCACAACCCTCTCACATCCTGCCCAGCCACCCCATGCCAAGCTCCTCTTCGTGGGCATTTGGGTGGGACTGCCAGTACATCTAGCCCATTTTGGCAGAGAAGGGGAAGAAACAAACACAGAGTATGACTAGAGCATATCAAAAAGATTTTTCATACACAAAGATCAGGAGGAAACCTAAAATGCATCTCCTTCACCACTAAACCATCTCAACAAGTTTCCAGGCCGATCTGAGCCCCAGCCTCACTTTGGAAGGCAGCCCCCTGCCCTCAAAACCCATCTCTTGTGGCTGTACTGCAGAATCGCCCCATGAAGGTGCTCAAAGAACTGGCGAGAGGAAAGGCGTCTTCACAACTCAGAATTAACATGTGACTGGAAGGAAGGAAGCTTCAGCAAGCAGCCGGCAACATCAGCTACCCGAAGGGCCTAGCTGGACCCACCATGTACAAAGGCAGGACACTCTGAGTCTTGGATGCTTGGGAGAGATAATTCGGGGGAGGGGGAGGCCTTCATGCCCTGCGACTGAGCTTCCAGGGGCAGCTGGAAACTAGCTGAGACGCAGTCTGATCCAGCGAGGCACACATCACCACATCCACTTGCAAGAGCCCCAGTCACAACCAGTGCCTAGAGTGCAAAGCCTTATGCATGCTCTATCAATTAAACGGAGCCCAAATAAAAAGAGTGACTCTTGGCAGCAAGGCTAAGCGGTCTACTCAGACATAAGTCCTGTTTTATTCAGCGGGGCTGACTCCCAAGGAACGGCCCTTTCTTGACTTTTAATTTTTAAACATTTAGAATTGATCATTCATGCACTGCTTTTTTTCATCATTCTAGTTGCTGCTCTATGGCCCGCTGTCTCTTTCAGAGCCCTTCCCAGGTTGGCTAGGGCTCACTCGGCGGAGAGTCGAGGCCGCACATCCTCCGGGTTTCTGGCTCCATGATTTCATTTACGTATTATATATGTGCCCTGCCTTTCTTCCATCTTGGAACACAAAAGCATGTTTACCAGCATTGTGTAGTGGTTAAGAGTGGTGGTTTGGAACAGTGGACTCTAATCTGGAGAACCGGGTTTGATTCCCCACTCCTCCACATGAGTGGCGGAGGCTAATCTGGTGAACTGGATTTGTTTCCCCACTCCTACACATGAAGCTGGGTGACCTTGGGCTAGTCACACTCTCTCAGCTCCACCTACCACCTAGGGTGTCTGTTGTGGGGAGGGGAAGGGAAGGTGATTGTAAACTAGTTTGATTCTTCCTTAGGTGGTAGAGAAAGTTGGCATATAAAAACCAACTCTTCTTCTTCTAGTCATATATTTTACAATATTTATATGCCACCATTCAGCCCACTCAGGCTCTCAAATCAGCTAACAAAACTGTTTTAAAAATCCAGTTTACAAATAATAAAAAATGTAAAGGTCCCCTGTGCAAGCACCGGGTCATTCCTGACCCATGGGGTGACATCACATCCCAACATTTCCTAGGCAGACTTTGTTTATGGAGTGGTTTGCCAGTGCCTTCCCCAGTCATCCACACTTTACCCTCAGCAAGCTGGGTACTCATTTTACCGGCCTCAGAAGGATGGAAGGCTGAGTCCACCTTGAGCCGGCTACCTGAAACCAACTTCCGCCGGGATCGAACTCAGGTCGTGAGCAGAGCTTGGACTGCAGTACCGCAGCTGACCACTCTGCGCCACGGGGCTCTTACAAACAATAAAAGATAACAAAAACAACAGCAGCCAAAATCTTATGCAACCATTAAGAACACAGGCGGCACAAACACACTCCTCTGCACTGCCCCTTCTCAGTTCATGCCAAAGACCTCTCTGAACAAACTATCTTCATCATGTGCCAAAGGATCAATATTCACCTCTGGGGGAAGGAGTTGCAGAGTCTGCCAGGGGCAGCTGAAAAAGGCCTCCCAACCTCACTTCCAGTGTGGTGGCTGCCTACAGGAAAGCCTCACCACCCAGGCAGCCAAATCCGGGCAGAGGACTTCCCAGCAGTCTCCCACCCCGGTGCTGGCCGCCCTGAGCTGGGCTTCGCTTCAGCAAGATGGCTGCACTGTGTGCCTCCCACTCAGACCCGGGGACCTTCTAGGCATCTTGCAACATCTGAACAGGGTAACCAGAGTTAGCACCAGCCTCTGAACTGACTTCTGCCAAAGATAAACTGCACACCATCAAGCTAAGGCTTTATCAGCCTGTTGATGTCAAATTACGGTTAAAGGAAGCTTCCCAATGGAGCAGAGAATTGGGGTGTGGGGGAGAGAATCACGGGGGCCTGTGGCATGCTCCCTGCTGGGCAACCCCCTCTTTCGGAGGACTGGAGCAGGGTATCTGAAGGAGGCCTTCAGTGATCAGGCAAGGGGCTGAAAATGAAGTAAATAAAGCAAAACCAATCTCTGCCATGCTCTTGGGCAGTTCATTGCAGTTGGCCTTGATGAGGACGTCTCAGATGCCTCTCCCCCTCTCCCCATTCATCTGCCCTCATGTCACCCAAACATGACCACCTGAGGTACCCCTTGGTAAGGCCAGGTCCATCCCCACATCACAATGGTTTGAGAAGCTATTGACTGATTTTCAAACTTCCATAATCTACCTTTCCTCCCCAAGGGCCAAGCGGCTAACAGCAGATGAAACATCAGTGCATCTATTTCTAAACTGTGCCATAAAGGATATGATGTACAGAGCCACAAAATGGAGCTGGGGGGGATTTTTCTAAAAACCTGAAGAAGTCCAAAAGTTGTAGAAAAATCTGGATTCTAAAATAAATAAATAAAACCAGGGGATTAAAAAACCCCAAAATAACAAGAAACACAATGCCTGCCACTTTATGAAAAGAATGCCAACTGAACCCTCAGTGGCAGCTGGGGGTTGCTAGGCAACTACAACAATATTGCCAAGCCTTTCAGTCCTTGGTTTCTATAAAGTCAAGTGTGTGGGGTGGGGGAGCAGGCCTCCACGGTCATGTCTGTTGATGGAGGAGGACTTGCCAGGCTCAGGCACAGTAGCAAATGTGAGAAGCTCATGGCCCACACAACTTGGCCTGGCGGCCGCCACTCAACTACCAAATTTGGCCACCATGACGCCTGGCCTGACTTTTCCTGGGGAGAGGGAGAGGCTGCTGGAGTAGAGAAAGAGGGAAAACTGAAGAGAGATGAAGGGTTAAGAAAAGGTAGGTTGGCTGGTGATGGTAGCCGCAGGGCCTGGTCTGGCACCGCACAACTGGGACCAACCCTGTGCTGGTGACCCCTGTGCAACGCAGCTCAGTTTTTCCCAGGGAGAGGCTGCCAGGTTAGGGAAGGAGGAGGGAAAGCTGAAGACGGGGAGCAGATAAAAGTAGGTCAGCTGGTAGGTGGGGAAGCAGGAAAAGGAGAGGGACTAGGGGGGCTTTTGGGGAAGGGAAAGAGGAAATAGTGGGGGAGAAGAAAATCTTTGCAACTTCCCTACCATGCAACTGGGGCCAGCCTGGCCAGCACCACACAACTCGGCCCACTCCAACAACTGGCAGCACACAACTCAGCCAGAGTTTTCCCAGGGAAAGGCTGCCAGGGGAGGGAAGGAGGGTGTCAGGCTTCAGCAAATACACAGCTTTTCAGGCAACAGACCTTCAATCCAGGCAGAGCAGCGATTCAAAGATTTATTTCGGAAAGTCAGTGATTTCAGTAAGAGACGCGCAAGGCTGGAATACATGACTGGGGGGAGAGTGGATACATTTATAGGGCTGACACAATAGGGTTACAGGAACAAAGAGACAATGTAGTCGTTTCCTGCCGGTAACGACTTAAGTAAAACTGAAACAGAAACAATCATGAGCTTTCAGTGGAGGAGATGGCCAAGCTCTCGGCTTTGTGCGCGGGACCCGATATCAGATCGGAGATTTACACAGGTGGGTCCCAATACAATTGTAAATCCCTGGCCGGAGCTCATGTGCAAAACGGGGGGGAGTGCCTGGAGAACTCCATTTTGTTTGTGGGGAAACCATCTTGTTTGAGCACGGAGCTGTCAGAAGCCCTATCTGACATTCCGTCTCTCCAAAGACCCCCTCCCCGGGTTCCCAGGCTTGTCGGGACAACTCCGATGGAACTCGGTGATCAGAGAGGGAGCGTTCACGTGTTCTGCTGCGACCCACTCATCATGACTCGAGTTCAAATGTTTCCAGTGTACCTGTGAGGTACTGTGTTGGTTTTCTCTTGGCTCAGATCATACAAGCGGCTAGAGTCTGGTACGAGAGTCTGGCTCTTGACATGAGTCAGGCCTCTGTCAGTATATTCTCACTCCCAGTGCTTCCCTCCTCCCCGTGTCCTTGACTGCTAGCAAGCAACTGCTAACGAGCAAGTCCTTTGTTTTGATGTCTGCCTTGCCTTCCTGGCCAAGACTGTGTTATCAATTCCTTTCGCAGGCTTCTGGGTTATGCACCTGTGATGTAGACATGCTTAAAGCTATGCAGTATTTTCTAAGTAGTCATTAGCAGCTTTGCCTTTGCGTGTGCCTAGCTGTGCCTGTTGCTTCTACAATAAAGTTTACCTGCTTCTGACCTGACCGTCTGAGTGAGTGACTTTTTGGGAATTGCCCAGGGCGGCAGGAGAACCTCACAGTACCAGGTACTCCAGCTGACCCCTCTGCAACCTGGAGTCCAGGACCCTAGAAATTTCAAAATGCTGTTCCCCCTGCACCATGATAGGTGTTGCCTCTGGGGGTTCGGGGTGCCAATTAGGGGCAGGAGAAAAGGGTTTCAGGAGGCTAACGTGAAACACGGGATGTACCCCCTGCAGAGTTTTGGGGAGGTCCAGTTCAGCAGTGACCTCATTGATTACCCGGGATATGGTAAATGGACCCACATACTTTTGGCAAAGCTTTCTACAAGGACGCAGGGACTTTAAGTTCTTGGTGGAAAGGTACACCTTTTCCCCGACCACAAGATCCCACTGAGGCGCTCTGTGTTTGTCGGCCTGCGCCTTGTACCGTTCCTTAGCCTGGCCCAATTGCTTGACAAGTCCCGGCCAAGTATTTCTGATGGTGTTAAACCATGCCGACACCTCCGGAGGGTCGCCCCCCGGCGGAAGGGGGACCGCCCCCAAAGGGTTGAATTCCATCCCAAAGAGTCTTGAAGGGGCTCTGCCCAGTAGCAGAGTGCACAGAGTTGTTATAGGAGTATTCCGCCAGTGGCAAAAGGTCGATCCAATTATCCTGGTGATAATTGGTGAAGCAGCACAAGTAGCATTCAACAACAGCATTCACCCTCTCCGTCTGCCCATCCATCTGGGGGTGATAGGCTGACGATAAACCCTGTTGTACCCCAACAATTCCCAAAAACGCCTGCCAGAATTTAGACAGGAACACCGAGCCTCTGTCACTCATGATCTTCTGAGGAAAACCGTGCAGACGGAAGATCTGTTGAACAAACAGGCGGGTGTGAGCACTTGTCCCGTGGTAATCCCACAAACAGCATCCAGAGACAAAGAGTCCAAAAGAGAACTGATTTAATGGAAAACATACAGGTATGCAGAGCTTACAGGTACATTGGCACGAATGGCAATTGGGAGCATGGGGTAGGCCTATAAGGGAAAGTATTAGTCACAACAGGTCAAGGCGGGCCCCCCTCGACTGAGGAGTCGTTCCCACGGGAGATAGCACTGGAACAGGAATGCAGCAGTTAGCAGTTTGGCCTTGAGAGGCACCTGGTAGAATCAAAACTAAAACAGTCAGAGTCTGACAGGCTACTTAGAGCTGTGGAAAGCAGGCCTGACATTCTGCCCTCCTTTAGCCCCCATCCCCACCGTTTGCCACCGGTCCAGGCTTGTCAGGGTAGGCGGTATGGAACTGGCGGACCAAACAGGATGCAGACACGTCACGTGCACGTACCCATTCATCGTGGGCGGGACCAAAATGTTTCCAACGGACTAGGTAGTGGAGAGACCCATAACGGACGCAAGAGTCCAAGATTTTTGCAACCTCAAAATGTTCCTCCCCCCCACCCCAATCATCACTGGTACATCAGGGAGTGGTTCAGGATGCCACTTGGGGGAAGGCACATGTGGCTTTAGTAAACTGACATGAAAGACAGGATGGATTCTCCTGAGTGATTTTGGGAGTGAAAGTTCCACAGTGACTGGGTTGATGATACGAGTAATGGGGAAGGGACCCACGTACTTGGCACTGAGTTTGTTACACGGGCGGTTGGACCGTAGATTCTTGGTGGACAAATAAACCATGTCTCCCACTGAGTAGTCCTTGCCTGGTGAGCGATGCTTATTGGCTTGAGCTTTGTATTTACGTTTAGCTCGCTCTAGATTACATACCAGCCAAGGCCAGGTAGTCTGAATTGTGTGCGCCCAGTCAGCAACACTTTCTCCCCCCTCCACCCCGGAGACATCGTTATGGCTTATGGGGCCAAAGTCTTGCCCATAAATGGCCCGAAAGGGGCTAAATCCAGTTGACTGATGCACAGCATTATAATACGCATATTCAGTAAAGGGTAACAATTCAACCCAATCATCCTGATGATAGTTAACATAACAGCCCAAGTAGCATTCCAACACAGCATTCACCCGTTCGGTTTGGCCGTCGGTTTGGGGGTGGAAATCACTTGAGAGACCTTGTTCCACCCCCACTAATTTTAAGAAAGCTTTCCAGAATTTAGCCACATAGCTACTTCCGCGGTCACTGATCACCTTGTGAGGAAAGGAATGCAGACGGAAGACATGTGACACAAAGAGGCGGGCCAGTTTTGGGGCGGATGGGATACCTGCGCAAGGGACCAGATGCACCTGTTTATAGAACAGGTCCGTGATGACCCAAAGTACAGTTTTCCCCTCGCTGAGGGGGAGGTCAGTCATAAAATCCATAGCAATAACCTCCCAAGGTCTAGTGGGGGTCTCTAATGGCTTCAACAATCCAGGAGGCTTCCCCTGGGCCCTTTTTACCATAGCGCAGACTGGGCAACTGCGAATGAAGGAATCCACGTCAGTCCGCATGCCAGCCCACCAAAACTGCCTCAGTAACAAGTGTAATGTTTTTAGAAACCCAAAGTGTCCCACAGTCTTGGCTCCATGGACCAGCTGTAGGACTTCTTTTCGGAGCTCTTTAGGCACATACAGCTTAGAGTCTTTGTACCATAAGCCTCTACGTTCAGTTAGAGCGGAGGGGAAGGTTCGCTTAGAGAGTTCGGCTTGGTACGCGGAACGAACTGAGGTTAAAAAAGAGACTGTGAGATCCAACCCATCTGGCGGTGTGGGCTCTGTGGTGGAAGGAGGGGACGTCCCTGAGGGGGGTTGGACGGCTGGATTGTCTGAGTGACTGGGTGCCGAAGGAGCTGGCGAAGGAGGCGAGGGGGGTGGCGCTGTCGGGTTGACCGGTGTGGTTGGGCTTGAAGTGTCCCCCCCTGTGGGGGTTGCCGTGGGAGCCGGGTTTGCGCTCGGGTTTGGACTGCTAGAGTGGGTAGCAAACCCCTTTGAGCAGGAGTGAACAGGGTCTCCGTGGGGCGTTCAACCTTGGTTGGATATTGGGGAAGTCTGGATAGAGCATCAGCCAGGACATTTTGTTTCCCCAGCACATGTTTCAATACGAAACGGAACTGAGCAAAGAAGTCCGCCCAGCGAACTTGTTTCGCGGACAGTTTCCAGGGCCCCGTGAGTGCTTCCAGGTTCTTGTGATCGCTCCACACTTCAAAAGGGACTTTAGACCCCTCCAAAAATTGTCTCCACACCGTAAGGGCATGGTGGACGGCAGCCGCTTCCTTTTCCCAGATTGGCCAGTTGAGCTGAGACTGCGCAAACTTTTTAGAGAAGAGCATGGATGCAGAAGACCATCCCTCCCCCACTGTAAAAGTGCCCCCCCCATTGCCACGTCTGAGGCGTCAACCTGAACTATAAACATTTGATTGGGATGCTTCAACACTGGTTCAGAGGTAAACAGTCGTCTGAGAGTATCAAAGGCGGTTTGGCACTGGGGGGTCCAGTCGATTCTGGCTGAGGGCAACGTGGCGGCGGTGACCTTCACCTTAGTCTTAAGGAGATCCGTGATGGGGAGTGCGATTTGAGCAAAGTTGGGAACGAACCCCCTGTAGAAGTTAGCGAACCGAAGAAATTGCTGAACCTGCTTACGGGTGGAGGGTGGTTCCCAATCGGTTACCGACTGCACCTTGTCAGGATCCATGGTAAGTCCATGGTGTGAAATTATATAGCCCAGGAAGGTTAACTGTTTTTGGTGAAATTCACATTTAGACACCTTAGCATAGAGCTGATTGCCTCTGAGGCGTTGTAATACTTCATCCACGTATACACTCTCTTCGACCTCACTCACCTTCACAGGAGCGTTGGGTTTTGCAGGAATAGCTGTGAGGGTCCGCGGTGTCGCTCCACTCACCGCAGACCCAGCCCGTTTTTTGACAGATCCAGAGGAGATTCAAGATTCAAAGCCGGGGGGGGGGTCCCGATCTTTGTCCTCATCCGAAGACAGCGAGTTGTCCCCCAGTGGGGCACTTGTAATCCTGAACCCCGATGGGTTCGCTGGTGCAGGATTGAGGGGCGCTTCTCCGACGTGGAGAGCTGATGGTGCGGTCCGTCCAGGAGCAGCGCTACAGTTGGCCGTGGTGCCTCTGCACTGAGGTTGCCCCCGATTCTGGGGCGGTCCATCTTGCTGAGAAGGGACCAACCGGTCCGGCCGAAGCAGGCAGGCGGCTGCAATGTGGCCCATGGTTCCGCAAACGAGACAGGCTCCCCTCTGAAACCGAGACGTGCGGTCTTGCGAGGGTAGAGCAGGTCTGCACGGTGTAGGAGCTGTGGCTTTGGTCAGGGGCTTTTGATTGCCCCCTCCCTGGCACGACGGCGGGCTAGCGAAATGAATTGGCGACGACTCTCCACTTCCTCGGCCAATAAGACCCATTCTTCAAGAGTGTCTGGGTCACGTTGCATATAAGCCCAGTTCAATATGTCATGATGTAAGGCTTCCCGGAAATAATGTATTCGGGTAGCCTCGGTCCAGTCCACTATTTTACTGGTGAGCCTTTGGAATTCGTCTGCAAATTCCCGCACCGGCGTAGAGCTTTGTCGAAGTTGCAGGAGGGCTGCCTTGGCCTTTTCTCCCAGGAAAGGGTCCTCAAAGCGCCGCCGTAATGCTCGCATGAACTCGTTGAGCGAGCGTATGGATCGGGCCCGAGTGTCAAACTGGAGGACCATCCAGTCAGTGGCTTTTCCAGTCAAGAGGGAGGCAGTGAAGCGCACCCGCTGTCTTCAGTAGGGAAGTGCTGTCCCTGTTCCTGCATATAACTGTCCACTTGGTGTAGGAAACATGGTAGGGCTTCGACCGAGCCGTCATAGGTCACTCTCAACCGAGGTTGCTTCCATTGTATGGGCAGGGGGTCAGGCGGTTGCCCTGGAGGCGGCAAAACCGGTGCTCCAGGGGCCGGCAAAACCGGGGCTCCAGGGGCCAGCAAAACTGGGGCTCCAGGGGCCGGCAAAACCGGGGCCCCGGGGGCCGGTAAAACCAGCTGAGCTGGCACTGGTTGGGCTGGGGTAGTTAGAGCTTGTTGCAAACTTTCATTTTCTTGAAGCAATTGTTCCATTTGGTCCAGCAGGTGGGCCACACGATCATTCAAGTCCTGGTTTTGGCCCCGCAAGAGACGCATTTCATCTCCAGCTCCCCCCCCCCCCCGTGCGTCGGGACTGGCTGACCCGAAGACCAGTAGACCAGTGAGGTTCCTCACCATATAGGTCTTCCTCATCCGAGAAGTCCGGCTCAGTGAAGCTACCTGCACGCCGATGTGTCGCGATATGGACCAAAACTCAGAGAAAATGAGGGGATAAATCCAAAGTCGGTGCTGTCTTTGGGACGCACGTCTGTGAGCGTGCGGGCTTGAATGGCTGCCAAACGTTGCTCCTCTTCTTGTGCAGCCCGCACCCAAGCCGCCGCATCCGCAGCCCGCAACTGTTCCTCGGCCCGTTGTCGGTCTGCGAGCACTTGGTCGGCCTCGAGCTTGGTGGCAATCGCCATAGTGACAATCGGGAGAGCTTTGTTCTCCAAAAGCAGAAGGACTTCAGAGGAATCTGTTAGGTCCAATAACGGTTGAACCCGAACTGCCAGAGCAGCAGCGTCTGCTCCAAACTCAGGGGTTAAAGGTTTCGTGAGGTCAGCCACCGTGGCTGTAGTCGAGGTCAGCCCCAGGAACAGTAAGGCTGTTCGGGCCGCTACATCCCGTGCTTCTTTCAAGCACAAGTTGGGATCAGGAGCGGTTGGGGCCGGAGTCTCCTCCGCCCGTGATCCCGCCATGGATCGGGGCGGAACGGGGTGGATTGGGGCCACTACCGGTTCTTGTTGTCCTTCACATATAGTTATCCCCGCTAGCAAGCGGGTCAAAGTCACTAAATCTTCCTGTGCCAGTCGAACTTCCTCAACCAAACCGTCCAGTACGCGGAGTTCGTGCTGGGCACTTTGATCTGCGCCAGGGTCCATCCAGGGGGTCGTATCAGTTAGACGACACCACTGAGCTCAAAGGAGTACAATCAGGCGATTGATCTCCGAATCTGTCCGCAGCGCCTCAGCAAGAATGTCATCTAGCAAAGAAGGATCATCGGGGTACTCGTCCAACAGATCCAACGGAGGGTACCAAGGTTCAGGACCCTCCAGGGTTTCGGCCTAGGCGAACCCTCTGGGGCTCCAGCCACAGGTAATTCACTAGGAGAGCACGTCCCCTGCTCCAATCCGAGGACCCGGTGAACCCTCCAGGGCTCCAGCCAGGCAGGGAAAATAGAGAAGAGATTCGTGCCAAAATGTGAGCACTTGTCCCGTGGTAATCCCACAAACAACATCCAGAGACAAAGAGTCGAAAAGAGAGCTGATTTAATGGAAAACATACAGGTATGCAGAGCTTACAGGTACATTGGCACGAATGGCAATTGGGAGCACGGGGTAGGCCTATAAGGGAAAGTATTAGTCACAAAAGGTCAAGGCGCCCCCCCTTCTACTGAGGAGTCGTTCCCACGGGAGATAGCACTGGAACAGGAATGCAGCAGTTAGCAGTTTGGCCTTGAGAGGTACCTGGTAGAATCGAAACTAAAACAGTCAGAGTCTGACAGGCTGCTTAGAGCTGTGGAAAGCAGGCCTGACAGCGGGCCAACTTGTGGGCTGAGGGTAACCCCTCGCACGGAATAAGGTGGATATGCTTAGAAAACAGATCCGTGATGACCCAAAGCATGGTTTTCCCCTGGCTAGGGGGAAGATTGGTCACAAAGTCCATACCAATCACCCGCCAGGGAGCTTCTGGGGTCTCCATGGGTTTCAGCAGTCCAAGGGGCTTTCCCATAAGACGTTTATTGGTAGCACACATTGGGCAGGACCTTACAAAACCATCAATGTCCTGGCGCATCCCTGGCCACCAAAAGCACCGCCGTACCAGGTGTAGGGTCTTAATGAACCCAATGTGATCCCCCGTCTTGGAGCTGTGGCTCCATTCTAGCAACTTCCCGTCGCAGCTTCTGGGGAACATAAGTCTTTCCTTCCAGGGTCCCAGTCTCCTCCACCCCAAGGGGACGCTCCCTTTGTTCCTCACGAAGAACCTCCTCCCATCTGGCCTTTGCGGCAGTGGGCAGATCTCCAGGAACCCCCTGGGAGCAGGGGGAATCGTGAGTGTCCCTCTGCGGGAGGACCGGGGGAGGCGGAGAACCCGCCACCTGGGTTTGGGCCCGGGTCTGGACACCCCGGGGGGGAGGCATTGGGTGCTCCCTCTTGCTGGAGGTCTGAAACAGGCAGGGTAACCGCCGCCTGAGCCCGGGTCTGAACCCCTAGGGGACGGGTGGCACCGCTCGTGCCGCCTTGCGGAAGAACAGGGACAGGTGGGGGGGGGCGCCGCCCGGGCTTGGGCCCGGGTCAGAACACCCGCGCTTGCCCCCTCCGGGTCCAAGCCCAGGTGTTCTGGGGTAAAAAGGGACCCAAGTGGCCACTCGACTCTGCAGTCGTACTGCGGCATGCGGGAGAGGCCATTCACCAGGCAATTCTCCTTTCCGGGAACATGTTTAATGGTGAAGCGGAATCTAGAAAAGAAATCCGCCTACCTCTGCTGTTTGGCCGAGAGCCTCCTCTGCCCCAAGATGGCCTCGAGGTTCTGGTGGTCCGTCCAAACCTCGAACGGCACCGACGCCCCTTCTAAGAACTGGTGCCAAACCGTGAGGGCATGTTTGATAGCCATGGCCTCGTTCTCCCCAATTGGCCAGTTGAGCTTGGCCCCAGAGAACTTCTTGAAAAAGTAGGCACAGGGTCTGAGCCTCCCCTGAGCATCCTTCTGCAGGAGCGCTCCCCCCATTGCTTTATCAGAAGCGTCTACTTGCAGGACGAAAGGCTGAGAACAGTCGGGGTGAGCTAAAAGGGGCTTAGACGTGAACCGGCTCTTAAGCAAGTCAAACGCTGCCTGGCAGCAGTCGTTCCACGCTGATAGTTAGCGGCCGTGGCCGCCTGACCCCTCCCCTTGGTCTTAAGGAGTTCCGTGATAGGGAGGGCTATCTCGGCAAAATCCAAGATGAAACCCCGGTAGAAATTTGCGAAGCCCAGAAATTGTTGAACCTGTTTGCGGGTCCGGGGGGGTTCCCAATCCCGGACCGCCTGGACCTTTTCGGGGTCCACGATTAACCCGTTGGGGGACACCACAAACCCAAGAAAAGTAAGTTTGTCCTGGTTAAAGGCACACTTGGACAGTTTGGCGTACAGGTGGTGTTCCCGCAGCCGGCGCAAAACCTCCCGCACCAATTTCCGGTGCTTTTCCGTGTCTCGTGAATAAATTAAAATGTCGTCCAAATACACGACGACCCCCTGGAACAATAGAACATGCAAGAACTCATTGATGAGTTGCATGAAGCAAGACGGAGCTTGCAAACCGAAAGGCATAACTCTAAATTCAAAAAGCCCATAGCAACACGAGAAGGCTGTTTTAGCCTCATCCCCCTCCTTGATCCGAACCCGGTAGTAGGCTTCCTCCAAGTCCAGTTTAGAAAACACCCTACCCTCCCGTAGCTGGCTGAGAAGGTCAGGGATGAGGGGGATGGGATACGCGTTGGTTTCAGTAACTGCATTAAGCCTCCTGTAGTCCACACACAACCGGAGGTCCGAAGTCCCCTTCTTCTTCACAAAGAAGCAGGGTGAGGAGAACGCAGCCGTGGACGGACGGGTGAATCCTCTAGCCAGATTCTTATCCAGAAACTCCCGCAGTACGGTTTTTCCCTGGGGGCTCATGGGGTAAACCCGAGCCTTGGAGGGTTTCATGTCCGCCGTTAACTTAATGGCACAGTCCGTAGTGTGGTGAGGGGGTAGTAAGTCACAGTCCCTCCCCTCATCCGCAAAGTCCTGATATTCTGGGGGCAGCGTTACGGGAATCGCTGTCGCGGCAGTAACCCTCTCCCCATCGGGCATGTCCTCCCTGCAATGCCACCTGCATTGGGGGGATCCAAACACTACTTGACGCTGTGCCCAGTCGATGCTGGGATTGTGACCCGCCAGCCAATTGCTTCCCAGAACCACCGGGTAAGCGATCCCAGGGGCTATGGTGAAGCTGATTTGCTCCCAGTGATCCCCCACCCCTAACAAGACAGGGTTAGAGCGCAAATGAACAGGGGCCCCCTGAAGGTCCCTCCCGTCCATTTGATGGAAGAGAAGGGGCTGGTCCAACTCCACCGCCCCCAACAGTAAATTGTCAAACACTTCTTGGTCTATCAAAGTTCTGGAGCAACCAGAGTCCAAAATACCCACTACTGCAACTGGATCCCCTCCCTGGGGATTCTTTAACACCACGGGTATCAAGAGAATCTCTCTCTGGTCACTCACCCAGGTTTCTTGTGCGGTAGCCTCCTGTGCCGGTTCACTCACAGGAAGCTTCCTTCGTTTTTTGACGGTGAGACATCTCTGGAACAGCAGCGATGTTCACACGGGACAGGTTCCAGGTCCGCGCTTAAAGCCACTGTTCCACGCCGGGGGGGTGTTCCCTCCGTCCTCTTCAGGTCCAGAACTTGGCAGCCGGTCTGAGCTTTCTTGTCTGTCGACTGCCTGGGCGATCCGCTGGTGCACTTGGCTGTGAAGTGTCCCAACCTTCCGCAACGTAGACAGGACCCCTCTCTGAAGCGGTGCGCTCTCTTGTCCGGGAACCTGCCTCGATTCCCTTCGCCTCGGTGTACCTCTGTCGCAGTGTTCCCCTTGGTCGGGCCTCTGGAGGGGGGTTCCTTCCCCGGGCGATCCTTGGCGAACTGCAGGGTCAGCTTGCGGTGTTGTACTTGCCCTGCCAGCCGGATCCAGCCCTCCACAATGTCAGGGTCTCCCAGAGTCAGGCAGCCGTCCAACACTTCCCAGCACAGTCCCTCGCGGAAGTGTTGGACCTTGGTGGCTTCGCTCCACTCTCGCACTTTGCACGCCAGAGACTGGAACTCCTGGGCATATTCTAGCACAGACCGGGACCCCTGCCTCAATCTGCGCATGGCAATCTTGGCCCTCTCTGCCCGGTGAGGGTCCTCAAACCGGAGGTGCAGGGCTTCCAGGAAATCATCGAGGGAGCGCAAAAGTCCAGGGTTAACTTCTGTTGCTGCCACTGCCCACTCTACTGCCTCCTTCTTTAGAAGCCCGATGGCATACCGCACCCGGGCTTCTTCGGAAGGCAAAGTCTCACCCTGATTATTCATGAAGCCAGAAAGTTGCAGTAGAAAGTGGGGTAACTGGGCGCAGGTCCCGTCAAAGGAGATCTGCAGGTCCCGGGCGACTGAGCGTGGAGAATGAACGGGGAGGGTAGTCGCAGCGCCGATGGACGATCGGAGTCCTTCCACCGTCCCTGCTAGCGCCATCATCTCCCTCTGCAGGGCTCCCAGCTGGGCCTGAAGGTCCCAATTCTCCCGGGTCAGTGAGTGGTTCTGCTCCTGTAGAAGATGGTGTTCCTCCTCCCGGGGGCAAGGGGTCAAGGTGGCTGGCGCCTGGTCTCGAAGTGGTGTCTCCCTCCCAGAGTACCAGTCATCCAGTGGGCCTCGGTACAGGTGATCGAAGCTTGGGGTCGTTGTCGATCGGTGGACGTACTGTCCAGTGCGGAGTTCATTTAGGGGCGCCCCCTCGGTAAGTTCTGCGGGGCACCCAGAGCGGGCCAGCTCCTTCTGGGGCTGCTTCTTCCCGGAGTAGTGCCTCTTTCTGCCATTCTGACTGGCAGATACGCTCGTACCGCCGGATCAGTTCGGCGGATCGGGACGACATAGAAAACATATTTACAAAAACAAACTGGTCGAAAAAAAAAAAATTGTGATTCCAGACTAATGTCAGGCTTCAGCAAATACACACTTTTCAGGCAATAGACCTTCAATCCAGGCAGAGCAGCGATTCAAAGATTTATTTCGGAAAGTCAGTGATTTCAGTAAGAGACGCGCAAGGCTGGAATACATGACTGGGGGGAGAGTGGATACATTTATAGGGCTGACACAATAGGGTTACAGGAACAAAGAGACAATGTAGTCGTTTCCTGCCGGTAACGACTTAAGTAAAACTGAAACAGAAACAATCATGAGCAATCAGCGGAGGAGATGGCCGAGCTCTCGGTTTTGTGCGCGGGACCCGATATCAGATCGGAGATTTACACAGGCGGGTCCCAATACAATTGTAAATACCTGGCCGGAGCTCATGTGCAAAACGGGGGGGGGAGGAGTGCACGGAGAACTCCTTTTTGTTTGCGGGGAAACCATCTTGATTGAGCACGGAGCTGTCAGAAGCCCTATCTGACAGAGGGAAAGCTAAAGATGGGGCAGACAAAGGTAAGCTGGCTGGTTGGTAGGAAGGAGAGAAGGAAACAGGAAAAGGGGGGAGAGGCTACGGCGACTGCCAGGGAAGGGCAAGAGGAAATAGAGGGAGAGGCTGATACTGGGAAAAACGAGGAACCCCCCCCACACACACACACGAGTCCTTGTGGGTCCCTCATTTGTCTCATATAAAACTCATCAAATGAAAAACACTTATAAATTACAGCCTGTATGTAAAAAAACCCAAATACAATCTTGGCAAAAACATCTGAAATAAAAAAGTCTGAAAGCAAACAACAACGGCATCCTACAGATCTCCAGAGCAGCTCACTCCAAGGCAGTGAAATGACTATATAAAAGGAATGGGAGTGGCTATTGGCCCAAATGGCCATTCTGGAGGAGGGCACCATGGACAGGTTTTGGTCGGGGG
This sequence comes from Euleptes europaea, assembly GCF_029931775.1. Lineage (NCBI taxonomy): Eukaryota > Metazoa > Chordata > Lepidosauria > Squamata > Sphaerodactylidae > Euleptes > Euleptes europaea. The sequence continues at coordinate 60,789,843 of NC_079325.1, forward strand.
GGGGGCTGCAATTAGTGCTGAGGCTCATGCAGGGAGAGAAGGTCCTTCAGATGAGAACCAGGACCTTGAATTAAACCCAGAAGCAAACAGGAAGCCAGAGGGAATGCTCTGAAAATGGCCTTGGGCTCCACCCCCTTAGCAGCCAACAAGTGACCCCATTTTCAACTGACCAGAAGCTTCCACAATGTGTTCAAGAGCCAGCCCCACATATTACAGTACTCTAGCTCAGATGTTACAGAAGTCTGGATCAGCACAACAAAGCCAGCTTGGTCCAAGAGGGCTAATACCCTGCAAACCAGGTGATGATAAAGTAAAGAGGTCTGGTTTCTGCAGCAATGTAGGGTTTAATAAAACACCAAGACTCTTAATGTCACTTAAGTAAAAATAATTGTGTACCACCCAGAATCTACCACATCTAGGGCATCAGACTTCGCTACCATTATCATCTTTGTCTTGTCTGTACTGAAAACATTTGCCCGAATTTCATGGTCCTAACCAGGACACCCGTGCTTTAACATTAGGAGGAACGGAAAGACAGACAGTAGCATCACATGCAGCCAGGATCCACCAAGCTGGACAAACACAAGTTATCTGCAGGTTCCCCCTTAGGTTGGCTGCGGATGGAGGAAGCACAGCAGGATCAAACCAGAATGAATCTCACCTTGCGCTTCATAGCCAGCGCCACAACTAGGTGTGTCCTGTTCATCCTTGCTTGGCTGCAAACCCAAGAGAGACTTCAAGTGTACAATGTTTGTGCGAGCAGTTCTCTCCCCGATGAAGTCGCCAATCTGCAAAGCAACACATATGTTGTCATTAATTACATTTATACCCCATTTCAGTGCAGCTACGGAAACAAAACACTATAAAAATACATTAAAATTTACAGTGAAGCCATTGAAAGTCAACTGCAAATAAATGAGCAAATGGCAATTCCTAAAAGAGTAACCTGCAGCAGCCCCCGAATCCACAGGACATCTAAGCTGAAAGGCAGCTGGCCCAGAACGCTTTCTGAAGGAGGCCATCCCACAGAGAGAAAAGGTTCTGTTCCTTTGAGCAACTTCCTAATTGTTCGAGGGCTGCAGGGCTCTCCAGGTGATCGCAGAAAGGAAGCTCCCAACTGTAGCTTGCATCTTCTCTGGGCAAACTGACCAGAGGACTCCTTACAGGCCCAGCTTTTAAGGACCGAGGCTCTTGCCTCAAGGGAGGCTGGAGGGAGCAGGAAATCAAAACAGCAAGGGATGAACATGGCGGGTAGAAAAGGATCTGGCGAGGGAACAGGGTCTTTGGAAAACCACAGGGGACTGGAGAAACGCAGGAAAGACATAGGACGGAAAACCAGAATGGCAACAAGCGTGCTAATGGGGTTCTTTTGCAGATTCAGCTGTAAGACCCTCAAAACTATGTAATTTATGATCCTTTTGATGTAACTTAATCAGTTCACAGAGAGCTCACAGGGGCAGGTTGGCAAACCTTTTTTCCCCTCAAAGCATTTCTCTCAGTGCATGAGTCTTAACAAGTGGGCACTCTGATCTGCACCTCTCACAGACAACACCCCTTCCTAACACGGAAGGGGCCTGTCAGTGTAACCCACCCCAAGCCACTTCTGCCCTGTAATCAAGGAGACCCTCCTCCTCCCAGAATGCCAAGCTCAAGGGCCGTCCCCAGCCACCCGCCTCCAGGATCTGTCTCACTGTTCCATGCCCATCTGGCACTGAGTAATCAGCCCTCCACAAAGGCCTGCAAACCAAATACCAAGAACATGTTCCTGCTACGAGGCCCACAAGCAATATTGGTCTGGAGCAGCTGACGCATGAGCCCCAGGGCAGCCTTGCGCCTCTGTGCCAAGCCCCGTGGCCTCAGCATGTGGGGAAGGGGTGGCTCCCCATTCCCTCTACCTCAGTCCCCACTTTGCATATATCAGGCTGTGTGCTTATTATTAACCCCCACCCCCCAGAAGAAATGGAGGAGGAAAGACAAAGGTGGCCTGAAATACCTGCCCCAGCTTGGGTTTTAATAACCAGCAGCCAGCCTGATGACTTGAAAGCCTGCATCTCCCCTTCCCCCAAGATGGAGGGATTTCTAGCACAATCCTTCACAACAAATCTCTGTATCAACATTTCAATGTACCCTAAACTAGTAGAGCCAGCGGGCACCTCCCAAGCAGACCCAAGGGGGCAACAAAGCAGGGGCACAGAAGTTAAACACACCCCAAACTCACACTTCTCACATACACCCTCTCTCTCACTCACACACACACACACACATTCAGGCCTCTTGAAATGAGAGGGAGGGTTGGGGTCACACACACACACAGCGCCGTCATCCCTCCACACTCTGCAGCCTCTCCTCTCCCTGGCTTGAAGGAGCCTCAAGATCTCCAGCCACCATTTCCTCACTGGCCATCCTGGGGGTTGTGAGAACAGGGGATGTAATGCAGCTTTTAGCTCCCCCCCCACCCCGCCGCCCCGACCACCACCAAAGAAGAACACAAGATTCACAAGCCTGAAAGTATCTTTATTCATCAGGATGGGAGAGAGAGGCAGAGGGAAAAGCCCCCAACCCCAATCTTCTCAGCCTTGAGATATTGACGGAAGCTGGGCACAAAGGAGTCCCGCTGTGAGACACGGACTTCACTTGCTCTCAAAAGCCACGGTTGGAGAGTGGAGGAGTGGAAAGCGGTGGCCTTCTGGGAGATCAAGAGCTTCTGCCCTTGAGAGAGGCAGCCACAAATGGTGGGAGCTGGCAAGGTCCTTCACCGGGGAAAAGACCCACCACTCCACATGCTGGCAGGAGGGCAGGAGAGGAGCTCCTGGGCCACAAGGGACAGGTGGGCCCCAAGGGACAGGTGGGCCCCATCGTCTCTTTCCAGGCCCAGGAGTTCAGTGGGTCAGCACTGGCCACTCGGCAAGGGAGTCCCCCATTGATGCCTACACCGTCTCCCACCAGATGCCACACGGCCTGCCCCACAGCGGCAAGGGGGGCAAGCTGGCCAGCAGAAGGTCTGAGAGGGAGTACTGCTGCTTTCCCCCGCCTCCTCCTCCGCAAGTGCCTCTCTTGGCCTCTCTTGGCCTCACATACAGGGGGGAGGAGGAGGAGGAGAAGAGTTGGGTTTTATACCCCATTTTTCTCTACCTTTAAGGAGTCTCAAAGCGGCTTACAATCACTTTCCCTTCCCCTCCCCGCAAGAGGCACCTTGTGAGGCAGGTGGGCTGAGAGAGTTCTGAGAGAACTGTAGGTGGCCCTAGGTCACCCAGCAGGCTGCATGTTGAGGAGTGGGGAATCGAACCTGGTTCTCCAGATTATAGTTGCCCCTCTTAAGCACTGCGCCAGGCTGGCTCTCGTCTGGAGAGCTCGTCACTCCAGTGGATGAGAGCACTGGGCGTGCAGGATGACGCTGCCCCTTGACACGAGGGTCACCAACCCGTGGTCACCAACATGTAAACAGTCTTCTAGGTGAGTGGCTGCATTCAGGCCTCAATGCCCCTTTGCGTGTTCTCGGCCAGGGCTGCCACTGGATGAAGCTGGATGCCAACCAGACCTGGGTCAGAAAGGGAAGCCCCCGACTCCTGGAGCATCTGGACCAAGAGAATGACCTGAGCCAGGCTGGCTGTGCCACAGCTGACGGCCTCGGAGCAGTCCTCAAAGGACCTCAGAGCAGCCACCGTCTAGAACTGTGCGGGTGCTGTGGCCTCCACGACCCTCTTCTGTTCCACCAGGCCCTCCGTCACGGCATGGGTGAAGTTCCAGCATGCGAGTCGGTCTCTGGTCAGACTCTGCTCTCCGGCACGCTGGCCTTGACGGCTCCTACGTGTAGCACCAGCTGGTCTTCATGCCGCATAAGAAGTGGGGCACGGTCTTCTGGCAGGTCTCCAGCAGACACGGCTGCAGTTCACCAGGGGGGGGGGCAACATCCCACCAGTCAACATTCCACCTGAGAAATCCTGTGGCCCCCAGACAGGAGGTGGGCCGTTCAACGAACACCCTCCAGGCCCCTACACACCTGGCCACCGCCTTCACAAGGGTGCCGCTGTCGATTTTTGTAAAGCCCTTGGTGACTTCCCCCAGTCCTCTAACTGGTGCTGGGCAGCACTGGAGAGACTGGCTACCGGTGGCACCCAGCCTGTCTCTAGGTTGCAGCTCTCTCTCTCTCCCTTCTGCACAGAGGAGGGAATCTTTGGAGTCAGCCTCCTGCTTGTATACGCACCTGACTCTTGCGTGTCTGACTTAAGGAATCCGGAGTGACTGAATGGCATGCCAGCCATTGCATTGCATCGAATGGGTTGCTCCGTCCTGGCCACCCTGAGTTGGCAGAAAGCCACGCCTAGCCTTGCTGCAGAGCATGGGGGGGGGGGCTGTCTCCCACAGCCACCACAGGCCTGATCCACAGGCAGAAGCCCTTGAACTCCTCAACAGAACTACCTTAACTGACACATTAAGAAGAACATTTTACAGAATAATCAGACTTCCTTTCATTCTTTAAAAACCGAAAGAGTACAGAGGTCCCTTTGCAGGGAATTTCCCATGCCCTGCTGCCCTTGGGGGAGTATGGGGGAATTTGTCCTTTTCTCCCCCCCCCCCCGAGGAAAACATCATCTAAGGTTTGGAGAAGCAGCCCAGTGGAGCCACAACAGGAGGAGGGAAACAATATGCAGCCAGCAGCGGAGGCCCTCGACTCACCTCTTGGGAGATTTCCAGATGCCTCTCTGCAAAGCGCAAGGCTTGCTCGTGGCTGCCAACGGAGAGGTGGACATTTTCTAAACTCCAGCAGGCTCTTCCTTCTCCCACTCTGCAAAACCAGGAAATCATTTTTATTGTCTCATACCCAGTGAGATGCATCAACATCTCCACTCTGCAGTCTGCCTTTCTCTCTAGAATTCAATGCAGATTCCACAGAATAGGTCACTAGAATTGTGCAAAAAAAAAAAAACACGGGAAATTTCTGGTTTGGGTTTATTGGGCCCAATTTTTTTCCAGTAAACCTGAAATAAGCCAAATACCCATACCGGTAAATATGGTGTTCGGCTTATTTCCAGGTTTACCGGAAAAATTCGGGCCCATTTATGGGAACTTTTTTGGGAAGCTCCTGGTGGTGTATTTTTTGAGGTAGGGCCCCAAAAATCACAGCATAGCTTGAAGGGACTCTCCTTGCACAACTCCCAAAGTATGGTGAAGATTGGGTCAGGGGGTCTGATTTTATGGGGTCCGGAAGGGGTCGACCCCTCCTCCATAGAGAAGCATTGTAAACTTTACCATACTTCTCTATGGCAGAGGGGGTGACTCCTTCCAGACCCCATAAAATCGGACCCCCTGATCCAATCTTTACCAAACTCCAGGGGTCATGCAAGGAAAGCCCCTTCAAGTTATGCTGTGAACTTGGAGATTATACCTCAAAAAATGCCCCCCAAGAGATTTTTAAAAGTACTTACATTTTAGACTTGTGTAATGGCCGCCCGTCTGCCTTTTTAGACTTGCCAGTAAAGGTCGCCCATCTGCAGTCAACCATGGGGAAGGAAGCAGACGAGCAGCCATTACTGGCAAGTCTAAAATGTTCTTTTAAAATTCGCCTAGTCACTGCAATCAGCACGGTGGGACATTCAATAGAAGGTGGAGTCCACATGTACATATGCAGCAGAAAGAGGCTCTGGCAGTAGGGTGTGGGTAACTACACCAGTACACAGATTGTAGCAATTCAGTAGTTTCAGTGGGGACAGGAGATAATTCCTTTTCCAAGGGGCTTAATAGTCCTCAAGTTTAAGGGGGGAGGAATCAACGAGTGGATTAAGTTAAGGCCCAATCTGTAGTGTGCAGAAAACAGCAAAGCAAGTACTTGATCACTAGCAATCAGTGGTGTTACGACTGCCAAACACGAACTGTTGTAGGGCCCACCCCCATCTTCACAAATGGCTTTGCCATGCTGTGTTGGGATAGACACATCCAAACGGTGCACAGAAAAAGGGGCATTGTGCTTTGGGTCTCCAGTGTTGTTATGGGAAGCAGCAACTTTCCCCCCTAGCCTGAAGGCCAACTGGACAGAAGCAGTTCCACAAAGTAAGCTTCTCTCACAGCCCTTCAGTAAAGTATCCTTTGATTCCATAGATGAAATCTTTGTCTCCCCCTGGTGACTGTGATTAAGACATATTCAGAGTCACCCTCACACCAGCTTTCATGAAGAGAAGCGCACCTCTGCCGAAAGCCTTGCCAAAGTTCTGGATGAAGTTAGGGGACTTAAACCAGCACCCCACCCCGGATCCACAATAAGCAGCTCCACTGGTGTGGGACAGACCTGGCAACCAGACTGAACCCTGCTGAGTCAGGGCTGCCCTGAACGGCAGGCAGCCATTCAGCCAGAGACATCCCCACCCCCTAACAGTGACCCCGGAGCAAGTTTTTGTTTCTGTGAGCTCTTGACCCATCGAACCAGAAATCACCACAGAGACAATCAGATTCCAAGCAGATGGCTTTACTGGTCAAATAGGCAATACAGTGCATGGAAGGCAAGATGACAGCTATGGCTTGTCTTGCCCGTTATTTGGAAATATAAGGCAGAGAAACGGCGGGAGATTACAAAGCATAAACAGAGCATTATTTCCCAGGGGTGGCGTTCCCAGGCTTTGGTATGTGTAGCCGTCCTTGAGTCTGGACGGTTCAGCAGAGAAACGAAAGGAAACATCTAAACCGAGATAACAGCATGACATCCTGCTCCCCTTAAGTCCCCCTCCCATCCGGCAAGGGGGCTGGTCTGTCCGGGTAGGCATTGTGAAAGGCGTTGACGAGTTTGGGGGCGGAGACATCACGCGCGCGAACCCACTCGTCATAGGCAGGGGGGAAGTGTTTCCAGCGGATCAGGTATTGCAAGGCCCCATGGTGTATGCGGGAATCCAGGATTTTGGAGACTTCGAAATGTTCCTCCCCCCCCCCCCCCACCATTATGGGTTGTTCAGGAGGCGGCTCCGGGTGCCATTGTGGGGAAGCAACATGGGGCTTTAGAAGGCTGACATGGAAAACGGGGTGCACACGCCTCAGAGTTTTGGGGAGAGACAGTTCCACCGTGACAGGATTTATGAGGCGGGTGATGGGAAATGGGCCAATGTATCTAGCACTGAGCTTATGGCAAGGACAGGTGGAGCGCAGGTTCTTGGTGGAAAGGTATACCAGGTCACCCACTTGCAGGTCCATATTTGGGGAACGATGCTTGTCAGCCTGCGCCTTGTATTTGCGCTTGGCTCGGTCCAGGTTGCTAATCAGCCAGGGCCATGTTGTACGGAGGGTGTGAGCCCATGAGGCAATGTCGGCATCCCCCTCCCCCTCTGATCCTTCTACAGGGGTGATAGGACCGAAGTCCTGTCCATACACCGCATAAAATGGGCTGAAACCTGTGGATTGATGTACAGCATTATTGTAGGCATATTCTGCAAAAGGCAACAGTTCTACCCAGTCATCTTGGTGGTAATTGACATAACAGCGCAAATAACATTCGAGTACAGCATTGACACGTTCAGTTTGACCATCCGTTTGGGGATGGTATGCACTAGACAACCCTTGTTCCACCCCCACCAATTTGAGAAAAGCTTTCCAAAACTTAGCAACGAAACTACTTCCGCGGTCGCAGATTATCTTGCGCGGAAACGAATGTAGTCTAAAGACATGTGACACGAAGAGGCGGGCCAACTTCTGAGCGGAGGGGATCCCCGCACATGGAACCAAATGTATTTGCTTAGAAAATAAGTCAGTGATAACCCATAACACCGTTTTTCCCCCGCTGAGAGGGAGATCCGTCATAAAATCCATAGCAATCACTTCCCAGGGTTTGCTGGGTATTTCAAGTGGTTGCAGTAGTCCTGGGGGTTTGCCTTGAGATCGTTTGACCGTGGTGCAAACAGGACAGCTGCGAATGAAAGAGTCAATGTCAGAACGCATTCCCCCCCACCAGAACTGCCTGTGCAACAGGTGAAGGGTCTTTAGGAACCCAAAGTGTCCAGCTGTTTTTACTCCATGAGCCAAATGTAAGACTTCTTTTCGGAGCGTTTTGGGCACGTATAATTTCGAGTCTTTGTACCAACAACCTCCTCGTTCGATTACACCGGGAGGCAGGGTTTGAGCGGAGCGTTCCATTAGGCATTGTGCCCGAAGGGAATTTAAGAAAGACTCGGAGACGGGAACCCCTTTTTTACGGTGGAAGCAGGAGCAGATATGGGGGTCGACGAGGGGGAAGCGCTTACGTGCGGTGGTGCACTGACTGCAGGCGGCTTGGCGGCCGGTTGGGTTGGAGGAGTTGGTGCGTCGGCCACTGTGTGCTTCCGTTGTGGGGGCAGTGTTTGGGATCAGGTTTGTACAGCCAGCACGGGTAGGGCTTCTCTTTGTGCGGGCGTAAATAAAGAGTCTGTTGGCCGATCGAGTTTCACCGGGTACTGAGGCAGTCGGGAGAGAGCATCTGCGAGAACGTTTTGTTTTCCAGGGACATGCTTCAGGACAAAACGAAACTGAGCAAAGAAATCCGCCCAACGCTGTTGTTTCGCGGACAATTTATGGGTCCCCGTGAGGGCAGCTAGATTTTTGTGATCGGTCCAGACTTCAAAGGGTACTTTAGACCCCTCCAGGAATTGTCGCCACAGAGTAAGTGCATGGTGAACGGCCGATGCTTCTTTCTCCCAAATGGGCCAGTTCAATTGGGAGTGCGCAAACTTCTTTGAGAAGTAAGCGCAAGGGTGAAGGAGACCATCTGGTCCTCTTTGGAGAAGGGCCCCTCCCATAGCCACGTCGGAGGCATCGACTTGCACAATGAACATTTGATTCGGGTCTGGGTGCCGTAGCACGGGCTCCGAAGTGAAAAGGCCTTTGAGTGCTGCAAAAGTGGCCTCATTGATTAGAGTGCGACCGCAACCGGAGTCAATGAGTGCCTTAACGGGTAGTTGGGGACCACCTTTATAGTGTTGTAAAACTGCGTCCACGTAAACGGTGGTTTCCACTTCCTTCACCTTGGTGGGAGCTTTCGGTTTAGCAGGAGATTCTGCAGGGGTCTGTGGAGACGCTCCACTCACCACAGACCGGAGCCGTTTTTTGACAAATCAAGGGGGGTTTCCAGGTTCAAAGCTGGAGGATCCCATGGGTTCTCTTCGTCAGAAGAAGGAGAGTTGTCCCCCAATGGGGCATTTGTAATCCGGGACCCGGCGGGGTCACTCGATGTAGGAAGGTTAGATGAGTCCTCAACGTGAAGTGCAGAGGGTGTGGGTCTCCCTGGCGCTGCGCTGCGGGTGGCCGCGGTGCCTCTGCGTTGAGGTCGTCCTCGAGCTCGGGTTGCCATGCTGGGGCGAAAGGGTTCAGGGCGATGTGGGCAGACTGCCGCAAAGTGGCCCAGTTCCCCACAAGTGAGGCAAGCTCCTCTTTGAAACCGTGTTTCGCAATCCTGGGGTAGACGCGCGGGCTTCCGTGGATTGGGGAGCGGTGCCTTGGGCTGGGGTTTTTGGACGCTTTTCTCCTTGTTTCTTTGGCGGACAAGGGAAATAAAGCGCCGGCGGCTTTCCACCTCCTCGGCTAATAGAATCCAATCCTCGAGGGTGTCGGGATCACCCCGCATATACGACCAGTTCAGAAAGTCAGGGTGTAAGGCTTCCCTGAAATGGTGAATTAGGGTGGCTTCGGGCCAGCCCACAATTCTGCTTGCTAGTCTCTGGAATTCATCGGCAAACTCTCGAACTGGAGTAGAGCCTTGTCTTAGTTGTAGAAGCTCCGCTTTGGCTCGTTCCCCCAGAAAGGGGTCCTCAAACCTCCTCCGTAAGGCAGTCATGAAATTGTTGAGGGAACGGATAGAGCGGGATCGGGTGTCGAACTGGAGGACCATCCAGTCGGCTGCTTTACCTGTCAAAAGGGAAGCCACATAGCGAACCCGGCTGTCCTCTGTAGGGAAGAACTGTCCTTGTTCTCGCATATAGCTGTCTACCTGATGCAAGAAACAGGGCAGGGTTTCGAGAGATCCATCGTAAGTAGTTTTCAATTTGAGTTGTTTCCAAGGACCGGGCATGGGTTGGCCCGGTTGCACGGGTGCCCTGGGTGCAGGTAAAACGGGACCTCCGGGAACCAGGGGTTGAACAGGCACATTAGCGGGTGGCTGGGCTGGCACTCCCTGTTGAACCGGTAGTGCGGCCCCCTGTGGAACGGGTTGTGCCGGGGTTGTCAGGGCCTGCTGTAACTGCCTGTTGTCCTGAAGCAAGCGTTCCATTAGCTCCTGGAGTTGATCTACACGGCCAGATAGCTCCCGATTCTGAGCTCGTAACAGGTGAACGTCCTCACCCGGGCCACCTGTACGATGAGGTTTGCTTGTCCAAAAACTTGTGGCCCATTGAGAACTGTCCCCATACAAGTCCTCTTCCTCAGACTCCTCGGAGTCTTGGCGTCGTTCTGCGAGGCGGCGTGCGCGTTGGGTCGTGCGTGACGGGGCAAATACCGGGGAAAACGACAGACCCAATGGAGGACAGCTCCGTACGGAGTCTTTGGGGCGGCCGCCTGTCCGCGCCCGATCCGCAGCCAATTGCTGCTCTTTGTCCCTTGCGGCTTGAGCCTCGGCTTCCGCCTTAGCCGCTTCAGCAGCTTCCCTATCCGCGAGAGCCTGTGCACTTTCAAGTCTCAGAGCGGCAGCTGCGGTAATGTGCGGTAAAACTTCCGTTTTCAGGAGCGTGAGTAGGGGGTCGGGCTCCCCACCTAACAATGGTTGCACTCGGACCGCGACCGCGGGTGCATCGGCCCCGAACGTCGGGGTCAAACGTTGAGCCAAGGTGGCTATCGTGGTATCCTTTGTACAATCCGCAAAGAGGAGGGCTGTCTGGATAGCGATCCTCTTGGCTTCAGCTTGACAGTCAGCTGCATTGGGTACCAAAGAAAAACCTGCCGGTGCGGCTCCCGCCATGGTACCTTCCCCCCAGGCGACAGGACGCCTTAGAGCCGTGGATGAGAGAGTCTCACGGGCAATAAGCTTATCCAATAAACCGGTTAGTATTTGTAAGTCCTCAGTTGCCAGCCGGGCATCATCCAGCAACTGATCAAAATCCTGGAGGTCTAAACAAGCATTAGTATCCTCCGACGTTAACATCCAGAGAACCCTCACTAGAGATCGCCACTGCGTCTGGACCAGTCCACTCAAGCGGCAAACCTCTGAATTAGTCCTAAAGAGTTCAGCTACTATGTCCCGTAGGAGGGTAGGATCCTCTGAGGAGGACTCCAGGTTTCCAAGAAGCAGTAGTCACGGTTCACTCGGAGAGCGCCCTCCTAGCTTCCATCCGAGTGGCAGGCGAACCCTCCAGGGCTCCAGCCTGACTAAAGAATCGATGAAGAAGAGATAGCTCTTGACCCATCGAACCAGAAATCACCACAGAGACAATCAGATTCCAAGCAGATGGCTTTACTGGTCAAATAGGCAATACAGTGCATGGAAGGCAAGATGACAGCTATGGCTTGTCTTGCCCGTTATTTGGAAATATAAGGCAGAGAAACGGCGGGAGATTACAAAGCATAAACAGAGCATTATTTCCCAGGAGTGGCGTTCCCAGGCTTTGGTATGTGTAGCCGTCCTTGAGTCTGGACGGTTCAGCAGAGAAACGAAAGGAAACATCTAAACCGAGATAACAGCCTGACAGTTTCTCACATATCTTCTTAGCATAGTAGCCCTGCTCAAAATAAAGCTGGAAGTGGAAACTGGAACCTTGGAAGTCGAAAGGCCAAGTGGCCTGCAGTTCTTCCAGTTCCACTTGGCCACTTGAGATAAAAATACAGGTTTGTCGTGAGCAAGTGGACCTTTAAGAAGAATGGGCATGGATTGAGGCCCAGTAGCTCCCCTGTTTTTCTTGCGTGACACACTGAAATGGTTAGGGAGGCCCTTTCCCCAGGATGATGACAAGAGAGAAGAACAAAGGCTCCTTCCCCTAATCCTTCCTGTCTCTTTAGAGAGAGATGGCCTCAGCTTGATCACCATGTCACTGGAAAAGAACAAGGGATCAAAATGGCCACCTTCCCTTGTTGTCACTGAGATGCCCCAGATAGGGGCAGGAGACAGGACTTCCTTGCCAGCTCCTCTGGGGCCGGGGGGAGTGCCTGCTGGAGGACTGACAGAAATGGGGTACGGGGACGCAGTCAAGTGAAACAGCCTCAGCTCCTCCTCAGACAGCATGGTGTCCTCCGTGTTCAGCCCAGGAACTCTCCACATCTGGCAGATACGCCAATTTGGAGGGGAAGGATGCATCTGAGTGACCTCCTGGAGCTTCCGTTGCATTCAGCCCTCAGACATCTGAAGAACTTGATGGACCAGGAGGCTCCAGGAAAGAAAATTGTGCTTCCAGAAGCAACAAAGAGGGTGCCACACAACTTCTCCCCCCACCCAGCCCCAATTTGCTTGGCTTTCTCCCCATGGGGCTACAGGAGCTGCCAATAGAGCTCCCCAAAATGCAAATCCACTGCAGGGGGGGTGTTTCATTCTGCTTTGGAGATCTGTGGTGACTTCCAACCCCACAAGCAGAGGCTTCCCCCAGACATTCCTGCTGGGAGCAAATACTGTGAAGTGCGGACAGCTAGACCCTCCCCCGCCCCAGTTGTGTCAGGATTTAATGCTCCACAAGAAGACTCTTGTGCCACTTAACCCTCCAAGAGGGACTGATGTTACTCTTGATAATACCTCTTCAGGAGAAAGTACAGAGCACCCCCTCCCGGGCAGGGAGCATTTGGAAGCCTCAGAAGGTGATTCTACATCCTCATGTGTCAAATAGCACAGGTCCCATTTAGATAGGAGGAATTTTGTGCATAGTCCCAGGATAGCCCCCCCCCATCAGTTCTTTAAAAGGGTGGTAAACAGGTCTGTCCTGACAGATCACCCCCCTCCATGTTTCCTGGATCTAGCAGTCCCAGAGGCCAACGCTCCAGTTGCAGCTCTAGAACCTCCATACTGAGACCTCAATGACCGCTTCGCTAGAGCAGCATATTTATGGGGGGAAAACAGGCAAGATCAGGGCCTGGAGGGTCTTCTGGCTGCCACACCTTCTGATTCTTCTCCCACTTAAGCAGGCCCACTTGGCATTGCCTCTTCCTTTTCTATCATGGCCCCTGCCAAGGTGAGGGGGCGCTGTCCTTATCAGTTTTAAGGAAGCGCTCTGTTGTATTTGTGAAAGTTTTTTATGGTATTTAACCTGTACGCATTTTCTTGGAGGTAGGATGGAGATGATGGGGTTTATTGTATTTTGCATGCTTTTTAATTTCTGGAATTATAAACTCTCTTCAGCTCTTGAAATAAGATTTTTGATTACTATAATAAAGGTTCAAAATAAATTTGCCACCAAAAGAAATGTTTTCTGTGACTTATTTTTCTTGCATTTAAGCCTTTCCCCTCAGTTTGGAAGCTAATTTGCATGGACATCATGCTATGCGCCCCAGATAGGAAGGGAGCTCCAGACATTGAGGCGCCAGCCTGCCAATCAGCTCTTTCCACCAGTCCTCGGCAACACTGAACTTCTGAACCTGAAAACCGATGGACAGCTCGGCTCACAAAGGCCTGAAGGATGGGGGCAACCACTTTGCAGGCCCATAAAATTGGACCCCCTGTCCGAACATTCACCAAACTTTAGTGACCGTGTAAGGAGAGTCCCTTGCAGCCATGCTGAAAATTTGTTGACTCTCCCTGCAAAAATGCCCCCATAGGAGCTTCGGGGGGAAATCCCCATAGACTATAATGGGCCCAATTTTTTCAGTAAACCCAGAAATGAGCGAATACCCATATTTACCAGTATGAGTAATCGGCTTATTCTGGGTTTACAGAAAAAATTGGGCCCATTAAACCCAAACCTGAAATTTACCAAATTGTTTTTTTTTGCACAACCCTACTCCAGGGTCATCTAATCCAACCTCCTAAACCAGTGGTTCTCAACCTGTGGGTCGCGACCCCCTTGGGGGTCGCCGCCACTGTCCTGGGACAGCCCCCATGCCGGCGAGGAACCGGCCGGCCGACAGCCGGAAGGAGAGAAGCAAGGAACCGGAGAGAGAGAGGCGAGAAGAGAGGTGAGGAACCGGCTGACCGACAGCCAGAAGGAACTGGGCTGCAGAGACACGGCGGCGCGCCGCTGCACACCAGCTGTAGCCCCGCCGCCCAGCTGAGAGGCGGGCGGGCCTGCCCTGGGCGGCGGGGCTACAGCTGGTGTGTGGCAGCGAGCCGCCGCATCTCTGCAGCCCGGCTCCTTCCGGCTGTCGGTTGGCCGGCTCCTCACCTCTCTCCTCGCCTCTCTCTGGTTCCTCACCTCGCCTCTCTGTCGGTCGGATGACGCAGCGGGATGTGTGGGAGGCCGAGGAAGCTCCCCTGGCTCGGCCCGTTCAGGTCTTGGAGGATAAGAGGGCGCCTTGAGGCCGCCCGAGAGTCCCCCCTAGCCCTCCCCATGTACGTGTGTGTGCTCGAGATCCCCAGGCCGCTCGCGAGTGCGTGTGTGTCGGTGGGGGGGGAGCCTCCCTCCCTCTCTTTCCTTCCTTTTTTTCTTTCTTTCCTTCCTTCCTTCTTACTTCCTTTCCTTTTTCTTTCTTCCTCTTTCTTCTTTCTCTCTCCTTTCTCCCTTTCTCCTTCCTTTCCTTTCTTTCTTCTTCTTTCTTCCTTTCTCCTTCCTTGCCTTTTTTTCCTTTCCTTTCATCCTTTCTTCCTCCCTCCCTCCATCCCTTCCTTCCTTCTTTCCTTCCCTTTCAAAAAACTCTTCTAACATCCCTGCCTGCTTCTCTCCTGCTCTGAGCTTGCCTTTTTCTTTCCATACCCTGATCCCTAGGGTTGCCAATTCCAGGTAGAGGAATTCTTGCATATTTTGCGGGGTGGAGCCTAGGGAGGGCAGAGTTTGGGGAGGGGAAGGAGCCCAGTGGGGTATAATACCATAGAGTACACTCTCCAGGGGAGCTGATCTATGGCATCTGGAAATCAGTTGTAATTCTGGAAGATCTCCCCACCAGGAGGTTGGCAATACTACATATTTATTTGCTATTTATTTGCTCAAAGACAAGAAACAGACTAAATGTTGAGGATGACATGACGTTGGCTTTAACAAACACTCAGCCAGATGCAAGCACAACCATCACATTAAATATTAATTAATTATTTAATGAAATTAGTTAATTAAATATTATGTTGGAATTATATTCTGAAAAATCTATTTGTATTGTGTTTTCTTTATCCTATTGAAAATCATTTATGGCTTTATTATGCAAATGTCATTTATGGCTTTATTATGCAAATGTGGCGGGGGTCGCAGGTTACTTGGCAATTGTAAAAGGGGGTCACGACTTGAAAAAGGTTGGGAACCACTGTCCTAAACAGTGCAGGAAATTTACAACTACCCTCCACTCCCCCAGTGACCCGTTCTATGCCCAGAGGAAGGCAAAAAACCTCCAGGATCCCTGGCCAATCTGGCCTGGAGGAAAATTGCTTCCTGACCCCAAAATGGGGATCGGCATTTCTGTGGGTATGTAAGAAAGGGCCACGAGAGCCAAACACTGTGTCCTGGGTCGTCCCCAAGTCCCGACCCAGGACTTCCCCGGCTGGGCAAAGACGGGCCCCACGCCCCACTCACCTCCAGGCCCGAGGAATGGACAAGCGGGGAGATGTGGAGGCAAGGGGCCGGGCCCCCGGTGGACGGCCACGGAGTGGGGACAGGCCAGAGCTGCACACTCCCGGCCGGCGTGTCAGGGCTGGGAGGTGGGGGCAGGAGTGGCCTGGGGTGCAGCGGCGGCTCAGCGGGCCAGCGCATGGACGCCGATAGCCCCAGCATCTGGCTCCCACAGCAACAAGGGAGAGGGGAGTCAAAGAGGGATGGCACAGCAGCAACGGGCAGGGGGAGCTTCAAGGGGGACGTTGACGGGCCCCAGGGGGGAGGTGACTCTCGGGCAGGGCGGCCCGTGGGAGGACAGGCCCGGGAGGGCACCCGACGGGCCGCACAACCAGGCCACCGGCCGGAGAGGAAGGGGGCGGAGCCGGAAACAGGCAGAGCTAATTGTAAGTTCGGGAATGGTGGAGGGGGTGGGGACACACAGGCGGTGAGGTAGAAAAGGGAAGAGAGAGTGGAGGCCGAGGAGGAGGTTGTCAGACATGAGCAGACGGCAGCAGCTGGGAAGGCTGCAGCAAGGCACGCTGGCTGACACGGCAGGCGAGGACAGCACAGACTCGCCTGCCAAATGGTCTGAGGCCGAGGAGGCTCCTCCAGGGTGACCAGTAGGCGGCACCACCTGGCCAGGGCCCCAGAGAAAGGGCCAACTTCGTCACTTCCTGCCCTCCCTCTCATGATCTGCCTACGTCAGGGGTGTCGAACTCATTTGTTAGGAGGGCCAGGTATGACATAAATGTCACTTGGTCGGGCTGGGCCATGTGTACATAAATAAATACCATAAAATGTAATGCCAGATACTGGAGATACAAACTTTACAAAAGACACAGGCAAAGTCAATTAATAATATTGTTTTTTTACTTAAAACACAAACAAGTTTACAACAATATCATTCTTACAGTATTTTCTTTTATTTAACAGTCTTATTGTTATTTTGTAAAGTATATTTATATTTTAAGTAAAAAATAACGTAAAAAAATAATATAATTAATTTGAAAGTGTCTTCTATGAAGTTTGTATCTCTAGTCCCTGCCATTAATTTTGTTAAAAAATTTAAACCAGGGGGGTGGCTGCTTTGGCTGATGAGCTTGCAGCAGACTCACCAGCCCAGATCTGGACTGGGGGAGGACTGGCTGCCTTGACTGGTGAGCCTGCAGCTCTCTCCCAGTCCAGAAAGACAGGGAGAAAGAGAGCAAGAAAGAGAAATAAAGAGGGAGAAAGAAACAGATAGAAAGAGTGAAACAGATGGGAGGGAGGGAGGGAGGGAGGGAGGGAGGGAGGGAGGGAGGGAGGGAGGGAGGGAGGGAGGGAAAGAAAGAAAGAAAGAAAGAAAGAAAGAAAGAAAGAAAGAAAGAAAGAAAGAAAGAAAGAAAGAAAGAAAGAAAGAAAGAAAGAAAGAAAGAAAGAGGGGGAGAAAGAGGGGGAGAAAGAAAGAGTGGGAGAAAGTGGGGGAGAAAGTGAGGAGAAAGAAAAAGAGGGAGAGAAAGACAAAGAGGGATGGGGGAACGATCTTGGCTGCACTTGCTGGGTCGCTCCGCCCGTGCGCACCATGGGAGGGGAGGGGGAAGGCGGCGGCACCACTTTCCCACCCTGCCACTGCTGGAGTATCCCACGTAAAGAGGAAGCCCTTCCACTTTTTGGCCCATGGGGCGAAGAGCAAGGACTTAACCCCCCCCCCACTGTCCGATCCAACCCCCGGGGGGGGGTGTCTCGGCGTGTTCGGTGAGAAAAAAGCACCAGGAACAGAACCAAGGAAGGGGGCAGGTGAAGGAACCCGAGGGGCGCCGGTTCCCCCCCCATTGAGCTCCATTGTCTGATGACCCCCCCTGCCCGACTCCAGCGCTTTTATTCACTTGGCTGCCTTTGTGAGGAAGTTCTGCCCCCCCCCCACGCCGAGCCGTTTCCTTGACAGCCCGGCTCCCCCCCCCTGCGCTGCCTTTTCGCCTGGCATTGGCAACAAGCAGCAGAGGGGGAGGCACCTTTTGGTCTGCCTCCCCCCTCGGCCGGCTTGCCTCCCTTGGGGTGCGGCTCCCTCCAGTGCAAAACCAGCCCCCAAGCACCACAGGCTTGCAGGACCACCACTCACTTGTCCTTTAGCCACCCGGCCAAGCGCCTGTGTGCCCCGAGGGAAAGGAGGAGGGAAACCGGGCTCAAGCCGCCCCCTCACAGACTCTCTCTTGCCTGGCTGGCACAAGGAGTCGAGCCCTCAGCGGCACCCAGCACAGGGCCCGAGCAGTGACTCCAGCAACCAGGGAGGAAGACGGCTCCAGCAACCAGGGAGGAAGACGGCCCCCGCCCTGCCCTCCAAGTAGGGTTGCCAGGTGCCCGCTGGTGGCGGGCAAACCCCCAGCAATTGACCCCTCTGCCTGCCGACCACCTGAGGATCGGCGGGCAAATGGGCATGCGCACGTGCATACCGCGCGCATCTCTTCCGGTTTAGAACCGAAAGTTCCGCCTTGCAAGGGGCCTTATACCTCTTAGTTTGAGTGGCAAAGCAGCCCTTTACCACTCAAACTAAGAGGTAAAGGCCCTTTGCGAAGCGGCACTTCCGGTTCTAAATCGGAAGTGACGCGGGTGCGTCGGCACACACACACATGTGCGCTTATACACAAAAGCCTCTCACCGGATGAGAAGAGGGACCTGGCAACCCTACCTCCAAGAGCCCGGCTGCTGCCGCCCCTGGAGGCAGCCACACAGGCCCTTACCCAGACACCCCCACATCCAGTCTGAAGAAGCCACCTCCCATGGGGCCGGCTCTGCCGTGACCTGCAGACAGGCCTCGATGGCAGCAGTGAACCATGGCAAGCGAAGGAGAGCTGCGCTCACCACCAGGCCGGCTGCATTGCGCGAGTGTGGCACCCTGCAGCTCGCCAGCCAGGCAAAGGCCTGCTCCGCAACCCCCCCCCCCGTGGGGTCCTCGAAGGCACGGATGGTCCCCCAGCCACTGCCATGGGAGGCAGGTCCTGCAGCGACGAGGTGTTGGCAGGCGTGACAGGGCAAGTGGAAACGGCCTGGGGAGATGTGCTTGTTTGTCAGTGGTCCCATTCAATTAACAGGACTTCCTCGCAAGTAAATGCCCAGGACCGTGGGCCTGCTTCTGTGTCTTGAATGAATGCAAAAAGAGCAGTGAGTTTGGCTCTTTTGGCGGGGGAGGGGGACAAAGACGTGAACGACTTCTGTGGCCCCGGGAAGCTCAGAAAAGGTCGGGTGGGGGGGAAAGGGGGACTAGCTGCCTCAGCTCCACGGGCCGTATAAAAGCACTCCAGGGGCCAGATCCAGCCCCCGGGCCTCATGTTTGACACCCCTGGCCTAAGTTCACAGAATCAGCCTTGCTGTCAGATGGCCATCTAGCTCTGCTTAAAAACATCCAAAGAAGGAGAGCCCACCACCTCCTGAGGAAGCCTGTGCCACTGAGGAACCATTCTGTTAACAGAAGTTCTTTCCAATGTTTAGCCGAAAACTCTTTTGATTTAATTTCAACCTGTTGGTTCTGGTCTGACGTTCTCAGACAACAGAAAGGGCTTTACAAGTAAGCCCTTGAAGCCCCTTTAGTTCAAACGCCTCTCTTCTGAGTTTCCATGGCCTCCAGAGTGAATTCTCCATCAAGCCATGCTGCGTGGAGCAGACCGGGATCCCGGGGAGCAAAGGCCTCCTGCTCTCAGTCTCAGGGAAAGCGGGGCTAAAAGCCTCCAGAGTAACAACAGCAGGGGCACACTCAACCAGAGGGCTTATGTGGAAAGAGGATGCCAAGCATTTTCAACCCACTGGAAGGAAGTACATTGATTATCATGTTCTGCCAAGGGAAGTCTTGGACTACTCTGGGATCAAACAATTTCCAGAAGAATACAACTTGACCTGATATGAAAATGTGCTTCTCACAAATCTGAGTCAGCATCAACTGAACACCAAAAACATGGGCAGGATTTGCCAACTTCTATTTGTTCCCAGAGAGAAATGGAGGCGCTGGAGCCACTTGAAGCCTGAAACATTCCTATTGTTTTATCAAGAAAAGAAGCCCCTGAATAAAGGCTCTCTGGTCTGTGTAACCTCACAGTGAGGGGAGGAGGCATCGTTTCCCACCTCCGAACCTTTCTCACAATGGCATGAGCTCACTGACAGAGGCCTCTTCTCTGTAGGGTAGCTTCAGTTCCTGTCAGCCTTTTTCTAAGTTCCAGACCTCATCTGAGCAAGGTGATCATTTGGGTCCTAATTTTGGTGAGGCAATTATTTGGCTGCTGGTCTGGGCATTCTTCCCAGAGGAGGACCCAGAAGAAGCCAGCTAGGATTCTGGTCACCACAGACACCAGTCCCCAGAGCAATTCTGCACCATGCAAAGCCCGGGTGTCCACAGGCAGCTGGGCCCAGAGCATCAGCTGATGGGGGCCTCGAGCCATTCGCCCAAGCACCGCCAGCCTCCCAACAGCAGAGCAAGAGTCGTCAGCAGCCCCCATCCCATCACAAAAGCAGGCAGCCGGGGGGAGGGGAGAACCACACAGGACCAAATCCTCCTCCCTCCACAGGAAGGCAATGAACCCATTCCTTTGGGAGAACAACCTAGCCGCCAACAGGGGAACACGCCCAAGGTGTCACAAGAATGAGAGGGACACAGAGGACATCTGTCGCCAAAATGCACCAAACACCAATGTTTCTGCCAGATGGCCGAAGGACTGGATGCCTCTAATTGAAAGGATCCCTCATAAGAAATATTGGGGGGGGTGGGGGACTGGAGGTGGTTTGCGATGATCTCCCATCCCCTAGTAGAACAGAGACATACAGTCAAAAAACAAAAAACTAAATTTGTACACTATCTGGTATTTCTCACCTATCCTCAAGGTCCTGGGCAATCGCCAAGTGCTTCAGGTGGTATTCTATGGCTCTCTCGTAGTCCTGCAGGAGGGTGTATGTGTTCCCAAGGCTATAGCAAGACTGGGCCTCCACGGCTTGGTCCTGCAGCTGCCTGGAGAGTTGTAGAGTTTTCCTGGATGAAAAACAGACACGATGGAGGTAGTGGAGGAAAGGCAGCCAAGGAAGCTAGAGCAAACCCCACACACACACACACACCACTGTGGCAAATGCTGTCTGGTCAGCGGACTGAAAGAATGGTGGAAAGGGAGGGAGGAGGAGAATTACGCTGGGGGAAAAGCACCCCTCTCCTTGCATCAAAGGGTGACTGAGGGCGGCCAGTCCGAAGGGGGGGGGACTCCCCCTCTGACACAACACCCTCCTCTCCGGCCAGGCTCTGTGCCCAGCCTGCTAAAGGGGATGTGCCCAAATCTAAATGACAGCCAACAGGCCGACTGACCCTAACGTACACCTTTTCAGTATTCAAGTAATTTGCTCTTAACAAAGCTTTCTTCCTCCTCCTGTTTGGAGACAAGTAATTTCAGAACTGGCAGGTGGGGACTGATATTCTGAAAACTGTCCAACAGCGAGTTGTCCAGACTGAGAAGCCAGCTCGGATTCAGCAGCTTTACAGGCCTCAGGGAACCCTCGGGTTACGTGACCCCTGGTGAGCGGCAGCTGGGAGACCAACTCTGGCCATCCACAGCAGAGATGCTAAAGGAGGCCAGTGGCTCTGTCCTCTGAGAAGCTCCCACAGTGATGAGAAGGCAGGTGGGTCCCTTAGGTGGGTCTCCAGCCCAAGGCCCTCTGGAGGCTGTAAAGCAGCTGCCTCGGGGCTTTGTGCTCCTTCTGGAGAACCTGCTTCATCTTGTGAAGTCTGTCAAAAAGATATAGCTACAAGAATTTTCCCTTCCGGTTTGCTAAAGGAAAAGTAAACTTGGAATGCATTCACACAACTCTACATCAGTTTGGGATTTTCTCATCTGAGGTCAAACATGAATGAGTGAACTGGGCACCACCACTTCCTCGCCACCAGGAGGCGGCACGCAGCAAGCGGGAGGTTTGGAGCAGGAGGGAGGTGGAGAGGACACAAGATTTTTCCTGAAGTTTACGTTTTTCTACAGCAGGACCATGGAGAGCTGGTCATTCACACAGTGAAGGACAGAAGTGCTCAGACACGGTCGACACAGCGATTGCCGTATCCCACTGAGGCCTTCTGGGATGGATCACACCTGTAAAAAAACAGTTTATTCCTATGGGGGTGCTGCCCCGGGTGAAAATGAAGCAGGGGGCTTGCCTCAGCCCTGTACATGGCATGCACGTGGGTGTGCAGTGCATGCCCCGGCCCCACTCCTGTCTGCATGAGTTTGCCTCACGTGAGCACAAACTGAGTATACATGCAAGGGAGGGGGCAGGACCCACACATTCACCACCCCTGGCCCTCCATGCATACCAGCTATATAAGTGGGGGATGGGGGGTCCAGTGTTCTCTCTCCACCCACAGCATGGGAAAGAGAGAGAGTTGTTCTTCCAGACAGCTAGCACCGGCCTGAATGATCGACTGCTGCAGCCGGCCCACGTTCACCTCTTGCCCAGAAGGACTGGGGTACTCGCTCTGTGCACCTGTGCTGGAAAGCAGAGCCTCATCCCAGCCTAACTCCCTGCCTGCTGCCCACCTCCAGGCCTGGCTCCTGTTCTGGCCTCCTCTGTCTCCACCTAGATTTCAGATGTCCAAAGAGCAATCCTAGTTGCAAGAGGCTAGGGAGACAAGAGTCCCTAGATGCTCTGGCAGCAACCTGGAGTAGGGAGATTCATATGCCACTGCTTCCCCCAACAGACCTGTACATTTGTGAGAATACTTGTCTTCTTCTTGTCCTCTTCACAGAACCCAGAGTTCTGGAGAACACATGAACACACATGAAGCTGCCTTATGCTGAATCAGACACCCCCCCCCCCCTTGATCCATTGAAGTCAGTATTGTCTACTCAGACCAGCAGCAGCTCTCCAGAGTCTCAGGCAGAGAGGTCTTTCACATCACCTACTTGCCTAGTCCCTTTAACTGGAGATGCCAGGGATTGAACCTGGGACCTTCTGCATGCCAAGGAGATGCTCTACCACTGAGCCACGGCCGGTTCATGCTTGTAACACAGATAGGTCCCGAAACTGTGTTGAAGGGCAAAAATATACAGCTGCTCCCATAATTGCAATGGACTATATTAAGTCAAATCAGCCCAACAAATGGTTCAATCAGAGCAGCCTAGCAGAGAGCTAGAAAAGGGTGCCGGCTGCTTACCTGTAGTACTCGGCAGCGATGTCAAACCTTCCCAGGAAGATGTGGGCGTTGCCCAAATTGCTGTGTGCTCTCCTTTCAGCAGCCTTGTCCCCAAACTCCTTGGCAATGGCAAGTCTCTGAAATGGATGAAGGCAGACGGCTTCAGCTGCAGTCACAACATCTGCCAGTGAAGCATCTTCCCTACCCCCCACACCGCAATACACGCACAGCAGCAGCAGCAAACAGCAAAGCCACTGAAGCCCCACACAGCCAAGGCCCGGGGGGGGGGGCACTCAGCACTTGAAAAAGGAAGACAAAAATTCTGTGCCAAGGAAAGCAATCACTCATGCAATCTGGAGAAGTGCTCCAAAATTAAGCTGGTTTTGCATAAAGTTATTTTGCTTCTAGCAGGCATGAGAAAAGAGCTAAATGGGGGAATTGTGGGGGGCCCTCCCCACCTAGAAACCTTATTCACTTGCTGCAGATATTGAGAATGCAGCGGGCATTTTCTCTACGTACACACAGGCCAGAAGCACGCCTTGTTCACACGAATGCTCATCCCAAGACTACTTTGTGTCACAGAGGACATGCAACCCTGATAGCCCCCCCCCCCCCCGACAGATGGCCAGAGGGTCCTTTTCCCCCCAGCGCTGGGTTGGCAGGGGATGTCCAGGAACAGGGCAACCCCTCAGGTTGCAGCTTCTCCCCACAACTGCACACTCATCTGCCGGGGCGTGGGGGGGGGGGCACAGGATCAGCC
This sequence comes from Euleptes europaea, assembly GCF_029931775.1. Lineage (NCBI taxonomy): Eukaryota > Metazoa > Chordata > Lepidosauria > Squamata > Sphaerodactylidae > Euleptes > Euleptes europaea. The sequence continues at coordinate 60,813,319 of NC_079325.1, forward strand.
CAGTAGCTGATCCCGAAAGCTCAGCAGCAGCACCGGCCCACCAGAAGATGGGGCTGCAGGACACACCCCAGCCTCCATCCCGACCTCCGCCCAGACTCCTGGTTTGCTTTTAAGTCTTGAGCAGGGCCCATCCCCAAGCTACTCTCAAGGAAATTAAAAAAAAAAAAGCTCTGTAAACAGGAGGGATGAATATTTGCTTCAAAAAACATCAGGTAGTGAGGGTAAACAACCAGTAACTAGACTACAACTAGCAGTGGGGGGAGGGCAGATCACTGAAACAAAGAAGCTTCCAGAACTTCTTAGAAATACTTTTTGTCAGGCGAGTGTGGGGTACAAATGGAATAAAATAAAAATAACAATCAGTTACCAGGCCTTACCTGTTTATGGAAAACAACAGCTTTGCTGAAGTTGCCGAGCAAATATTGGGTGTTGCCCAGATTGCCATATGCCCGGCCTTGAGCAGCTCTATCTCCCAGCTCCTTCACCAGAGACAGGTTCCTCCTGCAGGACACCAAGAAGGGAGGAGAGGTCGTGACCCACGTGTCCAAAACAGAGCAGAGCGCAGCACCAACGGTGGTGAGGCCGGCTGGGGCCGCCACCCGCCCATGGAGTGAAGACCGCTTCAAAGGCAGCAGATCTCGGCACATTCGGCAGGCCGTGTCAAGGGCATTTGGAGTTTTTATTCAAATCAGTACATTTTGCTTTCGCCACTAGTTGGAGAATTAAGAAATGGGACTAGCGGGTATCTCAAAACGGCATCTCAAGTCCCACCAAGCACTCCGTGAGGTTAGAACTGATTGCCTCCCAACCTGAGAAAGCAGCACCTCTGCTTGTTCCCCAGACGGCACCCTGAGGTGGGTCCCAGTCACTTGGCCAGAGACCCCACAGGATAGATCCTCTTGTTGACAGCCCTTCTTGCTCACCACAGGGAGAAGGGGTTGGTCCTCAACCACTCACAAGTAAAATGCGGACGCCTTTTCCAAAGTCTCCTTGACCTCCTGAGGGAGCTGCCCTGGCTCCTGCGGCAGGCTCCAAGACAGCTGCTTCCCTTTGGCATGGTACACGTTGCCAATGTTGTATAGTGCTCTGGCCTCCCCTACCTAAACAAACAGAAGAGTTGCTCAGCTGGCTTAGCAGAAGGATGGGCTACACAGATTTTCATTTTAGGTTATCCTCACAGAAGGGCTGTATCAGGCTCCATCAGGCTTGAACCGTGACCTGCCGTGTTTCCAGGCAACCTCCTTCGCACAGCACCCACACGGGCAGGAAGGCCTAGCTAGTCCCAGGAGCCACTAATCCAAGCCCCGCTTGGCCATGGCCAGGTCCCTCCCACCACACGCTGACTGGGCTTGAAAACTTTTAAATGTCTTAAGTGTGTCGAATACTCAGACGGGGCCAGAATGCAGGTTATGACACTGGTTCCCCTAAGGCATAAGTAAAACCACCAGCTCCACCGACCCGAGTTAACCACTGGACGGATAGCATTTCCCTCAGTGACACATTTGGCACCAGAGGCGGGCCTGCAAAAGAAGCCAAAGGGGCCCTGACCTGGGATGTCTCTAGAGAACGCCACAAAGCAGGAGAACACTTGAAGGAGACAGATTCTCCTGGCAGCTACTCTGGTGAAATGTGCCAGATTCCAGTTTATGATGTGTTGTTTTCATTGTTTTACTAATTATGGGTTTTAAATGTTACTGATGCCCAGATTTTTGAACCTGTCTTTGTTAGCTGCATCAAGCCACCTCTTGGAGAGAAAAGTGGGATTTTAAATAAACCAACCAACACATAATGTGGGTTTTCCCCCCTTTACCCTTGTTTCTTGAATCAGTAATTATTTTACTGTGCCATTGTGTTTGTATCAGCAACTGGTTAACTGCTACTTTTTAGTAATGATATTTTATATATATATATATATATAAATATAAATAATATATATATATATATATATATATATATATATATATATATATATATATATATATATATATATATATATATATATATATATATATATATATAAAAAATGTCTTGTTCTGTGTGTATTTTATTCTGGTTGGCCACTCTGGAAGCCCCTGTCTGAGAGGCCAGGTCAAAACCCATTCAATAGATGTGTGTGAAACACTTCCAGCTCTGTGCCTTCTACAGCCTTGCTGCTGCCTGGGCCCCCTCCCGCACCTTGGCCCCCGGGTCACCTCCAACCACAACCCTTCGGCCCCCCGCCTGCAAGACAGGTCAGGCTGGACAGGAAACAACCAGAAGGCCAGGGAGGGAATATGAAGCCCAAACCAAGCAGTCCTATCTATCGAGTGGGTTTATTTCCAGCTTCCCTCACCTAAGCAGACGACTTCCAAACACAACATTTAAGGAGTCCTGCTAGTTTCACCTAAGAGTTTGTTGTGGCATTTCTCTTGCCACGGTCCAAGGAAATGCATGGTCACCAGTACCTTATCCCCTTGCTCCTGAGAAATGTCCAGGTGCCTCTGGCAACAGACAACGGCTTCATCAAACTGCCCGAGAATTTTGAGCGTGTTGCCAAGATTCCCACTGGCTTTGGCCTCTCCGGTGCGATCCCCGATGGTTCTGTGGAGGCAGAAGACAGAAGCGGCTTCTAGAGAACAAAGTAACGACTGAGACCCAAAGCGAAGGAGTCCTAGAGAACATTCCCTCCCTTATGTGTAGCAGCAGCTGATCTTTGCTACTGCTCTCCTGGTATCCCTGCAAGGTAGCCCACGAGACAAAGAGCTTCCTTGGCCTACAGCAGCGTCAGCTCTGCACGGATACCAGAGATGCCGTTTTGTCCCTCCCGTTAGGAAGTGTTCCTGGATGCAGGGCACTTACCTTGCTAGTGTGAGATCATGTTTATGGTACTCAAGAGCTTTGGAGTACTCCTTCAGGTAGAAGTAGGCATTGCCCAGTTGGCTGTAGATGGCACTCAGTGTTTTCAGATCTTCCGTCCCCACCTGCACAGCTGCTTCAAAGAAGGCCACGCCAGCTCTGAAATCCTCAGCTTTGCAGGAACGTTCCCCTTCAAGGGCTAACTCCAAACAGGAAGCCTCCATCCTGCAGAAATAAACCAAAATATAATCCTAGTATCTAAAAACCTGGAAAATGATCCAGAGGAAAACCTCGCATGTTCTTAGTCTGACTTCGATTTGATCTTTCAGGGTAGGCAAAATGTTAAAATCTCCGCTTTTGATTCCTACACTTCATGTTTATGCAGAAAAATATGCAGCAAAGTGGGCAGTATTTCCTAAGGGCCGTTGCAACGGCAGGGCTGGAGAGGACCTGGCAGTCAGAAGCAGCTGCCTGACCCGCTCCCGTCTTTCATTCCATCTGTCTGCCACTTGTTATGCCAGGCATGGCACCAACCTGGACCCTGCCAAAGGATTCTAATTTCTGCATCAGTTAAAAAATAATAATCATCGGCTTTTCAAATTAAGACTAAAATTCTGCACTCAGTTCTGCATATTTACCATTGAACCAGAGGGCAGCACCGCTCTTTAAAATCAAGGAACAAAGCCTGCCGAGGGAAAACCAGCAAAGGGAAGTCCTGCCTCAATGTCCTTCTGGAGTTAAGCAATTTAGTAAGCATGTGGAAAGGGAGATCTGGAAGACATCATATACTTGGACTTTCAAAAGGCATTTAACCAGGTCCCTCACCAAAGACTCCTGAGAAAGTTTAGCAGTCAGGGGTAAGAGGACAGGTCATTTTAAGGATTAAAAATTGCTTAAACAACAGGAAGCCGAGTAAGGGACAGTTTCTGCAATGGAGGGAAGTGAGTACTGGAGTCCCACAAGGATCTGTATTGGAAACAGTACTGTTTACATTATTTTGGGATTGGGGCTAAGTAGTATAGTGGCCACGTTTGTGGACAATAACAAGATATTCAGGATTGTGAAAAGCAAAATGGATTGTGAAGAGTTACAGGAGAATCTATCAGAATTAGGTGAGTGGGCAACAACATGGCAAATGAAGTTCATACAGTGATGCACAGTGGAACAAAAAATCCTAACTTTAAATATATATGCTGATGAGTTCTGAACTGACTGAGACCAAAAATGAAAGAGACTTTGGGGTTATAGTGGACCATTCAATGAAAATGTCAACTCAGTTTTCAGCAGCAGTGAAAAAGACAAACTACATGTTGACGATTCTTATGAAACGGATTGCAAATAAAACAGCCAATATTGTAATGCAGCCCCAATATTGTATGGTGCAGCCCCAATTGGGATACTATGTGCCATTCTGGTTGTAGGATCGCAAAAAGGATATCGCAGAGCTGGAAAATGTACAAAAGAGGGCAACCAAGATGATCAAGGGGCTCATGCAGGTGTTCCTATGAGGAAAGGTTGACGTGTCTGGGACTTTTTAGCTTGGAAAAATAAGGCAAGGGGAAGGGATACAACATGTACATACATCTGTGCCATCAAGTTGCTACCAACTTATGCAAGGAAGCAAGGAGCTTTCAGGGCAGGTGAGAAGCAGAGGTGGCTTGACTTTTTCTGCAGAGACATCCTTGGAGGTCTCCCATCCATGAACCAATCCTGTACACTTTCTGAAATCTGACAAGATGACGCTATACCGGACTATCTTCCCTCCTGGGGAGGCAACAGAGGTTTATAAAGTTATGAACAGAGTGGAGAAAGTGGGTAGAGGGTGTTTTATCCATGTTCTGATTGGTTTAGAGGACCAACCATTGTACTCAGTGCTCACTGCAGAACAGCAGCCTTCAGCCCGTAAGTCAGGACTCTCTCTGCTGGGATTGCGAGCAGCTCAAGAGCTGCCATTTAAAAGGACCCACTGCGTAGGCTGTCCGGTTGCTTTGTACCCTGCCTCTCTCCGAATGCATGCTGAACAGAGCAGGACAGAGAGGTGAGATCCGTGGAGATGGGTCCTCACTGGCTCGGATGCTCACGTGCTCCTCACTATGGCCCACCCACCTCCTGGAGGTTAGCCTGTGTTTCATGTCCCCAGCTCCCTTGGGTCTGCTGCCCACGGTGGCGGCCCTGACGCTGAAGAGATGGTCACAACTCTGCCAGATGGCTTCCTATCATGTTCTTACTCAGCATATGGAGATAACAGACTTGATCACTGCCTCTCGGCCACTTTGTTCATGCAGAGCCAACCCCTTCCTTCTCTCTAAAAGTGAAGGAATAGACGATTGGTGGGATGGAGGAAGTCTGGGCAAGGATGAGGAGTTTTCCCAGCAGGCGAAACAGGCAGTAGAAACACCAATGAAATGGTTTGACTGTAATCTTCTGAAATTCGTTAGGGATAAGAGTCTGAGAAAGGCCTCCATTGACTTGAGAAAGGGAAACCTTAGCAAGCTGTAAAGGAAACCCTATTTAGGAATATTTTGATGAAACTTTTCTATTGGTGGGTAGCGCAAGTATGTGTGGTGGTGGAAAGGGCTGCCAAGTCGCAGCCAACACATGTCCCACTATGCAGGGTTCTCAAGGCAAGAGAAAAACAGAGGTGGTTTGCCATCATCTGCCTCTACGTAGAGACCCCAGTCTTCCTCGGTAGTCTCACATCCAAGTACCAACCAGGGCCAACCCTGCTTAGCTCCCAAGATCTGACAAAATTTGACAAAGGTCTGACAAAATCCCGGTCAGGGCACAAGTACAACATTCAGAAACACATATGCTTGTTTTGTTAGAATAATATTTTGTTGTTGTTGAGGAAAACCACCCCGAACACATAAGCTGTTTGTTCTAGTTGAAGCTCAATGGTTGTTCGGTGACAACCACTGCCCTCATGCAGTGTGACAAAACTAACCCCCCAAATATTCTCCACGATTAACTTGACTTAGAGATGGTTCACCTCCCAGGTATTTGCTTCAATTAGCCTGAATAACAAAACCACCACCACCACCAAATCATCCTTCAGTGGTCTGGTGCCACGACGAAATTAATCTGAAGGCAGTGTGTACCTTCTAAACAACGAAGCCGACATCTACCTGTGAGCTGCAGAATAATTGTGTTAAGGTCATCTCTAAAATGATGTTGAGGTCCTAAGTAACTAAGGCCCAGATCACCAAGGTGGTTCCCCGGACCGGCAGAGCCCCCTTGGCCAGATGCCCTGGGCCGGGCCGCCAGACCCGCTCCACCCGCTTCCGCCGGGCACTGCTGGGGATGGCTGCCGAGTGCCAGGAGGGCCTTCGCCCACCCCGGCTGCGTTGGCCGGACAGCCTCCCTTCCCCGTTGTGAGCCGCCTGGCCGCTTGGGCAGCCGTGCTGTGCACAGGTGGCAGGCAAGCGAAGGCCAGGGAGGGATGCCCGGCCCCGCCCTGCCACGGGGCGGCCTCGGCGGGGGCACAGAAGGGGCCCGCCCACCCCCGGAGCCCCTCGTACGGGAAGCGGGGGCACGGGAGGGCCAGGGGTGGGGGCGGGGCGGAAAGGCCGCCTCTGCTCAAGGACCGGGCGGGGGGGCGGGGGGGGCTGCTGGCGGCCCCCCAGGCTGGGAGGGCCTTCTTGCCAGGTGCCCTCTGCTCTGGGCACCGACGGTGGCGGCTGCCGGGGAGGAGGGGGCCGACAGCTGCCGCGTGGCCCGCTGCCCGCCCACCCGCCCGGGCCCAGCGGCGGCCAGGAGCTCTCCGCGCCTCCGGCCGCCTCCGGGCCCCAAAGCCCAGCGCAGCGCCCCCCCCCCCCGGGCGCCCGCTGCCCACCGAGGGAGGGAGGGAGGGAGGGCGCCGCCAAGGCCGGGCTGCTCCCCGCGGGCGTCGCCGCCGCCGCCGCCGCCCTGTGCCCTTGCGCCTGCCTGCCTGCCTGCCTGCCTGCCTGCCTACCTGGCGTGCAGCCTGCGGGCGGACGAGCCCCCCTCCTCCGCCTCCTCCGCCGCCGCCGCGGCCAGCGCAGCCATGGCGCCGCTCCGCTCCGCGCGCAGGCCAGGCCAGGCCAGGCCGCCCGCCGCCACTCACGCGTGGCCCGCCACGCCGCCCGCCCGCCCGCCCGCTCGCTGCCGAGGGGACGGGGGGACGGAGGGCGGGCGGCGCCCTCCCCCTCCCCCTCCCCCTCCCGGCGGCTCCCTCTGGCGGGCGGCGAGTGTGCGGAGCGAGGCTGGACCGGCCCGCCCGCGCCCCAGACCCTGCTCAGCGGCCCGCCGGGTGCCGGCAAGAGCGGGCGGGCGGGCGGGCGGGCGGGCGAGCGGGCGGGCGGGCGGGCTCTCCCCCTCCTCCCCCTCCTCCCCCTCCGGCGGCGGCGGCCCAGCGCGGGCGGGGTGCGGCCTTGTGGCGCGGCCGGCGGGTGTTGCCCGACCTGCACGGAGAAGCGGAGGCCGGCGCCGCGCTGGCCACGGGGCCCCGGGCCGGGCCCAAGCCCAGGGAGCCGAGAGAGGCGCCCGACAGGCCCCCGGCCAACCTGCCAGCAGCCGCGGGGGCAGGCGGGGGGGGGTCCTCGCTGGCGCCCGGCCGCAGGTCCGCGCGGTCTCCCGGCTGACCCGCAGGCCCCAGGCCCGTTGGCTTCAGGGGCAGAAATGGGGGTGGCGTGGCGGGGGGGGGGGGAGGCGACGACGTGGCCGTCCTCTTTGTCACGCGGGCCAGAAGCGCCCAAAGCGGGGCCGCCCTTTCCCCCCCACCCCCCACCCCGGGGGCTTGGGCCTAGGGCCTCCTCTCCACAGAGCCCCACAAGCAGGCCCGCGAGGGAGGGAGGGAGGGAGGGAGGGAGGCGTCCGTGTCGCCCGACCGCCAAAGGGAGCTCGTGTGGGGAAACGACCCTTGGGCAACAGCGATTCTCGGCCGCTGTGAGTGGGGGAGGTGCGAGAGCCAAAGGAGGCCGCGGGGAAGCCCGGCGACACGTCCCTGGGAGGCTGTTTGCAGGCGCAGGGCAGCCTGGGAAGACGTGTGAGGCGCCATCTTGGTTTCCCCCCACTTCTTTGCGGCATCAACCATAACTTCCGAAACTAGGCCAGAAAGGACACTCGCACCCCACACATCACGACACTGGGTGGC